>NC_085049.1:32733501-34092251 GCF_963662255.1 Cinclus cinclus | reverse complement strand
TTCACTTTGTCTTCCTATACCGTTTTCTTCCCATTTGAAAAACAGTGTCAGAAATCTCTTCGAAGTGTGCATATTAAAAATATTACCTGCCCCCTACTCTTCCATTGGACAAATTACACAAGCTGAGCTTAGTGTTGCATAAATTAGTTTATGATATGATGCATTTTCCAGGACCCAGATCACTACTGCTAATACCCTTTTCTGAATTCTCTCCAATTTTTCAAAAATCATAAAATGCCTGCATTGATTGTTAATCCTACCTCTGTGCTTATGAATAGTGTTCTGCATATATATGCACATAAGGTCAGTGTTTATCCTTCAGTGTTGGAACACTCACAGCATCTGCCACCTGCGTCACCAAAGGCTGCAAAGCCTTATGGGATCAAAAAGATTCTGCTTCCATCCCCATTCATGGGATTTTTTTTTTTATTTTCATGAATATGAAATGAGTATTTTTTCTTTCAATAAATATCATGTTATTTATGTCTATTCACAGCACACACAACATCAATCCTTTGGGGTTTTTTAAAATTGTTTTTAAATACCATAGCTTACAGCAGTGGCTACTTTCAGTTTTTGAAGAAAGGAATTTAGTCTTTGAATAAATTACATGTAATATTTATAAAAACAAAAAGTTATATCCAATGTAACAACTTTCAGTCTATTTCACATATTGGTCAAGAAACTATAAAATCAATTTTCTTATTTTCCTTTTTTTTTGTGGCACTGAGTCATAAGTTTTACTCAACAAAGACAAGTTGGTTCTGGTTTGTTTGGCTTTTTGTTTTTATGACAATGATTTGAAGATTTCTGTTACTAATTTTTCCCAGTTCTCTTTGCTGTATATTGTAATAAATTTTGGCTGACCTTAAGATCACTTAGAGGGAATTATTTCTTTACTCCTCCCATTTCTGTTTAAGACTTGCTATCTAATATTCATCTGTCTGTTTCTTAACTGAATGCAATACATATTTAAATATTAAAAATGTAAATTTAATATTTAAATATTAAAAATTTCACTACAGGTGGCTTTAGACATTGACGTAATTCTATTTAAGAACATGTCATGCAACAGACTAAGGGGACACAGTACTCTTTGTCTCCCCATTCTTATAATCTTACGTATTTTATTCTGAAAATGACTGCTCGATTCCCTTCAAAAGTACCAATACCAAAATTCCAGTGGAACTACTGCAGAATAAGCAATATGCTGTTTTATCATGATGGTGTTAAGACAGTAATTCTTCAAGTTTCATGTAGATTCAATCTTGAATTTCTGTGGATTGGTTGTAAAGAGGATAATGTCCATATTTCCTCAGCTCATTTCATACAACTGACTTTAGACTCCCAAAGTAGATAAGTACCATTAAAAGTAGTATAATGTGCTTCCTATAGGTTTCAACACACTAAACTAATGAGAAAAGTCTATTTGGAAGCGTGAGAGGAGACGTCACTCAGCCTTGGAGAGTGTCATTACCACCCTGTTTGTGACTTTCTCACTCTAATTTGCTGTCTTGAAGTGAGAAAATGTTGGATTTCAGGTTCAAGGTAAATTCAGTGCTCGTGGCAATGATAAACCAAGGGGTAGGAAGTGCCATCATTAGCTTCTACTGAGATTCTCGTTATTCTAGCTTTTTACTTCTGGCCTCCTTTTGATTATTGTCTTTTCTTATACTCTGTTTTAAAATTAGTATGTCCCTCACAAGTGAATCTCTTCTTTATCTCAGTCTTTTACTTATTTAACATTTCTTCATTGATCAGGTTACTTTCATTTTCACTCCTGATTTTAACACTCACAAAATATATAGGAAAGGGAGAAGAATTACCATCAAAGAAATTGTGCAACTTAGTAAAGCACAGTAAGGACAGAGATAGGTTTCAGGACCCAGGGAGAATATGCCAGAAGGACATGGGACCAAGCACATCATGACAGATGAGAAGCAAAATGTATAGACCTATAAAATACTGTATCAGTGTGGCAATGCTGTTGTGGAATCCCAAATCACTTAAATTAACAGCAGCTGACTTACCTCTGATAAGGTTCTAGAGATTCCAGATCCCACAGAGAGATTGGCTTATGGTTTGACTTTTCCCTTACACTATGTACTGGTTCCTTCCCTGTTATATCAAGCCTTTTGGGCAGGTTTCTTCTTCTTTTTTTTTTTCCCTTTGCTTTGTTTTTGGAGTTTTTTTAAACTCTGTTACTTCCTACAGATCTTTTTATTTTTGTAACAGTGGTGCTGTTCTTCAAGCCACAAGCTTCTTGCTCTTTCTGCCACATCAGTTCACGCAAACAGAATGTAATGATACAGCCCTGAAGCTGTCAATACCTAAACATTCTACATAATTATTTTACTTAATCAGTTCACTATCTTTTCTATTTTTTTTCCCTCTTTTTTACAAGGTAAGAAATACAGGTAAATTATAGATGATACAGGAATAGAAACTAGAGATTTGGGAAACAAGATTGGCATGATTATATTTCAGAACATTCAGGCAGTGGATTATTTGAAGACCAGTTTTGTTCATCATGCTGAGGGCAAAAATTGTTTCTAGAAGACTCTAGGAGAACACTGTGCTTCATTATATTTACAGCTCTGCAAAATGGGGCAGTTTCATTAGGAATTATTTTCTATTTCTTTTCTCTTTTAATATTTCTTGGCTTGAATGTTTCTTTCCATTTTGAAGAAACCTCCAAAAGGCTTTGAAATCCAACTACATTAAAGGGTGGCTGAATCAGCTGAACTGTGGAAAAACTTATTCCAAGACAATAGAGAACATAAGAGCAAGGTCTCTGAAGGACATGCTGCCTCCCATACTTGGCCTAATCTGTACTATGGCTCCATGATCAAGTGAACTTTACTTGTTTCAAGGCTCCAACATTGAACAATGAAGCATTTCTAATTAGAGAATTGATCTGTTTCTGTGGTGTCTATGTAGCAATTGACTCACATATATGTAGCATATCCTTCCTTTTAAAGATTAATAAATCTGCACCTTGAAGTCTTTCTGTAAAAAATAAGACAAGAATTTCTCATTTGAAGGGTTATGGCTAATTGCTTACAGTGTCTTAAAGTTGTCTCACTGGAATACACAAGAATTTAGAATCTGTGAAAAGAACTTTCTTCTTTTGGATTGCAATGTCATATAATATGGACTAATCAATTTGAGTAAACCTTTTAGGAACAAAATTTGGCCAGGCTGACCGGATTGTAAGTTGAGTTCCATTCCAGGGGGGAATTTAATTCACTGAGTTATTAACTCCTGGAAAACAAGGATTGCAACAGAACTGTTCTAGTAAGCATAGCTATAATTTCTCTTAAATAATGGCAATGGCAAGGTAAAATGACAAATGTAACACACTTCTCTAGTAAAAAAGGAAGTCTGGCTTCTCTGTCTGTAGTGGTAATAAGTAAGTTTAACATTGAAGAAGGATCAAATATCTTTTTTATTATTATTATTTTTAGAAACTAGATTTGGCAGCATCCCGTTGGTCACTCTGTACTTCCTTCCTGCTGTTTAGCTCACCATTGGAAAAACCAGCATTGTAATTGTGTAATTGTAGCATTATTCAGTGCATAAAGGTTCTTGTAATTTTTAAAGATTTGTGTTTCACAGTTCCTAATTCCTTTTTTTGCTGTTATATGTATAACATTTGTTCTTCATTGACCTGCATTAGGAAGCTCAGTGCAGTGCTAGTTAATATTTTATGCTATCCCACAGTTTCTTTGAGTTCTTCAATAGATGTAGAAAAGCAATAATATCAATGTCAGAAAATATATCAGATAAAGACATGACTGGTTAATGTTTTATGGGAAATATACATTATTTATTACAGAAAAACAACAGTCTTCACAGAATCACAGAATGGATGAGCTTGGAAGGGACCTCTGAAGGGCATCTGGTTCAACATCCTTGCTCATATAAGGCCACTTGCAGAATGCTGCCAACACCATGCACAGATAACTCTGAATAGCTCTAAAGATGGAAACTCCACAATTTCCCTGTGTAATCTGTCCAGGATTTGGAAATATTATCCCCAGTTTTTCCCATCTTTTTCTTATGACTAGATTGCATCATATCAAAATAATCTGAATAGTTTAGCTGGTTGATTTTGATGCATAGATCAAAGTTAAGTAGGGATATGGCTAGCTCTATGACTCTCAGTAGAACATCAAAGTTAATGTTCCCTTCCCACTTTACATAGGCTCAGTGAAAAGTAATTAAACAATAATTAGAATCAATGTTTCCAAATGTTCAAAAATAAGTCAGTTGCAGTGTTGGCTTTTTTTTCCCTGTTGTCTATATTCAAAGTTACCAAAGAATTTTGGATTTCCTTTAAGTATAAAGTAGAATTAAATCCACACCAGCTTCATTCAGAGGGGCCTTTCCTTCAATTCCATCAGATTATTTAGTATACAAGAAATCACTTATCATGCATAAGATGCTAAAATGAGAATTCAAGTCAGTACAAGTTTTAAAAATTATGTCTATTTCCATCTGGAGTTGTGCTTGGCATATGCCATAGAATGCTAGGTCATGGCTTTGGAAGAACAGCAGTTACTGTTCTTCTCTGTAAACAGCTCAAAGACTATTTTAGCAGCTGAGATGCTAAATTAGTTAGCATTATTCATCTTGCTGATGTTTGCCATATTTAGTATTTGTCCCTTCTTTCAAAGCTTGAAATCTATTATGCACATGGTAGCAACACAGGAAAGATGGAAGAATGGTTGTGATGTCTCACTGTTACTCCTTATGGCCAAGTTTCAGTCTTGTGTTTCATTTACATGAAGACAGTCTGCATCTGATATTGCAGCAGCAAACAATGTTTATCACATCAAGCCACATAGCACATAATACTTGTTGGTTTGAAAACAGAAACAGTGTCCCATACAGGGAATTATTTCTGGAAAGACATGGATTTTCTCCTTCTAAGGAGAATCTTTATTTAAACTAGGTATTTTCAGTTTCCATTTGGTTAAGCCAAACAGCCAAACATTAAGGTCTATTTAGACCTTTGAACTGTTTAATCCTAGTATTTCTTAGTTCTGAGAAAGCAAAAAGGAAAAGGTACATTTCCTCTATCCCTCTATGTAAGATTTATCCATGTGACAAAAACTGATGGAGTTTGTGATGAAAAGTGCCCAAGTAATGTTTAATAAATAAAGCAAATTAACTCAGCTAAGTATCACTTGCTAAATTTGTATATAATCTCCCAACAGTTTTGTCCTTTTTACCTCTACAAATATCCACCCACTTCTTTATATGGATTCATGAAAGAAAAAAAGTTTGTATTGTTCTTGCCATTTTACCTACATTTATTTGGTGTGAGAAAAAGAACCTACTTTAAAGGCCAGATTCTTCTTCATTTCAAAAGAGAGGGAAAGCTCTCTATTTTTGTTTTTCACTTTCTAAGGTGCTGAAAAATATAATGTTATTACCAAAGCATGAGTTATTATTTTGGAAGTATTTGTAAGGCTGATGAGACTGGAAACTATTATTTGTATTAGCACACCATGCATATAACCTATATGTGATCCAACTTCGTTTCAGGACAGATCTTTTGGAGAATTATTAACTAAAAGAAATTAGTACTTTATGATCTGACTGTTCAAGGCAGAAGATCAGCAATGAAAATTCTAACTGTTTTCTGCAATATAATGACACGAAAATAGCTGCAGCAAGAGAAAGGACTCTTATGGCAGGGCTAATTGTCAAGTATTATCAAAAGCCTCTATTTATAAAACTTTGGTTTCAGAAGGACAAACTTGGTGATCATTCTTAGGTATGTATAAAAAACACCCCCTGAACTTGAAAGAGAACAGTGCTTTTTAAAAATATTGAATAGATTCTTGGGAGAAGGATAAATCTAGCACCAGATTATTTTTTTAACTTTAAATTCCATCTAACTGTTATACATTAAATGAGAATTCCTATTTGACTATTGAAGGAATATTGAAGTCTTTCAGCTACATATTAAAAGTAACAAATACAGTAAAAGAACCCCTTTGAATAGAGAAAGTGGGTAGTAATCATGCAAGGGTGGATTAATGCAAAATGCAAAGACACAGATTTCATTTCCTTACAGGTATAATTGCTGAGAAACTATCTCAGTGATGAATGTACCAAATATGAGGAACTTACCAAAATATTTCTGCCCTTCTGATAACAGTCCTCAGTTTTAACAGTACTCCTGTGTGTCATCAAGATGCTATCACAAAAGACAGATAAAAATTTAAGGATTTATAGGAGTAGAACCTTCTATGTTCTCAGCCTGAATTTTAAAAAACAAAACAGGCACAGGACCTTGATGTTAACTTTATCCAAATGATACCAGTGGGCTGCAAATGCTTTCCTTTGTAAGCCATAGGAGCTCCTAAAGAGAACAGTACTCACACAAAGGGACTTAAAAATACTAAAAAAAAATGTCATGCATAGTGACTCAAGTAAAACTGTACAAAAACATACAAAAAATTTTAAGTTACAATACAAACTTGCATAAAGCCAATGGGAAAGAAGTCATAGTAAAACAGGTGCTAAAATAGTTTTAATGGCATTATCCCACAACATGCCAAAAGGTTATTTGTACAGTAAATAGCCCCTCATTAAACCCTGGGGCATTTCTAACACAGACTATTCTTAGAATGTAGAATTTTACCACTGACAAAAGCACTTGCCAGCAGGAAGTAGACCCCACTAGAAATGGCCATACCATGTGGAAAGAAAAACCTGGCATTTATTTTTCACACTGTAGTTAAATCAGCTTAACCAAGATTGGACAAGTTGTTTATTTCCTAAATGAATACTTATAGATGTTACACTGTTAAATCCTTTAAATTATTTTATGGTAAAATTCCCTTGGTTTCCAATGATTGTAATAGTCTCTAGCAGCTGGTGACAGCTGATCTGTGCATGAGTCATATTGGATATAAAACACTACTCATGTTAAGAACAAATTATGGAATTAGGCACGCCAGGCTCCTTTAAGAGTGAGCTGAATGAGTTTCAAGGTGACTTTTTTGGTCAAAGTTAACTCTAAGCACAGACAACACAAATGATAGACAGTCTTGAAAAGGAAGGTGTTTATTTAAAATAGTGAAATATGTTCTGAAGTTCAATTTGCATTAAATTAAGTAGACAGTTCCTGGCAGTAATGCTGGTATAGAAAGTCAGAGTATTTGAGAAGTCTGGAAAGAAATTACAGTTCTGCAAGAAATAAGGTCCATAGCTGTGGAGAGGGTAACTGAATTTACAATTTAAATACAGTTTTATTTTATTTTCATACTATTTGGCTTCAGAATATTGTTGTGTTACAGCAGCAAGTAAACAGATGCATAATAATTGTGTATAATATATATGCAATTATACATAATTTGCATATAATGTAGATGCAATTAGTATAAAATGCATAAAATAATATATATATGTACTATATTGACATAGAAAATTCAAAACAACAGAAGAAAGGGGAAGCACAATACTCCTTTTGACACTGCAGTTGTAGAACAGGCTTTCCTTCAAGTTGTGTACGAAAGTTTGCAGCATGTAAGGGGATATGAATTGTTAAGGAAATCATAGAATATCATGGGTTGGAAGAGACCCAGAATAATTTTCAAATCCAAATCCTGGCTCTGAACAAGGCACGTCTAAAAGTCACTCCTCCTGAGAGCATTGTCCAAATGCTTCTTAAACTCTGGTAGCCTTGGTATCATGACCACTTTCCTGGGAAGCCTGTAACAGTGTCCAACCACTCTCTAGGTGAAGAGCCTTTTCCCAATATCTCCCCTAAATCTTCCCTGACATCTTCATGCTGTTCCCTTGGGTCCTGACACTGGTCACCTGCCCCTCCTCATCCCTTTGTGACAAAGCTGTGCACTGCAATGTGTTCTGCCCTCAGCCTTCTCTTTTCCAGGCTGAACAAGTGACCTCAGACTCTCGTGTGGCTTCTCCTTTGAAGCTTTCACCATCTTCATAGCCCTCCTTTGGATGCTGTCTTAATAACTTTATATCTTTCTTATACTGTGGCACCCAAAACTGCCCCCAATATTTAAGGTGAGGCCGCCCCAGCTGAGAGCAGAGCAGGACAATCCCTCCCTTGCCCGCCTGTGATGCCGTGCCTGATGTCCCCCAGGACAGGGCTGGCCCTCCTGGATGCCAGGGCACACTGCAAGGAGCTGCATTCAGCTCTGGGGTCCTCTGTCAGAAGGACAGGGAGTCTGGAGAACAGAAGTCTTCAGGGTGTCCTCGGTCCAGCCCAGATTAGAGGAAGGTGGTGTGGCCAAGACATTTTGTTATTTGGAACCGTCTCACACCATGGCCAAGGAGTGGGGGAAAGGGACTCTCTCACTTCTGAGAAGAAGGGCTGTGGTTTCTGGCTGGGGACAAGTGTGGTTGGGGTGGGGTGGTGCCAGCTCCTGTCACATCACGCCACGTCGGGCCTTGGTGAGCGTTTTGTGTGCAAATCACCCATTTTCACAAAATCTGAAATTGGTAGTAGAGGATCATTTCTCCAACATTCCTTGTGAGGAATGAACAAGTGAACCACGACTCTTGGGGCTGAGAAAAAGACAACTGAACAACAGTATGATAAAAACAACAATGACAGAAATAATGTGAACAGAAAGCTATTGTTCATGCTCTCCATCTAACAAAGACAATCATATCAAGTGGTAGCTGGCATTTAAAACAAGAGGAAAAAAAGATGTTTCTTCACTCATTTCTTTATGTTTGAGGACTCTCTGATATAGGGACCAAATAATTTACATGGACACAAAAAAACTAATTGGACAAACATGGATGGTGAAGAGCACTGAGATTAATAAATTCCAGCTATGAAGCAGAAAGTCCTTGAGATAGGAATATCAGGGATCTGGGAGAGGGACTCTTGCAGAGTACCAAGAATTCCTGCTCACTCTGACCCATCTTTCTTCCACAGGCCTTCTCTACTGCATGTTTTTTTGGATGTGGCATACTAGAGGTTGTAATCTCCTGGTATGACATGAAATAACTGTTCTTTTTGAGCTCCAGCAGAGCCCTGTCTTTCTTCAGCAAGATTCAACCTTTCCTCTTCCATCTACTTTCTAAGTGCTTGTGTAATTCCATTTCTTCATTCATTTTGAATTGAGGAACTGATTTCAAAATTGTAAATCCAAAAAGCCTATTTCTGTCCTGGTCTTCATTTTTCTATTACCTTGTCTCTTTAATTACATTGCATGATCTATTACAATTGAAGTTACATTAGGAACACCAAAAATTTCAAACTATTAAAATGATGTAATATTGTGGGGTTTACATCATTATTTCTCACAGTACTTTTATGTTCCAATATTTGTATTTTTAACATCACATAACTATCCTCAACATAAACTGAAACGTGGAGATTTTGCTAAATTAATAACATGCTTACTATGACAATTTAAACAATATTTAATGTCATATTTTCCCCCAAACTGAGAATGACATGCCCTGAAACTCCATTATTTCATTATTTACAATATCCACAGATAAAATCTTGAGTTGCTTTAAGTTAGCTTAGCAAACTTCCTTCCCACTTCTGTAAGCATTGCACTGAGATGCACAAGGGCTCTGGCAATTCTTTTAAAGTTTTTGATGTTACAGAGCAGTTTGGTTCTTGAAAGAAATAGATTTCTTGTGTTTCTAGTGCCTAGAGAGCAACACAAATGATTAAAAATGTAAATGCTAACAAACAGAAAAAAGCATAGAAGTTCTATACTTGAAGTACTGAACAAGTGAAACAGGAATATCTGAATGATAATTTTACTTTCTACCTGATTCACTGTGCTTATAGTCAGCATCTTTCTCAGCCCCCTCATTTTGGTTTCCAGATTTTTTTTTAATAAACATGCTAGTAGAGAGCCTTGTATTAAAAGAAATGCAAAAAAAACTAAAGACATATACAGTTGGAAAAAATTATCATAATAATCTGACAGTTTGGAATAAATAATTCCTTTGATGGATTTAATTTTTACTATGCTTCGGCATGGTTCTGGAAGATTCCACATTTTTCTGATTTTTTAAAATCATTTGAAATTACAGTGCCAACATAATTGACCTGTACTTGGGCTTCTTTTTAGTCAGGAAAAATTTATTTTAAATATCTGACCCACATGTAGGCACATTTACTAAACTCTAACACTTCAAAATTTCTGAGACTAGTGTAGGTCTGCCTGTGCTCATCAATCCTGTCATGATTATTTTCTCAGGCTGCTGTCCCTGAAATATGTTCACTTGAGATGGTTGCACAGCACACTGAAAAATTTGCATTTGTTATTAATATTGATTTATTTATGCAGACACTATGCTGATTCTCCAGGATGACAGGCATTTATAGCATCTCAGTCTTTGATGAATCCTCCAAAGTGTGACTGTCTGATCTATAAAGCTCCTTGTGATCAGGCATCCTACAGACAGTTGAACATCAGAGCTGAGTCACACATGTAAGCCCAGTGACTCTTGGACAGGAGTTGGGTAAGTGCAATCCATATGCATGAGTATTTTGGAGGGACATATAGTGCATCGCTATAGGTAGATAATTTTCAGCAACAAGCACTTCATTGACCCAAGATAATCCTCTGCTTACTTCCATTCTTAGTGCAGTAGGCTTCCTCGTATGCTGGTGGAATTTGAGTGGTAAATAAAGGGCATTCATTTTGTACTCCTGGAACCCTTGCTGAAGTATTGAGATTAAACCTGGGGCTGTAATAGGAGGGATTCAGAACAAGCTGCCTTTTCCAGATGTGTCAGCCAGTCAGTTCCTAGCGAATGCTGGAATAAAATTACTGCTTCTACTAGCAGCCACAGAAAATGAGTTTCTGTTCAGGGGCAAAGAAGACATGAACCTCTTTATATGCAACTTGGATTCAAACCTGGATTTTGCCTTTTTTGCTTCATCCTTTCATTTCCTTTATTCAGTTAAATTGAAAGCCCTTTTCTATGCTTCCTTAGAATAATTGTTTTGATGCCTATAAATCCTCTAACCAAATGAATTGTTAATAGATTAATATGGGAGAATGTTTGTTATTTTCCCTCCTAACTCATCTGCTCACATAGAAGTCCAGTATAACTGTGTTGTTTTTCAGTTAACTTACCATTACTATACAATAATTTTATATATTGAATAAACATTGGCTCAGATTCTGCTTCAGATTTGTAGACATGATTCTTAGTGGGTTTAATAGGCAGTTTAGTTACATGTCTTTGCAGAGAATTTTGCGCTGAGTAATGAATGAGCCATCAAATATAAACAGTGGAATAAAATAATGCTTAAATTTAATGCTTTTGTGTTGTAGGTATTTCTACATTCTAATAAATTGCAATTCTGAGTATTTCTACATTCTAATAAATTGCAATTCTGAGTATTCCAGTATGAATCTTCTCAGTGTCAATCATGTAAATAAGTAATGAATCTCAAGCCTTTTTAAATATTTGAAGAAAGTTTCTGAATTTTAGGTAGGCCTGTACATGTCTAGACATCTTTGCAGTATAGACACTTTAAAAAATTTTAAGGAATATTATTTGTAATGTTCAGTAAATCTCATAACACCATTGCTTCTATTAACTTTCTTTCATTCAGAAACAAACAAAATTTTTGACAAAGATGGAGGCAAAAGATTTCATCCATATCAAAAAAGGTGATGAAGGATTGGAGGTTGTTATTGCAATGCCTGCAGAAAGTTATGAAATGAAAGGAGATAAGAGTTCCCTTCCAACCTCACATTATGTGATTCAGTAATTCTCTGAAGTTCTAAATGGGGTTCCAAATGAGAAACTGAGAAGCAAATCAAATTATAAAATATTATTTTGATGTCTACAATAATTTTGTGAATGCTGGTTATTCATTATAAGAAAATAAACAGAATTACTATTTTCTTGTAAAATTAGCTATGTGGAAGAATTTCTTCTTATTAAAATATCAATTATTTTATCATTAGTTTATATATTTACAAACATTGCAATGTACTGCTTATAACTGTTTAGACATAATTTCAGAAATGATGAAACAAAAGGTAATTTAGTGTAAATACTCTGCTCGAGTATGAATCAACTACAGGGTGAAATCACTAGCATGCCTTTTCCAGACCTTTGGAATAATACCCAGTTTTGTGAATCCAAACAGTCAAACAACTAATTATACATAGACTTATAAATCATGAAGCTTAAATCTCAGAGTTCCAGAGCTCTTGTGAAAGCTCTCAGACAGGTTTTTCAGCTTCATCCTTACTGTTGTACCAGAAGAATGGCAGCTCTGCAGAAACAGTGAGAGTCACCTTTAAAGAACGTGAAAAATATATTTGTGTTTGTGTAGGTTTTTAAAAATTCCTTTCTAACTTCTCTTTTTGGCTTGCATTTTCATGCCTAACTCCCTAATTTATATCTGTTTTGGATGGTGTGAGGGGTTGGCACTGTCTGGATTCCAGGCACCCACCAAAGCCTCTCTATCTCTGCCCTCCACAACTGGACATGAGAGAGAAATCATAACTAAAGGTTCATGAGTTGAGATAAGGACTGGGAGAAGCCACTCACAAAATACTGTCATGCAATTGTGAGAATTTAATTGTTTCTCAGAAAATTGAAATTGAATATTTTTCTCCATTCAGGCTGTTTCAAATATTAAATAATATCACTGACTAATCAAAATAGGGGTGGATTTTCCCATGCTTCCTCTTTAGAAAGTGGTTTGGCACAAAAGACAATCCATGTGTATTTATCAGGTGCTCAGTTTAGCTCTTGTTTTAAAATCCAAAAAGGAGAAATATTTGCTTTATTCACATATTTTAACTTATTTCATTATATGCATTTGATAGAGGTGTTTTTTTAGTCACTGTTCTCCGGGTATTCACAAAAACTCAGGTTTACATAGTACTATGATGACAGTAGATTTATTTTACAGCTCAACTGTTGACCACTCACTACAGAAGTCAAAGACATTCATTTCCGTTTCAACTACGCTCTTCCAAGAAATCCATCCTCAAATCTGTCCTTAGAAAGGCAGAATAATCAAAGGCTCCAGACATTGCCACAGTCATCCTCAAAAGTACTTTAAAATCTGTGGATGTAGTTTACCACTATCATCTGTTCTAAATCAACCAGCTACTTAAAAATCTACAACTGGCAAGTAAAGGAATATGAATCTTCAAATGTGCTTGGAGCAGCTCATGGCAAAAAAAGAACTTCAGTAAATTAAGGTCCATTATCTTTTCTTTCAGTATCATATTACACCTTTGTAATTAAAATACCAGTTTTTTGGCTAAATATCTTTATTTTGAATACACTGTCATTTCTGTAAATAAGGATTTTTTAGCTAAGAAGGCTACAAAATCCTCCAATTCAATCAGTTTCAAATATGTTTAAATCATGTGTTAAGCATTCATAGAATTGTCTGATCTCATTCTCTACTTTGAATCATGAACAGAACTGAAATTGCTGAATATAGTCAATATTTTTATGCTGCTAGGAAATTAATTACTCCCAGTTTTTTGCTTCATAAAGAATTTCACATTCTGTTTAGGTATCCTTAAATCATCATTCATGGTTTCCATCTCATATATGTATTTATAGAAGTAAGCCTGTTGGAATAGAAATAATAACACATTTTGGAGGTTAGATTTCGACTTAACCTCTTATTCCTCTCAACTTCTAAATTGGTAACAGACAGTAGAAAAAAATAACAGATTGCTTTAAATTGCTGAAATCACTTCAGATTGCATCACTTAGATTCTATGATGTTGCTCATTACTATCACATGATGTAGCATAATTTGTCAAAATGACGTATCAGTAACATGGCAGAAGCACCAGATGTCATAGAAATGTAACCACTGCCAGCCTAATTTAGTTAATTTGTCCTTTCCAACCAACGTATCTTTAATAGTGGCCAGAACCAGATGCCTCAGAGGAAGCAGAAAACCCTCAACAGTGAAAAATGTTTGAAAAATCAGTGTAGGACAGCATGTTCATTCTTTCTAAATCCTGCTTAGCAAACAATTGGCTTATTTCCTGCAATATTAAGATACAAATTGCTCTGCTAAATCCTACATTCCTCAAGTCTGATAAAAGTCCTCAGTTTCCTCTAATTTTGATTATGTTCTTCATTCCCACTTTCATGTCACTCTCAACTTCTTTACTCCATGTCTCAACTGGCTTACTGCATGTCATTTAGGATGTGATTCAGCAGACGAAATAGAAGAAATATTTGTGCTGGTGACCACACACACATGATTAAATGCATATATAAAGATGCAACCCCTATATTATAATGATTATCTTTCACAAAACATATATTTAAAAGAGAATATGAGAGAATCAAAATGATATTTTCTTCCAGATGCAGATTACATTCATCTGGGATGTCTCTTACATCATACACCATATCCACAGATGACAGGCAGTGGAAGTGATATCACAGCTTTTATTTTGTTGAAAGTTCAGATTACATTTGCATAAAGAAGAATTTGACTAACTTGAGCCAAACAGAGGAAAGTCATCTGCCTTTTCTCACAGAGTTAGAGAAACTTCAGGAACTTGTGTTAGTAAGAACACAGACTTCCTACACTTCTTATCTGAATCACTTCACTTAGTCCTATTCTAATAAGTAGACAGCATAGAAAACTGTAATTCTTCTGTGAGAAGTAATGATTTACTGACGTTCTATTAAGTTAGACAGCAAAATTCAATTTTCTGACTTCTGGTAAGGAGTGAGCTTCATTTCACACCAGGAGTTCTTGAGACAATATCCATATAATTAAGGAAGCCTATAGTTCAGCTCTTGTTGCTCTCACAAAAACAGAACTCATGACATTTTAAAAGCAGCTTTTCCCATTTTCAAAGCTTTTGTACACTTTTAAGATCATGAGGGACTTACTAGCACTGCTGCTTCAGATTCTCATGAGCTGCTGGAAAAAACATTGTTTATTTCTTGTTGATGAATGCCACCTTGTAGTGACATGTCTCAATAATTGAGAAACAATATGAAACAATGGGAAACAATGTGAAACTGAGAAAATCATGGAGGAGTTGTGTGGGTGAAATAGGCAAAAGGGAGGAGAGTTTCACTGAAAATGTAGTTGATTTGTATCCTCTTTCAAGAAGAATTTAATTTGAAAGCACACTTAAGACTAAAAAAACAGATTTCTGTCCCTAAAAATTGTCTTAGTTGGAGGATGATGCCCAGAAAAAGGCAACTTACTGAAGCAGCACTGCTAGACAGTGAATGACTGACAGTCTGAGCAGCCAGCCTCCTCAGGGGCATCTGCACACTGCTTCACCATCCAAATTTGGTAATGCATTTATAAGATATAAACTATTTACTTTGCTACATTTTGTTAGGCTTCAGTCCTGGAACCTGAGACTATTTAGGGGAAAAAGTAGGACAATATCATATGCTGCAGTTCAGTTCCACTTGATCACATTTTTCTGATAACTAGATGAAGTTTGACCTTGACTTGGGTGCTTATAAGATAAAAAAAAGGTACAGAACAAAGATGAACAGAAGCAAGCAGGCAGGAAAAAGCAGCAACTTCTTTTTTCCTTTATTAATACAAATTTTCTTATTTCAGGTTTTCACATCTCTCTTTCTCTTATTTCCTGTTCTGATGTCTATATAGAGGGGTCCAGATGCCTGTTACTCCATAATGTCAAATCAAACATACTGGTCTGAGAGCTAACACTGGCCTGCAGCACTTCTACTGCTAAATTTGTAGAAAATGGAATAATTTCCTTATCACACTAATTATTTTTCCTTATTAACACATTTTTTATAGAGAATTAGACTAAAAGCAGAGATTCTGGATTTATGCACATCATGTAGTTTTTTTCTTTCTGCTCCTCACGAATATGTTTTTTAATCAGCCATTACCTTTAGACTACACTGACATGTAAACTTCCATTTTTTCCTACAACGGTAAGTTTAAAGTCAGGTCCATTCATTCTGGTGCAAACTTCTGTCTGAAGAACAGAGCTCAGCTGTTAAAGATAAGATTGTCTGCCCACACATGGACTTGCAGACGCATATGTGGAAGCTGAAGGGACATACCATATTTTGGTTTTGGTGTGGTGGGTTGACCTGAGCCAGTAGTTTTAGTCCCTATACCACTATTCTGTTACCCTGCCCTGCCCCAGAGGACAAGGAGGAGAATAAGAGGAAAGACAAGAAAACTCATAAGAAAGACTGTTTAATAAGTAAAGGAGAGAAAAAGAACAACTAGCAGCTTAATGTTCCTGAAGGCTTTCTGAAGAAGCTCTAAAGCTGAATACTGTTGAGATACTGTGATGAACAAAAATAATTCTTACCAAACTGGCAGCCCCTCCTTCCACTGGGTCATACACCCCTCAGACCGTATTGGTTGTCTCAGTCTAATGTCCCTTACACTCTTAAAAGGTTTATTTGCTAGCTTCATCCATAAAGCTTCAGTTCCAGAAATACTAGATGTCCAGGAAATGTGTTCTTAGAAGACATCAAAAGCTCCCCTTGAACTGCAGCCTATTTTTCTGAGTATCAGTACAGAGAATATGAAACCTTTTGACACTGTGTTTGCCGAACTATGAATCCCGTTCTCTCAGAGAAAGGGTCTAAATTGAGTACTGTAGTTTTATTGCTCATAGGCAATATCATTAGTAAGAGTCTTCAGGTTTATTAGTCAAGATATTTTGCAAAAGACAATATAGAATGCCTCAAACTTCCTTAGATAACTGTTAAATTTGTTTCCCGTTACAAAGATACTGTAAAGAAAAAACATGTCTCTGCATGATTTAAATGTCTGTGTATACATGCATGGACAGGACTTTGGAGAATTTAGCACATCTGGACTTTTTTGGAATAGGCCTATCATAACATATCATAATTACCTGTAAATAGAAATGTTAAAAAATAATTCAGATTTTTGTACTCTGTGGCTCTTTTTTTTTTTTCTTTCAGTAAGACGACTATGAACCTACAAAAAATGACCACTGAACATGACAGCTGGATAATTTTAATTTTACTCTAATCAAAACCTTAGGGAAAGCAAGAGATATAAATAAAAAGGATTCTAGATGAAACAGGTTTTAGTAATATTTGTGTAGCTTTTTTTCCTGAAGTTTTTAAGTGCTTGTTTGAGTTCTGAGACTATGAAGCCAAGATAAAAATTACTCTATAGACAATTAAATAATCCTTCTGCGACTAAAAGAGGAACAATGGTAAGAAAGCCACTGTAAGACATTTTTCTAAGGAAATAAAAATGATTTAATGGATCTTCAACAGTTTGAAATTAAGCCCAAGTGAATTGGTATAGTTGGAGTGGGTGTGAGGAGTTATGTAGTATTTTTTCATTTTATTAGAATTAAATAAAAGATGCCGAGCCTTAATGAATTTAAATACTGATGTAATGCAGTTCCTATGAGAAGAAAAGCACTCATTTAACAATTCCTTTGTTTACTTTAGCTGAAAATCCCACACCAAATGAGATGAAGAAAATATCCATATGTCATTTACAAGGCTGTAAACATTGTGAAGACAACATTGTGAAGTAACAAAATTCTTGCTCTCCATAAACAAACTCATTAAAAACCATAACATTGGGTAGAATGAGGCACACTAAATTTATAATATATTCTTAGATACAGTAGCATATTGACTTCTAAGCAATAATTGACTTAATGCTGATTCATCAAAGGAAAATGGGCAATTACAGTTTTATATGTCAATGAATAGGAGTCATGTACTTACACATTTATTTACTCCTGATTTTTCTAGATATTTTTCTAGAAATAACAGTCTCAGTCATTATCAGCCTATCTAGTGATTATTACACCTATAAAGGGAGTCCTCTGTTTCTGTGAACTGAAAAAGCAAGAGATATGTTAGTTCCCTGGATCCTCTCATCCCTGATACCTCTACATGCCTTGTCCTTTCCTCCACACATTAGTTTCATGAGGTCAGAATGTCAGCTGGTGATTCCCCTGCTGTGTGGAACCTCACCTGCAGGAGTCCAACAGACTAGGTAATACACCACTGCTGTTGTTAATTTACAAGAGGAAAAGAAAAATCTGGGTTTAACTTAGTGTTCTCCATGAAATTAATTTATCTTTTTTACCATGTTAAATGTCATATTGGAATTTCCATTATACAGTCTGAAGATGAGGCATTTGTCCAGTTTGGTGCTTATTCTACCTAGATTTTTGTCTTTTTTGCTCAGCCCCTTCCTTATTCGCACTACAGAAGATAATATGTTTGCTGTAATTTCAGGAAGGTGAGTTTTAAAATTCTTATTGAGATGTATAGCTCTGATTCTCTTTCCTAATTTTTATTTGGGTGATTTTCTTAAGAGAGTAGGAGGATTTTTTTTCTTCATAAGACAAGAGGAGTTTTCATAATTAAAAACAGAATTAAGGCCTTAAATCACCTTCACATATCCAGAAAAGAACAAATGCTGTAATGAGTTTATGATTTTCAGTGGATGTTTTCTGTGGAGCTACAATATATTGTGTAGAAACATTTGTATTGTAGACCTGTCAATAATCCATCAAGTATTCATCATCCTTTTCCATCTTAGACTTAGGAGAATTTTTAATTTATGTTAGGAGAATCTGTGGAAAATGGTACTGTAAATCAATTATATCCACCCTTCTTTTTTTTGTTTTAATGCTTTGATTTAATTTGAGTTGCAAATTACCATGAAGCTACAAAAATTTTTAAATTCTTCCCATGTTGCTGTCTCATCTTATATTTTTGTAAGATGTATGAGAGCGCTCTTTAATGCATATCGTTGTTGATGAAAATCGTGAATAGAATTTTTTATGTTTGTGACCAACAATGAGGACAATTTCAGACACTGAATATTAAGTATTAATTGGTGTCTTCATCTCCTCAGAAATTTAGAAATGGCATGTGGTGATGTATACTCAGGGACCAAGCTTCTTGTTGAAAAATTAAAATTACTCAGGTCTAACAAAACAAGATTTAGCACCACTCTCATGCAGCTATATCTAGGTGTCGTAATATATGGTGAGTCACACAGTAACTTAGAGTCTGTACTGGAGAATGTAATGAAGAGTACAGTGTGTTAAACCTCCTTTCACCTTCTACCATTTTCAAAGACATGTTCACAAATGCTTAAAGAGCTTGCTCAATTATTTCAGGTTTAAAAATGATGGATAAACATTTTGTATTTATTGCAATTTAGTCAGGATGAACTCCTTTGTAGTTAAAAATTAAATGTCAGTTAGCACTGAGAATTTAAAATATTTTTCACCTCAAACACATCCATGCATGCATCCCTTTCTTGTGCATGTATTTCTTCAGTCTCTGCACATTTATTCCTCCATTCAATTAAATTAATTTTTATGGAAAAGTTGCTTTGTTCTGTGGTTAACTGAACCATCAATGGATATAGTTGCAAGTGAGTACTATGTGAATTCTATTTTTCCTTTTCCTCTGGCACTTAACATTTGTAGCAGCTGCATCAATGTTACTAAGCAATGTCATTTAAGAGCAGAACCATAAAGTGAAATGGTTGGTGCTGAGTATTAAGATATGCAACCCTGGCATGAAGTTCAGCTATCCAAACAGACTCTGAGAAGCTACAGAACGTGACGTGAGAAATTGCTGAACACCATAAATAACACAGTGAGAAGCTGGCAGAATTTACAGCTAGTGCTGTGAAGAATGGCTGGATAGCACAGATGGCTAAGGAGGAGGCGTGTGAGAAATTGCCAAGATTCACAGATAATTGTGAGTAATATTGAAACCTTTTGGGGGAGGAGCACCTAAGTAACTGTATTGGAAATATGAGGTGAGGCTTAGAGGACCAAGCATCAGTACTACCAAATTCAGATAAGGATGCAGCAAAAGTGAGACCGCAGAACAAAAACCTTAATTACTTGTACACTCTTTATTTAGCAGCAGACAAGGATGGAGAAAGGAATGATCAAGGTGAATGGAAGAGAAGTACAACCATGAAAAACAAAGAGGGGAGGAGGCTTTTTTGCATGTGAGCAAATGGGTGGTCAGTACACTTGTATGACTGAGCCTCACTACTTTCATTTTGTAATGCCACTCTCTTTTCTATGTGTGCATGAGGTGGAAAATCTAAATGACATCAGCTACAGACTGGGTTGTCTGTATATTTAACTAGTGAACCAGAGTCCTCTCTGTATGTGTGTGTGTGTGTGCACTTGTGAATCTGCCCATGTGAAATTCACTCTCAGTCCTGCTACTGGTTGGACCTGCAGACAGAAACAGCAGCTCTCCTAAATTTCAAATACAAAAAAATGTTGATAATCAGGATTTTCACTTCAAAAGTGCATTTTAATAGGAGCAAAGACAACAGCATAATCACATGCAATGACATTTCATATGTTCTCTTTCCCATTTTCACTTTTCTAAGGTTGATGGCCATGAAAGTTTCCCTTGTGCTCTTGTGCTTCTACACTTTTGGTCATCTATTTTAATCCTCTGCAAATTTTCTAGTTCTCTTTGGAGTTTTTCGGGGGGAGTGACAAAGGAAGAGTCTTTGCTTAGCATATGTCTGTGAAGGAGAACTGAAGACTTTCACTGTCATGCTCATGTTTTCCATTTTGTGCTGAATTACTTATCCTTAGGATTAACTTTTTTTTTATTTTCATGACAGTTGATGACTTTCAAAATAACGTCAAAATGCAATTAACTAAAGGCATTAAATTAACAGATATTGCCTGTCCCTGATTAGATACTAAAGTGGAAGGTAGCAGAAAACACCCATTATTTCCAAAGGACAAACAGAGTTGAGATCTGATCTGAGGTCAGCTCTTTGGGTTTTGCTGTATGGCTGAAGCTTTCAAAGCAGAAAACCTAGGGAGAGAGAGATTTATGCAGACCTTGTTAAAACTGAGCTGTACTAAGCTGGGTGCTGGAAATGAGATATGTGAATGTATAGTCAAGACCTATTTTTCTGATAAGTCAAACACAGGAGCAGAGGCATCCACCACAGCAGCAGAAGGCATAGCTGGACAATGGATCTTCAAACAGAAGACCCCGTGTAATGTTTCTATGATTAGAAAAAAAAAAACAAAAAACCATGAAACAAAGGCTTCCATTGCATTTATTCAGATATCTGCTTTATTGTCTCAGGTAAATAATTTCACAAAAATCACATGCCCATGTTGACAGCAACCATTGTGGCAGTACGAAGGAAAGAACAGAAGGGTTGATACAGATCATTGAAGGAGAGCAAATACTATCCTAGAAATGAAATTATGTTACTTCAGCTCTTCACCTTCCTGGGATTAATGAAGCTTTCTCATTCAACTGAAATGTGAAACAAACAAAAAACTATCACAAACAAACAAACAAATAAATAACAACTTCAGAAATTCAAGGAAGTTAATTTCTTTAGAAAAGAGTAAAAGCAGTATTAGAACATCAGCTGTCATCCTGATCTTTCAGGTAAACCCAAGCCTTTAGTTTAACTGAGTTTTAATAATATGGGATATATTTTGCTGCATGCAACAGAAATAGAAATTCAACCTGGTGAAAATTTGATTACCTCTGACTATTTGCCAGTTAAAATTGAGGCACTGTTAAAAACTTTTCCTTGTGAAAGTCTATTTATTTAAGTCTGCTTAATTATTATTTATTTAAGTCTACTTGATTTTTATTTATTCGCCATTATTAACATGAAAATATGATAGGAAAAGTTGCTTTAGAACTACGTACTTTCTGTTTGTTTTTATTCTTCATTGGTTATTGCTGAAATTTTAATTCTGCATGTCAAAACAAAACATTTCTAGCCCTTTCTTTTCCAGTTACCGGGAAAAACAAGCAAGCTTTTTCTCTTGGTTCATGTATCAAACCACTTCTTACCAAGGATCTTGTTTCAGAATACTAAACTCCATTTGCAATTTTACTGCGTAAAGAAAGCTAAATTGACTGTAACTTGCATTCATAGACTATGCAGTAACAGCTGTGCAATTCTGGCAGTGATTAGCTTGTATCAGAAGTAGGCAAAACCCATGTTTGACCACTTATCTTCTGCAATACACTTTATCCAGTTCTGAACATGGAAGCAGAACCTACCCTTTTAGAGGACTGAAATAAAAGTCATTTTGTAAATGGTGGGAGAAATACCTATTGGTATGGTAATGTGTGCTCAGGTTTTTTAAAATCAGTTGACATAGAGGTATAATAATGTGGAGAGGCTACTATTTTCACAGATTGCTTCATAAGACTGTCTCCTAGCTCCAGGGCTCAATTTCAGTTTCTTGCTGAGTCCAAAACACGTGCCAGGCTGAGATAGGCATTTTTTTCCCCAAGCTTTGGCTTACCTTGAGATGAAACAAGGCCTGCAGGAATGAACTGAAGTTTGGCAGGAGGCTCTTGACTATAGATGAATTGGTAGGGCTGATCACAGATAATGAATGCCCCTCAGTGCAGAAGTTTCCATAGAAATCTTTTTCCTGGTCCCAAATTCATTCTGCTTCAAAATTTGCTGACTCGAACTCAGAAATGACAGTGAAAAGTTTATATTTTATAGTTTCCAATGTTTGGCCTGAAAATGATTATTTTTCTTTATAGTATAGATTCATACCTCTGTGTGTGTGTGTGTGTATCAGAAAATCTGCTGGTAATTTCCTCATAAATAATTTTAAAATTGCAATTGTCCAATGTATATTTCTAGTACTTGACCATGAACTCGATCGTTTAAATCCTTGTAAATAACAGAATCGAGTACTTTCTTCTTGAAGAGTTTGTTGCAAGATTAATTTTTTTGTAATGCTTTTTATATAGTGAAAGACCATTGTTTAAGACAGGAAAACTTTACTTGAAAGATGCCTCTCGCCACAACAGAAAATGCTGGACAACATTTTTCCAGTTCAGGCATTTTCCCAATTCATAGATTTACACTAAAGTTCAGAGAGATTACCCAAACGTGCTTGCCATTTCAATGAAAATTGTTTTTCAAACTCTATAGTAGATATGACCTCACTGAAGTGATGATTACAAACACATATAGACAGCCCATCTTTCTGGAAATTCTCTCATTAATGAAGGAAACCTAATTTAGTAGAGGTGCAACATCATTCTCTAACCAAAGCAGCAGCAATGGTGACAGATGTTTGTTTGGCATGGATGAATGGAGGTATGTTTTCACCAAGTTAAGCTGAGGAAATCAATATGATTCAGATGCTACAGCTAGAAAATCTGACATCAAAGCCCCTACTTTCCTGCTGCAGTGTTTGGAGGTATATAATAGACCTTTATACTAAACATGAGCAACAGACATTTATATTCATTTTCCCTTCACAATATATACCTAATTCTTCTCATAGTTGAGAATTCTAATTAGCTCAGTCAGCAACATATTAATCCTTTTTCTCAAAATTTCCACTGTTTTCCTATTCAAGGGTATTCCTCGTAAATTATAATTTCTGTCTTTTGGAAATCGTTTCAAAAGACTGTTTTAAAAGTATAGAAATGCAACTTGTTTCTTCTACTGAAAGATAAATCACTATATAGAAGAAAATAAAACAGTTAAGCATGTCCTAATGAAAAATATGAATGTATAATTTTCTGTGAACATCTCTTATGTAATCCTGTCACTACATAAAAAATTACAATTTTTAACAATATAATAGCTTTTTCTAAAGACATCTTTTATTTTCCTCAGTAAAACATGCCAAATTCCAAAACATTGCTTCAAGACAGCATGATGCAAGACAAATAATTTTTATTTATTTTATTGCCCTAATGTTTCTACAATGGTAAAACCTTTATTTCTCATTCTTAAAAGTCCAAGTATCCAGTTCCAGAAAAGTTTTATTTCAGCAAGTCTAGTCTCATAAACTGTTAGACTATTTCCTACAAAAGAATGAATGGCTGATTAATTCTATCAGTAATTCAGAATCTGTGAAAAACTATATGCATGCAAATTGCTATTGTTGTTATGAAGCACGGATAACAACTACACAAATATTTTATTCTCAGTATGTCACAACATAATTTGTGCTGCTGTCATTTATGGTAAGTGTAAAGAGGTAGCCACTTTGACCAATTATTGGAATCCATTTGCAGCAAAAAAGCCAAATCTCATAGATGCTTTTGGTAGGCCTGTAAAGATAAGCTAAACAATGTTAGCTGACTCTTATTTCCTTTTGCATCATATAGAAGACAGTACTTCAGGGTTTCCATCCAGAATTTTAGCTAAAGGCAGTAAACAATATGAGCCACAAATCATTCTTTTCTAAAAGAGCTTGCTAAGTGTATTTGCATTGATTAAAGTACTATTTTTGAAATAATAACCAGTGACAATACAAACATCTCTGAGCTATTCTTTCATAAAGGACTTTGGAAATCTTCAGATTCTGCTCCAGTTGTCAACTAACTGCTATGTGATTGCCCAGAACAGAAGCTTTTCTGTTTGACAAAAAAATCACAACTAAGCTGATATCAAGAGAAAGTCAAAGTGAGAGCTGACAATGAATGAAGCCTTTACACTTTACTGCAAAATTAGGGTAGATTTCCAGATTTAACTTTCTGATGCTAACATTAAACCCTTATCAAAAGAGTCTAGTGAGACTCCATTGTTTTTCTGCATGAATTCTAAATTATAAAGAAAATCATCTGCTCTAGGCATTGTGCATTTCAGGACCATTATTATACTTCCTAGTAGACTAGAATCACTTGGGTCTTGAGTCGAATATTTTATTCCACTACCCGAGGTATACTAAAACTGGCCCAAAATGCACTGCTTTTTATGTTGAATTGTTTAAGGAATTTGATTATTCCCAGTAGGTGCTTTTCAAGCCGGTTTAAAATGTCAGCTATATGCTTGTTGGAAATTTATAGTACTTGTTTATTTACTACCTTATCCTAGACCAAAAATTACTTATGGAACTAAAAGGCCAGCTGGATATTCTCAATTGAGAATCTTTCAAATTAGAAACTACATTAATTTTCAGATGTGGAAAATAGATGAAGAGTGTCTGACTAGATTTTAAAGAGTTTACTAATTATTTTTGCAACAATTTAACATTCTGTTCTCCAAGCAAAATTTCTACTGGATGCCTTTCTTTATGTGCTACATATGAATAAGAGCTTAAAATATTTAGATAATGGTAATGGATGTTTTGTTTATTCTGTTATTTTTAACTGAGCTATAGAAGCCACAAAACCTGAAATGAACCTTGAGGTAAGTGAATGGCATGCTTGTTTTTCTCTTGAGATACCTTATTGTAATTGGAGTAACAAATAAATTACTTATTACACCAGATTGGCAGATACGGTCCCAGTTGCTTTAATGTCATAGAACAAAAAGCAATATAATCCCAGATGTATCACTCAGGGGAGTCATGTACTCAGAAGTCTGTTTCTCCTTCCTTCCCCTCATTTATCTAGGTCCCTTATCTCTAATTGTTCAGATTCTTTTTTTTTTTTTTGACTAGAAGAATCAAGAGATCTTTTTCATCAGTATCACTGTAGTCAGAGACTTCTCTAAAGCAAAAAAAAATTGATTTCTTTGGGCCTTCCAAGTGGTGTATGAATCTGTATTATTGCTAGCTGTGCTGTTCATAACAAGACAGAAGAGAAAATCTCTGGATGCCCTGATGGGCCTCCCCTCTCCCTCCAGGCTTGGGCAAGCTGGTGCTGCCCCTCATCCAAATAGAGAGGAATTGCAGAGTGTCTGAGGCAGTTCTCTTACATTTGTACATGAGGAAATGCATGTCTCTGTGTTTTGGGTCTGATTAGGCTGAATTGATATGGGTGTCATCATGTGTTTCCTAATGTTTTCTTGTTCTCTTCCATGAAAGAGGCTTTTAGCGTGCTTTTGAGAATTCATTGTGGTTGGTGGCATAGTACTGGCATAAATGAGCCTTATATTTGTCTTTAGAACATAGATATCCCAGTAGTAAAATAGTATCTGAGAGAGATGATATATCAACACTATCATATTAGATGCCACTTCCTTCTTGAAAATTGATCCTGCAGATTGGCAGATTTATTGAGAACATAAAGCTAGCACTTGATAAAACTTCTGGTAGCAGCCAAGTACATCTTAAAAGTAGTCCAAACCAACATGCCATAAGGGGTAAAATGACATATAATAGATTATAAAAAATACATAACTGAGTGACATATAACATGCAATGTTTGTAGAATGGATAGAAAACAATGAGTAGTTAATTTTTTGAGAGGTATTAAAGCATGACAAATAATTTTGAGAACTATTTCAGATATGCTGTGATATAAGAATAATATATAATAAATTTGGCATTTGAGTTTCAGATTTTCTATTTTTTCTAAAAAATCCCCAGAATTTAAAACCTACATGCATCTTTTCTGGGATTCTAAAATTCAGCTGAAAACTAGGTCATCTAATTAGTTATAATAAGTACACTAAAACTCAACATCACAAAATTCTTAGCTAATCCACAAAATAGAAAAAGGGAGTTCCTAGTGTTATGCAAAGGGTTGAGGTGCTAAACTTACCACTAACTAGTCCTTAATATCTTTTTTGTAATGAGGGAATAAGTTGCATGACACAAACATTTGGGTAGAGTTTTCTAGGCCAACTTCAAATTTTGGTTAGATGGGTGGTGAAGGGGTGTTGCAAGGAGTGGCATTTTTGTAGGATTTGCAGAGGACACTGTTTTGGTTTTATGTTTTTGTTTTGTTTTTTTTTCTGTAAAGCTGAGCTAATATAATAAACCCTGTTTCTGCAGCTGGCTTAATGAGAATAATTTTTAGTGGCATCACATACAGAAGTCAGAAATAGGATTAGTCTTAGAATTGTAGGACGTTTGTTTTTAGATGGAGATATGGTTAAAAAAATATCGTAAGCCATTTAAATATAAAATTATATACAAATTACCTCTTTACCAGGCATTAAAGTGAATGTGTCACAGTCTCAGAAGACAAAAATATATAAATATATTTTATTTGTTGATAATTTCATTACTTTCTTACATCAATAAATGCAAATACCATGAAAGACTAGAAATTAATTTTAAAAATACTTCTGCTTCTACAAAAAATGTCTGAAATATCTATTATTACAGAATTCAAAAACTTTCGCATCACTGAGCAATGTTTTTATTGTGATCATTGAACAATGTATTTTATATCTGGAGAAAACATAATAAATAATTTCATATACTTATTCTGGTTTAACCCTGAACCAAGTAAAACCTTATTCAGAACTGGACAGCTTATGGAATTATTGAAAGAGTGAGAAAGCAAACTGAGCTGTGATAAAGATAAGAATGTGTCATGATAGAGAAGATTTTGCAAGCTTCAACCAAAATGTAACTTTTTCTCGGCATGTTGACCAGTAGGACAGATACCACTGATAACTGGGCCAGAAGGGATAGTGCCCTGTCCCCAGTGCCTGACAGAAGTACAACCATCTCCCACCAAGCTCACAGCCCTTTTGCTCCAGCAGTCACTCCCTTCCCCCTACACACACTGTCTGTCATGACTGCCTGAACCAGCCACCCCTCTCACTTTACCCTGAACATCAGGCCCAGGAGACCTTTCTCCACGTGGGGACACCATTTGGTTTTGGCCACCATTTTATGGCAGGGAGCTGCCATTCTGTTAAACCACACAACCCACACATTTTCACACTGGTCTATGATTGCCTGATTGTCCATTTCTTAAATATATCATACACAGTGTATATTTACACAATATATTAGATATATATATTTCTTAAATTTATTGTATATAAATGTGCATATTAGATATATGTATAAATGTAAATGTAGGGTCAGATAGTCCTGCCAAACAATCACAGGAATGCCTGAGGACATGTGTTTCACAGCACTTAGAAAAGGTCTTTAGGCTACAATGCGTATGCATATATATAGATAGGTGTATATATGAATTTAACATTAGCACATTAATTGGTGTTTTGAGAAGACATGTTTACACAGCAGTAAAGACAAGTATTTAGGTGGAATTTGAAAGGTCTTTCATAGGATGGGCAGAGTATATGAAGAGATAAACATAAAGGAAAGGAGCAGGTGGAAAAAAATCAGACCAATTGACACTAAAATGACATTTGGTCTCTAATGAGAGACATTCTTGACCTAAACTTCTGCTTCTACTCAAACATGTGGTATGAATTACACAACTAGACTGGAAGCAGTTCTTTTTTATTATTATTTTCTGCCTGTGATCTGTATTGAATAAATTTATTTTTATAGCTGAAACATGAACAAGTGACTTTCTTCAGAGGCCTGCAGTATGAATTTTGAAAGGTGGTTAATGGAGGTCTGGTGAATTTCTGCTGAAATAACTGCTCACAGGCACAAACTAGCATATGCATTCAACAGCATTTTGCTTTTGTATTAGCTGAACCCATTTCAGAGCATGCAGAACACTGTGAAAAGATTCAGTTGAGAAAGATGAACATTTTTGACAGATTGAGCATAAAGCAGTCATCTTGATTATTTCGCCATTCTCAAACCTCTAAAAGAAGCCTTCCATTCCAGAAAATCTGGCATTTACTGAGTTTGAAGACTCCTTTTCCCTTTCTTCCAGAGATTACAGGGATCTTTTCAGCACCTGCTAATATAGAATGTTAGTCTGACCTTGAGGTCCAGGATTTGGGTCCTTTTACTGTGGAGATATTTTGGATTTCTTCTATTAGAACCTAAGAAATATGTATCAATAATACATTATACTTCTCTAACATTCCAGGTGACTTTTGCAGGACAGGAACAAAGCATTCGGGTGAAAAAAAAATAGCAAAAGGACTTGAGAAAAAATAACATTTTATCCATGTGCTCTCTGCTTGATTTGTTAATATGCAGAAGGTTATATAATTTCTGGAGATTTTATCACATTTGAAAAACAGTATTTCCACTTTTCTCAGAAATCTAACCTAAGAAACCAAAAAATGTTGAGTTCTTGTATTACCTTGGCCTAATATAGCTGCAAATTTGCAAACTGCAGTAAAGCAGGGTCTGTGGAAGAGACCATAGGCTATTGGCAAAAGACTTAAACTACATGTAAGGCAGGCAAGAAATACATCTGTTCTCAGAGATGTGTGATCACGTGTTTGTATGTGATCATGTGTTTTCTTTCACATGTGATGCATAATAGAAGTGAACCTAATTGACAGGAGGATGTATCCTTGCTGATGGAGTAGGTAGCCTGCTGTAGGATATTAAACTCCTGTACTCAGGTTGTGTATTTCAATATTCAAAACTCAACCACATCCTAAATTTTGCATATCTGAGCTCTCTAATGTATTTCAGTTCCTAGTGACTTCATTGGGAGTTGTTAATACAAAGCAGTCTTCCAGATCATGTGCTCTGAGCACTTCAAATCCGTGAATATGTATGATAGCAGGCTATTTTACTCTGGAGTACAGAAGTTCATTCTGCCTCCTGAAGAAGGCTAATTGTCCAAAAACACAAATATTTCATCTTTGTACTCTGCCTGATAACTATTTCATCACTATCTGGATCAAACTTTCATAAAGCAAAGTTATTTAACATTTTTAGGGCTGGAAAACATTGCATAGAGAGGATGTGTGTGTACACAGAAAGGTTGCCAAACAAGCATGTGCAAATAACATCCCAAGTTTACACTGACTTGGTTACTACTGCAACCCTGTTCTCCAAGTAAAATCAGCCTACAAAAATATCAAACCAATATTTATTTGAGCAGGCAGTCAATAAAATAAAAGCACTATTAAGTAACTATAAACACAGGTTGGGTTTCACAGTTCATCACAGGTCATGGTGCAGTCAAAACCTGATGATTACTCCTCTTGTCCCTAATTTGTCCATTCAGATTATGTAACCTCAAATGCCCCACTCCTTGATGCTTATGTTGGGAGAATCACAAGTTGTATAAAAATTACAGTATGACCTTCAATCATATTAATATGCTAAAACAGTCAAATCCATTTTTCAGCTGACCAGAAAGTCTTGGTTTACCAGTCTGGAGACAATGATAGAGGACAGAGTCCTTAACAAACATATATGGTATTGGAAGATAGGTGAAATCATGCAGGCAAACAGCTTCTCCATTTTCCTGTGTATGTACAGTCTGCTGTGGCTCCCAAACTGTTTCAGCAGATTTCTGCACTGCTTATGCAGTAAACTGATGCATTCCCTAGACAGATTTTCATCTCCATTTAACAGGAGGAATTGATTGAGAGAAAATTTTGACTATTGGAATTCTACGTAGGAAAAAGTCAGTGATTAAATGAAGACAATGTCATACCTTTTTTAGGCTACTAAACGTTATCCTTCTCAATATACCTATTCTGCTCTAGAGCCCTGGTAAAAATTAGAGACAGTATGAATTAAGTGTGCCAGGCACTACAGTTTTAAGTTGTAGTTCTTAGGATATTAATTAACACGATGGAGTAAACCAAGAGGGTGTACATGCTAGTTCTGTCATTTCCCTGCCCTTGTACACCTGTGATCATTCTGCTTCCAACTGTCTTAGGGAAGACATAAGGATTTTACCAGTTTTCATTAGTTGCCTGGAGTCATGAAAGCAGCACCAACATTAAGATTAATGCAGGCAACTTCTAATGACAGAGCTGAGTAATAGCCAAAGTATTTTTTTGTTACAGTGGGATAAGAAGGGCTTTCAAAAATATGGTATCTCAATAGTCTGTCTTCACAGACTGGAAAATCAAGCAGTGATTGACAAGTATGTAGAAACATTTGTGTGGTAAAAATATAGCAAAGTGTATTGAATGAACTGTGATGATATGTTCATGTTAACTGTCTTCTGGATTGCAGAGAAATCATGCATTCGTACAGAATGGTGAAGTCTGCATTCTTGAAAATTTACTTTTTCTATTAATTCAATGCACTCTATTCTTTCATTGTTCTACATATGGTGAAAGAAAATCAAATGTGTAAACAAAATACTTAGGTTTGCAGTTCAAAATCTGGGAGTTGATTTCAAAATTCTGAGCTAGATTTTGGGGTATTTTAAAAGCTACAGGATAGTATGTGAATATTAGAAAGGAAACCAAAGAAGATTTGGAACAGATGGAAATTCTGAATACCAGCAATCTTATTTGGTAAAATAAACAATATGTAAAGGAATTACTTCCTGCAACACTTCAGCATTAATCTAGGAGCTTTATCGCTTGTTTTGGGTAGAATCAGAAAGTCAACCAGCCCCAAGTCAATTAGTATATTAGGTAATCCAGGTTATGGAAGAACAATGCTCAGTGGCTTTTATCATAGATCTCTGAGTAATAAGTTGAAAAATAAGTAATCCTTTATTTTGATAAGATTAAACAAATGAGGGATTTTTACTACATCAAGGAAGACATCACTAATGGTCTGTGTAAATGTGTTGGAAAAAAAAAAAACAGCTCCACCCCTTCACTGTGTGGGTATTTCTTGTTTGTGTGATAAATATGAATACAGTTGATGTTTTAGTTCAGAAGATTTCTAATCCAAAATACTAGAAAATGAGTAGATCTGTAGTGTACCAGGTAAAGCTTCATCCAGAAATATCAGACACACTGAGCAGACTTGGATTAGGAAGAGATATAAGGAATACTAAGAAAAAAATGTCTGTCTTTAGGAAGGCTTAACATGGATTTTAGTGAAAGATTTATAGGAGAAGATATATGAAAGAAAATGAAATTGAAATTTGTAGGAATAAAGGGTCACTAGCCTTCAAATAAGACTAACATTTCATTTATATATGACAAACCTATACTACTAGATTTACTGAACAGATAACTGACAATTTCCACTCTTTTCTCAACATCATCCCTGGATCACACTGATCACTTGATCACACTGATCTTTTTATATGTTATTTAATATAGTCCCTTATGTAAGCCAGAGTCTTATTGCTACTCATTTATTTCCAACATGCCTTAACAGTATGTTTTTTTCTCACTCAATTCTATTATAAAAAGTACATATTGTATATTTCTTTCTCCTAAAGGTTATAATTTGTATATTATTGCCATTCTTATTTCTAGTCTTCTGTCATCTTTTCTTACACCCTTCTCTCCTCCACCTATCCAGAAGTGATTTCTGTGAGCATGTGATTTCTCCTCCAGCAAAGGTAAGGGTAGGCTGTTCTTTGCTTAGAGTATTCAGGTGAACAGAAGATTGAGAACTGGATAGGAAAGATTTGCCTCTGTAACTTCTAGTTTGTTTACAAGATAATATGTATGGATTATTAAGAATTTTCAGCAGTAGGTGTTAGGAAGCTGAGCTATGTTGCTTAGTTGTGACTGGCCACTACAGTCACACTGCATGATGTGCATGTTCTCTAATTACAGCATCATGACTATAACACGAGAAATGAGTAAATCACTAAGGTTTTCAGTCTGCCACAGAGAAAAATTGACATAGGAAGTGGTGGCAGACTGAAAACCTAGTGGGACTGTAGTACTACTAGATTTACCTGAAGCAACATGCCTGAAATTATGGGATTTATTTTCTGTTTTCTCATTCATGAAGTGTAATTGCACATACTTTCACCAGCCTGTCCATCTTCATTCATTCAAATACTGCTGTGCTTGTATTGTATGGAAACCCATACTCTGTTTTCTGAAATGGTTTACTGCAGTATATAAAATGTATTCACATGTAAACTTGGAATAGCCGTACAAAATGTTCTGTCGGCAAATATCCATGCAATGCACACATATCTCTCTGGAAAAAAAAAAACCAACAAAACAACAACAAAAACAAAACCATAAGAAAGAGTACAAGAAGAAAAGAAACTAATTCAAACTCAGGCAAACACTCATAGAAATTATTTTGTTGCATTTACTCAACCTCTAGTGAGCGACACACAATGCATGCGGAGCGAGATGGAAGTAGACACCCTGTCAGCCCTGTTTCACCTAAAGCTTCAAAACAACTGGCAGGCCTGTTGGACAGCAAATGCAATTCTCAATAGCAATACTGAAAAACCTCCAGTAAAACACCATTTTTTTATTACTTTGTTTACTAATGTGTATAAACTTTTTTATCCAACAGTTGTTTTTTTTTTTTCAAGGAAAGCAGTGCTTAATTTGTCAGCTAAGCCATTTGACATCCAGGTATAAACAGAACAATTCTTTGCACAACATCACAAAACTACAGATATTTCAGTCCTTCACAGATTGGCAGGCATTCTAAAGCACCCGCTTCTTTTCTCAATGTATAACAAAGAAATTATTTTGCAGCAAAGAATTGCTTTTGTGTTCTGAAATGATGAGAAAAATTTGTTTTTACTTATTCATGGCCAAGAATTTTATGCCATTACAAAATAAGTTACATTCTTCCATTGGGTCTTTGAAATGTGACGTCTTTGCATGGACAAAAATATCTTACAATGTTCCTTTCTGAAACATAATCTATAGGGCAAGCATTGTAATTGCAGGCATGTCAGTAAATATAACTAAAATGATGTTGAAAGTGGAACTTGATTGAAGCTTTAAAATCAGAATGAATGCTTTACAAAGCCAACCTTTTAACATTGTAAAATTCTGTGTAATTCTGAAAATTCAGTTCCCAAATTAAAATTAAATACCAAAGAATTTCATTAGGACCCCAAAGTGAACAGGAAAATTAATAAGAATCAAACAGATTTTATTGAAGCGTGACTAATATGTTCTTTGCAAGCTGCTTAAACTGTTAGTTCCTTATTCAAGACTTTATTTCTATCAAACATGCTGTGATCATTTGGAAACAAGCAGTACATTTTTTAGCATTTTTTTCTCTAAACTATTTAAAAATCAATTATAGTTTTGCCTGAAGAAACAAATCTCAGAAGGATTTTTCTTCATGACAGATTTTTTCATGCATTCCGCAGAAGCTGTAATGGTCTACAGTAATATTTTGACAGTTCATATCAGCATAACATTTCATACATTTGTTATTTCTTTGAATGTTGCAGGATAACAAAGCAACTAAGATGTAAAATTCATATTACCTGTTATTAAGGAACAGATAACTTTATAATTTCTCATGAAATGAGAAGGTCCCTGTAACTTCCTCCCTATACTAACAGTTTACCTGATGAATGAAATTTTTTATGTAGCCAGATGACCAGAGCATTCCTTGCTTTGATTCTAGTAGTATTAAAATCAGCAAATTATTCAGTGGACAACAGAGGGTCAGAATAAGAGTGCTGCCTTCATTTCTCCCTTCTGTTTACAACCTCCTACAACTGGGCCCTTATATGTCAGAAAACATTGAGAGGAAGGGATTTTTCTGACAGTGCTGGAGAGAAAAGGAACAAATCCACTGCAGTCAGTAGAATTTCTGGCATTTACAGCTCCAGCATGGGACAAACTTACCATACCTACCTGCTGGCCAGTAGAATTAACCTACATAAGGAGTTTTCCTGGTAGTGTTGGAAAAATTTTGACTCAGTCAGCTTTGTTTTCTCCCTCAGTGCACATACTCCTCTAATTTTCCCAAACCTGTCCAGGGCTACACTGCTGTATGTTTATTTTGCAATTTGAGTATGAATAGTTACATGATATAAGAGTGAGGATTTGAGGCCGGGGGGTTCATCCCATTTAGCAGGACAGGGAACATTCTCAGTGCCTAAGTGCAATGGCTACATTATTTGGTGATCCACCCCTCTGTTTAGCTCACAGAGAAAGGATTTCTTTCTTCCCCCATATTTCCATATATCTTTCTCTTTTTCTGTTGCATTTAAAACAGCAGATAAATACTAGGGAAAAAAAGTGAAAACTGTCAAGCTGAATAAATTATATGAAGAGAACAAAAACGTTTGAGGGTTCAAAGTTCTAAAACTCCTGTGATGAGATTTCTTTTCTAAGAATGTATTTAATTTCTAGGACTCTAAGTAAGAGTGGTTTGATCATAAATTCAAAGAGTATATGTATGCTTATTCACATGGTATCTTAGCTGGTCCTCTTAACAGCAGCATAATTACCTATAAATGTAGTTTATACATATTCCATAACAAACAGAACTCAAGAGGCCTGAGCCCTTCAGGCTCTTCTGGTGAGCAGCTTTAAATCTCTGGGCTAACTGTCAGATGTTGTTTACTATGCACTCTGTGGGATGATGATTATATTTCTGTTTCCAGAGTCCAGAAAACACTGTAGATTCTCATGGTTAAAACAGAACTATTCACTCCAAATATGTATTTTATCTCACTTAACAAAGTGACATAAACACTGAACATACTAAGTTGGCCTCTTAATTATATGCAGATAACAATACAGTAGGACATGCCTAACTCCTCAAATAATTCTGTAATGATTTTTCTTCTGTAATTAAAAAAAAAAACAAACCAAAAAAAAGTGGGAGATGTACCCTCCATCTATATAATATTTGAAAGAAACACACATTCCACAACCAAACCTGAAAAACATTGTATAATTAAAATGCAGGAAAAAAATATGCAGGAAGAAAGAATATATTTTTAGAGATACAGAGTAGAAGGTTCTAAGAGAACATTGACTTGGACAAGAAATTAGTGAACATAGTTTACCATTGTTCCAAATAAAAGCTTCTAGTGCTGTGTTGTGATAAAAAGTAATATTGAGGTCTTTGAAGATATGGAAAAGAAGTATCCAGTCAAAGTCAGAGGGGAACCTGCTACTTTGTATAGCAGGAATGCTGAATTTTGTGTCTTCATTTTATAAGAGAGAACCAATAGTAAACCTACCTTTCTGTAGAAGGTTTTGTTCTACAAAGCATATTTTCAGGACCTCAGAGAGGGAAAAGGCCAATATCTGAATTTAATCCACCAGATTGTTTCATCTCTTCTGATTTGGTAATCTGTCCTGACTTGGAACTAGTAGCTATATTTCCCATACATTTACTCATCTTTCCAAGAAAGGAAAGAATTAAAATAATTAGAGAACTGAAATGGCTCAAAGCTGATGAAAAAAAAAAAAAAAGGAGAGAGAAAGATTTAAAGAAAGATTTAAAGAAACATTTAAATTTTTCAGAATTATAATATTAGAAAAAAAACAGAAGAAAATAAAATACTTTCAACTTATAAAAGGACTGGTGAAAATAATACTGATTCCAATGGTAAATGATGTTTTGTAAAGAACAACACTTTGGCACACTTAGAAGAGTTTTTTTGTAGTTGCAGTGCAAATTTTGTTCCAAAATCCAAGCTTACATCATTGTGCAGTTCACATTAGACAGTGCCAGTAAATAAATGAATTATCAAGAGCCTAGTGTTCAGTACTGTGGAGTCTCCAATGGTGAGATGGTGACTGAAAGCACAGTGATCTGAGGTTCTCATCCTCTCCAGAATGACATGGTTACTTTCATCCTTATTATCTTCACAAAGCTGAACCAGATCCAGCCATCACAGTCAACTACTACTGACTCAATTGACTTTGGGGGAAACAGGATCTGTACAATTCAATTACATTTAAATTACTGTGCTCCTACAGCAGTGAACAAATGTTTGGCTTGAAGTAATTATGCGTTTATTATATGTACAGAACTAAATCCATATTAACATAAATCACCTAATGTGGCAGTCATGCATGTACAAACTTGGGGGAATCCTCACTACAGTTCAAATATAAAATAATTCAGTAACATATAAAACAAACTTTTACTCAGCTTTTGGCCTTCATCTGTTGTCATGTTTTTAAATTTTATATGGCAAACCACGCTAGTCAGTTGTAGGCAACGGTTTCTGTTTTAAATTGATGCATAATCTATAATGTTCCAATGTTTTACTCGAAATATCTGCTTAAGAATTTATATTTTCCAAATGTCTTACTTCCCATGACTTTCAGAAATATTCAACAACTGATTTTGAGTTGTGGAAGAATGAAGTGAAATAATATCTTAAAGGATAAATATGTTGGGTCTTTTGTTCTGGTTTAGGGTTTGTTTGAGTTTTTTTCCTTGGTTGTACATTTTGGCTCTTTTGAATTACTAAACACCACCTAAAATGGAGTTAGCATTCCACAAGAACCCATCCAGCTGGGAATGCTTGTTCCCCTTGTATCTTTTTCCCTGCATTACAAGCAGCCTGTAGGAAAACAAAACAAAACAAAACAAAACAAAACAAAACAAACAAATAAACAAAAACCATAAAAAACCCACCAAAAAAACCCCAAAGAAAAACAAACAAACAAAAAACCCTAAAATCAGAGATTTGGCCAAATAAATTCAAACCAGTTTTGATGTTGTGGCATTTTGTCATCACTTAAATATTCATAAACTTTACTGCAGATACTTAAGAGTCATAGACTGGATTCATCTGGGTACATTAGCAACAACAAAAATGAAGCTATGGGCAAGACTACAATGTGAGATGATTTAACAAGTTTGTGTTATTAGTCAAAAGAAGCAATGACTTGTATGTGTCTCCTCTCTATGATATGAATAGAGTCTCTAGTTACACATCTGAAACTGTGGCTTAGAGGTGGTGCCAGGCAGTAATATGAAAGCAAAAGGATGGTAGCAGTTTTACATGTGGGTTTCTCTGCTACTGCATATTATCTAAGATACTCTGCAGCTTTATGCAGCATGAGGGGTCTCAGAACTGGGTAGCTGGATGATGAGTACCTAATCATGAAGGGCAAGAAAAAGATGGTGTAAGTTTTAATGGAAATTTGAATTACTTTATGCTATCTTCTACATCACTGAGTAAGATGTTCAGAATTTGTAGGGTAGTGGAATCAAAAGAGAGACCATAACTCAGATAAATCTTTTGATCAACTACTGCAAACAACTTGAGAATTCTCTTCTGGGATTAAAATTCAGCCCAGGGAAAGCTTGAATTTAAGTGGATATACTAAGGATTTTGGTAAAATTGTTCATTCCCTCTGCACAATCTGTGTGGGCTTGCTGCTAATCTTGGCATGTTGTTGAGACAATCTGCATCTGAATTTGCATTTGAAGCACAAAGAAAATAATCCTTCAGAAAGCCTGTCTAAATAAATAATACAGGAGAGAAATGTTCTTAGAATAACTGAAGATGTCTAATTTTAAGAAATCCTGAATCATGTAATATTTTTGCAAAACATTGAAGAGCATGCAATTATATATACCTATGACATAAATACGCATAGATTCTGTATTATTTTTCATTAAATACTTAAGTGTTTATGTAAATGTGCAATATGCACATAAACCATTATATGTATTCTACTTGCTTTTTACTACTGGTATTTCAATATCGCTCCAATATTTTTTTTTGTTCCTATGTGCAAGTTTTGTTTCATATAACATCTCTTATGACATAGTCTACCCTGCAAGATGAAGATATTACTTGCTACCTGCAGATGTGTTGAGACACTTTCACAATCTTATCGGTGCCAATGCTAACCTTGCAGCGTCCCATAGGAACTGAATTTGTTATGAACTTTTAAGAAGTGAGCCATAAAATTACTTGATATCCTAAATCCTTTGAAAATGCTTCAAAGGTTTATTTATCTATTTGTTAAATCAAAAATATCATTAAAGTACAGAGTAAATTGATTACTTTTCCTATGAGAAGCTTATCTCTTGGAGTCTTAACTTGTGTTTCTCTAAATGCACAATTAGGCTATTACATTCATGCAGGCTTTTTCATCTGCGTTATTTATAAGAAACACAGCTAAACTATAAAATCTGCGAGCTAAATGAAAAAACTGATACACATTATAAGGAAAAGCAAATAGAATCATCTAGGAGAATGAGAGGGGTTTTTTTTTCCTCCAGCTTTTTCTTGTAATTTGATTTTGGGATAAAGTGATTTAGAAGCACTGTGGCAGAGTATTAGAGTTAAAAGGCTGTAGAAATAATGCAGGAGACACAATATAAGCAAACACAACATGATCACATAGCAACCAAGCCTGATTCAATTTCATAGAACCAAACATAATATGAAGAGAGAAAATATAAAACATGTTATACAAAATATTAATGTTAGAGATAATTACAGATGAAGCAAAAATAAGACATATCTTCAAAAGTTTTGGAGGGAAAAAATGCTGAACCTGGATGTCATAAAATGAATATAGAAAAGAGCAGAAGAAATGCTGGCCACAATAAAATGAATATTAATGTCTTTCTTCCCCACCCAAAATACAAAGTGGATATGTCCTTAGTATTGCCAGTTAAAGCTGAAAGCATTTCTCATTCCGTGTGCCTGGAGAGCACATGTGATGAACTCTGTAATAACCAAAGAAAGCTATCCCTATGCAAAGAGTCTGACATGTTAGTGGTTAGAAACAGGCAATGTGTGCATTCTTCCTATCTCTGGTCGTGGACTTAGAGACTCTGGCACCCTTGTTTAAAATACATTTGTCCTACATGACGCATTTTCTGCTGATGTCCAATCCTCATTAATTTAGATGGTAGATTGACTTGGCTATACTTTAGAAGAAGCTTGAAGCTTTGCCCAATACATATTGCAAGCTGATTGTTACATCCTGACTGTCCTAGGACCTTCAGAACAGATGTTCTCTACAAAATAAGAGAGAAGCACTCATAGCTCTGGATATGGATTCTACTCCTATTCATATATTCCTATTTGACCTGCTGCTTTTCAGTTGAATTCCCAGAACTAGTGTGCCTGGATAGCAGTGATTCCCAGAAACATATTTCAAGACAAGGCAAATCAATGACTTGATGGCTGAAATCTAATTTCTAATAGTTGAGTGTAGTATAGAACCAGAGCCACACAACTGAGCATGTTAATGCAACAAAAAAAAATTAAGGGCTGATGATGGGGGAGACTATGTCTCCTGACAACACATGGTGGCATAAATAGGAAAATTAAACATGAATTCGTCTTTCCAGATTAAAACTTCCTTATTCTAGAGTCTGCATTTTGGATAAGTGATATCCCATTTATTCCAATAAAAAAATTCTAAATGTCTTTGTCAGCAATTATGCTTGTGAGTTTCAATATCAAAACCTAGACAAAAATAACCTAAGGGTATGAGAACACTATTTCTTTTCTGAAACTACCTTAAAAATTATATTTGCAGTCATACTGTACTGTCATGTATCTTAGAAAAAAAAATTATGTTGACAGTATAGTAGTAGTCTTCCTACTACTTTTCTAACACTGTGCAAACTATTTATGTTTAATCAGAAAACTTATCTGTGACTAACATTTTTAAACGTATTTTTTTACACCCCAAAGAAGCACAAAACCTTCTTTTTCCCTAAAACAATATTATTCTGGGATGAAAACAGATACTTCATCCATTAAATTTTTAGTATAATAAAATTAATTATCTTAAATCATTAGAACAAATGAACTCAGTAGACCTCAGTATTTGTTTTCAAATCGATCTGTGAATGGCTCACACAGTACTGATTTTACAAAATGGTGTTATATATTGAAAAGCAGATGTAGAGATTCAGAACTTTTCTGGGATTAGTGCACTTTTTAAAAGGGATTAACTAGAATCTTAAAAAGCATTCAATTACCTTAGTGCATTTAATATCATTACAATTATATCTTTATTCAGGTTTATCACACCCTATATTTCACAGCAACTCTTGATCTCTTGTCTTAACATCACATGATAGATTTTATTTTGGAAATATGCTCAATGTATTTATGAGGAAAAGCACCATAATGAAATTATTAAAAACTAGCATTTTTATTTAATTAAATAATATTTTCAGCTTTTGAAATATAATTAATCTGTAGCATTAGGGAATCACTTGTAGAATTTGTGTTTGCAAGCAAATTTGAAATGCTCTTCAGCTATTTTTCTAGGGATATTTTTCAGTGTTTTGCAGTTTATTATTTTATTCTAGAGACTGATTTTTTTTGCATTTGTTTTTATTTTTGTCTTTACCTTCAAAACATGCTGCTAGCAGAACACTGCATGGTGATAGTCCACTGGGTCTAGAAGTCACACCAGTTCCCTTCAGTAATAAGTCACTTCAAAAGACACATGCTTTGACACAATAGGTTTACCTTGACAATTCCAAAGAAATATTTGTGAAATGTTTGTGTGGTATGTGTGTGTGAGGAGTGAAGAATTAGCTTTTATCTGTTTTTTCATGGATTACAAGGAACGTGGTATTGCAAAGCATTCACTAAATGATAAGCAGAAACTCTTGAATTGCAGGTGTTAAACAGTGTGCAAGGAATTATTATTGTTTGCTATTATACCAGAAAATGGCAGTACTACAAAAAAATTCTGGAATGGAGTGGGAAAAATTTGGGACTCAGTTCCAAAAAGCAGGTAAAGTATTCAGACATTTTAGAGGAAACCTGCCAGGTATTATTCGGACTGATTTGTAGGTAGAAATAATCCCTTTCATTAAATGTCTGGGCATAGTCAAAAATCAGAAGGCCAAAAAACCAAATACTTAAGCATTCAGGAAAGAAATATTCTTCATGCAGTAGTACCAAGGAATTTTTTCTTTCCAGAAGATTTATCTCCATGCCACTCTTACAAAGACCAATGCAGATGCTACAGAAGCCACCCTTTAAGTAGTTATTTCAAAGAAGACAAGAAGAAATCAGAATGCCAAATACTCATATTTGCTATTCCTACTCATAGTAGCTTTAATGATATTATTATTGCTATTTGTAAAAGGATGGCACTCAGAGAAACAAATTTTAGGGCCAAGATGTTCTACAGAATGTCCAAAAGATCTGTTCTAAACATTCCAGAGGTGTAGAAAGCCAAACAAAGAGCAGAAGCAGCAAAGATCTGAAATAAGTTAGTCTCCAGCATGACTTTATTCAAATAGGCTGTTCAGGGCTAGACGATGGTCTTTGTGGAGTTCTGCTTGGCCAGTTGTGCTGTGGTCATTGTGCTGCTCAAGTTTAGAGATGCTACCTCTTGGCACAGTGCTTCCTGTATTATGAGAATCATTTGGAGTCTTCCTAAAGCTTTTAGTTTTATTTTACTGCTGAAAGCAAGAGTTGGAAGAAAAATGAGCAGTAGATCATAAATTGAATAACTCAGATGTATGGATGGTGACAATATTTCTGTGTGAGACTCAAAACAGTTTTTGCACTATTCAAGAGCTAAGACACCAGAAAAAGTGGGTAAAATAATGCTAAATTATTATATTTTCTTTTAAGTTCTTTATGTTTTTTATTAATTTGGAAAGTATTTAAATGACATGATTTTGAAGATGGCATTATTTTGCAGGAGTCAGTGGAAAAAATAACTTTATTAACTTGATGCATCATTATTAATTTATTTGTTTTCCCAAAAATATTTAATTAAACAAAGCTTCATGGACATTATCTCATCTCTCCTTTGATACCTTTTTATTTATTCTGCATTTGTCTCAGAATACTGGAACATAACCTAGTGAATAATAAAATAAAAATCTTGCAAACACTGTGATCTAACACCTCATCAGAAAATGATGCCATATTGCACCTCCTGAAAATCACAAATATGACTAGAGGAAGGATTTTTAAAATACTGACATTTTCTTTACCAGAAATGTAATCAAATCTCATTCAGAAATTTTCATATTATCATTTTGTGTGGGTCTCCCAATGCTGTTTTAATTGTGAAATATTGATTAAAATGATGATGTAAAAAAAAAAAGAATAATAATGGATATTATATTGACACTGTAGTAAGAGCTACTATCCCATCATTATAAAAATAACTTTGTGGCAGTGATTTTGAATACTAACAATACTGCAGTAGATGACACATATGCTGTACGATTACCATCACCCATTAAAGTGTTAATCTTACTCTAAGATACTATATAGCAAGAAAAATTTGTATTAATTCTTCACTTCTCCCTTCCCAGGTTCTTCACAGTCTATATATTAATATTTAAACAGCTTGATAAACACTGCACTTTTAGTGTCCCATTGAAATATTTTTATTAAAGCAATGTCCTTATTACTATATTGAACCATAAAATTTTAGTAGTCATATGACACTATTTATTTGGATTTGCTGTATTAAAGAAAAATAAGTACACCTGTGAAATGTTTTAGATATTTCAACATCATTAATTTATAATATATTAAATTAGGACACATAAAATAATGATTTAAAATAACTATTTAATTCAACTGCAATGCAACTGCATTGATTTTGCAACTGCAACATTTCAGAAATTCCTTTCCTGGCTTTCTAAATGAATGATAGTTAAAACAAGTACCCACTTTTATACCTGAGAGATGTACAGAAGTATTTCAACCTATTTACAATACAACAGTTTAACAAGAATTGAAAGAAGAAGAATAAATATTTTTTTTCTCCACTCTGATTCATATAGAGCAGTTCCTTTACTTGTATACACGTAGGCTCAATTATTAATATATTTAGCTAAAGTAATTGCTTTTGAAATTACTATTTCTGATCCAGAATTTTGTGAATAGTGATCTCAGTGCTTGTAAAAAACCCCTTAAAATCCAAGAAGAAATTAATAAAATTAAATTTTATTTTTTAAAATTAAATTTACATGTCATAACTTTAAACCTTACTCAGCATTAACGTAGATTTCTTCAAAATCCACGTTTTAAATATTCATATGAAAAAGTCTGATTACTCATCATCACCACTGCTAACATGCTATTATTGTCTTCCATTACATTCAATGTTTTGAAAATATAACTGAACAGATTATATTATTTGAAATTTGAGGTCTTCAAAAACCATAAGTAAAATGAACAGTTGTCAATACTTAACCTGCTAGCTGGATGACAGAATTTGCTTTAAAGGAATTAGTCCTTCACGATATGAATCTGTTAGAAGAGTCTTCATCCAGAATAATTATATAGTCAGAGCTTCCTCCTGGTATTTCTTGGATGAACTCTTTTCTATCAGAAAAATTGATGAGATGAAGACAAAGTAAAGTAATAACCAGTGACTTAGTACAGAAAAGTTAAAGAGATAATCTTCCTAATGTCAGTGTGCCACCTTACACTTCTTTGATTCAGTAAAGCTAACGTGCTAGATCTTGGTATTTAATTCAGCTGCTCTGTCCTGCCACAACCTATTACCAACACCATTTGTACTGCAACCCCATAGAAATGTATTTGGTTCCCCTTGAGTAGCCATTCACAACCTTTGATTTCACACTCTATCAGCTTTAGATCAGATATATTTCCCTGAGTATGGGGCTGCCGTTTTGATAGATAGCTCCTGCCTTGGAGAGTCTTCGTTCCTGAATCAAAGCCCGACAGCTGGGTTTGGGCCAGTTCTTTTTTTGCTGTATATATTACTGGAAGAAATTCAGGGTCACTTGTCAAACTACTGTTCCTTAGAGTAAAAAAGTGGCTGGCCACCAGCTTTCTCCTGTAAATGGATTGTTTAGAGCCATTCAATAGTGATGTTAGGGAGCATGCACTGAATGGATGTTGGGCTGAATGCTTTTTCCAGAGTGAAACTAAAGATAAAAGTAGGAGTTTCTTTCCAATAGAAAAAATGCAACTATACATTGACATTGACATGAATGTCTACCAAAGAATAGGTTCCCAGTGCTAAGCTCCCATGTTTTAAGTGTCAACAAATGAAAAGTAATCTCATCATGAGACCTAGTATTTGTCTACTTGAAAAACTGATAAACAAGAGGAAAACATAGCTTGAGGCTTGAATCCAGTTGAGTCCCTAAATCCAAAAATATGTGGAGTGGTGGAAGAATGTCTGGTGAATAGAAAAATAAACAGACTGTAATTATTCTGAAAGAGAAACAAAATTGTTCTGAGAGGCAACATCATTACAGCCCCCAAGTGCATGAAAGTTTTCTGCAAAGAGGAAAGAAACTGTGAAGCTGAAGAACAGATTTCTTGGGAAGTCTCTTCTGATCTGCAGTGAAAGCATCATGTGTTGGAATGTAGAAAGAATCTCTGCACCATGTTGAAGGGAAGAGCAAAGCACACTGCTCAAGTGGGAGACCTTGCACTGTCGTGTACTGGTACTAGTCACTGCAGTTCCTAACAGGAAGAGACTGAGAGAAATTAATCTGATACAGATGTATTGCAAAGCATCAGCCTGTCATTTGTTTCCTGCTGTCTTAGAAGGAAAGAACCCAGAAATTTCTGTCATGATGGGGAGGCATCCAAAAGAAATTCCTTCCACCATGCAAGAGTTGTAAGAAAAGGCAAGTAAAAGGGTTACAAATTTCATAAACTTTACCCCTGAACCATTGCTAACAAAGTGCAAGCAAACATTTGTCATCAACAACTCTTCAGTAGTGATCATTCTTTTAGGAGAGTATTTTCATAAATAAACTTTGGAGGACCTTGCCAAAATTGGGACATAATGTTTATTAGGTCACACAAAAGAGGAGGTTCATAAGCATGACTGATCTTTTTATGTGATGATTTAATCTGATAAAATGTGAATTGAGAGTATAAGGGATCAAAGTGAAAAGTCTATGGATGCTGAATGTTCTTATATATGCTATCTTAGACCCCTCCTGACACCTGCCATCTGGAACAAAGCTGTCTCTGTAAAAGTTTTATTTTTGATGCCTCAGTCCATACTTTACATTTTGACCCTTACAAAAGGGATGAAAGTATGATCTGGAGCCCAGATGTTAATGCTCTTAAAACTGGTTAATCCTTTGTAGATGATAATTGCACCTGTCAACATGACCTCCAAAACAAGCATATGCTACTGTCCTGCACAAATGTAACCATTATCTAGAAAGGCAGAAAATATTTTTATGCAGCCACCCAATCTCATTGTTTGAGTTCATTTAATGACTTATTTTTTTTATCTTGTATTAAAAATACAAATCACATTTTAATACCAAGATTTGACTTCCAGATATTACTAATGATAAGAACTTCAATAGTAACCTGAACACAGTTCGCAGCAAATTAAAAATATATGCTGAAGAGGACCATGACACCATGACAGTTGTGTTACATATGATGTGTTGAATGCCTGAGGTTAATATATCCTCAACATTATGCAGATTTTAAAAAATATAAAAATATTCACTTGTAGTGAGCAACTCTTGCAACAGCTTCATATACCAGTTTTAGAATTATTTCATTTCATGCAAGTTTTCCTTCTTTTCGTTGGTCTGGCTAGGATGGAGTTAACTTTTCCCACAGACCTCATAGTAATGTACTTTGAAGCTAGAATGGTGTTGATAACACACCAGTGTTTTGACTACTACTGAGCAGTGATCCCAAGCTTAGGGGCCATCTCTTCAAATCATTTCCCCATCCCTCCAAAAAAAAGTCTGGTGAGGGACAGGAGTTTGGGATGGGCCATAACCAGGACAGGTGATCCAAACTCACCAAAGGGATATTCCATACCATGTGACATTTTCTTAGCAATAAAAAGTAGGAAAAAGTTGAAAGGGAGCATTTATAATTACGACACTTGTCTTCTGAAACATCCACAATGTGTATCAAGGACCTACTTCCCAGAAAATGACTGGACCTCACCAGCTTATGGGAAGTAGAGTATCAATGTCTCTGTTTTCTTTTGCTTCCTTGTAAGGCCTTTGCTTCCTTGAATTAATCTACCCTTATCTCAGCCTAAGAGTGTTTCCGTCTTATTGTCTTCCCCTGTTTTGCTGGGGGAACAGAGTGGCTTGGTGAGCACACACACACTACAGTCTTTATTGGAGCTTTCAAGGAATTTGAGATAAGGACAGAAATTGAGAGAAGTAATGGGCAAAATATGGATTGAAGATTGTACTAAATTTTTGTTGTCCTAAATGTAGTGAAGGGATGATTTGGGCATAAATTACCCACCTTTTTCAGTGTTTCATTGAGGTTATTTTGATTTTTGTAGGGGGATTTTTTTGTCACTTTAAGTGAAGATTTCAAAGATTGTAGATTTTGCTATGAATATATTTGAATAATTCTTAAATATGTGATTCACAATGGCAAAGATTGGAATGTATTGGGTTTACATGGAAAGGTTTCAGTAGTGGAAAGTGTTGCAGGGGTGGCTTCTGGAATAAGACATCATAAACTGCCCTCAAGCTATACAGAGCCAGTTCCAGCCAGCTCTGAGACTTGTGTGTAGGTTACTGCAAGCAGAATTTTGCGCCTATACTTTTTTGGGTTGACTTTTCCATCCATTGAAGATACGGGAATTATATCACCCTGGTAAGAGTCATGGATGAGCTGTTGAACTTCAGGAATGAAGCTTCAAAAGTGACAGCTTTGCTTAGTACCTCCAAAAAAAAAACACACTGAAGATTTATTCCTTGAGCAATTAACATTTTGTCTCAGGAATTCTTGACCCAAGAAATTCTGGAAGTAAGGCAGTATGTTCTTCAGTTCCTTTATACTACATACTTTATCAGCAAGTATTGGATCCAGGATGCCGGTCAGGAAGTCTTTGATTCTACCTCTAGAGCCATTCCTGTTAGGTCTGTTGGTACCATAGAATGTCCTCTCACATCATCTCAGTCTTCAAAGAGGAAGATGTGAGCATCAGAGCCACATCACATTGCCAGTGGAAGGGAGAAATACAGAAGACAACTCTCTCCTTACTCTATTTTTTTTTTTATTTTTGGCCTTAGCCAGGACTCTATTGGCGCACATATTTAGACTGGAATAATAAAGCACTTTCAAGCACATTCAGTGCCATTCTGTCATCCATGTGTACAAGATGAGAATGTTTTGTTGAATTTGTGCTATCTTTTAATGAAAATGACACACAACTAAAATGTTAATCTGTGTGTTTTTCTCTATGACTGAAAAATGTCAAAAAAGACACATGAGACTAAAACATAATTTTCCCATGAGATAGGGTTCTAATTACTAGTTACTACATTTTTAAGGTAAAAATATATTTTATTTCAGTAACTGAACCATTTAATATTGAAATGGTCAGATGTCTTGATTCCATTTTACACATCACTCTTTGAAGGGAAATTTCATTTTAGTAGATGTAGTGCTTTGCATAAGTTATATATGGATGCTTATGAATGAAATGATGGTACCAATAAGGAGCAAAAATTGTTATTCTTCAGATGTAAATTTCATTACAGTAACACCTTCATTACAGTAACCTAGTGGTCACAGCACCAAGCCTGCCAGCATTCAAGAAGCATTTGGACAACACTCTCAGGCACACATTGTAGTTCTTGGGAATATCTGGTGCTAAATTTTGATCATCCTTGTGTGTCCCTTCCAATTCACACCATTCTATGATTCTGAATCAAACTTGTCTTATTTTGTAGTACAGTATTGCCATGAAAACTAAATACACTGAATTAGTTTCTAATGAATATTTCAGATAATGAAAAATTCTATCTGATATTAAAATAGATTTACAGATACTAAAATAAATGCAGATGAACATATTAAGACACTCAATGTTCACCTATTGGTCACATGAAACACCCACCATATTGTTAAATACAGAGAGGTGCTCTACATAGGAACTTTGGAATTTTTCTGAAGAGGAAGCCTTCCAAGAAATTATGGACAGATTGTATGCAAATGATCTTGTGCTGAAAGATTACTTCAGACAAAATATTTTAATTATTTATTGAAGAACTACTTTTGCATTACATAACATGAACCAGCCAACCTCACTCACTGTTCACCAAAAAATTTTAAAAATAGCTAGTCCGACATGAGAATTAATCCTAAAAATATTTTCCCATGTCCCTAAGGAAAAAATAGAAGAATTAATTTGATTTTGTTTAGACTATCACATTTCTTAAAACAGAGAAAAAGGGTTTTTTTCTGCATATTAATTTTCTCTAGTCTATTTCAGGTTTAAAAGTTCACTTTTATTAAACCTGGAGTTTTTAAGTCTGTTTAACAAAAACATATTACCATTCAAACGTAATATCTTTTTATTTGTCTAATACAAGTGAAAAATAAAGAGGAAGATCCATAAAAGGGGTTTGTTTTACTTGACTTTACCCACTGCTTCAAAAAACTAATTTTTTAATTTGCTGTATGAAAAAACAAACTCTGTAACAAATTATATACTGCAACAGAAAAAAGTCAGAGTATATTTCTGTCTCTTTCTTAGACAGTCACTCTAATGTTAACAACTTAATTTTGATTTCAGATGGAGCAAAAATGTCTTTGAATAATGGGCAATTTCCTGTTTTTTAAACAAAGTTTAGAATCTTATTTTTTCTTAAATATTACAATATTATTCTCAGATCAATAAAATTTTTCCTGTCTTTATCAGTACAAATCTTTTAAAGACACAGTTCACAAGACCAAAGATAACTCCATAATAGTTTTCATCTTCATACTTTCTGGTTGTAAATCTCTGTGTCTAATTTTACAACACTCAGATAGTATTTCTTTAAAATACTTTCATTTACTTTCTCTATTTATAAAAATTTGCAAAATCTTTCCTTTGTAAGATTGCCTCTAAAATATCTGATATTTAGATTTAAAGTCTTCTTCCATGAGAATTATTTTCATTATAGATACATAAACAAATGCTGAAAAGTCCTTGAAAAAACAACAGAAGTCTCCCATTTACTTGCATTATCTTTGGATCAAAATATGAAGTCTTTAGAGAGCAAAAGTGAAATTGGATGTCTTGGTCTTTATACTCACTTCAGTAAAATCAATAAGTTTGTTAGAAAAAAGACCAAACAAGTAGCATGAACTTTTAATCAACAAAGTGCGAATTCCAGCTTAGGTTTTAAAACCTATCTTGGAAAGTTGATTCTTTTTATTTTCTCATCTCCTATTTGATCATCAGTTGAACTGCTTTATGGAGGCTTTCTTCAGTTCAAAGATTTTTCTTTTATGATAATTTTTCTTTACAGTTACTATTATATCCTTATTTTTATTCACAAAATGTAATGAAATTTTGAAGACTGTTGACAAAATTACTGTTAATACACAACTTAAGACCTCTGATTCTCCTATTTAAAATTATTCAGCTGTCAGCTGAAAAACAAAACTACTTCTGCTGACTTTGCATGATGACACATAAAAATAGTCATTCAATGCCATCCTGTCACTGGAAACTACTTATCAAATCTACTCAAAGAATAACTAAACCCAACAATTTGGAAGTGAACATTGGTGTCACTTCAGCGTCAGAGTTTGGTAACAGAGAATGATTACTACAGATATTTATTAATTTTGACTAGCTCTGTTATAAAAATTTTATTAACTGGAGTTAATTTTACCCAGCATTTATTTTATTAAGTTAGGAAAAACAAAAGAGGTATGACATGAAATTTTCTTGAAAGTCAGCTGTAATAAGCTCTGAGTAACAGTTTATCCTACTTTATCCAAGAGGTCTAATAGCAATTATGCAACATATTTTCATCTCACCTGCAGATTGTTAAGATAACTTAGTTATATGCTTACTGAGCTTTTAAACAGGTCCTGTTATTTCCTAAACAACATCCTGCTAGTAGGACTTAATAGATCCAAATCCAAATTTCTGCTCCCAATGTCAAAACCTCCATTTTGTAGGATGGAAGGACAAAAGCATTACTTTAGGTTACGTGACAGATGAAATTAGGACCTAAAAATTACATTTAATCATGAAATTAAACCTAGGATTCCTGGGATTTTCGGGTTTTTAATATTTTACATATCTGTGCATATGATCCTTCTAAGAATCAGTCCCAAACACAAAAAACTTCAACATAAATGTGTATGATTGAATCTTACATCGCCATGTTGAGGAGCAACACTACGTGATGTGTTTCTAGTACATTTATGGATTATGGGGTTTGACCAATGACATTAAGCTTCCAATATAATTTGCAGAACTTTCCTTAAAAAGATATAAAGAAAGCTGTTTGTCTCAGGGTACAAGGCAAATTTGTGAAATTGGTATTTACAATTTTTTTTATTTATCTATTGAAAATTGTCAGAGAACTCCAAATAGTAGAAATTCTATTTATCATGGTGCTAAAGTTGAAGAAGCTTGGCTTTCAGTATGAATCCTAATCGCTGTTAAAATCCTGTTATTAAAATTGCTAGAGAGATATCTCTGCCCAAATTAAGCTGGAAATGAGATCACAGGCCAAAGTCAATAGTATGGATTTTTATTTAACTGTAAACATGATGTAGAGAGAAAGATATAAATAGGAAAACAGAGCAGGTTGGAGAGAAAGAAAGTGTCCAAGAGACAGATTAAGTAGATAAAATATCACCGCTCAGTGGATCCTGCCAGAATCCCATTAATCCTCTTCTTCCAGTCTTGTGAGGGTTCCAGTCTTGTCAAAATGATGACCACTATCTTGATCTGTTAGGAGTAAGAGAAGCCCATCAAACAGAGTGCACTGGATTTACACCCTCTCAGGTTCAGTTGGGAACACCCAGGCGGAAAGTTTTACACTAAATGATGCAATGTTTTATGACCAGTTTTAAGAGGTTACACTGACTCCTACATCATCTAAATTGAGTCAATTATGGCCCATCAGCAGGGATGAAGATCTTCAGGCTATGTGTGAATATCCCAGCAATTTGGAGTGGAGTTTTCACAGCTCAACTGTTTGTGTGAGGACTTTGTCATGACAAAAAACACTACCCCACCTAACAGGATTTGCCTCTTGCCTTGTCTTTTTCAACACCCAGCTGTCACCTCAGTGTGGATGCCCTCTGCACCTAAGTGGTTAAGTGATCAATTGAGTCATCAACTATTAACAGTCCTGTCTCTCACAATCCCCAAAAGCATTTTAAAGTTCAGCTGTGGTAGGAAGTGCTAATATAGTGGCCTCTTTGTTCTTTAGATCATCTCCAGGCCTATGATGTCTAGACTCCCGGGAATGTCTATCCATTTAGGAGACAAGTCTCTTTTTGTGTTGTCACAGTTTTCTTTTAAAAGGAATCTGAATATGTGGGTCAAGCAGAACAGCTGTATCTGTGTTTCTGTGCTCTATCAGTGTCTGGCAGTTATCTATTCATGTGTGAGCATTTATTACCCAACATAAAAACATTCCAGAAAGCAGAATGCAGTATTTTTAAATATATTTTTTTTAGATGACAAAAACCAGAATTCTTCAATTAGAAGAATGACAAAATGATACAGAATGAATGCAGAAACCCACTGAGATCTTCTGTTGTGTCTGACTTACAGATCTGTCTCTATATACTCAAAAGTTTTGAGAGACAAAACATTTTAATTGCCTTTTTGTAGTCAATTCCATAATGCATTAATTTAAAACTTTCAGCACTACTAAAGGCTGAGTTGACTCCTGACTTGCGGCTTACCTATAAATTTTTTCAGAATATGAAGTTACATTTGTCAGCCAAAATGAGAGGTTCCTGCATGTCTGTTCAGTGGGGGCTGCTTCTGACAATACAAATTGGTACATCTTACCAAACCGTGATGTGGATGTGGGAGGAAATAAGGAACTGTACAGCAGGAGGATTGGTACTTAAGGGCAGGACAAGAATTCTGCATGCCAGAAGGATTCTGTCCTGTGCCCAGCTAAAAAGGGTCAGAGAGACTAGAGCTCCCTTAACATTCTGATAAACCTGTTTTCCTCATACAAGAATAGCTGTTTAAAATACAAATGGTAGGAAAAAAGATAGAGGGATCTATATAACGGTAAATAAAAGTCTGGATAAAGATCCAAATATAGAATTTGGAATGACAGTAAAGTAACCTTGTCTTAATTACACCAACCAGATAGTCTGTATTGAGTTTGTTACCTTAAAAGGAAATTACAGCTTTCACTTTTTTTATTTTTTTGGTGGATGGAGGTGAATAAAATGTGTGAAAAGTGTGAAAATAATGAAGGAATGGGGAGCTACTTACTTTGACACACCTTACCAGGAGGAGTGTCCGTGTAACTCATGGCAGTGCTCAGATCCCAAGTTTGAAGGCTCTTGCTCTTCTACTGCCTTTTATTCTAGTCATGAGAGAGGCTGAAAACTGCAGTTTCCCAGAAGTACAGAGGCTGAGGTTTTACATGATTCAGCAGCACCTAAATGCCCTTATCTGAGAAGGAGAGGGAGTGCCAAAATTCTAGGTGTTACAACTGTCCAGCCCCATGAGAAGAGATATTGGGAATTTATCTGAAAACAGTGTGATGAGAAAGCCTTGTAGTCTCTGAGAAAATCTATGGTTCTGTCAGGTTTGTCTGACTTAGCAGTGAAAAAGTACCTCATTCAACTCTTTCAGAAGCCAAGTGTATGACAGGATAAACTACACTTTTCAAAGCTCGGTGTGTGTCCAAGAGTACTGTGTCATTCAGAGCTACATCAAAGGAAAGGGAGTTCCTTGGAAGCACGGCTGTTGATACCTCTCACTAGTAATATCTGGAGGTCCTCATATTTGAGCAGAGCTCAAGATCTTTTGTTCTGATGAATGATGTGTTTAAATAAAGCAATGAGATGACAAAGGATAGTATTAAGGAAAAAGAAAAGATGCCAGTTCTTCTGCTGATTGGAAGTGTCTCCGTTTCCCTCTTTCCGTGCTTTTTTAATGAAAAAAAATAATTGCAGTTATGATATGTTTGACTGTATTTTCCAGATACTATATAATTTAAAATTAAATTTAATCAGGACTTTTTTTCCCCTCAAAGTGTTTTTGACAAAGTATTTTGGTATGGTACAAAGGAAAGTTTTTTATTATTTCAATTAACTTTCACCACTAATTTTTTCCTGAAGTAAAGATGAGAAACAAAATTAATTCCTTCATTTTCACATTTTGTGGGTAAAACAAGTGCTAAATAACCACTCTCTGAAATTGAATTAATCAATACATCTGATGAACTGATGTTTCATTTCTGTAACGGACTTGTAAACTTGCAATTTAATAATAAAAAATATTAATTATCAGAGTAATCTGAGTTAATAATTTTTATCTTCTTACAGTGGGATTGTAAAAATAAAAATACTGTTCCTAAAGAAAAAAAAGTTAAAACCTTTTTCATTAATTTATAAGAAGAGCAGTTTCCCTTTCAATTATCACATTCCTGAACAGCAAGAAACAACACAGAACCAGCAGGAGGGAGGGGATTAAAGATAAGAGGATGGGAGATAAAAGATGAGAAAACATACTGGCTGTTTTAAAACTGAAACATTGAAGGAACTCAAATGCACAAGCACAAAGAAGATAGTAACAAAGAAAAAAAAGAAAAAAAAACATAAGAGGAAAACAAAACAAAGCTTGTGGTCAAAGCAAAAGTTAAATTGGCAGATTAAACATCACAAGGCTGTGCCCAGCAATAATTCAAAAAGACATGTTGTGTGAAAAGATATCTTTTGCTCATCAGTACAAACTGAAAGCTGATGGATGATCTGCGTTTAAAAGTGGCATGCTTGTGGTTTTATCCACTGAACTGGCTTTATTCTAGGTGAGTTCTCAGTGTAGATCTCTACAACTGCTCTTCAACAATTTGTTGTAGGACTGCTTTTATAGAGAATCTATTGAATATGAGAGATTTGCTTATCTATTTCCGTCTCTCCCTGTCATTTTTACCTGCACATATTTCTTATTTTTTTCATGGAAAACAGTTCTCTACTAAAATATCCAGTGTTTTCTATAAATTAATACCAGTGTTCTGCAGTCTATTTCCCGTAATGCACCTTTTTTCCCTGCTGCTTAAAAATACTTTTTTAAAGGCTTTATTTTTAAATACAAAGTATATACAATTATATAAGACATTAAAGGGAGTATTATGCATGCAGAAAATGAAAACTTCAGTGATCAAGCTCTGCCTTTCACATCCAAGAACAGAACACTCCCCACAGTGCTTAATTCATCATGAATCCAAAGTAAATTCCAGATTTAGTACACAGTCTCTTTTTCTACTGTTCCTAAAAACACTAGACAATTTTTAGGTGATGAAGCTCTTTCTGGTTTTGGGTTGCTTTTTTTTTTTTTCCTTAATTTTCTGATTTTGTACATGAGCTAAAATACAGGAAGAGATTGGGAAAGATCACTGATAATTACTGCCATCAAAAGGGAATCAACACAAAGACTTAACAAGAGTGAGTGTATGCAAATTGGCTCACAGAGAGATCTCAGAGTCCAGGTCAATACTGAATATGGTTCAGCAGTGTGCCTTGATAGCCAAAAGGGCCAGCCCTGTCCTTGGGTGCACCAGGCACAGCAGCACCAGCCAGTCGAGGGAGGTGATTGTCCTGCTGCACTCTGCACTAGTGTGATTCCACCTTGGCACACCCTGGAGAAGCTTTAGGCATCTCATTTTAGGAAGATCATAAAATTATTAGAGTGTCTTGTAAGAGAGTGGAAAAGATGGGGAAATGTCCTGAGGACAAGACTTATGAGGAGCAGCAGAGGTCACTCAGTTTGTTCAGCTTAGTGAAAATGGTGGGGGATGCCTCATCATCATCTATGACTTCTTCAAGAGGGACAGCATTAGAACATGAGTGAATGGAATGAATCCAAATCAGGGACTATTCAGACTGGAGATTAGGAAAAGATTCTTCACCAGAAGTTAGTCAGTCAGTCACTGAATAGCCCCAAGCTTATTAAGGGAGCCTCTGGATGATGCTCATAATCATACATTTTGGATTTAGGCAGTCTTGCAAGGTGCAAGGAGTTGAACTTGATGATACTTGTAGGGCCCTTCATATTTGAGATATTCCCTGATTCTATGAACTGCTTATCTGGATGGTTTGTCAGCCATTGAGCAGACTGTTTGATATGGTAAATGAGGAAAGTCTTAAAATACTTGCATCACCTTATAAAGTGCAGGAGGTTTTATCCTCATCTAGATGTCATTGATGTCAGGTTTTTGGTGGCTGCTTCAGTCAGAGGTTACAATCATGACACTGGACAATTGCAGAAAGAGATCCTCTACTTGAATTATGCTATGGTTTCAAAATCCTGGATATAAGCTTTTGATTAATTCAGTTTAATAGTCTCATTGTAGTTTTGTTTATAATTTCTTTGCTGTTTTAATTATTGTATAGTTACCACAAGTACTGTGGATTGTATAATTCTTTTGTAACAAAGTATATTAAGGCATTTCTTTCATTTATACTAAGAGTTTAGGTAAATATTTTTTAACAGATCTTCCAGTTTAAAATGTTTCATTCTTGTCAAATTTATGAGTCATCTTAAACATTTCAATCTCAATTTTATATATTTACTAAACAGGATATAATAACTATTTGCTTTTTACTACTAAGTACAAAAATCTGGGCTTGAGGAAAAATAGTCACCATGTAGAGTGAAACTACAAATGAATTTATGTATTTTATGTGCTTCATTTGTCATAATTGAGGGTTTTGATTATAATTCTCCTAGTCAACAGCTTTGAAAACACCTAAATTATCCTTAATTACATTTATTTTTAAAAATATATTTAGCTTTTATTTCATAAGTTTCGTATTTATTCTCCTAGGCTACCTATTTTTCTTAGAAAAAAAATAATTTCTTTGTAAGCTGCTTCCTACTTCAGCAGTGAGTGGTGTTTTTATGTAATACTTCTTCAGATCTTTAAACTCATATTTTATTCTTTGTTAACATGTGGCAAGTTCACTAACTATTTACAGCTATTGAAATGTTTTTGTATGTTAACTAATAAGAAACCTTAATACTTCTTTTGATAACTACTGAATTGACATTTGCTGGATTTTGCTACTCTCTTATATTAGTAGTACATAGTAGGGGTTTTTTTTAGTAGAATTTAGTAGTTTATTTTTAGGCTAAAACTTAATTCTGAATTTATGAAAACAAAATCTTTGCAAAATATTTCCAAATATTTTAGTAGCATGAGGGAGCCTACCTGAGTCCTATGGCAATGTGGAAGTTTTGACTGAGCATGTGGTCACATTGATCACCATAGAGGTACCTTGTTTTATTGGTTCACAAAGGCAGTCACTACCTCACTAGAAAAAAAGAGAGAAATAATTACATATTGATTTAACAGTTGCACTTTTAAATATTGTTTGGGTACATCAAATGACCATTAAAGATGTCTTACAACTCCAGTGGATCTCAGTGATCTGATTTTCTTAATGGCTGTTGCTGACCATTTTATTTTCTAGAGTAGTTAGAAAAGAAATTAGTGAGATGATAGAGGTAATATGCAATCATAAAAGAATATTTACTGTAGTACTACTTAAAGAAGCACATCTGGACAATTTGCCATAATCACACAGTGAATAGCTGTGTATCAATCTTTATTATGTTATAAATTAAATGATGGAAACTTTAAACAAATGGTTCTTAAGACTGATACTTACTTGGAACTGTATGTGTCTGCTTTGAAGGCAAAGTAAAGAAATCATTATGTTCACAAAAGAAAAATTATTCAGGAGTAATGAATGTAATAAAAGAATTATGAAAATAAAGCATTCAAAGCAACTAATTATTGTGGCAAATAAACACCGAGAAATCAATTCTTTTCCCTATGGGAAAGATATAAAAACTCAAAAATAGATATTTTGATATATTAATTTTCTTGTTAGAAAGTTTACACACAAAAAAGAATCCAACTTCTTTTTATGTTAAGATAAGTATATGTTGAAAATGAAGGAGAAGATCAAGCTTAATTCTGATGTTTCATTTGATGAGTTCTGATTTGGTTTTACATTTTTCTCTATTATTTCAGCTGCAGATCAAAGAATAAACTGAGCCACCACCTTTCAGTGCCTATGCATACAAATCAAATAATCAATTTCCTGTAATTTTATGCAAAGTATTATGAAGAATACTTACAGTGGAACTTTGTTCAAGATTATGTCAAACAAATGGAACTGCATACCGAAACCAGCCACAAATTGAACTATCACTGCTGTCCGGTTCCAAACCAAAAAAACAAAAAAACCCAAACAAACAAAAAAAAAACCAACAAAAAACAAACAAACAAACAAAAAAAGACCAAACCCAAAGCATCCTTAGCCAGCAGCAGATAATTTTTTTACCTTCTACCACTACATTTAAGTACAGAAATCCAGCTATGAAAATAACTTTCTCTAAGCCAGGGTTGGGAAAGCCAAGGCATATTATAGATGATTACATACAGTGTACCTTTTCAATTCCCTAAAATTCATGTAGTTTGGATGACTATTTACCAGATCATTAATTTCAAACTTCTTATGTATCTACCTTAAAAATTTTGCTATTGGGTACACTGTATCTATTTTATGTTTCTGCTACATGGATTTATGTTGCTATAAAGACTATCAGTAATGTAAAAAAACGTCCTTTTGAGAATATTCTTTTCCTTTCTTATATTTTCTTGTTTGTGGATGTGCCTTTGACAAACAGTGCATGTTTTAAAATAAAATTCTAGTTCAAATGACAATTCCTTCCTCCCTGTCCAGTCATCAACTATATGTTTAGAAGGGAAGGTATTATGAAATGGGAGTGCAAAGTAAAGTTGCAAGATCTCTAAAGAAAGAAAGGAGATAAAATTTGCTCTATATTGCCTATTCCTTTGTAGAAGTTATTTGAATAGCATTAATTTTGGAACATATCTGAAGAAGGCCTCCAGTCTCAGATTTCATTTAGTACTTACACATGGAGTGTTTGTTCCTTACATCTGGGCTCACATATCTAGTCTTACCTTTTGAGGTGAGTCCCAAATCAAGGATATTTTTTTATACCATTGATTTCAGCCATTTTATTGTTTTCCTTCTGTCTCTGGCAGAACAATACACCAATAACTACAACTTATTTTGTGTTGTAGCCCAGGTTTCCAATTAACAAGTGAAGTAACAACTAAATTAGTAATCCTGAAGATTTCTTGTAACAGGTGATGTGACATTCATGTGGACTTTGTTTCATGGCTGTCATGGTTAAATCTCATTCAGCAACCAAGTCCCACCTGGCCTCTCATTCACTTCACCTGCATTGGGATGGGGGAGACAATCAGAAAGGTAAACCTGATAAAGCATGGGATTGAGATAAGGACAGTTTAAATACATAAAGCAAAAACTGCACAAGCAAAACAAAGCAAGGAATCTTCAGCACTTTCCATGGGCAGGCAGGTGTTCAGCAATCCCCACAAAAACAGAGATCCATAATGCATATTTTGCATGCATAATGCATGTGTTTTAGGAAGATAGACACCATAACTCCCAGCATTTGCCCTTTCTTTTTTCTTCTTCCCTGTCCTGGTTTTGGACAGAGAAGAGTTAATTTTTGCACACTTTTCTAATCTGGATCACCCATGGTGATTGGATGAGGGGAAGATTTGTGATGAATGGCTGATGTTACTTGGCTAGTTCAGCTGAAAGGAGACTGAGGGAAATCTTTGTGGTCTACAGCTTCCTCATGAGCAGAAAAAGGGGGGTTGGGCACTGATGTCTCTGGTGACCAGCTTTAGGACAAATAGGAAACTGTATCAGGGCAAGTTTAGGTTAGATATTAGGAAGAGGTTCTTCATCCAAAGGGTTGTCAGGCACTGGAACAGCCTTCCCAGGGAAGTGGTCACAGCACCAAGCCTGACAGAGATCAACAAGTACTTGGTAATGCTTTCAGGAGCATGGTGATTCTTCATGAGATCCTCCACAGGGCAAGGAATTGGACTTTTGATGATCCTTGTGGATCCCTTCCAACTTAGGACATCCCATGATTCTCTGTTTGCAACTCTCCAGAGATTTAACTACTATGTAATAAACAGTGATGTGCAATATGAATCAGAGGGAAGAAAAAGCCAATAAATGAAAACAGGAATAGTGTCACAAGGGTTACAAACCCTCAACTTTTGGTATAGACTCATTCCTGTATCTTACATAAAAGGTCTGTAGAACAATATTTTTTGTTGTTTTTCTTACAGTCTTTTACCTGTAGCAAGTGTGGGGAGCCATTCCTTTTTTCTTATCCTTTTTCTTTCTCTTTGTGGCTCCAAATCTATGTGACTACTGTGACACTTGCTTTCACACAATAATAACAGTTTTCAAATTTGATGTTTGCAGTGGGGAGAGCAGTTTTCCTTATTCCACAATGCTGCATCACCCCTCATGTCAGATATAGGAATATTTTCCATCTCTTCTTTTATGGGCAACTGCATAATGGAGGCAAGGAAATGTAGAAGCACTGATAAAAAGGTGTATTATACCTTCACTTGACTTTTCCATTGCTGGAAGAACAGGATTCATCAATGCATGATTAATAAGCTACCATAAATCTAGTTTGATTTAGACAACCAATGTGGTTATCCTTAAGTTCTGGTATGGATGACTGCTCTACTGATTTCACACGTGAAAATATTTTTTTCAGTAACATCATTCAGCCTGTGATATCCAGTTCTCAAAAAGGTAAATATTGTTGGAATTAATATTTGCAGAAGACTATGGTCCTATAAATGTTTGAGTGTGTTTGAACTGCTGCTTGAATCTAAATACATGGTCTTGGCAATTTCTTCTACTGGAATTCTCTCAAACAATCTTTATTCCAAGAAATATGGTAACCCAGTAATGTAGAACAGAGATCACCAGACCTCCATTCTATAATTGTTACAACAAACATTCAGTGAGAAATTCACTCATATCCAGAGTTTTTGTAAAACTCTTGGGAGACCCCAACCTGAAATCAGTATATAAATAAGAAGTCAAATCTGTCTTTAAATAACTCATTCATAGAAAGGAGGACAAAATTTAACTTTTAAGGTTTCCAAGAGGAATTACAATAGTAAAACACAAATTTCTGCCTGGATGTTTTCCTTAAAACCAGCTGGTTGTTTTCCAGTTATGGAGTATTTTTGTATGAAATTAAGTTAGACTACCAAGAAAGAAAAAAATACAGCTACCATCTTTCAGTGCTCAAAAATAATTTTTTTAAAAAAATGCCTCAATTTTTATGTGTTATTTTTTGATCAAAATGTTTCTTACTAAAACTGAGAGGTGATTTGTTAGTCAAACTATGCAGTTAATCAAAATTGAAAGGAATATAAAGAAATAGGAACTGTTATTAGTATTTTCATTTTCCTCTGTCTGTTTTTATTTCATTTGCTTAAAGATTACTTTAAGCACTTGTACTTATCTTGTGCCTAGTAATCCTTCAGTGGATTACTGTGCAATGCTAAGCACAACCCCATTTTCACAGTTTCATAAATACATGCAAATACCAAAGGTACTTTTTGTTTGAGTGGAATTTGTACTGTATTGGAATTTGTATTCCACTGGAAACCATTATATACTTCTCAAAGCACACAAAAGGGAGAGGCTGTATTACTTTTGAAATGGAAAGCACCTTTATTGATAGATTTGTCTTGTGATGATATCCTAGAAAGTCTGACATGCTGAAACTTCTTGAAAATGTATTTCTACCTGTTAACTATTAAGTAATAAACAGGAGGTCCAGTCAGATAGATCTATATAGGACAAATAAGTCCATATAGGAGATTTATATAAAATACAGCTCTTTTTCTGCTTGCAGCTATACTAGGCATTTACATACAGAAATAAAATTATACTGAAGTTAGTACAATTATTTTAGATTCAGAGTGACATAGAGTTGAATTTGGCTTAGAGAAGGCCTATACACTTTGCACCAGTAGCATGGTCTTATAATGGAATGCTGATCAAGATCTGAGACACTGACAATCTTTAAGTTTGCAAAAGAATATTTGTAAAAGCTGCTCCAGTGGCATCATAATTTGTTCATAACTTTGTTCCTCTTGTAGCTAAGAACACAGCAACAGTTTCATACTGGAGAAGGTCAAGGACAAGAACAAGACCAAATATCTATCAAGTATCCACGTTTGAAATAAGTGCTGGAATTAGTAGAGAAACCCTCACATTTGATTATGTGTGAGAATCTTTGAGCGACCATTGTTGACATTACTGTTGGCATCTGGCATGGGAAGACAGTTTGTAAGGATAGTTCAGAAGGCAATTTTCTTCAATGAATTGCAGCTGTACTAATTGCAGAGACGTGGAGACAGCCTTGCCTGCCCAGTGAGGATGGGGATTATAAAAGAGTGGGTTAGCTGGTTATTAGTGAATTGGTGGCTGCTGGCTGTGCTTGTGTGAGGGACAGACAGGGTTAGGTGGGTGGGTAAAAAACACCTTGGGGTTAGCCAGTCATGCAGAAGGAAGGAAACTTGTAGGTGAAAGGAGTGAAGAAACCAGAGCTGTCTAAAACTGCCTGTAATAAAATGAGTCAGTACTGTGTGGAATTCCCTGAGAGAAGGCACAAAAAGTTTTTACTAAAGGGCTGGTGAAAGTGCCACTTGTGTCTGTCTTGACTATTACATCAACTGTCCTTTTAGTTTTCTTTTGCAGGGTGTATTACATTGCTGTTCTGAAGGACAGTGTTAGAAACTCCAAACAAAATTATTTTGTTTGTTTTTTACCACTGACCTTTACAGTGATTTAGGGAGAAGAAAATGCATAACCTTTGAGAGATATGGGGATAGAATTGCCTACCCTGATGAGGGCTGAGTTATCAGGTATCTCTAAAGAACAAATGAACCCATAATATCATTAATCGCTGAAAATTCCTGTTGTGCCGTGGTCAGTATTCTTACTGCAAAATTTCTTATTATTTTTGAAGTTTGTGGGAGATGTGTGTGACTATCTATTTGCAGGCAAACCCTTTGTAGTTGTAGGCATGTTCTGGAATTTCTCTAGATTATGAAAACCTCTTGCCTTAGTATCTACATTGTTCAGCTTTTTGCTCTGAACCAAGGCTCTGGATTCATTTACAATATTTTATTTGAAAAATCTTCAGAACTAATTGCAATACTGATCTAAATAAGATTTTTTTTTTTTTTTTTTTTTTTTGTTCCATGCAATTTTCTGCATAGCTAAAAATTATCTCATGTCTATGATGGCAGTATGTAAGTTGTAAATAGACATGCTTAGATGTAAACACAGTGATATTTACACAGGCTTTCTGAATACTATAAGTAAATCTCCACATGTATGAGCACCCCCAGTTTAATGGTAACAGAATACTGATAAATAAGTTTTAGTTTAAAAACCTCAAGCAAAATCTATAGTATGGGAATAATTCTTAAAGAATATCTTCATTCATGATCAGTGTTTTCAGTGAAAATTGACATTTAGTGTGATGCTGTTTCTGAAGATACCTTTCAGAGACTTCTTTGAAGTGTGGCATTCAATTGGATCCCAACCTACATCAGTTTCAGAAAGGTGTTCTCAAAATATTCTGTAAGTACCTGACGATGCACCAACGACTTAAGATAGTGTTAGCAAACAAACTCACATCAGATGGAAATACAGAATTTTTATTGCAAGAGTGATCATAACATCACAAGAGAAATTCACCTTCTCCAGTGACTAGACTTGCATAGGATAACAAAGACTCCTGCTGTCAGTGCAATACCTATTTAGATGTACTTTGGAGTGCCTTAACTAGAGGAATTACTGATGTAACTGATCATAACATAGCAGAGCAGATCAAAGAATAAGTGCAATTGAAACCAGTTAACTTTCACTCATAAGTTATACACATTTAAAAATAATAATTTTATGAGATCTTAATTCTACTCTTGTGCAAATAAAATTTCTACTTTATTTTCTATAAAAGCAGGGACTGGGAGAAGACAAGACAAACTGTTAGTGAAACCAGCAGTTGTTTGCTTCTTGCACTTTTTTTCTGTCAGTACTCTGAGATAGCTAATTAGAGTGAGGTACTGTGATCCAAAGGAGAGAAACGATGGATGCATGAAAAATGTAATTTTCATTTAGGGTAAATTCTTTTTATATTTATAGATATAACTAAGCATTGTTAGACACTAAAATTGATTTTTTTTTATTTTGAAATATCTTGAAGACTAAAAGACATTCAAACCTTTTATTGACAGAAATTAAACTGGCCTATTTTATCTTGTTTCTTAAATAAACATGAGGAATTGCCCAAGTCTCCATGTGACATTCTAAGTCTTGAGCACAAGAAATCTGAAAGCCCTTACAGCTCCCAAAACTCAGATCCCTTTCTCCTTCAAATGAATGCTGGCTTAAGACAAAGCTCCTTAGTTCTTAATACTTTTAACAATCAGGCAACTTTGCAGCAGGTGCAATGTTTTGGGCTTTTCTGACATTAAAAAAAAAAAAAATCTGCACTTTCTAGTGGTAGAAAACATGTCAAAAACTTCTTGGTTGCCTTTAGCAGATTGATGCATTATATGTAACTGACTAATTTAAAAATTCATCTGAAATATGGGGGAAAAGAAAGTAGATTTCCTATAGATGTTGTTCTATGTTGTTATTGGGCAGCTATGCCCATCTACCGTATGACATAAGACCAAAACAGTGATTTCCAAATCTCAGCTTCTTGTGCTATTCTTGTGGATGCGTGCATTTTACATATTTTGCAGAAACTGACAGAAATAAGAAGGGTATGCAGTTAGAAATCTAAAGGTCAGCATCTAACATTATATATGAATAGAAATTCACTATGAAAAATCCAAGGAGATTATTCCAGTCACATTATAAATATGGAGTCATCTGATTTTTGGATCTCCTTAAACTCTTCTCTTATGCAGTGAATAATATATGTAAATATTTTCCAGTAGACAATGCTAGTTGCTGACACTAGTGTACATGATAACTGTGAAGTAATTATGGCTGAATATGTGGTTATCATTTTGCTGTCTCCTTATCTCTCATTCCAATTTTGTATCTCACTGTATTCCTTTCTGATTATACTTTGCTTTGCATGTGTACCTCTTCACTCTCCAAATATCTTAACGTCATTTTTTCTCTCCTCCTGATGCACGGTCTGCATTCTAAATATCTGAGACTGTAAGGAAAGAGAGCTTGTTGCTTTCACATGAATTTTCTGGTTTTTTTTAATTTATATTTCAATCTTGATAGAAAGTCTAAGTGAAACAAAATGTGAAGTCAAAGAAATTAAGACAACCATTGAATCAACAGAAATGTTGATGGATGATCATTTCAACTGGTAATATAATTATGAGCTTGAAAGCAGAGAAAGACGTAATTATGGTACCAAAAATCCTATGAGAAGATATAAATATTTTCATAAGAGATTGAAGTACAAAGAGATCTGGAATATGAAAAGAAAAGCAATTTGTATTTTAAGGAGCTGGAGCTAGAAAGGCAAGGTAATGCTGACTGCATACATCTGAATACATGAAAGCATTTGCAGTCAGCTAGACACTGCAGGCAGCGATACTGAGATCTTTGAACACTATTGCATCTCTCAGTTTATAAGAGCATGGTCTATCAGATCTTTCATTTGTTTGCCTGAGTATCTTGTCTAAATTTGCACATGCTTCTTCTGAGAAAAGTATATGCACAGAACGCACAGCAGACTATGCTGCCTCAGTCTTAGGTCTTTTCTCAAGTATCAGAGTTTTCTGTAAGTCCTGAAGCACAGGAGTTAAAATGCATTCATAAAGTGGTAGGAAAAATCTCACCCTGTTCAATTTATACACATTGAGTTTGGAAATTTCTTGACCTCAAAACCTGTGGCAATAAGTTCCAAAGCCAGACCACACAGTGTGTGCAAACGAGTTTGTTTACCGGCAAATTTTTTCAATTGTTTTTCAATGTTCATTTTTTTCCGATTTTGAAAAAGAATCAGCTATTTATAACTGATGTCCTTAATGTTCATGTTCTTTTCCCTAGGTGACAGGGAAACAGGGTTGACTCCCTGTTTTCTGAACAAATATATTAGTAGATATTTTCTCCTGCAGAACCCTTTTTTTGAGTAAGTAAGCAATTTTTCTTCTTGCATTCCTTTGCATTAGTCAAATAATGTCAATTTCCCTAGTTTTTCTAAATGTGATTCTGTTTTTTCAGGGTCCACTGCTTAAATTTATATCTGAAACTTTGCTGTATACTTTAAATTACCACGTCTAACTCCAATGTAAGGTTCAAAAATTTATAAATTAACATTCTTTCCAAAGCTCTTGTAAGGCTAGGAGAATTAAATTTATGGTTCATGAACTTTCTTTTCTAATTAATTTGCTTTTTTTTGGCAACCTCTATGAAGTCTAGGCCTGCTCTCAGATCAATATATTCATCCCCTTTGTCTCCAGGGCCCTAAATAGTTTAACGGTTTATCTGAAATCAGTTCACTACTTTTCTTTTAACCTTAGAACTATTCTGTGTAAACATTTCAGCAACAACGTCTCAAAAGAAAGTAGACAGGAATTGAAAACACATTTCTTTTCCAAATTCAGTATTCAAAGTAACTGTTTTCTTTGTGAGTTTTAAATTACATTAAAAGTAAGAAATTTAACTTTTTTGAATGATTCAATGGGAGCAATCATGTGAACAATCTAAAAACCAAAATAAAATCCTTAAACTTAAATATTATAGTGCTTATCTAACTTTTTCTATATACTCTCAGTCATTTTTATATGAACCTTTAAGAAAATACACAGGATTAAGTATATTGAAACAAAAGTACTTTGGTGTGATAACACACACCTATATCTCCAATAGATGAATCCTGCAATGAGTTTTGATGATTTTTTATTTTATTAAACAATGGAAAGCTATATAGCACAGCTCTCATCATATGAGAGTTAATCCTGAGATTGTAAGGGACTCTGTCCTACTCAAAATACGTTGTACTCAGTTTTGTACAGGTGATAGTCCTTAAAGTTATATAGTTGATATTGTGCTCATTGCGTTATTTACACCAGATTGCTCTATGTTAGTTCTAGGTCAGGTGATGCCATGAGTAACTCGCATGTAATTGCATGCCATCCAGTGACATTCAGGTTCTCTACCAATTGGTTGTGAGGAAAGTTTTCTACAGTCTCTCTTTGTATATTCCTACTGACCATGATTTTCTGGTTCTTTTAGAGCTGTCAGCTCTATTGTTTTGAAATGTTAGGTCTAACTCATTTTTCACGAAGTTATTGGCTCTATTCCATTCTACTAGTATGAAAATATTTGATCCTCAGATCATCTGTGATGGATAATAATAATAATAATGATCTAAAGATACAGTGGTTCCAGCTGCTGAATGCGTAGAGTCTAAAATATGGTACAGCAGGATAAACTGTATAGCCCAAAAGCTGTAGCTGAATGGACTGTCCTTTGACACATGGAGAGGGAAAAGGCAAGGGCTGTCTGTCAGTCAGAACAATGCTTGTTATTGAGGACTAGATTTGCCTCTCAGGATATGCCTTTGAGATGTCATTAGTGCAAGGTTTAGGTCAAACTTTGTTATCACTCGTGCAAGTATGTTAAACAGATTTTTATTTGCTTTAAACCTTTTATTGAGTGTCTCTAGATAAGTTTTGGTTGTAAGGGGGCCTTAGGGGTTCCTTCTGAGAGAAGTAGACAGGGATGCCCCATGTGGGTCAACCATCTCTAGACAACTCCAACAGACCCACCACAGGGCAGAGCTGAGCCTCTTGGCCAAGGTAGTGGCACAAATGGGAAAAGATTTTTAAGAAATGGAAAAACTGCTGCACAACTGTGAGAGGGAGAAGTGAGGAAAATATGAGAGGAATAATGCTGCAGACACCAAGGTAAGAGACAAAGGAGGTGCAGGAGGTGTTCTGTGCACTGAAGCAGAAATTCCTCTACAGCCACTGGAGAAAATCATAGAGAAGCTCTTGTCCTCCCGTAACACTTGGATGAAAATTGTGGAGAAGATGACAGTACAGCAGCCTTGGAGGACTCTCCACTGAAACAGGTGGATATGCTGTGAATGAATTTGCAGCTCCTGAAGGGTCCATGCTGGGGCTGTAGCCTGTGCACAGGAACACATGCAGGAACACAGGAGCACAGCAGGTTGCTGGCAGGAATTTCATCCTGCAGGGAATCAGCACTGGAGTGGTCTGTTCCTGAAGGACTACACTCCCCTGAGAGGATCTGTGCTGGGGCAGCATGTGGAAGGTAGAAGTGTTGGGAATGACAAACTGAAGTGAAGCCTTGGAAAAAGAGGTGAGGAGAAAGGTCATTTAGTTCAGTGGTTCATTACTATCCTATTTTTTTTTCTTCCAATTAATCAGATTCCCCCTAATCAAGTGTGTTTTCAGTGATGGTAAGGTATCTCCCTATCATTACCTCTGTCTATGAACTTTTCTATCTTATTTTCTCCTCATGCTCTTCTGAAGAGGGACAGTGAAGAGGTAGCTGGGCATCAGTAAGTCAGTCATCAGCACACCATAAACTTGTATATCAAACTGGAAATGTAGTTTAGAGCTCATTCTTGAGTTTAATTCAAATTTTACAAGCAAGGGTAGCTATTTTCAGTGGTGGGCTTATAATTATCCAGTGTCTTTCCATTTTTCCCCACATTAAAATAGGGAATAACTTCAGCTTACAAATGGTAAAAAAGGGTAAGAAAGCACTGTACTCCTTCTTGAACCAAAATTCATAGTATGTGGTAGTAATCAAATACAAGGGATGGCAAAAGCTTCAAGGACACATAATGTATTTTTCTTTTAAGTCCAGTGAAGTCCACCTGGACCAGATTCATACAACTATTTACCTTCAGATTTCAGATAACCTGAGTAAATTTTCAGTGTTAAAATATCACTACTTTTTAAATATACATTTTCTCAAATGCATAGATCAAGGGGGAAAAAACATTAGAACATCTTTTTTTCTCAGAAGTATTTTAAATTAAGTCTCAAAAGGCAAAAGGAGTATTTAAAATTGTCTGCTTCATCAGAATATGACCTTCAGAAAGAAGCTGTCAACAAGCTAGTGAGATAGTCAGAATTATTAACTGGACCCCAGAGAACTCGACTGTAGGCAGTGTTGTGAGGTTTGGGAGTTAGAGTATACAAATCAGACAGTGAAACCTTTAACTTTGCTAATGATAACCATCACACTAGACTTCTGATCTTTGGGATAGTAGTTCAGCTGATTTATCTTTGTTCTGTGACAAAGGCATGGATTCCAGTGATTCATTACCTTTACATTCCCATTAGCAGAATATTCACTCACTCTAGGGGCTTGTGTAACAGAACTCCACAGTGAGAGGAAAACACTTTGGGTTGTGCCAGGTCTTTTCTGTAAACAATTTAATTATTTTGACTTCAGATAAATACGAAAATTAAGAAATTCTCCCATGTCTGTTATTCTCAGCTACAGCCTGAGATAACAGATAAAAACCATAACACAAAGGCTGAGGAATCACACAGTAATGCCAACTATATGTGTCATACATGGCATCCTGAGGTCATGATTTACAAAGCAGAAAATTAATTATCTCAGAAGCACACAATGGTCATTGTCCACTTACCAATAGCTTTCCTCAGTGTTAGTAATTAATATGCTTTCTCAAGAGATTGTTTTCTTGACAGAACTATGGACATTGCAGACACCATTTTTCATTTCCTTTTTCATCGTGATAGATTGGAAGGATCTGAACTGACAAAACTTGGTACCTGCATTTGGTAGTTCTGCACTGTTGCTATTAGTCTGTGTGATAATGGTGCACTTTTAGAGGAAATTTTATCCCTGACTCAGTGAAATCATCCAACCATCTAGATTATCTATATAGTCAATGGAGAAAGTGGACACTTTGAGACATGCCTGTCTTCCCAGGTCAAATGATTTCTATTCTGAAACTCCTCACTTACTGCCTCTAAGAAAGATGGGGTTTGTTAGTTTTGGTTACTTGATTAATCCTCTTCAGTTCAAAGATCTAGTTTAGACCAGATGCAACCCTTTGCTCTTATTAACTTAGAAAGTCAATTAAATAGTTAAACTTAGGTAAAATGAATCCACACCCTCAGGGCACACGCACATGCACACACACACAGACATGATTCTTTTACCACAAAGAGTTGTATTAACCCTCCAAGAATAATGAGATTTTAATAGTAGCATTGTTACAAAGCATTCTTCCTGTCTAGACTCCAGACATCTGACAGTAAACAGAAGCAATCCCTCTTTCTCCCAAACAATGTGATAGAAAAGGCCAATTTTTCAGTCTACACATTACTTCCATCAGGCAGCTAGTCAAATTAAGATGAGATATAGGGACTCAAAATGATAGCACTCAGTGGAAAATCTATCTCTCTGAATGGCAGCAATAATAATTCAGAGAATATTGTTATCAAGCCTCATGTTAGTGGTTTTTCTGCCATCAGTTGAAGTACCACTTGTTAAAGAGAGAGTTCATAGCACTATGAATGCCTAGGTATATTTCAGCAAGTCCTATTTCAGTTTGAGCTCCCTTGAATACATTATATGCTGCAATAACTTTGCTTCTCCCCCTTCCTCCATCAAATCTAATTTTAGTAAAATGTACTTTTTTTACTTTCAAAAGAGTTAGACTGCATTAACAAAGTTGCTACTATTAATAGCTGGAACTATCAATACTCGAAAATTTTACAAGGGAAAGAAAGAGTCCTTCCAATAAAACTCAAAATTTATCAGAAACACATCATAACTTTGTTGTTGCATTTCAAGTAATGAGGACCAGTAAATTCACTCTAAATTTTAAAAATAGGAAAAGTCTTTTTTCTTTTTTTTTAACTTTATGACAGCATTAATTGACACCTTACTTCCTACTTAGAAACATTATCAAGGTCTTTTGAAGTTAAAAAAAACCAGTCTGCAGTGAGTGGGTTTTTTTACAAATTTTGAGGACAAATGATTCTGTTCTGGATCTGTGATGTTAATTTTAACTGTCTAGTAATGTGTACAATTACTGTTGTGTTCTTGTAGTCTCTCCTCTAGTGTTGATCTGTCATGGCATGCTTGAGTTGTTTGCACCATCATAATTTATCATGATGTTTGGGGAAGTGGTGTATATGTATCAGTTAATTATATGTCCCATTACCTAAAAGGGAACCAGAGAGTGTGATTTTGAGGTAGCATAAATATTTGAATCCATTAGCTTTAATAAAGCTGTAAGCTTCCAGTCTGTACCATGGAGATACTTACCTTTGGCATTCAATAACCATTGCATTTGACAATATTTTGCACAAAATAACAAGGTTATAAACAGATCTGTAAAAGACGAAAAATATTTCAATATTGAACAATTAAATACTTAGAGAGTTGAATAATGATTTGATCCAAAGCTAAAACAATCTCAGCTGAAGAAGCATTTTCCAGATTAGGAAATTCACATCTGTTAATTTCTGAAGGGTGAAAATTTTGTACCAAAATTTTTTCCTTGCAAATGAGGAATATTTAATCTGAATAAACTCTGCTGAGCTTCTTAGAATATTTATACTGCAAAATGTATAAAACTGCAGAGAAATACTAAACCATCCCTCCGATTAAAATATTGATAGTAACAACTATGAAAGTTTGGGAAATAGTTATATGATATTTATGCTTCGTATTTTCAGCTGTCTAGTTAGGTTTCCTGTATTTATCCATCTCCTCAAATATTCTGAAGCTGATTTAAAAGTAAATTATGTGGTATATTTTCCATTTAATATGTTTTTAACAGACAAGCTTTAAATATAGAACAGTAGATAATATTGGACAGTTATTTTTCTGAAAAGTAATATTAATAATTTAAGTGATTTTTGTACGAAATCACACTAGAAAATTACTGAAGCTTTCAAATCAAAGTAAAAGAAAAATGTTCATTTTCAACTGAGTTTTTTTAAGTATTTAGTAGGCTATATTTTATTAAGATGTATTTTTTTGTGGACTGTACTGAGGTTTGTATTCTTATACATGCCTCATTTGTTTTAAGAAAAAACATTTTCTTATGGGAATATTCAGGTACAGGTATTCAGGTCAGAGCCTGTAAAAGAGTAATCTAATCTTAGCTCTAGAAGTTTCTTAAAAGGTATCTTAAAAGCTGAGAAAATTCTTTAGTCTGCAACACGAAAGTTCCTTATTAGTTGCAGAATCTGAGGAATATTACAATTTATTCAGACAGTACCATATATGTGGGTAGGCCAGAGCATATATTATTGTTCTTAAGAACATTAACTTTCAGATGGCAATGGATTATTGACATAATTTTTCACACCAGATGTTACCACAAAATTTGAAGCAGTAAACACAAATTACTAGAAAAAAATTCTCATTTCTTTTAGTTATAGTCAATTTCAGAAAAGAAATTATCCATCTCAAGGCAGTGTTTGATCAATCACATTAGCATGTAGAAATTAGGTGAAGGTAAATTCAATTTAATTCTGTGGTCTGAAATCCATTATGTATATTGAATGCATATGGTAAAAGTGATGTCATGTATGTTTGACCCAGTTTTAGCCAACCTTCTTTTTTATTTTTTTAAACAAACTGAAGCATGGACTCTTGCAATGATCTGGCAAAAAGTAGAAAAAGAGGGAAACAAAAAGATCCTGAACTTTTAATAATGTTTTATTTAGTTGTAATGTGTCTGATCAGTACGATAGGGTTTTATATAATTAGTTCGATTTTTGTAATTACTGGAATTTGATGAGGTTCCCTTTTCTTCATATGGTTGAACTGTATTATATAAAGAATTGCCATATCTTAAATTATAATTACTTGAGAATATAATGGTCTTCTGCCAACCCAAACTCACCTTAAATAATCAAGAGCCATGCTTCATGTTTTACATAGCAGAAGACAAAAGGGAAAAAAATTGCTTCCAACACATAAGCTAATAATTTGGTATAAAGTTTGAGCATTTATAATTGCGTCAGTTTATCGAGTTGATTTAAAGTTTTACTAGGTCAAATATTCAAACAAATGCTCAGAATAAAATAATATATACATAGAGAATACTGCATCTAATTCCCACAGAAAAGTATTTGGTGGTTATATTCTTGCACATATTGTAGGTCTTGTGTGACTTGGAGTGTCTTTTTTTTATTGTATCTTATTTTAAAGTTTTAGGCAACATGCTCTACATCATCCTGAATATGTATTTAAAATGTAAAAAAGTGTGCTTGATTTACTTCTCTGTTGTTTCAATAATCTTTATGGGTAGCTAAAATCTAATTTTTTTTTTTCAGTTGTGCTTTCAGCTCTCCTTCCCACAAGTCACTGAGGCATATGATTTTTCTCTCATGTGGACCCGAGTAAACAACCAGTGAAAGAATGAATTTTCCAACAGCACCCTCTCTATTTGTGTACTACTACATCCCAAAAAACTTGATTAATTTACTTGGTCTGTAGCTTTCAGATCTGGCTCTTGCAAAGTTTATCAGTGCATCTGTTATATTAGCTCTGCTACAAGGACCTTTGTGAAAGCAAAATATAGCAGGAATGCATTTCACTCCTTTATGAAAAGCACTATTGATGAAAAGGTCCCAAACAGTATATTTGGGGTTTGGCCAGCTACACTCCTAGGCATGTTTATATGGCAAGTGAAAGGCTAAATATTACTGCACCAGTGCCAAAGCAGTTTCCTCTCCTTGGCAGCTGCTGACTAAAAGTCATCTTCCTGACACTGGTAGGGTGGCTCTGTCCTGCTGTGCTATGACATTTCTGGGTACTGTCCTTTTGCAGCTAATATCATTAAATATTTCCTTTGTGCACTGAGCATGTTGACAAAATAAATCCAGCTGAGAAGCAGCACCTGGTACTATAATTTTCCATGCTTCTACTGAAAATGTAAATAAAATTTAACCTCAGCAGTTTACTGTTTCCCTTAATGAAAAATGTATGGAAGCCAATAAGAGAAACATCAAGTCAATGTATTTTAATAACACGCTTTTTCATGTTGTGATATTGTGGCACAGTGGAATTCTAAAGATTCATGTGTACCAGTCTGAAACATTATTATTAAATTATATTCAGTGCATTTTCAAATATGTATGGAGTAGTATATATTTGATTATTTCTACAGAGTATCTAGCTTCAAAAATACATAAAGAGGATTAAATATTTAGAAAGGCACCTAGCTTTACAGAATCTGCTAAATTAATGTTGCAGCATACTGTCTGCATGATTTAGAAATTTTCTATGTCATAATCTTGACTGCAATTTCACACACCATGTTATAGTTATCTAAATTCTGAGTTCAGGCAACAGGTATCAGAGCTCCATGGCAAACTCATCTCTGTTGTACTGAGAAGTCAAGGACAGAGGAATACTTTACTATTGGGTCAGACCTCTGACAGAGTGGCTTGTCAGCTAAACGGCATTTTTCCTGACTTCCAACTGTTCTCATTTGTAAACAGACCAACAAAACAGTTGTAATGGAAAATGAGCACTCTCACATCAAAGTGGAGGTAACAGATCAGGCTTTTTAGATAGATTTGTTTTGTTAAAATTTCAGTGTAAACATGAGATCCAGACATGCTCAATGTGGCATGACTCGAGTCTTTCTCTATTATGACTTGCTGCTTCGTTTGTGTGGGACTGAGGAGGACCTAGGTCACTTTTTTATATCAAGCACTTGAATACCTCAGGCATTTTAAAACAAGAACTCTGACATTTCTGAAAATAAACTCAACAGCAAGTTTCATTTTTGGTATCAGCACTCAATTCAAGAAGGTGTCAGGATTTACCAGATCTGATTCTTGTTTGTCCTGAAGGTTCCCTATGCATCTGTCTTTATATCCTTTTCTGGAGACTTGAAGTCTGAACCTCATTATGGAGGAGACTGACACAAGCACCAACCAGATATCCCTCTGTGGGCCTGCCTGCAGGGATGACATATCCTGTCTGGAAGTTTGGAAAATCCTCTGGAAAGTAGCAGGGGGCATCTGAATAATTTCTGGCTGACATTGATTGGAAATGAACCTTAATTCCCTGATTTTGGAAAGACTACTTTGATTCCAAAAGCTGGTGGTTTTGTTTGTTTGTTTTTGGTTTTGTTGTTTGTTTGTTTGTTTTCCCAAAGTAAGGGACCTAAGACCACTCTTCTGGTTTTGAAAAGAGTGGTCCTTGCTCGGTTAAGTGACTACCCATCTTAGCTTTCAGATGAACCAAAAGCTTAAAAGTTCAAGTCCTGAATCCCTCATGAAAGCTGGTGCGAAGTTCTTAGTCACCACTATATTTCATACCTGCACTGCATGGCTTTCTGTCATCACACACAGATTTTGTGGATTATGTTTCTGAGGAACTTCTCTATCAAACTGCTAGGGAATGAATGTGCATAATTGTGGAGCTGTGAATTATCCTGCTGGGCTGTATCTAATTCTGACACACTGTGAAACCACTTAAATTATATCAGCTCATGATGAACTAAAATGGAAGCAGAATTCATTCAGGTCAACAATGTCACAATGTTATATATCAGTGCCTTATCAAAACTGAAATATGAATTTGCCGTATTAGATATGCTCAAGATATGTGGATAGAAGTACAAGCAAAATTCTCTAGGATGGTAAAGGATTCTCTCCCTGGAAATACAGCTCCTGTGGACACTGTGCTGTGGTCAAAGACCTTGAAAGATTGGAATTGTCATGAAGCATGCAGAGAGATAACACTGACACAAGGGAGCATTGCATTTCAGTCAAGAAAAAAACACAAAGATACAGAAATCCAAAACACTAAAAATCAAAGTTGTAAAAGACATGTCAAGTTGATATAACACAAATCCTGAAATGAGGTAAAATGACATGTTTAATTCAATACTCAGAATGAGAATATGGTGAAATAAGTAATTCACCATGTTTTCATGACAAAAGAATGTCCAGTGATGGTGTTTTTATAACCTTTTCTCTTTTCTGTTAATCAGGAGTTGTTGTAGTTAAATTTGAAAGGTTGTTTTTTCACACCCCTTCTGACAACAGAGTCAGGCTAGCCTGCTAACTCCTAGGTTAGCAATGCCAGCTCTTAAGTTTGCACCCTAGTGGGCAGATGGTGTATTTGAGAATATGATTAAGAGATCATGTATCGACATTTCAAGCAACTCAGGAAGTGGAAACTAAAACTTTTAAAGTTATCTCTACTACATTTTTCCTTCTAACATGCAAGTTCTCCTGAGTAGTTTTCATTTGCTCTTTTTTCAGGTCATTTAGTTTCTTATTTTAACCATTATTCATTAAATATTAAATTTAAAGCATTTGATCAGGGTGCTCAGAGCTGGCAATGAGTCAGATCTAAACATTATATTTTACTGATTTGCTCTGTCATAGTAATTTCTCTAACTGCTAAATGAATTATAGGAGATCATTGTAATGTAGAAAAGACCTTCTCAAACTTACCCATGAAAAAGTGATGTAAATCAGTGGGAAAGGTATAGCAACAACAAAGGTTTTTTTATCTCCATTCTAAATCAGTGGAATGAAATGCGCTTTAATTCAGATAATGTACATTGGAATAAGCTATTTTTGACAGAGATCAGAATATCTAAGACACAAAATACTGTGTTCTAGACTCATATTTACCATCGTTTTAGGATACAAGAAGAAGCAATGCACGCCAGTATGGAACAAAACATGGAAAGCATTTTAACAGAGCTAAATGAATTGATCCTTATTGCATTTCCTTGTGCAAGATGCTTCTAAGTCATCTGTGCATCTGAGTTCCTCCAGGGAAATAATACCCCTTAAAGTCAGTAGAATAACAAATCCTGGGACTAATAGACCTGGAGGTTTTCAGAATTCTATCTTGTTTGATTGACTTTTTACTGACTTACACTAAAACTTCTAATATCTGCCATGCAACTATTACCTGTTCCAACACAACAATTTGATAACAAAGTGTGATCAGTAGGAATTAGCAGACTAGCATTGAAAGCTGTTCCTTTTCTGTCCTGTTGAACTATCTTAATCACTGAGTTTTATCTTCTTTTCAAATTCTCTTCTTCATCCTTTTGGGGTGGAATGAGCTCTGAGCCTGCCCAGTTAAACCAAAACAGTTCTTCATCTTTTCTCACAGCTGAGTTTACTGTCATGATTATTTGCTGAAGGAGTGCATTTTAAGCTGATATTGCAAGATATGAAAGGCAGACAATTTCTATGTCTCTAATCATTGCTATTAATACCACAAATCCCCAATTCCTAGAGACAGTCATAGAACTAGAAAACACCCTGTTTCTGTGCATCCTTTCAAAATTTTTGTGTTTAAAAACCCCAAACTTTAGAAAAAAATGCTCAAAGAATAATTTCCACAAATAATTCTAGGGAATATTTTTAGTATAAGCATGTTAGATGAGATAGGAATTGTGGAGGGAGATTTATGTAACAAAAATTATTTATTAACTATGAAATATGATTATTTGATTCTTGGCTTTCCACATTACCTTGTGGTAATTTTTTGCCTCAAGCAAGCAGTAGTAAGCAGTAACTCATGTCAGAAGACACATTGGCTGAATTACTGATTTAGGTTATTTAAACTCTATATACAAGAGGGCATACTAAAGGTAATAACTAAAGCTGCTATGTGCACCTTTGACTGTGAAAAGAAAGTAAATACCTACTTACTTCATGTTTTAAGATGTTTAACAGTAAAGATTTTCTTCTTTCAGCCTGATTCACTGAAGGGGAAAAAGCAAAAAAGGAGAATTCAAGTGAAGTAGAGCCCTTTGCTATCAGTAAGCATTTGTTTTCTTAAAAGCAGATTCTTGTTTCTGCCTGATCAAAACCGTGTGAGCTATAGTCAGAGGTCCAATCATGAATCATATCTTTAAAATGGCATATTATCAAGCTTCAAAACAGAGCATAACAAAGCAATGTGAAACAGATACAGGCAGCCAAGCTGGCATTATGAAGAACCAGTTCAATTCTATAGAATTTGTTAGATCAGGCACAATCCTCAGGCTAAGAATTGAAGCTAAAGCCAAATAGCTATATTACCATGACCTTGATCCTAAGCTAATAAACCCTGTCAAACTTGATTTGGCACCAGAGATAAATAGCTAGATATCTTGGCACAATCAGCTCTGTGAAGACTCATTTGTTCAGGCAGACCATCACATGGTCACTGTGGTTTTCATCTATCCAGTATCGTAGTACCCTGTCAGATCTCATAACTTCTTCAAGAACCAGATGCATTGGGGAGTAGATTGCAAAATTCTCAGCCTGGTTCCACTGGCACTAGATCAGATCCAACACTCCCCTCCCCGTTCCCCCCCCCCCGGGAATACATCGGGCCCATATGGCTTGGGATGAAGGGGAACAAATGGTACATATGTAAGTATCAATTTTCTTACAAGCAAAATCTTTACCAGAAAAAAGGCAAAACTCAAAGACTTGAAAACAATCTTTTAGTCACCTTTTGTTGCAAAAAAAAAAAAAAATTGTATTGAATTTGTATGCTGTTATCCTCAATAATGGGTCTGGAAATATATATGGGTATCAAAACATCAAACATAAAAGTTGAAGGGAGAGAAGCCTTTATTACACAGTCTTACCAAGGGTGGTAGGAGTGATGCCAGTCAGATAGGCTATAATCCCTGAGTTTGTTTGGGATATAGGGGAGCCTCTTTGCAACAACTCTGCATTTGAGCTCCAGCTAAATAAACACACACCTGACAGGCACCTGTCTGTGGAACGCCATGGCTGGAGCAGGGAAGAAGTGTGAAGATGAAGGAGCAGCAGACAGCTGTTATAAACTAGTTGCCGCTACCCATTCTTTCTCCGTTATACTGTCAGGGGCTAGAAAGGAAGGTGGTAGAGAAAATGGAAGTTTTATCAGTTGAGACTGATTAAAAGGGTCATGGGTGGGTGTACGGTGTCTTCATATTTTTACGCCTGTGAGAGTAATTGGCAAATTATTTCCTTGCCTTTATCTCAACCCATGAGCTTTTTCAATTTATTTTCTTCCTCTGTCCTGTTGAGGAGGGGAAGTCAGAGAGCAGCTGGGTGGATATCAGGCAGCTGCCCAAGGTTAACCCACCTCAAGAATATCCATTACTATTTTAATAATCTCAAGAAAATAATGTAAATATGTCAATGTGGGTATGGCACAAAAGACAGAGGAAGAGTGTTTAGGCTACAGAGTACTACTGAGAAGAAAGAATATATTAATGTTTTCCATAATATATATCACTGCCAGAAGAGATAAGTCTGAATCTTTCCACAGGGAAATATGCATACAAAAGAAAGAAGGGGATTAAGTTCATGCTGGATGTTGCTAAGACCCATGAATTGTATGTGATGATTCAGACATTTCTGTGCTCCTTCTCCTCATCATTGCTTAGTAAATTTGCCTTTCTGAACCCAATTCCTTTACTGCAACACAACCTTGATTTCTATGTACTGGCTGATTTTATGTCAAGGTTGAAGACTGTCAATTCTCTACTGAAACACTACTCAGTGATATTCTGATATACTTAAAGTAATAATAAAAGTAATGTAGGGAATTACACAGTCAATTGCAGAGCTAGCTTATGCACTTTAGGTTTCCTTGGATGGAAATCATGTTTTCAGGCAGCGAGCCAACACCAGGACAGGCCATATTTTCTGCTGGGATATTTTCTTTACTTCTTGATAGTATATGTAATAGATAACATAATAATGTGCATAAAGATTAATTTCATAATAGTTTAACAGTTTGCTTAACAATTTTAATGATTCCTGCATATTAATTTTTAATTCCTTCTTAAAATATCACTATTTCTTTTCAGTTTGTGCAAGTATGATAAAAAAAATGTTATTAGTTTCAGTTTTTGCACTGCCAGATAGAGAAATTTCCAGTTTCTCACAATATTTTCTTCCTTTCCTGGTGGAAAAAAATATTTATAATTTAGAAAATTCCTGAAATCCTTTTTCCTCTACTGTTTTTATCCTTCGCTGTTTTATGTGTTCTGTTATTTGGAGGGGGGGAAAAAACTACAGTTGCATTTTGGATTATGTCTTTCTTTTGCTGTTCATTATCTACTACATTATTTGTATCTAAAAAATGACAATTCCCTTTTAAATATGTTTCCCTGAGATGTTGTTTACATGGCTCAGCTCCTTACAGTGTTTCAAATACAGCTTTAAATTTAGAAGTTGCTTACAGGTACAGGGTTTTGATAATATAATGATGAATTATGTCACAGAAAATCACCAGTGAACGAATTCTTCTTCACATTGGCAGAATTCTCAGTGGAGTCTACAGGAGTTTCACTGTTGCGGCGCGGTGCCTGTGTGCCTCCATTGATCCAGCCTGGGTTCTGGTGGCCATGTCAGTTGGCACCCAATGTGGGGCCTCCCTGAGGGTCCAAGACCCCACGACAGACTGCAAGGTCCACTTTACGGACCTTCGCAAGCCTTTGGATGTCTGCTATCCTGGTGGGAGCAGACTGAGTTTTATTCAGTGGTGCTTCCTGGGATGAAGACGGCAACCCATGCACCACCAGGGATTGTCTTTGGGGTTGGGACCCTGACTGCAGCACCTTGTCCAGATGGCAGGGTGAGTGTCTCTTGAGTGGGGGGATTTTTGTGTGACCAGGAGGGACTGGACTCCTGTGTATGTGAGTGTGGTGTTTCCTCCTGAACTGCCCCTGGACCCTCATTTTGCTTTCTTTGAGTTTTCCTTCGTTGTCAGTTGTGGGTGGAGTGGCTGAACGGTTTTAACGTCGGTGTGAAAAATGGGTGCTTGGCTGTCCATTCAGCAAAGGGGGGTTTTTATCCAAGTTGTGGGAATCCTTGAGGGTGGGGGAAACGTTTTTCAGAGGGACAGTTAAAAAGATTAGTTCATCATTTCACCTCCAAAAGAAGAATATATTTCCTCTTCTGACAGAAGACAGAAATGCCAAAAAATTGTTAGAGATGTTCCTGTAAAGTTTATGTGCCATTACACAAGACCTTCGATATCTAGAAGTTCCTAGGAAAGTCTGTACCAAAATGGTTTGGAAGAAATGGAACCATTTTGTCTTTATGTTACCCTAAATCTTGTCCTAAGGTATGGACTGAAAGGAAATGCCTACAGTAGAAATTTGATCATGCCATGAACACCTGTGGCTTGTAAGGTTATGTTAAATGGTGTATCATCAGGGACTTTTTTCCCCTCAAAAGAAGGTCACCAGATCCAAACTGAAAATGGTCCCTGACATGCAGTTACCTCGACACTGCAGCAATTTTCTGGGAAACTGTGTATTACAAATCATGCCAGGGACTAAAACTGTGCTAAAATTTGAACAGTGTATATAATAACAGGCTGCTATGAGCTCACATTCTGAATAATTTTTTACTTGTATAGACATTACCCATGAAACAGCATAAGTCATCCAGGTCAATCTCTCTGTTACAGATAACTTCGTCATTAATACTTATATAAGAAGGATTCATATAAGTTCCAAAATGGCTCCTCCACACTCCAAAATACTATGAGACACAGAAACACACCTCAGATACTTCAGAAAACTTTTTAAGTTCTGAAGAGAACATGTATGATTCATGTCACTAAAGAAGTAATTTCAAGCAGGTTGTGAGTGTAAATGCATAAAAGTGTTGGTTCCTTTCCATTAGACATATGGAGGTAGATCCTATGATGACAGCAAGCACAGATGTCTCTCTGGCAGACATCTGAAGCTTCATTAGATAAATGTCACACTGAACCCTTAATACCTTGAACCTAACTTTTGTCTCTTCTTCAATGGAACTCACCTCTCTTACACCATACAGTCTCTTCTGTACAGTTTATATGCACTAACTTAAATTCTCATGTAACTTTCTGAAAACTGAAGTTCTACAGGAAAACATTTTACTGTCAAAATTATAAACTTCAAGATTTTTTCTAATATTATTTTTTGTTATCATATCACTTTTTATTCCAACTTAGATTATATTTGGATAAACAAAATGAGCCCTCTGAAGACAAAAAAAAAAAAGAGTAAACTATTTCCTCTAAGCATTAGACCCTAGTTAACAGAATACTTGGGAAACTCAAGGAAAGTTTTTAATTGTTCAGCTATTTCACTCAAGAATATTCTACTCAAAGTGCACCTTCTGAAGCTCACCTTCTCTCTCTAAAACTCAGCTCATCTTGTCTCCCTAAAACTCAGCACTTTACAAAAAGGACAAAGAGTGGTTTATTTGCAGGAACCAATATTTCTCCTTTATATTTATGCTGCCCCTGGTGCAGAGCACAGTGTGACACAGCTGTGCCCCTGCAGCCCATGGAAGTCCATGGTGGAGCAGAGATTCACCTGCAGCCCCTGAAGGACCCCATGGCACCAGCAGGTGGTTGCACCCAAGAGAGGCTGTGACCCTGGGGGAATACCATGCTGGAAGCATTCTGTTGTTGAAGAATGGCACCTGTAGAAAGAACACAAGTGAGAGATCCATGCTGGGGCAGTTTGTGAAACTCCAGCCTATGGGATGAACTCATGTTGGACAAGTTCATGGAGCATTGCCTCTTGTGGGAGGAACACCACAGTGGAGTAGGGAAGAGTGTGAGGAATCCTCCCCCTGAGTAAGAAAGAGCAGCAGAGAGAATGTGTGATGAACTGACTGTAGCCTCCATTCCCCATCCTTCTGCATTACTTGGGGGAAGAAGGTAGAGAAAGGTGGGAGTGAAGTTGAATCCAGGAAGAACAGAAGGTTGGGGGCAAGGTGTTATAATATAGGGCTTTATTTCTTATTATCCTATTCTGATTTGATTGACAATGAATTAAATTAATTTTTCCCCAAGTCACGCCTGTTTTGCCTGTGATGATAACTGGTGAATGATCTTTCCCTGTCCTTATCTTGACACACAAGGCATTTGTCCTAATTTTCTCTCTCTGTCCATTTGAGAAGGAGGAATTACAGAGAGGCTTTGGTGAGCACCTGACTTCCCACCAGGTTTAACCCACCACACAATTATTGTCATGCAATTGTTGTGCTGTAATACTTTTTGAATGTAAAAATTTACTATATTTAATCAATTGCAAATTGATATAAGAAATAAGCTATACAGCTTGTCTACTTTCAAGAAGTTTTTTAGATACTAGTATTTTCAGCGAAAATATGCAGTATTTTTTCCTACTTAAGGAATATTTTATTCTGTAATTCCCTTTAGCAGGATTAGAAACTTCCTAAAAGAAAGTGGTTTGCATTTAAGTGTTCCATGAGAAAAGGAGAAATATTAACTTTATTTCTTTGACTATGTCTGTTCTCTTCTCTCTATAAAGTCAGTTTAGTGAAGCACTTCGGGTACAAGCTAAAATGAACAGGCCTTAGCTGTATAATGTGGACCCTTACCAATCTTACTGCACTGATTCCAGTACTAGGGCTGATACAGAAACAATATATTTATTTTTCAATTTCAAAAGAGTTCTTTGTTCATTAAACTATAAGTTACCTGAAGAATAAACTAAACTTTGCCAAGTATCTAGAAGAAAATTCTTTAAATGTTAATGTGCTGCCCAAAAATATCATGGGAATTTTGTATCTTTCATTTAATAATCTAGTATTCCATATTATCTACTGAGGTAAACAGAAAGTAGAATACATGCAATGTATAATTCTACTTTAACCATTTTCTGGTTAAAAAAAAAGAAAACGAAGAAACCAAGGAAGATAGGGAAAAAATTATTGTGTTTGTAAAATTAAGGCATTAACCTGTTTTGAAAAGTTTTTCCATGAGGAAACTTTATTGATGTTGTTGCACTGAGTATGGTACAGCAGTGTCTCCACCTTCTTTTTTTCAGGCTTATCAGTCACTCAATATGAGTATCAGCTCTATGGCTTCACAAGAAATTAGTTGGATTTTCAAACCAGAAGACAGTATACACTGCTCAATCGAAGTAATTTTTTTTCCTGACAAAATGAAGGACTAGCTTTTATAGGAGCTTTCCAGATCTCTTTCTCAAAGAAATATTGTTTTGTACTCCAGTAATATAAAACATTATATTACATATATCTAATTTGTTCAATAATTCCATCACATAAAGCATTTTTCAGCTTCAGAATTTGAACCTGTACGCAGCACATTTCCCAGAATTATGTTATTCTCTGTTCCACTTTGTGGTTTCTTAAAATTCTGTTTTCTTATGGAGGAGTAAAGCACAGTCTGCAGTGGAATTAAAAAAAAAATGTGAATTACAGTACAATAACTCTCTAATAATGGTGTGACAGTACCAAATTAATGGGAAAATAATGACTGCAGTGCCATTTGAAGGTATATTTATAAAATTATCACACAAGTCTTTTTTTTCAGACAAGACATTTTATATCTGTCTGGTGGGATTTTTCAGTTTGAAGAACAAATGCGAAATATAAAAAATTTTCTCTTACGCTTGACATTTTAACCCACTCAACTTTCATGGTAACTTATATTTCTTCTGCTCTGATTTACTTTTCCAGTTTTATTATAGCAACTTTTAAATCATCCCTTTGCAAGAAGCCTCTGAGTTTCAGTTTATGTCCCAAGAGTAACTTGCGATATGAAATTATCATAAATAATCCAAAGCTAATGTTTATTTGTGTACACACACAGTGTGAATTAAGGAAAACTGGAAATTGTTGATTTTAAGAATTCCACTAGGAAAGCATTCTCCCCATGCTCTCTGTGTAGTCTCCTGGTAATTGAGGGTGCAGCACTCCAAGATGAGAAGAAGATGCCTGTCTCTTCTCCATGACAATGGAGGGAGTTCATGACAATTTCTGTCTCATCACGGGCACATTAGGTCTTAACCTAAGCGAGGCTAAACTAGATGAGCATGTACAAGACATTCTTTTTTATCTGTCCCTTTTCTTCCCTCCACAGTGGTCTCTTGTCTGAGGTAATTAGTCCCCTGCAAGTGGAACCATACATAAAAAGAACAGGACCTTCAGAGACTTCTAGGTATTTTTGCATTGTAAAATGTCACTCAAAGCATTAGAGGTTTCTATGGAAGAAACAATTCAAGAAAGGATTACCAAGGGACCTAGGTGCAGAAAGTCAATAGGGATGATGTTTGATTACTGGCAGTTTCTGTAAAGTTCATTCTAAAATAATCTAATGTTTTAATTTTCTTACTGAATCATAATTTTATGGTCTCCCATAACAGCTACAGCAATTATAACAGTTACTATAGCTAATCATAGTTTAAACCCTAAGTCTTCAGGCAATTTTTTCTGGGCCTACTTCTAATATCATATCAATGGCAAATGAACATCCTTAAACTTTTACATTCCAGTCACACACTGTTGGTATCAACTTAAATCTCATTTTGTAAGGTCTTTCAAGTATCAGAGGCATCCCTCAGAAATGTGTTTAAATTCTCTCATTTACATTCAAATTATGCTTTCCTTTCACTTTTAAATTCTTCCCTTTCAATTGTAAAGTTTATATAACCCATGTCACTTGGCAGGAGAGAAAAAAAATAAGACTGATATGTATTAGGAGGAAATGGGTGATGATGTAGATTTAAAAAATATTGCTGCTATGCACACAGTTTATATTCACAATTGAGTTTTTCTGAGGAATTGGTTTAGATAAATTGTGGGTTTGGATTTTGACTTTTTATTTAGAAATATAATACATTTTTATTCTTGCAGAGATTTGTTTATTCTGCTAGAAAGAAGTGAATTAATTATCTCTGCATATTTTGTGGGTTTGCCTCTTATGTTATAAGAGTTCATTTTAAAATTTGGATTAGCATTCTACCTAGGCAAGATCTGAAAATTGTTCCAGCTTTATTGACATACAGGAAAAGAAATAAAAAAGTTGAACATAATAATTCAAAACATAGATGCCATCTCAGCAGTACAAGTATTGCAGTATTCACAAACAAAGGTTAAGAGATGGTTTGTTGTAAAAGTTTGAATACACGCCACTGCTGTCATGGTCCAAATCTGTGCAGCAACAAACCCAGGGAATATGTAATTTCGTCTTTCTCCAGACTGAGGCACTGACTTCAACTGGAGCAAAATCCATATTCATACATGACAGTCAGAAAGGGCTCCAAGAATTTGCCAGTCTTGCTGGTTGAGGGCGTTCTTTGATATGCACTCAGCCATGCTATAAATCACATAGCAGAGACTACCTGGAGATACATTTATTATGCCAAAATAAAAAGTATTAAAAGATGCCTTTAATGGTACACTAGAATTTCATCTGCTCCCATAGAGCAGAACTGGGTTCTACGTGAAATACCATATTCATAATTTCTTAGGCAATGCAACTTGCAAGTGTAGCACAATATATTTATATCCTGAATCTAGAAATATCAGTAGCTTGGAGATTATTTGTAAACACGTACACAAAAAATTCACTGATTTAGTTTCATGATACTTTCCCCTGAAGTGGGCCCATTTCTCATATTTCTTTCATCTGTAATTTTCTTTAGATTAGCTATTTGTAATTCTGTATTTCAAAGCTTCAGTTTAAAGTTTTACTTGTCTCCATTATTAATTTAATACTGAGTTAATTATAAAGATAATGTAAAAGGGCTCTTTAATTCCCGAAGTGAATTTTCTACTTATTAACTTTATATGAAACGAGACTGATGAAATGTAGATTATTTTAAAAAATACTGTGAGTTATGCATCTCACAGTAAGTGGATTGTGAAAATAAAATCTTAATTAAACTTGAAGAAAACACCTAAAATTAACTGGCATTAGTAATGAGTCTTGTTGCCATGGAACTGCTTGCTTGTCATATGAGTGAATGTACACATTTTTTAAAACGTGATTGATTTGATTTGATGAATGAATTTGATTGATGGAATTGTGTGACACATCTAAGAAGCTGACAAGAGTTTCTTGGAAAACTAGAGCTGCCTTCAATGGTTTACACTACTAAGTATGAACGGCAATTATCTGTCTCAAACGACATTATTCCTAGAGAGTTTTCCATGTGTAATTCAGTGGGTGAATCTTGGTGTTTTATCAATATCATATGTGTTTTTTTGATGTCTTGATGCTGGTTGGAGGCCAGGCACTCACCAAAGCTTCTCTATCACTTCCCTACACAGCTGGATAGGGGAACAAAGTGTTCATGAGTTAAGGACCATGAGAAATCACTCATCAAGAATTGCTAAAACAGGCTAGAATTAGAATTAGATATTTTAAAATTTAATTTGTTACTAACAAAATCAAAGCACAATAATGAGAATTAAAATATGACCTTAAAAAAACCTTCCTCCAACCTCTTTCTTTGTCCCCACTCTACCTCCTCTCCCAGTGGTGCAGGGAAACAGGGAATGGGGTTATGGTCAGCTCATCACATGTTTCTCCCTCTGTTCAGGGAGAGGAATTGTTTGCCTGCTCCACTTTGGGGTCGCCCCTATGGGAGACAGCTCTCCATTAATTTTTCCAACATGAGGCCATACCACAGTCAACAGTCCATGAACTGCTCCAATGTGGATCACCTTGCATGCAATGTGGTCCTTCAGACACAGCCTGCTGCAACGTAGGTCTTCTATGGAGTATCAAGTTCTGCCAGGAAACCTACTCCAGCAGCATAGCTGGTCTCTCCGTGGGTCTGCATGTATCTGCCAGGACCCTGTTCCAGCACAGGCCTCCCATGGCATCACAGCCTCCTCTCAGGCATCCACTTGCTCCAGTGTGGGGCTTTTCCAGGGGCTCTAGAAGGATATCTGCATCCCCATACATTGGGTTGCGGGGACACACCTGCTCCATCATGGTCTGTACCACGGTCTGCACCAAGGTCAGCAGAGAAATCTCAGCTCCAGCAGCTGAGGCACCTCCTTCTCCTCCTTCTGCACTGACCTTGGCATCTGCAGAGCTGTTCCTCTCACATATTATCACCCTACTTGTCCTTGGCCACATTACATCTGCACAATATCTTTATTTTTCCTTATTAAATATGCTGTCATGGAGGTATTACCACTGTTTCTAATTGCCTCAGCTTTGACCAGCATCACATTTGTCTTTGGAGTTGCCTGGAATCAGCTCTGCTAGACATGGAGGAAGTGGCTTCTTGCAGAAGCCACCCCTGTAGGCCCACCACTCCCAAACCAAACACAGTTTTCAAGCTTCCGATAGGGAAATCTCAGAAGTTAGACTTAGTAGGGTTCTAGAAAGTTTACACTCATGGAAAATTGTTTTCAAAACAAATTAATATCTAAATTGTATTTGGAATAATATTTGGAAACAGTGGCTTCTAGCAATTGCAGTCAATAATTCACAATTCAATAATAAATACACACAAACACACCCTTTCCCATTGAGTGATTAATGACAGAAGTATCATGTTTGCTTCCTATGTATAGTTTGAGAGTTGATTTGATGTTGCATTTTTGAGGAAACATCTAATTTTGGATTCAAATGTTCTGCACTATGGCCAAGGATTTCAGCTCATCATCAGTGCTGTATTTTTTAACTGTGAAGAAAAGCGACAACATATTGTTCAGTTCTCAATTTGTATGCATTTGAGATTAGCAGCGGACAAAAATTAATTCTGTCATTTTCATAGGATCTCATTTCAGTTTGGATAGAAGGCAGTTATAAGACTCTCAAAATATATTTTCTTCATGCCAAGAGCAAATCTTCTTTCCTCTCTTCTCTTGCTCCTAAAGCAATTAAATGCAGATTTGAAATTATGATATTATATACATCTGTAAGAGTCAACCAAGCAGAGTCAGATCTTGAAAAAAAAAAAGTTCTGATACTTAGTCTGCCACAGAGAACATTATTTGTACAAGGAGGCCTAATAAATTCAGTGGGATGACTTATGATATATAGACCTATTCATCACACTGTGTCATCTTTAAAATAAAATGGAAAGAAGTTTTCTGTTCAGCTGCTAATTACCACAGAACTGGCATTTCATGTTTAGCTATCAGAAACAGCTCAACAAAAACACTGCATATTTTACATTATTCAGAAATATACTTTTTTTTGCTTTCCTCCACTCCCTTTCTTAAATCATAAGCATTGCTAGTTTTGCTTGCTTTCAGAGTTCCTTGTTATTTAGCAGAGAGCAAAATCTTAAAAGCTAACATCCAGGGACATTAATTTTAATTTTTTTTTTCAGTGACATTTCACTTTGTCTCAATAAATTGCTAGGATTTCAAAAATAGTTCAAGTTCTTGTCGCTGAAATAAAGTTCACAAATAATTTTCATGTTACAGTTTTCCCACTATTTTTTTCGTTTCAAATTGCGTTATCATCTTCTGCATTTTTTCCAGAGGAAATCTAGGACTTTTATTTATTTAGGCTAGAAATCACTATTCTTTTCTAACAGCACTACACTTCACAGAATAAACAGTGTCTTCTATACAGTGTTTTTTTTTTAATCCATGCTTTGATTTGATAAAAACATAGTGCAAATTCTTAACTGCTATAAGAAGTATAGTTTTATCATTAGAAATTATCTAAGTAGTGTAGTACAAGTTAGTTATTATGGTTATAACCCAAATTAAATTTATGGCAGAACTGAGTCAATTGATATCTATTTTTATTGTATACTTGTACAGATGAGATGCAGAATTTGGTATCATCAACCATTGCTCTAGAGCGACTTAGAAATTTGCAAACTTTGGTATATTATAGCAGATGTAGAAATGACTGTTGTATTTTTGTTCTTACATGCAAAACTTTTCACACATGCATTTTCAAGGACATTCTTCAGGTCTCACCTGTACTTATATACTTTTTTAAATCCCAAAATACAGATTTCAGACAAGATAAAGAAGGACAAGGAAAAGGGGGAGAAGCCACTAAACAACAAAACAATAACATAAATGCTGTAAAGGGTACAGTATTCATATTATTAAAAATGGGAAATTTTAGAACACTTTTTCCTTTTTGTTAGAGCTGTGAATAAATAATGCAATTTATCAGTGAAGTGACCCTCATTGACACAATTCCCTAGTGTTCTTAGCAAAAACTCTTTATACAGTGGAGGTGCATTCAGTAAAAATACAAGCAGTTTGGGAATATTTGCTGGCACAAAGAGATCAGAGAAGATTTCTTATCTATTCATATAGATAAATTCATATTCACAAACTCAAATTCATATCTAATTGAGTTCTCATCAACCTGAACAAGGAGAAATCTTCCATTTTATACACAACTTTGTAATACACAGGCAACGAGGCTCTACAAGCTACTTAAAACCTAACATTTTCAATTAATATCTCTTTGGACACCCTGTTAATCAATGCCGTGGAGATGAAAAGTAAGTACAGAAAATGGAGGGTAAAATTTAGTTAAAAGTTAGTGTTTTCATTTGTGCTACAAACATAACTTATGCTTCCATCACAAGACATAGAGATTAAAGTTAATACCACTAGTGAAAGCCAGAAGGTGATTCAGATTCGTAACAGTTGTCCATGGAATGATTCAATTATGTTAAGCACATGTATTTATTTCCATCTGAGATTCTTTGCAATATCTTCTTTGATCTCCAACTTACACTGGAAAGTATGATTCTTCTGCAGGTCATTGGTCATATCATCTTGTTTTGTGAGTCTGTCTCAGGTATCCTAAGGTTTCTCCAGTGACACTGGATTCTTTTAGGTGTCTGGATCCTCTCTTGGCTATGGTAAACTGGCATATGTGGAAAGACACTAAAATTTAGTTACTTAAATTCAAATTACTTCACCTCCTATCCTAGAGGCCCCAGAAAGTAAGAACATCCCAAATTTCTTTTTAGGCAGATAGAAGTGTCAGCTTTAGAACCTAGCAGAAATATAGAGCTAATATTCACTCTCAATATCCCAAAGCTCTTTTGGGGTACATGAAGGAAACAAAAAACCCAAACAGGTTACTGGGAATAGTCAGCATCAATTTCTTATGGGCAAATTGTGTTTTCCTTTTCTGAATGGATTACCAGTTCTGTGGCTGAAAGGAGTGCAGTGAACTCTATTTACCTCAAGTGTATCACTGTTATATAATTATTAAATATCAAGGTCTTTCATGGATTCCTGGTAGCCAAATTGAAGGTTAGATGGGTGAAGTACAATCTGGGTGAAAAATTTGGACAATCAGAACCCAATGAGTCAAAGTGTACCTAGTGATCATTTAAGGCATGTTCCTCTGGGATTGATTTAAAGGGATGATAATTTAACAACTTTGGCAATCACCTCGATGACTATTCACCCTATAACTATTCAGGTTCTTGTATTATTTCAAATTGGGAACCATGGTTGGGATACTGGAGAGCTGGGATGTCCTTGCTGGTGAAAGAATAAACAAGCTGAAAAAATGAACTAATAAGAATTTCATAATGATAAATAAATATAAAGTAGTCTTCCAGTAAGTAGTCTTCAAAGTAGTCTTCTCATGCAGAAAGTCCATCATCAGTCCAGGCTGGGAACTGACTGTCTGGGTAGTATGTCTTTGAGAACTGACCTGGGATCAAGATATGTTTACAACAATGAAGACCAAATTCCTACTGGGCTGTATTAGCAAGGATGTAGTTAGCAGATTGAGGGTGTAGTTAGCAGATTGAAGCAAATGGTCATTATTTTTCATCTTCATCCAGTGATTTTGAATTCAATGTGTGTATCTCGAGTACTGTGTCTGGTTTTGGATGCCTGGTAAAAGAGATATGTCAACAAAAATAATCTCGTAGAAAATCACCAAGATTGGAAAGGCCGAAGAACATGACTTATCAGGAAAGGCTGTTGAAACATCTTAGCATGGAGAAAACAAGGTTAGGGAGGGATATAATTTCAGTCTTTCATTACTTAAAAGGAAGTAACAGTAAAGACAGAACCCATTTTTTTCTTGGATGGGTACAATGAAAGATCAAGGGCTAGTAGCCAAAATCATGAGTAAGAAAAACTCTCCTTGGGTATATTATTCACTGTGAAAGAGGTCAAGCACTGGAAAAGGCTGCACAAAGAGGTGGAGGAATCTCTCTCCCTAGTGATTTTCAAAATTCAACTTGTCAATATCCTGGGCTGCCCTCTTTTGAGCAGGATGTTGAATCAACCTGAAGTCATCTGCCCTCTTGAAGTTTCCTCCATACAGTAGAAATGAAAATAACTGATGAGCCTTTTCACTAAATGCACATAGGCAAAATATTTAATGCTATTCTTCTCCCTCTCCCTTATGATATATTTTTATATATTTCAAAGCTGGATCTCATAACCTGCTTCTAATGATGAGTCAATCTTCTGCATTTGTAAATCTTGGTCAGGCAGCAAATTATAATTTTCAGTATGCCCTCCTCCAGTTCAATTACCCTTCCTGAGTTGCAGAATTGTCACTAAAGAGCCAGGAGAAAACCAGAAGAGTATCCTTAATCAAAAAGATAACTTTCTCAAAAGCAGAATGTGCAAATTGATTTCTGAATCTCCTCCAAACATTTTACTGTGAAAAAGAAAAAGAATGATGTTTTATATTTTTTCAAGCTCCTCAAAATTGTAAGACAATAGATTTATTGTCTTTTGTATTTTTTAATTCCTTATTATTTTCATTGGTTTTGAAGTAAAGAAATTCAATTGATAGCAGATTGCAAGCAAATGAATAGTGAGACTTATCTGTAATACCACAAAACTAACACTTCTGCTTCTGAGGGTTTTCAAGACAGCTATTTCACCTTGTGTGATTTTATTGGCATTCAGACCACATTGGAAGAAAGCAGAAAGGGCCATGTTACAATTTCCATTGTGCTTGTTTGTGAATTGAAGCGTAAGCTGACATCTTGTAGTAGAATCAAAGAATGCAAGTAGCACAGTTCATAAACCTGTTTTCCTCAAGTTTCACCAATTTGAAATATAATTACAATAGTAAATTCTATTCTCGTTTTGACTCCAAGAAAATAAGTTACTAATTATATTTGGTATTTTAAATAATACATCAGTATTAGAGAGAGAGTAATGATTTTGCAGACACAGCACTGGATAAAGAAAGCATAAACATATGCACACAATGTGTTAGAAATAGCATGCATTAGACAGTCATAGGCTAAATAAAAGAGCATAAGCAAATTCAGCATGGCTGGTAAATATAGTTGTACTATTCACCTTGGATACAAGAGGCAGAAATTTAAGTACTGCTTCTTTCAGGTTTAGATTGAAGATTTTAACTTGAATGTTCCTGGATAGTTTTCCTAATCACTCATCATGTATATATATGGGCTGAAATACTTCCAAGCCATATATATATAAATATAATAATTTTTCTATTTTATTGTAGTAAACTTGACTTTCCACCAATAAAATGTTCTATGTGCTTGTAGTTATGCTGTTCTCCATCTGCTTTACAACTGGAGTCCCAAAGACATTAAATCATTTAGGTAATTCAGGTACTTCCAGATTTTCACATTTGACAATCTTTTCACCTATTGTTCTATCTGGGGATATTTCATTCACGCCCTGTCTGGTTATTGAAGTTACCCACTGGTTACTGCATTCCACTGAAGTGGTGAGACACTTGTTTTCACATCCATTCTAGAGTCACTTTCATGTGTATCTGACTCTATCTAATCTAAAGGAGGTCTTTGAAATGCAGTCTTCTATAGCAAGTGTGTCCTGACCATCACTTCATAGGCCTTTCTACACAAACTAAATATTCACCAGAGCAGGCAAATACTGCAATTCAGTTGTGATTATGCAACCATGTAAAATTATAAAAGCCCATACTCCAAATCAATAAGTTATTGTACATGGTGGACCAGGTTCAGCACAAGAGTATAAGAAATGCTGCAGTTGCATAGGAGACTTGTCGGACTACAGAGAGCTTGTTCCTTCTCAAATTCAGTAAAATAAAGATTTTTGCAGGGGTCACCCATATTTCAGGCAGTCCCAGACCACTTGGGTATCATGGCATCTGAGAAATCACTGTTTCCTGCTTTGTTTTTATTGTAAGCACAGTCACTGGGCTTTCAAATAGATTTCACATCCACCAAAATTGACTGAAGTCAAGTCTGATCTAGGTCTGATAGGCCAGTTTTTCCCTTTACCAGCAATTTCCTGCTTGTTGTGATAAATACTGCTATGCATAAATAGAAGAACTTACTATTACAAAAACTCTCCATATTCTACAAAAAGAATTGTCAACAGGATATCAATTGGAACAAACCCTTAGGTATATAACAACTTGAAATAATCATCATAATAATATATTAATATTCAAAGTACTCAGCTCTTGATTTTCTTGTGAGAAACCACTTTTATTCTGTTACTGAAAACTGGCATTTAAGGTTTAATAATATTATTCTCTTCTACAAATCAGTACAGTAACAATATGAGCAGTGAAATTTTAACCTGCATTACTAAAAGCAGAATCAGACACATCATAGACCAGTTGGGAACCTAAGGAAAAGGGGGCAGTGATACTCAGATGTGTGATCTAGGATGGCTGTAATGGGTCTACCTTATAAAAATAGGCAGGTAGTTTAATAAATGATACAGCAAAGCTAGAACCTAAGGAAGGAGAAGGAACTTGTTTCTGATAATAAAACCTTTGCAAGCAGCCAAAGTAAAACTCACTTTGCATGAAAATGTTGCCTATGAGATACAGAACAAAGACAGACTTGCATGTACTGCAGAGAGGAAAATATTTGTGCTGCTTTGACTTTGTACTGTCTGAAGTGTCCTGCTTTAAGAACTGGACCAGATGCTGGCTTAAACTGTGGTTATCAACAAAAAATTAACATTATGGGTGAAATACACCCATAAAGAAAGACAATTTAGAAAACCCTTACAAATACTGTACCAGTTCTTAATGCTTTTTATATTATAAGAGAACAAGTGAACGTAAAATCATTTATGCTTTCTGAAATGGTCAACAACAGCCTGATTTTTCCAATCTTTGGAAATGGTGTGGTTTAATTGTAAGCAAATTTATTTGGGTTTTTTCTGCTACATATAATATATAATATGTGCATGTATGTAATATTTTACTATGGCTGGCAATGACTAGGTTCCCTCTGACTTGCTGAGATATAACATGAAAGCATTGCTAAATAAAGAAGTAGCTGGTCACCTCATCTATATAGTCAGTACATACTTGAGCCCAGATCATCTATCTCTGCATTTTGAATCCTTTCTAGTTCTAAATCAGAATAAACGGAAGGATTTTATGAGGACAGTCAGACCAGCTCAGATTCCAAAGAGGACTGGCTCACACCCAATGCTCTATCCCTCCTGGCAGTACTAATGAAACCAACTAGATTACCTGAATATAGCCACTGGTAGCATTACAGCTCCAATCAGTAGCAACAATTAAACCAAATTCACTTTTCAGACAGGTCTATACAAAGGTGACTGAAACTATTGAAATGAAGAAAGGAAGCAAGCAGTAAATGCCTAGGTATTATAAGGTTACCTGATAAATAAATTAAAATACTAGTCTCAACTGTGTTCAGTATAATAAAAAAACTGTATTTGCTCTTATGGAAAGCACAGTCTGGAAGCTAGAAGGCATGCTGTCATGAGAATTTTTCTGTTCTTTCTGCAAACCTGTCTATTAACCTGATGAAATGTCATATTGCTGTTTATATATCGCAACATTCATGATATTGCATGCTTAAGGAAAATAGCTGGTGGAAACATTAGCTTCATCTATACTGATAAATAAATATACTGATAAATAGCATAGGAGCTGGTTACCACTGGCCTAGAAGTAATGTGGCATAACCTGTGTGCATCTCATTCACACAACACTTGAACGTGTGATTTCACCTCAGTTTCAGGTGGCTCTTACACATTAATATAATTTTGCTTCTATTTTTATCTTTGAGTGTGGAAATAGGCTTATACAAAACAGGGAGAAAGAAACCACTATAAACCTTTCCATGCTGCCCATTGCGAATTATCTTTGTCATGTGGTATTCCCAAACTCATGCCTGGGACTCTTCTTGGAAAATGCCAGTAAAATCAACACAGTAATAATTTAGGTAGTATGAATAACCAGGATCCCAAAGCTGAAGTATATTCCTTTTACCTTTTTAGTGATATAGATTTGGTCATTGGAAACCATGGCTTTATTATTATCTGTCAATGGAATTAAGCATAATGAAATTGTGACAAATCCAATTTCCATCACATTCATATTTTTAAAATGCAGTCTATAATGTTTCCCTATATTGTCAGACAGTTGCTCAGTCTTTAAATTAAAGGGTTAGACCTAATAGCATGGGTAGTTGCTGAGCAATAGTTCTGGGATTCATGTGGTTATCTTTCATTGACTTCCATCCCTTTTTAAGAGATGGACAAGAAAAATTACATTGATGGTTGCCTATTCTTGCTTTACAATTAGTCTTATCTTGGTCTTGTGGGTTAACTCCAGATGGTTAAGCTAAATCCCCACTGAGTCACTTTGTGCACCATAACCCTCCACTCCCCTTTCAAATGGGGGAAGGTATTAAGAGAGCAAAAAACAAGAAAACTCATTGGTCACAATAAGGTTAGTTTAGTAAGTGGGGAAGATGGGGAGGGAGGGGGGGAAGAATCCCCTCCAAAAGGAATGTGAAAAATTCAGTCACCATGACCAGACCAATTTCCATGCAGTCCCCAAGCAACGGTTCTCTTCTGAAATACTCAGACACGTGTTTGATTCCTGAACATGATGTTGCAGGGCATGGGGTATCTCTGGTCAGTTTTGTTCAGCTGTCCCAGCTGTGTCTACTCCCAGGTTCTTGCTCACTTCAAGCCCTATTGCTGAGGGGTGCAGGGAGGAGCAGACAGCCTGGACACTGGGAACTGGATGCTGTTCAGCAGTAGGGAAAACACTGGTACATTTTAGTCATCAGTCTAAACAGCACCTTATGGGTAGATGTGAAGAAAATTAACTGAATCCCAGTCAAAACCAGTACATTTTGTGTTGATATCCTTGAGTTTGCTTTTTTCCCCCCTTCCATTTGCACCCATCCTAGTCATTGTCCTGGCACTGCAGTGTTATGTAGCAAAGAGTAATTTAACGCAGAACTTTTCATCTTTTAACATAATCTGTTCCTCACATCTCTGTATTCATTTTTCTATATTGGTATAATTTATGATAAATTTGAATGTAAAACTTGAGAAAGCATCAAAATTTTTATAGACTGCCTACATTGATGTGGGTCAAACAAGGGAATAGTTAGATAAGACTGGACACATTCAAAAGGATCAATAAGCTTCCTCTGCCAAGAACAATTACAGTCTTACAGAAGGGAAATTATTGCTCAAAAATATAATGCAATTATTTAGGCAACAAATTTCTTAGAACTCAGATACTTGATTCCTTCTGTCAGCTCTACTTACCTTCTGGAAACAAAACCCCTTACAGATTCAAAGTTTGTAAAGGGAATTGCTTTTCTTCTTTGCCTTTTGTCTGACTTACTACTCAAACTAAAAGTGACATAACTGACATCATGTAGCAAACCATTTTCTGAACAGGTGGCTTGGAAATTGTACTGACATTCTTCTTATTAACACTGAATATAGTAGTTGCAGTACAGTTAATATTTGCAATATAATTTGTAAAATATTACATTTTCCCCCTCCACAGATAACTGTTCAGCTTCAGGAGCATCACATCTTTGTTAGAAAAATCATATAATGTTAAAATGTTAGTTAAGTGTATGCTACTGCTTTTTATTTTTTCCTAAATGACGGTTAAAATACAATTGTTTAAATGGTTCCTGACTGTTTTCTGAGCAAGAATTGAAACATAGTTAATATTTTTAGACAACAGTTCTGTAACTATTATTTTTCTCTCAGTGCTATGCATTAGGTAATTAACATTCAGTGTTTTGAAATGAATTATTACTTGATATTAGAAATGAAATGTTTTAGTAGATATACTCATTATTCTCTTGGATGCTGCAGCTGGGAATTCCTATTTTTTCCCTACTTCAAACTCCTGTTCCACAGCTTTGTCTCTAAAGAAAACCACTCAATACATGCATAACTTCATTTAAATCTGAGAAGTCCATACATATACATTGTTCTTGTTTAAGAAATTAAATTGCAAAATCAGAATGGCAGTACTTGCTTACTCATGTTCCATTTAGGATCTTGTCCTACATCACCATGATGGAATTAGTATTTTGCATTTCAGACTGACGAAAAACTATAGATATCATTATAGTGAAGGGCAAAAGAATTTTAAAAAATATTAATTTTCATATTGAAGATTTCTTCTCAGATAACAGGCTAGAGGTAATTATTTCTTCCTTTCTGTAAGTTTTGGGGGTTTTGTTTTAAATTCCTATTATATCATGTAAATTTCTCTTTTCCTAGGAACAGCTGCCTATTGAATTCAGAACTTCAGCTATTGTTCCATTCTTCAAAAAAAAGCTTTGTGACTCAGCAGTATTATCTAACCATAGGCTTACTGCTCAATTATCTCTGTTGTTAAGTCAAGGAACAGAGGGGTTTTTTTAATTACTTGCAATATTTTTTTTTTTGAGATATCTTAATGTGACTTTAAGGAAAAGTACAGGACAAAAGTATGGGGCAAACTTTATGTTCTTTATAATTCAGTAAAAATGCCTTTTATCCTAATAAAATGGACTTAATTGAACCCGTTAATGGTGCAAAATGTTCCGCGTAAGTCGATGGAAATTTAAGCAGTGATGCTGTTTGTTGGTTGATATATATATATATATATATATATATATATATATATATATATATAGTGGACCTTTAGGTCCAAATCTTCCAACTTTTTGTCAATACCATGTCTCTGCAAAGCCTTATAGATTGCTTATAATTCTTACTTTTATTAGAAATTAAGTAAGCTTTGCTTCTACTTGCAAAATTTCAAGGGTACCTTTGAGTGTGTTCTCTGAGGAGAATGCCAGCACTATCCAAGATCACTTCCTCAAGGTGCTGAAAGTTTTAAAGGCTGATGGGATGGATTCATATCAGACTGCAGCTATCAAATGCAAGATCATGAGACCTTTATAAAACAAGTATGGCTTTGATTAATAAAATAAATCAAACTAAGTGCTGTTTTATGACCTTTAACTACGATTCAGGGAAAGCTAATGCTGTTGGCTGACGACAAGCCAATCTTTCCTGTAATGTCAGCTGTTAAATCCAAAGGAAATTAAGATATTATCCAATTAATATCAATTAATCAGATACCTTGGCTAAGCAGAACTGATATCCCACTTTGTTATCAGAACACACGGTAAAATATAGTAACTACTACGGTTCTGTTTAGTAGCAAAACTAAGGTTTTGTGCTCAGGTATCTTTGCTTTTTGTTACTGATCTTCAAACCTACTTTTAATTATAAAGCAACTCTCTATTCTGGTTTTGTGGCATCCATGAGTGTTTGCAAAAAAAATTAATTTAATATGATGTATTCTTTTAAACCATCTGACATTACTGAAAGATAATCTCATGAATGGAATATTATACAAGAAATGCTCTGGACCAGCAGAAAAGGAAAAATCTTAACAGATAAGTTGTTTACAGATGTGTTTCTTTTTTTACATTAATGACTATAATCATATGTTTATGAAAGGAGGATTATTTCAGTGAGAAGAAAATTAAGAATAATCTAGCCAGCAGAACAAAGTGTTACATCACATCTTAAGGTAACAAATTGGTCCTGTCAAAGATGATCTCTTTAAAGAACTTGTTTGAACAGCTTGTGACATTCACTATAAGGAATTCTCAGAAGGAAGGTTTGTAAAAGTCATACTGGAGTTTAGTATAATTTGTGCTGAACATTATTAATATTGAATATACTTGCAAGTTCTAAGTTGTAATATTTTGCCAGTGAATAGACTATATGTAATGATTTTAGTCATAACAGGCCTTGTCAATCATCTATCCTTACATAAGTTATGGAAGGAACAGCCCAATAGCTAAGGGCTATTTCAGTAGTCCAAAGGGCTGCCTTGGGTTTAAATTTTTGGTTCGTATACTATTGTCCACTTTTGTCAGACTGCAGCACTTGTGAATATTAGGAAAGGTGACAGCAGCATTTAGTGTTTGGAGATATGTGGGTCCTTGATGAATACCTAAAGATCTGAGTGAGAATAGCAAAGGTAAAAATCTTTACAATTCAGATGGGCAGGAGTAGGATAGTGTGATTATACACAACATTATCTTTATCCTGTGGAAACTGTGGAATCAATCCCTGAGACTCCCAAAGGGCAGAGTATACATGGTACTACTCTTGTGAGTGACCACTGTAGGCCCATAATTTTTAGGAAACTTCCTTTCCTTCTTCATTACCACAGCATGGACATTTTCCTTGTAAACCACGTAGATAATATAAACGGTACAGCATATCTCTTCAATTTAAGTAATCTCAGCAGAGCATTGTAAGTGACATAAACTTCATCACAGAATAAAATGGCATATTCTCAGCATGTCTGATGCATTTGAACTTTTCCACGGTGGTAGAAGAAAGACAAGACCAAAAGTCTCATGTAGCAGCTGAAGACCAGTCATCTAAATTAGTCAAATGTTAAAATATCAGGAGTGGTCTTAACATTTAAAACAAGCAAAATTGGATCCAGTGGGAACAGAAAGTAGCCTTCAGTATTAAGGGCACTGGTGGAAATCAGTATCATAGAGAATGTGCTGTTCCATATCCTCTTTTACTAAAATTTTGCATGCAATTATACATGCAATTTTCTTCCCATGAGAGTCAGTTGTGAAAGTCTGCTGTTTCAGTAGCAGCAGTATCAACCCTAAAACACAATCTCACAGAATCACAGAATATGCTGAGATTCTGCAAAAACTTAATGTTCCTGTTTAAAGCCCAAGAGCTTCTTGCTAGTAATTTATTGAGGCATAGTGTATACAGGTGTTTCCCAGCAATACTAACTCTGAGGTTCTTGTAAGAACAGAACCATAAAAACTCAGAATAATAGAGTGTGTTGGGTGGAAAGCAATCTAAGAAGATAACCTAGTTCCAAATCCCCTGGTGTGAGGAAGGGCATCTTTCACTAGATGAAGTCATGGGCCAGTCACAACTTCTCTGGGCAACTTGTTCCAGCATCTCACCCCTTTCATAACAAATAATTTCTTCCCTGTGTCCAATCTAAACCTACACTCTCTCAATTTTAAATCATTTTCCCTTGTCTCTTAATAAAGATATTTAATAGTACAAGTCCTGGTACAGTCCTCTTAGGGACACTACTCAGTACTGATCTCCGTCTGGATGTTGAGCTGTTGATTGCAACACTTCTGATTAAGATGTCCACCAATTTCTTATCCATTGAATAGTTTGTCCACAAACCCCATATGTCTACAATTAAGCAACAAGAATGTTATGTAGGATCATGTGAAAACCTTACAGAAATTAAGATAGATGACAACTGCTCCTACCTTATTCATCAACACAATTTCTCCATTGCAGAAGGCCACTAGATTAGTCAAGCATCATTTGTCTTTGGTGGAGCCATACTGGCTGTCTCTCTCACTTCCTGTCATCTATATGCCTTGACACAGCTTCCAGGAGGAGGTCTTCTGTGATCTTACTGGGTACAGAGGTGATGCTGACTAATCAGTAGTTCCAGGGTCCTTCTTTTTTATCCTTTTTAAATACTGGTGTGATATCTCTCCTTTTTCCTGCCACAGGTGACTTCACCTGATTGGGATTACCTTTCAAGTGCAGTGGAGACTGTCTTTGAGACTACATTGGTCAAGTTCCTCAGGACCCTGGAATTCATCTAACCAGGTCCCCTGGATTTGTGTACTGTAAGGTATCCTGGGTTCAAGGAACCCTCTGCCTTGAGATCCAGGGACACAAGAGATGTGGGAAGAACAGTTTCTGGTTAAAACAGAGGAAAGATGTTCTAGAGTACCTCAGCCTTTCCCATGTCCATTGCCACTAGAACCTCTGCCTGATTTAATGGTGAGTGGTGGCTGTACTATTTCTTTTGTCCTTCTTTTCTGACTAACATACATGTAGAAACTCTTCTTCACATAACTTGACAAATTTAAATCCAGCTATGCCTTTGCTTTCCTGATCCCATCCCTACACTCTTGGGCACTAACCCTACATTCTTCCCAGAATATGTGTCCCTGCTTCCACTGCCTATGAATTTCCCTCTTGTGTTTCAGTTTGACTAGAAGGTCCTTAATCATGCTCATCTCTTGCCTTCTTTGCCTGACTTCTTGTACACAGGAATTGATACTTGTGTGCTAACAAAAATCTGTTTATCCCTAGAGGCAGTTTCCCAGGGTTCTCAACCACCAGATCCTTTGGAAAACTGAAAGTTCGCTTTTACAAATTTCAGGGTCTTTAGAATTCACTTTAGATATTACTGATCTATATCCCTTTAGATCAGGAGTTCCAGCGGAGCATGATCACTATAGCTCAGGATACCACCAGTCCTGGCCTTTCCAATAAGTTCACTGGAATGGTGAGCAACAAATCTAATGTATCTCCTCTGGCTTGGCTTACTATCACCTGGATTAGAAAATTGTTTTCCATTCATTCCTAAAGTTACCTGGACTGCTTCCAGATTTCTGTGCTGCTTTTTCTCCAGATGTCAGGGTAAAATATTCTATCAAGAGCAGGGCCTGCAGGCAAGATACTTCCTGTAGTGGATGTAAGAATATTTTATTGACATCCTCCCCTTGATCTGGTTCTCTTTGCTAAATACCAGTCACAAGGGCTCCTTTGCTGTCTTGATCTCTAATTTTTACTCATAAACCCCTGACCTGTGCATTACTGCTTTTCAAAGAAAGATCTGTGCAATCAATCAATTTTGGTAGAGAGTAAGTCCCTCTACCTCTGTTCATCAAGAACAGTTTATAGTCATCAAATTCAGTGTTCCAATCATGTGATTCATCAAACAAATTTCAGCCAATAGTGATCAGATCAAAGATTTCCAGCTCCATTCTTGCTTGATGTTCCTCTTTTTTGTTACCCATATTGTGTACATTGGTATAGAGATGCCTACTGCTGTGGAGGAGCAGAGCAGGGTGCAGCCTTGTAGCTTTCAGAGTGGCCTGTCCTCCTTGCACCAACTGTGCAGCAAAATTCCATGCCACTCCTCCCAGGCACCTCTCCCTTTTTGTACAACCTGATCATGTAACTCCTGGTCATTTTTGACCCCCCACAAGGGCCAGTTCCATGGAGCTTCCTGTGGTTTGAACTGGCCACATGGAACACCCTGCCTCCAGAGAACTTGCATGCCTCCTTGTCTTCCCAGCAAGCCACGAGAGCTGCTGCTGACACTGTGTTGCTTAGCATAGAAATAAGTCATAAACCAATAATTATTGTATAATTTGAAGTATTTGGTTTAAACTATTTTTACAATAGTTACTTATGGCAAACAGCAACAAAACACAAACTATGCAGGTTGTTTTTATCAATAGCAAAGCAACCAGAAATTTCTCAAAGTACAAAATTAATGTAATGTAATGTAAACATGTGATTAGGTTATTTATAAACTAAAATAAGCAGCCACTAAAACAAATAGTATTAATACTTGTAAACAACTCTGACATCCCACAGGATTAAAGAAACTATACAAATGTAAATTGCTATTCTCATCACAATTCTGGCACAATACTGTGCAGAATGTTACTACTGAGATTTTTTTAATAAAACTACAGATGTACAGAATATTCTGAGTTGGAAGGGACCCACAAGAATAATTCAGCCCAAATTGTAAATAAAGGGACCATAGGGGATTGAACCCACAAGCTTGGTGTGATTATCACCATGCTCTGATCAACTGAGCCAATCTCAGGGTCTGAAATACCTTTAAAAATATTCAAATTATCACACATATTTAGTGAATGTCAGTTTCAGACAAAATAGCTATTTACTGCATCCAAAAGTGTGTATTTTAGAATACTTAATAAATTTTCTGATACATGATCCATTCGACGAGTCCTGCAGATGATTGTAGGATTCTCTACAGCCTCTACAGGAGAACAGCTCCACAGCTACTGCTGTGCCATGTAATGGAGACGGCATACTCAGGGCCAGGCAGAGCTACTAAAGTAAGGGACATAATAATTTTAGCTTTCTTAACTGTCTGGTGCTTTCCATCTGGAAAACCAGTACAGGGATCACTTGTTAATTTCTGTATCTTCTTCCTTAAAAATCAACTTTTTAAAAAGATGCCCATGATTGTGCTTTAGACATCTGTACACCTTCATAAACACTTGGCTCAGCCCAAGTAGGACTCTTTTAGTCCTACTTCAGCGGACCTTAAAATGCACTTAAATTGAAATCACACGTGCTTTACTGAGTTAAGTAAAAATGCACTGGCGCATATCCAAAATTTCATTCACTACCAAGTTACCATTGCCTGAAATCAACATTTCACCTCTTACCTTATGTGCTCAAAGCACAATATGGCTGAAAAGAGTCAAATTGCACTGATTATGGTATAGTTAGTTTCTAAACCTGTATATGTTATAAGGTTAAATATTCTATTGGTGAAAGTACATAAGAAAATTAAGCTTCAGTGCAAAACAAAACTAGCAAAAGCTATCAACACACACAGCTAAGCTATAAGTCCACAATAGAGGTGGCAATAGAAATGCTGACACAGTCTGAACCACAGCTATTTGAACACTACAAGCTATAATTGGTCCCATAATTAAAGACTTGAACTGGCTGTGTATTTCACAGAACTGATTCTGCAATCTGGTTGTCACTATGTTTCAAAATGTTTATGATTATGGGAAAAAGATTCTTTGTGCATTGTTTGGGATTTTTTTCCTGTATCTGGCACTCACATGCTTTCTTGAACAGCTTGATCTGTTGTCAATGCTCTAAATTATTTCATTATTAATATTACAGATAAAGAACACAAAATTTTAATTGCACTAATAAATTTCTCTACTCCTATACCTGAGATTCACATTCCTTGGTCACTTCTAGCTCACACGTACCACAACTGAGAGATGGGACTTCAAAGGAGAGGTGCAACCAGTAGTGCAAGCAAGAAGTTGAAGTCATTGAAGTCATTGAAGTGGTTTATTGTTCTCACCTGTTTTATACACTGTTGCAGCCCCAAGCAGTACAACTCTAAAGTAGACACATCCTTAAGCCAGAATTTTCCCGTAGTTACAGAATCAGCCTAATGTTTGCATTACTTGGCAGCCTTACAAAACCACACTATTTCAAAAAACTTGATAACTACATATGCTGTACTTTCCCAGCTCTTCTTCTCATATCTGTGGTTTCTTATTCCATAGTCTGTACCCTACCAAGGCCAGAATATCTGGATCATATGTGCTCTCTGTTCCATCTTCCATTTGTTCTCCCATACACACATAATTCATGTTCACCTTTTTCACCTACTAAAGTGTGAAAGAGATTGCATAGACCTTCTTTCCTCCCCAGCTCCTGCTGTTTTATAACAGTGGCAGTTGAGTGGAGGAAAAGTAGCTATTCTCAAACCACAACTTCTGCATATATGCAAGTGGTTAAAGAGATGAAGAGTAGAGTTTGAACACCAGCACAGGCTCTCTGATGCCTTTTAGAGCAATCTTCCTAAGCCAAGCAGAAGAAAAGTACAGATTGTTTCTCCCCTCAACAAAGAGAAAATAAATTAGTATGTAAGAACCATAATCTACTTCTTGCTTTCCATCTCAGGAGGCACAGTTATAAACAGCTGAGGTTTATGGCAGAGTTAGAATTAGCATCTTACTGTGTGGAAACACCAGTTTGTTTGATTTGTGAAATATCTGAGATGACACATTTAGGATGATATTTTTTTCACATCAGTGAACACTCACTTAAAAGTATCCTGCTAGGGATACCCACAAAGATGATGATGTTTTCCAGTTTGTTCAAGGGTTCAGGTATGGAAAGGAAGTGATATGGTCCTCTGAAAAGTATTACTATCAAATCATTATTGTGAGTATTTTAGTACTATGATATTTTCAGCTCATTTCTTGTTACAGTCATATTTTATCACTAGAATAACTCCCCACATCTTATTGAAGAGTATTTTCCTTTCCTGTTTGTGACAAAAAGTTGATCCAGCTGACATTATACTTAATGGGGACCTGTCAGATTTAATTTGAGTTGATTCAAATCTGTAAAATGCAGTTCTGGTCACTGATGTTTAGCACTACATTGTATGCAAGTCAATTCTTTTCATTTAGGCTACTATGCAATACCATTGCAAACCTTTAAATGTAATATGAAAAGATAATATAACAGGTTTTGAAATTAAGCAATATTATCTGTGAAGCAAACTGAGGAATGATAGTTTACATCAGCTAAGAGTATGGCACAAATTGTTCTTCAATAAGTCTATGAAATGAGGAATTATTCTTACATTTATCACAAAAGTCCAAAAATTCTCTCTGACAGTTCAGGTTATCTCACTCAAACATCTTCATTGGCAAGAACTCTTGTGCTTCTTTTGTTCTGGGAGAGTGAAATATCTGCCTCAGTCTGGCCTCTTTATCAATGAGTAACCTCAGTCCAAGATAAAAAAGTTGTGCAAATAATGAAGGGGCTCTCAACTAAAGAATTTCTGGTAGAAGTGGTGTGTCCACTAGAAATGTCACCTGTGTAAATCACAGTGCACCAGCTGCAACTATAGTACAGAGCCTAGAGAATGATAGAGCAAACCTGAGGCTTATTGTATGATACCACAGTGCCAGATCTTAGAAATGAAACACAAGAGCACAAAATTGATTGGAATATCTAGACATCTTGGTAAAACTCTTCATAAGACATGAATAATATCACAGAAATTCTGGGGAACGGTTTTTGCTTTCCTTTGGAAAGTTGATATTCCAGGAAAGACAAGTAAGAAAAGAAATACTTGGGGTTTCTTTTATCATATTTATATCTAGAGTTTATTAAGATTGAGAAAATAATATCCTAGTAAAAGAAAACAGGAAGAATGGAATAATGGCAGTAATCCATACAAACACTATATTGAAGAGCTTAATGAAGCATTTCTTAGTCTATTCAAAGACCAGATTTTTGTGGCGGCAAAGAATTTTGCTGTAACACAGTGTTATGACAGGCTATAGACTGAAAATCATGCTCATGAAATGTACTGGTAAAAAACTGTGTTTAGGGGGTTAGAAGGGGACCAACTAATTTAGATTTAGCTCTGCCTAACAGGGAAAATTGATTGAGATGAAAAAGGTGCATTGTAGTATGGGGTGAAAGTAATCACAAGAAGATAAAAGTGAACTACCCTAAGGAAATAAGTGATAGAAGAACTAAAACCAGTGTAGCTTGAGAAGTCAGGCTTTGACAGAGAACTCAGGAAACTCATATGATAGATCGTTTGGGAAGGTAACCAGAGAGAGGCAGAAATGCAGTATATCTGGCTGTTACTGGAAGAAACTATTAATGAGCAATATCAAATGAGTTAAGGCAAGAAGAAGATGGTAAGCACAGTTAGAGGAACATTTTAACTATTCAGGATGTCCATAGTGACTTGAGAAGCAAAAAGAAATAATATAAAAGGGTCCTATGGTTGTGGATCATATAACAGAAGATTAGAAAGGAGAAAACTATAGTTTTAAGGATAAATACAGAAATAGGATAGAGCATATGAGTATCAATTAGTAAGAGACATTAAAGAACAAAATATGAGTTCCTAAAACTGCATAAGAGAAAAACTAGAATAGTGATCCAAGTCTAATTAAAAAAAAGGAACAATTAACAACTGGAGTTTTCTTCCTTTGTTGAAGTCTGAATTGAAACTCAGTTTGACAAGATGGTTTGATTCTGGGAATAAAAATTTTTTGGTGATGGTTGCAAACAATTCTCAAAATCACAATAAATTGTTTATGGCATTGTGTGAAGAATTTGTAACAAGAATCGTACTTTTAGAAAATTCTATGTGCAGGAAATCCTTAGAGAACTGAAAATAGAAGAAGAAATTTCAGAGACCTGTCTTCAAAATTGTAAAGAAAAGGAGGAACAAAAGAGTTGAAAACTGGTCATCTTTTGTCCTAGACAATTCCAGAATATATAGTTAACTCATTCCTACATCAAAATAATTAAAAAGTAGTTAAGGCAAATATTTAAATATTGAAGTCCTAGCTTAACTTTTCAATAAAGGTACATTTAAACTAAACTAAATAAATCTGTATATTCAAAAAGTGAGGATGTGGACACAGTGTACCCTACAAGTGACCATAATGGGGCGGTGGAGCGAAGCAGAGAACTGGATACCAACCACTGACAGAAATTTTCTCTCATCCCTCTACAACAGGGAATACAATTATTCAGCTCTACTTAGCACTGGTGATCCTTGGTTGCAATGCCACAGTCAGTTTTAGGCACTACAGTTTAAGAAAAAAAGAGCCCAGGAGAGAATGACATATATGGCAGGCATATTAGAGAGTACATGAAGCAAAAAATAATCAAATTGCCTTTGCTGAAGGCAAGAAATGGAAAGACAGTCTCCTAATTATTACGGGTTGCTATGAAGAAGTAACGAAGATCATAGGAAAGTACAAGTAGAAATCAGTTTATTTTGTAAGAAGAAGCTATAGATAAGATATTTGCTTTCTAATGTTATGAAACAGTGGACCAGATTACTGCATGTTGCTGTAAAACTGTTTCCACAGTGGTTTTCAATAGGAAGGTAGAAAAATATTTATTAAGACGTCTTCACTGTAAGATGATGTCTCAGGTGATTTTTCAAGCTCCCTTCTAATATTATAGTTGTACAATTTTGCTTCTCTTACATTTCATCTTAGCATGAGTAGAGTACATTTTGTATCTAGAATACAATAGAAAGTGTCAGATGTTTCTATGAAATATATTTTATGCCACTGCTAACATTCCATTAGTGTGATTGAAGTAGAAGTATAATATTTCATAAACAGTCTTTAAAATGCAAAAGTGAAGAGCCCCTTACTTAAATATTAATTACACAATCATAATGAAATAATTGCAACCAGATTTATAAAAAGCACTTAACCTCTATCCTTTCTAAACATCAGCCATTTGTTGCTACATTTACTGTTTAAATTGTGGTGTAGTCAGATTCAGAATTTTTCTACATGGTAATTGTCTCAGCCTGTTGATATTTTTGAACTACATATTAAATAATACTTTCAAAAAGTTCTTTTGAGTTCATTAATTTTAGAGTACATTGTCAGAAATCCAAATAGGTGATTGTACAAGACAGTTGAGTGAGTGACACTGGGGCCTAAATGAAGACTGTCCAAAAACATCCAGAACTCTGAACTGCTGCAATGCAATCATGTTACATATGTTTTCTTGCAGTTACAGAGAAAGATCTTCTGGGTACTAAGCCAAACATAAAAATCAAATTCCAATGTATTTCTGTCTTTAAAGAAGTGGTTTTAAAGTTCTTGTAAGCCTAGGCTCAAATGCGTGGCACAGACCAACTGTATTTCTTATATCAGAGGATTATCTCCCCCAGTTAAAAGGAAAATTAAAAAGGTCAGGGTATTTTAAGAAATATGGTTGATTGATTAAACTGCTGGGTAGCTGCTACTGTCTTATTCAGCTCACTCCACTAAAGCTATCCACCTTTAATCACAAGCCATTTTTTAGGCATTAATATACAAGTAACTGTACAATGTTATCCTTTGCAACTGATTTCATGTGCTGACAGTTTTTGGCCATAAATTAACTAAATAATCATGTCTGGAAATACCCAATGAAGTCCTGAGCATGAAAAAATTTCTCTCTTTTTGAGCCCTTGTACAGAAACGAGCCATTCCCCACTCTGTTCTCCTTACAACAACATGTTGTCATTGAAAGCATACGTAAAGGAATGCAGATGGAGATTATTTTAAAACTTCACAGTTCTAGGTTTTTTTAAATTAATGTAATGACTAATTTTTTTACCATTTGACACTAAAAAGTAATTTCAATCTTATGTAATTTCAATCCTATCTATGAGAGATACATGGATCCGTTTAAAACAAGTGTGAAATATAATTGATCATTTTGTGCAAGATTACTTGGAAGTAAGAAACAGAAGATTTCATCTTTTACCAAGATTTCATCTTGACTTCTGTCACATGAGTAGGGTTCACAGACTTTCTGGATTTCGCAGCCTTTTTAGCAAATCAACAAAAGTGTTTACTTTCTTTGTTTGAAATTAAAAATATCTGAAACATTCAGCTGTCACAATCAAGGCAAATTCAAGTCACAGATCTTGATTGCTGAACTTAGTACATCTTTTTGTTTGCTTCAGTTTATCTTTGCATGTCCGGCTTCATGTAATTAAATACTCTTGATCACTTACGAGCTCCTGCTGAGCCGCATTGTCTCACACAAGGCATCACAAGGCAAAGTTACTGAGAATCAACACCCACAAGAAAAACACATCCCCGAAATTAATATTTTTCCATTATATTTGGATGTCTGGAGACAATGTATTTTTAAATCAAGACAGAAATCATTATTTTTAGCAAGCACTAGCAATTTATAAATAAAAAGAACCATGCCCATCCTGAAAATATTTCAGTGTGATGATTCTGTCAAAGGTCATGACGAGATGTTTAACCTTCTTTGATGACTGAAAATTTATTTTCTTATACTTCTTCTTACTTACTTTGACTTAATTATCTCTTAGTGAGAAAGTTGGCTAAGAAGCAGTAAGTTCACAGGAAAAGCCAGAGGATTTTGTGAAAACTATAGTTTAAAGGGAATCTTGGTCTATTGTTGTAGTGTAAAACAAAAGTCTTCTCTCGGATTTGTCTTTATTTGGTTTTGGCTTTTTTTTTTGTTTGAATGAGTACCTTCCTTTGACTGTGGTGCAGACATTAATAGAAATGAGACATGAAATAAATAGGGACAAAGACCTGAAGCTTAGGGCAGTCTCTGTCTGCTAAATCTGGTCTCTTGTGGTTGGCAATGTGGCTTTCTGCATTTCTGCCAGGCAGCAGGACAGCTTTCTCAGGAGGTGTGCAAAGAATCAGCACTGTTTTTCTGGAAGAGGTGACTCCAGCACCAGATATGTCTGTTCAGATTCAACAGCTCTGGTTTCACAGGGGGGTGAGGAAGCCCTAACTCCTAGGGTGTCACTGCCAGATTACTAGCTGGGCTGTGAATAGCAGCTTTTTTTCTGTCTTCCTCTGGTCTTGAATCCACCTCGTTTTACCGCTCTTCTTCTGAGTACCCTACCTTGGGGGAAATTTGTGTAGAAAAGTGACAGAACTCTGGATTGTCACATGGGTTAAATGATCACAGTAGCCTCTATTTCCAGACCAGAATGCTTTTGTCATATGATCAGTATGTCGTATTATTGGACTATGGACATTGTTACTCTTTCTTTTTAGGCAGAGCTGGAGAGTGACCTGTGTGGTCACAATCTCAGGTACATATTTTTATACTGCTAAGGCTCAGGGTTTGAGTTGTCTTAATAGTGCTTTGCATCCAACTCCTAACAGTAGTGATAGATAGTTTGCCACCTTGCATATCTAGACTGTAAACTCCTTAGGAGAGGGACTTTTTGTACTCTCAGTTTGTGCACTGATGTTGACATTCCAACAGTGATCACAAGAACACCCAATAAATATTGTCTGATGTTGTGGTCTTTTGTTTTTTTTTTTTTTTTCCCAGTTCCCATACTGGAATTGAATTTATGGTAGATGTTGTTACAATTTCTTCTTTCAGCAAATCTATTTTTCTTCAAATATTTATGACAGCTTGTACCATATGATGTTACCAGGAGTGTGAGCTTCATTCACAAATTTCTGGACAGAGTGAGTTTTGCTTAAATTATTACATTCCTTTCATTAAGTTGAGAGGTTTCTCCCAGACTGACATTTCTTCATACAGTGTAAGCAAAACTTCTAGATAAATTTAGTAAGAGTAGCACCAATGCATTGTACTGTCCCTCAACTGCTTCCACTAGAAAGGAAGGAAGAATATCCTTGCATACTTTTTTACATTTTAGGATCGAAAGTGACTAAGCATAATAGTCAGTATTTCCTCCATGAATAATCATTCTTTATTATAGATCTTTTTACAGCTAGACTATCTCAGACACCATTGTAACAGTGATTAGCAATAATTTCCTTTTCTAAAAACACCTGCCTAAAATGAGACACCTGCTCTCCATATCCATTTTTATTCCTCTTCATTAGGCATTTTCCTGCATGTATCTCCCATACTATTAAAAAAGCCTCTTCTTTATCAAAATAATTCACATTTTAAAATAAGGCTTCCATATTACCCTATTATGTTTGTTGTAATAATTACACATTTTCCTTACAAAAACAGTGTCTTTTAAAGCACCTTCTTTTTAAAGTGTTTTTTTAACAGTGTGAATAATATTCTGAAAATTACTTTTAGTAATTTCTTTTCTGATACAAAATCTATTTTTATTGCATTTATAATCCTCTCCTGTTCTCAGGTTTGTAGTTCCTTTTTCACTAATATAGGATTCAAATCCTTAAACTGGGAAATGGGCAAAATCATTGAAACCAGGTTTCAGAATATTTTACATTGGTCTAGGATCTTGGTAGTGAAAACATACAGCTCTAACTTTCACACTGCAATTGCATCTGAATTAAATACAGAGAAATCACAGAATCACAGAATATGCTGCATTGAAAGGGATCCCCAAGGATAATCAAGTCCAACTTCGGCCCTGCACAGTGCCATCCCGAAGAATCACACCATGTGTCCAGGAGTGCTGTCCAAACACTTCTTGAACTCAGGCTGGTGCTGTGACCACTGCTTGGGGAGCCTGTTGCAGTGCCCAACCACCCTCTGGGTGAAGAACCCTTCTCTAATACCCATATTAAATCTTCCCTGACCCATGTAAAATCCCATGATGTCAAATAGAAACAGAAAAACGTTTTCCAAATGCCTTTTCTGACTGGAGTCCCATAGAACAAATAGTCTACTCAACAGACTGAAAACAACCTGCATTTCTGAAGGAGAATTAGCTAGCTATATTCCAAGAATGTGTATCTTTTAATCTCATTCAACTCACAATCATCTGATATTTTAATCACAATTTATATATTTAGTTTATATAATCTGGGAGTTGAACCAAGAGACATGGTTTGGATTTATTTTGGTTTTAGTCTCTTATTGGAAGAAAGATCATTCCAGCTTAGTCAAGCTGAATTCTGAGGATAAGGGGGAATATGAATGAAAATATTTTTCCTCAATGGAACCTTGTATGAACAGAGGAAAAAGTACATTTTGTCGAGATGTTAACAAGAGGATCAAAATAAAAACCTCTTAAAATCCTTATTTTAAAAACCTTACTATATACATGTATTAGGCATGGAACCTTGTATATAAGGCTATGCAGGCATCCTATAAACCCATTTTAAGTCTGTAACCTAGATTTCTGAAAGACGTGTACAGTTCATAAAACCAAAGACTCCAGGGAAAAATATTTATACCTGTTGAAATGGATTTTTCCATCCATGTGCATGCATGTTAATCTATAAATAGTAAAATAATTAAAATAATTTATTTATTAAAAAGCTACATTTTGTTTTGTTCTCCTGGTCTCTCCAGTCCTCTATAACATGATAAGGATATACAGCATTAATAAAAAAAATTAAAAGGAAACATGAAAGAATTATTAAATAGGAAGAGAGACCAAAAAAAGGAAAAATTTCAGTTTGAGTCTAAGAAGCGGAAAATGTGCATGCAGGTGACATAGAAAACTAATGAAATGGTGGCTGAAAGATTGGTATTTACAGGACACTGCAGCAAGAGTTCTTTACATGTAAGCATATTAGGATCAAAGTAATGCTGTGTGCTAAAATACATTTGCTTGAGTATCAACATATTTTTATTAGTAAGATCATCAGTATACACACTGATATATCCGCAAACACACAAAAAAACCACATTTCTTTGCTAAGATGGTGACTTTAAACAGCAAGTTTTTTGCTATAAAGAAATACCCTTTCTGTTCTGAATGCATCATCAGAGCATATGGTATAAAAATAACATGGACTAAATACCGACCTTTTCTTATCCAGCTGAAGTTTACAAACTGGTGCAAATTAGAAGGTATAAACATAGAAAAAAACCCCCATACATTTATTTTAAATGCAAGTAATACAAATAATACAAGTAATACAAATAATTTGGTTGAAAATATGAAGCTTTAAAAATGCCATCATAAAATATGATAGAAATATGGATATAGATATTGCAATTAATATGTTTCTTCATTCACAATCCTCTGGCCTACAGCCCATCATCCAATAATTCTCACACTACAGGTTTTTCATGCCACACCCACATTTGAATGCCCCAAACTTTTTCTTTCAGTCATTGTAAAATGTGATCGCTGTTACTTCCTTAACATTTCTGCTGCAGGTAAGACAGGTATTTGACTTCAGAATGCTGTACTACATTTACAAGCATATTGCTAAAATACTTCCCTTTGGGCCTTTCCTAATTTTTGACCTGCTCCATATCTTCAGGATTATGTCTCCATGTACACTTTTTAATCTCACCTCTTTTGTAATTGAATGGTCTCTTGATATTGATTTAGGAGTCACTTAGCTCCTAGCTGAGGAATGGGAAAAATAGACACTAAATTCTTAGAAGTGCTGAGCTCTTCATCTCAAATGATCTACCACAGGCTTTTTCTTTATCACATTCCCCTCAACCTTTAAAACATGGGTAATACTCTTTGCTTTATACCTCATTTCTAACCAGTAAAATAAGTGCTGCTGCTGACTGGAACCAAAAGACCTCATCTTATCAATATGCTCTTTATGTGCCAAATTGTTGCATTGCTTTTTATTTTAACCATATGCATCATAGAAGAATTGTGGACACTGCACTGCCCTCGTTCAGCTCAACAATGTGACATCTCACACGTAGGCTATGACCTCTGCTTGTATACAATAGCTCCAACAATGAAAGATGAGGTGATCCATGGCAAGGTTGTGTCCTCTGCACAGTCTGCAGGTCTCAGTACTGCACAGCTCTGCCAAAGCCCACCAGTATCATCCTGAGAATTATGACCATGTAATTCCTAAGCCAAGAAATGATGCCAATAGTAAAATGGTTCTGTCTCAATATGTTTAAAACATGTGTACTAATTAAAGAGAGCACTGCCCTACCACTTCCTCTTTGTTGTACAATATAGACAGATTTAAAAAAAAAAAAATCTCACTGATTAGTCCTTACTCTAACACTTTAAATGCTTAATATAACAGAATGCAACATTGGGGGGAAAAGCAAAACAGAACAGAACAATACAACACACCTTTAAAATCTAAATAAGCCCCCCAAATATTTATTACAATTTAATTGAAAAACCAAAAACAGAGCCCTGACTACTGAAGAGATTGTTAGTCATACTTCTATTTGTTTTGTTCAGGTATTTTTTAAAATTTGTATAAAAGAAAAATTTTCCTCATTTATGATCTTAATAGAAATCTGAAAATATTGCTGTTAGTCTACCAGGTTTTATCAACACCTTATTCGCAAGAAAAAAGAATAAACCACATATTCTACTTTTTCTGGATCAGAGACTATATTTGTGGGTAAAAAAAATAGAAAGCTTTTAGTAGTAAATAATGAGAACAACATTGTAGTAATTGCACTGCATCATGGTTGCATCTTTTTTCAAGATGTAATTAGTTGCAATACTTGGCAAGGATACTTTCCCTTTTGAAAAATATTTGTATATTATTAGTATTCACTTTTGATGTACTGTACTGTGTTTTTAGAAGGCTGGGTTTACTAAGGATACATTTCAATTTTTTTTTTAACATCGAAATCTGGCAAGCTAACTCTTCTTAGTGGGAATGAATGTCAGTAACACTAAAATTAGGATTTTTAGTTATAATACAGAATTCATAATTTGCATTCTTTCAGTGCTTGATACAATCTTTACTCAGGCAAACTCTTTTTGATGTCAAATCATTTGTTGAGGATTCCTGAAAGAGAATTTACAAAGGCAGGGAACTGTATGCAGTTATGATTTCTAAAAGTTAAGGTTCAACAGGCTCTTTCAAATATAATTATTTTCATTAACTACAATGTGATTTTGACAGACCTATATGGCTGCATATTTGCATAATCTTGATATCCATTTTGATAATCTCATTGCCATTTTCCTAGCCTGCTGAAGAACACCAGCTTTAATATCTGCACAAGCTGAAAGACACTTAGAGGTATTTGATGAATGTGGCCACCACGTAGTTTAATTTACAGCACCCCTTCTTCATTCATGGTAACAGGATGAATGTGTTAAGATGTTTTATACTTTAGAGCCTTTGACTTCCGTGTGTTCATGCAGTTCATGAATAGCCCACAAGTAACTCAAAACTCAGCAAAAACATGATGAAAATTAATTAATGTAGGTCATTGCTAATTTTGGATCCTCAAAGCATGCTTACAACCAGGCTTTCCAGTGTACTTTCCAAAATTCTAGCTGCCAGTTTTTTCACTTCTTTTGGAAACATGTTTTTGCTCTTCTGACTAAAAAGTGTACACGTAGTATGATCTTTTATGTTATTGGCAATGAATTAGCACTTATCTGAAACACTTTTCCCAAAGCTTTCTAAAAGTGGAACAAAATCTCATCTCAAACCCTGACAGTGTGAATTACTATCCTAGCATTCAAGTATTTTACATCACCAGTTCTATAAAATTGTCATGACTAAAGAAATTATAAATGAAAAGGAAACCAATTAATGCTAAAATTGAGAAATAAGTGATGGAAATATTGAAGTATGGATGGATGGAAAATGATACTAGTTTAGGCTGTGCTCAGATCACTCCTTGCTTATCTCCAAAATTAAGCTTATTAACCCATTTTGGACCAGAATATATATTTTTTTTTCTCCAACTGCCTGAGTAGTTGCTTTGTTTTCTTTCATTCCCTGAGAACATGTAGCAGAGGTCATTTTTTAATATCAAGTGCATGCTTCCAATGGGACCAATTTCTAGAAGCTGAAAGGTTTGAGTGGTGATGGGGTGCTCTCACTTTTCCTTTATTAAGTAGATAGTAACAATTTTCTGCTCTGAGCCAAACTGTCAAACTTTTCCTAACTCTGCAACTGATTCTACAGTTGATTCTTCTGTGATGTCAGAGAATAGAGGAAGGGAGAATAGATCGATCCTATTTTCCTTTTTTTTTTTTTTTCATTATTTGGTTGTTTAGAAGCAGTAATAGAAGCTTGCCTCTGTTGAAAAAATATTGATAGCCAAAAAAAAAAAATAGTGTTTTCTCTGGCTTCAGAGTAAAGCAAAATTTAGATCAAATACATTGCCCAAGAGCAAGGCTTTCTTTTCCATGGTTTGAGAGGCTTTATATTTCTTAAATTTGCCATGTTAGTCACAAACACTTAAACTGACACTCTGGGCCCGATTTATTTCTGTGTCACATGAGAAATATTAGTAATGGAAGTGAAAACTTGCTTGCACTGGAGTTGCTTGCCAGCTACCACAAAAATTATGTGCACATTTAAAAGTATTACTTTAGAAAGCCTTCCAAGCAATTTTAAAGGCTTTCACAGAGTAGTGGAATGGCTGAGGTTGAAAGGAACCTCTGGAAATCATCTAGTTCAACTCCCCTGCTAAAACAGGTTCATCTAGAGCAGGTTGCACAGAGTTATGTTCAGGTGGGTTTTGAGTAAGTCTAGAGGAGATTCCACAAGCACTCTAGGTAGCCTCTTCCAGTTCTCTGTAACCCTCAAAGCAGAGAAGCTCTTCCTCATATTCAGATGGAACCTGCTGTGTTTCAGTTTGTGCCCATTGCCATTTGTCTTGATGCTGGGCACCACTGAAAAGAGTTTGGCCCAACCCTCTTGACACCACCTTGTGTGCATTGATGAAGTTCCCCCTCGGGCATCTCCTCTCAAGGTTAATGAGATCCAACAGCCTCAGCCTTTCCTCACAAGAGAAATTATTCCGTGCCCTAGTCATATCTGTAGCCTTCACTGACCACACTCCAGCAGTTCTTTGTCTTCTTGAACTGGGAAGCTTCCTTCCACTTTTTTTTTTTATTTTCTGGCATTTAACTGCGTTTTAAACATTTAGAGATTTCTCCTTCTGTGGTCTTAGATTATTGTCCTTTTAATTCCTAGATTCACCATGAATTCTTTTAGAGAATATTACAAAAGTTGAGGTAGAAAAATAGTGTTTGAGAAGAATGCTAAAAAAGAAGTTGTGGGACAGACTATTAGCCTGAGCAGTACATTCAAATTTCTTTTCATCTTTCCACCCTCCCTAACAACAGTTCTCTGGAGTTTTATTTTCTGCTGAAGTGTGACACATTACAGGAGTGCATAATTTCAGCTCTAACAAGAACTCAGACTCTATTTCTGCTCGCATGGTAATGTATGCTAACAACATCCTGGGTTGCACTAGGTGGAGGGAGGTGATCTCTCCCCTTAGCTCAACGTGGTCCCAAGGGCAGGGAGTCAGAGCTGCCTTCTCTCTGCTGAGCTGCTGGGTTCAGCCCGATGAAAAAAGTGCCTGATGACACTTTTGAGATTTCATGACTAGTTCCTTGGGACTTGGTGCATTAATATTTCTTTTAGTCACTACTTGGATCATGCACTCACCCTGAGAGTGTTTAATGTTACCAGCAACAAAATGAACTCTAATTAAGAAATTATTTCTGACGGGAATGAAATAATATTTGAAACAGGTGTTCCTGCCTTCATCCTCTGGTGTTTCCTCTCAATTTCACATCTTACTCACATATTTGCTAGAAGTCTGTACATAGTAAAATCTCGAAGTGCCATGTTATAATTCCTGTTGGAAATCAGAGCCTCTCCAATATTTAATTACTCTGAACTGAAATTATGCAGGAGGTTTGTCCCTTTTTCAATAACTTTTTGGAATGCTTTAAACCATAAATAAAAATTCAATTTCCCTTTTCTTCTTACTCTCAGTAGGATTAAATAATGCTATAAAAGATAAATCAAATTCCAACTTCTTAAGCTTCTTTCATTGCTTTAGATTTATTTGCAATTTCCGAAATAAATCACATTCAAACTCAAACCTCTCTGCCCCTTAGCCATGATCCTTTTGTCCTTCAATATTGCCTCCATCTAAGTAACACTGGGGGAACAAAATATGGGTTATAGCTTTGTCACCACAACTTTTATCTAACTTCTTTACTGGCACCATGTATTTGTGTTGCGATGCACCTGAAATTGTGTGTCTTTTTATATTAGGAAAAGTCATACTTTTGTTTAATTAGATTTTTAAAATTTTGAATGTCGAGGAGTAAAGATCAAGTTGGTAGTGGTGGGGAGAAAAAACGGGACTCAAAACTTGAGAAAGCAAAGAAGAAATTCTAAGGACGGTGAGGACAGTCAAATGACTCCATGTCTTCAACAGAGACAAATGTCACCCTAGGTTACTGTTCAGAAAATATCCAGATGGTTTCCTCTGCCTTTCTTTATGACTTTCTATCAGGTCACCCTCAAATAGATTCACTCCTCTATTTTTAGTTCATTCATTATTCCTCTTCATCTCCCTCTGTGGTGATGAAGGGACAGGTCTGGTGTCAGTGGAAGCAATTTGAAATGAATAGATGTGCTAACTGACCCCTTCACAGCTAGATCACAAAAAAACATTTAGTACTTCTATTTATGGTCTACACAAAGGATTCAAGCTCTTAAATTACTTCAAAACAAAAGTATCATTTGGAGGTTATTGCCACAGCTTCTCCTACACAAATACTCTAGGCTAGAAAGCTGTTTACCAGTCACCAAAAAGTGGAGTTTGGTTTTCAGTAATTACTTAATTCATTAATGAAGCAAGCAATTACCTAATTAATTATTTAATCATAAATAATAGCAACATTTGCAGATATTATTAACAAGAGGTATACTTGAGTGTAAGATACTGCCTCAAAAATAACTTTGAAAAAAATTAAAATCAAATACATTTCATAAATACTTTGATAACCAAATTTAATCTATCAAATGCAATCCAATTTGATTTTTAAGAGGTGTAATACAATAAACAGTATATTGTATGACAGATTTAGAAAATATAGAAAATATAATTATTCAATAATTCTCCTAGGTCTGCCAGTCATCCAGACTCATCGAGAAGTAGAACTAAAAGTTTGTAAAAGTTTCAAATTTAAAGCAGATATTTTCATCTATTGTTCTCAGGCCACATATTCAGAGAACTCTTCTTCTACTGTACAGTTTAATACTCAAATAAATCTTAGTGTACTTTTACTGCATCTTTCAAACTATTTCTCCAGGTTGTATTTTTTTTTCACATTTTTCAATTGATTTTATTTTTTTTTAATCCTTCCAGAATTTCACAAAGTTCCTTGCACTTCTATATTTTCTATACGTTTTCTGTAATGGACACTCAAGTGTATATATTAGCTCAGATATATATCCTCCATATTAGATGGGTTTTGAAGAAAATGCTCAGATGGAAACTGAACCTTGTTCTATCTGATAGATGGGCAAAAAATTAAGTACTTTTTGATATGGGTTGCAGCCAGATTGCATTGCTACTGAGAAATCACACATAGGTCATGAGACAAATTTAGAGGTACATATCCCAGTAAAAATCTAAGTATCTGACAGGAGACAGATATAATAGACATGGCGAACAAAAAGTCAGTTAGACCTCAATTTATCTTTTAACAATTGAATGACAGGTTTCCAAGCAAGTGAAGGTTGGCCAGAAAGGAGCTGATAAAGAACGGACAGCAGCACTGTAATTTGACGAGGTGAATTTTACTGGGAGTTTCACAAAACCAGGAAGGTAGAAAAGGTGTATAATACTTCTTACCAAAGTTATATTAGAAATTCTAACAGATTGGAAATCACACTACATTTAATCTGAATTCAGTGGAAGGAGAGGCATAGACAGAAAGGAATTCCAGCTAGTCAGTTTAGGCAATGATTATACATAAGTCAAGTCTGTCTCCAGGTTTGTTTACCTCTCTCATTTGATACAGGAGCTACTTTTACTATTTCAGTTTGAAAACTCATATGGCTAAATTAAGACAAGAGGAATCCTACTCACGCTAACAAACAGTTACAAGAAAGGTAATGGGAGGTGTACTGGGAGCTTGTAAGAAGTGTTGTGGATATTTAATGCTATAAGTTTTACTGCTCCAGGACAGTAAACTTGTTCAGTGTCATCAAGAAGACTACAACAACATTGGTGAAAGTGCTTTTTGTTTTGTGTCCCCTCCTCACCCACAACACAAAATACAGCATCACAGATTCATAGAACTGTTAAGGATGGAAAAGAGCTCTAAGATCATGGAGTCCCTAATGGCCACATTTATGTTGGACCACAACTGAACAGAAGGTTGATTAACCTGTATCAAACCTGTTGAAAAGATAATCATAAAGATCAAATTTTAAATTCAACATTTGTGACATGTGATGTGAGCAGCCATAAAGATGGCCTGATTATGAAGGAAAAACTATTGAACACAAGAAATTGTCTGATGAAAAACACTGACAGAAATTTCAGGCTAGCCAGGGACCAAAGAACTTGGGAACTAGGCCTTCAAACAAGAATATCCTTGAAAAGTACAGCTGACTTCTTCATAGTACAGCTGGGGTACCTAGAAACTGGAGATGTGCTGAGATATGGCTGATAAATTCAAACCCAAGGAATTTTAATGGCCACTTATTGGTAAAAGTAAAAGCAGTCTGGAAAAAAAAAATGAACTGAAAAAAGAAGCAAAAAAAAAAAAAATCATCTTTTGCAAGTTACAGATAAAAAATCAGCATTAACTGCATCTATTAGCTGCCTGAAGTGATGTTCTACACCCTCATATGTCTCAGACAGATAAAGATTTGTGTTTTATCCTAAATAGAACCTCTCTCTATAAGAGTTTTCTGTGCTGCACATAGTTTTAATTTCATAAATATGAACACTGAGCACAAACTTTCCATGAGACCTTGGACTGTCACTGGTGCTTCCTGACTCCAGACTCTGTAGCACAGATAATTTGTGAAGTGAGACCTTGTTATTTTTCTGTTTCCCTCCTTCTTGTGCTTGGTTTGTGTTGCAAAAGCATAACTAAAGCCCCAAATCTGGATGCACGAATAACCTATTGACTTTAGGTCCTGTCACGTTCAGAAGAGCCAGTCAGGTTCATGAATAGCACAGTTTACTGAATGCAGCATCTTTGGTTCTTTTGGATTGCTGGTGACAAATGCAGTAACTGCAGAATGTATAGCATTAATAATATGACTGCGATCACTAAGTTAATTTCCTGGGTCAGCACTGAGCATAGTCAAAGATGGAAGATTTATGAAAAGGAATTTCATAAAATTTTTGGGCAAGGAGAGGACGACAAACCTGTTGATTTCTGCCTATGAATCTTGTGTCAAGTTCACATCACCCATTTATGTATGAAATTGGAGTACATTTTGTACCTTATCAACCACTATAATGTGTATGGCTATGCATGGGTGTGTGGTCAAACCTTCCATTCTGTGTAGTTGCATTGTATGGAAAAATTTTTGGTATGAGATGTACTTGGTTTGTACAAAACCAATTAGAAGAAAAGACTGAGCCTCTTCCACCTGACTCCAGGTTTCTCCCTGATGCCATAGTAACACAAACCAACCACAAGACTTCCATTTGGTTTTTGTGTTTGCACTTCAAACCCTAACACATGTTGAGCTTTGCATTTTCTTCATTCTTTCAAGTTTCCAACAGCTTGGTTTGGTTTTTCCTCCTATCTCTGGGACAGCTGTATCACTCTTTGAGATCATTTGGCTCCTTCTGAACTCTAATTCACTTGCTACAGATAACACATCTCTGTAAGCAATCAATCATATCTGCATTGACAAGATGCTTCACTAAAGATAAATTTATAGTAGTACATCTGTATAATATATGTACATAATATATATCTGTATATACCTATTTGTTTGTTGATGTTACTGGTTGTTGCTATTACTGATTCCTGCCATACTGTTTGATTGATATTATATTACTGATTTAAGATAGTAATTGTTAATAGCTGATTACCAATAGGCTCTACCTACTGATACAGATTAAATAAACTATAATCTATTAGATATCATAGATCATATATGTTGTCTTTATTACTCATAAATATATTTACTAGTGGCAAATTTGTGGTAGTTGACTTGCTAAAAGGAATTTTTGTGGCATTTTTGTTAACCAGTAGTAGAGAAATTTAGAAAATAAAGTCTCTGTCTCCTTGTGTATGACTGAATCTTTTGAACCCATAGTTATAATATCTACATGCTCTCAGACCAGGTAACCTTTTAGGTTCTGCCAACATGTCACTTTCTTAGTAATTCTAGGAAACAAATAAAAATTTATAAAATTTGTGGATGATAGAGTTGCTTTTATGACCATTATGAATCATAAGATGCTAGGTATATCAGCATAGATAAGAACTGGAGAAACAGATACAAAAAGAAGCATAAAGACGGGATTTCTACTGCCAATAAAATAATACTTGCATTTTAAATTTAAAATGTGTGAAGTTTTCTCTACAGAAGCATGTGTTAAATAGAATGTTTTCAAAAAAGTATAGAATGATCACCTGCAATTCAAGTTGCCAGTTAATTAATTACTTTAAGTAAGTTTTCTTTCCTCTAATAAATAGAAAAAAAAATAAGAGCTGGATAGGATGTTCTCTCTGGGAATCTAAGAATCTATAAAGCACCAAATATTCTAAGATTATTAATATGAACATCAGTCTATGCAAAGTCATAATTCCACACCTTAGAAGAGAGCATGAGAATAAAAAACCTCCAGACTCAAGAGAAAGTGATAGAAAAATATTACTGAAAAAAACAGTACAATTAGTTGCCCCAGTTTTTTGGGCTCTGTTGTCTCTGTGAAAATGAAGTTCATGTCTGCAGCAAAGATTGTTTTCCACAAATATGAATGAATGATATTACATTACTCTCTCATTAAAATCTAACAGCTGACTACCACATTGCACAGTTTTGTTCAATTTTTAAAATTATTTATTTACGGGTAAGAAACAACGCATATCAAAATGCATGCAATATAAAACAATTGTCAGCTTTTCTTGGGGGGGAAAAAGTATAAAAATTTTGTCGCTGATTTGCTTCACTTTACAAAGAAGATCTGGAGCCAAGGATGAGAAGAAAGGAAGAGAAGGATGTACAGAAGGCCATAATCTGCTAGGTAACAGCAACTGGAATTCAGGCCATTTTTGAAATCACAGGCTCAAAACAATTACTGAATATCAAAGAATACAAGACCTGTCTTTGTTCAAGGATTCAGAATTTTGTGCTGTCTAGTTAAGCTAAAACTGGAATTTTTCATGTATTATTTCTACACAAATAAAACAGTTTCTATAGACATATATTTCCAGAGACCTCCTTCTACCCAGGGACCTCCTTCTACACAGGAGGCAGATCCTCTGCTGAGGCACATCACTGTGCAATTTAACTCCTCAACCAAAAAAATTATGTGTAGTCACACTTACTAATCATAGCTCTCTTATTTAATTTTTAAACCATGCTGTCCTGCAGTGCATTTTCTCCCTCTTTTGTCATTTAGAAAAACAACATTAAAAAGAGGGGATTATTGTCCCAGTTGTGTACAGTGCAACTGTATCTTGATGCAGTGAAAAGGGACCATATCCAGCTGTGCTTTAAGTGTTACACAGTTTTGCATATACATAGTTTGGAAACCCACATGCTGAGTAACTACAAACAAAAAAATCATATAGTGCAGAACTTCTAAAGAGAAAATTATGAGAATATATTATAGAGCACAAAACCAGAAAATAACAACAGGATACAAAATGGTTATTTGAAAAGCACACGCACAATATCATAAAAATGCAATTAACTGAATACACTGATTTCATTAAGTTATATTAGGATCAGTCCAACTTCTTATCCTTGATTTCTTAATGCACTATGATACCTATGAAAAATGTAAAGACAGCTGTGATGCTGATTTTGGCTCAATTTTTTTTTTTTTTTTTGGTTCTGAAATGAGAATATGACAAAGGAGTTGAGATTATGAAACCATCACACAAATAGTGTAGCTGTCTTGTTTTAATGCATATTAATTTAACTAGCAGATAAAATTCCGTTCAGTTTATGGCTTTATCTTTTACTTGAATGAAGACTGCCTTGTATTAACATTTATAGAATTACTGACACCTATTCCTGTTTTTCCATCAACCAAAGAAGAATCTCTCTAGCAGGTGAACTCTGCTAATTGTAGTAGAAAAACACTTTATCTTTCAAGTCATTTTATCAGATTTTGAAAGCTATGTTTTAAGCAGTATTTTACAAGACTCTGTCTTCTATTGATCATTATTTTCCTCTTTTGCCATTCATTACTTTGTAGTAATTTATAACATTTTTTCTTTTATTTATTTTCCATAACATTAGAAATGAAAACTCAGAGGGTGATGTTATCACACACTGTTATAATGGCAATTTCTTTTGCAACTCCTAAAAGTGACGAGGTGTTCTTCAACTTTTCATGGTGGATAGTTCAAAGAAAAAGAAAAAACAGTGTGTGGATATAGGATGCAGCCAAATGGATATGACAAGATTCTGATGCTTAGACTAACGGAGGAAGAGAGAGTGATGTCTCTTTTTCTTACTATACTTTTCCTATAATTTAATTTGATTTATCACTTTTCACTCCTTGGTGTTACCAGTTTTCAAAATTAGTCTTCCATACACTTGTAGGTGCGCCACCCATCCACTCAAGAAACAGAAAGCTGAATTCCTGGATTCTTTTGCTTTAGCAAGTTAGGCAGAATTTAAATTTAGATATAAGCTATCATTTAAAATTTTGGGTTCAATTCTATGATGCTTATACATAGGAAAGAGCAACAGCGGGAATGTAAGCCTTTTGTAAGAGGGAATTGTGGTCAGGATCCAAGCCTCCTAATTTTAGCTTTGAAAAACAGGAATATCTCTTATTAGTTGGTCACCAAGGCTATCTTATAAAATCAGTGGAAAAGGAGAGGATTTGTCAAGAGTCCATTTTTAGCTCATTAATATCTGTGAAGCCAACGGAAAGGCAGAGGCTCCTCTGCAGCCTAACTTGGGTGCTCTGAATCATTTTCTAGAGGAGTCTCTAGCTCATCATGGAGTACTGTGAGATCTGCTGGGTTATTAGTTCTCATTACAGAATATCCCCCGGGGCACACCTATAGATCACACTGTCATTTTTCTTACCTTAGTGCTCTGTTTTAAGACAGAATTAATTATCTGCTGGGGTGCCTTTCTCTTTTCTGTGACTCTGAGATCTGCATCCAGCTACCTCAGGCTAGACTGTGCCTTTTAGGTGAACTAAACTTGAAAAGATCAGTATCACTCCACACATAAAATATAAAGGTGATAAAGCGAATCTGAACTGGAACTTCGTTTAAGAGGATAATAAAATTTCACCAGAAGATCTAATCTGTGGTTTTAAATCAGGAGTCTTCTGTATTAATTCTTCAATACATTACAATATCCTTCATAATTCAGAAGAATTTTTGCAATCAATGCATTAATAGTTATCTTAGCTTCCTCTCCAAAAATTGTTAAACCACAAGGTAAAAATGAATTATGAAAGTTGTTTATTAATACCAAATTCCTGAAACTGTATTTAAATAATATTTTTTTAAAAACATAAGAAGAAAACCTACAGCAGTAAAACATACTTATTTCACTGTAACAAGATTGGATTAGTTAAGTATGTGAAACATAGTTTTCTGTACATTTTCTGTACCTCTCTGATACTTGCTATCTCATAAGTGAAGCTCTAATAAAATTCAAAAGGCAGCACCATAGTTTTAATGCAGGTTAGACAGGTAATAATATGTGAAGGACTTGAAGTATCAGGAATTGCAAAAAGCATGTCTTTCAGGTACATTTAAAGAAAAATTTCCTCTTCAGTTATTTTCAAATGAAAGCCTACCTGTTCACAACTCTAATTCAGAGCTTTTCAGTGTATAAAATTCCATAAATTGCCTTTTCTAATTGCAGAAAGCTAGTTATTAGACAAATGATGAAAGTGTTTACGAGTAAGACTTCAATTTACTTTCTTTATATATTAATCCATATCATTAATTTCTTTCTTATTGAGCTAATAGAACTCTAGGGGTGGTACCCTGAAGCTGATGTCAATGTGATAAATTTCATCTTTAGTCCTCCTGGTTCATTAAACATCTCTTTCATTAAGACTATTACATATTTTATGGAATTTGATCATCTGTGTTTGCAGATTCTTCTTAAGGCCAAATACGTGTGAGCTGCTATTCTTTTATTTTAGACCTCATGGAATGCTCAGTCTTACTATGGTCTTAGAGAGGAAACTGCTATAGTAGTGTCCTTCATGTGCAGCATTCTTTTAAAATTTATTTTTACTCTTTGCATATATTTGTTCGCCTTATTGGATAAATACACATTCAAATAGAAAAAATGGAGTTACAAATACAGCACTTTGATCTATCAAACAGGAAAGTGTTCTGCAATGAAGGAGTCTATCAAGTGGTGTTAAAAGTTATCCAGAGCCTGTAATTATAAATAGATTGGACCAGATTTCATTAGATTAGATTAGATAATGGCACATGAAATAAATGCTACTTTGATTTCTTTTATCCATATCTGCTGCTATAATAGGGAATAATCATATTATATGCAAAGATTTTAAAATTTTATTTAATTTATTTACTAACTTCCTTAAATCCTAAATTATTGTTATTATGATGAGAAGAAAAAATTATTTAAGACTTTAACAAATGTTAATGCTTTAAAATCGATCATTTAGTGATTTATCTATTGTCCTTTACCAAAACCAAAAGTGTTTCACAATTCAGTTAAACAAAAATATAACAAAATAAAAATATTTTTATATGGCATATAGAAATTATGAGATTAAGATTTTCCAAAATTTCTCATAACAAATTTTCTTATTTATCATGAACTATAATAGATGTTCTTTCATGCTCATGGAAAAACAATGCAATGCCTACTGTGTCAATGTTGTTGGTTCACGGTCCCCAAAAAACTTCTTGGTTGCACTAACTTGATTTAATAGTAAAATTGATTACATATCAATGCAAAATTAATTGTTGGTTGACACTTGTCACAGCTCCTGATGATGATTTAGTTTAAGTCTGCTAGAAGGGTGAAGCAATGTAGTCATGACCATTGGAGAATTGTGGGTAAATATTAGCTAAGATACCATATCTTGAATTTTACTATTAAAAATTTTACCTATATAACTCCAACAGTCAGAAAGTAGAAAAAAATGGGGGTTTTTTGTAAGTCTGATAACTCATCCAGCATACAATATTTGTGATTCTCTCAGAAGTAGGTGAATATTTCTGGTTTAATAGTGCATAGTTATAGTGACTGTCCTCATTGTGCCCTCTTACCAAGCTTGGCTCATGGAGCCACCCCTGAGCATGTGACCTGAGATGAAGAGGTATAAAAATGTTCAAACATTATTTAATACAATGCACACTCAGATAAGATATCACAGGGACAAAGCTCAAAGAGTGTTTAGTGAGATAATACAAGTATGGGAACCATATTGCTCTCCTATTCGTACAAGTCTCAATTCAAGGAAAGCTTAGTGCAGAATTTATGCTAGAAAATGTGGTGAGAATGGATCACGATTTTCTGTATCATCAAGACATGATGGGAATGCAGTGATATTGAGGGGCAATTAAGAAAGCCTGATATGTCAATCCCAGTCTAATTATGCTTAGTCCATCAAACAAGAATAGAAAGCAAACATCTTCTTTCCAAATTAAAAAAAAAAAATGTTTTAACCTTAAAGAATGCAGATTGCCAGAAAAGAGTATTGTATAGATTGTCCTTTTAGGCTTCTTAAATATATGAAAATACCTTCTGAATGGTAGGATTTTGTAGTCAATTTTTCTTCCTGAGATAAAAAAAAAGAGAAGTAGTTAAGGTGTTTTGTTTTATTTTTTTCCTTTATAAAGAGAAGATTAAAGGACTCAGCAGATAAGATCTTCACTCATTTTTAGCTTTCTTTTTTTCTTGCCACAAAGAAAACATAAGACCATGTTATCTCGATTTTAAACGTAGAACAATCCTTTAAATCCTCATTATTCTGAAGATTATCAAGATTACAAGTCCATACAATATTTCCTGAAAACAGACACAGCGAAATGACAAGCAAATATCTGAATGAGGGACCAAGAATTCTTTCTTTCAAACTCTAAAAGAAAAAAGAGAAAAGACACATAGCATTAGCCTGTCTTTCTGCCGTTCTGTCCTCAAAGCTGTATGACAGAGATGAACATGAATGAGACAGAATGGCCTAAAAAGACTGCAAGTAGGCTCCTTAATACAAAATATGGTAATCTGCAGAGCACGGAATCAGCTGCATTTCCAAAGGTGCTCAGTATTGGAAAAATATAAAGAAAAGAGTATATGAAAGTTAAAATCCTGCTTAGAAAACTGGATGTACAAGCTCTGCATTTGAAACACTCTAAAAATCTGTATTTTCTAGTTTCACTTACGCAATTTATGATAATTTGAAGTCAACTATTGCTTTTGTTTCATACCACACATAAGTCACATACCACTGTTTGTTTTTTCCAGGGCCATTTCCAAATTTTCTTTGCAAATTAATTTGCCAGTTCTAGCAAGTTTTTCATTTTTCCAACATGTTTGAACTTCTACTGAAGTACTTTTTCTTGATATTGCACAAGATAGAATGCACAGAACATGTGATAGCACTAAACTGAGCTGAGTTCATATTCTCTTCTATTCAAACTCCACTCAGAAGGAAATAATTTGAAAGCAGTGAAGAAATGATTGTGTATCTTTGAACTAAGATGTGTATTTTCTAATATAGCCATCATAAATGCCAGGTCATCCTGCTAAAAACCAATTGCTTCTGGACTATCTGGTTACTTTCCACCTAAATTTACCAAAATGGTACAACAATGGACGGATTGGGTGGAGTTTAAAAAAAGTAAAATTCTCTGACCAACAAAAAAGTACAAAAGTGAAGTATTATTTGCCACAGCTCTCCTATTTGCCACAGTTTTTAAACAGCAAGTTGCTCTTGGTCTCTTTTTCGGTCCTTATTCTGGATAAACTGAAATTCAGAACCGCACAATGTGAGGTGATGTTTCGAGAAAGAACCAGCTGTGGAGAGAGTCTTGATGCCTGAATTATTAAGAAAATTAAGTATATTGGGTTGCTCTGACTGTATATCTCCCTATATAATTTAGTTGGGCTATTTCTAAGCAAATCAAGAGGTAGAAATCTAGGAGAAAAAAGATTTTTAAATATTTTGTGAAAACTTCTTGGCAAATAGAGGATGGAGAACAAAATAAGGAAAAACAGATATGAATCTGGCCCACTGAATAATTCCAAGAAGAAAATCAACGTATATATTCTCTGAGGTACAAGTTATACAGCCTGACAGGGGAACACTATAAAATAAGACACAGCTAGCCCAGTATTGCACCACGGGACTTATTAAGGAGACCTAAACATAGTGTGTAGGAAATAGGCTGTCACTCATTCTGCATCTCATGGGACTCCTTGGCTTTGAATCATTTTTCTGCTTGAAATTCTGAAAAAAATAATCATTCTACTACACTCGCTAGTCCTTTTTGTGAAAAGACTTCTAGCATTGATGATTTTGTGTCTGTCAAAATTTATGGCTGATTTTTATATTTACAAAACCATGACACTACTTAAAATGAAAATAATTTATTTAAGATTTTAGAAATGCCATAGATATGACAGGTGAAACATGAAGTCAGTTTGTATTACCTTCTGTTAAGAAATGTGATCAAACTTAAAAGTTTTTTCCTCTGAGATTTGTGTATTGGTTTTCTTAAAACAAGTGTGACAGAATGTTTGTTATCGATATTTCCCAGATTTAGCATTGGAAAACATTTATGGAAGAACTTAGAATTTGTATTCTAGTGAGTCTTTAATAGATTACACAATGAATTCTAATATATGCATACTATCTTTCCTTTTTTTATTTGTGTGCATTCTGTATATATATATTTTTTTTCATTGGGGTATAGAAGGATTTCCACTGAGGCTGTTTGTTTGCTATTTTTCTCTGGGGTTGGAGAGATTAATAGCAGAGAGCTAATAAAAAATCACTGCTGTTACTTTTGAAATTGCAGCCCCTTATCTCAATGGCTAAGCTGGAAGAAGAAACAGGGTTTTCTCAGGAAAGATTATGCAGAAAATAATGCTGGAATAATATGCTAGAAGACTTCAAGTCTTTCAAGTCTGTCAATAATTACTTGACTGAGAAATTCAGAATTTTACAAAAGGAAAACCTTCACAGTGATATTTGTGAAAAGAAAAGAGAGTAGAAGGAAGGACTCTGCAAAGACCCAAAGATCTTGAAAGGACTGAATTAAACTTAAAGTAATATAGATGTTCTGAGACTGGATTTTGAATAAAAATTTTGTTGTTATTCAAAAGGCAGCGTACTTCCTGAGCTTCTACATGAGTTATCTGTGGTTGTTTAGATATGTTTTGGCTACTCTGGTCTTATCTTTATTTCATTGCTGTCTTGCATCTTATTATTATACCTCTTATAGAGTATTTAAAAAAAAAATCTTCAGAATCACGTTTTGAAGGAGCTCTGGAAGTAAGAAAGAATTACTTTGCAGCAGAACTGGCATAGGAAGAGATGGCATCAAGATGTAGATGGCTAACATGGAGAGTCCCATCTGTTGGGAACAGGGACAGTGACTCTGCAGACCACAGTGGTGCCCATGAGCCTACAGATGCCTAGCCATGGTAAATTTGTACAACTCAGCTTGATCAGCTGTGTATTGAGATGGCTGATTCAGTATTATGGTATTACAAATTCCATGGTAAATATGTACCATCAGTTTCTCTGTTTCCTCTAAAGGTTTTCAAAAATCTTAAAATATTGAACAAAAGATGTTGTTTGAATAAAATTCATCTGTCTTTACTATCTGAATACCATATAATTATTAGGTTTCTTCCTACTCCTTTAAACATCAGACCTCGATTTATTGTTGTAGTTTGTGCAGAAATTTACTCTGCACAAAAGAAGAACATGTTTCTTTTTCTTGCTGTAAAAGATGTGCTGTATGTGTGAGTTCTTCAGTAATGATCCTTATTTCTTTGTGAGATGCATAACAATTCCAAGTTCTGCTGGATGGGGCTAAAGTTTTTTGTTGCCATATTTAGGTCTTTTTTCCAAACTGTATTTAATTCTCCTTAATGGAAATTAAACCTTTATTTGGTTTTAGAGGAGTTTCCAGAACACGTTCGTCTTGGATGTATGTCAAAAATACTTACAGAAGCAAGATACAGAAAGATGAGCAACGAAACTTAAATCATGACCGTTACCAAAATAATATAAATTCCATGATCAGATTACTATCTCTAATTTAGCAGCATAGCAGACACTCATTAAAATATATTTTCTTCTTTTTCCTTTTCAGAAGTGAGCAAAACACCACTACAAAGTGCCAAACTGACAGCAGTGGAATTAATTCTGTCTGCCTGGCAGACAAAGCATAGCAACCAAGCTGGATTTCTTTAAATTTTAGTGTGTTTGTCAGGCTTGTCTTTTTCGTCTGCTCTATGCAATGGCTCTTTGTCCAGTGACATTAATTGTACCATTTCCATTTACTGCAAAGACCTTTAGTTCAGCTCTGAAACACAGGAAGTAACTGCATGCTAATTACCAGTTCAGTAACATGTAAATATGCTAGACTGTATCTTTGTCAAAATAAAAAGAAGTAGAAAAAGAAGAAAGGTCTTTGTTTCAGATTATTGGCTAAGACAACTCAAGTTCAGTTTTTGAATCTTCCACTTACTGCCAGCAATTCTATCTACTTCAAGGAACATTATTTTAGAACAGCTACTGCTAAGAGGTAGGAAGTACAACTCATTAAAAATAACTTGGGTCTAGCAATAGTGGGTAGGGGAATGATTAACTACATTGACACCAAGGATGAAAAATTTGTGTAAGGACAAATCTGGCCCATCTGTGAATAGGAAAGGTTTCTAGGATGACAATTATCCTATTCTTTCAGTTTTCTGGGGAAGGGGTTAAACTATTTTAGATGTAGGAGTGACTCCCTGGAGAGCTTTATACTAGCTAAGGGTGACTGGAGAGGAGGGAGAGAAGAAGGGAAAGGAGTCCACATTTTTCCCCCAGTTTCTGAAGTAAAAAGGATACATCCTTCAATAATTTTAAAAGTACATTGCAAGAATAAGATTTTTTGTAATTTTTATTGTATTAAAATATAAATTTTAATTGAATAAAAATGTTAATATCTAAAAAAACTAACCACTTCCAGATAACTCAGACACAAACACTGTGCCAGCCTGCACAAACACACTAAGACAGACATTCCCCTTTTCCTATTAAATCCACATATGGATGGATTGACATCACCAAGCTGAATATATGTAATATACCCAAAGGAGAAGAAGCCATCCAGAGGAACCTAGACTACCTCAAGAATTGGGCCAATGGAAACCTCATGAGGTCCAATAAGGCTATGCACAAGTTCCCAAATCCTTTCCTCTTGTATTGCCAGGTTTAACTCCACTCCTAATTTCCAATCCCCCTCTTTATTCTTGCAGGTTATCCTCAGTCCCTTCAGCAAGCAAAAAATTAGGAAGCGTGCCCTATGGTCTATACTTAGCCATTTTTCTCTGACATTCTCATCTTCTCACACTTTCCCTCAGCTTCAGTGTGAGTTTTTCCACTGGCTGCAATGCTCCAGCAAAACCTTCTCTAGAGCTGGTTTTCCTTCAGTGGAAGGGAATAACCGCTCTGCCACAGAGCAGCTCCTCACCCCCCTCGTCTGACTGTGGTGTTTCTTCTGCTTTTTTGCACCACTTTTATTCCTTCCTCCTGTCTCTGTTTGGTGTTCTGCCCTTTCTCATGTACAGTATCACAGAGGAGCTGTCACTGGACAAGAGGCTTTGCTGTGCCCTCTGTGTGCTGGCTGGAGCTGGCTGGAGGCATCCATGGGCAGCTCGAGCCCCTCCACACAGAGACCATCCTGCAGCCCCCTGGCCAGCACCTCACCACACACATCCAGGGCAAAGAGATACACAAACTCCTTGAGAAGTTGCAGAGAGCCTTGTGTCAGAATTCTGGGAGAATAAGAAGTCAAAACCCCATCTTCTGCTTGATTCCTTTAAATACATATGAATAAAAGAAACTTGTTTTGAACTAGATTTACTGTACTTTATTTGCAGATAAGTTACACTATTTATTGCCACAAAGAACAGAAAATTAGTTTATTGTTGTATTATGTAACAACGCTTGACACATCCTTTGAAATCAGATAATAAAAAGGCAGTGGTGCTCATTGAGAAATTTTTTTCTCAATATGTAATGAAAACACTCAAGTGCTTACAGATTTTCTTGTAAACACGCCTGCTCAGATTTGTATAAAATCGGATGTGTAACAGAGTTAACAATTTTTTTTGTCAGAGAGGGAAACTGAACAAAATACAGAAGATCGATATCCACTGGTATCTCCTTTTTAAATGCAATGCTGAGCAATGGCTTGAAAAATGAGGCAATTAAGGTTTGCTTATGAACAATTAGCTGTGAGATCATGAACTGCTCAGATGAGCAAAAAAAGTAAATTAGGTACATGTATAGAGGATATAAGAAAAATATTAAATTTTTGAACCAAGGAAGGATAATTATATAGGAAATTATCCTGAAAAATCAGAATATGTTAATACTCCTATATGATTAAACTAACATGCAAAATATCTGAAATCTACCAACAGTTTGCAGAAGGACGCATGAAGGATGTAGGGATGGTTTTAAGAACTTCCTTTAAGGGAACTTCTTGGTTCCTTCAGGCTGCTGAGACATCAGCCTCTATTCATGCAGCTCTGTGAAGGCTTGTGGCTGTACTAAACAACCATTTCATTTGAATGTACTTGCTACTGCAGTAATACATTGTTCCTTGAGTTCTTCTTACAGCACTGGCTCTCTTGGGCTCTCAAATTGTGACATCTTTGTGGTCTGAGTTTGTTCAGAGGATTCCATACAGTCTCTGCTCTTCCCATATAATCTATTGTAATCATTGCACATAAAAATTAAAATAGCTGTATGAATGAACATAGTGACCTATAGTATTTGAGTTGCAGCCTCATGTATAATTAAGAATTTTCATTCATCTACTGGGAAAAAAAATGTATTAAATAATACAGGTTTTTTTCAGCAAAAATATATATTCCAAAATAATGGAAACAAACTGGAAAATAATTGACTTCTACTTAAATTCTATTAGTTCTGCATAACCTAGGAAAAATTCATGTGGAAAATGTAGCAAAATATAATTTCTCATCAGCACAATTCAAAGATTTGTTTTCTTATTCAATAACAATATCATTACAAGTCAAACTGACATAACTGAAAAATGAGCTAAATGCTCATTTGCTTATTTATTTAGCTCAATGAGCTAAACTGCCAACTCTCTCTCCCTCTTTGTGCTACAAAGGCACAGACAGTCTTTAGGAAGGGCTTAAAAGGAACAGACGAAAAGGTTTTTTTTAGGTGCCAAGTAATACTTTGTTCCAAAATTTACTGGTCTGAAAAATAAGAAACAAAATAAATTTTAACAACTCTCTTAGTGCAAATCCAGAGTTGAAGCATTATTGTTTTTGTTGCTTACTTTCTTTGCCTTAGGTGAGTAATGTAACCACAATTAACTGTCCTATTAAAAAGAAAAGCAATTTAAACATACAGGCAATAAACAAAATTATTTAATTACAGTGCTGCTCTTATGTCCAAACAGTGGCAAGGCTGGAGATTCCAAGGAGGTGTACACACACACAGAGCCCAAATATATCCTACAAATACATTCATACATACCTATCTACATACACATATATACATGTATATATCCACAGAGCACCCACATAAGCACAGGGTGCACCAACACCCTCCTTTCCTCTCTGGCTGGACAGAATGGAGGTCCAGTGATGACAAATATATATCCATATGTACAATGTGGATCTCTCCAGCAGCTGCATTTACTTGGCCTGCCCAGTGTTGAGATCTGGTTATTAAAATTTTTAGTGATGCTTTTGCCTGGATTAAGGTGCAGACTTAAGACTGGAAAATAATTGACTTCATGTAAAGACTGTATGCCAAAGTCAATACTATGAGTTTTATTTAACAGTAAGTGTGAAAGAGAGAGAGTGTGTGCAAGACACATAAAAGAGGTGAAGGGAGATAAAGGTAGTGACAGAGACAGATTAAGTAGAAAATATCACCACTCTGTGGATCCTAACAGCATCCTATTGATCCTCTTCATCAGGTCATCTTGGTGGTGAGGGTCCCCCCCAAAAAACAGAGTCCAATGAATTATTTTACATTTGGGCAAGGTGGGAATGCCCAGGCACCTCCCCTGGGGCAGGGGCAGTTTTACGGAATCTCTTGTACCAGACTCTGGGTCTGTTGCATCACTTAGCATCGTGTGCAGTCCTCTTGTGCAAGGCCTCAGGAATGAGTCTGGGGAGCATTTCAGGAGATCTTTGATGGGTTATGACACCTCCTCAGCTGCTTCACACATGAATATCCTGGAATGTGGCTTTCCCAGGGTGGGAGGCTTTACAGCTGAGTCAGTTTGTGTAAGGGAGGAAGGGTGTTCACATACTGGGGTTTCTTACCTCACGTTTCTTGAGGGAATTGACCTGTTGAAGACTCTCAGTGCAAGTAGTAAACATGGATGAAATTGCAGCCAGTATTTTTGATAAAAATTCATGTGTATAGCATCAGACTTTCAGAGATGACTGTGGCTAGCTCATCTTCCCAAGAAACAACAAACTCAAACTTTCCTGCCAAGAATATTCAAAGTCTAATCTTGTCCTATGGCTGTGATAAAAGTATTAAACATTATTTCTTCTTTGCAATACTATAAGAAAATAAATTAATTAAAATTAAATGAGTCAGAGGTAGTATGAGTTAATAAACAAGTAGTCTGGATTTTCTCAAAGGGAAATTAAGTCATGGACACAAATTTCTACCTAACCTGGTTTGTGGATTTTATCCAGTGACTCATTAACATAAAAAAAACTAATTGTACGGCTGGGCATTAAGAGGTGGTTTCAGCTGCTCTAAAACTCTTTATTACATCCGGTTATTAGTTCTCTAAATAAAAGAATATCTCAACTCACTTCTCAAGAATGTTGTAAGACATGAGCCCACAGACATTTCAGAAAGCTTTTGATCCTGCTGTCCACTGCCATACTCTAGCAGTCTGTGTTTTAGTGACTGCAGCACTTTGCTGACTGGCTTGCCCCATATTGTACAACACTAAGCCTGGCCAGTCACCACTCACCTCTGTTAAGAAAGATGTAAGTGTCCACAACTGTATGACTCTCTTAGAATTCCTGTCCACTTCACATGACTACTCAGGACTTTGTGATTAACAATGTAACACATACCTCTGCCTGCTGTTTCTTATTTTGGACGTAATAAGGTTTTTATATTCCGCTGCTGATTAATTGCTAAAATTCTGTCTTTTAGTAATAACATTTAAGATTTGTTAATCTTGTCCTAACAATGTTAATATTTTCATTTACAGTTAACATTTTCAGAGGCGGACTGATTTCATCAAGTATGTGTAAGATGCTGGCACCCCATTTTGAAGCAATGTTTTGCTACAAACTCTCTATAGTAATTTTAAGGAAAACAATGAACATTTTTGTCATACACCTCTCATTTCTGAAGTGTCTGTCCTTGAATAAATATTTTGCTTTTTTTGTTAACTTCTCTCTCCCGTTTGCCAATGTTATCAGGGAGGTAATTTGCACTATTCTACAGGTATCTGTTTCAGCCACAAGTTTATTTCTTGGCAGTAAAGATGAAATAGAAACTGTGTGTAATGACTTTGCAGTTTTTAACAGTGGCATGAGAGGCAAAAGCGTGGCACCCATCTATTGAAAGAAAAAAAATAGAAATATCTGGGTATTTTTAAATCCATAGCTGACCTTCAGCTCCTAGAAAAAAATACTTGTGTAAGTTAGCAAATAATTCAGTAAACTCCTATAGGAGAACAAGGTGATGAGTAAGAGCATACATGGATCTGCCGAAATCAGGAAGTGTCAAACCCATTGTACCTGTTTTTGTGACAGCGTAACACACACCGTGAATCCTGGAAGAACAGTGGGTGTCAAATATCTTGATATTAGTAAGGCTTTTGATACTGTTTCACATGACATTTCACAAGCAAATTTCTTGTTTTCAGAAAGAATGGATGCAAACTGGTAGGAAAGACAAGGATTATAAGGTACATTCAGGCAGGGATTATCAAAGAGAATGGCAGGCTACCACAACAATCTGCTCTAAATTTAAGCACTATTTTAAAATATCTATGTTTTAGATATGAAGAATTTAAGAAGAGGGGGTGGCGTGCTGCAGAACAATAGTAAGATAAGTACTAGAGAATAGGCTGAAATATGAAATATTTTCCAAAAAATTGAGATATGATCTTAAAAAGATAAGATGCTGTTCAAATAAGGACAAGCACAAAATCACTTACAAGTAATAAAGAACAGATGTGACTATTCTAACAGGTCAGATTAAGAAAATATAAATGACATGAGGTATCACAGACGGCATCCAGGAAAGGCATTTTCAGATGAGGCAAGTGTAAAAAAATGCATATGCAAAAAGCAGTGATGATGTATGCAGTACTGGCCAACAATGTTTTGAAAATATTTACTCATACTGAAGATGATTTGACACAATACTGCTTCTAGAAACATGTGGGGGAAAGGCTGACTATTTTGAAGAAGAAAAATGCATTTCTTTCTTTTACCTGCAAAACAAAGGGTAAGAAAAGATACAACTGAGATGATAAATCATTTTCCCACAGTCTACATTATATGCATAAACTTCAGGGTTAAAAAAAAGTGCCTTATTTTAGATAAAGGATGATGTTGACACAAGAATGTGATGAATTTAATCTGCCCATAAATTAAATTAGGTTGTAAATTAAAACAGTTCTAACCATCAGAGGAGTGACATTTAGGGGGGAGAGGGGAGGGTGGGGAGGGAATTCAAACCTAATAAGCTGATTAAGTTCTATCTTGAAGCTAGTTAAAGGAATTGTGATTAAGCAATTGCCTGCTATAGCAGCTGGGACTGGTTTTCATGTTTCAGGAGAACCTTTCCTGTTCCAAACTCATCTTGCATCTAAATTTAAAGTATATACAGTAGCTGTTGATCTTGTTTTAGCAGTGTGCACCTATATGCCCTTGGTAATAAAAATCTGTGTTCTTTGTTACTCCCTAACACCACTCTGTGAGAGCATTCTGGAATCAGGCCTCTGACATGCCACAGATTGCAAGGGACAGCATCCTTTGGCATCTCACCATCTATCCCTGCACTGACTTCTGCAGCACTGAGTAGCAGCTCAGGCCCCCATAACAATTCCTGCATTCATTGCCTTGCATGAGTTGTCAGCTCTGACGGCAGCACTCCTGATGGTGTGTGCTCCCTGGACATGAGTTAAATAGGAAGTCAGATATGAATCTGCTAGGATTCATTCATTTCATCTGCAAAGGCTTCTTCAGTACCTTCTGAGCAGAATATTTCTCACATAATGTTTTTGGTTCCAGTTGCAGCTAACTGGGTCCAGCTCCTTTCTGCTGTGCTGTGAGCCAAAGGTGCCTGACTGTGCCTTCCTGGGCACAGATTTCACACCATGGAGATCTGTGCTACTGCAGTTGGACTGTTCTTGGTGAGCAGGATATGCAGATTAAAAGTGGGGAAGTGAAGGGTGTCATAGAGAAAGCTGCTTATTGACAATGTGGCATGATCTTCTCAGTTAACATCTGTGCTGTGGAATTAGCTGAACATTTGAGAGGGTTGGAACAAGTTACCATTGCAATTAAGGAAGAGCTCCTTCAGCTGTCCCTTCAGGTCAGAAATTTACAGTCGTGCTTTTGTTACTTTTGTTTCAATTTTGAGGAGAGTGACTATGCAAAAATATTTTTTTCACTTCAAGAGGCATTAGAAAGTTCTGAGAGGTATAATACTTTTGAAGTTTGAGAACTTTCTGAACATTAATGAATAATTCATTTCTCAAATAATATATATTTTTAAAAGGTATCAATTTTTAAGTTGCTACAACTGTGAAAATATTAACTCTCCTTGTTATATCAAAATGCAAAACTTCTTACTAGATATGTAACTTGCAAAGGTAGAACTCTTAAGAATATAAGAAGTAAATAAAACACAAAGACATGGACATAGCCAAAACATGTTCAATATAGGCTGTCTTTAAATGTCTTGAGAAAAAATGACATTGAAATAAAAAATAATATTGAATGAAAAATTGCTGAAGTCTTTTGGAGGTATTTAAACTAATGGGACTTGAAGTGGAGGACTCTATTTGCTGCTTCTGAGACTGCAGTTAGAAATTATTCATTCTTACATTCTATACCTCAAGCACTTCAAAGTTTAAATTGCGGGTTTATCACTATTTCATGCAAAGTTATTCCCAGTAATGAAAAAAAATACACACACACGCACACCAGAAGTTGTATACATATTTCAAAGTATAAATGGAAAGCATAAAGAACCTTTTAAAAAAACCTGTTGTTCTGAACTTATATTTCTGAGGTTCTAGAACTAGGAATATTCTTTCCCATACCAAGCCTCTGCCATATTGACCAAAAATAGAAGTCTCCAAGAGTACCTGCCACTAGACTGACATCAGTAGAGTTAATAAAGAATTAAAATAATAATTTGGAGTACTATAATCCTCAAGAATCCACGTGCATATGTGCATGAAGAGAGAGAGAAAAGTATCTCTTAAAACTGTCAGTAATGACAAACTTAGTGTTGCAATATTCAAGCCTGTAAAAGATCTGATTAATAGGTAATTTGATTTCCCATGTTTAGATTTGCTATCTATAGATGCATTGAATGATGCCAACATCCCTGAGGATTGTCTGGTCACCGGAACAGGCTCCCCAGGAAGGTGGTCATGGCAGCAAGCCTGCCAGAGTTCAAGGAGTGACTGGATGATGCTTTTAGTTTTTATTTTCAGGTGGTCCTGAGAGGAGCAGGGAGTTGGACCTGATTATCCTTATGAGTCCCTTACATTTTGATATATTTTAAGATCCTATGATTAAATAGTGAATTCTCATGTGCTCCAGAGAAGGGAAAGAAATTATCTTTTAATCTTTGTTGAAAAAAATGTTATCTCATTTCTCAAAAAATCCTCTAGTGCTAATAAAAACAAAGTAAAGGAAAATATATAGCTTGGAACATCTGAGAAGAGTGTTGGTATTCATATGGCATAAACACAGTGTAAATAATGCCAAAAATCCTGTTAAAACCACAGATAACTAAGCTCCTGTTATTTTGTCCTGTTTAATTAGTATACACTTTTTGTCAAGACTTAATAGAAAATATAGTGGAACTGATAGTTTTCACAGATATACTGGGGTAAGGAAAAATTTTTTCTGTTATATACAGCTTGTAAAATAGGTTTGAGAGGAAAGTCCAAAATAATATAACAGAACAAGGTGTAAATGTGAGAGACTGCACATCTTGAACGCACAGCTTATTTTTGCAGACAAGTGCTTTTTTTAAAAATGTCCCTTGAAAAATTATTTGATTCACAGAATGTTTATGCTCTTAAGACTTCCCTTGTTGGAATCCATGCCTGTTGAAGCAGATGATAAATCTCCCATTCATTCAACCGTGCACTAAGAGTTTTTGCAAATCCTACTCAGAGTACGTTGTTCTCAAGAGATACTTTGGGGAGCTGCCTAATCTGACAGCCTGACAGAGGGAAGATGCTGCAGCTTTGTGTTTCCAAGACCAGCTTCCCAATAGACACACATACACACGTGTCCCCAGGACATGCACACATGTATGCACCTCTGTGCACATGCAGATCAAAATAGACAGAAACCACAGCACTCAGGAAACCATAACAGAACAGAAAGACTCATCCTGTTTCTGGCTAATCACAATGAAGGTTTGTTATATATGAAAATGGGCACGTACAACTGGGAGCCCTGCAGAATCTGGGCTCAAGCACTCAGTAGCTGCCCTGGATTCCAACCTTCCCAGCTGCAAGCACCTGAGCTTGAAAGCCTGTGGGACCACAGCCCCACTCCAGCTGCTGGTACTCCAGCCTGCATGCAAAGCCATGCTGACACATTCCCCCACACAGTACAGATTGCTCCAGTAACCATCCTTGCACACTCATCTTGTTCATTAGCTGGCCCTAGATCCCTGACCCAGCTGCCGCACACACAGACATATGAAAGCCATGCTGTGCTACATGGTTCAAAATTATGAATCCCCCTCGGTGCTGAACTATGGCCACCTCAGACTCTCTGGTTTCTCCAGTGCCTGGCATGGACCCTACTGTCCCTGAGGCAGCCAACTTTCAGACTCCCTGGTCTCCCCAGGATCCAGCCTAAAATCTGGGGCCACTCTGATACCCAGCTGCTGAACCTCTTCTACTTACTGGCTGGTCCATCGTGATGCACACTGGTGATTACACACTGAAGCACGTACCTGAACATAATCAACCCCTTTTGTGATCTCTCCAGTTGCTCCCACCCCAAACACGCAGGCCCTGAGATCCCTGCTGCTGCACTCAAATCCCCAAACACACGTGCACATGGGACAGAGACCCCTGCACCTGGGAAGATAGTTAGAAATGGAGTGTAACAAGAGGACAAGATAGATTCTTTGAAATTTTCCTTGCCTTTGATTGCAGGAGGCTCTTCCTGACATCTAGGAATGTCTCCCATATTTCCAAAAGCTGTTATCACCTCCTGCTGATTAAAGGAATAATTAGGTCGGTGGCCACCCGGGGCCATGGGCTGAGGCTCCCCTGTGACCCTTCATGGGAGGAGCCACTTCAGGGTCTCCCTTTGCTCTGATGAGGTTGTTGAAGTTCCTCCAACCGTCATTGCTCCTCTGGGCTCCTTTGTGCCTTTAATTACAAAAACTTATCATTACATACCCACCTCTGATACATACCCTTCAGTCTTCAACACAAAGAATTTCTTAGAGATTAAACAACAATAAATATTTATCTTTAGAAAATCCAACTTTGAAAGAAATTTGAAGTTAAGGGAGGATACTACAATTTATGAGGTAGAGAGATTAAATATTTGTATTACGTCAGAAGCTACAAGCAAAACTCCCGTAAGTAATGAGTTTCCCTCCCTGAAAAGAGGGACATAGAGTATGCTAAAATGTAGTATTTCTAGGTAAGAAGGTAAAAATATTTAAGGTGTTAAAACTGTGAATAATGCAAATGATCTGGAGAAGGCTAGGGAGACTGTAAAAACAAAGAAGTAAAAAAAAATGTAGAAGGAAAGTAATGGGAAAGAACAAAAATCTCTATGTTTGGGGGGTATTTCTAGTAAACCCATCAAATCAAGGAATAAAAAACCAGACAAGATGAGTTAAAATTATTACAGGATTTATTCACCTTGTATTAGAATCTGATAAGAGAATTAAAAAGAACTTTGATGTGGAATATACTAAGGAATATAGCCAAATATAGATACATCAAAGCTCACTGTTTGCTTATGATAAGGTTCAATAGGATGACAAAAGTAAAAATAACACTGCAGAGAAGAAAGATTGATAGACCCCAACCAACAATTATCGAGGAATTCCCATAAGTGAGATTTCTTCAGGTAATTGGAAATAAAGTCCTTTGGGATGGATTCATTTGTCTGGTGCCTGCAAGGAGCAAGAACATGATAGTAAATATGAATAAACTTCATCTGAAGACAATGGAAATTGTAAATAGCTTCCACTGGCCAACCCTGCTGATATCATTATGGGACTTTTCCAATGGAGAAGAGAGTTAAATCCTTTCTTCCTCAGTGTCTGTCATAAAGGTCAGTGTCACTAAGCTCAGGTGTGCCCCAAGGCAGTGTGGAGTGGTGTCAGCCACTTCCTGAGCCAAGCCTGGGCTGTGACAGGCCACAGGCAGAGATGCCTTGGCCAAGAGATGTGGAGACAGTAATGGGAATCTCAGGGCTGATGACAGCTTGTGGCAGGCAGTGAGATACCCAGCTGTGACCTATTACCTGAACCAAACCAAAACTCCTACAAATCCTACTCAAAAATAAACTGTTTCAGAAATTAAGCATACTGTTAAGAAAAATGTTGCAACTATGTGGGCTTCCTGGTCCTTTTCTTTGTCTCTTTTTTTGTACAGTCTACACTTTTTCCTCTAAGTTTTGTGTATATCACTAGGTGTGTTCACTCAAGGCTGAGATTACTTTTCCTGCAACTGAAAATGAGCTGCTAGTGTACTCTGTAACAGAGACACTTCAGCTGATAGAGCTGCAGGAATGGGTATGACAGATGAGAAGTTTAGAAACCAGTCTGGTATAGTTCCATTACTTTCACCATGAAAACAGACTAGTAAAAAGCTACAAAAGAAATTGCCATGAAGAAAAATACTGAGCAGAAAATGAAGGGGAAAAGGGACTACAAGCTTACAGGATGAAATCTTTCCAAAGTTATTCCACAACACTTTACAAATTGTTTACACAGTGGTGAGTGTGCTTTGGACTATATCAGGAAATTTGCAACTATAATGGGGAGGAGTTATTTTATAGACTGTAAAAAGCCTCCCAGAATATTATTCGTATAGGAAAGATAGGACCTGCCTGCTTAACTTCAACTACATTGAAAGTTAGTATAGGAAATTACTAATGTAGAAGGAATTGCCTGTTTTTTCAGAAGTTTGAGTTGCTCTAGTCATCTGTTTCATCACTACATAAACCTAATATTTTCATGAGGTGGACGCACCTTGTGTATGCTAGCACAAACATTTAACATTCTCTTTATCAACTCTAAAATCCCAATTTTATTCCCTTTTCCATCTCTGAAAGGTAAAACTGTTCCTCAGTAATGGAGGAATGAAGATTTAATTTTGAACAAGAGGAAAATTTAGTCAAAGGTTCAAAACTGCTTAAAATCAATAGATATTTCACATGTGATAATGAAAAAGAAACAATGAAATTACTTGCACTTAATGCTGTAGAGACTGTGGAAGAAAAGTGCCCTAAAAACATATTTAACAAAATCATGGAGATTAAACTATAGCTATAAGGGAGTATCAAGTGACGAGTAAGCTCACTTAAAAAAATTTTATTAAAAAATCTGAAACTACATTAATTAAAATTACAGTAGTATAATTCTGAAATGGCCACACTAGAAAAATCTTATAACTGCCATTGTTACCACCACTCTAGCTGAAACTCAGCTGACATTCTCTTCATTAATGCTCTTTAGATGACGTTAATATTCCTGCAGCTTCAGACCAAAATTTATCCTGCCAGTTGAGGGCATTTAAATAGCTCTACTTAGCTATTTGTCATTTTCATTTGGTAATTGGCAAAACATTAAATTTTTGAGATTTCAAGCACTTTTATAGAATCTTAATTCTGAAAAGCAAAATTTCATCGACAGACTGAAAAACTTCAGTTGTTCTACTTAATTGTATCACTTTTCTAAACTGTGCAGCTGCATAAGAGGCTTTCAAAAGAGTTCTTGAACTTATGGTTGAAGCTGCTTAGCATAACATTTGTCCATTGTATCTTTGGAGTATCATTGCTGTGCTTAAACGCTTATAGGAGGAATAAGTATTTGCACAACTCCTGCGTGTTTGGGGTTTTTTACTGGTCCAAAATGGTTACACAACACTGGAACATTTTCATAGGTTCCTGTGAGGTAAATGTTGGAGCTCTTGTTCCAAATCTGCCCTTATTAACTTGAAGCATGGTAGAAACATTGTAGTATTCTGTGCAGTGACCTGATTAGTACAGAATAGGCAGAAGACTGAGGGAAAATTGTAGTGGAAAGTGATAATTTCTACTAGTTTTTTTTTAAGTGTACAATAGACATTACTAGCTCTAGATATGGTAAGAAAAAAGTACTTTTTGTCATCTTGTCAGCTTGATTCAAGAGCAAACACAAAACAATTCAAGTGCTTTCCATGATATATGATGTTTTATTTTAAGCAGCTTTGCACAACTCTGTGCTGAGTGTTATGTTTGAGAGAGCATTATGATCATTATGTGGACTGGTTGTTTTTTTTTGTGCAGCTTTTGATATGACACAGGGTTGATTTTTATTTAAGAGTTTACAACTGATTTGGTGGAGTTCACCTACTAAGGAATGCAAACCTCTGTCATATACCATGATTCTGAGCATGTCCTGAACATTGTCTAGCAATAAATTGAGGTGAAAATAAGGGAGAAGGATAAGGCATCATCAGAACTGAAATGCTTTTTAAATAAAAGGGGTGTGTGAAGAAGTTTTAAACAGTAAATCTTTTTTCTCTGCCAATTGAAATTTACCAGTACAAGGGTTAATAATTAGAAGTTATCTTTGCATCTGATAGTAAGTGGAAATACTGGATCTAAAAGGCATTTTTATTCTCAGGAGACCTTCCTTAGTATCCTATATCCTATCTGGGCATTGCAGTAAATCTTTCTTGCTTGATGCCTCATTCTTCAATGTGCTGGCATGCTGGGATGTCCCTCTAAGGCACCAGCTCTCTCTGTGCAGCATGTTTTCTTTACTGCAGAGTGACACAAATTCAGTGGGAGTGTTGAAAAAGCAGCAGTTTTGATAGCCTGCATTTTCTCTAAAAATAAGATAGCAGTTTTAATACTTGTTTTTTAGCAGATAAGCTATGGGATCAGTGTTTCTAATAATATTTCTGTTAAAAGGTGATGTTATATCTTCCTTATATTGTGATCTCTTCTTTTTTTTTTTTGCAGGTTCTCAGAGTTAGGAGAATTAATGGGCAAGGACTTCAAGAGAATAGAGGCACCCAGGCTTTAACAATAAACTCTAATTATATGTATTTCCAATGGGGAATTTCTAGGCAGCTATTTACCAGTGATCTGATGTTCTGCAACATGATTCAGAGACACCCAACTCCACAAATGCACTAAAGAGAGGAAGCTTTGGTACTGAACGTCCTCAGTATTTCATTCTGGGCCTACCTCAGAAGCCCTTTGGCCATGTTGCACAGGTATTTATGAAGCTCTGTATACAAGTACTTCCTTTTGGAAAGATTAGGAGAGGCTCAGCAGCATTTATAGATCACAGGTCACAGAAAGGCTTGGGTTGGAAGGCACCTTTAAGATCATCTAATTCCAGTCCTCCTCCTGGGGGCACATACACCTTCCACCAGATCAGATGCTGCTCAGAGCCCCATTCAACCTGGCCTTGAACACTTTGAGGGATAGGGAAGCCACCTGCTCCAGAGCTTCACCATCCTCACAGTAAATAATGTATTCCTAATGTCTAATCCAAAACTACTCTGTTTCAATTTAAAGGCATTGCCCTTGTTCTGTCACACCATGCTCTGGTAAACGGACTCTATCCTTCTTGTAGGCTCCCTTCAGTTGTGTCACCCTGAAGCCTTTGTCCTCCAGGCTGAATAATCCCAATCCTCCCAGTCTTTCCTCCTAGGAGAGGTACTCTATCCTTTTAATCATCTTAGTGGCCTTCCTCTGGACTCAGTCTTAAAACTTGTATTCTGAACTTCCCATAATTAATAAAATGTTATGAACCTCATAAATCTAAAGTCTTCTCATTTTTGTTACAAAGAAAATTTGTAATTTTGCTAATTAATTTTTGTAATTCCATCTCACCTTTTAGTCCTGCACAAAAGTTTATGCCATTGGCTGCCATTTGTTGTCTCCATTTACATCAAATCTTGTACTGTTTTATACCTTCTTCACACCATCAAGAGTTTTGTAACAAACCTATACCAAAGCTTAATTCAAAATGCTCTGAAAATTTGTTCAGCTATAGGGACTACATGCTGTTTTGTTGTTATTATGCAAATGTCCTCTCTATGAATATTGTCAACAATTAGATATAATAGGAAGAGCAGAGCTTTATAACTGCATTAATTTTCTTCGCTGAAATTTTAAAAGTGTCTAATGAACTGCCAGTTCAGGAACATTTAAGGATTTTGAGATATTTAGAGGCACTTATTTGTTTATTTTTTTATTATCAGTAGTAAAAGTAAAAAATGTGGAAAGTCAGATAATTGAAAACAAAGAATCTATTTTCCCTAGATTTCTAGAGAGGTATGGAAACACAAGCAAAAAAGAAAAGAAAACAAAACAAAATAAAAGCAAAAAGTACACCCCAGACCAACTGAACACATATATAGTGATAATACAATATGGAAGAATTCTCAGATTTGAAAAAAAAATCCCCAAATCTTTAGAGTAATTCATGACATGTCATGATGACTTTTAAAGACATTGACAAAAAAAAACCAAAAAACTAATTATGAGTAATACATCAGTTGTTTTGAGAGGCCCTGAATATAAAAGTCCCATTTTTAGAGTTTATATCGAGCATGCAAATTTAAAGTAGCTTCAATAAACATTTGAGCATTCTCCATCCATCTAGCAAGTACCTTCCTCTAGCCTTAGGAGCTCTGAATAAGGCTGGCACTGCTGCAACATCCTATCAGCTCTTATTTCACTATCAGGTCTGCAATATTCTGCCACTATGAACTGTTTCAATTAGATTCCCACCACATATAATAAGAAACACTCTGAGAGGCATGAGGAAAACTAAGTGTAGGGACCAAAGCCCTACAATAAGCAGGGTTTAGTTTAGCACTTCATATTTAGAATTAGATTTAGCTAATGAGGGAGTGTTATGCAAAATCTGAATGAAGAAGCAATCAGATATATTTAAAATGGAAAGTCACAAAGTCAGGGTTTGCAGGAGCAAAATCCTACAGAAAACAGGTCTTTGTTCCTCTATCAAACCAAAATGAAGCAAACCTCACTGTGTTTCAGCCACACTTCTGAGCCAGAAAATAAAAATTCCGTGGATGAACATGCTTTATGTTTTTCCATGTTGAGGAAAAATTTATGGGTCTTTGTGATGCTGTATATGAGAAAAGTGTGAATTCTAAATGAAAAGCAGCAATGCATGGTGCCTGTGGTTCCCTGTATCTCTGTTCACTCATTGTACATGAAATTGACACTTGACAAGAAAATTCTGCCAAAATTAGTCAATGAAACATTAAAATGCTTCTTATTTCAGTAGGTAATGGACTATGGCATCCTGCTAGGGAGTTACTCTTACACTACTCTGAAACATTTCACTGAAGCAATGCAAGTCAGCTCTTTTGCAGATAGGTTTTTCCCATTAGATTTTGGATAAATGCATCAGTTTAAAATTTTATGGATTCATTCTTTCTGTTCTCTCATATGCTTTCTACTCCATGTTCCCTCTCTTCTTCCTGCACCTTGTTCTGATCCATCCCCTTCCGACTCTTAAGTCTGTTACTCAGTAATGAGTTACTGACTGGGCAATTTTGCTGTTGGTTCTAGCCACTTGCAATGGATGCACGACAGGACATAACTGAGCCCATCTGTCAGGCTGGTGGCACCTCTGTAGAAACATATTTAGGAAAGGAGAGAGAACGCCAATTAAAATATCAGTGCAACTAGAGCTGTAGGAGGTGAGCCACAGTGGAACTGGTAATGCCCCAAGAGGGGCCATAGTCCCACAAACCCCAAAGGAACAACATTCTCTGGAGGAACCTTGCCAGTGCAGTGGAAACTAAGCTGTGTGAATTCTTGACTGTCAGCCAGCAACAGATCACCAGGTAAATTTTGCAATTATGAAAACTGGTTTGCTTTCTTCTCTGGTTTAACTATTATAAGAGTCGGTATGAAGCACTCACATTCTTTAAAAGAAATCCATGTCTGCTATATTAAAGAGGTTAAAAACAAATCCGTTAAAGAATTAAAGATACTCATGCTTTCCTCAACTTTGTTTTCTTCTTCACAGTTAATTTATGAGTTCAATTTTGAACTGTTTGAACTCCCTATTCAGCTCTACCACTGTCACTGGGCAAGTAAATCCCACCCTGCAAAAAGTGAAAAACAAAAGAAGATAAATTGTGGAATTAACATAATTTGCATTCTGTTTTAGGGGAAAAAATTACAATTTTAAACCAAAAATATGTACACAGACTACGAAATAAAGGTACCATAATAATGTATGTCTTTGTGGGATGGTTATGACTGCAAAAGTGTTAGGTTGATGGATGCATGTTTTGCTGTAGAATTGTTTCAGAAATGCTCGAAGCAAAGGAATAGGTCCAAGTGTTTCTTGTTTATTTTCCTGCCCAATAAGAAATGCCAGCTATAATAGTAATGAAAAGCATATTTTTAAATGGGCAAAATAATCACAATGCAAAATACAACTTGTGACTTCTAGTAATTTTTCCTGCATACCTTTAAAATTGAAGCATTTTTCTTACTTTACTAAATCAAGACTCTTCATGTAATTTAAAATAACAAAGGAATGCTACGATATTCTGGAAGTGATTCTATATTTTTCTCTCTTTGCAAAGTCAATCATTATGCTCCTGATATTATATATATATATATATATATATACACACATATATATACATTTATGTTTTATATATATATATATATATATATAAAATCTGAGTCAGAGAGATTCAATTTATAGACAGTTACTCTCTTAGTGTTACTCTTTTCTCACAGTCAGAACAGCCCTCTACTGTTCCTGTGAAGTTCAATATTTATTAGAGAACTGTGGGAATGAAAAAGGCCAAATGTCCTGTATAATGTATTTATGCAGATAAAAGAATATTAGATTAATATTTCTGAACTTAAACTCTGGCAGTTTGGTGCTTAATGAGAAGACTGTGCTCAAAGATTTTCTCTCATTCACCATTCAGGCTTTGAAGAAAGTTTTCTGGGTTAGATCCAAAAAAAGGACCTGAAGTGGGGCTTGGTGAGATTTAACAGAAAGTTTAAAGCATCACCTGAAAGGCCCTGGTTGGGAGCAGCTGTATAACCTCCACAGAATTTGTATGTTTCCTTAGGGGTCCTTCTTGCCACAGAAGTAAAGAATCCTTCCAGAAGGAAGTCACAAAACTTTCAACTGATTTTCCACACTGAATTATCTCTGAAGAAAATTGCCTTTTCATTGACTGTGTCAGAAACCTGCACAGGTCAGGTCCAGCAAATTTAGATTAGCTATTGTGTCTAGATGTGGCTTTGTGCACACCCTGAACTCTGCATTACCACAGTTCAGCTTTAGTTCAAGCTTAAATTTATCCACTATCCCTAAAATCTGATGTTTATAGCTGGAATAACAGAATCATAGAATCATTTAGGTTGGAAGGTGCCTCTTGAGATCATCTAGCCCAAAATCCTTCTCAAGAGGGCTCATTTGGAACAAGCTGACCATGTCCAATCAGGTTTTTAATATCTTCTTGAAAGGAGACTTCACAACCTCCAATATATATCCAGTTTGTTTAAGTACTCCCTGATGTCCTTTTTCACTGAGGAAAGACACTAAGGAAGTCTTCTTTGCTACGGACTTTCCTTGTAATCTTAGGTGCTTTTTGCTTCTGAATGCAGTACTTACTGGTAAAGATGGAGACAGAAAAGCCTTCAGACCAAAGTCTTCTCTCCAAAATGCCAGGATTGCAGACCTGCCTTTTGCACTACACCCTTATCTTAGGATATTGAACATCAGCACTGCAATCAAGGCTGTCTCTGACTTTCACATGCTAATAAATTCTTCCTTGTTTGTAAGTATCAGGTCCAGGAATGAGGCCTCCCTTGTTGGCTCCGCAATTACATGTGTGGCAGGAATAAGAATAGGCAATATCATTTTGACAAATTTTTTACTGTTCTTTTCTAGAAAATAGCAATATCCATTACCAAATAACCTATTGCTTTGAACACTAAGTCTCAGCACCCAGATTAACTTCATTTTTTTTAATCTGAGGGTTTTCTATTCAATCTAACCAGTTCTGTACCTAACTTCTAAATTATGTTTAAAACAATGATACTGTCATGATGTAATTTGTTTCTTTTTAAAGAGCAAATTTTATTCCAGTTTTGGAAAGGTTAGCTATCCCACAGAAAGCAGTACTCTCAGGAGAGGGCCAGTCAAAGAACATTTATAGACTTGCACTCTAACTTATACCTATTTATGTCTTTAATTAGGCTATGAATTTGCTTACTGAACATTTTTCTTCCCATGTATCAACTCTGAACCTAACACAATGACCAGTCTTAAACAGTCAGTCATCAAATTAAATGTCACTAACACTATTGTGGAAAGTAAAGCAAAGATAAAATTTATTTTACGGAGTAATTTAAAAATTAAATCCATAGGATTTTTTTTTCCTAAATAATAAGGTAAACAAACCTTGACACATTTGGAAAGAGACTAGAAATTATCATTTATCTGTATATGAACCAGTCACCAAACAGTTGCTTAACAGACAACAGAGAGGTACATCAATTTTTTAGGTGTGATTCATTTGACCTAATTTGGGAATCTACATTAAGCGGTGGTGAGATGCATTCCAGAAATCCTTGTTTCTCTCCTTTGGCTATAAAGGGAATATACACTTCAGTCTCAGGCATAGACAGATGTGTATTGCAGATGCTTACATCCCATCAGATGAATCCCATGCTAGAAATACAAATGAGGTACGTTCAGCAAGTCAAGCAACTCCTAAAATAACTGAAGAATGTAAACTACATCCTTGTGCTGCTATGATCTAATGAAGGCTGGTAAGTGCTGAGTAGAAGCTCAGAGCTTCTTCTTTGTAAATAGTGGAATAGACAGATAAAGAAAATATAAAAATAGGAGTTACTGCTTAGGTTTCCATGGAAGATGGAGATAAACACTGGTACTTGTTTTCTGAGAGTATCCTATCTGTCTATGTAGAAAGAACAGAATTGGTACAAAGAAAACCACTTATATGATCTGGTGAGTTGAGTTTCTTGGAAGACTCCAGATTAAAGTAAGTGTAAAATGACCACTTTTAAGCAGCCATAATAGTTAAATAAATGTCATTATACCACCAGTTGATCACACCCTTTACTAATAACAGGAAAAATCCAGCAACATGCAAAATAATTTATTCTTATTATTCCTGCCAGCCCTTTCCAGACCAAATACATATACTCCACGGTAATTTTCAAACTATGTGAATCACAAAGATTGAAAGAATAGAAAAAATTACCCTTGGTTATTTTAGGAATACTGAACTCAAATACAGCCTTAAAATTGCCTCGCTCCTAGTCATCTCTTTTTTGTTATTTTCCTTTTTCAGGCCTTTTAATATCCAAGCACTTCATTATTTAAGCATTTGTTATTCTTCCCTGTCATTCCTACAGCAGTTGGCTGGCTGTAAACCTGTATGACTTCATAGACAAGGCAGCTTTGTGATGATAGCAAGAGCCCACTCCAATTTTTCACTGTCTATAACATTTTTCCAAGCTTTTCTAGAATACATAATAATAGGCTAAGAAGACTTATATTTCAATTATTTCCATGAAATACTGTTTCCCAATGAAAGGGGGGGGGGTGTGGTTTGCTGCTGCTTTTTTTGTGGGTTTTTTTTTTAGTTGGGGGGTTGGTGTGTGTTGGTTTTTGGTGTTCCCTTTTTTTTTCCCCTGATAAGCAGTCAGTGCCATTTTCAGTGACATGTATATTGCTGCTACACCTGGGAACCTAATCTGAAACACTGAGTACACCAGCTGGAGTGTAAGAAATTTTTATGGTGACCAATGAGTGCATGAGAAGTAATGTCAAATGACAGTTCAGAATCCCTACTATTACAATCCATAGCAAGTCATAAAAAATCCTCAATTAAATAATCAATGTCTTCTTTACTACACTATCTGCACCTCTATTATTAAACTATATTTTGCATACATGTAGAAAAAAATGCCAGAAGTCACAGCTGGCATAATTCCACCAAACTAGCTAATTTGCAATAAGAATAACATTTTTGGTGGGAGCAATAAACAATATCATGTAGAAAAACTCTATTAGGGACAAAAATACAAATGCTTTTCAAAGGCTGTGTTTTAAAGTCTGCACCAGAGCTTCTTTCAATTGCATGGTTATACAAAGCTTTTTTTTTCACTCTTTGTATTTAACAGCATACCAAGTTGTTGACTTATAACCTTAGCAAATGAATCATGGACACTGTGTGAGTACATGAAAAAAATTAAGTCTGTACCTTCAGTCATCTAAACACTTAGAAAAATATGTTGCAATTTCTGTTAAGACTAGTATTAGTGCTTAATTATTTGTAATTTGTGGTTTTTTAGGGTATTTTTTCTTATCAATAATTGAAGTCATTAATCATTCTGTCTCATATTTTTCTTTATTAGAAATGCAATGATAGCAGATCATTTGTTTAGAATACTTTGAGATTTGGACTGAGAATAGAATCACTGGTTTGTTCCAATTTAAATTTAATTTTATTTTAAATACTTGCTGTAATATTTCTAAAGAGTACAATCAGGCTTTCATTGCGAGTTGGTGGCTTGTTGTTCCCTGCCCCCGCCCCGCCCCAAATACTCAAGTTATGGAAATTCTTAAACTTTTTTCAAGGAACAACAGAGTTTAGAGGTCTAACATTACCTTCTCATTTCTTCATATTTCATCCTTTAAGTAATGTAGTTCCACACACATATATTCTACAGATATAATGTATATACCATAAAAAGGTCCTGGGAACATATAGAGTTAAATGTATGCACTCATAGTGAAGTTCTATAGCAAAGGTGAGTGGAAGAACAATGGCTTGTTAAGGTTCTTTATTTATACTGAACATCCATGTCAGGATTCCTGAGACAGCTCCACTGCACTTACACCCATGCCAAGTGGAATGTGAGGTACATTCCTCTGTGAAATTCACACACAAGAAAATTTTATAGTTTGTACATTTGTAATGAGCTGAATGTGAAAAACTGATTGTCTGTGGTTTGAGGATTTTTAAAATATATTTTTTTATTGCTGCTGTGCAAGGAAGACTGTAATCGTATGTGAATATTGCTTAGAACAAAAATGGAAGCTATATTTGTGAATAAAAAGTAATAAATTGTGTCATAATATATCTGTGTAAAGGAAATAAGTAGGATCCCCCTTCTAAGGGGCTAGTAAACATGGGCACAATATTCTAGATCTTGAGCCATTCTGTGTGTACAGCAACTGTGTGTACACCTAGCAGTGGAAAAACACATCCCTTAAGGAAATAGCAAGGAGCTTTAGCAGGAGCATTTAGCTGAGAATAAAAGGCCCCATGGGCTGCTCTGCAGTCTCCTACTCCTTTCATGTGAATGTGAAGTCACACTATAATTATGGCTAGTAATTGAAGTTCCAGACCATTTTCATATTTTGTTAATTTCTTGCCATGCTGTAAGCACTCTAACAAAGAGATTGCATCTTCATAAATATTAAAAATAAACTGAAGTAATTTCATTTATTAATTCTTGATCCCAAAATCTAATCATAATTGTTTGTCACATTTATTTTACTGAGGTTGCTTGCAATACAAGTGTTAATTTATCAATAGCTCATCTCAGCTGAAAAAGAAAGGGAAAAGGAAGCAAAAAGCCTTTTTGCAAAGAAAGCTTGTATGATAATGCAGAGAATAAATACACTTCCCTTTGTAATTCAAAGAATGAACATCCGTTACAGGGAATATTTTGGTACAAAATAGCATCCAAATCGGAAAAGAAAAACAGATTTATTTGGGATGTAGACTATATCAAAGTACAAAGCAATAAATCAAAAGAGGTAAATGTACCAATAAAATGCATAAAAGACAAAATCTGCAAATATGCAAACTGGAGATTTGTATTTTAAATGCTGCAAAGCAAAACAAAAACTTGAATCACGGAAGAAAATTTCTACTGCAGAAGAAACCAATTTCCTGTTAGATTCCCTAATAGATGTCAGTGCACCTACAAGTAAAAGGACTAGAAAGAGATGGGAAAAATGATTTCTGATTTCTTGGTAGAAGCAAGTATTTGTCTTATAGGCAAGCATCAAAACACAGACATGCTAACCAACAGAAGGTATGAATTGTTCTTGTTGTATAACATCTTTGGGAAAAGACTTCAACAGAGTCTGCCAGAGCTTCAGTTTGTGGGCACATTGAGCCCAGCAGATGCCTTTTTTTGGGAGGGCGTGAGTTTGCTCAGCTGGGGGCTGTTAGGGAGAAAAAGTCAGGCATACAGATGGCTGTCAATAGTCAAGAAAAGATGTGATCTAGCAGTCTTGAAGGACTTAGTAAAGTTTGATTGACTCATGAAGTTACTGAAGGTGCCAATTAGAAAGTCAGACTGGGAAAAAATTCTTGACTTTGCACCTGTAGCAGGGAAGATATAGGCAAGGACTTCCCCAGGACATAGGAGTTTTTTCATTGAGAGTGATTGCTCTGCTCTTTCATCACAACTTCAGAGACTGCTGCAGTGGTCTCCTGAATTATGGAGCATGTCTAACAGTTCCTTAAAGTCCTTGCCCATCTATTACTGCCCCTGAGCATCTAAATTCTTCACTGGAGCCTAAAGATATGGAGCATTAAGCATGACATTTTGTATTTTAGTTTGTTTTCACATAAATGGTTTTCCTGAATAGATATTCACTGTATGCAGTTATATATATTTTCACCCTTGCCTAAAATTATCCTGATGTACAAATATTTGTATTTTGGGTTGTATCTTGTAAACAGATACAGAGAGAGTAAACAGCAAATCGTGAAATCCCAAGTTGCATACAAGTCAAACATCTGTCTTTTTTTCAAGTCACTCACATAAAATGCAATGTTCTTACCTTACACTTAGATTTTGATCCCCAAACTGTAGTTTCCAGTTGTATTTTAGTCTTTAAGTACCTAGGGAAAGTCGTATAACCATTGAAAATGTACTGAATAAACTAAATATTATTAAACTAATATCTATATCTATATAATATATATATATATATTTATTAATATAGCGAATATTAGTAACTAATTCCTTCTACATTCTTACAAGCAAATGACAGTTCTGAAGCTCAAGCATATATTAAACAACAGTGTTCTTTGCACATGCTGTGTTCCTGGAGCTGTTCTTATTAAGGTAAACAAAAACACTACTCTGCTTCTAATGTTTCTTAAGTAGATATAATAATAATATTTCTGATAGCATAATTTTAAAAAATAGAAGGACATTCCAATTAATTAATTAGTTAATTAATACATGCTGTTTCTGGAGGTTTTCCTGGTCTTATACTGCACTTATTTTCCTATTACATAAGGCCTAAATTTGGAAAGTTAAGGAAAATAGTAAATAAGATTTAAAGTTCTTAGATAATTGCAGACACATACTAGATCTGACAATATAATTAATTTGTGTCCCTAGAATTTACTCTCATCAGTCTATGACACACGCTGCCACCCATCTCTTAGAGTAACCATGCAACCTGAACTAACACTGCACTATCTCCTCACAAATCAATGGCAAACGGAGTTCAAGTTAGGACTGTGAGGAGAAAAATTTGAATAGTATATCTCTGTACTTTGACTCCTAACCGCAGTAACATTTGTTGCTTGCTCATATACAGGATCTTGTATTGAAAAGTCAAGCATAGTATTGAAACTTTAAAATGGCCTTGAATCTTTCTGACATTTCTAGTGTTCAACTCAACTTTCCCTGGAAAGTTGAACAAGAAAGGCTGTGACATTAGAGCTGGAGTTGCGAGCACTGCCAGTAACCTGAGCTAGTCAACCAAATGTACTGTAGAAAAATTTCTCAGAAAACCTCTCTTGCCTCTGACTTTATCCTTTTGTCTTCACTTGTACATATACATATCTTATGAAGGATTAGTCTCAATTTTTCTGCTTTCAGGTATTTAGACCTTATTCTCACCTCTACAGTCCCAAATGAGAAATCACTCAGTCCCCTAATACTGTTCCCCTTTTTAGGTCTTTCTTCTCCTTTCATTTCATCACTTTGACATCTCAGAGACTTTTGAATGACTGATATATACTGGAGGCCATGATAGGACTTCCACAACTGAAGTACTGTTCTTCTTATCCAAGTTTTTGAAATTAAAAAAGAAAAAAAGAAAATAATTTCTTTTTAAAAAGAGACAGAATTTTAAAGCTAAAAAATATTCTCAAAAATGGAAATACCTCTTTCAAATTGTGTTAAATCCATTCCTGGATTTAAAAATGCCCTCATTTTTGTGACAGCAATATGAGGCAGTTTCAATTGATACATCCTTCGATGGCTAGAGATGAATTAGGTGAACTTAATTTCACTCATTTAATTTTGTGTCTTTAGCTGGCTGCCTAAGTTAGGATTCTGTTCACCTTAGGCTTCTCTCTATCACAAGTGCAAAAAGACATTAATTTCCAAAAAGTGAGTCAGCTTGTGAAAGATATGAATAATTCTGTCAAGATGTCTGTAACTCTCCATAGGAGACACATTCAGTACCAGGGTTCTAAATTAATTGTCTCTATTAAGTACCTAAGAGAAGGTGGGATAAATTCAAGTCATTGGTTTAAGAACTTTGTCAAAAAAAAGAGGGAACATTACATCCCAGTTTCAGCACATCTAGACCTTGAGATTAAATTCTCACACCTGTAACATACATATATGCAGTTATATATATATATATATATGTATATATATTTATAATTTCAAGAAGCAAAATATACTAAAATACTGCTACCTTTGTCCTGCTGCTACATCCAACAACAGCAGCAATACAAAAGGAAATCACAAAATGCAATGCGAAAATGTATGTAGATACTATGGATAAACCAGGTTGTTACAGAGCTGGTTGAAACATGGGCGTACATATCTGGAGAAGTCCTGCATCACATGTAAAATCACCTGCTTTTGTTTAAGGAAGCTGCTTAATTATAAGAGTTATACCTAAATAAGCTTTTTAAAAAAAATTGATCAATATGAAATTTGTAATTTCAGGCAGCAGCATTCTGAGTTATTGAGGACTGAATTAAATAGAACCGAAACAACCAGCCAGCCTGGAAGTGTTGTAAATAATCATGTGCAGTCAAGTTCTCCCAAGGAATTTGGCTTGTCTCAGAGAGCAACTTGTCTGCTGAGCTGCTGCTTCAGATTCTGCAGAGAATCTGCTGGCTACTGATGCAATTAATTAGCAGTATAGTTAAAGAGAAAAATATCAATCTCCCACATGGTTAAAGATATCTGTTCCTTGAACCAACCTTTATCCTACTTTCACTAGGTATTGTACTTCACTTCTTTAAGGCATTGGATTTATTCCACTGCATCTGTCTAAAACTGAAAAGGGTAAAATCATTTAATTCAGTGCACCAGTGGTAGATTTTAGCACAAAATTAAATGAAGACCTGTGGAGGTATAGTATTATATTTTAAATGAATGGTGTCATGCAAGTCCCTGATTTTTTTCTATCAGACAAGCATGGCAAATACATCTTATAAAGATTAATGAATTGTTAATAAATTTTCCACTGCAATGACATATGTCCACTACATAAATCTAGAAATTAAGCATAATTTACAGGATTAGCTTTCATATAGCTGTAATTGGATGCAATTATCTTTGATGAAGACATTTGCAATATATATTGAAATTTTGATTTAATTTTTCCCAATTCAAATGAAGAGCACTAGAGTTTATTAAGAAACAAAACACAAGTTAAGATTTTGTCATGTTTTAGGTATGGCACTAAGCTTGAATTGAATGGTTAGTTGGAGCATTAAAGTTTTTTTCAATAAAATTCAGGATTTTCTCTATGAGACTTACTGATTAATTGCTATTATTTTATCTAGTTACTAATATTTGTAAAGGTCCTGAGAAGAATATGAAAATTGAAACACCCATAGGCATATAATGCACAAACCAACATGTTTTCCTATGAGACATATCCTGCTCTTTAAGTTCTGGCACTGGCAATGTAAGACAAGATGTTAATTTAGTTTCTGGATGGTTGTCACAGAATATCAGACTGCAGAAAATCTGCTCTAGATTGAAATAGAGCCAAAAGAAAAGAGGAGCTACATTATCAATAAATCTTTGATTGTTACTTAATCTCAATGTCTATTAAATTTAAATCTGAGGTTTGTTATTGGGGAGTCCTCTTGTTCTTGAGGCTTATATACAGTTCTAAAATGTAGACATTTGCTCTTGAGTTATACACAGTATAAACCCTTTTCTAACTTTTGCCTGGAGAAAAACAACCTCAAATCCCCATACCTCTTTATCATTATTCATTTTCTTAACCTGTTTTTGAATTTGTCATTCAAGCTACTTGAACAGAATTCTGTGTCATCTGTGTCTACTCAGGACATCTTTCATCATCAAAATTGCTAGGTTTTCAGAAAGTATATTAAGTTGAATTCTCTATTCTGCTTCTTTGGTTTTGGAGAGATAAGAATTTTTATATTATTAGTAAAGAAACCATATTTTCTAGGTCCTCATCAGCCCTGTTGATACATATATATATATATATATATATATATACACACACACACACACATATATATATTCAAATAAGTGCATACATATATATATATATGTATATATATCCAAATAAGTGCAAGAGCACTTGTCATTTGAAAACTGGTACTACCTTGCTGAGACCAGCTTGTTGCAGTACTGGAAATAAATCAACCTGTTGATTTCTACATACTACAGAAATAGGGTTGGAATACTTGAGAAAGAGGGAAAATAAAATCCCGAAGGAACACTGAATTTTTTTAGAGAGCATACAGGCAGATGTTGTTCTTTGATTACATTTCAGTGTCAATACCCTTCAATATACAGAACTTCACTGTTAGAACTAACATTGCTTGTGGACTCACCAGTACAAATCTTGAAATACCTATCAGTTTCATTCTATGCTGGGCATGTAAATAACACAAAGTCAATACTTAAGATTTTAATATAATAAATTTTAATAATACTTAAGATTTTAGATTGTCATTTGCATTTGAAAAAAAAATGTAGTTAATCCTATTAAGTGATGACATTACAACTGTCGCTTTATATTCTAAATATGAAACAGATTTTTGTATTACAGTCACATTAGAAATACTTTATAATACCATCACAGTTTGTTTTTTTTTTTGAAAAGCAGAATAAAGCTGCTGGTTTTTTGAAAGATGTGGACTGCTTTGAGCACACATACCCAGACCTGTCTTTAATATTAGGCATTTATACTGCAATTGTCGATCTGGATGGACAAATGAGTGCAATTGCTGGTGCCCCAAAACCTGAATGATTAGACTAATCATTGACATTTTACTAATTTCTGCAAATTTTCAGTCTTTGGGTAGCCAGGGTATTTCCATGCCAGCTTCCTCTGTGATCTGCAACAGCTCAAAATATAACATAAGGGCCATTTATTTTGTGTTGGCTAAGAATATCTGTTTGTACTTGCTATTTGATTTAATCATAATCTTGAATCACATGATTGCCTTCAGAAAGATGACATGGAAATGAGTCAATTAATATAAATTACTATGGTCTTGTAGGTGTTCTAGAATATTAAATGAGCAAGCTGTCATAAAATACCCACCAGTATCTTTCTTAAAGCTTCTCTAAGGCCATTTGAACTATTCTTAATGTTTATTTGTCTAGCTGACTGATTATGTCGTTGCTCATTGCAGTGAGTAATGATGCATACGGGAAAAAATTATTTGAGTTTGGCGCCTGGTAATTTGTCACGGTACTGTACTATTTGGGGTCCTATTGCTTTCAAAGTTCTCTCATCTCATTTGAACAAGAGCTAATTCCAGGATGATTTTTTTGAGATAATCCAGTTCCCTTTGGCTGGCATGTTTTCAGAGGCTTAAACTCCTGTATCAGTCCAACACGAGTGACGAGGATGTCACTTTTACTTTGTTTTGGTGCTGTGAAATGTGTGTGGCTTTGAACTGTAAGAGCTCTGCTTTGGGGATTTGGTGGCTCAGTCTTTCCATGAGATAGGAAAAAGGAGGATCTATCAGCTCTCTGTGCAACTATAATTCTATACTGATTTTGATATCAAAACTGATAGCTATATAGAAAGTCTATTCTACATATTTTTTGAGTCAGTCAAATTATAATTTAGGCTTTATCCTGAAGAAAAGTCTGGGTGAGTCTGGCTGTTACTGTTGTGTCTGCAGATAATAATCCCAGCTCTGTGTCACTAGGGAACTCCTCCGAGATCTCTAAAAGATTCAGATTTTTGTGGGATAGTGGCAAATAAACAGGCTTTTATCAGTAAGGTTCTGGAAGAACACCCTGACCAAAACTCATCTCAGAGCATGTTAATCAAGAAGGATTACATCCAACTAATTTCTTTTCCTCTCATGTAGTTAGCAGGCCCTGCTCCTTTGAAGTAATTAAACACCCATGTTATCATGGGATTTTAACCTGTGCTCTCTCTCTCTTGGAATTTTGACACCTTGAATTGATTTTGCCAGAGAAAACGACCCAACATGCTGTAGTGAATAAACTCATGGAAAGTGAGCACCTTAGCCAAATACTAACAGTAATAAGAGGTTTAAACATCTAAAAAAGAGATTGGATGCATTTAAGTATCAATTCTGGTATTCACGCTAATTTGTTATGAGTCATATTCTAATATTTTTGAAGTGTTCTTTAAACAGAAGTGCACTGGGTCACTGAACTTTCTGAACTGTTAGAATTTCTTAAGTTAAAAAATCTAGAAGCAATCAGGATAGCAAAGTATCTTGAAAATTCATTGTGAGTACCTGAATATTATTTTCTATATCCCAAGGAGAATTTTACCCAGTTTCTGGGAAATTAAATTGTAAAGGTTAAGACTTTTTCAACTTGTAAAATTCTATATGGAGGATTATTCCATTAAAATTTCAAGCTTTTTTTTGGTAAGCCACTCTCTAATTCACACAGCTAAGAATAATTTACATAGTTTGCAGATTATGTTTTTTTACTCCAGAAAATGGCTTAGTATCAACAGTGGCTTTACATACTGAAAAGAGTGCTAACTGTCACTATTAATTCTATTTCTGCGTGCTTCAGAACATTTCTGCTCATTAAAGTATCATAGTATTAAATCACAGTGGAAAAGTCTAAGAAAAGAAAGTTCCATTTAACTTGAAAAAGTGGTTCTTAGCGGCGTTCAAACATCCATCACAACACTTTCCTTAATTCTGAGTTTCGTATGAAGTCGTAACTTTTTTCTCACATATAATTTATTCTTCTTTATAGAAGGCAGAAGACAATGCACAGAAACTAATATCCCATCCTGCTCATCCAGACCTACCATGCTGAATATAGCTTATCTCTGAAGCAAGTAGTAATGTCTAGGAAATAAAACCTGGTAAAAAGGTTATAAAAAAAGTACCTGATATTCAAATAAATGATTCATGAAATAATTTTTCCATCAAACAACAAAAACTCTGAACTTAAGACAAATACAGTTTTCTAGACTCTCATCTTTCCTGTTAATCTAGCCTTTTGGTATTTTCATTGAAATCTTGCAGTAAACACAGACTTTCTCTCAGCTAGATAGAAGTATAGACTCACTTCGATTGGAAAATATATTTAAAATTATCAAGTCCAACATAAATATATGATGGCCAAGCCCACCACTGAACTATGTCCCTAGATACCACACCTATGCATCTTTTAAATATCTCCCAGGATGATGACCCAACCACTTCCCTGGGTGTCCTCTTCAAATGCTTGACAGCATTTTCAGTGAAGAAGTATTTCCTAATATCCTACCTAAATATCCCCTGATGCAACTTGAGGCAATTTCTTCCTCTACTATTGCCTCTAACCTGGGAGAAGAGACCAACCACCACCTGGCTAAAGCCTCCTTTCACATATTTGTAGAGAGCAATGAGGTTACCCTGATCCCCTTTTCTCCAGGCTAAACAGCCCCAGCTCCCTCTACTGTTCCTCATCAGACTCATCAGTGCTTAGATCCTTAACCAGCTTCTTTACCTTTCTCCAGATATGTTCCAGCACCACAATTTCATTCTTACAGTCAGGGGCCAAAACAGAGTCTGAGGTTTGGCCTCTACACTCCTGAGTACAGAGGGATGATCATTTACTTGGTACTGCTGGCCACAATAATTCTAATCCAAGCCAGGATGTCATTGACCTTCTTGGCCACCTAGGCACACACTGGGTTCTATTCAGCCACTGTCAACCAGTACCCCCAGGTCTTTCTCTGCTAGGCAGTTTTCCAGTTGCTTTGCTCCCAGCCTGTAGCACTTCCTGGAAATATTGAGACCCAAGTGCAGAACCTGGCACTTGGCCTTGCTGAACTTCGTACAGTCTCATACCTCATATTTGGTCAATTGATCCAACCGGTCCAGATCCCTCTGCAGAGCCTTCCTACTCTCCAGCAGATAATATTCCCTCCCAGCTTATCACTGAAAGCACACTCAATCCCCCCATACAGATCATTGTAAAGATATTAAATAGGACTGGATGCAATACTTATCCCTGAATAACACCTCATGTGGCTGTCTACCAGCTGAATGTAACTTTATTCACAGCAAATCTCTGGACCTGGCCACTCAGCCAGATTTTTACTCAGTGAAGTGCATGTGTTAAGGAAATTTTGCTGTCCAACCATTCACTCTGGTAGTCACGCTTGCACCACCTGAGCTGGGACTGAGGCTCCTTCACTGCTACATATCCTATTCACCACTACATCTCACACAGACAAACCAGATTTTCTTACTGTCTTGAGCACAGGTTTCCCATAGCAGAGTCCTAGACATCTCTTTCTTTAAAATAATTCAATATTGATGCAATAACTGGCTTGAGTTGGGTGCTTCTGGAGGGACAACAAACAAAGGAGCCCCTGGGCTTTTATCCTCTTACAGTCTAAGTGCAGAAAGTCTGGAGTCCTGGCTCCTGCCTCCTGGCCAGTGCCACAGACCCCTGTACCCTTTGCATAAAAGGGTTGGCAGTTCACAGCCTGGGGCTGAGTCTTGGGCTCAGGCTCCTGTCCTAAGCTCAACTTTCAGCTCGCACTGTAGCTTGCAAACTGAGCTACCTGCACTAAATATATTCCTTAACATGCCCTCATCCAAACCATGAGCGGCCAGTTTCTCCAGAAGAATGCTGTAGGAATCAGTGCCAAAAGCTTTTCTGAGGTCCAGGCAGACAACACCCACAGCCTTTCCCTCATTCACTACTCAGGTCACCTTATCATAGAAGGAGATCAGGTCAGTAAAGCAGGATTTGTCTTTTCTAAACTCATGCTGCCTGGGCCTGACCCCTGGTGGTTCCACATATGCTGCATCGTGGCACTCAAGTTGATCTGCTCCATAACCTTCCTTGGTCCTGTGGTTTTGGCTGAAATTCCTGCATTTCCCCAGATGCTCCTTCCCACCCTTCTTTTAGGTATGTGTTAAATTTTCTAATTTCCAGTCAATTGGAACCTCTATTAAATGACTGGAAGAGTCTCAGTGGCCTCTTCTGATCCCTCAGTGCCCTTATGTGCATCCCATCTGACCCGAGACTGGTGTGCTTGTAAACGGTGTAGCAGGTCGCTGACCATTTTCCATTGGGTTACTGGATATTATGGATGGTTCGACTCCCTCTCCCTGTCTCCCAACTCAGGATGCTGGGTACCCTGAGAACAACTATTCTGGTTATTAAAAACTGAGGTGAAGAAGTCATTAAGTACTTCTTTTTCTTCATCCTGTGTGACTATGTTTTTGGCTGTATCCAATAAATGATGAAGAGTATCCTAAATCCTCATTTTGTTACTAATGTATTTATATAAACATTTTTAATTGTCTTTAACTGCGGCAGCCACATTAAATTTTAGTTGGGCTTTGGCCCTTTCATTTTTTTTTCATACATATGGCTAGAGGGGATTTATGTTTGACATAGAAGAAAATATATTATTGATCAATAGATTTGTTAACCATTGCTGTGATCAATTTATTTGTTAAACTTACAATAGTTATTCTGTTTTTTTAATGGCAGTATTTTCAATCTTTCAGAATTGCTTGAGCTATCCACTAAATTCACATTATTTCCTCAAGAATGCAAAATTCTATCTTACAGAAACGAGTCATCATACTCTCTAAAACACTGATATGTAAGTCAGACACTGCCATCATCAGACATGAACATCCATAAATTTTACAGGGCAAAACAAGGTAGCCAGGATGTAAAATACCTATTAGAATTTACCATTTTCAGTATAAGCAGTCCAAAGGACATAGGAGAGCAAAGGAATGCAGATGTATGGAAAGAAAAGCAAAAGGGAAATGCAAGACATGTCCTAGGAAACAAGGCAAAATGTGAAGTTGGCAAGATTTCCAAAATTTGAGCAGCTGGGTAGCAAATAGGAGATGATATGGAAAGATTTAGAAGGAGACAGCTGAATATGGGAGGAATGAGGCACTTTTGGAGAGAATTTCTCAAGGGAAGTAGGAAATCAGTAGAACTGCTTGTGAAGTTAACACATTCATAAACTAGAAAATAGTGCAGATTTAGGTTCTCTGTGACATTCACAAAGGTGAAACTTTTTCAAAATATAAATGGGCTTTTGCTGCAGTAGTATTTCATCAAATTCTGAGTATGTCATTGCTCTGAGTTGACTTTGAAGCATTCTACACATTTTTATACAATTGTATACAGTTTCCTATAATATAGTGTAGAATTTATATATATATATATATAGTTGATCATTCTCTTCACATGGTTGTATACTATTTTAAGTGTACTAAATGGATTACTTTTCATTTTTATGTTAATTCTAATGACATTGAGGAAATGACCTGGAAATCAAAACTGGAAGCAATTTTGGAATTAGACATTTACTAATGACAGGTGCACAGTGAAAAGAATACAAAAATAATAGTATATACCAATGCTGTACATTCCAGTAGAAGTATCCTGCACTCCTATGAGACCAAAAATATATAAATATGAGTCAAATAAAAGGAAATTATGAATGCTACACAATAATTGTTTAGGAGTAATATTTTTTAGCCATGAACAAGAAGAAAAATCAAAGTCATTGCCATTAAAATAAATAAATAAATAAATAAATAACAAATTCATATCTAAGTATCACCCATGGTGTTATGAAATTGTATCTCAGAGGCACTATAATAATTAGCATAAAAATAATATTTGTTGCCACCATAAACACAAGAAATTGTAGAAAATGGGGTGAAAAGGATGTTTTATGATACACATTTATTATGTTTTATAAACAGTGAATATTTGTTCTTTAACTTCTGATTTTGTGTTTCCATTTTAACACCTTAACACATTGAATTTTATAGTTTTGCCTCTCACTTTTAGTTTTGGGCACATATTTATCTGGTTATATTTGTGCATTTTAGCAGGCAAAGTACAGGAATTTATGTCAAAAACATCAATTTCCAGACCAAAACTTTCTCTTAAAGAATTAACATTTGTTTTCATTTTATACTTCTGGGGTTCTAAATTTTGGGAAAGTTTGCAAATATATTTATTGAAATACTTCATTTATCAAATTAGAAACTCCTTGGAAGATCTTAGACTTTTACGGGAAATGGAGATTTCCAGCTCCATTTTTTTGTCTAGGGAGACACCAGCACTTTGTTGGCTCCTGACTCCAGGATTCTTGGTGTTCTGATGTTCTCTCACCAGCCCAGAATGCTTCTGATTTACAGCCTAACTCATCCTGCCCTGACTAAGACTGGTGCCCTGATAAACGGACATAGGCTGTATTTCCAGGCTTTCAGATGTGTGAACCTACCAGTGTTGATACCATACACTAAGCTGGCCAGAAACAAAATGTTTGTGTCAGCAGAGCAGGCAGTTCTGCTTTAAGGTAGTCCATATATTTTCCACGCTGAGGTGGACTGCATACACGGCACTGAAGTATGCCAAATCAATATTTGTTTTGCTTCCTACTCCATTGAGGAGAGTCAGTCTGCATTATGCCTCTAATCTCATTTCACAGGTGCTTGAAAATGTAGAAAGCCACTTGCAAGAATAACATAACTTTTCCAAATGCACAATCATTGCAATATTCCTACCAAGCAGTGCTGGGCTGGAGAAAACTCTCTGAGACTCTGGTTGAAATTTAGCAAAATGACTGAAGAACACTGGGGAAGGTCTTTTTTTCTGAAACTATTTATTTATGGTCAGCCTAATGCTAAATTACATTGCCAAAGCAGAACTGTGTGGTACAACTGGCTAATGCAACAAGAAGTCCTACGGCTTTAACCCTACAAAGGGTCTTTCAGATTCTCACCAGGCCTTCCAAAGCAGAGGAAGTACTTAGACCAAGGGTATCAACAAAAGATTTGGGAACTGCCAAGAAAAGGAGCTATGTATGTAATGTTGGTTTAATTTACACCCTACACTCCCCATATATTTTGTGAAGTGAATTCTATTAATCTGTTGGTGATAAGAGATGTGGGAGGCAAAAATCCAACATGTTTGGATGACTATGGGTGATGGTTATATTCTATATATTATAGCATTATTTCTTCATACATTATTTGATGAGACACATGGACAAATGAAACCAGAGCTGGTGTGGAAGATTAGTGCTGCTATAGCACCAAATATTATGAAAAATATAATTTAAAATAAGGTCTGTTTATGGTTATTGCACATAATTAACCACTAATGAAACTCACAAAATAGATTTGAACAAACTATTCTCTTCTACTATGATATTGAATAATATGGGGTTTATCCTGCCTTGAACTGCTGCAAACCATCATTTCCCATGAAATATTAAATCTGCTATTTTTGTTGAGATAAGCTTGCCAAGTGTCTATTATAGATAGTAACAGATGTACTTTTAACTTCAGCTAGTATATCAAAAAGTTTAAAATAACTCTAAATTGGGAGTGTGCTTAATTACAGACTTTTTCTATAAACCAGGAGACAATGTCAGGCTGATATTCATAGTTATATGACCATTTCCCTCTGGAAATCTGAGTCAGATGCCTAAGTTGTGTTGATTTAAGCAGAACTTCAGTAATATATGCTAGTTGCTGATTGGGGCTAGTAAGTTTAAATAGTATTCTGTACCCTCTAGAATTTACTATTCAAGATTTTGTTTCAGCTTGGTGTATAACCAGTCCAGCTTTATGAGCATGAAGTAAGATAATGCTGACAATGGATGATTAGGGGACATAAAACAAAAAGTATGATTAAGGCGTTTTTCTTTCACTTTCAGAGCTTTGTTTTCCCTCAGAGCAGTGTGGAGTGTAGTCACTTCCACCTTTGATATTTCTGTATGTAATAGACAACTATTTCTGTACTAATCTGCTTAGTTCCTTTGAACTTGTTTTTTAAACTTATTCTGGTCATTTAATTCTGAAATTATTATTTAGGATGCTGCTAAGGAGTCTCTAAATTGTTTATAGGGTTCAAGTTGCTTTTTTTTAATACATCCACTTACTGAAAACTTCAAATTTCTTTTCTGATGTGTTGTTATGCTTCTAACTATTTCATTTAGGAATTATTTAGTCCTTTTTGAATATATAAATCAATAACTATTGACAGAAGAAAACATATTAAAAATTAGTTCATCATTAAGAAAGAAACTGAAATAAAAAACCTGCACTGTGATTAGACATTTTTAGTAAAAAAGGAGTTTTACCTGATAAGAGTTAAGGTGAAAGCCACATTACACTTAAGAGAATTAGTTCCTATGATGAAAATTTACTGGCCAAAATTCTCACTAATTACTGTGATAGAAGATCATTCTATGACGAACACTGTATATTCTAGCTACCAAATCATATTTGTCTTCATGTCTGTTTTGCTCCAACTCAAGAGAATACTTACATGTATTATCTATACCCCTTAGCTATTGGATTTAACTTCTTGTTTCATGCCAAGAGGTTCTCTTCACCTACGTTCCCTGCCCTTTACATATCTGGCTTGTGATATAATGCAGGACAAAGTTCACCATCATAACCTTCCATAATTTTATGTTTGACATTACCTGGGAGTTTTTGGCCCTATTTTATTTTTTATATCTTTCTGCCTTTCCTTTGTTCTCTACAAAATACTCCCAGTGCATTAAAGTTTGTTTTTATCAGGTTTCACTGGGGCATTCAAACATTTCATACTGTGAAGTATTGTGTTATTGCAGTATAAAGCCCTTCAGACGTGCATGATGAATAATAACAGGTTGACTTTTTTAAGGTTAATGACCTCATAATTTATAAGTGAAGATATATGAGTCAAAATTATTGCATTAGTTGTTCCATTAAACAATGTGAACTTTGAATATATTGTTTGGGAATGCCCTGGAGAAGTGTCATCATCATGTTATATCAGTTGTGACACGGCATCTATTTCAGATCTGCCAACAATTTAGAAAAAGTAAGTACTGCATCTTATAGCTGCTCAGTAACTTAAAGGCTAGTCTCTCCTTAAATGTTAGACAGATATTAAAGGGCAACAACAACCTGAAAACTACCTCAGACAAAAGCCAGAACACACCAACAGCAACTTAGACTCTTGTTTTTAAGTGATGTGAAAGCCTGGGGTGATTGGGGTTTGGGAGAAGTTGCATGTATGTAAGTTATAGTAACACTGGTAGTCGACTGCTGTCGCCTTGTCCCTCTCTTTGTTTTGGTCTAGTCAGGACTGCTCCATACAGAAACCTCATACAGCTGAGATCTGCTGGGTTGCAACAAGATAAGAGAAGAATCAACAAAGATCATCTGCATTTTATGGGATCAGAAATGTTTTTGAAGCACAACAAATTCCCAATTAGTATAGTTGATTAAAGGAATATCTTACTCCTGGAGTTAATTCTGAGACAACAGAATGGGCATCAGGAAGCTCTTCCTGGTTTGAAGAGCATACCTTTTCACATTTATTAATGGCACCTTAGAATTTAGCAATCTCATATCAATAATCACAAAGAAATGGTAATATTAATTCATTTTTTTACTTATTCAAAAGAAAAGGGTTGGATTTTTTTCCAGTATTGTGTAATAACAAAGTAGTACAGGGAATGCACTCACAGCTGATGAATGCATTCATCTGAATTTCTGATTCACCAGGGATATGTCAAATTCCTATGTTGCAATGCTGTTTTCAGAAGGAAGATTTTATGATAATATTTTGAGTTTCAAGGGAAAAGATCAGTACAAATCAGAAGAGGTCTGAAATTGCAAATGATCTCTGAATACTCCTAACTGAGAAATATAACAGTTTTTTCTTTAACAAGAGCAGAGTAGGTCAAGTCAGCCTTGTTTGCTCTAAGCAGGCTTGTGTTCAGAGACCTCAGTAAAGCTACACCTTTTTCTATTCTGTTTGAGTAGATCAAATCTTCCTCTTTTTTATCTTCCTTCCCTTTCTGTATGTGGCTATTGAATGACAAATGATTCTGCTGACTGTTTACAGGACAACTTGGTATAAGATTACCTTCAATAAGTAAAGTTAAGCAAGGAAATTAGTCTAGTTCATTAGTAAACCATTTACTTTTCTAACTGATGAGTGGCATCAGGATGTGAGGGGGGTGGAAGACACAGGGTACAAGACAGAAAGTATGGTATCACTTAGCATCAATTCTGACTGCAGTTCTTTTTTTTCCTTTTCTCTCCTCTGCCTTTGTTTTCACCAGTGAAAAAATGCCACTGCTTTGCTCACTGTCTTTTCACCTTCTCTGTGTTTGGATGCTTTGAGTATGAGCAGCAGCAAACCAAGCTGGAAGATGTTGCTGCTGCTGCTGCTGAATAGGAAGACAGGATCTGATAATCAGATTCTATTTAGTAGCCGCACATGGGTGAACCTTTCACACAGGGCCCCATGATAGTGGCAACTAACAAAAATTCCAGCAGAAGACATGACCTTAATTTATTTACCTGGACATTGAGGTGGGGAAGGTGAACTGAAGGAAGTGAGAAATTGCAGGAAAAGTATGGATAATCTTGTTTTTTCCAAAAGATGTGCTGAAAAATTTGTAAAATACAGTGTAGGCTTTTATATTTTTCATCCAGAGTAAAGAATTATTTGTACTGAAACTGTAAGAATAGATTCAGAATATGGCAGTGAGCATTACTGGGTAAATCTCTCTACCTGTGTCTTCCATAAACTGTTACAGTTTGGCTTTAGTCTTGATGACATTGCAGGATGAAAGTGGTGTCTCTCTTTGATAAGCCCTTCATCAACTTGGACTTACTTGTAAATTGTCCCTATTGTTTACATGGGGCTGATTTACATTCATGTAAACCGAGACTTGGCTGAGCCTCATCTTGTTCACTGATGAGGACTGAAACCTGAAGCTGTGGCTTGTTATTATCCCACTTCAGACACCAAAATAATGTTAAGATACATTGAAACAATGTTAGGATCCACATACTAGGAGATGCCTCTGCCTGAATTAAGATGCAAATGAGACCATATGCTGAAGTCAATCGAACAGATTTTATTTAACAGTAAATGTGAGGTAGGTACAGTAATAGGAAAGGGGTAGTGGGTGAGGGGAGGAAGAGACAGAGGAGGTGGGGGGGAGGGAGATTAAGAAAGAGATGTCCCATGTGGGTCCCTGCAGCGCCCTGCTGGCCCTTGTCTTCTTGGTGGTGGGGATCCCAAAGTGCTCTTCTGGTACCAATCTTATACAGTCCGAGTCCTGGGTACCCATGAGCCCCATAACTTGGGATGACATGGCCACTAGCAGTTTTTTCCTTTCCACACAGTTTTCCGTGGTGGGAATTTTTGTCCAGATAGACTACCCAGATTTGCCTCACAAGGCTCGGCATCCTCATGTGTCTGCACTTTTCCCAGTTTGCACAGTGGAGTCTTGTCTAGTGTGCTAGTTCCACACCTTTCACCTCCATGTAGGCCTGAAATTTGCACCTGCTTCTTTGCTATCTATGCCAGTTGTGATGCCTTATCTTAGGAGAACTTCCCCCACTTTGTCACAGTTTTGGGACAAGTTAACTGCTTTCTTGAATCCTCAAAGAGCCATAAATACCATAAAGGCACAGACAAAATGGCAGGTGAGCACTTGACTGCTAGCACACATTTAACATTAATTAATGCGGTATTTGTGACTTCATAATTCTTCTAAAAATAATCAGTTTTCTAATAGGTTAGCAAATTCTTTGGTGTTCAGCTAACTCCTTAATAAGGACTTTATGTAGTATCGATATTCAGTACTGTATTTAAATTGTTGATAGCCCTTATGGACTGGAAATTAATTATTCTACCTTTTATTGAGCACTTTTTTACTTTCCTGACTGAGAACTGGGAACTTATGCAATGGGTTCCATCCCTGGTTTTAGTATAAAATTTCCTCCTTCTTTCAGGATGTAAGTAGAGAAAAGTACATCCAGAAAAAAGACTGAATATTCAGATTCAATACAATTGGGATATAGGCAATGGAATCATATGGTTAATGTCTTGGAATATCCAGATATATTCTGCTTTATTGCAGTGGCCAAGTCACAATGGAGGCCTGTTCTAGCCTATTAGGGATTACCTTTGAGTTTAATAATCAGCCATCTGAGAGACAAAACACAGGTAAAATAATGTCTCTTCTTTATGAAATATAGTATTTGGATTTCATCATTAAAATTTGAAAATCTAGTGAAAATTTACTAGGAAAGATTCACTCCTGTCAGGAACATATGGTAATTTTACATTAATTTATATCTTTTGCAAATGTGACAGCAGAAGCATATGTGGAAATGTTTGCATGTGGAGGGGAGAAAAATGTGTTTTATTGAAAATAGGATTTTAGCAATTGTCACGGTGTATCTGCTGGTTAACAGTGTTGTGCAAATGATTTACAGAAAATTACAGACTGAACACAAGTCCTTTGATATTCTGGCTGAGAAGATGAGAGAGCTGCAAAGTGAATAACTGGGTTTTGTTTTATTACAGTAACACCTAGTTCTGCCTCTAGTCATACTGCAGACTGGCAATCTAAAAATTAGTAATACATGTGAACCCTCACTGCTCCCTCCCTATTCATTGATTAAAACAAAATAAACATGTCATTGTTTCATGTTCAACACCTGCTGAGGAAAACACTATTAGAAAATAAGGTGCAAAATTCTCATGTAGAAAAGGGCTGTTTTATAGGAATTTAGTATGAATGGTGATCCTTTACTAATAAAAATGGACTGCTTCTTTCTATTTTCTGTGAGGAATCATAAGCTTTTACATCTTTTCATGGGAAAAATATTCATCAGAACCAGGAGGCAGACTTCTAAACTAAGGGATGATAACAGTTGCATGCAGCAGATAGGATTCTTGTGATTCCTGTCAGGAAATTAAAAAAATAAAGAGAGAAAAAAGAGATTGAAATATTAAGAATTCTAGCAATGGGGTTAAAAATAGTTTTATATTAGAAATGAAAGATGTGATGAATGTATCTAAAAATACATACAATAAAAGATGGGAAATGGTTGAAAATTACTAAAGGTTAAATTTTAAAAAATGTTTAGAGGGGGGAAAAGTGTTTTCCATAACTTCCTGGTGAGTTAGCTTCAAAAGTCTGAAGAGCTTGGTTATAATTTTCACATTAAGTTAAAAAATAAAATACTTTTCCAGAACTTATAGCTTTCCTGCTTTGATTTTTTAGAACTGGTATAAAACTGACAGAATAATCTTATTTTAGCAATTTAGACATTAGAGTTAATACAAAAATATTATACTTTCTATATTTTTAAATTTTTAAACATTTATTGATACAAACAGAAAATAATATGTCAGGTTGAAACCTAAGTCAATTAAAATTTCTGAAATGACAAAGAAATTTCATTCAGATTCATTAAAAAGAACTTTTTTGTTTGAAATTCCTTTTGTCAATATCTTTGGAATACCACTGTAGGACAGCCCTGCTGTGAGCACATATCTTGCTGCTGAGTGTTAATATGGAAACAAGTTATATGTGCCTCCAAATTTCTTTATACAACCATGGAGGAAGGGGTGGGGAGGAGATGGTACCTTCTGTTGCCATTCAGTTCCTTATAACTATATCTCAGTTTTCTCAGTTCAGCATTTTAATGTATATTCTATGCACAAAGACCTCAGATCATTAAATGCTTAAAAATGCTAAGATAAAGGCTGCATATTGATAGATGTCTCTGTGAAATCATTTTAGTCTTTTTCTCCTCTGTCCGGTGAGCCACTCTACCTGGTGAATCCCAAAGGAAAGTTGGCAGAAGTGACAGTGTCTGGCAAGAGCAGTGTTTTCCTGATGCGGTTCATCATTGCTTCAGTTTTTAAAAGTTATTTGAATTTTTCTGGACCAGAAAAGCTCCAGCAAATATGTTTCCAAATGCAAATTTCCAAGTTTTCTTAGTACAAGATGAAAGTATATTATCAGGTTGGAATTGGTGTGTGTAGTCACCATTTGTTTCCTGTTAGAAATGAAAAGGCATACCTGGTGAAAATGCAGATGGAAAGTTGTATCTGTAATTTTGATTCTGAGTGCTTACTTGCAGCACAGACTTTTAATTAACTTGAGGGCCTGTGAGAGTGCATGAAAGAGGCTGGCTCTGAACTTGTAGGCTTAAACATCGAAAGATATGACTACTACATTTGAAAGGAAGTAGTAGAACAAGCAGACTGCCTTAACAGATCAGAGACTAGCAAGACAGATTTACTAGGGTTGTGTCTCACAAGATTAAAACACTTCTGCAAATGCAGTACACATGATTGTTCTTCTCCTGACCTAAAATGGGTTGCTGCCCCTTTCGATCAAAATGTCATTCTTGCTGGGAAAAAGCATGGGCATCTCATACCTCACTTATGCTGTTACCTAACAAAGCAATGCACATTAGATGAAGCTCTAAAGAATTAGAGTGCACTCTTAGACTGAATAATGTTAATGGCATTGTCTTTAATGGTGTAAAGCTTCCACCAGTAAAAGTTTGTGAAGGGACTAATATCATTATAAGTTCTTTGATCGTTTGCAGGGGTGGAAGCATGGAATAACAGGGCTATTCTCTGAAAATGATTTACTGAAACATTTTTTAGAATGTTATCAGGACTAGTAAATATTTAACAGAAAACATGTCACTTCCACAGATTCTGTGACACCATTCCCCATAGTTCCTGTAAATTATGGAATGCTGAAAACATCTCTGTCAGCTTTTTGACTGGCAGCTTTTATCAGAATAGTTTAAAAATTCTACAGAAAAACCCAATCCTGTTACCTGTATGTTCATTCAATGTATAGTCTGGAGTAAATGTAGGCATCATAAATAAGACTCAAATGAGACAGAGAATCACCAGCTTTTATTTTCCAGTAGACCCTTCAACTTTTCTTCTCAAAAGATACTTTCAACATATTTGTGATTTTTCTGTTCAATTATGATACTGAGGCTGCTTGTCTCCTATAAATTTAATATATATCAATAAGAACTTTAATAATACAGGGATTCAATTTGCAAGAGAAATTCTTTTGCAGTGTACCTCGATGAGGGAGTGACTAGATATGTTAACTCATCAATTGTTTTCATGAACACTTATGGAGATAAGAAATGAAACTTTAGAAGAATTATTTAATTTGTATAGTGTATTTGTGTTTCAGAATTTGTGTGCTTTTAGAATTCTGAGTTTGTGTCCTGGTTTTGTCCAGGCCAGAGTTAATTTTCTCACTTGTGAGAGGGCAGAGCTTAGAGCCATGTGGGTATGCATAGGTTGTTATTCAATGCCACTCACTCATGGTAGGGGGGCAGGGGGATTCTCAGCTCTGCAATGAAAGGGGACATGGCTTTGGGTGGAAGAAACAGGTGCTTCTTGGAGGAGTTGTGGCCATTTGTTCCTTTGCCTGGGAGACCAAGCATTAATGTGGGGTGACAGTGTGGTCATGTTGAATTAGACTCAAGTGAGCATTTTTGTATGTAATCACAGTCTTTTATATGCTGCTGTTATTAGTATTGACATTGTTACTGTTTGTTTTCTTATCTCATTGCTGTTTCCAGTAATCTGTTCTTATCTCAACTCAGAATCTCTGCCTTTTGTCTCTCACTCAGGTGGGTGGGTGGAAGGCAGCAGCTATGCTACCTGGAGCTTAATTTCCAGCTGGATTTTAAACTACAACAGTATGGTAACAGATTTCAGTAGTTTAATTTGAATTGTGTAGGTAGCATGCTTAACTCTAAAAAGTGGTGCACGTCTAAATGGATGTTCCTGTAATCTGTAAATAGAGGTAAATAAATCCTTCTATTGATGGTATCAGCTTTATATTATCTTGCTCATTTGATATGGTATAATCATACTTCTAAACAATGCCTGAGCTGTTGATGTTTACAGCCTAGGTGGTAGAACATCTACGTGAAGAGAAATTATGGGAGGACAGTTTGTAAGGATAGTGCTGAAGGCAGTCTTCCCCTATGAATTACAGCTGTACTGATTACCACAGAGTGAAAACTGTGAAAACTGACTGTCCAGGGAGGATGGGGGTTATAAAAGAGTGGGTTAGCTGGTTGAGAGTCAGATGGAGTTGGAGACTCAGAGTCTGCTGGCTGTGAGGTGGTAAGGGATATGTGGTTGTGTGAGGGACAGATAAGGTAAGAAGATGTTGTGTAAGGGACAGACAGGTATAGGTGTCTGGGTTAAGGGATAGTTTGGGGTTAGCCAGTTATGCAGAGAGGAGAGAAGGAGTCAGTGCTGTGTGAAGCTGCCTGGGAAGAAAGGAGTCAGAGTTACCTGAAAGAGGTCCACCGAGAGAAGGCATAAAAAGGTTTTTGATAAAGGATTGATGATGGTGTCAGTCCAGTACATCTTGACAATTGCTACAAGAAATAGGATACAAAGCAGAATTATGGAAAATAGACTTAAAAGCCTTACAGAGAAGGATTGCAACTTCACAAGTTGAAACCAAAGTTATCCTACTACTGAAGCCTATTTTCAGTGTTCTTAATTGGTGAAATTCACTTTGATTACTGATGAATGATGAGCATACATACAAAGAGAAAGGAAAAACGTATTGGTGATTACCAGGACCTGAGGGATGGTCTGAAGTTTGGCCAGGAGGTGTTTAGGTTGGATGCTAGAAAACTTTCATCGTCCAATGGATGTTTGAATACTGGTATAGCTCCCCAAGGAAATAATTGCAGCACCAGACCTGACAGAGTTCTAGAAGTGTTTAGACAATCCTGTCAGGCACATGGTGTGATTCTTGGGGATAGTGCTGTGCAGGGCCAGGAGTTGGACTTGATCCTTTTGAGCCCCTTCCAATTCACATATTTTGAGATTCTCTGAGTCTGTGATCTGATGACAACATTCTCAACAAATGAGAAAGTTGTATGCTCTTAGTTACATTTAAGAGTAATGATTTGCCACATCCTGTTAAAGCAGAAATTTTTCAGAAACAGACAATTACACATCTAGAGTGAACTTAGAGCTGTAGTGTTGTCAGTGTGTTTCATATGTGCTGAGAACTGTGACTAAGGCAAAAAAATTTGCAATATTGAATGGTGCCTGAGAAGTGAGGTATAAAGAAACACATCCAAGGCAGGCATTTAGTGAGGTGGTCAAAATGGATAAGGAATCTTACAGACTAATAAGGAGGAGATGCTGAGTAGAAACACTAAGATTCACAATCCCTTTCAAAATCTGTTAACTATATTAATCCTTCCAAGAGGTTGGGTAGAAATCTTGTGTTTAAACTGATACATTCTGTGCACATGGGTACTTCCTTTTTTGAAGGGGACTTTAGATACTATATATCCACATAAATGCCCTACCCATTAGGATCTGGAAGGACTGACTTGGTAATATAAATAAATAGTATTTCTACACATTAAAGACTCTTCAGCAATAGAAAAGTAAGACACTCTCACCAGAGCAAAAAAATATATTATGATGAGAAACAATGTGCCATTATCTGGGTTACTGGAATGTTGCAGATTGAGCTGGTGGTTGTCAGATATCAAATAATGTAAAGTTTTGAACTGGGATCTTACACATGCTGGGATAATAAAATAACCATTGACTCATGAGGGCAAACACATTGTTCTAAAACTTTTGGGGTTTTTAGCTCTTACATGGATTGAGACTTTGAGTATGTACCTACAGCAGTGGAATCTCAGGAGCACCTTCTGAAAAGATTCTGCAATACCTGAAGCAGCTAAACAGCGCCACTATGGATACTTCTGGGTGTTTTGAGGTATAAGGACTTTTCACATTCAGCAGCAAACCAGTTGGTTGAATAACATGGGTGTCTGAAGATGCTTGGAGCCACCACTGAACTGTATTATGGCTCTCCAGAGTTCCATCAGTTTCACAAAAACACTTATGCTGATGTGTCCTTTGACCTGAAGACTTCTCAGGTGTTCCCAGTTCCACAACAGGACACAATGTGAGCATGCATTGTTCTCATAGTCTTTCTCTCTGCACTTCCTGCTTACATTTATTTTCTGTGCAATGGAAACCAGCGCACAGTTCAAGAACAAATGACAATAGGGCCAAATTCCTGGTACAGACGTTAGCAGACTGGCTGGCCTAAAGGTTAAATACACCTTGAAATACTTGAGCCTTGCAGAAAGAAGCTCGGATTTATTTTTTTTTTTAATGCTATTTGATTTATCCTGTAGGAAGCAGTTCTGTAAGCACGCAGTACTATGATAAAGATTTCTTCTGGAAGCCATCCCCACTTGACCTCAATAAGCCTATAGAAAGCAGTTTGTTCAACATATGCTTGAAGGCTAATGCCAGAAATTAATTTCCATAATAAATATCTTGAGTGGTAACTATTTCCCAGCCTGGCTTCCTGCAGAAGACTGCCATAAGCAATCTTATGGCAGAATCAAACACATTGTCTGTGCTTGTGAAAACCAACTGCCATTTTCCCTGTATGCGAATCATAGTCTGAGTTCAATGTGGTAAAATGTTATTCACTCTCTTCATTCACACTTACTTCTCTAAACAAATTTTTATAAGTCTTTTCTATTTTGGTCACGTGCTTATAGTTTGTTCACAATTGAGTAGCACACGCACCATAGTACTCTACATAATGTGTGAAAGATCTCTACAAAACCGTCTGTTCCTTTCAAAGTATCTGCTGTGATTTTTCATTATAGATGCTGTCAAAGCTAAATTAGACAATATACTGTTTGGTAAAATATCTTATTTCAAAATACAGCAAGACTATGCAGCAAAAGCCAATATAAGTGCATCTAGAGGAATCAGCATTTCCTCCTCGTGATAAGAAGGAGAAAATGTTTTGATATATTTTTGGCAATGAATTCTGAAATCCAGGCCATAAGTGCTAAAGAGCTTGTCAGTTTGGGAGCTAATCCATATGCCAAGGATATATTTAACAAATCTGTAGCTACTTACTTCAGGGAATGACCACATACAAATAAAACTTTCACAAGGAAATCAAACCAAACTACTGGTAAGTGTAAGGTGAATATTTAAATCACTTTTGACAGGGTGGAAAAGCAGATAGGGTCATAGTGTAACTGCAGCATAATGTGCGTGATTAACTTCCCTGGCAGCAGGATTTTACACGTTCTGCACTGTAGAAATAATCATTAAGAGAAAACATATAACTCAAAGCACCGAACCATGCATAAATAATAATAAAAGAGTCTGGAAAAAGTGAACAAACAATTATTACATTTTTGAATCACAGGCCTTGGCAGTGGGCTCTATAACACAATTTTTTCTTTGCAATTAAGTACTAGTCTGTCTTTTCTACTGGAAAAGAGGAGGAGGAGTTCAACTATGTCCAAATATGCTGTTCAACAACCAAACTTTTTTCCTCTGGATCATGAGGTATTTATTTAATTCTTTAAAATAATGTTAGGTATAGCTCTCCTTCTTAAGCTCTTGGATCAGAGTGAATTCTTCACTCCTACCAATGGATGATACAGCCTTTTAACATATCTGAAGCTCAAATGATCAAAGTGTGAGGGGGAGGTAACCTTTCCAGCAGTCGCTTTCAGTTTTCTCATGCATAGTTAAATCAGTGCATTGTGAAGTAATACTCTACAGGGATGGATACAGAATTAGCCCCTGCAGTCTCACCAGAGTTTAATGGGTGATCTGATGCTAACAGCATCAGTTACTGCCATCTGTTCATAAGAGGACCACTGACTGTTCTGTGAACCCCTTTGTTAATCATGCTAAAGGGAATTTGGATGACTAAAACTGAATTGTTTGAATACTCCCATCCAGCAAAACAACCAGTGCAGTTAAGAACTGAATATAGGGGAAGAAAAGTGCAAAAATTAGAGCAAAACAAATTTTTTACATTCTTAGTTCTAGCTCCATTTTCACAGATCTTTTGCTATAAGGAGCTACATGCCAAGTACTGTAGTAAAGAAACTGTATTTATCCACTACAAATAAATAGCCCAATAAATTTTTAATTTTTATTTGCTTATATAGAGTTATGTTTTCACAAATATGTTGTTTTATTGCATAAGTAATCTAACAACTTTGTTTATATAAACTATAAATAGTTTGAGGAAGTGTATTTTCACTTGTAGTCTGTTTTGAAGGAATTGTGTTGCATGTCTTGTTCTGTCTAATTTCTCATACGTGTTTTGTTGTTATTATTTCTGATACTTAGTAAAATGTGGGGAGTTAGAATACCAGATTATAGGGAAGAACCAGTGGTAAAACTAAGTACACATTTATGTTTGCATAAGAATATACTTAATTGTATAAAAATATATTCAAGAAAATGAAAAATATACAACTGAAAGCACAGTTATTTAAATGTTTATACTGAAAGAATAAAATAGTTGAAAGTAATTCTAAATTCAGTGAATTACTTATACTTGCTATGTTGCAGTATTTGCATAGATACAATTTAGAAATGCATTTCAGGAGAGTTCTTCAGGGTATTAAACAAAGACACAAAGCAAAGATAAGGATTAAAGCTAATCAAAAGCTAAGCATAAAAAAATCAGAAATATTTAGACAGATTATTAATTATCTATCTGTTTGAACATTAATTCCCTGAAGAATAGCTAGCATTAAAGATATCCCTGAGAAATATGTCTATAGGAAGGAAAGGCTTTTCATTCTAAAATTGTTTGTTTGGATGTTCTAATTAGCCATTTAAACATACTTTAGTCTGAAAGCCAATACAAATTACATTGTTATCAATGAGAACATGCCTTTTCAACAATGGCCATCATTGCTTCCATTTATTCTTTTCTAATTAGAGTCTGGGGAAATAGAAAAAGTCTGTTTCAGACCAGTTTCTACATTTGTACTGGAACAAAGTTAAATGATTTTTGGATCCCATTACAGGAGCTGGACAAATTCTTGGCTACCATCTTGCTCTCCCTTCCTCTTTTTTTTTTTTTATGCCTCCTGGTTCCAGCCAGGACACAGTTAATTTTTGCACTAAATAGGAGAAGGTATGGCTGAGACCTGGAGGTTGTCATATACCACCTTACATCATTGATGGGGGTAAGGGGAATGGAGTTCCTTGCAGGAAGATGAGGCTCCTTCTGGTTGGGGTAGGTATCATGGCTGCAGTCAGGTCATGGTTAGCACTTTGGCTTGTGAATCACTCTCCCTCTTTTGTATAGTTTCAGTATTAATATGGCTGCTGTTAATCTTTGTTTTCTTATCTCATTGTTCCCAGTAATTTTTTTTTTTTGTCTCAACCTGTGATGTTTTCCTGGAATTCCTCCTATTCTTCTCTCTACCCCGCTACACTGGGGAGTGGAAGAGGGAACAAGCAAGAAGCAGCGTGGTTTGGAAAGTTTCAATGGGATAGTTAAACTGGAGAATACCATTCCTAAACCACAACATTACATTATACATAATTCCACTTTAGCTGTCTTCCAGAGATTAAAAATTATGTTAGGAAAATTTGCACAGATAACTGGAGCTAAAAGTTGAGGAGAAAAATGTGATCAGCTATTTTTTTATTCTCATGGGCAAAGCTCCCACTGTACTGAGATTAAAAGAGGATTTCATGATAATCTTATATATTAAATGTCTGGATTCAACTTTCCCAGAGGGACCTGGACGAGCTCAAGAAGTGGGCCCACGAAGATCTCATGTGGCTTAACAAGATCAAATGCAAGGTGCTGCGCTTGGGTGAGGGCAACCCCCATTATCAGTCCAGGCTGGGGGATGAAGATTGAGAGCAGCCCTGCCAACATGACTCCACAACTGACCTGTTGCTGGCCAAAACTTTATTCATAGCCACAGTGGCAGAGCCTTGGGAAAAACATATGAGGAAGGATAAAAAACTGCCGTGCACAGCTGTGAGAAAAATGCAAGAGAAAAGGCTCTGCAGACACCAAGACGAAGATGATGAGGCACTCTGGGCACCAGAGCAGACATTTTCCTGTAGCGATACCATGGCTATATTTCTGCAGCCTGTGGAGGACCCAACACCAGAGAAGGTGGACCTGTCCTGAAGGAAGTTGCAGCTTAAGAAGAGACCATGTAGGAGCAGGCTCTTGGCAAGAGCTGTAGTCTGTGGAGAGACCACATGGAGCAGGTTTTCTGACAGGACCTGTGACATATGGACACTGGAGCAGCTTGTGAAGAACTTCTCAATGGAGCACTTTGTGACAACTGAGTCCTATGGGAGCGAGCCTATGCTGGAGTAGGGGAAGCATGTGAAAATAAGTGGTGCAGACAAAGGTTATAAGCTCACCTCAACTCCCATGCCCCATCTTCCCTGTACTGATAGTAGAGTCAGGAAGAGGTAGATTTTGGAACAAAGGAATGAAGTTGAACCAGGGCAGAAAGAGTAGGGTGAAGGGAAAGTGCATTTTGTTTTGTCTATTTCTCTCTATCCTACTTTAATATATTTTTTAAATTAGGAATAAATGAAATTAAAATTCTGCAAGTCAAATCTGTTCTGCCTCTGATGGTGATTGGTGAGTTATCTCCTTGTTTGTAATTCAACTCACAAGCTTTTCCATCTAATTTTTATCCCAATGGCCTGCTGGTGAGGAGGAGTGGGAAAGTACCTGTGTGGGAGCCTGGCTGTCAGCCAAGGTCATTTCACCAAAGAAGTTTATAACTTCATCAGATAAGTCCCCTCTTCTTCCCAGTTTTGCCGTATTATCTGGGATGTGATGTGGGTGGGTGGTATTGATTTTCCTAAAGTGCTAATCCAGTCTTTGTCAGAGTCCTTTGAAGCTGATGTCTCTTCTGTGCTATGATCCAAAGCCACTGAGGCCGCATGCTTTGACATGGGGAAGGAAATCACGTAAACTCTTCCAAACTGCAAGCATATTTCTCATCAGTAAGTGAGATTTTTTTTGAGATTGAGTTCCATGTTTAATATTTGCTTCCAGCTTATGCATATTTATCTGCAAATAATCACCCAAGTCTGCACATTCATTTTCAGAGTGGTATCAGTGAACTGCTTATGTAGATTTTCTGCATATAGAGCTGCAGATTTTGAAGCTACCAGAATTCACATTTTAAAATGTGGTCCTTTTGGTGTAAATTGCATGATGTTAGCATACGCTGAAATTTAAAGGCAAAATGATATATGTTAAAAGTTAAGATTGTAGAAAACTATACAAGCTACAAAAGCATTTATAGTATATGAGAAAGCAATGTTGATAACATGAAAGTCAAAAAATAGTTTGGAGAACGCTCCCAATGCATCTTGTAAATATGCATGATGGCAGTCTGGAATTTGCATTTGAGGGGTAAAAAAAAAATATCGACTGCAGCAGTGTGAAGGTGGGAAAGTGTTACTGTACCTGCCCATGGTAGGAGCATTGGAACTTAATGAACTTTAAGGAGTCATCCCTCCCAAATAATTCTATGATTCTGTAAAATAATGCTTGGCAGAAGTTGTAGTAGCACTTATATATTTGAATGTTGGTGGTGTAAAAGCAGATTAGACTGCATAATGGGAAAGTGTTGTCTTCTATTTTTTTCACACAGTTTGTAGCACAGGAGAAGTTTCAAGACAAGGGAAGCAATGATTGTGTAGTTATAAATCTTTGCATAATTATTCAAAATGCACAGAATGTACCTAAAGCACAAGGTATAAGCATGCAAAGGCTGCCATATGCACAAAAAGTGCAAGGAAAACTTATGTGACCATACTAATTATGAAAAAGGAAATATGTATGGTGACAACAACATGAAGCTGGATTTTTCTAATACAAGCACACTGAAAGGGAGCAGTTTATGTAAGTTATTAGACCAGTGCTCTCTACTCTCACACTCTACATTACTAAGTATACTGGTTTTGCTTGAGATGGAATAATAACTACTCATAGTTTTGTGGGGCTGTTTTTTCACCAAAATAGCATTGATAACACACTCAGGTGTGTTTTTAGGTGTTGCTGAGCATTACTTACACATCATCAAGGCCCTTTTGTTTTGCTTCTCACACTGTCCTGCCAACATGTAGGCTGGGGGTGCACAACAATTTGGGGTGGAATGCAGCAGTGACAGCTGATCCCAACCAAACAGAGGGATGGATATTCCATAGTATGTGGTGTCATGCTTAGCAATAGCAACTGCATAGAAGGGGGATGATGTTAGAAGTGATGGCATTTTTATTCCCAAGTAAATGTTATTAAGGATTGAGCCCTGCTTTCATGGAAATATCCAAATATCTGCCTGCCAACAGGTACACCTGCAATGGCTTACTGATGAAAATTATATCTCAACCCCCATATTTTCTCACTTCTATCCTCACCACAATGTGGGAAGCGAAAAAGCAGCTGGGATGTGCTGAGGTGCTAGCCAGGGTAAACTCACATCAGTGCAGAAATTGAAGGCATGTTAAGAAGCAGTGCTTAAGCACTGTTTAAGAGGAATTCCCTCCAGAAAGTGCTCTGTGGACTCATGTTCTGTGACTCATGTTACCATGCATCATTTGGTGTGGCACTTGGTCTTGACCTCCTTATTTAGAAGCATAAAATTAGAATGTGCCTCCTAATGCCTGGATGGACTGAGAACATAACTGTATTTCATTTATGAAATATAATGATTCTGTTTGGAATACTGAAAAAAATTTTAATACCATGTTGTTTCTTCTTGTAGCTCTGGTGTGACTGAATAAGCAATAAAGCCCTCTGCTTTACATGAACGTAGGAAACTTGTGCAAGGCAGTTGAAAGTTTGCTGTTTCAAAGAGATAAATATGAGTTCTACAGATCTTGCGAAAGACATTCTGGTTTCAAGATGGTGACTGCACTACACTTGGTCATCTTTATGGTCTTAGGAGAGCAGTCCTCAAGGTTGTGTTATTGAATGTGAAGTCATTTGCACAGCTCTTGAATCTGAATATTTGACAGAAATGGATTGGTTATGACCAAAGTTGCTGCTTCTGAAGTGGCTACATTTATAAATCCAACCCATGCAGCATTCAGATATAAGAGTGTGAGTTTTTTCAAATACAGATTAATATCAACAATTACAAACTGTTATTTTGATGCTATGGAATGCAATAACTGTGGTGAATATGCCTGTATATTTCTGAAAAATATTCATGATAATGTGAAATGTACTTTTTTCAGGTATTTGGTGACAACTTCTTTATGAGTCATCAAATAGGTTTTTGTCCTTTTCTCTTGAAAACATGACTAAATAATGTACTAGATCAGTACAAGAAAGCCATGGACCTGTTGGAGTGGGTCCAGAAGTGTGCCAATAAAAACAGTCAGAGGGCTGGAGCACCCCTTCTGTCAAGAAAAACTGAGGGGGGAGCTGTGGTCATTGTGAAGATGACAAGGCTCAAGGGAAACCTGTTGCAGCCTTACAGTATACAAAGGCATAAAGAAGATGGATAGAGTCTATTATGACAGGGGTCAATATTTTTGGTTATTGTTTAATTCAGAATACTCATCATAAAGGTAAATTTTGGCATGGGATTTAAGTTTCAACATCCTTAACAAAGTTAAAGCCTACAAGTTAAGAAAGTTTGTCAGTCATGGTGCAAACCCAGTCTCCTCAAGCAACACTTTCCAAAACATATTGTTTCTCATCTAGAGGATTGGGAATCTGCTGATTCTTCAACAATCATTAAATACATAATTACTCAAATTATTATAGTGCTGAATTTAGGATGCCTTTAGTCATAGGTGTTTGCAAAAATATAGTACAAATATTACTCCTGTGATACATAGATGAAATTCACATGTTATTCGTTCTTAACACTAGATATGTTTACAGTTGATAAAATTTTATTTAATTATGTGGCCTTGATAATTATATATTTTATACTGCTAGACATAAAACTAGCTAACAATATAAGCCTTTTATTTCAACATGGATCTATGACACAGATCATGAAAATATTCATTTTTATTTTTACACCAGCTTTTCAGTATTTGAGAATTCTTTCTTATCTTCCAAGGGTGAGATTTACAAGAACCTTAATATCCGCTATTAGTATGATTTGTTAGAATGCTTCTTTCCTTTTGATTTGTTAGAATGCTTCTTTCCTTTTGATTTGTTAGAATGCTTCTTTCCTTTTGATGTACCACTTTGTTTATGACATTGTGATTTTGGCTTGACCATTTATCTACCAAAAATGTCAATTTGCATTTTGAGAAGAGGAAACTGCTGATTATTTGCAATAAGATCACCTTAAGAAAGGAGCCATAATTTCAACATTACAGAAATATGATTAATTTACCTTCTTCTCTATCAGTAACATCTTTCAGTTTGGGTATTCACTGTGGCATTTTCTATACAGACATACATCTTTCTGTCAGGAAGATTGAGTTACCTTGTATCTTGAGTTCAATTTGAAGTGAAAGGACAATGCACCAAGGACAAATTTCCTAAGATAAATAATCAAGCAAAAGCCCATGAAACAATAATATAATTTCCACAAAACAAAGCAAATATTCCAAGCACAGAATAATTCAGAGCTTTGTGAACTACCTTAAAAATTATTGTTGACTTGAAATTTTGCTAATTATGTATTTTTAGAAATAGAAATAACCTACAAGAGTTGTTGAACTGTCCAAAATGGCATATACTGATTAGCCAGAATTTTTGTCCCTTTAATAGTCTATTGTAGTTGTACTGCACATGTAGCAAGCAAAATGATCAGTTTGCCAAAGATTTCCCAAATCTTGCTGTTTTAGTTCTGAAAAGTAAAATATCAGCAGTAGGTTAACCAACTCTTGTTTTCTCCCTCTCCCCTTCCCTGCAGAGCCCAAAAATATTGTGAATTACTTAGGGTGGAGATCCTATTTCTTGTATAGTTTTTTTAAGTTCTTTTATCTCTCTTTGCTTCCATTTTATGGATGTCTCTTTGCATCCTTACCACTCTTGCTATATATTGAGGTATTAATCCTATGGCTATCATTTGCAGAACTGCAATGTTAAAAAATAATATTTTTTCCTGCTGTTGTTCAAGAACAGTGATTCTGAACTTCAGTCCAAGATTAACAGCTGCTTGTATGAGCTGACAAACTAATGTCTCATTGCCCATTAAGAAGAGTGTTTCACAAATATACAGCCATACAATCATCTTTCAGTTCCTCAAACAACATATGCTTCATAGCTTGGCTGAAACTGTTAGTAAAGGTAGAAGATATAAGAATCTTGACCATTATTCTGTTCTCAGAACCTCACTTATAGATTTAAATATCTAGTACCCATTTCAATATTCTTGAAGGTTCCTTGCATCAAAAAATTCAGAAGCTGCTATCCACTGTGCATTTATGTGAGTTCTTGTATTTGTAGTCTTCATAAATGATCCATAAGAGAGGAGAAAGGGATCATAAATGAACAAATAATACTAAGGGCTCTACTGTGAGTAAAACTGTAAAGGAGAGGCTTTTAAATAACCTGTGAGTCCTGTGGTGATTGCTTGACACCTGATCAACCAGGGAACTATTGATAATATTTACTAGTTATTAGTGGCAGTTGATGGGATTTAAACTTATATTCCCAGGTGATTAAGTTCTGTTCTTATTCTGTTTTACCCAGGGTTTATAGCACTAATCAGAAGAGATGGGCACCCTCTAGAACGATTGTAGGATGGGAAGAAATCACCAGAAATGTACCTTTTTTAATTTTTCTCTCTTTCCAGGTGAAGAAATGCATAACTTGGGTTAATAATGTTTTTGCTTTATGTAAGTTTGTTGTTATGAATATTCAATAAAAGGAAAGAAAAACTAAAAAATACAGAACAAAACAACCAAACAAAAACCACCCAAAAAACCCCCCAAAAACACCAACAAAATTTGAAGAAAGGTGCCTTTTCTTTGGAGAAAGTGAATTTTGTCTAGGATTTCTGGTATTTTTGTAGTTTGTTCTAGGGTCTCAGAAGGTCCTCAGGAACATTTAGTCATACTTCAGTTTTCTTGCAAGTCATTTCATAATATTATGGGAAAAATGTCAACAGAATATCCATTAAGATCTTATCCTGATGCTCACTGAGTATCTTGCATGTTGAGTAAATGATTGAGCAGGTTCTATTTTTTTAGTATGACAGTGTGAAGAGCTGTAGATCCTGCTGAAGGGTTCATGCCACCTCAACACCATCTTCTTAAACCTTCCAATTAGTGTCAAGGATGTTTGCTACTTCCTCCTTAAAAGGGTATGAACAATTTTAATATATCATTCTCAGTCCAATCTCAGTATTTCAGTCAATAGAGTATCTCCATGAATCACTTTTGGATATAGCACCCAGGCACTTCTGAGGGTGCTACTCTGAGCCTATAAAGTTCAACTTTTGTCTAAAGGTGAGAATGTCAACTTTGGGAAAAGTCTGTGTTTCTGACCTCTCCCCATAGATGCTGGAGACTGATACAGACATCCTTGGGACATAAAGGGTCAGAAACTCCTTATATTCATGAGTAACTTAGAACTGTATGAATTCCACATTAGACACAACTATTTCTAGTATTGCAAGACTGTATATTTACATGGGTTTAACTGTAAAGCAGCAATAAAGAAAGGAGTGGCAGTCAATATGTAAAGATGACAGTATTATTCAATTTATTGAAGATGATGACAAGAGATTAAACATTGACCTTGATAAAAATTTCAATGGATTTGTAGGAATTATCTAGTATCTATATGACATTTTTACAGAAATTTTCAAAAATACATTTTACAGTTTGATCTTTGTATAAGATACCGGTACTGTTGTCATTAAAACTATATAAGACACGGGTTATAAAAGGTTAAAAATGTCAGAGCAAGGCAAGAATAGGAGTACAAATGACAATTTTTTTTTGTCAGAGCAGCAAATAAGAAGCCAAATAGCACCATTTAGTCATGACAGAAATGTTACTAGAAATGTTGGGGTCTTATTTCCATTGCTCAGAAAACACAGCTCAAAGCTACCCCTGAGCATAAGAGACAGAAAGCAAACCACTCCACCACTGTACTGATTCTCTATTGTGTAGCACCAGGAGAAGCAGAGTAATAAAGTCTCAATTTTAATTGCACCCACACAGACTATTATGCTCAAGAGAACATAAAAAAAAGCTTATTTTCTTCACTACACTAATGTCTGTATACTATCTGGAATTATAGTAATTCCAATAATTCTTCCCCACATGTCAGAAAGGCACTTCATTATTAGTATTGTTTTGTTAGGAGTACAGCAGAGGGGCGTATTGAAAAATAATAGATTTTTTTAACTTGCAAAAAGAAAATTGTCTTATGGGGAAGAAGTAAAAGAAAAATATAATACCAGAAATGAAAAAAAAAGAATGCTCTTATCATGGTTGTTCCCTGAGCTTCTGTTTATAAACACCCACTGTTCTCACAAAATTCTTGTCTTTGAACTTTATTTAGAATGACAAAGATATCTGTGAAATGAGCCTCCAGCTGGAGAATTGAAGGATAGGATACAGCTACATTAAGGAAAAATTATTGTATGTAGAGCTTATGACATCAAGTGCCTTTTTCTAAGATTGCTGAAGACTTTCAATTATATGGCTTTGCTGTCAGTTATTTACAGAGTTGCTAAACTTAAATTGTATGAGTCAAGATTTTTTATGCCACGTATCTGCCTGAGGCTGAATTTATTTTTTTTTCTTTGACATATAAAAATGTGGCCAGCTTATTTCTGCAAGAAATATATACCATGTGAGCAGTGACTGGAATGTGGAACTGAGGAATTTTTTTTTGTTTCTGTGAGAACTTTACAAATTGTGTTACCAATTACATGGTAATTTCCTAGTAGATGCTTTGTAGTGATTTATTTACAAAAACATTCAAGAGATTTGATATGCCTGATATTTTACTTTGACTAAGTCTCTAAATCTTGTGTTGACCATCTCACTCTCTCTTCTGTTTTCAGTAATGCTGCTTACACGTACTCAGGAAAAATCTATGTGGGTGACTATAATAACCAAATATTGATGAGACAAGAACTGAAAGAGAGAATTGGAGAGAAATTATTTTGAATGCATAGCCTGGAGGAAAAAAAGGCAAAAGCAGATGTGATGAAAATTGCCTGAATGTAGATAAAGAAGGGAGCTGGAATCCCAGTAAGGAAAATTAAGAGAAAACAGGAAAATGGCAAGAGATTATGAGGATTCCAGGAATCATGCCAAATGGGTTAATATTAGTAAGTAATATTTTTAAAACGTTTATCACATTTGCTAATTTTCTCTGAATGCCAATAGGTCCAATTTTTCTAGAACTACCATAGTCATGGTACTCCAGATAAGGGTTTACTGATTTTTACTTATTTTAGAAGCCATATTTTCATTTATATGTCTTTGTCTGATATTACTCATAAGAACCTGACATCAATACCACATACGCAACCACACTTTGCGTCTTTTTTTTTTTTTAGCCAGCTCTCTCTTACCCTTTCTGTTTGCAGCTGAATAGCTACGTCCTTGAACTTCACTTTGACAATGAAAAATTGACACTTTCTATCTAAATTGAATTATCTGACCAGTTTCACTCCAATCTTAAACAGTTTATTCTAGAAAATGTTTGCTCTGGTTGTTTACTAGAGTATCATTGAAGACTGTCAAAAGTCTAGGGTTTCTCATCTGCATGAGTCTGTTAGCCTGGAATAGAAAGAATCAGATTAGCCTGACATGATTTGTTTTTGGCAAACCCTCATTGAAGATATAGATTAGATATAGATACAAATATATATAGATACAGATGTAGCTATAGATAGTTATAGATTGTATAGCGATAGAGACATATGTAGACATATATATATATAGGTTAACTTCTAGATGGTTTTCTAGTGTTTTTTTCTTTTCTACGGCATGTGTTGGTTGGACACCAACCTGTTCTCAGTTTCAGTCACTTCATAAACAAGAAAAATCCACATATAGGTCCTAAAGTTCCTGAGTATTTTGATGTTAATATGATGACATTTATTGGAATATCTCTTTGATATTTCATACTTTGACAGTCTGGAAAATTCTTTCAAAATACATACAGAAGCTATGAAATAAACAAAACAAGCACTCACTAGGAAAGAAATGGCAAGAATGAGATTATTTGTTTTATCTTAATCTTCCTGCTCAAACATAAGCATAGAGATTTTAACATGGTGATAAAATTATAATTTATGAGAATTTTTGTGAGTCATTCAGTAGTCCAAGTAAAATTACTATTTATCCACCTAGATTTATGCACTGTTGAAGTATAGTATATTTTTTATAACCCTGGTGCATTTTTAAACTTTTAATGAAATTCTGCAAGACAGGTGTTCTTAGGACATGTTGCTGAGACAACCTTTAGTCGATCAGTTTGATGTCACCAGGAATGTAAAGTTAAAAGAATGTCTGCTTGAAGTTCCAATTGAGAATATGCTCCCCTGAATCTTTATAGGCACAGTGCCCATGACTATCACTTGAATTGCATTCGACTGAAAACTAGTGTAAAGCAGTCTAATCACATATAAAACTTCTTTTGTAAGAATGTATTTGTTGCTTTAAAAAAGAGCAGTGGAATTACTTCTGTGACAACAGAATTCTAGGCATTCAGAGATTAAGGACCCAGAATTGTGTCCTCATTAATATTTTATTCTGAATTATTTTATAGATGTATATTTAACATTTGAATTACTCACATTGCTTCACACCCTCCCCAGTGCACTGCCTATATTTAAATTCCCAGTGAGTTCTGTTCCCTCAGCTTCTCTTTTTATCTTCAAATATCTGCTGAATTCCCTGACTGCCCATTCTGAGAGGATGTTAACATCTCATGTCCACAACTTTTAGCTATTCCTGACTGATTTTTTCAGTTTTTCTGACATCTTTTGGCTCCTGGTGTCACATCTGAGTGTCAGCTCTCCAGATTTCCTTCACTTTCATCAGTCAAGCTTTTAAAGTCTCTACCTTCAGCTGCAGTCCTATCATGTACCTACCTTATTGTAAATGCCATTGCTAGGTCTATATCAGTTTCCCTTCACTCCTTCAGTACCCAGAGCTCCAGACAGCAGCTATGAAATAATAAACCCTACTTTCTAAAGCTCTGTAGACTTTATAGCTGCCAGAAACACATCTGCATGACTGCAAATGTACCAATTGAGCTAGAATCTGTCCTGCAGAATGCACAGGTAAATGTGATCTGAGAGGTATAGCATCTCTGAAACCAAATTTTCTCTCTTGCTTCATAGCAGCAACTCTTATGGGAGTTCTAGCTGCATGCTAAATCTGTTGGGTATGAGAAAATATGACATCACTTTTAAAAATGATGGGTCAATAACACCAATGTTGACATGGACTGCAAAAGGCTCCACGGGAGGGGACACTGATTTCCAGTTGTTATTTAGTACTGCCCATATCAGCACAAACAGTGGTCTTTGTCCCACTTGCCTCAAGGCTCAAGCCAAGAACTGAAATGAATCCAATGCTCGGCTTATTCCTCGTTTCCCTCTGCTCCCACATCCTAGCTCCTGGTCACTTATGAAGTGGCTCATGAATGTTGTTGGGAACTGCAGAAGTAATTAGTTTTTCAAATTCTGCTACTCAACTGAAAAATAATCATTGTAAATAATCCACCGGCATACACTAAAGCAATTTTGAGATTTATTTTCATTAAGTCATGATTAAGCTAGAAAAGCAGGAAAATGGAGTTTAATGAAAGACTTAAGAATGAAATTGAACTTTTTCATAAACTTGTATTTAGAGCAACCACTTTTTGATGTTTAACTCTGAATTATGTTTTAATTGGGAGATAATTTCATTCAATTTAACACCATTTAGGCTGCCATTTATTTCTTCTGAGACTATTTGCATTTTGGAGAAAATAGTAAACACATTTTTTTACAAACACCATGGGAAGACCTTGTTCTTCACTGTGAAAACCAGTGAAAGGAATCCAACAAAACAAGGAAATACACAGAACTGAGAGCAAGCATTCTTCCAACTACAGCTAAACAGAAAACAAGAGGACCTACCAGAAAACAACTCAGGAACACACCTTCTGATATCTCCATATTCTTTATATTTTGGCATTGGCTCAGGATACCTTCTCTTCTTGGAGTCTTCAAGGGGGCTAGTATTTAATTAGAAACTCTCACAAAAAACCTGTCTTCAGGGAAGGATTAGTTAAAAAATGAGAAGTGTTTTAGCACATAGATACATCCTGAAACAATGGTGAGTAAGGTTGAACAAAATTCTATATTTCTTAAGGAAATTCCATTTTTACACATATGCAACCCAAGTATCAAAATATGCTAACTTTTTGAATATGTGGTATGCACAACAAATTTATTAAGCAGATTTTCAGCATTTCTTCTGACCTGTGCACAATGAACACATCAAACACTTCATGAACTCCTAGCTTTAGGTATTTCCAATTCCTGCCTCTTCAGTCACAAAAATTTTATACTTTATTTATTTATTTCCTGGAAAATTAATTTAGAGATGTTAGCTGGTGACATAGAAATAAAATGAGGCCTATCACCCCTGAAAAAATGTCATTATATAATTTCAGAGCATCATAATTTTGCAAGACTTGTAATAGCCAGAAGTAACCATCACTGATGCTGCATATCAGAACACACTTATACTCTTTTTTTCCAGACATATGAAATATGTCCAGGTCTCGGATGGAAAAACACTGCCTCATACTGTCAAATACCAACTCTTTTCTTCTTTTTGTTCTCCTCTCACTGTGCACCATTAGCTCAGTGTGCTGAAGCTCTTGCATTATAACAGCTTTCGCTTTTCACTAAACTTGCCATTTTCTATTCAATTATCATCTTAAAAACTTGCCCTGGTGTTATCTGAACACCAGTAAAAGTGATGTTTAAGGTTTTTATTTTCACTGCACTGGTGAGAAAATCCAGAAATGCTTCTGTTTGCTACTCCAATAGATTAGCAAACCCCCGTAACTTTAAATGCTACTGACAGCATTCAAGAACTTGAGCCATTATAACATGCTTATTGTCAAATGTGCCCATAGCAACACTCATCAGTGTCATCTGTTTCAACTCAAGTCTTATTTTCTCAATTGACAGAAAAAAGCCAAAACACCAGTCACAACTGTTCCAATTTTAGTATGAGTTGAAGAATGATAATGTTCATGTATCGCCTGTGCCAACTTGTGATGCATTTCATCAAATTGAACTTTCAGGAAAATAGAATATGGTGACAGGCCTGTGTACTCTCTTCTACTGCTAAACAAGTCAATGTCTGTTACTTGTTTCTTTCTCCCTTATACTTTTTTAGATAGTTAACTGGAGAAAGGAAACATTAGGCAAGAGATTAGAAAAATTCTGTTACAGAAAAGTTAGAGCTCTGTGCTTTTGAACTTTATTATGTTTACATGTACCACTGTGAGTCTGTATGTCTGTGTTTTGTCTGATGAGAGTGAAAAGCTATTAAATACTTCTTAGAGTGTATCTGTGGCTAATATAATACATCCCAATTTAGGCCAGAAATATGTGGACCAGCATTGCCACTGATTTTGGCATCCAGGTGTGTTTTTCCTATTAAATTTTTTTCTAGTGCTTCATCACAGGGAGGCCATGAGACTTTAGCCTTGCCAGATTCTAATGTTTTGGAATGAGCACAGGTTCCTCCATGTTCATGAGTGGTACAAAACTGAGGAACGCAGAGACACTTGCTTACATTCTTCCAAATACTAGTTTTGCTATCTGCTCTTTTTCAGTCCTTTTTTATTGCCATTACTTGTGTATGATACATATTAAAGAGGAAACATTTCTCTTGCACAATAGTTACCTTTCTGTCATGTTGTTAATATATAAACATAATTTTGATGGGGAGAATAATCTTGTCAATGCTAGACATTGTTTGGCAGTTGAGGTTGGGATGACATGTGACACACAAACCATAAATTTATACTCCTCTCAATATAGGAAAGCACTTAATGAATAATCTTTTTAATAGAGGCTAGGGACTGAATTTCCCTTGGGAATCTGCAATTAAAATAACATATAGTTTTCAAAGTATTACACTGGCCTAAAACTCAAAGGAAACATAATTTCTATAATATTTTCTTAATGGATACGCATCTCTGTTTATCTAAATATTTAGATAGCATGGTATGTCACTTGAGGGTCCAAGTCTGCATTACAGGAACAAGACTCCTCTTTCTTTCCAAACTCTTTCTTCCTTTTTTGCCTACAGTCAAGAAAAGAAGGTATGGAAAATTCCAAACATGCTTTTTTCTCAGAGTGGGTTTCAGGCCCCTAATGGAAAGGGTGTTACTCTTGATTCTGGCTGATCATGCCAAAAAACAAACCTCTGTCTTTCAAAACAGCCTTTACCTAAGAATTAAACTTTGGTCTTGAAGATTTTTTTGCAGTGCATATCAGTCATTCAGTATTCTGGACATGCAACACAAACTGGACTTAAATTTTACATCAAGTATGCATCAATAAACCTTAAGTTTCCCAGAAGTGTATTTAATAGTCGTTCTGTGACTGCTGAGTTAGAAAGTAAGGGAATTCTTCTGATGATTTAGTTGGTCAATCTGCTTTTTGATAAGTCAGGTTGGCAAAGGTTTGCTGAGTAGTGGGGAATTCTGCAAGTTTTAGTGTCTGTCCTTTTCTCTCAACTGTTCACCACCTCTTAAGGAAGAGGTTAGGAGCACTCTCTAAACATGCCTCCTGGTACAGTACCTCATATTGCACCATGAAAAAAATCGCAAGGAATTGTGGTTTCTTAGAACTGATAAGGGATTCAGTGCACTCTCTCATGCACTTCTCTGCAGATACAGGCAAGTGCTTTCCATAGCACAGTGTATGCACTAAACCCTGGCTTTCAGCTGGCTGTTGTACTATGTCTCAAACTCCCTTAGAGTCAAGTATCCTTTTCTCCCTCTTACTGCTAAAATTAGTGCTTATTGCATTGGGGGGAAAAAAAGAAAAATAAAACTGTAAAACCACACATTGCATTGGGAAGTGACAAGTGAAGATCTTTGAGGACTGTAAAAACTAGTTTCCATGTTTCTTTCACTTGAATAAGCTTGGAATAAACCATTTTGAGTTTAAGAACACACCACTCTTCTTTGAATAATGTGGCCATGATTTTATTACAAAAGTATATAGACGTCTATATATATATATAAAGACATCTCCACTCTCTATGTATATATGATCTGACAATGTGCACTGACAACCAAGTGTATCCTAGTCTGCACCAAAAGAATCATGGACAGCAGGCAGAGTGAGGAGATTCTCCCACTCTATGCCACTTTCCTGAGACTCCAGCTGCAGTACTGCATCCAGCTCTAAGATGCCCCAGCATGAGAAGGATGTGGACTTCTGGAGCAAGCCTGTGGAGCAGGAGGAGACCATGAAGAGGATCAGAGGCCTGAAACATTTCTCATATGTTCAGCAAGATGAGAGCATTGGGGTTGTTCAGCCTGGAGAAGACAAGGATATGGGGAGACCTTACAGCAGGTTTCCAGTACCTAAAGAGGCTACAAGACAGACAGAGAGGGATCTTTTATAAGGTCATGTAGTGACAAGACAAAGGGGAATGGTATTAAACTGAATGAAGGTAGGTTTAGATTAGATTTTAGAATGTGAGGATGGTGGGATACTGGAAGAGGATGCTGCGAATGTCCCATCCCTAAAGGTTTTCAAGACCAGGCTGGATGTGGCCTTGAGCAACATGGTCTAGTGGAAGGTGCCTCTGCCCATGGCAGGGGTGTTGGAACTAGATGATTTTAGGGTTCCTTCCAACCCAAACCATTCTATGTTTCTATGAAGAATGCTCTGTAGCATTGTTTATCTGCTGTGTTTTAAACCTCCTCATCTAGACAAGTTGGATTTGCCCAAGAAAAACCTGTTTGTTTGCATAAGCTATAAGTCTAAACAATAAGCTGAAATGTAGATATTTACACAGTAAATACCTCTGTGTAACCAGAAAATTATGACCCAAAATTTATCTCCCTCCTTATGATTAAAGGTAGTAATCTAATTGTAAATTGTTAACTGTCTTGCTACCACAAGTAACATTGTTAATATGTATCTATTGCACACCAAACCATCAAACAAGGCTTTTTCATGAACCATCAGTATTTTTTTACTTGACAGAAGCAAAAATATTAAATATGGTACCACTGATAGCACTTAAATTGAGTAACTACTTCTATGTCCTTCATGCTCTGTTTTATGCACACTGCTTCTGGGCACTCTCACACTTATCTCTGTCTAATAATGGAACAGACTGGAAGATGCTGAGGGAAGCAGGATTTTAGACACATAGATATACATATATACCTTTATATACCTTCCTTACTGCACTGCTGTTTTACCTTCCATTATAGAGCAGAGGGTCATTGATAATTGTGTAGTATGCAATCCTCTAATTCCATATTCTTCCTAACAGAACTGCCATTTATTCATGTTTTCCCTTTATTAAATACAAGTACTAGGTTGCATTTCTTCAGTTGTCTGAAGAATTTCTCATCTCTAGACAATGCCAGTAGTTCAAACTTCTTTATGCACCTAAACAAAACTCAGATGACTACATTATCCTTTCTGAGACCTTTTAAATGCTTGTTTTCTTTATTTACAATTATTTTTTATCCCATTGGTTGCTCATAGACAATATGAAAATTTTTGCTGGTATTGACAGAATTAAATCCTAGGGAAAACTGTCACAAAGAGACCATTAAAAACTATCATTGGTTAGTGGTTTAGTATCAAACCAAGCCTCTCCTTGGCTCTGTTTGCATCTGACTGCTGTGATCCTTCTAGGATGATATAATGATAATTCCTTTACTGCTTAATAGATGCCTCTTTTTCTTCTTATGTCCTTTTCTTTATCATTTTGTCTCTACATACCTGTGCTATACGTTTCAATTCTTCCCTAGTAACCTGAACTTAATCCTATGTTTTATATTTCTAATTCTGTTATCCAAGTTCTATGAAGGGTAAATGATTGAATCAAACTGATCTCTTGATAGTCTTCCTATTTTTCCTCTGCAATTAGGTAATTATTAGCAATGTTATTGCTTTTGTTTCTTTAAAGGTAACAACAGCTTGGTTACTGTCTCTGAAAATACACCCTTATACTTCTCTGAATTGTTTGAACTCTTTACTCTTAGAATTTTTCTTGCCCTATAAGTATGAAGATTTCTTTTTCAGCTTGTTTCAATCAAGTTACCTTTCAGAATGACAATATTAAACAGTTTCTCTTTACAAGTTATAATTATATCTAGAATTTTTTCCCTCTCATTTATCTTTTTTCCTACAAGAAAAAAGTATTTCTAAAACAAGAGTAGCAAAGTGTTGCACTCAGTGAGCTTGATGATCTTTTTAGCCTCTGTGATGAAACATTCCAAGTCCTGATACCTGTGAAGAAAAGCCTTAAATAGAAAGCTAGTTGTACTGAAAACAAACTGAAAACATTGAGAAAATGAAAAAAAAAAAACAAACAAACAAACAAAACCACAACAAAACCCCACCCCAATTATATATTTATTACTTAAATTTTAAGATCCTAGGGAGATACAAAATTTAAGAGCTTGAGTGACCATTATGGATTTATAAGTAACAAATCTTAGAAAGATTAAATGGAGCTTTGTTAGTTCTGATGTAGGGATGTAGTACTTTGAAAGTGTAAAATGTTTTAAATATGCATTTGTTGCCCTAAGAATAAAATCTCTGTCAGCTTTTGTTTGTTGATATTTAAGATTTTAGCTAAGATTTTAGCTGCCCAGCACAGAATATGTTTCTCTAATTTTTGAATATTATGTAGACTCATCTTAAAGACTATGAAAACTGAAGTTAAGCGCTTGTCTTGAAATTTAAAAGGATGAATTTATCTTTGCCAATGTACAAGCAAATACAGGAGCTCAGTGGATTCCTAAGAACTAGTACATCAACCAGGCATGTATCTGTCAAATATTTCTGAAAATGCATTGAAGCAAACTGTCAAAATATAATGGTTTTTAGTGGTAATAAAAGCCATATAAGGAATGACATTAAAAAATCTCTTCATCTTGTGAATTTCTTCGCCAACTACCTCACTGGACCAGGGTGAACAAAAACTCATTTCCTCTACCTGGAGCAAGGATACATCACAGAACTGAGCCACTACCACGCACCATCATTCCTCTTCTTTGTGACCCATACTACCCTCTCCAATTTGTGGACATAGAAGAACCTGGAGATACTCTTAGTTTAGTAAATTGTCTCCCTAAAGTTCCCACAATGGTCTGGGTAGGAGCATGTCCTACCTTGGAGAATCAAGGGAGATTTTAGGAGAGTGAAGTTGAAGCAAAGAAAATTAAGGTAACATAAATGACCTAAACAGATGGTTCTGATTTCTCTCATAACGAACTACTACTTTTTCTTGTCTAAGATGGAACAGCTTTCTCAAAACTGAGCAGTTTAAAGAAGCATTTTGTCAAAAGTACATATTAAAAATCCTTTCCTTTTCCTGTACAAGCTGCTCCTTACTTCAGTTATTCGAAGCACCAGAGAAAATTATTTCAATAAATTTATCTTACATTTAAAGACAATAAACTAAGATTGAGAGTTCTGAAGTAGCTTATAATTGCATAGAAAGTTAGGAAACAAACAAGGAATCAAATCCCTTTTTCTCTGCCTTCCTCTATCCATCTCTCCCTCTATTGTTTCTGCTTTTCTTTCTCCTTTTCCTTCCTCTCTTCCTTTATCTCTTAGCTATGTTCTCTTTACATTAAAGTATGTATCTTCCTGTCAGCAAGAATCTACCATAACTTAAAAGTGATAACACTAATTCATGTGAACAAATACTCAACCATCTCATGCGGCATAAATGTCAAAAGGGAAATGCTCAGAAAATTGCATGTAACATATAAAATGCAAATGTAATATACAGTGTCCCATGTGGAAAATGAAAATTCTGAGATCAATTCTTGCCCTTTACTTGCCTTTTACCTTGACTACTGTTGCTGAAAACCTAAGTCATAAACTCTTCTCAATCTCATCTCACCTTGACTACCCAGATAATGGTGAAGTTCTGAGGCAGCTGTTTTCTGTCAGAGCCAAGAGAAAATTAATCTTCATAATAAGTTGCTTTATCATGCCCAACCATTTTCCAAATATTTTCACTTGTGTTGGTTGGCAAAGGAGATATTTCCTTCAGCTTTCTCCTGCCATTAGTCCCTCTTGACTCTGTCAACATCTTCTCCTGCAACTAACCACTAAGAATATGAACTTGCAATACAGATTAGAAGTTTTTTGCTTTCCTTATGAAAGAAAAAAATAAGTGTTTTTTTCTTCTTTTCCTGCTCTCAGCTGTTGTTTCTTCCCTTTCCCCCATCTTCTATTAAAAGTGTTACAAAGTCCTCAGAAAATAAAGCTTCATTGATTTTCAAGTCCACACATTATTTACTAAATTCAAACAGAAGCTTGTAATTAAGTGTCCTTTTCTGAAGATGTGTTTCTGAGTGACTTAGAACTTACAAGCAGGATTTGCAGTGCATGTTGGATCAAAGACAAACATGTTTATGCCAAACAGTTGGAACTGATTTTTAAAAAAATGCCTAAAATACAGTTTTCTTCTTGATATGGCCCAGATACAGCTGAAAGGCACACTTCTCCCAGCTGTCTGCCCTCATGGCAACTGGCTATTTCTGTGACTTTTAAGAATCTTCTTAAGGGAGACAGTAGCCTTAATGGAAATTCGTATGGGATGGAGCAAGTCCCAAGCCTGCCAGTTGACCTGCCTAATTTTGTTGCCAGGATAAGTTCAACTCCCTCCTTGGATTTAGGCATACATTTCCTATATAATATTTTGGATATTTCTAGACAGCGTTTTTAAAACAAATATAGTTAATATTTTTAAAATTATAAACATAATTTTCTTTGTCTTTTATAGCTGGCTGGAGTATCATTAAACCTAAAAGAACTGAAAACAAAACAAAAACTAATTTGAACACAGAACAATGTAGAAAGTTTCCCTAAAAGGGGTGATTTAAAATGTTATGCAGGTGTGAAAAATGGAGGTTATATCCAAACTGTTTTTCATCCTTAACTGTTGTGTTTGTTACCATGCAACAAGTGTGTTAAGAGAATGTATTCAAACCTGGTATGTCTTATTGAACTATTAGGTAAAACAAGTTATCCCTGCAGTTTTAATGGGAAGAATTTCCACATAAGAAAGAACCAGGTCCCTGAATTTTCTTATTTTTATCATTCTTTTTTATATCTTTTTTTTTCTTTTTTTTCATGCAGGACTTTTTCCTCTTCTAATATAACAGCAGAAACGTTTGATAAGACATTAGACTGTATACTTCTGAGGAAAGGATGTCAATATCTGATTGATCCTCAGTTCACATAATGAATCCAAAGGGTGAGATATTTTTGTTCTTTTATCTTGTACCTTACAAAAACCTGTACTCTTTAAAAACAGATCACCAATAATTATTTGTCTACATACCAAAAATAGTTCTAGCAATGCCATAAGTGATAATGCTATTCTAACAAAACCACAGTTGAGTCTCAGTAGTAATTTTCTACTGTTTATGATTTCCTTCACTTTCCAGGTGATCAGAATTTCAAGGTATTTTAAAATCTCCACTGTATCTGTGGCCAGCAAAATTATCTTGTTTTTCTTTGAAGTGATGTCACTAGGAATACCGAATTATTTTTACAAATAGAGCTATGTTTATCCCATCTGCAGTTCATCCTTCTTTGGTACCTTAAGTCTTTTTAAAGTATGTCATTGTTTAGTAGCAGAGTTCTAAACAATGCCTTTTGAGACCTACAAAGTTATAGTTATTAGCCTGCCAGGGAGAGCTTCCCCATACCAATGTGACAGAGACTGTAGCCTGAACAACTTGTTTCTGCAGTGTTGTTGCTATAGGAACAGATGCAAAGTGCTTACCACTGTACTATGACACAACTGAGTGTACTATGGCCTCTTTAATTGCATTCTTAAGGAGTCACCACAACCAAAAAAGAGACCATCAGTCTGGGTGGACTCCTGCTTTTTTTCAAATGACACTTTTGAATTCATATTGCAGCATATTCTTTCACCTATTTTAACTGCTTCTTTCTCCTACAGTTCCCCAACCAAGAGAAGAAAAAATTAGTCTCCTAAAGACATCCAAAAAATAACCACATTTAAAAGATGGAAAGATTAAAAATTGGGCTTTCTGAGACAGTAGGTCATATTTAGTCAATCTTGACAATTCCATGCAAGTAACAGCAGAAACTTCTTGAATTAGAAGGTGCCAGTTTCTCCTACATCACTGACTGACATAGTTCGTTATCATAGTTCATTATTATAATTTACTGATAATAAATACAGATTTAAATATTTCTTAACATGGTAATTCTACCTCCTTTATGTGTAGTTCATACCACAAACAAGCTGCTTTCCTTTTGTTTATTCTCTCTTTCTAATATTGACTCTCACTTCTATTTTATATACTGCCTTATGAGTTACTGAGCTCTTGTCTTCAAAAAAAGCTACATTGTTTCACAGAAGAAAAAAATCCCAGCAGTCTCCTCCCCATCCCCCAAAACCCCCAAGCCCCATAAAATACAAAGTTTGTGAAGTTTGTGGAACAGTTTGTGATGAGACATAAAAAATTACACAGATTTGTAAGGCTTCACAAATTCTTGTTATCCTTTAAATAATACTAACTTCTCTCTGTGTCACTGTCCCATGTCTGTTATTTTTGTAACCTGGCTCTTCCCAGAGTGCACTAATGAAGAAAAGAAGGAGGGAAGGAAGGAGGGAGGGTCTCTCCCAGCTTTTGTACACCAAAACATTTGGACACGAGGATACTGTTCCAGGTCTACACACACAAGATGTGCTGTCATGGGCATTTAACCTTGGTTTAACACCTGGAAACACTCTTTATAACTTCAGCCATTCACATCTGATCCATAGCACTGTTGTGCTACCTCAAATACAGTCAGATACCAGAACTTGAAAGGGACCTGGTTTATTACTATGCCCTTAATTTCCATATTTATATGTTATGCACAAGTTGAATTAGCAGTAGAGACAAGACTCTCTGCAATCTCCTTGTTCCCTGCAAAGAAAAGAAAGAATAAATCCAAAGGTTTAGCCATTCATCATCTCCCACAGTCTATTTAAAAACATTAAAGAAGTACAGTATCATTGGAATCTCTGAGTCCTGATAAATAGAGATAGCAAAATAAAATAATTAGTTCTGTCAGCTAAGGACAACTTTTCAGCTTTGGAATCCTGTATTGAACTGGATCATTCATTCATCTGGAATACTAAAAAGTGCAGATAACAAGAGGACTTTTTAGGGGTAGAAGATCAAGAAATATCAGGAATAAACCCTTAACTGATCATAAGGAAATTGCAGATTTGTCAATTAGATTGTCATGTGATGGAGATCAAAACAAGCTGTGGGCAGGAGGTTTACAGAGCTGTCCAAAGACTGAAATAGCTGAGAAACAAAGACCGCTGTGGTATGGTCTGAGTACCATGCACTTTTTATGTCCAAATGATGATTGCTCTTGTTCAAAATATTACTACTACTACCTCCATTGCTGACATCACTCTCATTGCTCATTATCAGTTTCAAATGCCTATGTGCCTCTGTGTCCCTGAAATCTAGCTGAGGCCTGGATTCTTCTTTTCAGAACCATTCAGCTGGAGAGACATCTCACAACCACTGGACAGAAGCCAGGTATAAGTGTTGCATACAGGCAAGGAGGTGGTAGCTTCCAAGGCACTGAACCAAAACCTGTGCTTTAATTTTCCAGTGTTATTCCAGTCTCAGACAGGGTAAACATCCTGAACATTTTTTATTGTCTGGTAAGCTCAAGGTCTGCACTACATCTGTGATTAAGTCTCCTCAAAGGCTTAAAAAAGGTTGGGTGTTACTGACGTGTCAACCGTGATTGACATCATCAACACTTCTCTGCTTATAATTTGCTTTTTTAAAAAGCACTGGGTTCCTCCATTGGTCAGATCAGTTGAAAATTATAACCCTAGCACTTGGAGCAGAGATTATATAAATGCAGAATACTACAGAGGGGACAGAGAGATTTCAGCCTCAGATTATCAATGAGTACTCAATTGCACAACAGCTTTTCAGCAATGATTCAAATGTATTTCAATACAATAATTTCAAATTGGTATGCCATCTGTTAGGATGAGAGAAATCAAACGGAATTGAAAAAATAAATGAAGGAATTGTAATAAATTATTTCTGTATATTTGTTATTTCTGAATAGATATATAGTTCACTTATCTTTAATAATTTCTTGCCTTTAGGAACAAAAGAATGATCCCCTTATAAAAAGATGGTTATCAAAAGACTAGTATGTGGCACATATTTAAAAAATTAAGAGGATGGGACTAGCCTGAAAAAGGACATGCTAGGGTAAGGCCCTAAATCTATCTGAAAAACTCCTTTAGGTGTCTGAATCTTCTTGGAGAATTGAGCGATCAGCTCGGTGACTGGATCTAAATGGTCCTACTTAAGCAGAGTAGTTGGATCAGATGACTTCCAGAGCTCCCTTCCAATCTTGGTTGTTCTGTGATGCTGTTATCTAAAATTTATTAGATATATTCAGCAGCCATAATTTCAGAATGTCTTAGCTTTTGGTGAGTAGTCACTGCTTTTAGGTATTACCAGCAACAACAACAGAAATGTTTTTCTCCACATTATCTGTGAGGCCAAGTTCAGTAGACATTGATAGCACACTTGCTGGCTGACACAAAGTGTGTTACCATCACACAAGGATATGTTGTTTTGTCCAGCCTCATAAGCAAAGGAAGTCTCTTCAGATTTTTTGATTGTCCCATGCAAAATTTCATCTCATCCTTGTCTCCCATATCCATATTGTCGTTGTTAACACTAGGCTTGTTTCTGTTCTTCAGCTTGGTGAAGCAAAAGCAACACCATAGCTCGTTCTGGCTTAGCTATTTCACTCATTCAAAAATGATTATATGTTCAGTATTCAATATTAAGCATGACTTCACAGGCTAGTGGATAGGGAAAGAATCTTTGATTATATGCTCTACTGAACACTTAACATAGAGTAGTGATTGTTTACTGACACCTAGTCTGTTCAAAGGAGTGGCTATATAGTGGAAGGAAGTTGTTTATGTTTGTTAGTCTAACAAAAATGTGTTCATTTTATGGAAGGGAAAAAGTTTTGACAGGGAGCAGTAAGGGAAACTTATTTCCTTGTAACATAGTTTTGTACTGTGTGGAAGTTTTGAGGGAACAGATGAGAAAAAAAGGCACAGAAAAACAAACTCTTCTTCTTGTTCTTCTTTTACTAGGTATGTTCTTGCAGAGATGTTGCAGTAAGCACCTGATGTCAGGAGGGTGTGTACAGAAATGGTATCTTGCAATTGGGATTTAAATGTCTGGGTTCAAGCCCTGTTTCCACTGTGTCTTATTAGGTAGCTCAGTGTCTCCTTTTGCAACCTGCTGTCTTTGATAGACCTTATCTTTAGACATGAACTCCTACTCCTGTTATTGACCTTTTTTTCTTGGCACCCAATATTCTCCAGGCATTTAGGAGAAGCCTACCCAAGGGAATGGAGGAATTTCACAAGGTAGAAAATACTTTAAAGGCTTAGTACAATGCTAGACATTGCAGGGCTTAAATCTTTTCATGGATCTAACCCCATATTAATATTACTCTTGAGAAATAGCATAATTTACAGCAAAATGTGAATATATGAGATAAGGAAGATATTTTATTACTTCTTTCTTGTACATTTGTAAAATGTAAGGGCCAAAAACATCTTGTTCTTTCTCTAAACAGTATGTCAAATAAAGTAAAAAAGCTTCAGAATTTTCCCCTCATGAAGTATTTTTATCTTCCTGGAAAAAAACTGCTCAAGTGTTCACTTGCATTCTTCAGATTATGCTTGTTGGTACTGTCTGCAGCCATGTATTTTACAGTTCTTCTAGCGCTTATCTAGGACTAATATCAAGATAATGCAGAGGATGAAAATAGCACATTGAAAATAGCAGGATTTTATTAAAACCATTACATTCTACAGTGATACTGAAACCATTAAATACATTTCAGATCTGCAGTCAACTGTTACTAGTTAACATATTTTAAACACACATGAATTGGACCAGGAATCCCTGATTAAATCAACTAATGAGAATCAGGTCCACTTCTATGAATGGTAGGATAGAGTATGCCATATACTTTTCCTCTTAAAAATAATTTGGAACATCATTTTTTTATCTCCTTTTTATCTTTATATGGGATAATAGTACTTCTTTTTCATACATGAGTGGTTCTCTTTCTGCTTTTTAAATGAATAGATTCATTTTTTCAAAACAAAGGTTTCAGTTTGTGGATAGACTTTGTTTATATAGGCAGGTGTGTCTGATGGGTGAGCCTATCTGCAGAACTAACTTTTGCTCTAAAGCTAAGAAAGAAATATTATAACTGTTCAAAGCATTCAAACACCAGTGGACATTATGCAAAACAGACATTCTTAATACTAAAAATTTTGGAAGTCATTACAATGAAAATTAGCGTGTTCTGTCATTAGCCATTAATGATTATTTTTATTTCAGCAAAAAAAAAAAGTTTTATTCTCCAAATGAAATTGACAACAAATACAGATGTAAAACAGGACAATGACATTTATCTAAATTTTCTATTTTCTTTATTTCTTCCTATTTCCTTCTTTCTTTTTTCTGTTACAACTGAAGAAATTAATGCTGCTATAGATATATATATACAGAACATAATAATATAATTATCATATAATTATATATATATATATATATATAATGCTGCTATAAAATACAGAACATAACCATTCCTTTTCTACATAAACTGTGTTTCTTTCCTTGTTAATAGTTCACATCGTTTCACATCTGGGTTTTATTTTGTATTTAAAATTATTAGATAGTAATTTATGTAGCCATTTCATTGGAGAAATCCAAGGTAAATCTTTTGATTTGCATATTGCATGCTTGTGCTTTTTAAATATCCATTTGTCTTTTTTTTTTCTCTATCTAAAGTCCATGACAATTTTCAGTGTTTAATTCTATCTTTAGAATCTGCTTGCCGCGAGATCTAAGATTAGGCTGTGACTATCAAGAGATCAATTGCTAGTTCCGTTGTTAGTGACTGAATACTCTGTATAACCACATACTTACAAAGCATGAAAAACTCTTTACTGCTCTTACCTTGTACATATGTCTCAGTTCTTCACCCCAGCTGATATATGCAGAAAAAGGAGAAAGAGTGCACTAGACCCTCAGGAATAAGAAACTCTTGAAAAGGCATTCACTTTCCTGTATTGCAATAGATTGTACTTTAATTTTATTTTATGGCCAAGCATGGTCTGTGCTATCACAGGGTGTCTGCCAGTGTCACATTTTCTGTATGTGTTACTATATATGTGTTTGAGCAATGTGATCATTGCTCAAATCTTTCAATTTGGCTTTTTTATTATAAAGACAAATATCTATTTTAATGGCACAAATATGTCCTTAAAACTAAGTAATGGCTAATCAATTGTAAACCCCACTTTTATTTCCAGTGTCAGAAACACAGAATCTGAAAGGCATATTGACATTGTCCAGCTGTCAGAACAGAAGATGAGGAAGGGAAAGAAGAATGATTTTCTTTGCGCCATCCTGCTTGGAGTCTGCTGCGGCTGGGGATGGCACTGGGACAGTTGCCCAGCAGTGGAGCTGCTGCCAAACCAAAGGGACAATTACTATAAGGGACAATCAATGACTCTGGGCTTGCTGGTTTCTTATGGTTGACTGGTAATACAGACTTACTTTTGGAAAGTGGTTTTCAGCAGGAGGCTGGAAGTCAATCATGTGAAGGAAAGCCCCAGCAGAGTAGTGTACCTCTTTTACATTCTTAAGAAGTAATGAGGTATTGAGACCTGGGTGAAATTGGTATTTGAAGGTACCCTGCCCGGGGTGAAAAACTGTAATTCCGTGCTTCCAAAGCTTACTAATTTAAATACATGATGTGGTAGTCATGAGAGCAAGCAGCATGGTAGATAAAATAGTCTCAGCTACAATGGCCATGAATGTGTGTCTTCTAACAAAGCTTCAGTTACCTACATTTACATTTTAATTAGTTATCCTAGTCTTCCTTTATAATCAGAAAAAAGGAATTTCTGCATCTAAGGTGTTATTCACCTCACTCTAAATGTGTCCTAAATTAGGATCACAGAAACATTTATATCTATGTACTGACTGGCTCAAATGTAAAAGTCTATGAGGTGACTGTGGTTTCTAGGTGAGATAGACTGGACATTATGTTATGATGAGCTGAACATATACCCTAGCATTAATTTAATACGTACTTTACTAGAAGAACTCTAGTTTGAGAAAAAAGAATACTTATCTATGTATTCAGATTAGTGACATATGCTATTCTAAAGCCTGTGTAGGTGTCTAAGTCGTCATCAAATATGTCAATCATGGAAACATAAGTTCATCCTTCCTATTTATCCACTACAGCTTTGTTTCCTTCTGCCTTAGCTTCAAATGGTCACTGCAGAAACTCACTCACCCCACTGCTCAGTTGCCAACATGAGTCTTCCCTGGAAATCTTCTGGCTGTGTGCTGCATGCAGATGCTTCACTTCTTATCTCACATTCCCTTCCTGCCCGTGCCACGACTCTTCACCTCTACCTGTTCAGAGTTTTTTTATGAATTGACAGCCAGTTTTGATCTCAGGCAAATAAAATGCCTGTGAATTCCTCTTATTTTTAATCTTTACAAATTACATAACCTAGCAAAAAGTTTCTAGTGACTGAAATTTGAGTAGAGAATTCAAAAGTGAATATATGTATCCCTCAGGGACTCACAGAAAGAGTGGAGGTAACAGTATGTATCTGCAATGGATTATATGAGTTTTATGTAAAGAGTGATTCAGCTGTCCTTAACATATTGCTATAAACTGATGGAAGAGTGGGGAGAAATTGACTGATAATTTTCCTGTAACATCTTCAGCACCATCAGTTGTTCTGAAAAAGAATAAAAAAGGAAAATAATATCCCTGGTATAATGATTCCTGATTTTAAAGTGTCATTTTTGTTGCAAAATACATTATTGTGAACATAGAATTTTCTTGACAACTTTCAGCCCAGAGCAAAGTTTCATTGATGAATTATAAGCCACTTAAAATAGGGAATTATAATTTAAACCCTGACAAGATCCTTAGCTATCATGGTGCAAATGACAATAGTATATAAGTAGCCTGCCACATATTTTATGTTAATAAATATGCACAAGATAAAATATGGTATTTTAATGTTCTAATCTCATATAAACAAAATTTTAATAATATTTCAATACACTTTCCTGAAATACAGTAATCCATATACAAATCTGAAGCAATATGCTAATAAAATGTTCTAGCTAACCAGAAGAGAAATAAAATGCACGCCTGTATAAATTCATTGACACAGCAGCTCCCTCCTTTTACCTTTCAACCTTGTTTTTATCAAAATGTTGTTGAGGGCCTGGGTTGCTGAATCAGATGGTAATTAACATTTATAACCTAAAATACTATCTTAATACTTCATTGTGAAGTAGAGAAATAAAATAAAGTTATAAAATAGTTTATTTCTAGATGTCTCTGGACCTTTAAAAAATGTTTTCAGACTCTTCAGAAAAAAAGCCAACCTGCTGTTTTTATTTGACCACTCATTTGTTTAGTATAAAGAGAAATCCTTATGGCCATGAATATAACACTGGCAATAAAAATTCAGAAATTTCCTGTCTCAAGGGAATGTCTTTTTTCTCTACTTCAACTTTGTCCTCCTGAAACATCATGTTAATCTAGAAAATGTTGTTACTTGACACTTACCTCATTGGATAGATTAGGTTTAATAGTGATGAAACACATTACATGTATTTAAAGCTTTTGAATCCATATATTTATAAATATTTTAAAATTAAAATAGGTAAGTTAACGTATTTGAAAAGCTGTCTATAAAATCTGTGGGGGAATTTTTAATTGTACATTTTGTATAAAGTGTAAGTTTCCAGTGTATGCACATACACTGTATGCACATAAATGCATATTCAAAACATAGGAGTATTTTTGCATTTTAATTCAGTCAATGAAAATGTAGACTAGGACCTCATTTCAAATCTGCCAGGATTCAAAAGTCCTATAGTCTAAGCTATCTTTATGATCTTTTGTAGTCTTGTCACCCTCAGGAAAGAATCCAGATTCTGAATCATGGAATTGTAAAAAGCCTGTGTCCTCACTAGATATGAGAAGAGAGGAATTGGAAGACTGGCCAGGGAAAAATAGTGGTTTATTCCACCTTCCTGTATTCCAGCTTTTCGCAAGACAATATAGAAGGACCTACATCCTTAGAAACCGAACTGTGAATTTTAACTATTCTATTAACAAATTCCAATTCACTTGTATCTTGCCTTTGTTCAACACAGGTCATGCACTCTCTTTGTCTCCCTTCATGGTTTTCATGTTATGGGCTGCCCAACTTTCCTAAAAGAGAAAGTCAAACCAGAAGGTGGTTAGGAAAAAGTAGTAATCCCAAAGCTGGACTGTGTAACATCTGCCTGGGAAATCCTGTTCAAGAATATTAGTATATGGTCTGTGAAACAAGGGAACATGATGCAGGCCTAAAAAAAAGGAATTAAATGGATACATTGTACTGAAGTGATACTTCAAAAATTATACATGCAAAATATTTAGATCACGTTAACATAAGAAAATTAATAGCTAGATAAGATTAAGAGGATTAATAATTAGATTTTATAATAATTAATAAACTGAGATACTGTTTTGCAGTATGCTGTTCTCTTCCCTAACCACATTTCCCTATTGTATACATTGTCTGAATATGGTGCCAGATTTTTCCCCAGCTACCTCCAGAGAGAACCATCATATCACCATCTTCTCCATCCAAATAATCTTTCTAAAACTTTAGGTAGCTAAACCTCAGTTCAGCCAAATAGTTGTATGCCTGTGGTAATTAGCATAATTTTGGTTTATTGCACTGCAGCGTTGACATACGAACTTTCATTAACCTTACAGGAAAAGAATCACTCAGTCATAGCAATTAACTCTAATCAACATGGGAGAAGACAGTGCTGAAGGCACTGAAAACCACAGAGTGTGAAGGGCAGTGTTGGTGACATGCGGTTGACAGTCACAAAAAAACAGTGTCATCTGTCCTGGGGGGCAGAGAAATAGCGAGATTTCAACACGGCATTTTTGTGTGATTAAAATGTTTTGGTTTCCAAGCTTCGTTTATTCTCTTCACTGTCATGTGGTCTTGCATAGTCAAGCACGGTTTAACACTTAGTTTTTTTAGTTATGTCATTGATCTTTTGGGTTTTTTCCCTCTCAGCATATTTTTATGTAGTTGATTTTCTACATGCTCAATTTTCTTTTAAATAATGTAAACATTTCCATGCTATCTTTGGCAGGCAAGCAGCTGTTTTCACTGTCATGAAGGAATGTGCCTGGAGGGCAATTGTCTTCTCAGCTTCTCCTTAGGCCTTAAGGACTAGACACACATTGCATCATATTGTAGTGAACAGGTAAGTAATTTCAACACTTCTGGAAATCATCAATAATAATACTTGATGGCTTGTTTAAATGCACCCACCTGCAGTGCTGGAAATAGAGGGAAATAGTGTAAGGGTACCAGATCTCAAAAACCTGAAAGTTGCAGAATTAAAAGCTGTGTCTTTGGCAATGTAATTAAACAGTTTGTGAGTTTGGGGTATTTGAAGAAGTTAAAGTGAGATTTTAGTATGTTTTCCTCCATGAATATGAGTTTTTATTGACCTGTGTATCATGAATGTATTTTCTGGGCACCAGAGAACAGACCACAAACCTTTTCTCCTTCAGGGCCTATGGAGTGGCCAGAAGGGAAAGGTTAGCAGTTGATGAAACTTTGCTTGATAGAATGTACAAACCCATTGACTTAATCTTCTGGCAGTTCTCATGTGGTTTTCTGAAAACTACATGCTCATATTGCTCATGTTGAGCAACAATCTCATTGGATGTTTTTGCAGAGATGTAAAGGGAAAACATTTGGAAATCTTTCTCCATATCACACATAAGACACACCATTGCTTCAGGGAGAACTGCTTTTCTGCTCTTTCTGTACCTAGCAACAATAAATAAGAATTTCATTTCTTTACCACTAAATGTTATGCTTTCTGTAAGCATTAAATTCACTTGAAAATGCTGTTCTTTTATGGAAACACAAAGAACTATATTTATTATAACATTTTAAATCTTCATTCAAAAATGCTAATTTTAAGCCTTTCACAAATACTGTAGTCTGTATTAAAAACTGTTCAGAAAGAATTTGCTGTCTCTGTACTGCTTCTGCTATTCATAAAATGCATTTAAAAGGAAATAATCCTTAAGAATTTAAGCCCATAGAAAAAATGACTGATTTGAACCTGATCTCAAGAAAAATATATGGTTGTTATATTCAATTTTCACACATGTAATGCTTCTTGCTCAATAAATTGTACCAAATTTTCTTTATTTATTATACTGTATACATGGACTTTCTACTTTTTCAAAAGCATGGTTCCTGCTTTATTAAAGTCGTTATCAGTATCTGGCACAAACATTTTTAGAAAAGCTAATGTTTTAAGATAAAGGCGCTACCAAATGCCTATAATCACCCAGTCAATAAATGTGCATCTTACATTTCCATGCTATTGCTGTCAGAAAGAGAAATAAAGGACACAGCCAGCCACAATCAATAGCTAATTTCACTAAGAAGAATAGACACTAGTCTGGTATTTGTATGTCTGTGTGGTGTGTTCATTTTGGATGACTCACCATACTGGAAGTTATCATATAAGAATTGGCTGAAAACAATAAGTCAGTAAAAAAAGAAATGTGGAATAATTTAAAAAGACATCAAAATTATATGAGCTTTCAAGAAAAAGTTTCAAAAATATCTGGTTCAAAGGCAGCTACGAGATATTAATAAAAGAGGAAGCTGAGGACATCTTTCTTCAAGAGGTTATGGTGCAAAAAATTTATATAACTAACCATTTGTAGATTGAATTGATCAACAATGCTAACAGTAGTGCAAAGATAATTTCCAAAATATAAGTATTTTAGTATAATTCTTGGCGTCTTTAGATCTTCATAAAGCAACAATTTTATGTTACTATAACTTCTAACTCTTTATAGTATCCTGCAGATCTTAGGAAAGCATTAAACAGATGTCCTCAATTTATCAAAACAAAGTATCTTATTTCACTAATGTGCATTCTTGAGTTATATATATTTGCAAAGTAAAGATAACTGCGTTAAAGAGGAATACAGCTGAAGAATAGAAATTCATCAGCATTCCAAACTTACTAATCAATTCTCTCCCCAGCCCAGTTACAATGAATATAAATTGAGAAAAACACAAAGAAGTAGGCCAGCAGGAGGTCTCAAATGCAGGTGAAATTAAAAATAAATACTCTGGTTCAAAAAAGTCTATTTTCTGATTCTTGCTCTGAAATAGATTGGAAATACTGATAGCAATTGCAGTTTTCAATCAAAAAATCTTCTCTGAGCATTTTTTTATCTTAAAGTATATTTTTTCAAGGCTAAAAACACATTGAAAAGTTGTATTTGAGCTAAAATTAAGCAAGCTGATTTGTTTGTTTATCATGTGTCTGAGTCACAACATTATCCGCTCTGATACAGACAATTAAAAAAGCAATTAAAGAGATTTTCTTGTCCAGAGGGCTATTCAGAAAGGCAAATCGACAAATAGAACCCAAGTAACAGACAAGTTTTAAAAGAAAAGAACTAATGAAAATATTTGTAGGATACGAAGATGAGAAGAAAAGAGGCAGTCCCAGGCTTCTTACCTGCCCCTCACACATTGCATACTGAGCCAGGAGTCAAGAGCATGTAAAGCAGCTTGATGTACTAAAGCTCAAGCCACACAGATGATCACACATTCAGATATCCTGCAGACACAGGCCATTTCTTTATCAACAAATTAAACGTACCTCAGAGTTTTGAAGGCACTGAGATAACTTACAGAATGGCTGTCATCTGCCCCAAAACACTGCCAAAGCTGGCCAGCTGTGGTGGTGCATTTGAGACAGCAGCTGAAGGGAAACTGCCCATTGTGTATTCTCACAAGCTGCTCTGACTGACAGACCCTGTGAGGGAATTGTTGGGCAACATAAATAATTACAATAGGCTGAATATATTTTAGCAAATGTGTCGAGATTTCCGTGAAAAGGACAATCACATTCTCATGCCCTGAGGCATTCCAAAGCACTCCAGAACTGACTAGTATGGATGCATCCAGGCAGAATGACATAGTGTTACAGACACACAGGTGCTTGAAGCCTTTAAGATCTGTGCTGGAAGTTATGAACCGTTAAAAGTGAATCTTAGCTCTAATTTAGTTACACAAAATATTTAATGACAGTCAACCTTTTTTTTTTTTTTTTTTTTTTTTTTTTTTTTTTTTTAGTTTGAGAGCAACTGAGCACTGTCACTGTAATTGTCATTAATGGAGACTGTGGTGTCTCCATCGTTGGAAATATCAAAAATCTGTCTGGATATGATCCTGTAGAAATGACTCTAGGTGGCCCTGCTGGAGGGCCCAAAAATCCCTGAGCAGGATTTAGTGTTTGAAAAGGCCTCAAGAAGTGCTTAATTTTTGAAGACATGAAGGAAACAGAACGTAAAACATAAAGAAAACATGAAAGAAAAGAGAACAATGTTATTGGTCCTCTGCAGCTGAAGGAAATTTAGTCTGTTCCCTTCTGTCTTCCAGGAATGTCTGACTATACCCAGGACCATTATGTTTGGGCAAACACGGCCTGCCAATATTTTTGGGTTTTGTATATAGGCCAAATTAATAGGTAATTTTACTATCTGTGCAAATATTGACGTCTAGACAGCAACTCAGTTCTACCTGGAATTGGAACAGAAACAGAGGGGAGAAAGAAACTAAAGGCTTTATGTTTTCACTAATTCTATACTTGATAAATAACCTTCCTCATTGAGTACATAATTGTAATCTTACAAGCATCTTGTGTTTCAAATGACAATTTGAAGGCAAGAAATGAAGAAAAATTAACATGAAGAAAAATGCTTCTGTCATAAGAATATGTGTAAAAATATAATGGCATAAGCTTATGTATTACTAAATTTATTAATATTTTAATGCTAGCTCAAAAGTAAAATTTGGAGGAAAAATATATGGAGAAAGAAATACCTTTGCAATTCCATTTGCATAAGAAAATACACATGAATAGTATTATTTTTTCAAGTGGAAATCCTTGCCTGCATGAATAGAAAGAGCGCCATTGAAGTCAATAGATAATTTTTCTAGATAGTGAAGACATAAATAGGTCAATAATGGTCAGAGAAGGACCTTATAAGAAAAAATACTTTTTGTTCCATAAACCTTCATTTACATTTTTTATTGTTCTAATTTCTAACTTGCTAATACCCATTTTCTCATTTGTTTTACTTTGCGTTTTCATCTTCACCAAGTAATTTTTGTTCATGATTCAGTTTTATGAAGTAACCTTGAATTGACAGTCATTTTCAATGGACTGAAAACATACTTACAGATTCATTGAATTACATTAGATTCTCTCAACAGCTCAAGTGTTTTTGACAAACTAAATAAGGCACACTAAGTGCATGGATTTTTTATCCTTTTTGTCATAACTGCTTTTCCATGTCATTTCACACTGTATCTCTAAAGTTATGTATCTATTTTCTAATTCTAAAAGTTATGAAATTATAAATAAAATCCTTATGTGTATAAAGGCAGCTTCAGACATGTGCAATGAGCAGGTTTTCAGAGACTCAAACAGAATCCTAGATCACATGTATAACAACCGACAAATCAAGTGCTATTAGACGTTTTTAGCATCATTAGCCAGGGTATTACAACATGAATAGACATGCATCTTTGAATGAGATTCAAAAGAGAATATGTAATTAAGATGCAGAATATGACACCTATAAATTCTACCATCTTTCTGTAGGGTATATTCAAGTGCATATTTGTTTATTTATATGTATACATTGTCTGTGAATATTTTGCGTGGGGTGAGTCATAAGAGTATATGCAGAAGTTGATTGCTGGGGAGGATATGTGTGCACCCACACAAGCCACTCAGAGTGAGAAAGAGTACCAATTTCTCACTGCACAGGTCTGAACCAGATTCTACCCCCTCCATACTTTTGTGCCAGGGCTTCTGACTGTCACACAGCCCTGACTCAGTACTCCTACTTGTCATTCAGCCCTCATGAAGGGCAAAGAAGATGGTCAATAGCTGTTCTTCTCCCTTCTTCATCATGCTTACATGCAGAATCTCACAAAATTAAATAATTGGACAAAATGCAAAGGACATACTCCTATTTATAATTTTCACCCATACATGTGCAGCAGGCTTCATAACTAAACCAAAGGGGGAAAAAATCAGCACTTTTAGAAATGCGAACTAAAATGAATGTTTATTTGAATATTGAACAGCAAAGCTTTATTTTGTCAGAGGTTCAAGCTGAAAACACAACTGGAGGAAATGCCAGAACCCATGCCAAACGGTGAAAGCAAACTTCACATTCCTTTCTCTTGGTAAGTCATATTTTGACAACATATATATAAAAAGCACATTTAGACACAGACTATCACGGGTGTCTATGTCTGTATAGAGCCTTCCAGGAAAATATGCATCCTGTAAAAAACTTTTAAGTCAGTCTATCTTTGAGTAGATTTTGACTAGATACCTTCCATCTTAAATTATTATATGACTTTATGAGTCATATATTTTCACTGAGTTCAGCAGGCACTAGATTGGACTGCTGTTTCTTACAAAGATGATATTTATTCAAAATTTTGAGTGTCAGGTCTGTTAAAAAAATATTATTTGGGGAAAAGTAATTTCAGAAAAACCTGAATGAATAATAATGAATGAAAAATCATTATGAGTTGGTTCTAGTTTTTAATTTAAAAAGAGGAAACAAACTTAGAAGAATAATTCTTTGTGAAAAAATGTATTAAACACAATTTTTTTCAAAAAGTTGCTTTGATAGATATTATTCAGAAAGATCTTTAAAAATCTTTGTTGTTCTATTTTCATTTAAAAATCAGACAACAGCATTGGTAATTTTTTCATAAAAATAAGTTTTATCTAAAAAATCAGTATTCCTTAAAATTTTTTTCATTTACAAAATTAATCTTCAATATTTATAACAACTATTTTTTTTGGTATGGCTAAAACAGTTAACAAGATAGCAGAGCTGTTTTCAGAAACTACAATATTGAATATTAATCAGTTTTATCATTTCACAGGAAAGCAATTATCCTCCAGATACAACATACTATACCAGCATAAGCTGGTTAACTTCTGAAACTGATTAAAATGCAAAGAATACCAGTGATCCAGATCTAAATCAGATAATATGACATACAATCAGGGCTATATAACACACTCTTCTCATATGTCCTGGTGTCAAAACAAGTTAGGTTTCCTCATGGATTTTAATGTATTTCAGTCAGAAAAAAATATTTTTGTACAACAAATATCACCATTACTTGTCTTAGTTTTATATTATAGTGTATGCTATTAAACTAATTAAGAAAATACAATAGCTTAGACAAACTTTCTAGAGGACAGTTTTTCATTATGGAGTTAAGGAAACGAATTCAAGAAGAACAAGTGACAGTGGCAAACTGCAGGCTGAGATCTTCTAATTTGACTAATAAACAAATTGATATCAAACTATTCTTAAAGTGCAACTGAACTGGTTCCTTCCTAGCTGTTTTCTCTAAGTTTACAGTGTCAGGAAAGCATGACTCAAAAGCTGGAGTAGTCTATTATTCCTTGTGACTTCCCCCAAACAGGAGTATCGGGATCACTTACTACAATAAAGTGCTAGGAATAAAAGGTAAATAATGAAGATTTCATGACAGCGCCTGATAGGTTTGCTGAATGCTGCAGATATCTCTCTTCAAAAGAGAGCTAATAAGAGGAAAAATAGTAACTTCTGTAAAAGGAGCCTGCTTCTGGGATGAGACACTGTCGCTCAGATTCAAAAGCAGGCAATGTTACTTACCATTCCCAAAGCAGAAGTCCTCTATCAGGTGGCCTCAATACATGGAAGATGAGCCAAACAGAGCTGAAATAGCAACACGAGCATTCTCATAATACAAAAAAAAGTGCTCAGGTAGGGACAGGGAGAACAATATCTCTTCACAAGAGAGAACAGTAGAGCTGTAGAGCAAAGAGTGCAACAATCAACAGCTGGAAACTATGAGTGGCATAGAGCAGGACTAATGGAAATATTATGTAATAGGTACTTTCCTAACAACATAGGAGCTGCCCAGAGAATCTGGAGACAGCACTACTGTAATCAGTGTACACTGCATGAAGGTTTCACACACTGAGGGACAAAATATGCTGGAAAAACATACAATGGTATTCAGTGTCAGACAGAACAGACTATATCTCGGATTTAAAAATAACGGGCGGAAACCACTGAAGTATTACCAGGGAAAAAAGAGAAAAGAAATAAAACCTGAAATCAATTCAAGACAATACTTATGCAAAGTAAGACAGGTGTGAAGGTCAAGCAAATTACTATATGGGATCAGAGAAACTATACTAGACAATTGTATTTAATTCCAAATATAAGTAGATATTTTTCATATAATTTAATTAAGAAACAAGGATTGATGGTATATCATTAAGTTCTAGACATATTGAATAAGTCTGATTCACCTTCATGATAAAATATGACTTGGCAGAGGCTGTTTAAACAATTCACCTGAGGATGAATCACCTGCTTAGGCTAAGTATGAAAAAGACAATCAGCAACTCAAGGTGCACTCTGTTATATGGATTTGGGAAATTAAAAATAATCAAAGGAGTTGATAACACGAAATTAGATATCACTTAGTGGAGTGGGTGTAGATTTAATAAGTGCTGTGAAAGCAACAGCCTATACCCTCTCTTGTCCAAGTCATGTCTCCTGGAACCAGGGCTGACATGTGGTTGCACAGCTCCTACGTCCATATGCAGGTTTCACTGCACCATCAAAACACAATGTTTATGGCAGCAGAAAAATGTTTCCTATTTTATATGTACAGAAAAATGCTTGTGCTTGGGCAAAAACATATGCTTTCTACAGCTAATCAAACAGTAATTCTCTCATTGGATACCAAAGTATTCTCAAGACAAAAACTGACAGCAGGCTATGGAATAATCCCTCTTGCAACAGCCCTAACCATGTTTGGAAGATTCAGCTCCAAAGACGAAATATTTTCAAAAGTTAAATAGGTCTCATCATTACATTAGTGACTTTCTTCCTAACGCAGTCTAATGTGTAGAAACTGTAATGGTTATTGAGTGTGACTTCTTGATTTTTTCAAAGACTTTACTTACCATATGAGTAGTCAAGGAGCAGGTAACTTAGGAAATGTATGTAATCAAAAATACAGAAGAGCCAACAAAAGTATAATAATATCGGAATTATTTCAGGGTTAATGGATTTTTTGATATTCAAACATCCATTAAAATAGCCACTTATTTAGGAAAATATAACCCATATAATGCTCACAAAATAAAAACCATGAAGTAATCTTCCCATGGTTGTAACATACGGGTGCTGAAGAATTCACAAGAAAATAAATGGGAGAAGTGTTATCTTGGCCTGTATTGGCAGTGTTGAATGGACTCTTTATCTACATTACCAACAGATGCACCTCTTCATGCTTTTAGAGCAATACTCACACACAGCAGCTCTCAGGAAGCTCAGAACCTCTTTCCCTTTCATTCATGGTTTATCACAGTCTACTTTACTCTTACTGCATTAATAAAGACTGAAGAGAGCTGCCTTGCAAAATTCACATTCTAACAATGACATGATGCTAAAAACACATCTAAGCCAGCCATTTCTCAGAGGTCCTCTGCAGCATTGCATTCTCCTCCCTCTATCCAATACCTGAGTAATCCAATAGCTCCTTTTCATCTGAGATGCTTTCAAATCTCTCATTGGTAAGATAAATCTGATCTGTAATTTCTACCCACCCAAAAGAAAGTAGTATAGAGATATATGCCTCCAGGCCATGTGGAAAATCCTTCTTCTTGAATGAATTCTTAAAACATAGCCAGACAACAGATCGACTCTTGGTTTTAGAGCTTAGACAGATGAAGTATTCCTGTCTCAGATAAAAGGTTTGTTAAGAAATCTGGGAGGCAGACCCAAAGAGACTTATAGTTAAATCACTCATGAAAGAGATGCATTCAAATGCTCTTAAAGTGAGGGGAAGGGTGGAAAAGAGCTGGACTTATATAATCTGCATCCATAGTAAGTGCTCTAACCAGCTATTTTTGGCTATACTCTATGAAGAACATACTTTGCTCAGCATGCAGTAAATAATTGTTGGGTCAGACTCTGCAGAAAATCTAAAAGGGGTCCCTAGATTGGGATATGGCTCGTGATGGGTACCAGTATAAGAGAAACATCAATCTACTCCCACTATCAAAAATGTATTCCTTTTGGGAATTTTACTGCAGAAATAGAATACTTTCAGCACCTCGGGAAACATTATGGCAACATTAACTTATAGGGTGGTTATATGCTCAGGATCCAAATTTGAGACTAGTCTGGCAGAGAACTTAGAAGAGTCCTGACTTGGTATACTGACTGGATTTTTCTACATTAATCAGTAAGAAAGTAAGTAAATAAATAAAATACCACAAGCCCTAAGGTGTCATCATTTCATTCATAACTAGTAGGTGACCTTCTGCTACAGGTGTAAGTGGCCCAAATGGAACAGCTGCAATTTTCTTTAAAGAGCTGAGCACATATCAGTCAGGGTTAACAGACATTGCATGAAGAGCTTCAAGTAAATAGTTTCTAATGGAAGTTGAAAGAACAGCGGGAATCAAGCTCCATACTGACTTAATGAAAGATAATAATCTCAGTATTAGCCAGCTAATAGTGAAACTGCCAGCAACTTAGATGTATTCAGCTAAAGAAAAACAACAACACATAAAGCAAAAAGAGCGTAGCACTCTTTTTCTCATAAATGTTTGCACCAAAGGAAGTCAGTTTCTGAGAGACCTGCTGTTGCATGGGTTGGATTGCAGTTGCCTATAGGCAGTTGATTGCATGAATGTGGAAGGACAGCACATTTTATTACAGCATCGTGTCCTAAAAGCAATTTTTTTTCAGAAAAATAGAATCTAGCAACTTGTTTAGTAGTCTGCCCTAAGCAGTTAAATTCAGGCTTTTCTACAGAATGTGAAATATTTGAAATGAAGACCAACTCCCATACAGCATAACCTGACCATGTACTTTCATTTCTTTGCTTTCTGGATTGAAATACTTGTATTTTTTGTTGGTGATTGTTTCTACTGATATACAATCTGTAGTGTTTATAGTAACTGCAGATGTTCAGGCCATATAGAAAGGGAAACTGGTATTTGCAAATCATACCTTGATTTCTCACACTGGTTTTCAGTGTACTGCTCAAGGGTCACCACTTTTGCACAGAACTTTGACTATTATTATTGCATCATGTGAAGAGCTGCACTTTTACCATAATTGTGGGGATACATAGTGAGCAACAAAGACTTTCAGAAGATTTTTAAATTCAATTTGTGTAGTACATGTAGGATCATCTTGATTTTCCAGGAAAAAAAAATTATCAGAAGAAAATATAGAATTTATTTTCAGACTTATTTTTCTAATTTTTTATTAATTTAATAAAACTAGATCAACATTCAGAGCAGTTCAATGCATGAGACACAAAACTTGAGTAACAATGCTGAAATCAAAAGGAGGCAGTTTACTCAAGTATCAATTTTAAGGGGGAAAAAATATCACTACCCCAATTAAACTGAATTCCTACACAACAATGAAAGACACCAGATCTAAAAACAACTTCTAAACAGGTCACAGACAAAAGTTCTTGCATACAGTCAATCATACTCTTGAATTCTTAGCATACTAAAAGAGCTTTGACCAGGGCCAACCAGGACTGTCCTATACAGAGCCCAAGCAGCATTCATGGAAAAGTCTAGGCAAGGAACTATTCCCAACAGGTTGGATGCATGAAGACTGAGAGCAGGGAGAAAACTACATGCAATTTGCCACCTCAGGTTGGTTCTTGGATAATTTTGCTTACTTAATAATACAGCTACTACTAGAAAATGTGTTGGGAAAATCACTATTTTTATTAGAAAACACTCCAGATAAACTCTTTCAAATCTGAAATATGCACAGGAAGGCCACAAGTTCTCTGTGGAAAGCCTTGGGTCAGATACTCATTTAACAGAAATGAACAAAGTTATACCGATTTTGAATAAAGTCAGGAGCATTATGATGATTTCCATGTGAAAGGGATGTTTGTACTGCTTCACAGTACAAAACCATCATCATATAAGTTCTCGGGTTTAAACAGTTATGAGAGATTTCATGTTTCTGAAAAAATATCTTCTGAACTATGGTTGGTTTGTCGGCCTGTGTCCCTAAATAAAATAGGGATGGGAGTTTTAAAGGCAGAGAGAAGTGGAGATACGCTAAAGCTATAAATCACTTCATCCATTTGTTCCTATAGAGGATCACTAAATGCAATAAATCAGATGCTATAAAAATCTTGGGGGAACTGGTTCAGAATTTTACTGACAGAATCATGATGTCTGCTTCTTCCACAGAGTAATGTAATAAGAAAAAAGCAATGTTGTAGGCCAGAAACTTGAATAGAAGAACACAATTTTAAATTGGTAGAAAGGAAAAATGTTTGAAAGTTATTACTTTCCTCTGTATTTTTAAACATCTACGATATAAAATAAAGTTTGAATCTTTTTTCAGCTGCTAATGACAGGAGAGGTAAAATGACAAGCCCTTTCATGGGGTGTAATATCCAGTGTCCAGTCATTAGCTTCCAGGAAATACATTACTTCAAAATTAATATATTGCATAACTAATATAATAAAACTGCCTGACATCATAAACATTGTAGAAAACTGGTGCATTCTGAGCTTTTTATGCATTGACTATTGCTGGTCTATAACTATTACATAGCTTCTCCTTTCCTATTGTTTCTTATTTTTCCTTTTCCAAAATGAGAATTGCATCATCTGTAAACTTTCAATTGCAATCTGTTGTTTTTTATGTAAACCAGGATCACTCCAAGTGAAGATTGACACCACTGCCAAAGACGACTTTGAATTGAAAAATCACTTCCAAACTGACCCTCAGGACAAAGAAATCTAGGCTAAGAAGAGGGAGTGTTTTTTCATTCATAAGCAATTATCAAATTCTCTGTGGAGCACTGTATAATAAGGTGTGATAGAAGAATGCATGAATGTTGAAAAGAAAATAAGTGAAGCTCAGTAGTTTTGCACTTTAAAGTAGCTCATTTCTCTTGGGTTTCATGTAGGTTCTCTTTAAGAGAAGAAGGGACTCCAATATCTTAACTATCATGACTTGACAAGTCTTTCTGTTTGACCATCATATTTTGGGCAACTCGTTTGGCCAGGATGACTGGAGACTGACTTCAGACATTTCTGGTAATGGTGCTCAGGGAAAAGGATGCCTTTTGAAAGACCATCTAATTGAAGATTTGATTTTGCAATTAACAACTTCTGCAGCTGCCTGTTGTCAGAGCATTTAGACTCAAATTTCCAACTTGGCTCAGAAGGGAGGACAAGGTTCTTCCTCACACAAAAGAATGATTTGGCCATGGGTATACAACATGGGTGGAACAAGGAAGGAGGATAAAGCTTTCAATTATCTAAAAATTTCCTTTACAAGTTGATGCAAGATCATATTTTTATTCTATGGCTTCATTTCCCAATAAAATGCAACTAAATTTTTTGGGTAGGAAAACTGATTTTCACCCAGACCTATTTGGGAGAAAGAATGCTAATAATTGCACAAATTCTCTAAGCACGGATAACAGAGCTATACCTCCAAGAAACTGCTCTATTTGCAATAGCTTCTACAGACCTGCTTGCTTCACAACATGCAGTGGTGGTGTTTACTCTGTTTCATCAAACATTCATTGACACATTTTCTTGACTAGTCAGTCAGATCATGGTGGAACTTGCATTTGCTGGCTATCCATAACCCCCTCCATTGTTAATCAAAGGACTTAGCTCAGCTATACTAAATTACTACCAAAAAAAAACATGCCAAGTCACACACTTATCAACAGTGAGTATATATATTCACAGATTCAAACTGATATGAAAGCCAATCCTAGTCTCAGTTATTGATCTCAGTTAGAATCCTGTAAAGTCAGTTTAGCCTAGACTATCCAGGAATAGAATTGGTCCACATACATTTTTTCTACAAATAAGGAAATTGGCATAGTCTCTTCCAGATTATACAACTATACTCTTATTTCAGAAACTTTATCTAAACCTTCAGGTATTATTTAATCTGTTAGTGAAGAGGTCTTTGGTAACCTTCAGATTATGGCACATATTTCCAGTGAGCCACTTTGGGAATTTATTTTTCACAAAGGATACAGAAACACCTCAGGAAAGCATTGACTAACTGGGAAACAACTGAGGAAATCAAACCCATTTAGACCCTTCAATTATAAAGAATATTAAACTCACAAAGAAGAGAAACAAAGAGGATTTTTCTAGCCAAAAAATTCATTCCCAGAGCAGAGCCCTGGGAAAAACAGCAGCAACTTCAGATACCTCAATTTTTCTTTTGGGGGAGGACTTCTGTTTTTTCACACTAAAAAGAAGAAATAGGGCTAAAGTCATTTACATGTGTCAAGCTGGATAAATTCAAACCTTTGCCATAAATCCCTAACTGCAAATTAGTTCAAGCCTGAGCCATGAGTGAATTTTTTTCTTGTTCTGCTCCTGGCTTGCTTAAAATGACATTAAAAAAATAAAATCAGCAAAATCCAGATACAGAGAAATAGGATAATAACAGAAGAATGAATACACAAAAAGCTTTTAAAAGGATCTTTAAAAAGCACAGTGAGGCTTGGCTATGTCGAGGTACTTTTCCTAAGAATTGAACAGTGTATTTGATATGCACGAAGTTTAAACCTGCTTTGCACCTCGTGTAATGAAGAGCATTTATATTGAATGACCTTCCAAATTGGCTGTGGGATAACCATATGAGCTAGTAGGAAGGCCTTAAGGGGCTCAATATGAAGGCTACATTTGGGTATGTGCTGACTTTTAGTAACTTACATATTTATGGCATTTTATTTAAATTGGTTGTCCTCCATATTGACTGCCTGAGAAAGTTTTAGTCAAGGAGAAATTTCTGCTGCTCTACAATCTTCTCTGTCCCGGTCTCCAGAAGAAAGGCATCTGATCAGACTTGCACAGACTGCACCGAGGGAACAGAATCACTCAGCACGTGATGTAACTCATTCCTCCATCTGCTTTGCAAAGGAAGTGGAAGATGCCAGTACATGGAAGGAAGATTTGGAACTGTTTCCCTCGCCTTCTGAATTCCTCAGGAAGCATTTGGAGCCAAGACCCTCAGACAGATGACTGTTCCTCTCAGGACTGTTTCTATCAGTGGTATGTGTCTCTGCACAGAACAACCAGATGAATTAGCATGATCTTTCAGGTAGATCATCCCATTTTTACTTCCCTAGACAAATAGAATAATAATTATATTTAAATATAAGCATCTTGCAGACTTTCAAAACCTATATTTAAAATGTAAATTGCAAGTTTATATTTACATTAAATGGATGTGTAAATTTACATTAAATATTTATGCTGCTATTTAAATGTATAGAAAAGATAAATAATCATTGGAAGCTAATTGAAATTGTTGCAATTCCAGACTAAGATTTTATGTTCATAGAAACATAAAAGAAATCCCCCAAATAAAATGTCCTTTTTCTTTAGAAATTACTGAATAAAAAGTTTCACACATAAAATCATCCAGTCAAAACATCTTACATAACTGCATAAATTTATATAGTGGATGGATTTCTAACTATACTAAGAGACTGACATTTTCACTACATTTTCAGCCAAAAGTTTTTGTTAATAAAGTGAGGTTTTCCTATCTTACACTGAAAAACTTCAATATGAAATTAATTGTACAGATACAAGTGTTTAGGTGTCTGCATAATCAAACATCTTTTCCTCCAAAATATTTAATACATCTACTTTATTTTCTGGTCTCTATCCTTCTAATCACTAATAGCAAGTAGTGTAAAGAATGTTCTCAATAATAGAATATTACTGAATCTACATAGCTATTCAGATATCTTAATGATAATTTAGGAAAAAAAAAAAACAACACCTTGTTTGCTTATAGAAGGAGTTATATATAGATGTAGTTTTTCAGGGGTATATCTCTACACATACAGATGCACAAGCATACAGCCTGCAAACTGATTTGGGACTCAAGAGATACTTTACTGTCCTGTTTTCAGAAGATCATATTCTTTTCTTGTTTCATTTCGCACTCGTTTCCCATCATTTGGAAGACAGAGCTAATGACCTCCATTGTTGAATAGATATATAATAAAAATTAAGTACTTCTTGCCCAGATGATTTCTTTCAGTTTTCTACCATGAATGATCTGAGAAAACTCATGAGTTGAGACACTGGGAAGTTTAATTTATCCTGGAAACACCTGGGTTACTTTGCATAACTCCTTTTAGTTCAGTAAAAGTACTCCTGTATCTAAGGCTCAGCATTAACAGCCAGTAAAATCTTTGCATTGGCTGATGTAGATGACTTACAGATTTCTCTTCAGCCCTTTGACATCTATGAAAAGTCACACTGCTGAGTTGCATGAAGCTCCTATTAGGAAGGAGCTAAAGGGGCTAAAAATGTATCTCGAGACCACTGTACCAAGTATGTTTCAAATATAAAGATTTTGCTGCTCATAGATGCATCTAAGTAGATCTTGTCATGTCAAAGTAATTGCAGGGCCATTCTTCCCCACCTTTATCTCATTGGCATCTCTCTTTTTCAATTCAAGAACAGAACAAGGTCTTGAAAACAGATAATTGTGAAATTATATATTCTTTGCCAAAAGATATTACCTCATATTGCTTAATTCTGACTTCAACAGTCTCACAGATTTCTATAAGAAAAGGCTTTGAGAACAGGAATGATATTTTATGCTTCATATGTAAGACAGAAAACTGGGGCAGAAATGACTGTGCCATAGAGATGAGGGAATCATTCAGAGTTAATAATTTATTTGCTGCATATAAAAAGCTTCCTTTCTTCCTTTTTGAACAGTTGTGAAAAAGCATCTTCCTTTCAGCGGCAAGATAGACAATGGTGCACTTGAGCAGGTCATTCGGGGTGAGCAGAAGGCCATAATACACCTTGCACTGATGTAGCCTGCCTCCCTGCTGAAGTCCTTTGAGCACAAATCTTTACACTATTACCTACCCTTTGGTGTATGGCCACTTGTGTTTGCTGATTTGTGACCCCTCCAGGCTGACATGCAGGCTAGAGAGCACAGGAGGAACCTGGGGGTTCTCTGCTGCACAATCCTGAGACCCACAGGTCTGGGTCAGGCATCCTCAAGGCAAGAATCAACAGTGTGAGACTCATACATACTAAAAGGTACAGCTCTGAACATAAATCTGAGATTAGTTTAAAGATTGAAAATATAATAATAGCATTTATTTATTTGTTAACATTATTCAAATTCTCTCTGCAAATATACTTGGTAATACTGTAGTAAGCAATTTATTACAAAAATTTAATAAAAGTAAAGAATAATTTAATTTTGACCGCATTACTTATAAATAGCAACAAACAGAAACAGTGCTTTTGTTCTATGCACTTTATCATCTATATGTGTAAAAGTCTTGCCACCAAAAATCTGGCTTCATAAACTTCCCATTCTACAAATACTTCTGCCCATGTTTGGCCATATTATGAGACAAGTTTGACTATGCATTAAGTCACAAGTATAAGGAATATTTGTGGAAAGATGATGTAGTTGATGACAATGATGATGATGATGTTTAACTATAGTTGCAAAGAACAGCAGGAAATTTTAGGGAAGTCATTGCAGCTAGCATTTAAGCAGCAGTTGTGTTTTCTTCATTCTGTGGAGAGCAGACCAGAACTTGGAACTAATAGCTTATTGTTCATTCTCAATAACTGCATATTAGAACTCCAAGTATGAATTTCTTCGGTACATCCACTATTCAGTAACAGTACATATTTTAAGCAGCCTCTCAGTAAATTAGTTTCCTAGAATATTCTTAGAAAACGAGCACAAAATGAGTTAGAATATTGCCATGGAAAATTCACTGTTTCATTTAAATTAATATTTGCAGATTTCATTCCTTATTATCTGCTTTGCTATAATCGTCTATAAAAAGAAAACTTATACATATTCTTTTTTTATGCAACAAAACTGAAAATTCATTTAATATTTTTTAAGGACTGAAAGTCTTCCTGGAAAACAAACACGAAGAGGAGCAACACAAAACCCTGACTTTTCTGAAGGCATCTTCCATGCATACAAATGTAAATATGCATTCAAGCCATAGATATAAATTATATATATATATATATATATACACACACATAAATAATAATACATAATACATACATACATTATATATATATATATATATACATAGGTACACTATGTACAAAAATGTACACCAACTAAAGCAATAACAGAATTGCCTTAAAACACCTATATAAACTGCTCCAAACTGTAAGTTGGAAATTCTTTTAGAGACATAGTTATAGAATGGCTGCAGTGAAGACAAAACTATTGTTCAAGTCAAGACAAGTATTAGTCTGGAAAACCAGAGTGGCTTCTGCCCTTCCTTTTCTGCTCACAAGCTTCCCTTCAGCCTGTGAAGATCTCTTGATATCAGCAGCAGCCTTCACCAGAGACATGAACTACTCATCTCTGTGGACAGCCTGCCTAAAGCACAGAAAAGTGTGTCTGCTGTCCAAAAGACTGTCTTTCCAGGATCTACTGGAATCATCTGCAGGTGCATACATGTGGGACTTTGGCTGCTCTGCTGAAGTTCTTCTGTTCTGAATGCTACAAATCACTAGATAGTCATAGGATGTGAAAACTGAGTACAAAATAAATCATGGCCACATGGTACCAATTTTGGCCAAAAGTCTAGGGGCAACTGCACTATATAATTTTAGGATTTTTTTTTATCTCTTGCTGTAATAAGTTTAAATATTTTTTATTTCTTTTTGCAATAAATTTAGCTTACCTTTGATCCACTAACGCTTGAAGCATGATTATTTTAGATTTTCATGTCATTCTAAATTCTACTAATCACCAAATGTTCCTATTTGACAAATGTTCTGTCTTTTATTTTCAATGAAGCCTAAAATAAAAAACCCTTTTTTTTCTGTTATTGTTTTTGTACCATTGATGTTTTCATTCATGTCAGCATAACTCATAAATGAGTTTTAGATGAGTTGAGCTGCTTTTGCTGACTAAATTTGCAGCAGCAAAGCATAAAGCGTTTTAGGCTCCACAAAAGCAGTCTTTTTATTATTTCATGCTGAGAGACTGGTGGTTTAAAGAGAAAAACAGATACACAGATTTCAATCCTTTTTTTTTTCTTTTTTTTTTTTTTTGTTCTGTTCACACAATGAGGCTGAACAATTCTCTGCACTAGAAAATTATCAGACTCTGTATAGATTTTATAGAATGTATATATATTTTTGCCATTTGGCACCTGCAAAAAGTTCACTGTAGCATATACCTAAAGTGTAAGCTGTACAGTCACATAAGATTGTCTCTACAATAAAGAAATACAATACCTAAACAAGCAGTACATATGCATATGGAATTCATTCAATTCATATATATGTGTGTGTATACACATAGGTATACCTATATTTATTCACATAAAATAGTTATTTTAAGTTATTTTAATAGTTATTTTAATAAGTATCGATGTGTTCTGTGGCATGTACCGGTTCTCTTGATGAAATTAAATGCACATTACACTTTGTCTTCTCGGCTGTTGCATGCTGCCTAGTTTTCAGTTTGGCATTATCTAGGTATGCTGTCACAGATGGAAAGTCACTATGTGTGACATGTTTTTCACCTGCCATATAATGCTGAACTCCCTCCATCATTTTGTATAACCAATTTGCAATTCATTTAGTACTCATACATGGAATTCCAAAATAAGCCAGCAAAATGTTTACTATCACCAGTACTGGATCTTAAAGCAATGAGAAAGAAGCCCAGTTTTAGAAGCTTTTACATGTTATAATTTCCAGATCTGTAACCTGCAGCACAGGAAGAGAGATTAAAATTATGGATGAGGTTCTACATTTGAGGCTCTGATATTAGTTTTATGTATTGACATCTGGAACAAAAAGGATTAGTTGTATAATTTAATCCTATCAAAGCCAGTTGTAGTTTCCCTCTTCTACACTGTGTTAAATGCATGGAAGCTTCATGCAATAGCACAGGACTCTCTAACAGTGCTTACATTACACAGAAGGCATGGTGACTTAGGACACATTATATAAACAACTTTGCAACACATCAGTTGATTTTTCTATCTGAGTCCATTATTCGCTTTTCAGTCCACAACCTTTCATAGGTTTTAATGAGTAAAAAGTATTTTAAGGTTGTCATCTTGCTCTCACAAAATAACCTTTTATGCAAAAAGGCTTTACAGATATCTCATTAAAATCTCCTGGGATCTATTTTACTATTTTTCTTTTATGAAGTAATATAACAAATAATAAGAGTAAAGAATGATATACTAGATGTTGCTACAAGTAAAGATGAGATGCAATTACTTGCCTTTATCAAGAATACAAGAAGCTCAGAATACTGTCTTGGACTCAATTCTTCATTTTAAGGTGATAAAACTTAGATGAGGTGCATCCCATCTTGTAATGTGCCTTTAGAGAGCCTCTGCATCTTCAGCTTCCTTCCTGGAGCTGATTCTTTATTAACACTGAATAATACTTCCTGTTGCAAACAGTCTTCATAACCTTGCAACGCCATCAAATATGTCACCCCAAAATTACCTTTTCTACCCTTACCTGATTAAATTGTTAGTATTTGCACATATCAAATATCCGAAGATTCATTGGACAATAAATCAGTACTTTATGCACAAAACACAGTACTAAATATTAGGATTTCCTATTGCCACTAGCAAAAAAAAAAGCTGTTCTTTACAGCTGACATTTGTAAATCTATTGAGCTATGAGTTTGGGTGGTTTTTTGTTGTTGTTTTTGTTTGTTTGTTTGGTTGGTTTTTTGTTTGTTTGTTTTGTTTTGTTTTTTGGGGTGTTTTTTTTTCATTTTTATTTTCCTGAACAATAAATAAGGAGATCTTTAAAGATACAGTCATATGATAAATGCAGTAAATACTGTGGAAGAGACTCTTTAATTTTTATAATTTATTCCTAAGCTGTGCTCAAGACTTTACATATTTAGCCTACTTTGAACACTGTGGGAGATGTCAGTAAGCATATAAGATTACAAATTAATCTTACTTACACAGTAGGAGAAAGATTTTATGTCAAGGAGTAAGAGTTACAGAAGTATAATCAGAACCCTTATTGGCTAATTACATATATTAGTTGCACTGTAAAACACGAAGCACCCAGCCAGCACAAAAATAGAGGTAAACAGTGTCCAAGACACAAGTAAGTTTTCATACAACCATTCTGAAACTAATGCAGATATTCTGGATAGTTCTTCAGGGTCAATATACCTAATAATAGGTGTAGCATTAATCATGTATGCAATTACTGCAAGGATCAAAACCTAAAAATTGTGGTTTTTTTCACAATATAGCCTTAACTGAACAGCATAACACAAAGCTGTAAGGGAAGTGTGCACATTTTGCTTCAAATAATAATGGGTATTCCAAGTGGCTACCATACCCTGCAGGTTTCTTTCCTAACACAACATTCACTGTGGATAAGTTCTTGCTTACAGATGGGTCCTTGCACAGGGAACCTCATATTTTAAAACTGGCCTTTGGTCATCCAGTAAGATTTCTGCACTGAATCTCCCTGTGTTCACACAAGCCCTGCTAAAGCTTGTGGTACTTCAAAGGACAGCAAACTTTGTATTAGCTGTTACTACAGACCAGAACCAAATGGAGGATAAAATTTTAAATTCCATTTTAGCAAAACCTCTATGAAAGACTAAATTAATTAAAAAGTTTTGAAAAGTCTACAGCAAATAGGACATCTCTGTTTTATGATTTTTCTTTTTCGCTGAAAAAAGCCTTCAGGTAGAAATAACTTTTAACAGATTAGTGTGAAAGGGGAAATCTGAAAATTTCAGGTTTTAAAATTTCTTTTAACTTGTTTTGAAATGACTTTTTGCTTTATTAAGTATCAAAATTGGGGAAAAATTAAAAGTAAAGTAAAAAATCCAAGCAAAATATTTCTAACAAAATTTTATGGATATGCTAATTTGTTTTCATTCTTTTTTTTCAGTGGTGCAAACAATGAACTTTAGCTCTGGGTCAAGATACAAAAGTGTTTTGGGGTTTTATAGTTATTTTGTTCATGCAATGAACTGGGCAAATAACTAAATAAAAGCAGTTATTTGCAATTCTACTACTCTACTGCCAGCCATAAAATCTTTTCTTTGAAAAGCTACCAGCTTGGCAACTACATATCCAATACATATCCATATTTCTTCAGCTATCTGAATTATATTAACCACTAATTCTACCTTTTAAACAAGCATTTTTCATAATAAACCTACAAATCATGGTGATAATGAACAACTTATGCTTGGATTTTATGACGTTGTCTTAAACATACACACACATGCACACAGGACTGTTACAGAATCCTTTCCTGAGATCCCCAAAAGCTCCAAAGTGCTTGAGCTGTCCTGGGCTAGGGTCTAAGAAGGGGGTAGGCCACTAAAGAACTGGTGGTCAGGAACCACTGATCTACACACACCTCTGGTTAGTGGTTGCAATTATTTATGCTAGCAGCTATGGAAAAGCTGCAGAGGGATTCACACTTCTCAGTTATAATCCTTTGATGTAGTTCAGGGTTATGGCTATCAGACAAGGGCAACCTTTGTGCTATTCATTGTAGCTGCCTAATGTAAGTAGAGTTTCAACCAAAGGGAGGGTCAAATGTCCGCTATAAAGAGAATGGAAAAGAATGTGCCCAGCTCTCTTTTCTGGAGTAAGGTGGCCAGAAATTCTCAGGATGAACATCAAAATAAAGAGAAATGACAATTTTTAGAGTGGTTTTCTAGGTAATTGAGTAAATTTCATAATACAGTGAATACAGTAATTTCCCATGTCACTCTGTCTGTCAAACTCACAAGAATTCTTGAATGTCATTTTAGAGGGGTAAAAAGACTAAAGATAAGCAGTTTTTCATGAAATTTCATGAAAACTAGCAAGTGGCTGGAGACGAAACACCCTAATATTATTCGTTGTGAAGGAAGCTAATGAGATCACCCTCCCTTAGACATCAGACAGGCGGGGAATCAGACATCAATAGCCATGCTGCATAGCGTTCCTCTTTTTGTTTTAAAGCTTTCCATGTTACATTATCTTCTGCCCTAATTGCTATAACAGGAGGATAAAATGGAAGAGTATGGTAAGGGGTTTGGAAAGATTGGTGTCCCATCTAGACAACATTTCCATTCAGTATAACAGATAAAATTAAATTATCAAACTCACTGTGACTTATGTGACCGGTTTGCAGAGGATAATGAGAGCCAAGCAGGAGCTGCAAATGGGCTACAACCATTTTCAAACTCTCACTGAGATTTGGGATCTTCAGCAAAACAAATGGTTTTAAGTTGTTTCTTCTTACATAGCTGTATTTACAGAAATGTGTCTACTATCTAGTGTTTCACACTTCTGCTTCCTATTGCTTCATCTTTAATTAGACTGAACAGGCTTTTGTTTTGATTTTTTTAAATTCACACATTGTATTTAAAATATCTACACTGTAACTGCTGTATTCTTGAGGCTGTTTTATGTTATATCATATAGCAATCCTTTAAAATGACTGGGCAATGCTACCTACAAAACTGGAAGGAAACTAAATATCTGACACTACGATGATTTGGCTTCTTATGATTTTGATTTAAAAGTGTTATAATTCAAATTAGATATTTTCTTGCTATGTGATTTATGAATAATGAAACTACAGCAAAATAATGTCTTTAATTGATAAACAAAGCTATGGCTTCCTATGAAGCAAGCAACTATGGTTTCATTGAAACATACTTCTTTTAACTTGGACAACAATAATTTTGTGCAAGCCATCAGACTGTCTTAGAAGCATAACTTATAACTGAATAGGCTGTGCTGAAAACTGCCCTTGAAGTGAAGTATTGCTAATCAAGCAACAAAATATTTAATTTTGTGATGAAGCTAAATAATTAGTAAATCTAACATCTCTCTGTGACATGTAACTTTTGGGACTATGTAGAGCAAAATGACACTAAGTACAGTTTTCAATTGTAATATCTTGATTTTGCAACTGCTAGGACCAGATGACATCCAGTAATATCATAACATCAAGCCTAACTAAATGTTTCTCAGGATTTGTAAACTGTGCACCCTGCTCCAGGCTAATAAAACTGATTTGAAAAAATGCCAGCTTTTCTGATTTGTATTTTAAAATTATTTTTTCAATTCTATTTTAAAATTTATTTCATGCAAAAACACCCATGAGAAATGTTTCACTTTTTTTTGAAAAGATATTTTATTTCATCCTTTCTTCCTTTTGGAAGCTTGGACTCAACATTCATCACAGCAATGCCACCAGGAACACAAAAATTATTTCCTCTCTGAGCTGGAGGAGTAGCTTGCTATAAATGACTGCTATCTCATTGCTGTTTATGCAATTAGAAAGCAATCATTAACATGAAAGAAGGTTTCTATTTCCTGTTCTGAACTGTGGTACAGGGGCTATTAGCAATTACTGGCATAAAAGGTGCCCCTACAGGCAGTTCTCCAGATGTTCTCAGTTTTGAACAGTTACCAGCTTCATGCCAATCTGCCTGACCTCAGGCTTCTTTCTTTGCTAAGAGCTGGCTGGACTAAGGAAATGATTTGCAATGCAAGATAATAACTGTATTCAGTCTACTAACTTCTGAAAAATGTTCTATATTCATCTGTGCCAGTGAATGACACATTGTTTCTATTAACTATATTTTTCGACATATTCATCTCTTTCGTATAGAATTCCTATAAAGCTGCTGAAACTTGAAATGATGGGAGTTTTGCCGGAATGGAAACCAATTATTAAAAATGGGAATGATACAATTGCAGTCACTCTCAGTCAGAGCTGTAATACCTCTCTCTGGGTACCCTCCATGTCAGGTATTGAAGAGCAGAGCCAATCTAGTAACAAAACAGTTTAGAAAGGATTCACGGTATAAGAGAGATGGAACTAATTAGGCAGGGAGCCATTGATCGTTGTGAGGTTTTTGCAGGAGCAGAGGAAGGTGGCTCACATCCAAACCCTACATTTCCTGGAATACAAAGAAAAAAGCAGTATCTAAAATGGTAATGTTTGGATGCAGATTGAAAGATTGCCATGCTGTATGTTATAGAGAACAAAAATAAAATAGACAGTTAAGTCAAAAACTCTGAAGTAAAAAAATTTTTTTTGAAATTTTGTTTGTGGTGTGAAACAGGAGTGGTTGATGACACTGAAGATCCTGCATGTGCTAAGGAATGTGGCTACGGTGACACAGAGTAAGTCTGGCAAAAGGCATCTTTGTCAAAGCCCTCCTGAAGCGCTTCAGTGAAACCAGAAATACGAACTGTAGCCATTAATTACTTTTCTGCATGAATTCACTCTTCGTTTCTCTTTCTAAGGATGTGACCTTAAAGACACTGGAAGTCCAGGGCAGTTTCCTTTTGACTAAGCAGTTTGGCTCAGGCTTTAAGTCTGAGGACCATTCTGCCTAAATGCAAAATATCCTAATGCAAAGCCTCATAATTTAAGGACAGCAGACATCCCAACTGCCTTTTATAGTCAATGGATACCTGCCTACATACACTGAGACTGTAAGTAGGATAGGTTGCTTTCTGGAATCGTTTCTCCCTCTGTTGATTCCAAGAACTCAGGGAGACAAGGCTCCTAAGTAGGTACCACAGGTGATTAAAATGAAATTGGTTGAAATTTGGTCTCATTAAACAAACAAAACAGCTATTTGAAGATACTATATGAAGCAAAACATGAATTTTAAAAAAAAGTATTTATCTAAAGTAAAATTCAGAAGTTACTTACCATTTCATTGATGGTACAATATTACTAATCTGAAAAGGAATTCCCAGAGCTTAATATGATTAACACATAATTTAACAGAATTAATGCCTTATATGATATCCTATACGTCAAGAAAAATATATAAAAGGACTACATCAGTATTTGTTGGTTTGGAGAAGATAAAGCACATATATTTGAGATCAAATCAGTCTCTTCGGAAGAGTGTAAGGTTTTCTTGTGATGATTCCAAGTATTGACTTAGCCTCACTTTAAGAAAAAAAAGAAACTACTATGCTGACAGCTCTGCCTTCATGTTCCATTCTCTAAACCTGTAATAAATACATAAAAAAACCTTTTTCCACAGAAGTAAGGGTCTTTTTTTAGATTAATGGTGGCTATACTACCTCTCAGCTTGACTTCAGAATTTAAAAGAAATGTTACGTATTGCGCACTTGCCCCCAAAATATGTCTTAATCCCTGACCAGTGAGTGGTCATTTTTTAATGTCCAGAGCAATCCATTTCTCCATATAGAAAAAAAGGACACCAAGCACTTGCACCGCAGAGTGATCTGAGCCTATTTTAGCCTACTGCCAGAAAGGTGTCTTTTTGTTTTGGGAAAATTATCAAAAGCTTTCCACTTATTCTGTCTAGCCCAAAGCACAAAAGGCAGCTAGATTTAGACGAAAAGAAGAAAAAAAAATCTACAAAGGCAAGGAAACTGTGGGCTATGACTATAGGTATTAGGGCCGATTGTATGTTTGACCAAAGCACTATTTTTCATATTTGCAAGGTAGAATCAAACATTTTCCTTTGTAAGACACATTCTTAATCTCATAAGCTAGTTCTTCAAAGGGGTTGCATTCTAGAAATTCTTATATTGGATTTCTGCTACTTAGAAGGTCCCAAGAATGTTCCCTTCATGAAAAAAGAAAAAAAAAATAGAAGAAAACCAATCAAACCTCAAAACCAAACACCATCTGCAGTGTTCCTTCCTCAAAAGGAAAGAAAACTGTCTTAATAGTGAAGGAAGTAAGGAAATTAAAAAGAGGGGATACACATGTACTCTCAGTCTGTAAAGAAAACTTGCAGTTTCAAACATTTAAAATATTTTTTAAAATGCTAAAGAAAAGTCAAATTCATTAGTATAAACTTCTGCATCATAGCTGGCATCTTATTTAATCCTCAGAGAGTTCTTTGTGCCTCATGACTTTGGAATGAATTAAGAAACAGCTCATCTTAGAGCCTATTGTGCATTCCCCTTAGTACCATTTTCTGCTTTTCCTACAATTACTAGGATTTATTTTCTTCCCTTGAAAATAGGATTTTTGTCTCATTTGAGTCCCTGCTATTTAATTCCTACTTGAAGTCATAATCCTCCCTGTTACATCATACCAATCTCTTTCTAGCCAATTCTGATTTCACGGGCAGGATTTTGAATTAGGAAGAACTGATTATTTAGGTACACCTTATGTAGCAGGATTTAGTCCATCTGAAACATACAAAGTAAGGAATATTTCAGCCAGACAATTTTAATGAACTAAACATAAGGTACAAGTAGTGAAAGTTTGAGTTCCTGGCTATCACTTCACAGTAATATATTAATTAAGGAGTCAATAGTCTCTTTTCTTTCCAAGGTACTGCTTTGGAGAGATGCCTCTGATATACAGGCTGTCCACAAAAATTTAAGTTGAGGTGATCATTTTTCCAGTCAGTGGTGTCAGAAAAGTCTCTAAACTTCAACCGGTTTTAAACCTCTGACTTAAAAAAGACTAAATGTTATACTTGGTACCCAAAATTGTCAAAATATATTGGGTTTGTTTTTTTTTTTTTTTTTTTTTTTTCATTTTTTGATGAAACGTGTAAATTTCTCAGACAACTTTAAGAGTGCAACAGAAATCCAAGTGTTTCTTTAATGGAACCTGTCTCATGGGTTCTCTCTATGGATGGAAAATCCTTTATTGCAAGACTTCTCTTCAGGAAAAACTGCAAAGAAAAAAATCAGCTTAAAGCAGCAACTGACTTTTGTAAAGCTAGGCATGTTAAAAAAATAAGAGCAGTTATTGATTACAAAAATAATCTATAGCTGACAAGGACACCTCTTGATTTTCAGAAAAGTCTTATTTCCTCAGTGCTGAACTGACAGGATCATAAATTGAGATTTATTAATTCTACAGGATCGTCCTTCTGTAGAACCAAACAAAACCTCCCATTTCACATGGGAGAAGAATATCCATACCAATGAAAGCTCAATACCTATAGCTGACCAACTGATTTCAATTTGATGGATTAATTTATAGGATATAATGTGCTGACTATTCGAACTAGAAAAAAGTAACAAACCAACAAACAACTTCATTATATAAACAGAAAGCATTTTTTTTATTTAATGTGATATTTTATTTCAAGTAACTTGATATATGCAATCAGTCATCATCACAAGTTTTCCTATATTAGAGTTTGCACTCAAATATTTTTAAACTTTTCTCTCTGTGCTTTCAAAGATAACTTGCAGGAACAGCTTAGGCTGTGGCTTATGCTACAATACCGGCAGCATTCACCTTTTTATGGGAACATAGAAGTGAATATGTACTGAAGCCGAGCACATTATTAAAATACAGAGAAGTGTAAACTCTCAAGCTTCAGTGTGTCTTTTGGTAGGGCGCCTTTTTTTTTTTTTTTTTTTTTTTTTTTTTTGCTTTGGGTTTCTTTGGCAGGTATCTCAAATACCAGAGTGAAAGGTTTGGTCGTAAAAATGTCACAAAGGAACCTATCTGTTCAGTGATTCTTTTCGAAACCTCTTACTACCAAACAGAAACACATTAGACGGAGGAATACATTCCGTAATCTTCTTGCAAGGTCTGTGACGAAGACATGGAGCTGTTTCAGAATCTTGACGGAAAAACATAGACCTTTCCCTCTGCTTATCGGCACTATCAGAGGGGCACGCAGAGCTCGGGAAATTACGTGTCCGTCCATCCCGGAGATGCGGCGGTGCCGCGATCTCGGCAGCGGCTGGAGGCGGCCGCGCGGGCAGAGCGCGGGGGCTGCGCGGAGCGGGGCTCGCCCGGCCCCGCAGCGGCGCTCCCGGCGGGAGCGCACTTCCCGTCATCCACGCGCCATCTAGCGTCGGGAAAAGGGACGCGGCTCGGCACGGGAGCGGAGCGGAGAGGAGGAGGGAAAGGCTCCCACACCCGTCCCAGCTCTCGCCGTTCCCAAAGCTGGTAAGAGCCATTTGGATATTGCCACCAGAACTCCGAAGTGGCTCGGGGCGGGTTGTCAGGAGGATCGCTACACTTCACTCCCCGGCATCTCATTCTCCCTTTTATGCAGTGAACGGTTCCCCTTCCCTTGAAAGCAGCTAGCGCTCCCCAGAAATCCCCTCGGTACCTCACCTAAGCTATCGCCGCCGCCCGATTCCTACCCAAAGCACCGCGAACTCCAGAGGGTCTGTGCGGTGCTGCCGGCGGAGGGGTTGGACCGCACGATCCCGGCCCCGCAGGGACACACACCGGCACACACACCGGCACGCGCACCGGCACAGCCTCGCTCCCTGCCTGCCCTGCCGGCGCAGCTGCCCGCAGCCCTTTTGTTTCGCCCGCGGAGCGATGTCCTGCCCGCTCGCCCGCCCCGCGCTTCCCCGCGCCCGCACCGCCGCCCGCCCCTGCGCCCCTCGCCCGCGGGCGGCGGCGGCGCGGCGGGATGGCATGGCCCGCCCGCCTTGGGGGGAGGCAGCGGGAAGCCCCTTCCCCGCCCCCGGCCGCGCCAGGCCCTCGCCGCTGCCGCCCGCAGCCCGCGGCAGGGCAGGGGCAGGGGCAGCGGCCGCAGCCGCAGCCGCGCCTGACAGCGGCCCCGCGCCGCAGGATCCGCGCCCCGCAAGGACGTGCTCCACGAGCTGCCAGGCGCGATTACGTTGTTTTTTTTTTTTCCCCCACCCACCCCTTGAACTTGTTGCTTGGCGCTCGGCGGTGGCGGAGGGGGGTGGGGGTGGAGGAAAGCCTTATTATCGATGTCCCTTTGGATGCGATCGAGCTTTCTCAGGAGCAACTACTTCCCCGCGGTTCCCGGCGGGGCGCGGAGATCTAGCGGCAGAGCCCGTTATTTCCAAAAGTCTCTATGCAACTGAGCGCTCTCACCAGACTTTCACAGGTAGGTGCCGCAGACTGGGCACGTCTGGAGGGATTCGAGAACTGAGCCGAGGGGAAGGGGCGAGAGGAAGGAGGCGGGGGCACGGGGGAGGGGTTGGGGGGGCATGGTCTACCACCGACCGCCGAGCCCTACGGCACCCCGCACCCCTGCCCCGCGCCCCCGGCCTCCCCCCCCCCGCCAGGGAGCTCCGGCCCCTCTCCCGTTCCACGGCCGGCCTCCCCCGGATTCGCCTTTCGCCGCCCGCTCGGGCGCTCCCGGGGATGCCCCGTGCAGCCCACCTAGTGCCTGCGTCTCCAAAGCCCCCTCTCCTGCCCCCGCCGGGACCGCGGGGGCTCTGCCCGACCCCGGTCTCCTCGCCGCAGACCAGCCCCTGTCCGTGTCCCGATGCTCCGTCCGGGGAAGAGACCCGCTCTGCCCGCTCCCTCTCCGCGAGGCGCTCTCCGCTCCCGGCGCCCCATCCCCGGCATCTCTCTGCCCTTCAAAGCATTTCCTGCACGGAAAACTTGCCTTAAAAGTTTAATGCTGCCGCCCGGAGCTCCTCCCCCTGCTCCGCTGACTCCCCCGGCCCCTAGCCGGGGTCTGAAGGAGTCCCCGGGCAGCGATTAAAGGTCAGGGAGAGGATTCTTCCCGCCGCTGCTCCAGAGCTGCCGCCGGGAAGGGGGCGGCCCGCCCGGCCCATCCCCTCTGCCCCTCCACGGCGAGCGGCGACGGCGCCAGGGCCCCGCTGCAGCCGCCCGGGAAGGCTCCGCTGGCTGCCGCGGCCCGGCTCCGGCGGCGGGCGGGGAGCGAGCGCAGGAGGGGCGGGGGGACAGGCTGCATCGCGCGTGGAGGAAAATCTCCTTCCAGGTGGCTGCACAGCTGCACTAGAGCTACTAGCCGGCTCCAGGGGCTAGTGATTTGAGGACTGTTGCTTTCGTCCAGGGGCCTCGAATGGAGACCTTCTATCCAAATGATCTGGCTGTCAGAGAAGCTGCTTTGAGTACAGGGATTTCCAAGTGCCTTCATTTATTGTCCTAACAGTGCGACCAGCACCTGGAAAGCATATTCTGGGGTGAAAAAGTGGAGGAAACCAAAAGGAAGCAGAAGGGTTTTCAGTTAATACTCAGCATGTTCAGAAATTCTGCTGCCTCAAGAATGTGTGAGAATTAGTGTTTTTCTTTTCCCTCTCTATTTCAGTGGCTGGACCAGAACTGTCTCTAGATTGACTCCCTTAGCTGTAATAGGTGTTTGGAACCATGGCGGCAGGCGTGGCAGCTTGGTTACCCTTTGCCAGGGCAGCAGCCATAGGATGGATGCCAGTGGCTACTGGTCCCATGCCAGCTGCTCCACGGCAGGAAAGAAAGCGAAGCCAGGACTCCCTGATTGTGCTGAATGTGAGTGGCATCCAGTTCCAGACATGGCTGGACACCTTAGAGCGCTACCCTGACACCCTGCTGGGCAGTTCAGAGCGGGACTTCTTCTACCACCCTGAGACACAGCAGTACTTTTTTGATCGGGACCCTGACATTTTCCGCCACATTCTCAACTTCTACCGTACTGGGAAGCTTCATTATCCCCGCCAGGAGTGCATTTCAGCTTACGATGAGGAGCTGGCCTTCTTTGGCATCATCCCCGAGATCATTGGTGACTGCTGTTACGAGGAGTACAAGGATCGCCGGCGTGAGAATGCTGAGCGCCTGCAGGATGATGCTGATACAGATCATGTAGCTGAGAGCTCCCTACCCTCAATGACAGCTCGTCAGAGGATGTGGCGGGCCTTTGAAAACCCACACACCAGTACCCTGGCTCTAGTCTTCTACTATGTCACTGGTTTCTTCATTGCCGTCTCCGTTATTGCCAATGTGGTGGAGACGGTGCCCTGTGGGGTAAGCCCGGGTCGCATCAAAGAGCTGCCATGTGGAGAGCGGTATGCGGTGGCTTTCTTCTGTCTGGATACTGCCTGTGTCATGATCTTCACAGTTGAATATCTCCTACGTCTGCTGGCAGCTCCTAGTCGCTACAAATTTGTGCGCAGTGTCATGAGTATCATTGATGTGGTGGCCATTATGCCATATTACATTGGCCTGGTGATGACAGATAATGAGGATGTCAGTGGGGCTTTTGTGACATTAAGAGTCTTTCGTGTCTTCAGGATCTTTAAGTTTTCCCGCCACTCACAGGGTCTGCGCATCCTGGGCTACACACTGAAAAGTTGTGCCTCGGAGTTAGGCTTCCTCCTCTTCTCGCTCACTATGGCCATCATCATCTTTGCCACAGTCATGTACTATGCAGAGAAAGGTTCATCAGCCAGCAAGTTCACCAGCATCCCTGCAGCCTTCTGGTACACCATCGTCACCATGACAACACTGGGGTAAGTGCAGCTGGTGTTTGGTTACAGCCAGCATTTCAACAAGTGGTGTTGTTGCACAAATGGAAAACACTCAATTTTTAAAAAATGGTGATAGAAAAAAAACGTGAGGGTAAATTTCTGTTATAGAACTTTAAGAATTCAACTTGGGACTTCCTCCTAGATGTTTTACACGTTTAAGAGAGTTAACAGCATTGCTGAAATTAAAATAACCCTAATCCAAAACCTGCAAAAACCTGAAAAAGCAATCAACAAAACAAAGCAAACAAAGTCTTTAAACTGTTTGGTTTTGGACAGAAAAATTGGAATATTTTATTGGTATATGTGAGTTCTCAGTGGGTTTTTAATGGAGTATTGTCTTTGCTGTCAGGACCTGTTACAGTGTTGGTAAATTATTAATATTTATAAGGAAAACCGAAGTTTAAGCTTTTAATTTGATCAGTTTGTGGATCTGCTATTTTTGTTTTAAGCCCTGTATTGATGTAGACCTTGATATTGAGTTTGTTATTACAAAGTGGTTTGTTTTCATGAAAATCATACTTTGTCTTTGCAAAAAAAATATTTGTGGTTTTATTTAAGACATTGAACACATTTCCTTTGATTTTTATGGACCTATAACTTTTAAATTTTGAGTGTCAGGCTACACTGGTGACATATTCTGGAAAATGATCTGAGGAAGTGTGAGATTATGACACATCAAGCACGTGTTTTTGAACTTAATTCTAATGGCAATACTATTTCTTTCAGAGAATAGGGGTTAAAAAGTGTCACTATTGACATTAGAAGGCAATGCAATTTAATGGAAGGTTGGAAGAGAGTATTATTTTATGAAGTCTCTGACAGCAGAGTCTGGTTGTATCAGCTGATTCTCTGCACCAAGTTATAAAGTGCATTTGTCTGTAATTACAAGAGGGATTTAGAAGGTTGACTAATTTGAGATTACAATTTTTCCTTATTCTTAATTTTGAGTTGTATCATACCCTCTATGAAACTGAAAATTTGTTGATTCATTATAAACTAACTAATTATTTAATCATTACAGATACTAAATGACAAACTTAGCACTTTCATTAAAGCAAAACCCATCATTTTATTAGCATTTTGCCATATCTTGTTGGGACTGTTGAAATTTATGGAACATGTATAAGTTTTAAATTTAACAAAATGAAAGTGCATTATTAAACTATTATGAAAAACTTGATTTATTATGTGCAGTAGTAATTTACTTGGGAAATGCAAAATATTGAAAAAGATAAAGGAATGTCTTATGCCACCATTTCTTATACAAGGCTTTTATCTTCAGTGTGATATAACAAATGAAGATAAATATAGTGCACAGTAAATATTTCATACTTCTTGTAAGGGCAAGTTATGCTAAAAAGGAGTGACAAGAGCTTTGGGGATTTTAACCCGCCTTTTCGATTCCTGGGTGTTTTTTTTGGTTTTCATTTTCTGTTGCTGATGACAAATGCAATGGACCAGTTAGCAGAAGAAAAAAGTTAGGCATGATAACTAGATCCACAGTCCTGTGTTTTCTAATGCTTTTATTTTTTACCATTTGTTTTTAAATTAGAACAGTGATGTTTTCAAGAAAGAATTGACTGATATTTTAATATTATAAAAAACAGAAGCTGGTGTATGTTTTTTTTGTAACAAAAGGTACTTTCTGAGTAAGTTGTTTCATGCTCATGAACAATGTGAAAAGTACTTGTCCATGGTACTGAACAGAAACTTTTCTTGTTTTGTGCCCAAATTGCAACTGATCATAAAACAGGTATGATATCACAGCTGGTGTTAATATGATTTGTTTGTTTCTTTGGCACACAAACACACACATACATACACATACATGAGTATTATTCTGTAATTCCAGGTTTTGAATTATTACTCTGAGTAAAATCTTCAGAAGCACTGCTGTAATTTGAACATAATTTCAAATCTCTTTGAATAGAACCGAAGAACCTGTTTCTAAGTATACAGTGACACAATATGTTGGTCCCAAGTGGAACAAAAAGGGTTAAAGAGAATCCTCTCATGCTTGACACCTTTTTCAAGGTGGTTTGAACAGAGAAACTTTTGAGCAGGTTGAACAGAGATCCAGAGTCTCACCCTCAGGAGTTCAGGTATGATACAGGTTCAGATAAGACACACATCTCCAATTTTTATGAAATCTTATAATCAGTGCATTAGCTAGATTATGTCCTTTTAATAACATCATGATAACTTTATAAAGATTATGTTTAAATGTTAAATATATATATGTGAACAATTTAAATAAAATTAGCATAATAAAAGCTTTGAAATCTTTTTAGTTGGTGGAATAATTGCACAAAAGGCAAGGGAAGTTACAGGGAAAAGCATCAAGGGTCAGTGAAAGCTGATTGTAATTAGTACTGATACCTTTTCTATGTGCTAAATCTTATCTCCTCTTTACTAATAGAGAGCTCCTGCTCATTTTAACTTTAGTTTTATCTGAATCAGGGGTGTATAAATGTACTCGATAGGAGCTTCTCTACTTTAGGAACAAAGCTTGATGAAGTCTTTGTGTTTTAGATGACAGTACCACACAGCAGGTTATGTGAAATACTACAAAAAATCATGAAAGCTCATAACCAATAATAGACTAACATGAAATTGAGTTTTTGAGTCTTGGTGTCACTGTCATATTTTTCTAGATAGCAAGGGTATTGAGTAAGCGACCTTTGCATTTTGGGGAGTTATTACCTTGGAAGCAGGGCTGTATTTTTCAGTTCTGCATGATTGCTGAGCAATTAAAGTGTCTTTAAAAAACACAGATTGCATTTTCCTTGCTAGTGACTTCAAATATTACTATATTCTTACCTCCAAGGATATCCCAGTGATTTACTGCTCTTGACTGCTCAGCTCAACTAGTACATGTACATGGAAATGTAACATGAAAGAGCTGAAAAAAAATGAAAAGAAGGGAAGAAAGGAGCAAAGGAAGAAAGAGAACATGAGAAAAAGATAAAAGGCAGAGAGAGACAGAGAAGAGAAAGATACCTCTGGAAAAACAGCATGCATGCTTCCACAAACTGAACTCTGATTTTAAACTTCAAACTAGTGTTTTATCAGGATTAATTGTAGTAAAAGTAAAGTAGAAACAAGAGGAGAAAAGAGAATAAAATTAAAAGAGGTCACAGAATATTTTATGGAGATTGAAGATAATAGTGGAAACACAGAGGTCAAGAATCAGGTTAGTGTGAAGTTTGACAGAGAGAAAAGCTCAAGTGCATTGAACTGGGACTGGCAGTCCTCCACTGGGACTCGCCCCTCCTAGGGGCTTGTGAACATCTTCACCCATGAGAGTTGTGTCGCTTTCTGATGTCACCTTATGACATGCCAATCTCATAACTTTCCATCTGCCCTTTCAGGAGCCATCAAATGAGCTGCAATAGCTGGTAAGGTTTTGAGGATGCAAGGATATTGTTTTTTCCCAAGTCAGTCAGATCTGCATTGTAGTTTTTGTTGTATGAAGATATTATACTTTAAATAAGGAACATAGTGTTCTTCTGTGAGTAGTTCTAAAGCAATCTTACTGCTATATTAAAATTCTATTTTTATAGCCTTTACATTGGGTTCTCTATTAAGTCACACAACACCAGTAGATGAACACAACACTTAATGAAAGGAGGCTTAAACTCGACTACTCGTTTATTTGCTTTCATTGTGTAAACCAGAGGTGTGTCTTTCAGAAAAGATAAAGCAAGTATTTTTTTGATTATTTGTTAATATAGCTCTTAATGTGTGGGGAAACCCACTTAAATATATCAAATTCTCTGAAGACTTACTTTATAATAAATAGGTGACTAGATGTGATAACAGCCTCAAACAGTGGACAAGGGAAGAGAGGAAAGGATTTTCTTTTCCTGCACATTCATGTTCTTTGCCATCTTCAGTCCTTTTTCCATTCTTTATTTTATCAACACAGGAATATTCTATCTATTTCTTGTTTCCATTATTTATTCCAGCTACCATTTTCCATAGTTTTCATGGTTGGGGTTTGTCTACTGGTTGACACCTTTCCTTCCTTCTTCAAGACAAGGTTAACATTTGTAATAAGACTCCTCTGGCTTTATTTTTCATTCTTTTGCTCCTTTGTTCCAGATTCCTAATTCATCCTTCTCTACTAGATCAAATCTTTCGTTTGTCATCATTGTCATTCATTTGACTTGAACTTTTCTCAGAAAATATTTTTTGTTCTGACCTTTGTTTGATAGATTTTTCCTTATGAGCATCATAAAATTTCCAAATCATCACATTTTTTTCTCAAATGCCACACATGCTCTCTTTTTTCACCACTGCACCATTTCCAGTGTATTTAGTTCCTTATAGTCTCTGCATTTTAGTTTCAAATAATCCATTGAGTTTAATAAAATCTGACAAGAGAGAAGAAAATTCAAAATCTTTGTTTTGTGAAAAATTTTATTAAAAATTTGGTTGTATTCTTATGATTTGTGTTACAAATGTAAAGATTCACAAAGTTAGAGTGTTATTTCTGTATCTTGTATGTACATATGGCTCATTCATTTTTAGTTTAATATTTTCAACCCTGTTTCAAATAGAATTTTTCTATTTTTGTCTTCTTATATACAACCTAGTAGGTTTTGTATTTTACAAATGTGCTTGATATCTCAATCTATTTTCTCTTCACAGCAGAGACATTTAGCCTATATAACAGAGGAGGGACAAAGTGTAGTTGTGATCACCTTCAAAGTACATTACTAGATATTCAAAAAGGGCTCCAGGGAGAATTTGTTGTACTAAGGGTCATTTTGATGGTAGTAAGAAAAATTATTTCTTCTGTAACAAAAAGATTACTGAAACTATATTGGGCTGTTGTTGCTTGACAGAGAGCAGAGTAATTATATTCTTATTTAATTACACTGGGGACCAGCTTTCCTCTTAATACAATCCTGAAAATCTCTTAGAGTAAAAGGACTTAGCTTGTTTCACTCCTTTTTTTTTTTGAATTTCCTTAATTCAGTTAGGAAGAGCATGAAGATGATACTTAACAAAACAATTTTTCTGCTCAGGATGTAATTTATTTGCTCCTTTGGTAGAAAGAGGTGGAATTTAGTTTCCCCTGTTGTTACTTTGAGAGAAGAGTAAGAACAATTAGATTGCTGTGGACCTGGATGTAACATAGAAATATGCTTAGTACGGAAGAACAAATAATCTCAGAGAGTAAATATGACTTGTGCCTGATCTATTAACTAGGGCCTATCATCCAAGTAATCATCAGTGAATACTGTCATTTGAGTAAAATCTTTAAGTGATCAAACCCAAGAAGTACAAACTGGGTGATGACAATCCTCACGTGACTCATATCATTGTGCTTTTTTCTAAGATGAAAAATTAGCAATAAAAAAGCCATATAAATCTATGAATACAGTACTAGAAATAGTACCTACCATGCAAAACAAAACAAAACAAAACAAACCTGGAAATGGAAACTGTATTTCTGAAGAGGGGAACCTAAATACCACAGAAATAAAGTAACTATTCAAAATAAGTTGATAACATCTTGCAACTTCAGGGTGACAATTAAGTTTCCAGACATTTGAAAAACAGTCTAATGAATTACTCCTTTTACTTCATTTTTATGACACTATAGTCCATTGGCAGAAGTTCATAATATTCATCATGGTAAGCTAACGGGAGAAGAATCTGGTTCATCAGGGGTTAAGATCATAGATTGTTCCAAAGAGGGAGTATAAATTAGAAATACAGAAAATGTTTAGAATCAGCCTTAACAGGTCTCATCTGTTACATGACAACAGAGCTGACAGAGTGATGGGGAAAATTCTGTATATTTTTGTACCTATCATTTATTAGGCAATAGATAGAAACACAGATTTTTCTGGAAGACATAGTCTATAAGAGATATTTTATTTTTTTTTTCTGAATTAATTATGCAGTGAAGAAAAGGTTTTTTGAATTTACAGACAGTGCTTTAAAATCATAGCTCTACACTGCATGTCCTGGAACAATAATAGCAACCATGCTTGGACTTCAAGCCCTAACACAGTTAATAACCTTTATTTTTACCACTATTTTTTAATATATTTTTATGAAGCACATGATTTTGATCTTGCTGTGCCTCTGGTAATGTTTTATAAACATCTTATTAAGTAAAAAATCTGTGGGGTTTGTTTTCACAAAAGAAAAAAAAATCAATTTTCACCAAAGTACACAGTGAAATTGGCTTGATTTTCACAGCATAGACCTAAATACATGTGATTTAAGATTAAATAAAAAATAATGCTTTTGACTAGAGCATCTGATATGCAATGTGGGATATGAGTGCCCAGTAGAAAAACACTGGATACAAAAACTTATTCAGGTATCTGGCATATGAAGGCTTAGGTTTAAACACATATATCACGTGATCAGCACATAAAAAAAAAATAAAATCTAACAGGATTCATCTCTATTATAATTCAAATGAGACTGCACTTCTTTTCTCATAGCTGCATAGACACAACTTATGCATTATTAGGAGATAGATCTTAATGTACCTAGCTATCAGTACAGCATTCCTACCTACCACCATGAGTTCCAATTCTATCAGTTAAATGCATTGACAAAAGCTAACAAAACAGCAAAAGTCTGCTCTATGATTATTAAATATACAAGGATATCAGTCATATAAGCAATTGTATTTTCTGTGTATTTAGAAAAGCAGTTTCCTCTCTTATATTCCACTGTGCAGTATCGTTCCTGACTTATCTGCAGATCTTCATCCTGAAGGTGAAAGCATTAGGAGCTACTGTGTAAATGTAGTTAGTTAGAGCATGATTCTTCAGTTACAGAAAATGTGAGGTTTCTAAAAAACCTAGAAAAAAATGGGTTTAGTATGAACAAAGTAAAATTTTGCATATTTAAAGTATTTGGGAATAGTAGTTTTGCATTTCATCCCTGATTTTTCTGTTTCATCTGTCTTACCGGTTTCTTTGATCTGACTGATTTAACTGAGAAGTCAAGTTTGACAGATGTAGAGATCTCCTGGTTTATTCATTTCTAGGATCCAAACACTACAAGGAAAAATTTAAAGGCATTTATGTGTCTGGAGATGGAGACAGGTGCTCAACTTGAATTCTCAGAAGAGGCTTGGGTATTAGAAACAGTTGAAGCTAGGTACCTAGTCACCTTGGAAAATAGTCTTATGTGCACAGGATTAACTTCTAGGATAAGTATAGAATATTTTACTCAGACTTTGGGTATGTCTCAGAGGCAGGACCAAATGCCCCTATCGGAATCTAATGGATCCTGCTAGGGTTCAGGTCTTGTTAAAACAAAAGATAAAAAAAAGGAAGGAGATAAGAGTTGAGTGTATGGTATGCTTAGGAAAGAGGAATGAGTAATTTGAGTTAAAAACAGAAGAGTAACTGAGAGAGTACTGTAAATTATCCAAGGGATATATTTTTTGATCCTAATTTTTTGTCTCTGTGGTTTTCAAACCAAGAGTTCAGCATGAAAAGATATGTCAGAAATGGAAGCTATGACATGTAGGTATTATTAATGAAAATATTTTTAGAAAGAGTGGGAAAAATTATGAAAAAATGTCAGGTAGGTGATTAAATTTTCAAATAAACATGCAATCTGAGGATTTATTGGTTTCAATAGGTCTCTTATTTAGCTTATACACAGTAAATTTGTTAAAATGCTGATGTGTGGTAAGAAAAAGTAACTCTCAATTTTGATCACTGCAATTTCATCCCCTTCTCTGGTATGGTGGCAGACATTCCTATTTCCTATTTTGTGTCTATTTTAATGGACACTGTTTACAGATTTATGTAGGAGGTTTGAGAAGTACTTTGCCTGCCTTTGGGTTTTCTTTTTGTGCAGTAATATGAACTTTGTCAGCAGAGTGTACAGTTCTGCTAGTTGATTCTTACCTTAATATCTGGTCCTAAATGAAGTATATTTAAAGCAGGTTTTCCTTTATTTTTCCTGAATCTCTGTTAAAAAAAAATTCCTGAGGTAAACATGTTATATGTTATATCACACCTTCTTTTTGAGGAAGGATTGTGATTTGTGAGCTGTTAACCAGATGGTGTCCAGATCAGTTCTGTAGCTACCACCACTTGCACTATGGCTTTATACTAAAAAATAGCATAGGAAGAAAAAAATTCCAATATTGAGAATAGTTGTGTATTTTTTAAAAATACAATCCATTATAGCAGCATTAGAACAAAAATGTTATAGAATATGTATCTTTCTAAATAAATTTAGCTGTTTGATTACTGAAGACTTAGTGTCCTTAGCTAAGGGTTCTTATAGTATAAAAGCAGTATAAACTTCCAGGATTTCATTTAATTACTCTGAATACTTTGGTAAATTAAAATGAAGTATGTTTCACTACAGTTTGAAATCTCTTGGATTAAGAGAATTAATTTTTTGGATTAAGAAGCAACTGTGAACCTCCTTAATGGTATCTATAATAGCCTAATCATATGATAATTATTTAATAAATTATTATTTTGAAAAAAAAATATTTTGAGGCCAAACCCTAACTTTTTTCAAATGTGTATTCAGAGATACAGATTTTTTCTATGAATTATACTGGCAGATTCTCAAAATATTTTGGCTGATATGCAGGGAACAATTTTTCAAATTATCACTTGAAAGCTTGGCCATCCAGGCATGCCCTGTAAATGGCTGAGAGTTAGACTGTAAGGTTGTGAAAGAATTAATTTAGGATTGTGTAAAAGCTTACAGTCTGAATGTGTCTTTTGCATCCTAACTCACTGCTTCTTTCAGTAAAATGAATCAAAAGAGTTTTCTGTATGAGAGCATATGTAATGTGAGTGGGATCCTTAACTTTTCATTGCTGTTAATATTCATATCCCCCCTTTTTATAGCCCAAAAGAGGACTTGTATTATTGTGTTAGTGACCTTACTTTCATTTTCTCTAACTTTTATCTCTTCCATTTTCAGCCACTTAACAATTCCCTGAGCATCCTTATCAGTTATGGGCAGCAACTGCTGCACTGTGCAGAGTTGCTTAGGAACAAAATTGATGCTCTTTGACATGGTGCATGACAGCTGCAACATGCTGGTCCCCAACTCTCCTTCTTCCCACAGAGAAATAAAAAACAGAGAGGTTGAAGATGTTTTCCAAACCTGATTGTGAAGAGCTTATATACTTTTCTGGTTTAGGGTATCTAGTCACTTCATTGTTGGTATGCAACAATGTTCAAGAATTGTGGCCTTTCTATAGAAAACACAGCAGTATCAAACAATCTTTAATAACAACTCTTTTTAACTCTTTGTAATATAAATACCACAGTATTTTGTACCACTTCTAGAAGTGAAAGTTTTCAGTTTTTCTAAGCTTTTTGGTTGGGTTTATTATTGATGCATTTGTTTACATCAGTTGATGAAATCCAAGTTGAAATGTGGTATCATGAGGCATTGGACAAACAGAGTATATACATCCAGCAAGAGCTATGCTTGCCACTGTCTCTTGTGTCTATTTGGTATGTATTTATATAAAAAAAGAAACTTTAAATATTGTAAACTCTAGACTGTTTGAGAATTAAGGTGGAATTTGCTATTTTAGCATCTCAATGGAAGCTTGAAAGAGTACAAATTAAAGCTTTCCCACATACAAATAGTTTAGACTAAAACTGTCCAGACTGGCTTTATGATTTGACATGCTCAGTATTAGTTACTTTACAAGTGAAAAAGAAGCTCAAATTTTACCTGTTTTCCTTGTGAACAAAGCAATCGACCTGTATTATGTGTCAAAAGGTGCCAGGTTTTAGAGGTAAATATTATAAAGGAATCTCCTAAAAAAACCAGCTCCAAGTAATATGTGATATGTATGCTGTCTTTCTCAAGACCATGTGCTACTGCTGACACCTTTCTCCCTTCATCCCATCAGTCAGATCACTGTAGAAGATGCAGCTACTGAAAGGCTGCAACCGTCATCATTCCATTAGCCTACAGTTTCTTTCCTGTGAAGGCCCAAATTTCCCAAGTTTAGTGCATTAAATAATTCATGGGAGTAGCAATGCTGTTAGTTGTGCTGGTGAGCTCTTCAGCACAGCTCAGCCTCTTGCTGCACTGGCAGAGCTGACAGTCTCTCTCCTCCGGGGACCGGCACAGCTGCAGACCAGAGATGGTGCTGACTCCTGGTGTCTGGCACAGATGACCAATGATTTTAAATTATAGACATCTTTGTGCAATAGTGCACATGCAAGATAAAATCCTAGTAGTGGGAGGGGAAGATAGGAACCAGTTTTGTTTCAGGTCTCTAGAAGACAAAAAAGAGTGCCTGGAGTAAGCTGACTGCCCAAATCCCTTTGGATGCAACTGCTTTCTGGCAACTGGCTGCCCTGAGCCCTCTTCACACCACGAGTGCAGCACAATGTCTGTCAGGCAGTCGTCCATGGAGTGGATTTACAGTGGGTTTGGCCATGCAACAGGAAAGAGGTTTGAGGTCTTGCAACACTTTTCCAAACTGTATATGAGCTTTCTTTATTACTCTTTGTAGTCACAACATTTAGTGTGCATGGCTTGCTATGTCTTTGCAAACAAATAAAGTAAATACAGAGAAAAGTGACAGATATTTTGGAATACTGGACAGAAAAAGGGGTGGAAGTATGGATTTAGCTCCACATAAATGGTTTTGAATGATGCTTATGTCAAAAGGCTGAAAAGAGATTTGTTAATCTCTTTAGTCTCTCTCAGTGGTGTATCTTCTGCTTTAATATACTTTCTGATACCTGTTTTCTATCTCACTAGCTATTCTCAGAGGTTCCCTTGTTTTCAAAGCAAATAAATCCAAATGCAACAGAAGAGCTTCCTTAAATAAACCTTTCATATTTTCTATACGTAGTTTGTTTCCCACTCCCTATGTTTGCGCGGAGGGGTATAGCTGTAGAATTTAGGGATTATATCTTAGGTGTGTGGTTTTTAAGGAAGACAATCAGGACATAAAACTATTTTAAAGGAGATAAATAGGACATGCTGTAAAATAGAATTATTATAGAAGAATCTGGAGGTGGAATTCCATCTTATTTCTCTGCCAGTTGCTTACTATCTCTGGGAGATATTTATAGGTCTTAACTTACTCCTCTAAAAGTTAAATAGTTCTGAACTAGTCATCCTTTTCTCACTTAGGAGGTAATGAAGAGAACCAGGCATCTGGATGTGCTCATTCCTCTGCACTGAGTATAATTGAAATTTATTATAATTAGTGGAGACTTTAAATACCAAGTGGAAATGGATGAGATAAATCCCAAAGTCTGTGGGTAGTTGGTTTGATCAACTCTCCTTGTTACCAAGTTATGTAACTGTGAAAGTCCCATAACACATTCCTTTCAAAGATCACAGCAGACTACATACTTGGCATTTTATGGCAATTACCCCTTCATCAAAAAGGCAACATATCCGCTACATTTAAACTCAAAATATTGTTGCTTTGTGTAACCCTGAAGGCCATTTCAGTGCCTTTGCCAAGTCTTTTTCCTTTTCCAAATAACACAACAAAAATTTTAAATTTGAAAAAAAGTGATATTTAATGTTTGTGTTGGTTTAGAAGAAGCCTCTAGAAATTGGAATGGAAAGAAAAAAAAAAGGAAAAAAATGGGAAAAAAATGGAAAAAAAATGGAAAGAAAATGTAAGTACACACTCACTGTAATTTTCTACAGGAAAGGAGTAATTTTTCAAATAGCAATGCATGTGAGTTAAGATATGGAGAGCTTGAATACCTTGATTACCCTTCAAAGGGTTGTAAACTATTTCTCTTCTTCTGAATGGGAAACCAGAAGTCCAAGCCACATGGTGGTCTTGTTAGCTGTTTCACCACTGTTCGTTTCCAAAGTGTCCTGATGGAGACATATCAGACATATCCCCCCATGCCACTGTTCTTCCAGGAGGTCTCAGAGCTCTAGACTGCATTTAAGCATTGCCAGTGCATAGCTGTGAAGCAGACTGAAAATTTTAGAGATGCACCACAATAAATTTCAGCAGGGACACACTACTCATTGCAGTAGTCATTTTCATATTTAATTCAATTAGAAAGCTATAATTTTCTCTAAAGCTGCCTCCAGACAGAAGTACTGCAGAACTTTAAAGGCCATGATAGGCTATTGCAGTCAAAACTGCTTCAGAGTTTGTCTTTCTTGTTTTCCTTCTGAACTTTGTTCACTTCTGTGCAAATCATACCAATCTCTCTGGTAAGGGAATCCTGTAATTTGGTATGAAATCCTGTTATTAACAAAGGTTTGGTTCAACCTATTTTACTTTGTCTTCGTGATCTGCTTTTCCAGAACAGCAAACCTCAAATTTGCCAGCCAGTACAGTTCTATACAAGTGTGAAATAACATTTCCTTCAGTATGTTCTCCTTTTTTTGTGGGTAAGAGTACATGAAATTTTACTCTTTTATGCATTAAATGTCATACTATTTTTTTTCTGAGTCTGTGAAAAGAGATGAATGAACTAGAGAACAATATTTCCTCTTTTTCTTCCCCTCAACTGGCCAGCTTTATAATAAACTTCCAAACAAATTTAAAGAAAAAGTGCTATCCTGCATAACTAATGAAACATTGATTCTCCTTTGAGGGGAAATGGTAGTTTGTTGGTATATAATTTGGGGTAACAATTTTGATTTAATACTTTTTTAAAATAGTTCTCTTCCCATTTCCAGTTCAAGATAATGCTTTTGAAAAACTAGAAGACTGATGATAATGATGGAAAAGAAACTCTTTCTTAAGCTTCTTGCTTTCTTCTAAGTTGTCCTTAGAACAAGTCCTGGTATGAAGACAAATTTTTTTATGTACTTCTGAGATTTGAAGTTTTTCAAAACAAATTGAGAACAGGGACCTATGAAGCCAGTCTGCAGAGAAATTATTTACCTAACTAGTTTGCTAGAGAGAAATAGATATACAGTGTTAAAAAGTGAGCTGTTAGTCCTTCAATAAAGCAGCCTGATAGTGGCTGGTGTTCTGCACCAGGGTGGAGTGGTGGCATATAAGGTGAGACAGTGAAAACGCAGGATTTTTTCTAAATCTTGGCAAGAAAGGTACAACAACAAATGACTTACTAAAATGTATGTTTTAATAACATAAAGAAGAATATAGTTATCTAGTCAATCTCATACCCCTTCAGATGCTGGGAACTATGCATTCTCTTAGCACTGGGGAGATTTTTCCATAGCATGCTGCACAGATTCTGTGCATGCAGAGATCTCTCTCTTGGTTCTTTGTGGTATTGCATATTTTATTTTTTTGCAATAAAACAACCCTATTAATAAAGGATATTTTCATGATAACTTCTTGCTGCACTTTTAGATTAAGGCAATGTTGAACGGGTGTTGTAACCACCAGTACTGAGTTACCTGCAGGCTCCTCCCTTACAGTGATCTGGGCAGGTTTGTCCTGCAGAAAATGTGCTTTTGCAACAGTGCTGAGGGCTGGGGTGGAGACATTAAACATGGTCTGCTATACTTGCTCAGTTTCATTACTACATGAATCAGTAACTCTCCAGTGTACTGTGGTCTTCCAGTCAGTTCACTACAACAGGTTCATAGTGTGAGGTAAAGCAAAATACACCTGTTCATCTGATTTCATTATTGTAGTATAAAAATTGGTAACTTTTAGTGATTATGGTTACTGAGTTTGATCAGAGAATTATAAAAAACTAAGACATTTTGCAGTCAGATGAAGAGAAATGTCACTCCTATTTTCAAAAAGGAAAGAAAGAAGAATATAGGGAACCATATACTGGTGGTTTACTTCTGTGCCTGGGAAGAACACAGAATAAATTCTCATGGAAGTAGTTTTAAGGCACATACAACAAAAGGAGGTATTTCAAGACAGCCAGCATGACTTTCTTAAGGCAAATCATGCCTGAAACAATCTGGTGGCCCTCTATGATGGAGTGACTGCAACAGTCGACAAGGGAAGACAGACCAACGTCATCTACCTAGACTTCTGTAAGGCCTTCAACATGGTCCTGTGCAACATTCTTACCTCCAAGTTGCTCAGACGTGGACTTGAAGGGTGGGCTTGGGGGTTCTCATGGATGAAAAGCTGAACATGAGCCAGCACTGTGCACTCACAGCCTGGAAAGCCAACTGCATTCTGGGCTGCATCAAAAGCAGCATGGCCAGGAGAGCAAGGGAGAGAATTCTGCTCCACTGCTCCACTCTGGTATGACTCCTCCTGGAATGCAGCATCCAGCTCTGGAGTCCTCAGCACAAGAAAAACACCTGTTGGAGACGGTCCAGAGGAGGTTCACAAAGATTATCAGAGGCCTGGAGAACCTCCCCTATGAAGGCAGTGCAGAAGGAGTTGGGGTTTTTCAGCCTGGAGAAGAGAAGGCTCCAGGGAGACCTTTTTGTGGCCTTCCAGTACCTAAAGTGTCTGGCATGGACAAAGGCAAACGATTAGAGGAGGCTCTCCTTCCTGGGATGATCCAAATTTATTGTCCTGAAAAGTTTCAGGGAGAAGAGAGAGAGCATGGCAAACGCAGGGTATTTTCAACCCTAACTCAGGGGTGGAGGAACCCCAGGTCACAGTCACTCAGGGCTGGCCAGGGGGAAAGGGAGGGGTTAAGGGAAGGGGAAAACCACGATACAAACCGAGAGGGGAAACAGAACAAACCATCCTCAGTGCAACACAAAACCATAAATAGTGCATAAGTAGTGCATTACAACACTAAAGGACCTTATAAAAATGAGGGGGAGCAAGTTCTTAAATGGACAGATAGTGAAGGGAAAGGAGGAATGGTTTTAAACTAAAAGAGAAGATATTTTGATTAGATGGTATGAAAAAATTCTTTACTGGGAGTACGGTGAGGCGTGAGAACAGGTAATCCAAAGAGGTGTGGATACCCTGTCCCTGGAAGTGTTCAAGGCCAAGTTGGATGGGCCTGCTCTAGTGGAAGGTGTCCCTGCTCAAGGCCAGGGTCTTGGATTTAGATGATCTTTAAAGTCTCTTGCAACCCATGATGTTCTGTGGTTCTAAGATAATACCAGCATAAGTTGAATATGTTCAAATAAATATCTAAAACTTTTCCCCAAAGAAACCTCATTTCTTCTAAACATTTCACAATAAAACATCAAGAGCTCTTGCGATGTAAGGTAATAGAAAATCTCTTCAGGTGTCTTTGAACTTTTTTTCTTATGTGAGACTTTTATCAAAGTAAAATTTAGTTGGAAAATATAATTTATGAATTTCCTGTTTCCAAAAATACATGAATGAAACCCACTTGCTTTTTATTCATATTCTTTTAGAAATGTAGAACAAAAATCTAAAATTACACTTTTGGCTTGTTTGATTAGAATTGCTTTTGGGATTTCAGTTCAAAGCAATTTTGACTTTTCATCCATGTATGAAATGGGAATACTTTCAGAAACAATGCTATGAAAGAACCACTTCATCTAATGGTGAAAGGCTATAAACCAGACATGACTGGTCCATTCTTTCTTTGACTTAAAAAAACAATTAGAAAATTAATGGCAAGATGTCCACCAGTGCACACCAAAGAAAAAAGATTCAACTTCTGCCTTGGGTAGAAGTTATAGATTGCTGATGATATAACTAGTGTAGTATCATGGTGTTCTTGCCTTTGCTTATGTCCTAACAATGTAATTTACTTCCAGCCACAGATGGGGCATGAGTTTTGCACTAATTAATCTTTCACCTCCCCCTCTCATGTTCTTAGTTAATGGAAATAACTGTGGGTTGGCTCAAGCTTTTTCCCAAAAACTTTTTAAAGCATTGTGGACAATGAATACATTATAGCTATTATTAAGTACCTTAAGTAAAGGTTCAGAATCTCAAAGAATATCATAGAGCTTGAATACTGTGCAAGCAGGAAAACAGGTGTTTTAAACTCACAAATAGTTCTTACTACTCTTACTTTCTTCAGTTATTTATATGATCAAAGGTCATAATCTACAAGGGGATGAGAACTTTCATTGGCTGCAGAACACAAAAACTTAATTAAAATTTCAATGTAAGGTACATAAATGCTGCAGCATCTGTGAGTCCCTGAATGCCGTGCAGGATTTAGTGCTGTTCACTTGATCCAGAGCACATGGAAATCAAATAGTATTTGGTTTGACCTGAGAGGCCTTTGCATCAAACTTTTTTATAAAAACCTCTAGCAAGATATTGACCAGGACAGCAATTGCTTTCTTGAATTATGTCAAACTCTCAGGATTTTATCACAAATCCATGGGAGTGCTAACAGGCATTCCTTCAATACATGTATTTTTCTCAGTACCCTGTACAGACACAGGGTGAGAAAAACAAATGTTAGAGTTTAATTATATGTATTTGAAGCATAGTTTCATCAACAGGAAAACAGTAAGATTGTACATTCCAAATTCTGATGTAACAGGTTTCTCTGTTTTTATGTCAGGAAAATCTTAATGGGAAATAAATGATACAGCATCTCCTCTGCTAACATGGATGTTAAGTCATACATGAGATCCCACCTTGAGTATTTCACAGAAATGGTCATAATCAGCACTGGAGTAGAGAATTTGCTCAGAGTTTCTTACAGCTAAAAGGGGAACAAATTGGCTTTTTTTTTTTTTAGCTTATCAAGATCCTTGCTAACTCACAGAACCTTTCAGACAACCTTGAAAGTATATCACGTACTAATATCATAAGAGAACATGACAGACAAAGCCTGAAGTATCTAATTTTGGACCAGTATAAGAGTGCTATTTAGAACAATAAAGGTTTTATCTCTTGGTTGATCTGTTTACTGAAATGATCAGTGAAAAATGTGTCATATATTACATCTCCTCATTATTCTTCTGGCATAAAGGACATTTGAGTGGATAGTTCTGCCTACATTTTGGGATTGTCATGCTAATTGTAGTAGGATAAGGTCATATATTGTACTTAGCACTGGTAAGGCAGCACTGTGTCCAGTTCTGGGACCCTCACTACAAGAAAGACACTGAGGGGCTGGAGCATGTCCAGAGAAGTGCAATGGAGGTGGCAAAGGGTCTAGAGAGTGAGTTGTATGAGGAGCGGCTGAGGGAGCTGGGGCTCTTCAGCATGGGGAAAAGGAGGCTCAGGGGAGACCTTATCACTCTACAACTGCCTCAAAGGAGGCTGTAGCCAGGTGTGGGTTGGCCTCTTCTCCTAAGTAACAAACGATACCATGGGAGCCTCAGGTTGTTCCAGGGGAGGTTCAGATTGGATGTAGAAAAAAAAATGGAAGGGCTCAAGCATTGGAATGTACTGCCTGGAGAAGTGGTTGAGTCACCATCCCTGAGTTGGTAAAGACTTGTAGATTGGTATTTTGGGTCATGGTTTACTGATAAACACATGAGTGCTGGGTTAAGAGTTCAACTCAATGCCTTAGTGGTCTTTTCTAACCTAGATGATTCTTTGATCCTGTATGTAAAATGGATATAAAGAAAACATCTCATTTCTCTAACAAGCATCTGTCAAACAATCAGTTAAAATGAATGATTGGCTAAGACTAATCAACAGTGCAATGGTTATTATATGGACTCACGTGTTTGCTTGCCCTTCCACATTTAAATCCACCACTCCTAGTGATCATCACACTTCCTTAGGTTCCTCCAATACATGATAACCATTAGAAAAAGTAATTTGCTTAATGAAAAGCAAATAAATTTGCAGTTATATTTTTCTGAATGTGAGTGACATGAATGCCAATACTCTGAAAATCCTGTAAAGACTGAGAGAGACTGGATTTTATTCTTGGGTGTTACTCCATTTCAGAGAACATTGCAGCTTTGTTGACATGAATGCAGTGCATGAATGACTTTATGCATATTCACAACTGTTTCTTGGAAGGAAATGACTTATTAAACAGTAATCATATAGCATGTGTAAATGAGTTTTGTGGATAAACATGCATCTTTATCCTTATTTCCTGAGATTACTTGTTGATTAGAAAAGTTTTTTGCTGACATTTACTCTTCCAGAAATTTTACCAATCATCTTATGTCTGATTTCCTTTTCTGCCTGAGAAATTTATTTTTCCTTATATGTAAATAATACTGATTTTAATCGGTTTATCTTGAATTACATACTTGAAGAAACAAACCAAATGAATTTAGGTCTGAGTATGAGATGCTCAAATATATATCTCTACTTTCAGGTGAGATAAATCACTCAATGACTGCAATGTGAGCTTCAATACTAATTCATGTACGGAAACATACATGCATACACCAAAAGTGTCTTCACTTTCTACTTGAATCCCATTCCAGGAGAATAAAACAAAATGGTTATGATGTCAGAACCAAGAACTACTTTTCTTTATTCATTTTTATTCCTCCATTCAGATTTGGGGGTCCTGCTCTGTTTAATGGTCTCATGCAATTTAACTGTTCCTCATTCCATTTTCAAGCTTCTTTGCCCAAGGTGCTTTTCCCTAATAATCAGGAGAAAGGTATTCAGAATATATTAAACAGGTCACCTCAGAAAATAAACATGTTCTCTTGAGAGAATTATGGTTATATTACAGTAGCCTTTGTACATGTACTTAGAGAGTCTCAGATAAATATTTTTATGCTAGTTGAATAAAAGAGGGAAATCATAAAAACCTCACAACTTTTACAACCTTCTATCTTTAATAGTGATGCCTAGAGAGGCTGATCTAGAACAGACACTAGACAGTTAAAGAATAAAATAGGTGTTTATTGAAAGGCCTTAAAAGGATACACCTTGGGCAGTACAAGAGCCTTGCCAGGGCTATACCGAGGATGGATCCAAGATGGATCCTGGTCACAAGTTTTTGCACTTTTTAAAGTTTTGGTTTATTTACATATTGGGGTCAATTATACAATTGCAGCTTCAGTCTCAACCCCTTGGCTTCCCCCTTCCCTTCGCCATTGTTTATGCTTTTTTTTTGGTTAATGGTTGCCCTTGATTGTTGAGCTGGGAAGGGATTGTTTTGTTGAAATACCTTGTGAAGAAAGCTTACTAACACCTAACATGAAGTTTTAGAGTTACACACCAGACAGCAGAGAATCTGAAAAATATAGAAGCCAAAACTTAGGGCATCAATAGTACATTTAATAAACAGTGGAAAACACAACTTAATTTTTTTGTTCCAATATATAAAATACTGCTAGAAGAAAAGAATGTACAGGAATATTATGAAACCATACTACACACTGGTGAAATGAAATGAGAGAGCCAACAGTGAATAAAACTAAAGGAATTTGCATTATGAACACTATATCTTGTGATAAAAAAGGCCAGTAGAAATTACAGGAAACACTGGACTTGCTGTATTTGAAAAATATTGGTAAATATTTTGTCTTTTTAAATATACAAGTCATTTCATGGTTGTTTCTTTTAATTTGTGACAGTCTTATTGATCTAATTAAAAAAAGAGGAACATTTTAACTGTACATTTTTTATTAAGCAGCGATATAGATAAATGGGTGGAAAATGTAGTAATTTCTACCAGCATTAGGGGCTGAAGACAAAGCCCATAGGAGGTAATGGAAAGGCTTTCTTTTTCTTCAGCAGGTTTTAGATCAGGATTTTAGATATGTGGTATGCTATATATTGTACAATTTCTATATCCTTAATTCATTCCAGTGGGAGCTGGAGTGTCAAATTTTTCCCACATGGAATCCAAGTTTTCGATCCAAAAGTTGTGATCTGTTTACCTTAGAAGAAAAGAAGGCATTGCTCTTATGATAGATGGGTGGAAATATTAATGAAAAATGAAAACACCTGTAGAATTTTTGGGTTTTTTTTAAATATTAAATGTGTCATGGAAAGGTTTACTTACTTTATGGAATCCACTTTAAAATGTGTGTCTCAGCCATCAGGTTGGAACATATCAATGTGTAAAAAATGCAATTACTCTTCGGGTATGAGGTGAACTCCAATAGTTAGATGCTGTGCAAGCTTCTGAGACCAGACACCGTGACAATTTTGTAGGCATCTCATTAACGAATTGCAGTGCTGCAGCATGCTCTGCTTTACTTATTTATTGAAGAGATAATGGGAAATAACTGGTTTCTTTGTGAAGTCATAAATAATATGACAGAAGGATATTAAATGCACTGAGATGTGACAGAGAAGTTAAAAACTTGTGGGGTTTAGTATTTTATGGTGCCAGTTCTCCTTTACCAGTACATGTAAAACCAATAGATATGTTTTACCTGGTTTTGTGAACAATTACCAATTTAGTGTGCTAGCTACTGACAAGTGGGTGTCTTAAATCATAAACAGTATCTCAGTTTTGCAATTTTGCAGCAACATACAAAGTTAATAAGGAATAAATCTTCCTTCTCTTTTTTCTTTTTTTTTTCCTATTTTTTTTTAACAGAGATAGTATTTTTCTGTTTCAAAATTTCCAGTGTGAAATATTGTTTCCACAAATATGAACGTTTCTGACATTCACTCTTTGCATATTTTGTTCTCGGTGGTAGTCTTGTCCTGACACTGCACGAAAACTTACATGCCAGGTCCACTGTGGCTTCTCAGTACTTTGCTTTCTTGATTAAAATAATGGCTACCTTTTTTTCCTCCTCTGTGTGTGCGTGTTTGTATCTGAATTAAAAAGAGAAAAATATGTCTTATTCTGAAGTACAGACACAGCACTGAGATCCAGATTTAGGCAGCACTGTCCTGTCTTCATTGCTCTTCTTTTCACTAAGAGATTTATCATGCAGTATATTGAGATTTTCCTCAGAGACTGTGGTGACTAAAGTAGCAGCAATCTCATTGGTTAGTCTTGGGATTATTTCTGAGTATCATGACCCCACAGTTCTTCACCTTAGGTTTGCCTCTACATTTAGCATGAAGCTACCACAGAAGACAGAGCTCCACAATGATGAAGTGAGTTTTATTTAGGTTCCTATATTCTGTCCATTGTCATGGTACCAACTACCTATATCGTAAACATCCTTTTGCAATTTGCATGAGTTATTTTTCCTGGAGCAATAAGTGTATCTTCTGGGTTGGTAGTTTAGAAATTGTTGCAGCAGGCAAATGTTGAGGTCACAAATGTGTGGATGTCAGCCATGAGCATTTTTTGGTTTATAGTGTCCATTACCACCTCACCTAAAGACTAAGCTCATCTTCAAAAACATAACCTTTTTATTGGAGGAGTTCCAAGCATTTTCAGAAGGGGTGCTGGGGCTTGTTATTTTTGCTTGTTTAACCCTCTTACATAATTTTATAGCGGTGTAAATCTATTGTTTCACAACTGTCTCTTAGTTTGCAGTAAAGTGAAAATAGAGTGAGGCCTGATCTGCCATGCTCAGCCCTTGCACTGCCAGCAAAATACATTTTTAATTCATTTGAAGTAAGAAGTAGTAGGATGCAGGAAACAGAGAAGCAATTCTATTGCGACTCGAGTGATGTGTATATAAAAATTTAAGGTTGGAAACAATTTCTGTCAACTGTTCTAACTATTATGTGATGATTATTACTGTAATTTAAAATTTCTCTTCAGAGACAGCAGTGCCATAATGACTAAAGAAAATGGAGTGTTCATTTTTCATTGAGCAGTGGAGTGGTGACTTGGAAAAAGCAGAGTTTTATCTACAACAGTTCAAGTAACCGAGAAATCACTGGATAAAAGATCATAGAGTTATACAAAAACAAGTTATGTCCAGTCTTTCTCATAAATTTTAGGAAACTACAAAGTACTTGATCTTGAAGTAAAGGGGGTGACACTCATGTTGTGATCATATCGTCTGTTTCTGCTAGCTGTTTCTTAGGGATTAGTATTATAGCTAACCTTTCCTTGTTTGCACATTTTGGATCATCCATCAGGAAAAAATATCCCAAAATTACAGATTCTTCCGAACTTGGGGGTCTAATTATGATGCTATATGTCATTGTCTAACTATCTTTTTTCAGCTGTTTGGGAGGTCTCTGAGACACAGAGCCTTTAACAGATTATTTCTATCACTGATCCATTCATCTCAGCAGCCACACATGGACAATCAAGATAATAAATGGAGACCCTTTCCTGAAGTTTCAAGCAAGAGAGGCAATAGATTGTATCACTGTCATACTTTACCACAAGTGGCTTGTGGTAGAATAACTTTGCATTCATTACATCCCGTGTTTAATAATATTACAAGGTATTTTGGCAAGTAACTTTATGTTTCAGGAAGAATGCATTTAACATAGTTTGGTAAATTCTAGGTTAAGTTTTACTGAGAATAATACTGAATATACATTAAAATGCCATAAAATAGTTCTGTTCATCAAAAGTAGTACATATACATTAATCGTATCAAGTACTAGGTGTATTTTAATATACATTTTGCCTTTTCTTTCTTCTGAGATGGTAGTTATGAGCACAGATAGTCCATATTCATAATGTTGTATAGCTAAATCTAATTTCCTCTGAGCAGTTATAAGTTTTGAACAAGCTGCTTAAAAAAGGGAATAAAAACATTTTGTACGGCACATTTTACTGTTGCTTAAATGACATCAAATACAAAGCATGGCTGATGCATTTCTTCTTGAAGTGCATTGGAGGAGTTTTTTGTCTTTTCAGTATATATTGTATAGCAAATATGCAGTGAAGACTTATCCACGGACCACTTTGTCAGGAAAATTTTTAAATACATATGTTAATTTTGAAAGTCAATAAGAAACCTGTTGCTTTAATATTTTCTCAGTTATATATAGAACACAACTTGATAAAAAAGGTGTCTAAGATTGTTATTAGGCTGTTTAGCTGACTGGTGGATTAATCCTGTTCTGTTTCCAGTCCCAGGAAAAGATCTGATTATCAGGAAATATATCCTTGTGAATCCCTTTTTTGCCTACTGCAACATTTTCCAATTCCATAAATATTTAATAGAAAAGGGACCAAATTAAAAAGACTTCTTCCTTCCCTTTATAGTGCAGAATTGTTCTGTCAGAAGAACCTGACACCCTCTGCTCTGATGGGAGGAGAACACAGATTGCATGGATTTATGTGATCTTAAGCTAAAGGATGTTCTCAATTTATGTTGCAAAGGGGTTACATATCTTCCCACCTGTAATAGATGCTTATTCCTTCCAAACAGCAAAGATTCATCCCATTTTTTTTCCTGAAAAGTTTGTAGTCTCTCATGAAACTATTTTCAGAAGACTACACTATTATTTCCCTGGCTCTTTCTTAAAAAACACAAAAAATGGAAAACCCCAAAGAAACAAACAACCCATGTTTGAGGTTTCTCAAATCTAATTTAGTGCCTATTTGAATTGTTCTTCTTTGCACAGTTATATGAGATTGTACTATATATTTTAGCATTATAGCTTATATACACTTCTCTGTGTACAACAGTATTTTAATCCTAAAAGTGCTGCTTCTCATTTTTGTCTTATATGCATCTTACTTTTGTCTGCTACAGAAACTTTTTTTTACTGTTTTTTTTTTTCCAGTTAATTTCAGCGAGGCTTTTTGTATATGTGAGGACTCGAATTTAAGGGCCTCTGTTTCTAGATTCTTACTGACACACTAGCTAAATGGCAACAGCTTTCCCTTGAACATCTCTCTTTTCTTTTGCAATTGGCATGGAGCCCAGAAGTTTTCTTGATCAAAGGTATTTTATGATTTTTAACCTACTTGCATGCCAATTTTTTCTAGTAATCCTAAAATTTATCAAAACCTTTTCCATTGTTTAAAACTAAAGATAACATTTTTACAAAATAATATTTTAGCATTTTGAATATAAATTAAATTGACAGTTAATGGCAGAAAAATAACTACAGTTAAGCTGTGTCCTTTAGGCAAATGGTAAGTAAATTAGTGGCTGATTCAAAAGCCATTAACAATTCTGTTATCTCAATAGAGGGCAAAATTTGTGAAAAGAAAAAAATATCTTGAAAATGCTTGACAAAGGAGTATTTTATGGTCTACATTTCTCTTTAAAGCTGCCCTGAATTTTGTAAGCTAAAACATGCATTTCCAGAAATGCTTTTCTTCACAGGTAAGCATGTAATGGCTTACTCCTTTTATATCCACATTTTTGCTCTCTGGAATTCTGCATAAAATCGAAAGGAAGCTGGTCAGGAAAAATCAGTTCTGGAAAACTGAAGAGAAAAAAAAAACATTGTCAGATGGTGGAATGTGGAGGGAAAAGAACTGAATCATTTCAGACCAAGAAACCAAGACCCAAAAGTGTAGCTGAAAGTTGAGGTACCTGAAGAAGCATTTGTTGTCAGAATATGAAATATCCAAAGGGATTTTGAAATTGATTTTTCTTCCCATGAACAGAAGGCATCAGACTGTGCAGGGCAGTAGGGAAGTCAACAAAAGGGCAGGTGTCAGCAGGTGGTGCCCTTGTCCACTGTGGGTCAGGTTCCTGTTGCTTTGGTGTGAGAACATGTTTCCTCTTTGGAAGACCATGAAGACCTGTTTTGGTTTGGTGCTATGTATGAAGAAACTTTCCATTTTCAACTGGTTTCTGATCAGTGAACAGTCCTGTAAAGAATTTGCTTTCTAGGGGTCACTCATCATGGTTGAGGTTCAGGGAACAAAATGGAACATTTATTTTTAGTCAGTTCAGTGAGATGGGAAAGATAAAAAAATAACACTGATTTGGATAGAAGAAACCTTGGGAGCCTAAAGTATCTGTCTGGTTTTAGCCATCTGATGCCATTAAATATTTGCAAGCGCTGCTTCAATGCTCAGTCTTGCAAAGCACTGTAAGTAAGATATGAAAAAAACCCAGTGTCTTCTATATAGAATGTTCTGCAAGAAGCCTAGAGAATTAGTCCATGAAATCTTTTAATGTTAACTTACTCATCAATCATATAACAACAGCAGCATTCATCAGACATAGTCATGACTAGGAAGACCTTAGAAATGAGATAGAGAGAATAAATATGATGAAAAATATGTTTACTAAGATTGTGCAAATACAGAAAAGCAAGAACATATATAATATGATTATGTATCAAATTACATGACAGCTAAATGGTAGGCCAAGCTACTAAGAGTAATTTTTTATGACTTTATTTAAAAGTAGCAACTTTAAACATTTTGCATGGCTTTACAGTTTTCAGTTTTGCTATTGTAAAAGCTATGGAAAAGAATTGCATCCAAAAGAAAAATCTTCTGACAGTCTTAGATTTTTTTATTATGAATGCTTTAGCATTTCACTAACCCTTACTTTCATCCTGTATTAACAGAGTTTTTATTTCTTAGGAACTCAACCCTTTTCTTAAGATTTTCAACAAAACAGGAACTCACTGAGCTCTGCAAAATCTCACATAATAGATATTTAAAACTTACTTTGACTCAAGGGCATACCTAGGCAAATTCATTGAACAGAAATTCACTGATGTTTGTAAGTACATAGAAAAGCAATCTACTTCATAAAATCCCCGAACTGAAAACAGATGGAAGATGAGACACTATGAAAGGAAAGCATCAAATATGTTCACTCTGTTTTCACTCTTTTCTCTGCAATCAGTAATGGCCACAAGATCCTGGCCTAGATATATCTTTGATCTGACACAATGTATGAATTTGTAAGTTTTGATGTCACATCAAATGCAATGGAGCATGAAATTGTTATGTTTTGTGTAGGTGCACCAAGCCAATATGCTATATGGATGGAGATTCCAAAATTTTAAGAAAATGTCCCTAGTTTTACTTTCTATGAGTCACCAGAAGTCACAAGATTTTCTAATAAAATATTTTGCATTCAACACATAGTCATCTCATTATCTCACCATAAATATCATATCAACACAGAACTTTTACCATGAAGTTTCCAGTTAGCAATATATATGCTGCTTAATGCATACATAGTCTGAGGAATTATGTTTAATTATCTGTAGCATTTCTATTTTTAGCGAGAAGTTAAGAGGTGTATTGGACAAAAAAAAATGGGTTGGATAGAGGTTACAATGGAAAATGTTTCTAAGTTCTCGACAGTTATTTCCAGTGATATTCTTGAATACCTTACTCCTGAAGAAAGTTGTAGAAAATGTCTTTAAAATTAAATAGCTTCAATAGGATATCAGCAATGTGTATGTAACTTTTTTGCTTATAAGTCTATAAGAACTGTGTTAATGTTTGCAATTATAAATCAAGCAATTTTTACTATCAGTTCAAAACACTTAGGAATCTGAAGCCATTAACTCCTTAGAAAACTTACCTCTAGCATTTTAAAACACTTGTTAGACCAGATAATTAATAAAATAAGTAACAATTCATTGCAGGATCTGGTTTTTACTGTCATAATTTTCTAGTTAGAGCGATACATCATATGGATACTGAAGTTCATTTTAAAGACCCTCGTGAATTACCAGACATGTAAGTATTCTGATACTTTTGAAGCCTCCTGACTGTATCTTTAATCAGTCATAAGTAGGGGAAAATCTAGTTTATCATTAAGCCCCCAAGTAGCACTACATTGTGCAGGGTATGCTCTTCTAGCACATCATATTAGTTTGAAAAGCAGAATTGCAGGATTGAGTTAAGATTTAAGGGGACATTGGAAATGGTCTTATCCAACCCCTCCTGCTCTGAGGAGGATCACCAAATGCAGGCTGCTCAGGGACATGTACAGCCAGCTACTGAATATCCAAGGGTGGAGATTGCACAGTCGCTCTGGGAAACCTGCTCCAGTGTTAGAATGCTCTCATGATGAATTTTTTTTCCCTTAGGTTTAAATGAAGTTTCCTGTCTTAGTAGTGGCTTACCACCACTTGACCTTTCTCCAGAGAAGTAACTTGGCTCCATATTCTTGATTTCCATATTCATCAGTTGTTTGTATACATGAATAAGATGCCCCTGCATATCTTCACCATGATGGACAAGGCAAGCTTCTCACTGTAGGTCACATGCTCCAAACACTTGCTCATCTTCATGGTGCTGAGTTCAACTCACTTGCATATTTTCATTACCCTTTGTACCAGGGAACCCAGGACGGGAGCCAGCACTGCAGCTGTGGCCTCTCCAGTGCTAAGGAAGGATCACAGAGTCAACCTGTAGGTGGTGAGATCCCATTCCTAATTCAATCCAAAAAAACTTAATTGCCTTCCTTGCTGCAAGGACACATTACTGGCTCTTCCATCAGGATTGCAAAGCTGCTTCCCAGCCATTCAGTCCCCAGCCAGTACTGGTGCATGCAGTTATTCCTCCCCAGGTGCACGATTTAGTATTCCCTTTCTTGAATGTTCTGAGACTATTACTGTTTGCCCATTTCTATAGCCTGTTAAGGTTCCTTTGACAGTATAAGCATCTGCTGTGTCCAAGTTTTGCCAAATTTGCAAATCATCTGCAAATTTGCATTCTGTCCCATCATCAAGGTAATTACTGAAGATATTAAACTGTACTGGCCCCAGCAGTGACCTCTGGGAATCACCACCACTGGCTGACCTTCGACTGTGCTTCATGCTTCTAACCACAGCCTTTGAGCACAGCTCAGCCACCTTTCAGCTCACCTCAGCATCTACAGATACAACCCTTGCTTCATCAGTTTGTTGAGGCCAATATAATCATAAAATCACTAAGGCTGGAAAAGACCTCCAAGTCCAAAATTTACCTGAATACCACTGTGCCCACTAAACCATATCATGCAGTGTCATATCTATCAGATAGAAAGCTCTATCAGAGCTTTCTAAGCTCTACCAGGGATGGTGGTATTGTGGGAGGCATCGCTGATAGCCTTGCTAAATTCAAGATAAGCAGTAGCTCCTTATCCACAGAGTACTGTAGTCATTTCACCATGAATGATTTTAGACTCTTATGGCATGATTTTTCTCTTCATACATCAATGCTGATCACTCCCAACTTGTCAATTATGTGTTTGGAAAGAGCTTTCAGGGTGGTTTTCTCCACCACTTTCCCAGGGGTGAAGGTTAAGCTGACTAGTCTGTAGTTACCTGAATCCTTCTTCTTGCAGCTCTCAAATGAAAGTCTTTTATTCAAAAGATAAATACATTATCTAGAAAGTTCATTTTAATATAGAAATGTAATTATTATGTACAAATACAATATAAAGTCAAAATGTATATTTATGCTACTTTAGGACTTTTTTCAAATGAGTAAAACAGTTTAGAACTCTCTTAACTCTGAGTGGGTGTTGGACTAATTAACTTTGCTGCAGAGACTTAGGATTCTTTGTGATGTGATAATATTCAGACATCACAAAGTGCCATTTAAATTTTAAAAGATACATGTTTTGAGAAGTTTCTATGAAGACAGCACTTCTAGTAAAAATGCTCCAAGTTTTCTTGGTCATTTTTGTGACTCAGAGTGGTGCTTTTTCCAGCTGCACTGTCATTTTCCATGTACTGAGGAAGTCCAGCAAAATATCTTTGTGTGCCAATTTTAAAAAGCCATTCCCTTGGCCATGACCTCATGCAATGATAGAGTCTATCTGAATAAGAGAGCTTTGAGTTGCTGTATATTCAATAAAATGTTTCCCACTAAAGTGCATCAGATCAGGTAGATGCTAATAGGTTAAATTTAAAAGTAAAAAATCTTGTGTAATTTTTCATGAAATCACAATAGAAAGGAAATTACTTTTGTCCACTGTAGATAGGAACAATACTATAATTATTAATAATTTGTTGACAATTTAATAGCTTTTGAGACCAGGCCTGAGGAAGACTCTAAAATGGGCTGCCCAGGGAAGTGGTGGAGTAGCCATCCCTGCAGGTGTTCAAGGAAAGACTTGGTGTGGCACTTAGTGCCATGGTCTAGTTTACATGGTCGTGTCCAGTCAAATGTTGGGCTTGATGAACTCAGAGGTCTTTTCCAACCTAATTAATTATTTGGTTCTGTGATTCTGTGACTTGGGGATTTTGGTTGACAAGAAGCTCAACATGAGCCAATAGTGTGTACTTACTGCCCAGAAAGCCAGGTACACCCTAGGCTGCCTCAGAAAAAACATGGGAAGCAGGTTGAGGAACGTGGTGGTGGCCCTCTACTCACCTGGAGTGCTGCATCCAGCTCTGACCAACATAAGGACAGGGACCTGCTGGAGTGAGTACAGAGGACTACAAAGATGATCTGAGGGCTGAAGCACATCTCCTGTGAAGACAGGCCAAGAGAGTTGGGGTTGTTCAGCCTGGGGAACAGAAAGCTCTGGGGACATCTTGGAGGAGCCTTTCATTATCTAATGGGGACTACAAAGAGAACTGGAGAGAGGCGTTTTTACACATGTAAAAATGGCATGTAGTGACAGGACAAGGGAGAATGGTTTTAAACTGAAACAGAGTAGGTTTAGATTAGACATTTGGAAGAAATTCCTTACTCAGAGGGTGGTGAGGCACTTGAACAGGATGCCCAGAGAAGCTGTGGATGCCCCATCCCTGGAAATGTTCAAGGCCAGGCTGGCCCTGATCAACATGGTCCAGTGGGAGTTATCAATGGCAAGGGGATTGGAACTAGGTGGTCCTTTGTCCCTTCCAAACCAAAGCATTCTGTTGTTCCATGAGATTGAACCTAACTAAAATTTCTCAGCTGATTATTTTATCTCCATTAGTCATTTTTCTATTTGCCATGAAAATAACTTCTAAAAATTTGTTTGACCTTATTAAGTGCAAGCGATACAGTATCACTTAGTCATTTGCAGTAGCTATACTGTATTTGTTGTGCTTTGGAATGAGTGTAACAGAACAAATAAATGCTTAATTCTTTATCCAAAATAATGCTAGTGCAAAGTCAATTCTGCTTCAAAAGAATGTCTAATCTCAGTCATGCATTGAAAAAAGTCCTAGAACCTTCAGAATATTTTCTAAATAATGTCATTTCAGAGAATGACACAACAATGACATCACATCCATATTTATAAAAATAGAAGACAATTCACCTTTGTTATTTGTTTTCTTCTTTCACATTTAATTTGTCATCATCTTGAGAAAGAGCTAAAGACATTTTTGAAAAAAACCTCTACCTTAAAAATCCAGAACTGCGCAGTCGTCACAGAAGTGTTTTCAAACCAAGCAAGGGAATTGAATAACTGGGCACCAAATGGTAAAAATTTCCTTTTTATCTTGTCCTAGTCACATTAAACTCAATGTCATAACTTCACTGAACCTTGGTTTTATCCAGGGCATGAAGATAAGAACATGTTAAAGTCACTGAAAGCCTGAGCACATAGAAAAAGCTTAGGAATTAATTTTCTGATTTTAGGAGAAACTGAACACATAATTTTGGTGAAATAAAAGTCAGAACATGAAATCAATACATTTCAGTATTGGTTTGAATAAAATATCAGGAGGAAAAAGTCTTAAGGAATATGTGAACTATTAACGACAGCTATTAATAAACATTTAGTGACTGATAAAAATTAAGGTTCAAAGGTAAATACTTGTGAGAGAAAATGGTATGGAAAGATTAAGCTATATATCTATATTATATTTATTTACTGATTTCTTCAATCATACCTTGAACTGGAAAGATGAAATTCACATTAAGAAAAATACAGTTCTTCTAGCAATGTGGTGATTGGATAGTCTTACTAAAAAATGATAACTTGTATGATGTGGAAAGAATTTGAAAGAAATTTTAAATGTAATTGTAGGCAAAACAGTGTTGCTAATCTTTGTGAACTCACACATTTGCACTTCTCAAAGACTTGGTTTGTAAAAACAAAACCCCAAACCATAAACTAAATAAATTTGGTTTGGTAACATCCTGAACTGAGTTTGAACATACATAAGTCAACAGAATGACATTTATTTTCACTTCAACATCTATCATGATGTCACTCATTGTGCCACTAAATTATAGTGTCTAATTATGACAGAGTTGGAAGCCAAAGTAATTTGTACCCCAGTTTTTATCTTTTCTCTTTAAAACAAACGAAGAAAAAACACAGAATAATGGGAGGGGGAAAGCAGCATTTAAAGTTCTGTATAAACATTTACAGGAGGCTATAGAAGTTAACCTGTGGAGACAAATTTCATTCTTATTTATGGAGCACCACATAGCTGGCACAGTGAACTGTACTGTACTACTGGCTGGATACATTTGAATTCTAGAGCAGCAATATCACTGCTGTCACACTATGAAACTGTTTCACATTTGCCAGTGGTTGGTCAGCCCCTTCAGGTGCTCCAGAATTATTTGATTTCTCCCTCTTCATGGTCACTATCAAAGTTCATCACGTACAAATGTTAAAGGAGCCAGCTCTACAGGAGAGTGGTGAAAACACTGAACACCTCCTTCCTGTCTTCAAAACTTAGGGAGAGAACAGAAAATTTTTTAACGCTTAGGAGTCAGAAAGGCTTCTTCCCAATACAAAAACAAGAGGATAAGACATAAGCAAAGTAATATTTTGAATCTAACTTCTTCCATTTCAAAATTGGGTTTGAAACTATTTTATGTGATTCTCATTACTCACAGGAATTCAAACTCTTTCTATAAGGGGAAAATAGGTTATGGAAAGAAATAGATCTTTTTCATTGGCCATATATAGGTTACAAAATGATATATGCCCAGAGCTAAACATGTCCCACATGGTTGTAAGCAAAAGCTTATATTACTACTTTGAAGTTGAGAGTGTGAGTAGCTAAAGCACCTCTGGACCTGCTTCACGCTTCTGAATTTAAGTAAAATACTCCCACATAACTACCAAAAAAATAAAAGAAAGAAAAAAAGATAAGTTGAACCTTCAGTTTTATCATGGTGGATTTAAGAAAAAAAAAATAATATTTAAGATATAAAAGTATGTTTAAAAAGTTTGCAATACCTCTTGTAAACTGCAAGCTCAATTAAAAACTAAGGAAGAGATTTGTGAATGCTGAAGATTCAAACCTGAGCCAAAAATATTTTCAATTTATAAATGAACTAAGGACTTTGATGTTAAATATGTGATGCACTGTGTCACATTTATAATTTAATGTGGTTACAAGCCAGAAAACTTATTCACATTTTAATCTTTAGACAGGAAAGAGCATTTTTATGTTCTGGATTAGAATTCCTTTGTCATGACCACAGCTTGTACTGAAGTGTACCTATAGTGAATGCTTTCATCACGGAGTATCAATTTCTGGAGGCACATAATAAAGACTGTGAAACAGAAGAAGATACTGAGTAATTAGTTTTTGAATTAAGGGTAATATGAAAAACAGGCAACAAAGTTGTTGGATTTGATAACATGTGACACCTATTTTGTCTCCTACAATTTGATTTCTATAACAGAAGTGAATACTTGTGGATGGATGAAGAAATAATATTTCCAACCCATGAGGAAAAACATTGCTATCAAGAAAGGATAAAAGAGTAATGCATCTGTGAAATGCAATTGCAGAAATTCTGTATGAATATCAAGGCTGTAGTATTAGAGGTTTGATGATAAAAAGTTATTTTTACATCTCCTAGTTTGTTTTTTTTCCAAGTCCATTCATGCAGTCTTTGTAAGGGAATTAATTATTAACTAATTTTATTTCAGTTAGAGCTCAAAATTGAATTTGAAGAGCTGAAGCAGAAATAAAAGATCTAGGTTTGGTTATGCGCATCATGAGACTTGTGCCATGGCACGATTTTAAAGTAGCGAAATTGAACTAATGAAGAAATATTTCTGTAAACTCCTTTTTGGATTAAATTGACTGTAATTTTTTTTTAAGGTTAGAAAAGACCACTGTGATCATTGCATTAGACCTCATATCTGAAAAAAAGGTAAAGGAGTATTCTGAATTAGTTCTGGTTTAAATTTGGGAGCACAGTACAAGTGCTTCCTATTCTATTTGAAGAGCCATAAATGAAGACTCTGTCACAGTCTTTTAATATCTGTTCTAAGGTGTGTGACGTTTCTAATGTGAATGAAGGAGCTCTTCTCACCTATCTTTAATTTAGATGTCTATCTACAACTGAGCAAGTTTTCCAGTGGAGTGTGATGGGCTCTTTAGAGCACAGTTCAATTACCTAACATGAAAAAAGTATAATGATAGAGGTGTTCTCAGCTTCCATAGACTGTAGAGAGTCAAGGCAAGTTTCATGAGACATAAAGACTGTGGAAGCATGCTCAGTAACATTGAACGTTTGCATTGTGCCTTACAATATCTGCTCTAGATTTAGCTGAGCTTTACAGAAATTTCAAGACAACTGGAAAACTTCTATATTTCACAAAGCTGTCTAATTTGAGATAAATGAAAGAAAGGAACATTGTGTGCACTGAGAAACACTGGCCTGTTAATGCAGCAGATTGTGTATGTTGCATATTGTGCACAAGAGTGAACAAACGAGATAGTCTTTACTTAAGTCTTAATCAGGTACTCCCTGGAGGAAGGGCTTAGTAAGGACCTTGCCCGGATTGAGTGGTGGGCCTCTGTGAACCTGATGAAGTTGAAGAAGGCAAGGTGCAAGTTCCTGCCTCCGAGCCTACAGCAGCCCCGAGAGGAAGAACTTTGGGTATTTTTGGTCAAAAAGCTCAACAAGACCGGGCAGTGTGATCTCACAGCCCAGAAATCCAACCATACCCTGAGCTGCATCAAAAGCAGTGTGGGCAGCAGGTCAAGGGAGAGGATTCTGCCTCTCTGCTCCACAGTGCTTGTGTTCTTCTACTCACCTGGAGTACTTAATCCAGCTCTTGGGTGCTCAATACAGGAAGGACATTGACCTGTTAGAGCAAGTGCAGAGGAGGCCACCAAAATCACAGGGATGGAGCACCTCACCTATGAAGAAAAATTAGGAAAACTGCTGCTGTTCAGCCTAGATAAGAGGAAGCTTTGGAGAATCCTTAGAGCAGCCTTTCATTACCTAAAGGTGCCCTACAAGAAAGCTGGAGAGAGACTCTTGACAAGGACAAGAGGCAATGGTCCCTTCATCTTTTAATGAAGAAGGATAGGTTTATATTAGATTAGGAAGAAATTCTTTACTATGAGGATGGTAATTGTGAGACAGATTGCCCAGGGAAGTTTGGCTGCCCCAGCCCTGGAGGTGTTCAAAAGTAAGTCAGATGGAGCTTTGAGTAACCTGATCTAGTAGAATGTGTCCTTGCCCATGGCAGGGAGGTTGAAACTAGATGGCCTGTAAAGTTCCTTTCAATTGTAATGATTCTATGATGCTATGATTCTGTGACTGTCAGGTTTTTCACAGTGGGAATTTTCTTGAGTAAAAAATGCAGACTGTAGTTTGCAACTTCAAAGGTGAATGAACACTTGCTTCTATTTATTTTAACAGGGCAGATATCTCTGTTACAGGATGTTTTAATGAGTTGATGCATTTTTCATTTCTATGCACAGTGAACACAGTAAGATAATGCCTAAATTAAGAAGAATTATACTATTTTATGCACTGAAAAATTGATTACCAGATCTGTTTTGGAATTGCATGGATAGAGGTATATGTTTGGGTATTTAGTCGAGACATGGACTAAAACAGAGAAGGAAAATGTTGTTATGTTAAAGAAACTGAATTCTATTTGCATATATACAAAGGAAATACAAAAAATTTCTTATTTCTGTTGAAATTGATGTCAAATGTCCTTAGAGGTTACTGGGAGGAGGATTATGGTCAGTATCTGATCTAATGGAAAGATGTTAATGGGAAAGAGGCTTAGGTCAACTTAAACATTTCACCATAGTAATCTGAAAATGAGTATCAGTGAAAACAAGACTATTTTTGTGTGTATGTATAGATACACATATATATTTATATACATATATAAAATTATTTCTGTAAGTAAAAGATTTTGTGTGATTAAAGAAATATATAAATAATTGATAATTTATGGAGTACACATATAGAATAATCATAAAAGGACTCTCGAGCTATTCACAGTTAATACATTTTTGGCCCTCCAAGATCATAACAAATGGAGTTGTGTCATATTCTGTTCTTGTACCAGTGAATTTAGCTTCTCCTGCCAAACTCTCAACTTTCTTTTAGACAACATGGGAGCTCATGTTAGGAATTTGGCATTATATAGATGTTTCACCCATCTCATATTCTTTACTTCCTGCCTTTCTATGCAGCTTTCATTTGAGCTTTTGTTTTCAGTGCTCTTTGATTCTCATCTTTTAAGCTTCTCAATGTTTTTCTAAGCTATGTAGAGTGTCTGATGCAGTTGCTCTTTCCCTAGTTAAGGAATTTTAGGTTTTGCCATGGATTTCATGCTTAGGAAGCTATTGTTTATTTAAATGTTTGTTATAATGGGCTGGTATTTAGAACTCTGTCACTTGCAGAGACCCCTCAGAAATCATCTCAGCTGAATCTCCTGAACTCGTTAGTTCCTATCAAGTTTTTGTTCTGGATGAGGGGATGAGGTTTCTTGTCTCTGAAATAACTTGTTATGAAAAATCTCTCATGGCAGAATAAATGTTAGATGAAAATTCTTCTCTACTAGTGCGATAATTGTAAAATTAGTAATAATACGTATGTAGGTATACATCTGACTGCTTCTGTAGAATGATATGAGAGGATGACCATGTTGGCTGACCTTACTGATCAGTACTGAGAAATGTAAGGACTAATGGCTGCACACCTCAGAAAGTAGAAAGAAAGGGCATGTTTTAGGTTTGGTTCATAGTCAAGAGATGGAATTTGATTTTTACATCCTCTCCTCTTCTGGAAATTTGAGCTAGATTTGTCATTGAGCTCCACAGCAAATCACGATCACGTCACCTCATCACCCTATTGCCTCACATCTTCACAGGGTTTAAATGGTCCCAAATACCCACATTACATAGTTCCACTGTCAGTTCTGAGTCTCAGCTCTTGTTTCAAAGACTATCCATAAGCTGCTTATGAAGCAAGATCTGTGATTGATACCAGACATGAGAATAATTGTGGGGCACCAATACTGATTGCTGTACCTCACGTTTCAGGTAGGGCATCAAACATCTTGCTGAATCTGCAGCAATATTGTGTCTGAATATACTGAAAGGGTGTTGTGAAAAGCCCTGCTTGAAAGACTGTGCATCAGTTCTGAAGATACCATTTACCTTTAACCTGATTTTGTTATGGTTAGCTAGATAAAATTTTAGCATGTAAACATGAAATAATCTTAAGGATGCTCATCTAGATCAGCTCTACACTTTCCATTATTGCACCTACAGGCAAGCTGTTTCCTGTCCTTGACCAAGAATTGTTTTCAAGTACTGAACTAGGGCAATTACAAAGTTATGATATATCCAGCACTAACGATCCAGTCTCGCTTGCTATTTTTCCTCAGGCAGACTCTATTGAAAGGAAACAATTCAGTAACAACTGTTTTCTGAAGAAGTAGTGGTAATCAGCTCAAGGCCATCCAGAGTATATTGTCAGAAATATTATCCATTGTACGTAATGTGCGACTCTATTCTGGATGTCAGGCTACAAGAAGATCTTTAACAGAAATGACATTGACACAATGCAGAGCTTTGCCTCTAGTCATGTGGCATCCCTCCATAGCAGAGAGTAGCTGTTCATATCCAGCTGTCATGCAACAACAGAGCAAAGTAGTGACTGTTATTCTTTGGTGAAATTAGGCGGTTCATGCTTCGCAATGGCTTAAAGTTACAGGTCTGAGGAGACAGCATTTTGTGCCTGTTTTATGGTGCATGTAATTAAAGATTTCACTGGATAAATGGCTTACTCAAACAAATGTGCATTTCCCAGCTTTTTAAATAAGTGAAAGTGAGACATTTTTTGGCATGGGGAACACCTGCTCCTAGATGTCAATTTTTTTTCTGCCTTTAAAAAATGAGCTATTCTAAACTGAATAGTCATTTGAATGTAGTATTAATTAATATTTCATTGTTTTGCATTGGAGAACAGATCAGGAAAAAGGTTTTCTGTTCATTGACATCTGGTAAAACAAAGCTAAGTGGAACCTTCTGACATTGTCAATGGAAAGATCTGAAAGGCAAGCTTTTCTGTACAATGGCCTCCTTCATGTATTTCTGCAACTATTCTCTTCTGGTTTGGTACAAAAGATTATCATTTGGGCTTGCTATTTTTTATTTTTAGAAACAAGCTGTAGTTACGGTACACATCAGCTATTTTATTTGTTTCAGAGCCAACTATAATGCATTTGCTTGTGTTTACATGATTTCTGAAGCCTTTGTGGAGTAAGCTGATCTTGCCTTATTTAACTGTTAGTTTGGCCACTGAGTAGATTGATTCTATAATTCTTTATGAACTCAACCACAGTAAGTGATCATTTATTTCCATGAAAATCCAGTTACCAACACTAGCTACTGCAGCTCAACCACAAATGGGTCTGTGCCTTTCAGATGAGCAGCAGAAGTTCTTAATTTTGTTCTGTAGGTAGTTTTCCTTATGAAAAAAACATGCTCAATAAGTATGGATACATTTATGTATAAGAATATGAACCCCCTGATTGCTGAATAGTGTATAGCAGAGACTGAGGATGTGTTTTGCCCAAAGTAGTCTATTCTTTGTAGGAGCTTCTGCTTTCTCTTACACCCTAGCTTCTGCCTAATTGTTCAGGTATTGCAACCTCTGCTGGTTCATCCAAGGAGGAGGCCAAGGTCAAGGGGCCAAGCTTAGCTCAAGTTAATGCTCCTGTTCATAATGCTATCTCCTTCTCACACACAGAGACACTTGCACACATTGCATTATGCAAAACAGCATTGTATACTTACTTCTGATTTTATATCTTGAAATTTTAAAAAGCATTAATGTATTTTAAGCAGTAAAACATCTAGCACTACTACTAATCCTACTATTTAGAATAAACCCAATATAAGATATTAAAAGCTATTTTTGCATTTTGCAGCGAAATATTTCTTGTGGACTTTAAATGTCGTTATATATGATAGTGGAGCAATAAAACATGCAAATAATTGGATCAGTAAACCAGAAAAATATAGAAAATTGAAAACCTGTCTGTTAAAAATCTATCATAATGCATAAAAATTGACTAAATTGAATTATACTTTGCAAATAATGAAAACAGTTTCTGATCAGGATAAGAGTTTTGTGATGCCAATAAAGTTGACAGATGTAAGGAAATCTGATAAGTTTTGCTGAAGTTTTATATTCTCATCTAAGTGAAACATATATAACATGAAGCAAGACAGTAGGTTTTGGTCTTGCACACAGGGAAGAATATTCCTCCCTCCCCATCTTTGGCCATATAGTACTTATGCAGCTGGATTACTGCACTCCCCTGAATCAATTTTCAACGGTTTTACAAATTAGAATGTTCCTTTAAATACTTCTAATAGTGTTATAATTGGTATGTTTGAGCATGAAAATTCAATAGTCTTTTTTGCTATATGTTATTTTCATCACACACATGATAAATTTATATCACGGTAGTTCCTACTAGGAAGTTAAATATTTGAGTGTATTTAATTTAATTAAATATTCAGTTTATCTGTCAATATGTCCACTAATTAATAAACATTGAGCTGTTGTAGCATAATGAAAAAACAAAATCAAATATTAAGAAAACAGCATGACAATAAAATTACATTAATTAAGTACTTTCATAAACTGGTCCCTATAAAATTAAAATCCCTGGACACTGTTAATGTCTGTAATGACAAAAATGCAAATAGTGTTGATATAATTTTAGAATAATGTAAATCCCCTGTATAAGCCAGGTTGTCAACTCATATTTTTCTGAGTTCAGTAGATGGACTAAATCAGATTTTCTATTTACCTTCCACAAGGTACAGAACTGAGTAAAATATGCAGTGCTTTATGCTCCGTATTAACAGTGAAGGTATATGCAGCATTTGCTTCACATTCAGAGTCTGTAAAGAGCCACTAGCTTGACCTGATGTAAGATGGAAGCTGTGGCATTCATACATTGTCACATTGCTCACGGTCATGATTTACACTGCTGTCACTTCCCTGCTTTGGTCATACACCATGTTACTGCTCTGCTAAGTAAACAGCATAAAAGGAACCTCTGCTAATAAATCATGTCTTTCCTGGTGTGTTTCTCAAACTTACCAGTCCTTTAGTTCTGCAAATATAATAAATTATGAATTTAGAAGCCTTGCCAGGATACTTTTTCTGCTGTTCCAACAGAAGGTCAGAAGCCTTGCTGATATTTCTTATAGAGCCAAACCATGAAAATTCACTTTTACGGCAACAAAGAACTTTGAGGAAAATGTTCATTCAAATCCTACCCTGCAATGTCTGCCCTCTAGACATAACAGAAACACTCTTCATGTTAATTGAGTAAAACCCTATCTTGGTAGCCCTTTCCTTTAACTCATCTGAGTGTTTGACTCATTGAGTACTGAATGTAGACATCAAAGTTAGCTCAGGGATAACACAGATCACTGAATATACCTAAATAATGAGCCTTCATTTGATGCAAACTTACTTATCCGTATTAATGTACCAGTCCTAGATTTCCCTTTTTTTGAGAAGCTGAATGTGAGTGATCTTTCAAATCAAATATCTCGGTTTAGCAATAATTCTAGGGGAAAATATAATTTACAATATAATCAGTAGCTGTTTAAAATCTCATGAGGCTGTCCTTGTACCATACATTGAACAATAGTAATTATATGTTGAATCAAGCATTTTAAAATTTGTCAGGCAGTTCTCTCCAAATATGTTCTTGTCTTGATAAGCTTGAAAAATGATAGATAGATAGATAGATAGATAGATAGACAGATAGATAGATAGATAGATAGATAGATAGATAGATAGATAGATAAATTTGGGATAAACAGTAAGGATTCAGGACTCCTTTAAGTCACCTTTCTTTATTCCTTTAACACTGTTTAAAAGGTTGGAAGTACTGCTTTTTTACTATAGCATTGGAACATTTACGTGTTACCAGATCCTGCTACAGAACCTCCCAGAACCCAGCTCTGCACCAAGATGAACTGGGAGGTGCACCTTTATCTCCTTCCTGTTTTGCATCAAATATGATATAAAAAGAGCACCCCATTTGTGTGCGTGGATGAAAGCATTTTTGTCATAATCAACAAGACACAAGGACAGAGATGTAACTTCAGTTCTCTGAAGGCAGCTGTGTACTGACTGCTGTATGCGACACTCTAGAATTTCCAAGGCTTCCACACAGGGCTAACAGACCTACAGGAGTCCTTGTTTTGGAAGAGCAGATGGACAGGTCAGATGCCCTAGGTAACCTTACAAAGAACTACTTGCCTAAGGTTAGACAACTGAATCACCTTCAGAGAGTCCGTAAAGTAAACTACAGTGCTAGCTGAACTGAGGAGTACCCCCAGCAGAAAATGCAGAATGTGTGAAGTTCACACGAAGGCTAATGTTAAGGAAAGTGCATTAAGTATGTATTGAAAATGTGAGAGTTCAAACTGGAAATGCAGCTTCCATCTAAAGCTGTTAGCACTTGATACAAACACTGTTTTTTTTTTTTTAATTTGACATGATGTTTGCATGTGTTTCTAAGTCTTGTGTTTCAAAGTCAAATGTACCAGCCTCCTCCACAGTATATGACATTTCATAATGCCTAGTCAGTTAAGAGCAATTAAGTTTAACTTATAAACTACATTCAACCATGAGAGTGTGTTAGTTAGCACAGTGATGTAAAACATTATAGGTCATTGCCTGCAAATTATGAAAAGTAGCAATTTTTAAAACTGGAGATTTACTGTATCTTCTTTCACAGATTTTTTTTAAAGTTGCCATCCTCAATTTGATTAGAAAAAGCCTACACATAAATGTTCTTTTATAGCTTCTATGAATCCTTTCTTGAAAACATTGCTCTTGAAATTCTGCCAGGATTATGGGAAGATGAAGGTTCTGGAACATGTAAATAAAGATATTACTTTTTACATTCTGTGTGTAAATATTTAACCTATAATGTTACAGTCGTAGTATTTTGATCACTTTCAATAGAAAATTTTGGAAAATAAATGCGTTTACACTGTTACAGGTGCACATCCAACAACAAAATACATGGGTAACTTAACAATTCATTAGTGGATCCATTGAATTAGATGTAAAAGCACCTGTTTTTTTTTTTTTTAGCTCACTTGAGGTCATCATCACAAATCTGTTAAACCCCATAATCATATGAAAGTCTCCTTCAAAAATGAAAACTTAAATTTGTGCATAATTAACAGAGTCGTTGCTTCGCAGACATAGAAGTGACTTCTAATGGCCTTTCACTGTAATTATTTAGCTTTGTTTGTTAAGTCCCAGATCAGAAAAAAACTTTGATTTAGCACTTCAAACTTCTCAGGTACTCAGTCCTTCCTAGAAAATAAAGATTTCTACTTTGAAAATAAATCAATAATACCCAAATATTCTATATATTAAAAAATAAACTAGAGCACTGTCAACTTTGTAAAGAAACAGTGTTAACCTGAAAAGGTTTAGCAGAGAATACATAATTTTCCAAAAGCAACAACAAAAAAGCTAGTGTTATTAATAGGTGTCTAGGAGAAAATTAAATGAATCTTCATTATTTATTACAAATAAAACACCCCACCATCTGAAACCAATATAGTAAGCAAAACATAGGAAAAAAAATAATACAATAAAGAATTTTAAAAAATGAAATTCCCGTTAATTAAATTAATAAATAAATTGTGGACAAGCTCTTTTTTGTAGCTTGTTTATATTATTCCCTTAATGACATTACATTTTTGCAGGAAGAACTGTAGAATGATTTTTTGTCATGTGATTTTTAAATGATGAGTATCGCTTTGCAAAAAACATTCATTTTATACCCTTATAGAAGCTTTCTTTGGAAAAAGAATGTTTCCACACGCTGAACTCACTAAATTTATCTAGCTGTCACCATGAACTACCATAAATCTACCTGTTATGAGGTTTCCCTGCTTTGTACAGCAGTGTAAGCATTTTGTTTAGAACTTTCTAAATGAAAGTTTTGACAAGGAGCAATGTCATTTGCAATGCCCTGCAAGGGTCTAATATGCAGCACACCAGAAGTATTCTCACTGACGTGACCAGACATTGTTCTGGGCCTGAAAGGGGCTCTGTTAGCAGCATCCTTGTTAACAGCCAGATAATTAAATCTGGTTTTCTAAGATGGCTTGTATTTTTTCCTAGAAAACAAGTAAAATATTTTTCCTAGAAAACAAGTAAAAAGCTTTTACTGCAGATGAACCACTTCACCAGGCTCAGGAAGGGATAGTACAATGACTCTAACATGAGGAGAATTTAAATGAGCTTGTGATTTATCAGTGTGTTTGTGTGTGCAGTATTTATTTTTATAACTTCAATCCTTAAAATTTTCAAACCTTTAAGTCCTCAGACATCAATTTTCATAGCCAATATTTTATTTTGAAGTGATTCTATTTGAATTTCCTATCTTAAGGTATATTCACTCTGTCTCCGGTGAAATATACCTTTAAACTGGCATAATTTCTACTATCAAAGTTAAAAATTAGAAGAAATGCCTCTTGTTTTTCAGCATTTCGTAAGCTTATTTTCCATGGTGACATCCCCTCTGAAACTGACATTTTCTGACATTATTTATTGCTTGTTTGTAGTGGGATTTCTGTAGTGACAGTAATGACAGCACATTTCTTCCCTTTGGCTAACTAGAAATTTACATTTTTTTCTAGTTGATCAGCATTGGAAAATAAGTACATACTCATGCAATAATTTTGTTATGTGGAGAGTGGTATGAATCAATTTTCATGCAGATGTTAATTCTTGCATATGAAGGTATTTGCATTTGTTTTTCAAAGCTGTTTTGGAAACTTGAATCAAAATAGAAATATCCAGAGAAGAAATTTTCACACTGGTTAAAATCTTAGCAGCATGGAAGTCAGTGGGAGTTCTGCTTCAGTGGGGCTAGGATTAAATCCTATTAGCATATAATATAATATTTTTTCCTAGCCTTTTCCATAAAGCTGACTGAAAAACAAACAACAGCCCGCTGGCTCTTGCCTGCAAACCAGTACTATAGTTGCAATCAATAACTTATGTTTATAGTAAATCAGCACCATTAATTTAGTAAAAATGGGGTTGAGACGTGGGCTTTTCTATGCAATGTTTTTCCTATTGTGGGTGAACTTTTCTTGTTACGTACACACTAATCATTTGGTTAAGAACCATTCAATTTCACAGCCTCTTCCTTGAAAAACTTGTGACCACACTAAGCAAGAGAGGCAGAGAGTAGGGGAACAGATGCAATATCTCCCTCCCGTTTTGTGGAGGAAAATCTGGGACCTGGAGAATATGTTGCTTTGCATGCATGGCATTTGCAGAATTTGTGGCAGGTCTGGAAACTGAATACAGCGCTCTGGTAATGTTCTTTGCAGTTCACTATCTTCTTGTCTGGCTGCACACAGGTGCAACTCTGGCTTCCACTTGGTCCGGTCTTCTCAGTTGATCTTGTTGCTCTCTGTAACTGCCTGGAAGAAGGTTACAGCAAGGTGGGGTGTAGGTCTTATCTCCCAGGTAGCAAGTGAGAGGACAAGAGGAAACTGCCTCAGGTTGTGCCAGGGGAGGTTTGGATTTCTACTAGGAAATATTTCTTTACTAAAAGAGTTACTAAGCGTTGGAACATGCTGCCCAGGGAAGTGGTTGGGTCACCATCCCTGGAGATATTTAGACACGTAGAAGTGGCACTAAGGGATATGGTTTAGTGGTGGACCTGGCAGCATTAGTTTGATGATTGGACTTAATGATATTACAGGTATTACCCAACCTAAATGATTCCATGATTCTATAAAAATAGGAATGTAACGTTAATACATACTCTTTTACATTCTTACATCAGACTAAAACATTCCTTTGTTAATTAGAAAAAAACCACAAATTTAGAAACATGTAAAAAACATTAGCTTTAACTCTTGTTGACTCCAGTAGGCATCAGTGTTACTCAGTGCTTTGTATTACTGATTTGAGAGATACCACCTTACAGGAATACTTTGTGTAATATACATAATCTTACTGAACCCATCTCAGCCAAAAGAAATGAAGGAAAACATTCCTGAGAAAACAGGTTTTCACAACAGTGATCTTCTTTCATGCGCGTAAATTTTAATGATGTGGAAGATGGAAGTGCGATTTTTCTTCTGTTTTATTTATGAAATAGGCTCTTGAACTTGTTTTATACAACTCATATACTCAACTCTTATTTTATGCAAAGCTTAAGTATCACTTTTCCATGCAGCTGTATGGATAACATCAGTGCTTCTGGAGCAAATCACTGAAGGGTTACTCCACACAATCAAACACTGCAAATAAGGCATGTTTTTATGAAGGAAATAGGTTTAAATGCTGGTTTTTTACACTATTTCTATGCCAGCGAGTAAAGAAATCCTCCCTGTTTCTGTATGTACAAATGAGGTTTATGTTTTCAAGTGTTAACTGCTGATGATACCAAAGTTTCAGTAATCACCGGACTGACTGAGTCTAAGAAAAATCTGAAATATTTGGGGTAAATTTCCTTCAACAAGGCTGTTCATAAAGAACAGGTAAATGAATTATTTTGTCAAAACTTTTACATATCTTATCAACAAAATATGTCCAGAACATGTCTAAAAATATTTTTAAAGAATAACGGCAGATATCTCCCAGAGGAACAATCATGTATATTTTAATGTCTGTTGTTTTTAGATTAGCTTCAGTGTGTGTCTTCTCTCCTCTAAGCCTTGAATATCTGTCTTCTCACTCTAAGAATATCCAGGTTTACCCATTTTATCATGTTTGTTGTAGCTTTGTGTAGGAGGTGCGGTCTATTTTTCATGGTTTGTTTTGAAATGCACATTTGTTTTCATGTTTTCTTTTAAAATTCCCATGCCCACTTATCTTTAGATAAAAGAAAGCTGTTCATTTATGCAATAAGATATAAGATGCATTTGGGGAGGATAATTGCACTTTTTGTAAAGTGTACAAGGGCATAAAACTGAAGGTCATTGTTTTCTATATGGATATTCTGGCCATGCCAAAGTGATTAAAAGAGTTCTCTTGAATTTTGAATAGATGCTTTCCTTCTTTTATGAACTGCCATGATAAGAGAAAACAATAATATCCAGTTTTTCTGATGAGTGCTCTCTTTTGTGTACTTCTGCATATCCAAATTTTCTAAATTGTAACCCAGTGGGTCATGTCTAGAAAGAACTACATTCCCCAAAGGCATCACTGCTAGGAACGACAATTTGTCAGAAAATATTTCCCTGAAACTCTAGTGTTTTACAGAGTCCTGAGAGCATGAAGTTTTTCTCTGGAGGCAGTAGCTTTTTTTTCATAGGTATCTCCTATGGGCTCCAACTCTTCCAAAAGAATCCTTGGCCCAAGGAGCTTCTAACAGAAATTGAGGTATAAATCACATGACTACCTTGCTTTGGAGTAGATGAAAAAAAAAAAAAACAAACCAAACAAAACAGTCCAATCTGATATTATCTCTGAGGTATCACTAATGAAGCACCTCAAACTCAACATATTACTGTCTCATTAGTGAAACTGTTTTGCCTTTTTAAAATTATTTTCTTAGTTGCCATTCTCCAGATGTAATAATCACCCCTTTGTACTATTTTTTATTCTGTGATGGTCTTTGTCCTGGAGACTGCAGCTGCTGACTCCACCTGTGCTCATGCAAATCATCAGTGCAGCTTAAGACACCTTTTGCTAATGTGATTTACTCTGCTTTATTTTACCCTTTTTAAAAAGAGGGTTAAATTAAAGTATCACCTAGTTCTAGACTACACTCTCCTTATCTTGATGCATGTTTGCTATAGATCAACAGTTACATGGATTGGGAGCCCAATACTGAAATCTGTGATGAAAATCCTAACACCAAATCAAAGCACTGGAAAGCCAGGCTTATTGAAGTTGCAAACCTGTGCAACTAAGCCCAGAGCTGAAAGATAAAGTCTGAACACATTCTGAGTGTAGAAAAACAGTGATCTCTGAGCTGGCAAAATACAAGAAACTGAGCACAAAATCTTAGTAACCAGAAAGGCCAGGGAAATTTAATATCAGCTAGTGCTGTTAGCCCTGCCCAGATTGGCCAAATTGCCTAAAGGTGTAAACAGCTGCAGCTGTCACAGAAGCTAACAGGCATTGCCTCCACCTAAAGAATTGGATTAGTTTCTCAAAGATAAAGCAATTTTTACTAACCCCACTGCCCCATTTGGTTTTTTCTCCTAGCTGAAAGAACAACAAAATAAACTAAAAAATTGTAAAGATAAAGGCAGTGTGTTCAGAGGTAAATATGATGAAAAATGAAATTTTTTTATTATATGAAAAGATAGCTGAGTCACACAAATGATTGAAACTCCTATCAGAGTGTGGCCACTGATTCTATAAATTAATGAATAATCAAAGAAAATCTACAAACTTTAGAGGGAACTTCACTATGAGAAATCCAGCATTTTAGTTGACCAACAGCTCTTTGGTTTTCAAACATTACTAAATGTGTCAAAAGAGCCACTTAGCTTGTGTCTCATTTTCATCAGTGCCACTGTTTGACGTTTCACTTCTGATGTAGATGAGTCTTATTTTTCATATTTAGCCATATAGTCCCAAGTATACACTGAAGACAGAAAGAACCTTTTTTAGGACTAAGTATAAAAATTAAATGGAGCTAGGATAACATAATAAAACATTTTTGCTTATTTTAGGGTAAAAAGAGGATGTAAGGAATTATATTTCCCTTTGTTAAGATACCATTTATTTGAGTTCTCTAATTAAAAGATTATCTGCAGGCATCATGCTGCATCACCTATTACTAAGGTAGAATTAACGTTTACAAGGCCTTAAATAAAGCTTGACTGTCCATCATTTGGTCCATTTACATTTTATTATCCTTGCTTTCTAAGCTAATACTTGCTAGTTATTAGCTGCCATAACTGTCTGTCCACTTATATACTGGATTCGTTCCTTGCTTTTAAAAATTCTACCTGTAGCTTCACTGCCACAAGTGTTCCTTTTAAAGATAAATTAATTTATCCTTTGAATTTTTTTTTCTAGTACAAGTGTCAAATTACTGTGGGTGATTTGTCATCTATAAACGTATTTCATTTACATGAGTTTAAAACTTGGTATTCTAGAAAGTCAAGGTTTTTTGAAACACAGAAGTATAAATATAGAATGATCAAGAACTATTATGCTATATCCTTGAGGACACTCCGGGCTGGAGGTAAGATTCACATGCAGTGCATTAGCAGACAAACCCAAATTTAAATATACTACAGCATGTTCATAGACATCTATATAACTAAAGTATAATCTAGATTAGAATATTTCTCATTTGAAATATGTTGCTGAGTTTGCTAGTGGAGTTCTTGAAATTATTATTATTATACTATTTTATACAGTAAGAAAATTAAATATATTGCATTGTCATATTTGCTGGTGGTTCACATGTTCTTTCAAAAAAAAATAGATAATAGTAAATTGATATTAATTTTGTAAACATTTAAGCCAGCATTATTCTTTGCCTACTCTGCAATATTGAAGTTATTTGATTTTTTGAAGACTATACAGGTGCATATCCGTTCCCTGTTTGCTTGTGTGTCAAAATGTATTCACACAAACAAATACATATTTATATTTATATCTGAAAATAATATTCATCAGGTAATATGATTTGCACTTTGACCTGCTGTATTCATCATGTTGATGAATGTTTTTATCACAAAGTCCACTGAGTTTGCACGGCAAGAGGACATTCAGGAGATTGGAATCATTGAGATGAAAATGTTGTAGTTCAGGAAGAACATGTTCAATACACATGTGGATGCCTTTATTTTGGAACTCTAAGACTTGATTTAAAAGTGAGAGTTTATCTTCAGGTTCCAATTTTAAATGTATGAATGCATTTACCATTTCTGGAAGTTATTTTCTTTTTCTAGTGTATCTGAATTGTTATCAAGTGTAAAAATATCTTCCTCCTCCTTATTATTTAATGTAAATCTGATGAGAAATATTTTCAATCTCCATAAATCAAAGTCATTGCTTAGAATCAGGCTACTCTCCTAGTCAAGGGAAATGGGGATTTAGTACTATTTCTTTATTTATCACTTGGATGCTTAGATCTCTGTCCTACCAGCTCAGATGTTAAAACAGATTTGCAAGACTGAAAATGTTGTAAGGTACATAATTAAAGCAGAGGCATTATTTTACAGCCACAGACTCTAGAGAAGCTTTTTATTCATAGTATAGAGTGGAAGAGACTAAAATTTAACTATATTGCTACAAATGTTATTTATCTCTCAGTTGAAACTGCACACAAAACATTTTACTGGAATTTTTACTAGTTATTTGGCATTAAAAAGCACTTTTAAAAATAATTGTTATGATGAGCTAATAGCCATCCAAGAGGGAGTACTGATTAAGAAATTAGGTGATAAACTGTGACAATAGGTGACAAAGGTTCTGATTAAAATATACCTTAGATGAATATGCAAGGTTCTGTCTATGCAGAGAGCCCCTAACATACCGACGGTGTGCATTAACCAGCCCCTTCACAAATTTGATTTAGATTAATACTTTTGCATTTTTAGGTCAACATTTTTATGCTTAAATAATAATTTCCCTCATAACTTATAGGTAGGCTCAGGAGACCCTTTTGTAAATTTGCAACATTCTGAAATAATAGTTTGTTTGAATATTAATGCAATTAACACAATTTGTGAGGGCTTTATTCTTTTTCTCTCATTTTTGTCTTGTTATATAGTTAGATATCTTCATTTGTTTTGTTGTCAGGAGATATTTTGTTGTCAAGTCAGCATTTATTTGCACTGTCAAAAGCATGTCAAATCAACTTCATAATAGCAAAATTTGGCCATGTCCTGCTTACGTCATGCACTGCAGGAGGATACTACTCAGACTAGGGCATAAGTGGCTATGGCTTGTGACTATCAGAACTCACAAGAAAAAGGAAAATTGATTCATTACCCATCTCACTGGGGCTATAACAATGCTCAGCTAATGAATTTAAAGTATTCTGACAGACCTTACTGATTTGTACTTTTATACATCATATTTTTAGGACTGCCTTTTAAGTATATTACCGTATCTGTGCTGTTCCATACACCCAACAGAGTTTTTTGCCATATTTTGTCAAAATCTGCTTTGTCTAGAGTATATATTTTCCATGGGAAACATCTCTTCCAGATTGCAAAGACATTGTTTAGTAATAATTTAGAGAGATGTGTGGGAAGGTACTATGCCAACCTGCTTCAGATATTGCTCATTTGCTTTGATCATTTGCCTTTGATCATCTGCAAATTTAGGCCCTGTTACTGGTAACGCTCATGGGCTTAATTCTCCTTTAGATAAAGGCTTGTAGCAGTAAGATCTTGAATGTTTTTTCCTCTTTTCATCCAAGACTGAAGGCTCTGATGTTCTTGGATGAGAAATGCTAGATAAATGCAAAAGATACAGGACCTTTTCCCCTATGAATTCCACTAGAAATTTCCTTCCCTCTACTCCTCCTCTTCCTTCCTCTTAACACTATTAGGCAACATGCCCAGGCTCTTTGCTACTACCACACACAGTCTGAGTATGTACTTCTCTTGCAATAGCTGTAAGTGTCCATTCACTTAATCCAAAATGTGATTTTCGTAAGTCTGCAATTAGGAGAGACACGTAGGAGGAGGTTCCTTACTGCCAGTTTGGTACTTCCCAAAAATTATCCCTTAGACAGGCACTTTTAAATTGTGCTGAAACTCTGATTAAAACCACAGATTATTTTCTAATAGGAATAAACAAGAGATGATAATGTCTTACGTGGCTGAGAAGAAATTATGTGCTACATCTCATCCCAAATTCTAAACAGATTGCTTCCATACCAGAAGGCATTTCTGGGAGGAACAAAAAAAGAAAAAAAAAAAGAAGAAGAAAAAATAGAAGAAAATAAAGCTTTAAGACCATTATATTCTCGTTTCAAGGTGGCAACATGCAAATACCAGAAGCCCAGGAAGAACTGGAGACATCTTGATCTGATATTCTGTTCTAGGTGCATAAAAGAACCACAGGAGCACATGTGCTATCACAAACCCTGTGCAGAATAAAGCAGCATTCACACCTTTCAGGCTCATCAGAGATCATAATGAGGCTTTCAGTCAATTAATCACAGTTATTTTAGGGCAATTCAGAGGGATACACCCTTGTAAAATTAAAACACATGAAACTTACCAGGTTTTTTCCCACTCTACTAGCTGAACAGACACTTGAGTAAAAAAACAATTCATATTTCTTTGCCTTGCTAAGGAGAAACAAAGTAAAACCAGCTGCAGAAAAGACATATGATGCTTCTGACAATTCCTGGCAATCCTTTTGAAGCTTTACAGTAGGAAGTTTAAATATATTTTGTCTGTTCTATTGCTGTTTGAAAGACAGCCACTACAAGGGAAGCCTTACTGGGAAGCAGGTAGTGACTGCTCTTGTTCAAAGTGATCCCTGCTGCTTGTGCCTGGAGAGCCCTGCTACAGGCAGGAGGGCTGTCTGCTGACTTCTTTCCTTAACCAAATTAGAAAATCCAGTCCGAAATTCCAAGAAAATGGAAATAGCAATTAGCAAGGAGTGTCTAGTCAAAGCTCTACCAGTTTGCATCCTGTGCTGCTTCCAAAGTCAGAGGAATACAAGTGTGAAACAGTTTGTGTACTTTGGCCATCACATTCAAACTAATAGGGGTATTTTAGAAGAAGAATATCAGCTTGAAAGGTGATAGTTACTATCAGCATCTTAAACAAAATTAGGCTTTTGTAAGTCTACTATTTAAAGACAAAATTCTGAAACCTGAAGTTCAGATATGATTTTCATTCTAACATCCAGATGGGAAGGATGTAAATCCATTGAAGGTATAGACTTCCTTCCTAAAGCAAACACTTTTGAAAAATGCTTGATACAACCTTAAATCAATGTGTAAAAAATGTTAATAAGACTGGTGTTCAACAATTTTTAATCTAAATATATCCAAAAAGAAGATGGAAATGTGTGGGAACTGTGGTGAGAATAAAGCTAAAAAACTGTCATAACAGTTGTGCCATGGGAAGCCAGAAGAATCATGGAAGTGGACAGCACAAAGCCTCATTCTGACTAATAAGACCATTCTGACCATTACTTACAAAAAAGAAGTGGCCAAATGTAGTGAGTGATTTCTGACAGACTTTATTTACACAGCAAGCAACATTTAACAGTGCTGGGAAGACTCAGCTTCAGGTGTTAGCCACAGTTTCAATTCATGTCCCTAATAAGAGTCATTATGTGCTATGAAAGTTGATAACATACCATTAAATAAAACAACTTAAAAGCTTGATAAACAATTTTAGAATTCTGTTGTAAGATGTCAGCTCATTCACTTCATATGCAATAACTCCACTGCATTTAATATTTTTACAAAATATATCACATCTTTGTATTTTGAATATTAAGGCATAGCAAATGTAAATATGCGTGTAAACCACAAAGAAATGAAATTCCTTTTCTCTGGAAAATATCTTGTTTATAGTGGCTGTTTAAATATGTATCCTATTTTTTTGTGTGTGTTAGGTACTATTTGAAATCTACAAACCTTTATTTTATTTACAGATAACAATCTGTTTCTTACATTTTGTTTTATCCTGGTTACTTAATATCTCCTTTTGCAAAACACATTATGTCCATCTTTCTCTTGACACACAAAATAAGTATTTTGTTCATAATTTAATGTCCCAAATTCTCTTCTCTGTAAGTTTGAATCATCTAAACTTGCATAAAATAAAAGAAATATTGCTATAACTAGAAGACTGAATATTGATTTAGAGATAAATATAGTTACATTTCCTCTAAACCTTTTGGAAAGATTAATTGGCACACTGGGAATGATCAGTATTATACCTCTTAAATAATATAGCTGGAATAAAATGTTGCTTAACAAGTTTGTTAGAAGGAGGACAAAATGGTTCTAAAAGCTATATTTCAGGCAAGATTATTTGGTTATTCTGTGTGTTGATTTTGAAGTGTTCTTCAATTAGAATTTTTTCAGGAATAAACCTTTGATAGATCATAATTTTAAAGGAAATTTTCTTACTATGGACTTATAATTTTTTCACCTTGGACTTAACCTTTTGTATAATAAGTATGTATCTGTGACTGATGTAATCATGCAAAATAAATTCATTGTTCTGTTCTGTTGATTAATTTTACTACAAGGAGTTAATGGGAGTTAGTATTTGGTGAGAATGATGATTTGGACTTCTGTAAGGTATTTTGGATGGTATTTCCTTTTCTTAACTGAAGCAAATTTAGGTCTTCAGAGAAGCAAATGTCATCCACCACTACATCATAACAGAATAGTCTGTCAGCATTCAAAATTTAGTCATAGAAACACTTCAGTATCAACACAAAACAGCAACAACAGCAAAAAATCTGTATGCTAGTGATATGAGAAGATGCTTGAAACTTGGGAAATAACCAAGGTAGGGCACTGACAGTTCAGTTCAGAAGTAATACTTACAGGGTAGCAGAAATCCTCTTGGCACAGGTTTTGAATAGTTTTGGCACTGTATAGCTGGAGCACTGAATCAGAAATAGCCATGATGAACAAAGCCATGGAGCATCCTTGCAGGATCTCTCTAAAAATATTCCTGAAAATTAATGGTGCTGGAAATAGTCGTCTTGGTGCCTGCTGTTACCCTCAAGCATCAGAATGCTAATGAAGGCCACCTCATTGATTGAGTTTATCTTCATGCGAGTTAAGCAGAGACCAAAGTCTACCTCTTTACATGTTTTTTGAAGTCCCGCTTAAGTTTCTTCAGGCTCGGAATTGTGTAAAATAAATATGTATGCAGTGACAGTGAAGGACATTAATTTCTTATTTGCTGTGAAATGGACCTGTTTACTTGCTGAGTTAAGCAGGATGTGTAGAAAAGCATGTGCTTGTTCTTCTGGCTCATCTGTTGTCCTCTTAACCCAAGAGAATGTAGGAATAAATGGAAGCGAAATAATGGGAAACAGTTTTGTATTCAATCCAGAGAATCAATGACACTATGAGTATCACCTGCTGGTGAGACTTCTTTCACTCCTCTTTGGCACCTGGTAGGTTCAGACAGAGAGAAGTAGATGAGAAGCCAGATGCCTAACTGCAAAACTGTAAAACGCTGTTCTCATTTCAAACATGTGCATCAGAGCATTGGGTTTTATTTTAAGAAACTGAAGGATTACTGTGTGAAAGGGCTGTGTCATTAAAACTGGTGATAATTATAGACTGGAAATGTAAATTGTATTTCTCAAGCATTTTTTTTTTCATTTCATTTCCATTGTAAATACTTCAAACAATGAAGCCTCATTTACTGCAGAGAATGTGTGAAATGACATGCAGTATGCTGTGCAACATCTGTCTGCACACATCACAGTTCATTCACTAGCAGTAAAATAAATAGTGTTTTTTAAATTATATTGGCTGACCATAACCTTCCCCTTCTAGTGAAAAGCATGGCACTAGACATTGCCCAGCTGCAAGTTTCAGTTTTTAGTTTACCACTATGCTGATGGAAATGATGTTCAGTTTTACTGAAAAATAATATTCAAGCCACATACTCAGATTACAGAGTAGATCATCTTAGTAATTGCATTATATGTTTCTGTATAAATTTGTGAGTAAGAATACTTTTAGAGAGAGTAAAGGTCATTTGCTTAACAATATTTGCTTTTATAGTAGATTGAACAGCCTATCCTTTTCATTTTATTCTGAAAGCACTGGCATGGGGCACGGAGCCTCCTGCACTTAACACAGGGTCAAGATTAGCTATTGCAGATGTGGATTGACAGTTATTGCCCAGCAATGGCTCTTTGGAAATCTTCAAGGCTGGTGACTAATCTTTCAGTGCGCACTGTCATGCATTGGACCCGTATATGAAAATACAAACACAGTGAACATGGCTGTGAGCAGTGTTGGTAGGACATGAGATACACACTTGAGATACGATGAAAACATGACAACGTTTTTCTTGAACATCACAAGGAAACTCATGTGTTGTTTTATGCAGAAGCAGCTAGATTTTCAAAGACAGTTTCTAAACAATATCTCCATTTTGTGCACCATTCTCTGTCCGCTCAGCATTATCTCTAGGCAAGATCATTAACTATGAATGCTGGGTTAAAGACCCAAATAAGCATTTCTTATTGCTTAAATTTTCTTGTTTCTCAAAATACACTTTGGATATATCTCAGGTCTGGCAAGGTATTGCTGAAGCCAAAATCCTTTTCTATGTAGGAGTGAACCCTTTCAAAAACATTTCAAGGATTTCCAAAGGATCCAGAGTGTATGTCCCAAAATGTAAACTGAAGAATTAGCAGATGTAATTTCCTTCCTGCACCTTGGCTCCAGTTAAGCTGTAGAGGACACATGGCACTGAATCCAATAGGGGGAAAGTCTGAACTTTCATCAACATCAGACTCAAATCAAATAACATCTTATTTGTTGCTGAATGGTCTAAAACGTAATTGCAAAGGACTCTTCTAATTAGTTATCTTTAAAATTTTGCCTTTAGAATGTTACATTCGGCAGCTTTGTGAAGTGTAAAAACTGTGAAATAAGTGGATCCTGTCTGGGGAAACAGCAACTTTTTTCTAATCCTGAAAAAAAAAAAAACAAGAGCTTGTAAGGGTCAATCTTTTAAACTGTATGCTTCACTGAATGCAATTATTAATCATTTCCCTTCAGGAAAAATATTAAATTAAGTATTAAAGTACAGATCTAAACAGTGTTAAGTGCCCAGAGCTACTGAGTTCATAGTTTCAGCTATATTTCAGTGTGAGATAATTGACCTTCCACAATGCAAATGTAGAGCTGGCACTGACTGATACAAAATGACTCATCCTGTCTCAGTATTTTATCTCCTTGCATTTATTTATTTATTTATTTCTGTGCCCATCCTCAGTTGCCATGATGGTCTCTAGATGTGCTTCAGATTGAGTCCTTAGCTTCCTACATTTTTAGTAAGCACAACGTTTTCAGGGTGCTTTCCTCAGATATGGCACCAAATAATTCGGTAAAGGCTTTTATTTGTTTTTTTGTTTTTTTTTTCCTAATGACTTTAACTACCTTCTAAATCAGTTGAATTTATTGAGAAATAAAACTGTGGTTAAAGTTATTTTGATGGGTAAATTAATGAAATCCTCAAACTGTATCAATCAGGCACAAAACCAAGAGAGAAAGATGATAACAGTTTTTTTTTTTTTACTGTGCTTATGGTACTGAAAAAGACCTGTAATATTCATTCTAGTGTTTTATTATTAAAGTGCTCTCTGTAATTGCATTTTAATAAGTTGACTGACGTCACTAATTACAGATTATGGCTTTTCTGAAGCAATACCCAATTGCAGATGCCTTCTCAAAGTATCATGCTGATAAAATCTAAACCAGAGAAGATACTGCTGGTTTGCTGATCAAAAACAGCAGATATGAAAAGCATTTACAGTTGAAAGGAGACAAGGCTGGTGCAGCTGGTCGAATCTAAAGCAGCATGCTGTCCATTGTATTTACCTTAAATGTAGTGTCTTTATATGTGTGTATGTATAAATCTGTGTACATAAACATGTGTACATAAACACATGTAAATATCTGCAGGTCTCCAAGTACACACTTATGTGTTTACCTTTGTCCAGCTAGAGAAAGAGAGCTGCTCTGTTACTATCAAAATACGCTAGCATGAATGTGCGTTGTTCTGTATCCCTGGCAGCATTTCACAGTGGAAGAAGTGTTGTTGAAAAACAGAGACTTTGAAAAGTGTGATTAGGAAAGAAAGAGTACTCTGGTGGGAAAGATTATATTCTGTGTGATCAGAGATTACAGGTTGAATCATTACTCTTTCACAAGACAGATAACTTTAGACAAGTCAGTTTTTCTTATCTTATACAATGGCAAACAAATACTTTATGTGAGAAAATCCTTCTATCCTAGCTTACAAGAAAATTATAAAAATGTCTAATTTTTTTTCCATGTACAACGTGGTTTGGTTTTGGTCAACTTAATGGCTTCATTCTAAATACTGGTGTGGATTTTCTATGCATAGAAATCTCAAATATATTCCAGACTGAATTAGAAATATAAAAAACATATTTTTGCCAATGAAAATCCTTTGCTAGAGTGCTTTGAAAGGTAGCCACAGGAAAGGAGAGGAGTAGGAACTAAAAACAATTCAGGATCTTTGTTTCTTCAGGTCAGGTATCCTTCATATTTCAAACCCATTTTTGATATTTAGGTCCCAGCCGTCTTAGTGAAAACCGATTCTTATGTAATTAGTTATACAATACAGAAAGGATCATCTGAAGGGATTGATCACAATTACTTAGGTCATCTGTTGCCACATCTCCTTCCATACAACAGCCTAACAGCAGAAGTCCTCAATGGAAACATGGGATGTTATTGTCCTGCCCTTAAGTCAGTGGCCGCCCCTGCAGAGAGAGAAGGACTTTCAACATGTGTCTATGATGTCAAAGATTGGGCTGTAGAATCTCCATCTCTGATGTAGTCATTTGATGTACAAGAGTTCCAACAAATCGCCTCCTTTAAGTCAGTGACTCGAAATCCCATTTTTCTGTATGTAAGGTGGCTGCACTGATGACTAGCACACTTGTGTGTTCTGGATTTTCTTCTGTTCTCTGGTACTTACTCAGGCCTAGATACAAGGAATCAGTCCAAAGAAACCCGAATCAAATCCAGTAGATTAATGCAGAAAGTTCCAGTTTTGACAACAGGAGTTTACATATCAGGTGATATTCTGATATCAGGAGGAATAACAGTGAACATATGCAACCTTTTTAACATTCTTGAATGTTAAATGTGGATAGCCTCCCCAGAAGAATGATAGAACCAGAGCATCATAGAAACTATATCGGCAAAATCACAGTCTAGACAAGATGGCCCAGCACCTTGTCCATCTGAATCTTAAAATGTCCAATGTTGGAGAATCTAGCCCTTCTGTGGGAAGATTATTCCAATGGCTGATTGTTTTTACTGTGAAAAATGTTCATCTTGTGTCCCTTAAGAATCTCTTCAGGAGTAACTTATACCCATTACCACTCATCTTTTCCACTTGACTCCTTTTAAAAAAGGAATCTCCATCTTCTTAGTAGCTACCCCTTAAATACAGAAGCATGGTCCTAAAGCCTCCCTGAAGTCTTTTCTCTAGGCTGAACAAACCCAGCTCTCTCACCCTTTCCTATTCTGGCAGGTTTCCTGGTCCTTTGTTGTCCTCTGTGTCCCTTCTCTGGACCCTCTCCAGCCTATCCACTTATTTTGTCTTTTCCTTTTTAGTGGGGACCAAAACTTAACAGAGTATTTGAAGTGTGGTCTGATAAGTGCTGTGCAGAGAGGGATAATGATATTTCCTCTCTCTGCTGGTGATGCCCTTGTCAATGCAGCCCAGCATCCTGTTGGCATCTGTTGCAGCATCACACTCTTCACTCATATTGAGCTTGTTGTCCACCAAGGTGTCTTCTCTTAAATTTTATCTACCTTTCATTCCCCAGCTGCTGACATAATTTTGAGTTTGTGTTACAAGTCTTTGGTAGCTTACTCTATATATGTTTCAAACTCTTAGAGCTTACTCTCTATATATTTCTATATATATTTTTCTGGGTTTGAACCTTGTTCAGGTAACAATACCAACTTTTAAGTGAAGGCTAACTTTCTTTTAGATTTCAAGATATTTTTAGCTGACTATTTCTGTTAGGGCAAATTTAGAACCATGCACCACCTCATATCTGCCAAAATTTGTTAATCACATATGAAAGCTGTCCTGTATATTACTAAGTGGCCCTATGAAGTGACAGTAAAACCATAATCCATTGTTTCAAGATGTGATGAGGCTTGTGGTACTTCCATCAGTGCTTCATGTAGCTCAAAGAGAGAGAAACAAATGTTTTTCTGTGAATATTAGTTTTAGTTGCAGGTTCATGGCAACTGCTATCATCATGCTTTTGTAAACATTTATTTCAACATTCCTTGCTTTACTCCTACCCTCATTCTCTCTTCTAGGATTTTGCAGGAAACACAACTTCTGGTGGAAAAGGGGAACAAATTCTGAATGTTGGAGCACATGGCTGCTCCTGAGTACACCGCTACAAAGTCTCTACCCCTTGAGCAAATAATCAGTTGGAAACTGCACAACATGGCCATTCTACCTGGGAATCTCTTCTTCTCAGCTTGTTTCAGCTTCTGGAGTGCATCTTGTTTTATGTTAAGACACTCAAGATATATTTATTGTTCTCAGAAAGCACATCAGAATCGGTGTAAAATACTGAACTTCTGTCAATTTGAATTTCACTTCTCACAAATTGAAGTGCAAAGTTTGTTATAATGTGTATTTGGAGAGCTCACAGAGGAATTTAATTCTATTTTATTTTACTCACATACCTCACCTTGAGTTCAGACTCTGTCCTTGCCTTGAAAGACCCTCAAAGTTTTGCCCCAAGCTATGTCTCTAACATTATTCCCTATAGCATTTCTCTTCTTCATGCCACCAACACCTGTTCTTCATTTGTCCCTGATCATTCTTTCCAGGCTTTTTTCCATGCCTCTACATTCCAGCTCGCACTTCTTTGCCAAGGCACAGCCCTACTTTCATTAAAGTCCATTAGCCAAAGTAAAAGTAATGCATTGCTTTCACCACACATTTAAAGTAAGAAAAGACAAATGGAAAGCCCACCCAAAACCTGGTCTGCAGTAATAAGCCAGTGTCCTATTTCTTTGGGTCAAAACTGCTTGCCCAGTAACATGACCAGGCAGATAAAACTTCAGGATGTGGGAGATGATATTTCTCACAAGAAGAAATCAGAGCAGATTTATTTAAAGTCTGCTACATTGCATAGTCAGTATGACACCAGTAAGTAATTTCATTATTTAAGTGTTTTACATGGCTGTCTTTTTTATATTATTTCCATGACCCCTACATAAAGGTATCAATGAGGCCTGATGCAATTGCTATTCAATGAGAACAGTAATTCTCATGTATCTTTAGCAATGTCTCATTAACATAGAGCTAATGAGGGCTTTATTCTGCAATGACGAAAGTTGACAAAGCAGTAAAACTTCACCAAGAAAACAGAGGATTTATATGTATCCTTAGGTTTAGTGTCCTTTAAAAAGAGACCAGCAAAGCTCAAGTCTGATCTGTGCTTCTCTCTCAATCTGGGAAGCAGCTGGCACTGCTCCTTTTGCTGGAGTTGCTGGCTCCATTTCTGCTCCACATAAGGTTGACCAGTGGTCATCCACCAAGAATCTAGATATCTTGCAACACTACTTGCTGTGGCTAATATCTGTCCCACATGATCCTCTGTCTGATCCAGGTGCTGGAGAGGTGTTTCAGTTTGAGTTCTTCCTAAAATGTAAACTTAATAGAAAGAAAAGGAAGGGGAAAAAGTAGTCAACCAAGCAAGCATTTCCTAGCCAGAACTTTCTGAGCTGCTGCATTTGAGATTTTTACCTGAGGTTGGATGTGGTCTCTGTTCACTCTTTGCACCTTTCTACTCAGGAAAACACCAGCAATGGTGGCAGAAAGAGCAGGTCTCTACCTACACCTACCCCACTGACACAGGCAGGGTATGTTCCATTCACTGCAGATGCTACTCAGGCACACTGCAGGGCTCACAACCTACTCTTTAAAAGTTTAATTTCTTTATTAATTATTTATTTATAAAAGTATCATGGCATTTAAAAACATGCTTCACTGAAAATCCATCCTAAACTTTATTTGTTCTGAGATGTGAAAGTGGAAACATAATGCATAACCTCTAAAAGATTTTTTTTTTTTTTGGTTGGGTTTCACTCAAGACCCTCTTCCTTGCATCTTAATACTGCAAAGTAGGTTGACAGAGAAATAGAGAAAGCACTGCACCAGAAAGTTTGTTTCCTAATCCTTTGACAGGCATTCTATTTTTTTCTCTCTCCAGTGCTCTAGAAAATGCACCAAAAAAAAAAAAAAAATACAATCTCAAACAATATCAATGCTAAACTTAGCACTGTCAGACAGTGAAAGATCAGAGCTGGGTGTTGTAGTCTGGACCTGGAACTGCTGTCAGAGATTTTCTAACTAACTCCATTTAACACATGAAAAGATTCAAGGGGAAACTAGGGGTTTTTTCTTGTTTGCTTTTAAAAGTCGATTAGTCTAGTGGGCATTAAATCTTTCACTACAAAGTTCCCTTTCGGGATAAAATGTTTAATTTCAAATCTTGAAAAAAACAAAAAAAAAAACAAAACACTTTTAATCTTTCGAAAAATACCTTGACTTTTCTAGATCTGTACTGCATATGTTATCTTTTAATCATAAGCAGGAAAGTCCCCTAGGACCTGTGGTGTTTTTTGCCTGTATTCCTTGAGGGATTCACAGGAATGCTCACAGCTATTCCTGCCTCATCAATTATTTTTCTCACAGATTAAATTTTATTTATCTCTATAAAGAATTCCTCTTTTCATGCTATTATCCATTTTCTCATTTGTCCCTATTTCCCTGGTTCATTAAATGATCATGAAGAAAGCAACAGCTGTGCTGAAAGCAGTAGGGCTGGGGAGAAGTACATTCTTGTCCGTGTTTCTTACTAAAAATGTGAAATAAGGAAAAAAGAGGCTGTCAAAAAAAAGAATAAACAGGTATTTTGCATTTCAAAAACAACCTGTTTCATAAAGACCCCACATTATTGTCTGCACATACATAGAATTTTAACACAAATGACATCACCTTCTGGATTGTTTTCAAGGGCATTTAGAAATGCCACACTTCTTTTAATTTCTTCATAGTGCTAGAATTTTTTATGATTATTCAGTCTGAGCCTTGCTGAAGTCAACTGACAAAGAACAATTTCTTCTCAATAAACAGAAGACTTTTCAGCCTTTCAAATGTCCAATTCAAACAAAAGCTTGCTAGCAGAGAAGTGCATGTTCCAAGGGAGGCTTAAACAGTGCCTGTAGTCCTGTCAAAATTAACAGAAATGTATAGCTGAAGTGCAAAAGATACTGGATAATGTTTATTAATCATTACATGCATTCATTGTTTTAGTATTTATGTATAGGGAAAATTTACTTCTCTTCAAGGTGGTTGGATGTCCTCAGTGTTCCCATTTCTGCTTGTTGCCTCTTGCTCTGTCATTGGGCACCATTCATAAGTCTCTGTGTCCACTTCTACCCCCTACCAGGAATTTATACACATACATAAGATATACCCTTGATCTGTTATCTCTCCAGGCTGAGCAATGCTGTACCTCAGCGTCTCTACATAGCTCACATGCTCCAATACCTTCATCATTTTTGTGGCTCTTGGCTGGATTTGTTCCATTAGGTCCAAGTTCTGCTTATACCAAGAAGCTCAGAACTGGACTCAGCATTCCCTGTGTGACCTCTCTAGCGCTGAGGAGACGCTCAGGAGTAGTTCACAGTCTCAACCTCCAGGCAATGTGATGCTGTTCCTGATGAAATCCAGGAGAGGCTGTTTGCCTTCCTTGCCACAAGGGCATGTTGCAGGCTCATTATCCATTTGGACCATGAGAGCCTCCTCTGCAAAGCTGCTTCCCAACCAGCCAGCAGTTGTGTTTCTTCAGGTTACTGCCATTCTGAGTGTCAGCACAAGCATGTGGTTCAAAAACCATTCCCCTCAGTTTTGAGTCATCTACAAACTTGCTGAAGGTGCACTCTGTCCTGTGGTCCAGGTCATCAGAGAAGATAATGAAACATATTGGCCCCTGTATCAGCCACTGGAGTACATCATTAATGCCTGGGCTTCCTCTGGACTTCATGCTCCAGATCACAACCCTTTGAGCCCAAAGTTTAGCCAGTTTTCAAAACTTATCTAGCCCGTATTTCATCAGTTTGCTAGGAGGGTTTTGTGGGATACACTGCTGTAAGCCTTTCTGAGGTCAAGACAAATCAGCTCCCTCTCCCTGTATGCACCAACACAGTCATCTCATTGCAGAAGTATTTCAGGTCCATACTGGCAGTTCCCACTCATCCTCTTGTCCTTCATATGTTTGGAGGTGGTTTCCTGGATTATTTACTCCATTAATTTTGCAGGGATCAAGATGAGAGTAACTGACCTGTAGCTCTGCCAATTGCATTTCAGCCCTTCCTAAAGACAAGAGTGATATTTGCTGTCTTCCAGTCCTCAGAAGTCTCCAATATTTTCCATGACCTTTCAAAAATTAATGCAATGGCACCAAGTATCCCTCACGCCTCTCACCCTTCCTGGGTGCATCCCATCAGCTTCTGTGGATTTTACTTTGTTTAAATATTTCCTGAGCAGATTCCCCTCCACTGAGGCTTAGTCTCTGCTGCAGACTTCCCTTCCCCTCTGTTCTTACTGACTTGGAGCTCCTGAAGTCTTACCTTTGTTTCAGTTGACACTGAAGAAAACAAGGCCTTAAGGTATTGGACTTTTCCATGTACTTTGTCAGCCTGAACCATCCAGCAGCTTCTGTGTTTTCTCATCTTTTGTTTGCTTCTACTGTCTTGTAGATGCCACATGATGCTTACTAAATTTTCATTTTTACATTTCTCTCTTTCTTTACTTAAAAATCCCAAAAGAGGAAAAAAAAAAAAGGGAAAAAAAAGATAAAATAAAAAGAAAGAAGAGGTAGTATGTATTAAATGAAATACAAAATGCTGCAGTGAACCTTATATTAGCTCTTTTATGCATGATACAATTTTAATGCACTGGCTTTAACTGTGGATAATCCCTAATATTTTAAAATATAGTTCTTTGCCTTGTTATTATTTAGCATGCATGCAAAGACTTCATATAGATGTAGAGAGAATTCTGGAATTCCGGAAATTATTTTTAATTTGATATTCTGCACAACCCAATTTTTCTTTACATTAGTGCGAATGAAAGCATTGTATTGTTGTACTGTAAGCCCATAATTTGACTTATTAGCATCCAGGTTCCCAGTTACCAAGTCTCACATAGCTTCTTAGAACAAAATAAGAGCTTTACTGGGCTCTAGTATAACATCTTATGTACTTGGTTAATATCATTTAAGCAAGAAAATCACATTTTTGCATCTCTTCTCAGAACTGTAAGGTTCTTACTAGAAACATTATGAATTTCATCTCAGACACAGTTTTCACAGTCAGCACCATGTTCCACTCTCATCAATTTATTTTTTCACGTCCCCAACACCCTCTACGCCATTTATCCATTCCCATCTTTTACCCATATTTCCCATTCAGTATGGTTTCTCTCTCTTTTTTCATCTCCACCTTTTTCCTCTTCTTTTTCTGTGTTAACCCTTCATTTTCAGAGATAACAGCTCAACTCAAATGGAAATACTTTCCTTCCCTATAGAAAAGCAGCTAAAGAGATGAACAACACAGGATTTCAACAGAGGTTTTTACATTTCTGTAAAGTTAAATCAGCTTTATTACCCAATGTTCTATGTGCACAGTCATCAGTACTCCGATTTCCAAAAAATCCAGCGATGTTTTACATTCTTATACGTCCCTTGAAATCAAGGGAAGGAGGCTGTTGGAGGGCTCCTTAATGTTATCATTTCTTAGAGTTTGCTCTGCTTATGTGAAGAGAATTTTTCAGTGAAGTGTAATGGTGTCAATTCAAATGCAATTTCACCTAGAAATTTGTCCTTATTGAGAGTAGTTTCACTGGCAAATGAGGGGGTTCTGTCCTTTGAGGCCTTTCAGTGATTAAGTTGTTTATGACATAACCACTCCACTTTGTTTTCTTTTTTTTAATGGGGAAAACTTTTCTCTGTGGTTGACTAAACTACTGAAATGTTTGAGTCACATATGGCTTAAGTTTAATGAAATAGGATATTATTTTCTCCCCTGCCTTCTTATACTCCTTTCTTGTGTCTCATAAAACTACGTTGATTCTTAGTGTTTTGTATTATACACAGCTTGCAATTCATTTTGCACAGAAGTCATTTTCTGCACAAAAAGCAAGAAAGGAAAGATGAAGCTCTGTGTCCAGATTATTTGTTCTCAGAAGGTGACAGACTGTTCAGAAGGGTTTCAAAAAATGGATGGTAGAACAGAAAGTACTATTATACCCTCTTTCCTAGAATGACTGAGAATGCAGTTACAACACTAAGAAGTTAGCACTGGTTTGTGGTCTGATGTAAATCATTATAAATCCTCCTTAGTCAAAGCTATGCTTAATGAAAGGGCCTCCTTCTGATTGAGTGGCAGCATAATAATGAATTTCTACATCGGATCGTAGTATTTAAAAAGGAAAAAAAAAGAGAAATATCAGATGCATGAAGAGTTTCAGTGGTATTTGAACTAACCAGTACCTTTCAAAAGTCACTATCAAGGTGATGTGCCAAACCAGACTATAACAACCCATTTATAAATTAACTTGAATACACAGAGTGTGCCAGGACCAAATAAATTAATACAAGTCAATACATTTTCACCTTGACATAATGCCACAGGAAGGAAATAAAACAAAGTTAATCTTAAAATTAATTCAGGCCAGCCTACCAATTAATCAAGTGTAACATCAAATAGGCTTTTGGCCTCACACAGAGTATCCCGTTTCTTGTCTAATTCTAAAAATAAATATCCAATCACATACCTTCGATGTTCAACAAGTGGATTAAAGGCAGATCTTTTAATTTAGATATAGATGTGAAGGAAAGACTCTAGAAGAAATCCCAAGGTACCTGAAGGTCCTTTTTTGTAGTCATTTTGCATATTTTTACTGCCTTGTTGCAGTTACCTTAAGTCCTTTCTTTTCCCTTTTCACTAACTTCTTCATTCCCTCCTGTATGTCAGTGTAATTATTTAGAGGTGGGCCCAGATTTCGCGGTAAAAGCAAAAAAATTGTCTTGCTTCTGAACTCCCCACATTCCAAACTAGGAACCCATTCTTGTGCCTCAGTATCCCTTCTAACTCCCTGCATACTTCACCTCCCTTAAATCAAAATCCCAACCCACCTTCTTGTACTTTTTCCCAACATTTCTGGTACACTTTGTTACATTCCCTTTGCTCCCTTTCCCTCTTTCCTTGCAATTTCCTTAAACTTCAGAAATTACCTTGAACTTGTTACTGTCCAGGGTGATAGCTGAGTTTTTTCTGTGAAGGGGGACAATATCAAGAAGACAGAGTAAGATGAGAGACACAGGGTTCGAAAGGTGCCATTGAACCATAGCTGCTCTTACTGTAAAATCAGTGAGCAGGTGGCAGCTGGAAGTATGAGGAACAAGTATATTAGACGTTAGAAGAAATTTTCAAGTGTGAGAATACTGTATGGATTCTTAAAAGTCTTAGTTTGTCAATGTTGAAACACATTCTCCTGAGGTAATATCTTGCTGTTTTTTCAGCAGTCCAGGCTCTGTTGCTTAGTATGCATAACTCATTCCTTTCCACAGCACCTCAGTTTTGAATGTCTAGTAGAAGCATATATTTTTACAGGAAAGAAAAAGTATGAATATTTGACTAAAGATCAAGTGAAGGTAAACTTTGAACCTGGCCATGCTCTTCACTGTGATGTGTAAGCCTTGTAGTATTTCATCATTAAGATACAGGTGAAGAATATTACTACATCTTACTTGCTTTCACTAAAGAAAATACTGTTTTAAGAAAATTATTTCAATATCAATAAAAGAAAAAAGTTAAATAATTCATAAAATGTATTAAAAGTTCATTATTTCTTTTTGCTTTAGTGCTAGGCCCAGAAGTTCTGTCATCCTTATTCAGTCTTTCATCTGCAGCCGAATTTCAGGAGAGAAATAAGAAAAAAGGCTGTTTAAACCATAACCCTAAAATTAGTAAATCAGTTTTACCCATGCCTTAAAGCTTTATGTTTAAAACATCTAACCATTCAATTTTAATTTTTTTTTTTTCAATTTACCAAGCAATTTACAGAATGCTACAGAATCCAGAAGGCTTTCCAGCTGGCCACCTAAAGAGAAACATAGAGAGGTAACACTATTTCTATGAGTACTATCACACCATGTAATATTTTGAAATATTGTTCATATATCAAGAATTTAAAGAGAGCTTTGGCCATTGACCAAAAGTGGAAAGGAAAATTGTAGGCCTTATATATGTATTCAAAAACAAATAAACTAAACCCAGAAACAGTTATTTTCTCTACCTTGTAATTATACAAACACATCTTTTATTTATAAAAGTGTTCTCTCCTTGACTCCTTGGAGTGCTACATAAATGCTCAGAACACAAATGTTGGAAAGTGGCCAGGTGGAAAAACAAAATGTCCATCAGAGGAAGGACAAACGAGAGTGGTGCACCTTAAACTAACATTGCTCTTCAGCTCAAAAACTGAATTTGCACTCAGGAGTACAGTTCTGCTTTATGGGCCTGCTTGGATTCTCACAGCTTCTTATGTGACAATATGTCTCATTTTTGATCACAGAAGGCAAATTGCCAGGACCAGGTTATTTTACAAAGCTCATATCAACTTGTTATATAGGTAAACTGAGATTAAGTAAATTAGGGGTTGGAGATAAACTATCCAGGAATTCCAGATAGGAAATCTTCACTGTTTTGGGAGTCCATGTTTGGATCCATGGGGAACCAGTGGGTTTTTAATTAGCTGGGAATAAAGGTGAGAAAAGTTGGAGGCAATTTTCCTTCCTGTAGTAGAAAACTTACATTCTGTGCTATATACATCATCAAGATAATGAAATTAGTCTGAATATTTTCATCTGAGTCTGGTGGCTTACCTAGTGCTTCATCCACTGCACAAGCCCCTTTCAAATAAGCTTCTCACCTCAGTGCTTTCCTTCAGGATCTTATTTGGTGTGTTCTGTTCAGGACCACGTGCCTTTGCTATTGTCTTACTGGAACAGAAAGGGCTGAGTCCAGCAAATATCACAAGTTGAGAGTCAAGGACCTAGGCCTGCTGAATACCAACGCCAAAGAGCTTCAGCTGGCTCTAATTAAATGCAAATGATGATTGTGGAGAGGAAATATGTGTAGCCAAGTTAAGTCAGTAATGCTTCCAGCCTCTCAACAACTTCAGCTGTGAGTTGTGTCCCTCACAGTACCATCCTAGCATCCAGAGGATATGTGCCCTTCCTATATTTAAAAAGCCACGGTGGGAGGAATATCTAAAGGAATGTAGGAGACATGAGCTCTTCCCTGCTGGATGTAGGTTCCTTGGACTCCCCAAACTGTGGCTTCTTGCTTGGTGGAACTGTTCCATTTTCTGTAAATGTTAAAGAATGAAGGGCAAGCTTATGGTTCATCTGTGGAGAATTTCCCCAGGGAGTGGCAGCCCAAGTTCAAACCTCTGTGTCAATTGTTAGATAATTACTTAGACAAAACAGAACTGCTCCTGCAAGATAAATCTAAACACTTCCCTAAAGAACAGAAAATCAGAGGGGAGAGAATATACAGAAAAGGGCAGGAAACTGTAGTTTAAGACTGTAGCAAAGCAGTTCTGCTGGGATTTAAGGTGACTGTGCTGAAGCCAAGCTAAGAGGCATCACTGAGCAGGCAGCCTGTCCACCTGTCCCTCTGCACAGCCAGCTGTGAGCTCGGTGGGACCCAGCGCCTGCGTCGGGGGCAGCAGGAGCTCACTCCAGGGCAGCTGGGTGTCCAGAGCAATGCTTACAGCTGGACACGAGAGTGGACAAGCTGGGCACGTTCCTGAATCCGGTCCTTCAGAGCACCTTTCAGTAAAGGCCAGTGGGACTGAGGTTTTAATGACACTGATCTACATGAGAAGCTCCCCCTGATGCCCTTTAACTTAAGGTAATTGATTTTCTTAGAGAATTCAGGCTTTAGCTACTATTCCAGCTAGAGCCAGGATAGCTTTGTCAACACTTTGGTAACCTGGCTTGTTTTTATTTTTTTAGTGGTGTTATATGATTATTAATTTAAAAATGTCAAAACTTCTCAAATGCTATTTTTAGGAAGGAGCAACAAAACAAAAATCATAAAATTCTTTCCAGGATCAATGATTACAGGTAAATTGCATTTAGTTATAGTAATTCATAAAGCTTTGGATTCTTACACTCAAAGACTAAAAATAGCATAGGCTGTCAAAATTTCTTACAGAAAATATAGATTTTTTTTCCTATCACTTCATATTTTAGCTAGATCATCAAAGTGATGGTTGTTATTTGGAGTAATCTTACAACTTCCTAAATTCTATGTTCCCATCTCCTTTCTTTGAAATCACCATTATCACATTTAACTGTCATAACTATATGACCTATAAGTCTTTCAGCATCAAGGAATGATTAAATATATCTTTCAGTTGATAATGTTGGTTTGAAGCATTACTAAAACAGAGTGTCCATAACATTTTCTTTAAAATATTGGAACTGAACTAATGAAAGGAAGTGGGGTTTTTATATACCAAAAAGATGGCAGAACAATATTTTGTGTAGGCCAAGATCACCCCCTGTATGACATGGGTAGTTAAACCTAATGAATTATGAACTAACATTTGAAAATCCAGTGGACATGTTTTATTCCCATAAGAAGATTGCTCATAGTTAATTAAACTATTAGCTCATCTACCATTTATAATATAAATGTAGGTCATAGATTTTCAAATCTCTGTCAAGGAGGCAGGTTTTTTTTGTTATTCTGTCTCTTTACAGGGTGTTGATCTGTATGGTTGACCATAGTCTTCATGTGAGTCCACATCCTCAGATTAGATCTAAGACATTTTGCCTTCACGCACACAGCATGAAGCTTTATCCATTTTCTTCTTAATTTTTCTACAATTTTTCTTTCTTTACCTTTTTAAAAAAATGTATTTTGCCTGTGAAACAAAGTAAACTACTACATCCACAAACTGTTGAGTAATGTAGACATATGCCATAGTTTGCATATACTCTGTACACTATACAGCTATATACTGTGATCTATACACACATACATCTATACACTAGGCATCTATACTCTGCAATTAAACTTTTTTTTTTTTTTTAAATGCCTAAGGTAAGACTACAACCATACCATGCTGGACATGTTGCAGATTGTTAACCTTATAGTAATGGGAGATACATTAAAAATGGAGGCAGAATTGGTTGGACTATTTTTCATATTAACTAGGCCACCCAGGGCTGGGTAAGTCTGAGGTACCGAGGTGTGAGGCTGTAAGATGGCTGGTGAAAGTCCACTAAGAGATCCCACAGCTACTCTTGACAAAAGTGAGAATTAACACTACCTCTGAAAGCTTGATGCATATGAGGTCACAGAGAGATCACAGAAATGGAAAGAGTTGAAGAAATTTAGTAAGTTCTAACATAGCAGCTGAAATGAAACAAGAAAGATTACATAAAAGTAGAAACTACAGAAAGGTGAAGTCTGTATGCCCAAGTGACTATTTCTACTTTGACACAATATGTTTTATACTTACTGTGAGGTCTTCATAGGTCTAGGTAATGCAAAGTTGGAAGTCTATGAAATTGCCTAGCATGAAACTGGACCTGGTTACAGAAAGAATGTCTCCAACATTTTCATCATGCTTCCATAACTTTTACCTTTATAAAAATATAACTCTTTAAAATTAATTTTGGCCATTAGATAATGAAAAACCCCTATAATATTTCTTTATTTATTAATATTCAGCACTGTATTGAAACATGCAGAATCACAGGGCCAACTACAAAATGACTGAAATTCTAAATCATGCTTTACTTAGAATGATTCTCTCTATAAACTTGAACATTTTATCACAAAAAGACCAGCTTTCCTAACTACTTATGGTATTTCTGAGTTCAAATCAGGGGTTATGACATTTTGCATATCAATTTTGCATTGATTTCAAAATCAGATATTTGGTATTTATTGTACACAGAAAATAGCATTTTTTCAGGAAAAACATAAAAATAACATTTAGAGCTCACAGTAAACTTCAAAAATTCAGTACAACAGTGCTGAAATAATCCAGTGACCTAGCGTCTAAAGAGTGCCAAAAAAAGATCCAAAGTCACTGTCATAGAAAGACTATAACTTAAAACCAATTAAACTAACCTCTGGTTGTTCTTTTAATCTCTTTAGCAGCTGTAAAATCAGATTTCTTTTTCTTTTCATAACTTTTATGGTCATAACAAAACAAGGAACACAGGAGGCTCCTAAACAGATTAATGAGTCAATATCTCTCTGTCATTCTCAAGATCAAATCCAGTTTCAGACTTTAATATTTCTAGCAATCTTGAAATAAATTTTCAATTTACTCAGAATAGGAATTGTGATAGAAATTTCTATCAAAGCCACATCCATGCAAGAAGGCACGAGTTTGTCGATAGACCTGCACGTGATTCATAATACATGTACTGGTACATGATTTATGCCTGTAACTCATTTGAAGTTTGGCTTTTCCATTCATACGTCAGAAATCTATAAAAAGACATGTAAATAAGCTTAGTAATGTACAATTTCATGGCATACTTAAGCATTTAGCTTCAGGTTTTAGTCTGAGGGTAATCTCAGTTAAGATTATAGATGCGGGTGTAGATATTTTACGTAAATCATGGAAGTTTTCAATCAATGAATTGAAAAGGCATTTTATGAGAGTGCATATTGTTTTCATTATCCTCTGGGAGTATCTGTTTCTTTCCCTTGGTTATAAAGAGAGAATAGATAACTGAAGTTTATGAAGTAACTAATTTTTGGATGATTAAAATGATGTGAAATGGATCCAGCCTTAGGGTCTGCTAGCCTCTTGCACTAAGGATCAGTGGGCTTACATTGTATTCAGTCCCAAGAAGGACAATAAGAGCTGTCTCACATCATCTTCTCTTCTATTTACCAGCCAGCACTTTGGCCTTTGTGAATTACTGAGTGTTAAACTTAGGAAAACACAATGAAGAAATGAAAGCTATCAAAACAGTAGAAGAAACCAAAATGGACAGACGGTTAATTTAAATCTAGATTGTTTTAATTTTATTTCAGTGCTCTGAAAAAAAAAAAATAAGAACGCAGGAATCAGAGACCAGTACAGCAAAAGTTCTTTATTTTTTCATTTAGTTTTTAATGTACATACTATCTTGATTTTCCTCTAACGTGGAAGCAGCTACATTTATTTTTATGTGAAGACATCAGTGCAGGCCTTTCTATTTCAAAATGTTTAAATCCATCAAGAAGGATTTATTGTATGGTACAAGTCCTTTTAAGATTTTTCTCAGTCTTGTAAAATGCAGTTATTACTGATATTTACTATCTTTGTTTTGTATCGCAATGTCAAAGTTCTTCTAAGACTGGAAAAAAATAATCTCTGTCATAATACTTTCTGTAGCTTCACACCTCAAGGAGCCTGATGTCCTAATTTTGAGCAAATCTATTTTAGCTCAGAAATCATATTTCTTATGCTCAATAAAACACAGTACGTGAATCCATATGTTAGTGTTGCTAAAGGTTTCCAGACTGATAACAGCAAAACTACTTCAGTGCTCCACAAGCAAATAGCTAATCTGGGCTGCAGTTCAAGTCCAGCTATCTTGATACCTCTTCGTGGTGCAGAAACACACATCACTGCTTACCATTATGGTTCCAAGATACTACATTCCTGGATAGCATTCAGCCAAGTGCACCTAAAAATGTGTGAGTACATTTAGAAATGCTAGGAAAGCTGACTTGCATCCTGAACTAGGTATCTGCATGGGATTGAAATCCTCATCCTGGTAACAATCACATGGATGTATAAAAGTCTGTGATCCATTTTGAGCATGGATAATTGAATCACTCTTTCCTTTTAAAGCATTAGAGCACAGAGAGAATGGAGACAGTCTCTATGCTTTTGACTAATGCTCTGAATTTGGTCATCCAAGGAATAAGGCTTGGACTCCCAGGTTTTTGAACTCCCAGGTCTCATCCTTTACAACTGGACCCACACAGTAGAATAGAGTGTTTTTAAAGCTAAAGAGAGTGAATTACAGCAATGTCCATCTTTTAAGACATTATCATATATCTGCTGTTATCAAGTACAGTGATATTCAAGCCAAATGTTCTTCCTGGAAAATGCTTTTCTCCTCCCAAAGACTGGTGTTATCTGATTGTTATCTTGATAAACATGTAAAATTAATAATTTTGACACATCAAAGGCTTTTTAGAGACTGAAGGGGTAATATAATCATAGTTGTAATATTACATTTCTCTGAAGTAAATGGTTCATGTCTTCCACTTTAGTCTGTGCAGAAAATTTGTCAGTTTAAGTGAACAGCTCCTTTGTAGCTCAAAGTAAAATGAAGTTGAAATAAATGGCTAATGAATTGTAATAGTCGCTTATAGAAAGTAAGACACATTTCTAAATGGAAAATATTTAGTTCCAAAAATATTCAGAAGGTCCAGCACCATAAGGTTAACTGTTTTGCCAGGGGCTAGAAAGTCAAAGCCAAGTGTTTCATTTAAACTGGATCATTGGTAGAGTAATTGAGATGCGTAACACAAGATGTAGATTTAAGCATTTTCTAACAAGTATTATTTCTGGTTAAAGAGTGGTTTTTTTGAGGTTGCGCTGAGTTTCACAGAACCTTAGCAGAAGAATACAGGCAAAGCTATTTCTCTGATTATATAAACATGGACTCAAAATGGATCTGAAGATCACTCACAGTGAAATCTGATTTCTGGAGTTTTGACAGTCGGGGTTCTAACTTTAAGTGTTGTTTTGAAAACCCTGATGTGAAAACTAAGCAACAGCAGCAGTCCTAGGTATTCATAAATATACCTCTCCAAGGGCAAATAAAGGTGTTAAATAGTTCTGTAAAAATGAGTAGCCAAATATGTTGTCCATCACTAATCCGCTATTAGTTTTTTTCTGTTTTTTTCCTTCTCCCACAGGTCATCAAATTTATTCCCTGTTCTGTCTTACTTCTACAATCATTAATCAAGTGTAAATTCCTGGAAAATATGGTCCTGTCTGACTCTACAGCAAAACTCTGTTGTTTGAGGATCCGAACTTTGTGCTGAGACCCATGCAAAGCCATGTTGTAGCATGTGAAAGGAATAGAACAAAACCATCTGCTGGATGTTTACATGTTCTCCTACATGCTAGAATCTAACAATACGCTGTGAATCAAATAAATGATAAACTGAAGTTATCAAATATTTGCTAGTACCACAAAAAATATATTGAAACCTGTAACTTTCTTATTAGTAAGAGCACTAAGCTATAAATGCATACTCATGTCAAACACTTGGTCTAGTGATCTAAATAGCAGAATATATTTAAAATTCTGCTCTCATTTTAAACATATTAGTGGTTTTTATGAGCATCATTTTTTAATATGAACCAATGTGTCTCTTTCAGATTGAAATTACATCTTGAAGAAAGACATTTTCCCTTAATGAATTAGCAACTCTACAAAGATAATAATAATTAAATTTGAAATTATATATGCAGTGCTGCTGTTTTCAATTTCTGTAACCATTTATATACATATAATTACTGAAAGCCTATGTGGTTAACTAACCATGAACTGGGTATGGTTCTTCAAACTGAACAATCAGTACTTCATGAGCAGCTGACCTGTAGAGACATAACTTAACAGCGCCAAAGTCTAGCTGGCCTGAAAACTTCACTGTGGGGAGCCACTGGCTTTCCAGCCTCAGACCTGCCTTGGGCTTCACCTGCTTCCCCTGCAAACTGCCTCTGACTGCTCACTGAAGCCACTAGGTGTGTGCAGGCATCTGGCACCCACCAGGCTCTGGCTATGCCTGCCACCACAATCATAACATAATTATTGGCACTGCAAATCTGCTCTTTCAGAAGGTCTCAAGATGGCCCTCAAAATGCACTGAAATCAGTGAGAGTACTGTAGTCAGTATGTCCTAGCTGTGGCATTTTCTGAGGTGTTCCAAAATACAGATGTGGATTTTTCTGTGTCATTTCTACTTTGTTCTCTGTCGGGATGCAGGCGTTTTCAGGCCATCAAGAAAATATTTTATGTATTTAGAAGTACATGGTAGCTCACCAAAATTTAAAATTGTCAATAAATGAAAGCAGAGCTGAAAATGTGATTAACATTTGACTAATAATCTGAGTCTGGTCTGTTTTAAAGGAAAGAAAAAAATAAGTTGTTATTCCCACTTTTTTACATCTAATACTTTTGCAAAGTATACAGAAAAGAGCTGTGAATAAAAACAATTTAAAAATGAAGTTTGTTTCTTCCATCATTTTAATGTTTGTTTAAAAAGTGCTAGTTTTTATAAACAACAAAATTTCCAGTGATAACGTGTTTGTTTTCCAAAGCATGTGCACATTTCCTTAATGACTACCAAAGACAGAAGTATTCAGGAATAAAACAGATTTTGAATCAGGCGATTACTGATGAATCAAAATTTGAAGGATCTATGACACAGCTGAAGGTTATCTCAAATCAACCTTATCTCTGATAAAGTTATGAAATCTCTAACATACTTTTAAATCTCCTTGAAAATTTAGAGTTGGATAAACATCAAGCTACATAAAAAAACCCTTACTCCTTATTTTCAGAAAATGAATATATATTGAGTTCAGTTAAAAATGACATTCTACTCTAGAATTTCTGACTTTTCACACTAATGAAGTTTATCACCACCAAAAGTACGTAGTAAAAAGTTAATTCCTTTTAGGTTATTAACAAAACTGTAAATTGAAATAAATAATAATTTTCAGGTTTACTAATTTTTAGTATGAAAATATAAACTAATATAAAAATAAATAGAAACCAATATAAAATAAACTAATATAAAAATAAAAATATCCAAACTTCTATAAGTCTCATCTTTCTATACTATTGTAAATGTAAAAAAAAAAAAGTAAACCAAACAAAAAAAAAAATTAAAAAATCCAACTCAAAACAAACAAAAATCCAGCATTACAGTACTAATCTAAAGAAACTGATGCAGACCTGCCTATCCAAAGCAGGTGATGTCCACTATCAATCCTTTTTCCTTTTTTCAAGGAGTTATGATTTAAGCCCTTTGGGCATGAGACAGCCCCATTAGAGGCTCTCAAGATCCTTTTCTGTCCTAAATGCTTTAATCCAGCTGAACCAATACCCATGCTATATAGATTTTTTATTCAAGCTTTACATACAGTTGCTACATTTTGGGATAGGTGAACAGCTGGAAAAGCAGCAGGTTGCCTCAGACATGTGAGGAAAGAACAATTTAATATGTTTTTATAATTACATACAGGGTTCAGCTCAGGTGCAATGCTAGATGGGACATCTGAACTTTAGGACCAGTAAAACAGAGTGGGATTTAGAACTGAGGACTGGCCCCTTTGGGCACGTGCTGTGAAATGTTACTGTCCATTCCATCAGGAACTTCTCACTATTTTCAGTAACCTCACTGGGCTATTCATGTGAATAATGTGGGAGGCTATCACCATAACTGGATTAGTTTGCACCTTCAAGGTAATTAGCTCCTTATGTTCCTTTGCTAGAGGCAATCAGTGTTATATTCCAGGCAGCTACACAGTTGTCTTTCCTTCTGTCCATATACCCTTTTAGGTTACTAAGGAAAGTAAATTATGCCATAGAATTATTCCTCCTCTGCTCTTTAGAGAAATAGGTTAATGAAAGTAAACTTTTGTGGGAGGAACAAGAAGTATCTGAAGTACAAGTAAGAACACTTGTGAGTCTCTGTTTACAGTTGTATTTTTGAGATTTTGTTTGGTTGTGTTTTTGGTTTTTTTTGGTTTTTTTTTTTTGCGGGAGGGGAATCTATGTCTCATTTAAATTGGCCGAAAAACAGTATAAAATTATAGGCTGGTAAATATTAAATTCAATTTCAAGACTTAAGGATTTAGAAAGTTAGGACATTGCTTTTACTCTCTTTTTGACCTTGATAAAAAAATAGAAATTCACTTACATAGCTGCATGCTTATTCTACAATACAGAGTTTTTCACTTTATATCCTTCAGATATGGAATGTTCTAATGTAGTGCTGAGGCTATTTGAAATAGTAGTGCTATGGTAAAGATGTAGAAAATTCTTGCTACAATAAAAATTGCTGTAGGAGGATCAGTTCATTTTGTTCTCAAGAGTAAGCAATGTGAGTAGGTCACATATAGATGCATAAAGGAAGCTTTACAGCTATTATAGCAGTCATTGGGTAACAATATCTCAAAAATTACATTAAGAAGCAAATGAGGGAGTGTCTTCTAAAATGCTGTGATTTAATAAGATATCTCAAAGTGAGGTCATTCACATTAAGAATGAAAATACCAGTAAATTAAAGGGAAGGTCACTTTTATGTAATGTTCATATACAAATTCTTCAAATATGACTGTTACAGTAAAGCATTTTAAGGATCTTAGCATTCTATGTCCTCTATTTGTGTTAGCATTATAACTAAAAATCCATTAATATATGAGAGCAGAAAAAGGTCATCTTCTATCCTTTTATTTTATTATTTAAGGGTTTGGGGGGTTACCACATGTTGTATACCATACACTCACTATAAAACATATCTTACATGTAAAATGTATTATAGGATATTTTCTTCATGAGATTGCCTTTTATAGTACAGTCAGGGTAAAGAATAAAATTTCTGCATTTGCTTTTGGAATAAAAGTATTTTTAAGGAAAAATATTCAGTTCCCTGCCTGATTGTTACCATATTATGCCAAGTGGGCATAATACATTCATTCCTATAAACTCTTTTGAAAAGACCTTAAAACCTTGCAGTAGGATTTCTATGGGGTTTTATTATGGAGCCAGTTATAAAACCAGCATGAAAGTATTACTGTTTTATAAGGAATGATTGGGGAGCTTTTTCTTCCCCTCAAGATTATTTTGTTGATGTGACTACATAAGCACAGATGTTCTTCAAAATGCTGTAAAAACATGGAAAGGGTGGAAGTAATTTTGAACTATACTTTTCATGCAAATTTTCTAGAATTTTTTTAATATATGTCTGTGGATTTTTCACAGAGAACAGAGAGTCCAGAACCATCAAATGTTTTGACAGTAGACTTTTAAATGGGAAGTCTTCTAGGAAAATTACTCAAGATACACATGTAAACATTGGTCTATATTACTGTATGTTTTTCACTGTTCTTCAGTAATTCAATTTTTTTTTTTCTTGTGGAAAAATAGTGTATCTCCACAATGCAGATTTTTTTTTTCGCCTGAACTCTTAATGACAGTCATTGTTGTAGTATCCTGCAGAGTGTTAGGCAGTATATAAAAAAGCATTATCAGTTATTAGTGCTACCATCAAAACAGAAGTGCTGCTGGAGTCAAGATGTTTCCAACATTTTATGCTATCTGGAAATCTGGCCCTTGATTTTAGTCATTAGGGAACTCATACTCTTCAACTAAAAAGACCACAACAGATGAGAAGGATAAATATCTCTACATCATAGAGGAAATTAAGAATTATAATAAGGCATCACAATTTGCCACATGGCTTATTTAACAGTCCTGCAAGCTCATGCAAAAAAGTAATGATGGATTTTAGGATGTTTTTTCAAGGGCACATTTTTCTTATCATGGCAAGACATGATGTTTAAATTGGCTTAAATAATTTTTCTTTAGATCTATGCAGTTCTTTTTTTTTTTTCTGTCTTTCCTCTATTTTTCCTTGTAGTCTCAATCAATTCCTTGTCCTCCTATCTCTTCCTGTGCCCACCATTGTCTATTTCTTCATAATACCTGAGATGAACTATCAGGGTGAGTCAGAGTAGGGAGAATGCCAAGGGTCTGCATTCACAGCCAGGAGAGCTGAGTGCTTCTTGAATAGGGTACAAAGAGCTGGCTGTGTCTCATGTCTGATATGAGCTATTGTAACACTTCATTTTCCTCTTCTTTACATGACAAAAGATGCATCAATAGTTTATTACGTTATTTAATCATTAGGCATCATTCCAGGTGACCATGTCTTTTTTTTCCCCGCAAAGGTAATCAGCACAGCCTTCTGCTGTAAATAGAGGGTATAAATTGGTGATTATAGCTATTTTCTCTCACAGCAGAAAAAATAATAAGGCATAAGTCTTTTCTACCCCTGCCCCCTTATTGGAACAATAACAGGATGAGTCTTTGGGTTTTTGAGGTTATAAATCATCTAAATAGGAAACAAGACCCATGTTTTTCCTAATTTATCATATTGTCACTTATTATAGATATCCCATCATCTAAACTCTCTGAGCACTATATCTTGTTCATCTTCTGAAGGCAGCTCTCTCAATTGCCTTTACACATCTCACAATTCTGCATTTACTCATAGCTATTCTCACATCCACTTCCCCAGCCTTGTCACTCCCACTGCCTCCTCTCACCTCCCGCCTACTGCTCCAGTGTTTCCTTTCTGCCAGTCCCACCTCCATATTCTAGTCAAATAATACTTTAGAATACTTTCAGATACTAGAATTGTTGTGCTGGAATGCATTTCTCAGCCAAATTCAGCCTTTCTTATCTTACTTAACATTTAAGCCAATATTACATTCTTAATAACTGATGCAGATTACCTGTCACAGTTTGAATTCCTCATCTTTGTTCTTTGTAGCTATGCTGTAGCTTTGTTTTCTTGTAGAAATAATTTTTATTTTCTTTTTCACTATGGTAAAATTAAATTAAATAATTTATTTAAAATCTGATTGCATGAACAACTGAAGATTTAAATGTAGAAGGTTTCAGGATGATTGCTTGATTTTATTTCAGGTTACTGATAAACTGAGCTCCTCCATTTCTTACTGGAATGTTTCCAGAAAGATACTAAATGATACTAAATGTCTTGGGAATGCACAATCTTCAATTTTTGATTCTTGAAATAAACTACACCAGGTCGTCACTAATTTTTTACAGCAATGAAAATTTCTGACTAAAAACTGATATGTGATATGCTTAAATAATTTCATAAAGGAACTTAAAAAAAAAACATGAAAGCTAGGACACTGAGTAAATTGGTAGGTGTTACATCTGTCAAGTAATTTCACTAAGGAATATAAGGAATACCTTGAAATTTTCAAGTTTTTGAATAGCAAGGGTCATTTCTAGATGCAAAATGAAAACTGGAAAACGAAATAAAAGTTCTCTCTCTGTGAAAATAAACAGCACAATTCTTAATGTCAAAAAAATCTAAATAAATATGACATATAATTAATTCAACTTTTAAAAATATTTTGCAAATGATAAATCTTACACTATGTAGTCTAAAACTTTATATTCCTCACCTATCAAGAAATCATTAAAAATCACTGATAGCTTTGTAGCAAAGTACCACTTTTAAAATTCATATATTTTCTCTATGGTGTGTTGTACATTGAGAGCAAGTGTTTTCAGGGTTTCGTGTTTGTTCTAATGTAAGAAAAAAATGCATAAATGCTGCAGAACTAGGACAAATATGGGTCTATAAATAGCAATCAGTCTCAGTGAAGCACAGCAACTTAATCTCCATTTGCAGCTATTCTGAGCACAAAGTTAGGTTGAAGGACATGAAAGTTGTTTTGGTTCCCACTGTCTTGCCATCACTGTTATCACTCCAAGCATTGCCCTGTTCTCCACTGGTATTTCTCTAATCTCTCAAATTTATCTCTCGATATTTTTCTCATCCTTGACATCTGAGATTCTTACTTTCCTTCCTCTGATGCTCAATGGAGTAGAGTTCTCCTTGAATTTTCATCCTTCTCATCTAATGAGAACCAGACCTGTTATCCTTAGGCTTCTTGAAAGAAGCACAGACAAAACACTTTTTAAAAGAGTAGGAATATCTTTATACTTGCTGAATCTTTTCAAATAAGATAAAATAGGTTTAGCTAGAAGTACAGCTTCTACCTTTTCTTAATCCTGCTAAACCAGGTGGAACTTCTTTATGGCATATAGGAACAAAACATAGAGGAGGATAATTGAGTATAGGACAGGAGTATAGGAATATAGTGTATATAGTAGCACATAGCAGAAATCAAACTGTGATTGGGAGCTGTTAGATAGGCATTTCACCCTTGGTCAATATATTTCCTGTAGGAAGCTTCAGTCTAGTACAATCTTTTGGGGTTGAGTAACATCATTTGTCAGAAAAACAGTAGCAAAGAGAGGAAAGAAAAGGGGCCTCCTCAGAGCTGCTTTTTGTGTCATTCCAAACCTTTTTCTTGAAAGGTAGCAGAGCTTATTCTCAAAATAGAATTGGCAAGAGTCTTCAGCTTAGACCTTATAAACACTCTGATATCTCTCAGAGCTTAATACCCCCTAGAATATGATTTAAGTCTTCTCTCTGTGGCAATTTGGCTTAGGATGTATGAACCAGTCTCTGGGGGATTTAGGATGATGTATTATTATTTTCCACAGTCACCTACACACCACCCTGAGGTAAGAGGCTGATATGTCTAATGTCATACAGGCAAGCAGTGTCAGAGCTAGGATTCAAATTGTTTCCCAGACATATTTCTGATCCCTTCAGGCACAGAAGGCTGTCAGTCTCAAAGACTGTTACTCAAAGTGGTCAGAGCTCCACCAGTCACTAAGCAAGAGATTTCTGTATGCATACTGTCAGAGGCAGATAAGGAGCCAAGCAGCATTAATAGGATCAGTGATACCCCACAGCTCTGTGGTGTTGGCTTCTGCCTGGGTTGGCATGGAAAGGAAGGGAGTGGCAGTGGGTTTCTCAACATTCTGTAAATTCTGTCTGGGAGCTATTTCTATGTTGTATCTTGAACTGATGTTCTCTTCTCATGTTTTTAAGTCCAAACACACTGAACAGTTTGTGTGCAAGTGGGCATGACTAGACTGACTGTCTGAAGATTGTCCTTCAGACAGAGCCTGGGCATTCCACGGAGCATGCAAGGATTTGAGGAACCCCTGCACTCATCTATCCAGTGAAGGACAGACAAACTAACAGTGCAGAAAACCAACTGCCTCTGTTCAAGGGAGCAAACTTGTACTTGGTTCCTGTTACATGCATCTAGAGTAGCAGATACCAATCTTACCAGCATCATAGAAAAATCCTGGAGTACAAGATCAGCCTGATTACTTATCTTGGAGTCCATGCTACTGCACAGAGGGAGCTAAAATGATGACTAGAACGGGAGGCATTACCCTTTCCAAGACACCACTACTTACATCTAATACTCTCTGTAATGTTGTTTCATGGTTTGCTGGGGATTTTTACTGCACCTCCTTTAGGACTCAGGGCTGCTGGATGGCCAGCAGTAAATGAAAGCAGACAGCACCCAGAATTAGAAAGCTGACAGGGAATAAAGACTTCAGAGGAAGTTGTGGGGTTGGACCATGAGGAAAAAAGAACTCATAAGATACAAGGTTTATATAAAAGGAGCATTCAGAAGACAGTGTCTGCAAAGAAGCTGACTGATTCAGATCTGAAGCAAAGTCATTAGTTTAAAATAGGAGATTAGCTTAGTTCTTGCATTTTCTTCACATAGGATCCTGGTTGGACCCTGCTTTGCCCTAATCAAAGCAAGTTTTTTGTACCCACTATCTCTCATAACCCTTTACCCAGAACCCTTTGTAAGGAGAAGAAATGGGCTGAGAATGGATGCACCAAATGTGCCTTACCAATGTAAATGTCAGTGTTTCCATGTTCTCAGTTTAACAGCATAGCCAAGAATTTTCAAAGCCTTAAGTAGGGTTTTGATAGTCACAAAATTCATCAGGTTTTTTTCTTCTATCTGTATGTTCTTCAGCTTTTGTGGTTTTCCTATAAGGAAACAGGTTCTAATTTGTATGCTGCTTCTGGAGCACAACCTTGGTGCGTCTTGTGTTGATTAAGACAGAAAGAATGACTGAGTGTTTCAGCTCTAGCAGATCATTTCAGTATTATGTCCACTTTAAACAGCTTTAATTTGGTTTTCATATAAATATCACACCACCAAATAGGGTTTTTTTGCCTGTCAATGCAGTTTAGACACTCGGGACAGTTTGCAATTAGCTCATATGCTGTCCTGGAGCTCTAAAGGCACAGCTGGCATACACAAACAACCTTTCTACCCCTGCCATCACCTGTTCTGCCTGCCAGAAAAGTTGGCTCTGCACAGAGACCTCACAGTCACTTTGTCACGCTCTCCTCCCCTTCCCTCTCAAGATCTGCTGACCTATGAAGGGGGAGTTGTGGTTTTGTCTGCTTTCTTGTACACTGTGTAGCAGTGGCAGATGAAAAAAGTAATTGTAGATGAAGGTACAAACAAGCCCATGAGCTCTTCTCTCTGAAAATTTTGCTATGGCCCCTTTTCTTTCTTAAGGCCAGAACTCTATAGTAATCCAAGAAATGACTGCACTTGTGGATACAATCAAACCTTTACTGAATAAGTTTCAGACATTTCCACCATGAAATTCCTTTACTTTCAAGTATTATTTTTGCTGTTGTTAAAAAATACTGCGCTACACTGTCAATGACAGAATTGATTTCTGTTTGACCAGTTAACCTGATCTTTAGAAGGAAAGGATTATATATTATCAGAAGCATCCCTCTGATGTACAAAGTTGTCTTTGACTTTGTTAGAGGAATTAATAGGGTGATTCTGGGGTGGGCATAGTGTCCCTCTAAATGCACATGGAGGTACACACTAAGATAAGTGACATCTGTAGTCAAGAAGCTGAGTCAGAGCTGCTGTCTGTGATGTGCTTATGTTGCTTGGAGCTGAAATAACTGAATAGAGGATATTGGTTTTGGTGCATTATAAACCTGTGAAAGAGAATGATGAGAGAAGGAAGGGGAGAGAAACCTACTCGTAAATTCCATTGGCCCCCAAATGTCCCAGATGTACAAGGACATCCTAAAAGAACTCTAATCCCGTGACTAGTCTTCAAGGTTTTAGTGGGACCACTGATGCTCAAAATTAAACATGCCCTTTGGAGCATGTCTTCATGGAGTAATGCTAAGAAGCAGTAACTCCCATTGGCTACTGACAGTCATCTCTTTCTCACCCTGTGTGCCTCCTGATCATGCAGAAAAATGCTTTCTGTGAAGCAATGATGTAATTCCGTCTCATAAAAAACAGCCCTTGAGAAAACAGCCACAACGATTTTACATCACACAAAAGTGATATATAACAACCTCATCAGTCAACATTTTACCTTTAATTTACGCCATCCTTTTGCTGCAACAGTGAGGATTTTAAGTTTTAAAATAAACTAAAAAGATGCTGTATCACGTCATTAAAGCTGTCACTAAATCATTGCTAAAATACTGCTTTTATTTTGTCTTTTGAAAATACATAATGTGAAACGTAATGAACAGTAGGTTAATAAAGAGAATAAAGAAAGCTCCCATGAAGAGAAGGGAGGGTTATGTAAGGGAACCCTGTGCACCCCCTGAAATGTCCGTGCATCTAAGATATCAATCTGTCACAGACAGTATAGGCTGACCTTGTTCACTGGGTAAAGCTGAAATGGAAAATTGAACTGCAGCTTTGGGATCATAGAGGCAGCCAAAGGTCATCTGCCACTCAGGCACTGCCAATGCCTATTCCCTGCTGGCTTTGTCTGCTCCACAGCTATCTGCTTTCAGTCACCTACATAGCATCTTTATGCTGCAGCAACTGCCTCCTTCAGGGCAGCCTCTTCCTGAGTAATTTTCTGAAAAATACCGTTTATTTTGGGCACATCTTAAATGTTGTTTAAAATAATGAAAGGAAATAAAGTATTTTGAACACTGAGCATGCTTTACCGGTTTATAAAGATCATGTATATCTGACTGTGCCCTAGTCTGAATTCTTGCTAAGGAGTATGCAGACCATTACAAGCACACTTGAGCAAAAAAGACAAAGGATGAGGGCTTGAACTTTGTTTTCTTTAAGATCCTGTGCTGATCTCATCACTGCTTACAGAGCAGTGCTTTTCACAAACTACAAGACATTCCAGATGTAGATTTCTGATATAATTTTTATCAGGATAAATGGATTTTAAAGAATTTTCCAATAAGTCTTATGCCCTCATTAAAGGGGAATCTGTCAAAACAATATAAAATAATAAAACTGTGAAGTCATATCTGCCCTAAGCGTAGGCTGTTTACCTAGAAAACACACAGATGATATATATATACAACCATGCCATTAAAGAAAGTAGAAATACATGGTATCCAGCCTTAGACATAGAGAGTTCCAGAGTTCCGTGCTCAGAGCACTGCAGCCTGTTAGAGTTTTATCCCCTTGTGCGTCAGAAGGACTTGCATCTTCATAAACTGAAACCACATGTGCACACACATGCACAATTTTTTTTTCTCTCTTCCTATTTATACCTCTTAGATTCTTTGAAGTAAAAGGTCTGATCTTTTATTATATTAAGCATGAATGTATCTCCTGTATTTAGCAACTCGAAAAAAAGTCTTTGCACAGGTGCATCCTAAACCATTCTGGCTTCTAGCTGTTGTTATCTATCCTAGTTTTCTTCTAAATTGTATGGCTAGTTGTGTTTCCTAGAGACATTTGAATGTTGTCTGTTTCTTATTTTGTTCTTATTTCAAGTTAATTTTGGGTGTTTCTTTGATATTATAAATGTGTTGATGCTTCCTACATATGCTAATTAGAATAATTTGTTTTTTATATTCCAATCTCTCTAGAGCCCTGCACTTCATGTAGTCCTTTACATGCGCCTGTTCAAAATGCAAGGCTACTATAAAATCAAAATAATAATTATGAATGTTTGCATTAGGTGCTATACACCTATGAATTGAACTAATTATTCCTATTTCCCCAGCATATGGAAGGAAAATGGGGACATCTCTGTACTTGTAAAAACTTCTAAGCTTTGAAGTCTTTTGAAAGATATTTTCAGGTGAGGGCTCAGTTCCTGTCAGTCACAGGTATAAAAGGAAGGTGACTGTGCATGTGTTGTGTGTATGCATGTGCATCCATAAACAAACTTAAGACTTCTTAATTTCCCAGCAATATTGATTGCTGAGATACTGATTATCTATTAGGATTGTCTGTCATGCAGAGAATATTCATTACTTCACAAAGATGCACAGAGATTCATGGGTTTGACTCAAAGTATCTGAAACTGTTTTGCATAACTTCATGAATTAACATAAATAACTCAGGACTGTAGTTTAATTATGATAAAGGTATGATTTTAGAGTACACATCACTCAAAATGGAAATTTTTTAGCATAGTAATAATTCTCAAAAAAAAGAAAAAAAGCACTTCTGTTCTGGGGAAAAAGCCAAATGCTCTCCTGTCAGCAGAGGATAAGGAAAAGAATTTTATGCTTCAATTGTGACTAGAGGTTAAACAGAAGCTACAGAAGTTAAAAAAATTCAAGTTACCTTCTGTAGTTACCTTGTATCTATGAGCCTGGAAATCAAGGATCTCTGTGGATTATTGTTAGTGATTTTTTTATTTTCCTTGGAACAGCTAGAGAAAAGCATGGAAGATAATTGTTGTTATATCATTATCTAAGGAGAGTAAATAAGCCAACATGGGAAGTATAAACTTACAGGAAAAGTGATACAACAATAAATGGACCTCAATTAAGAAAGTATTAACTAAGATTAGTGTAATAAAAACAAGCAGAAAGAGAAAAGAAAAATTATTCCCTTAAAACACAGTTTAATTTTAATAAGACATTTTGTTTTGATAAATATTGTTTATATTTTATATTTAAAATCATGTAAGACAAATAATTAGCATTTTTACTTATTTTTATATGAAAAATGGGGAAATAAAAATTTACTAATAAATAAAAAGGGCTATATAACAAAATCATCTACATCTCAAACAAAAATGTAGAAGGAATCTTCTGCTATTCTGAAGCAGTCAGTCTCCTTTTAGTTAATATATAGCAAATAAATATATATATACAAAAATACATATATAAAAAATGTTTTCATCTGACAGAGAAATTAGAGCACTGATAGATGTTGAAATAAATTTTATATTTTATCGAAGGTAAAGTCACAAAATCCAAATAAGTTCATCAGACTTAATACATGGACATGTATTAATCCATGGGTAAGGTTCTTCCATTGATTCAGTCTTTAGAGTTGATAAAATTCCCCAGTGATCTTGTACCCATCTGAAAACTACATGAAGAATATAGATACAGAAAGAGTGCAGAGAAATTTATACAGTGTTTAAGCATGTAGAAAGCAAAATATATGTTAAAAGACTGAGGAAGCCCTATGTATTCTCTTTATAAAATAAAAGCTAAAGTAAAATTGTTCGTGACAGTACTGAGGTTGTGGTAACAACCATTTGTTCTGAACCATATCTGGACAAGAACTAACCTCAGGGAAGCCCTGAAATCTGTATTATGTAAGCAATAATGATTGCTGAGATTGTTTTGGGTTTATGAACTAGGAATTTATGAAAACCTGTATCTTGGCCAAGTTACCATCACAGAAAGCAATTTCTAAAGCTAATACCTGAAAAACCTAGAAGATGATGCTGAAGATCAGATAGGGGTGAACTGCTTATCTTGTTGGACATCATTAAGGAATGAAGAAAGTGTTCTGTGTAGTCTAATTCCTTGATGATGAAATCTCATCATGTTTTGAGAAATCCTGTACATCTTAAATATTGTTTTTACTAGGAAAAAACCTGATTTAATTAAAAAAAATCCTGAAAAATAGGAGACACAGAGTGGGGATCTTCTTGGGATGAATGGTGAGAGGTTAACTTGGTTCAGAGGAAGACACTTTGCTGGAAGCATTCAAATTGGCATTTCTTATAAACATCAATAATTCACAATGCAGAAAACAGATACAACCTTTGCCTCAGGTTAAACCTTTATCAAATACTGCAACTAAGATGTCTGAAACTTCTCTCTGTGTACTAGTATATAATAAAACATTTTAGAGCTTTATGTAAATGGATATCAGAATATTTTGCAAAAATATTCTCCTGACAATTAGAGAGGTATGTAAAAATATCAATTCATTTTACACTGGGGGATGCCAAGTGTGAGAGAAATTAAGTAGTTATTATCTTGGAAGAAAGTAATGACAAATATGAGACCAAAAAGCAGTGCCTGTTATAATGACATGAGCTGCTGCTGCTGGCTGAAAATCCTATGTATCTGGCCAGCACAACAAGGAAACTATGGCTCATCCTCCTCACAGATCTATTTGGTTCCTTGATTTCCTCTGGTGAGTCAGAATTACAGGTCATTTGTTTCTCAACTCAGTCCAAAATTACACGCACCATTTATGGACCTGCACCTTATCGCATTTTTTATTTTCTCTTTCAAGAGTATTCTGCCCAATTCAAAGGTTACACTCTTTTTAGATAAATCTTCCAAATCAAATGGTTTTATACACGGCCTCTGATTTAGTTAAAGAGGTCCTTTGGCAACAGTCCCTAAATATTGAAAGCCACTTTAAAATTGATAAGCTCAATTGAACCCAAATAATAGGGTCCTGTCCTGAAATTCTAGGACTAATGTTGAAATAAATATGCTTTAAATCACCATTAGAAGCTTGTTTGTAGTTTCTGTGTCTCCCCTTTACGCTGCATTCTTGCCTTGAAAATATATGTTGAAAGACACGGTAAGGTTTGTTTGTTAAGCAGTTGAAATTGCTGAACAACAGAAAGCAATAATTAACTAAGGGTAAATGTTTCAGTTTTAAAAGAAATCACTATAAGTAGAGTAAATCATACAGTAGAATTAAAAATATTTTTTAAAGATTAAAATATATTACTTCTACTATTGAAATACTCTTTGAGTGTGTTATAAATAGTAGTATGGGCTGTAGAATTAAAAATTGTAAATGGTCACTAATGTTGATGGTGAAAGAGAAGGACTGTAATGATGCTGTTAGAATAAGAAAGGTGTGCATCCTTTTTTACAATTTTTTTACTTTAAAAATCTCATTTTGTGTTCATAATTGAAGTATCCATTTTAACATTAATAATAATGTAGAGACAGAGCATAGAAGTTAAAGTTCTGGGAAATTTTGTCTGTCAAGTAAAACTCTATTGTATTTATCCTCCTGACAGCTGTAATGATAGATGCCTAGTATCAGCTGTAGCTGGATCTTCTCTTACCATACCTGCCAGCAGGAAGTGAGCTGCTCCAAAATTTACTAACAGCAATATGATCAACATGACATCATAATGAAACTTGGGAGAATATTAGAATAACATGTCAGATGTCAGACCAGGAGCCATCATTTGTGCAATGGCTCTAAGCAGAATATGGCATTTTTCTGCATAAACAGCAGGGCACTTTGTTCCTCCAAGGGTTGCTCATGTAACAGTGCAGTCTTCAGATTTAAACCCTCAAAAGCATGGCTGGAACAGCTTGTGGAATAAAGCACATTGATTAAATAATTCAAAGTACTGTAGAGGGAAATGATGTGCAATCCCTGTTCTCGTAATAACTCTGCTTGAGATCAGGCAAGGTGGAGCACGGCAGCAGACAGCAATGCTCAGTCTCTTAAGGCCCAGTGCTGGGAGGTGCAGAGCTTCCCTTGGAGCTCTCACTGGAGTTGCAGTGTGTGAGCAACTCCCTGGAACAAGCTTTCACTCGCCAAATATAGACATAAAGCATTTTTGCTCCGGACATTTATATTAGTCTTCTCTGCATTCTATACATAGCTGCTGTTCCCTTTTATGGCTTGTTCTCCAAAGGGGGTATTCACACCATCTAACTTCTGGCATCTAACTTGGAGACCTAAATTAAGATTGTGGGCTACATACTTAGTGTTGCTTCAACAGGCAATTCTGAGCTAGTCAGCCCTAAATATCTGCTATTTCAAAAAGGTGACAAGCAACTAGAGTAAATTGTAGTAGAGAGCCTTTATTATTGTAGCAGAGATTATATCAGAATGCCATAACTGGATGAACATACACATTTCAGTCAAGGTATAAAATCATAAATAGCAGGTGTCAAATACTGGAGATAGCTCACTTTGCTAAAGGTAGATTGATGGAATATGTGTACATACATGTTTATTTATATGTGGTATATCTGTGATAATTAAAGTTTTACGCACTCACTTCTTAACTTCAAAACACTTTTTTTTTCCCCAGAAAATGAAGTTTAAATCAGTTGGTAATATTGTAATTATTTTTTAGTCATTTTGCTGTGTTTTTTAAGGCTATTCATATTTTTAAATGCTTTGCTGTGTGTTTGGCTTTAAAAGTGTATTGTGCACACCTTTTAACAAAAAAGCCATCACTGAGGTCAATGAGAGCTGCTGAAGTGCAGTGTCTCTAAAAATTGGTCCACCTTTATGCAAGCCTTAGGTTAAGGGTTTTCTCATTACAAGTCTACATGCAGATCTACAGTTTATATTAAGCAGTGATAGTGAGCTCACGGCATGTGTGACAGAATTAGGACATGGGATTGTCCTCCACAGCAGACAAACAGAGCTCTGGAGTCTACCTACTTCTTCTGTCTGCCAGGTGACAAGTGGCAGCAAGGGGCTGGGGGGGCTCTGGGGAGCTGCAACTGGGGGCATGAGGGATGAGAGGGAATTCAGAGGCCAAATGGGAAAGGCAATGCACAAGAAATTAAAACAAACAAACAGGAAAACCAAACAAACAAAAACCCAACACAAAGAAAGCAAACACAACTTCCCCCTCCCCCCCCCCCATTTTTTTTGTAATTCCTATAAACTGGGAATATAAGCATATTATATAAATATTAAGGTCAAAAGTTCTTCTTACTCTGATTTCAGCCTTCTTACACAAACAGAAAAGGGTCACATATCGGTAATCTGTAGTTGCTAATGGAAATTCCAGGTCAGACTGAAAGAGATATGGTGAATTTAAGTGGTCTGGATCCCATCCTTATTGCTGAGATTTTTAAATACAGAAATGATAAATGCTATGAGGTCCTATTCTCACACAGAGTCACAGATGGTTGAGCTCAGAAGGGACCTCTGGAAGTCACTTGGTGCAAGCCACTTTTTTAAAAAAGTCCAGTTGCCCAGAACCATGTCCAGATGACTTTCTAATTTCTCTGTGGATAATGACACCACTGTCTCTCTGGGCAAACTGTGCTGGTGCTTGCTCACCTTCTCCAATAAAAAGTCTTTGCTGATGTTCAAAGGGATCTTCCTTCTTTAGTCTGTGCCCATTGTCCTGTCACTGGGCCACACGGAAAGAGCCTCATACTATCTTCTTTATGTCCTTTCCTTGGATATTTATACATATTTATGAGACCCCCACCAAGACTTCCTTACTCCAGGCTAAACAGCTCCAGGTCCCTCAGCCTTTCTTCATATGAGAGTTGCTGCAGGAATCCTAGTGGCCCTTTAGAGGACTTTCTCTAGTAGCTCCACATGTCTCCTGTTTTGGGGAGCTCAGAAGTGGACACAGCTACTGGTGTGGCCCTGCCAGTGCTGAGTAGCAGTTCACAAGAATGCTGTAAAGATAGAAATCCAAAAGATTATGAAGATACCCAGTACCCCAATGACTGGAAAACAAAATAGATCACACAAATAAACACAGAAAGAATCCGAGCTAATGCAGTAAGTTCAGTCTCAATTATGTTGTTACATAAACCTTGTGTACTTTTCCATCAGAGAGAATAACATCCTTTTAAAGCAGCATAAGGTTCTCTGATCTCAGATTTTGCAAGTTTAAAAAGCAAAGTGGAGTTTTTAAAAAAATCCAATTATATAGAATAACATTGGCACACCCATGGTTTATTCAGGAGGTTTTGAAGGTGTTCAAGGACATGGGAAAGATGTCATTAGGATTTCTTGTTTCTCTTAAGGATGCCAAAAGAGGAACCCTGCCTCACTATGGATCTCTGTTATATCTATTACCTTGTGCTAAAAGCCCTACAATCACTGCTCCTCCTTTATGCTCCTGTCCAGAATTGCTTCAGCTGCTGTGTGTTTTCCCTCTCAAGCTATTCCTCTTGCTGCAAGCAGACACTGCACTCATTGTCATCTTTCCACATGTCTTCTCTCCACCTTACATCCCAAGGAACTGCTCGAGTTCCCCCCTCCAGTCAGCACTGCTTACAAAAAGACTTCTCAAACAACCTCTCCCTCTTATTCTTTGTTCCATGCTCCTTCCTCTTGCTCTTTCAAAAGCAGTCATTATGAAACAAACATTCAGCATGAAAACTGTTGACCAGTATTTTGGCCTCAAATTTTGTTAAAAATGCCAAATGTTAGAAAACTCACTATTATCATTGCAGCAGAAACATGTATTTCTGCACATAGCCATATAAGTTTCATATTTAAAAACTGTGTATGATACAATAAATTCTGAAATATTCAGAGTATATAGACAAACCTAAACTACAAATGCAGAGAACAACTTAAAATCATATGAATTCCATCAGACACTTACAAAAATGATTTGCCATTTAATGGATATATTATTTTGTTAGAGTCAGATCATGACATATATATTAAATAGCAAAAGGAAATAGAACATGCAATATTTTTTCATGGTAAAATTTTAAATTTCAAGAAACAACCTAACGGTAAATACTATTTGATACAAGGAATGAAAGTTGAATTTAGTCTTAATTGGTTATTTTCCAGTATTGACTTGGGATTCAAAGAGGGCCTGTGCATTTGCTTTTTTTTTTTTTTTTTCATCACATATATTCATTTGGGTACATTTGCCTTCTAAAATGAAAAAGATTTTGTCTCATCTGGCTACCCTAAAAAATGAGCATCCCTAAATGATAAAAAGAAGAGTAAAAGTCAGAATGTGATTTAATACCAAGTTAATTATTTCAGATTTATTCAGGAGTTACTATAAAGTGCTAAAATATGTGTTTCCTACAGAAATCTGTCTCAGTCATTGTGCAATATTGCCTTACACAAATCTTCATTATTTAAAATATACTTAAATAAGGATTGATCAAATACTTAGTAGTTCATAGATCTATGTGGCCATTTGACTTTTAAAATTTGAATGAAACAGAGTTCTTTCCTTGCTACTAAAAGGGAGGATTTCATTTGTGGACTTGTGGATGAAAGTGGCTACCTGAATCATCATGGGTGATGTGATGTCAAGTATAGGAGGGGGAAAATGTCTGCCTAGAAATTTCTGAATCCAGTCTTGTCACTGAGGTACAATATGATTGCATTGGGAAAATGTATTTTCTTTATATATTCCATCAGTATTTTGTAATAGACTGGGGCAAGGAGGGTCAATATCAGTTATTTAATAGAATAGACAAAGTAAAATTTATTTTGCTTTGCTTCCTTAGTGTAACATTCTCTTTTTTGTACTAGTGGCATAGTCGTCTAGTGATCACTGAGAGAAGAATGATAGTGAAGTGTTCAGCATTCCATTTAAATATGTTAAGAATTTTTATGGCCCAAATTTTTCTCAGTGATGTTTATTTCTAGAGAGAAGCTTCCTACTCAGTAGCTATTATGTAAATCTTGGTTAATCATCACCTGACATTTTGGCTTGACTGATGGGCTGATGCCTTTGCTCAGCTGATGTCTGTAACTTGCCTTCTCAGTGTCCCTGTGTTTTACCATGAACAAACAGCTTTTACCATTAACAAAGGCACTGCAGGACAGATGTACACATTGGAAGAGTATAAAACAGTATTTTTGACTACTACACACAACAGAAAATGTGGACCAAAAAAAAAAAGGAAAAATATATAAGGGGATAAGTATTAATATGCTTACAATCCCCTGTAAATCATGCAGCAAGTCTGTGCTGGCCAGACAGCTTCCACTTCTAGTCCTCAGTGCTGCTGATGTGCCATCTTTATGCCTTCTCATGTCAGCATTTTTGTCTTGGAATCATAGAGATGCCAACTATCCCTCTCTCAGCAAACTCACCTCTGCCTGTCATTTTACCTTATTTTCTAGCTCAGTACTTTTTCACAGCTCTTTCTCACAACTTAACGTTTTTCTCAGAAGTTTGAGTCAAGATTATACAACCATGTTATGTCAAAAGTAGTCCTTGATGAGAGGAACCCTAGAGAGAAGTTATGCACCGGTGACATTGGGAGATGGACGTTATTTACTGAGGAAAACTTCTGTGAATTTAAGTAGGAGGGATGAAGTGCTCTTCGTCTTGGAGATATAATAGTCAGGTTTATGTGAAATTAAAATGGCCAAAGCCTCACCTTGCAATGGCTAAATTTTAGAGTGAAGCTCCAAAGAAGGGGAGGAATGAAAGTAGAAACATCTCTCAGCTTCCTCTCAAAACATCGCCCTCAGTGCACCATGTATTTCAGAACCCTCCATTTTTCTACAAATTCACCTCAAAGAATTTAACTATCACACATTTGAGCCTCCCCTTCCTAGGAGATTAGAAGACCATCTGCTCAGGTTGAGACAACACAGTAGTTAAAATGCTGGCATCCTTCCTGCTCTAGCACTTTCATGGCTGTTGCAATCAAAGGAGGCGAATAAGAGATAACACCTCCACGTGTGTGAGGTGAGGGAGGAATGCTGAACACCGACAACATGGTAATGAGTAGGAGAATGTGTAGATGGAGAAAGGAAAGGAGAAAGGACTTATTTGCTCTAGCAGAATATCGAGAGAGAGGCAAATGAAAATAGTATGTCCAAAAATGAAAGAAAAGGAATTCAAATATTCCATCAAGAGAATGAGAAAGTGGAAAAATTGAATTGGTCAAAAAGAAATGGACTGAGTGCTGTATCTGTGCCAAGGATTCTTCTGAGAGGGTCCAGAGGGATGAGAGATGTTCACCTAGAAGAATTGAAATGTCCAGAGAGGTCATAGATTCTGCCTAGAAATTAAATGGGAAAAAAAAAAAAAGAAAAAAAAAGGAAGAAATGAAATGTCCTAGGATAAAATATTTATACTATGCCATCGTTATAATGCCAAAAGAGTAGGGTTTTTTTTACATGCAGTATAATTCAAGATAAGGATTGATAGGCTAAGATATGTATGTAGAAGCACATAGAGATGGGTATCAGAGATTTAAATCGTCAGTGAATACACAGCAGGTAAAATTCACATCAGGCAGGCCCCTTGCCATGTGTCACAGTTAGGTTTTCATGAGATGATTGGAGATAGATGTCAACAGATTGCTGGTTAAAACTATATATTTGAATATTCAAGAAAAAGTGTTTTTCTGCTATTATAATCACCATTTCCCTTTACATTTTTTTTTCGCATGTACACAGTAGAAATACAACAATATATCCTTAAGAAGCTTTGTGGCACAACAATAAAGGGTTCTGTTTTATTCTTGATACTGATATATTAAGTTTCAAATTCTTCCCAAGGCAATTTCCTTTTACTGAATAAAGAGTATGTTAATCTACTAGTCTCAAGCTCTGTTTCTTTCTCTGTGCGTTAAGCCTAACATTGAGGCTATCACTCTCCTTTAGTTCCGGGAGGAACAAAAATTTAAAATAAAGAGGTTTGTTTTTTTTAAATAAACTCCTCAGCCTTTATGCAGGAATAAAAATAAGATAAATACTGGAAAGCACTTCAGGGCACTAATACCACAAATGTATTATTAAATTCATTAAGCATTTTGACAAAATTTTATTGTTCCTAGCTTTGTGTAGTCAAAAAATATAAATTCAAAATGACTGTGTTGCTGTAAGAGGTTCCTATCCAGAAAAATCTTTCCCATGAGCAAACAGTTCTTTGATGGATCTATGAATGAGCTGTTATGGTGTGATTCATGAATTAAATCATAAAATACTGCATTATTTTTTGTGACAACAATTGGTTTCATCCTGTCCTATGTATTTTAATAGGAACTGTGTACACAATTTCAAATAGAACAAAGCCAAATAAAATTTGAAACCAACCAAGGAAAGGTTATTTATGATGCCTATGTATTTTTACATTAAATATCAGCCAGTTCATAAGCCATGCATATTATTTCCATTTCCTGCCAACAACAGAAGTTACTACAGCTTTTAAGTTACTCTTGTAGTTAAGCAGTAATATTTTACAGAATGCTTTCTGCAATACAATAAACCCAGGACTCCCCACTGGCTGCAACTATAGTAAGAGAGAGCAGTGGATAGTTTAATTTAAAATGTCATGTTTTCATTTAAAAGGAAATAAAAATTCTACAAACCATTACTACCAGGATAGCAGTGTATATTGCAGAAAACTGTTCCATGTTACTTTTTGTGTCATTTGACTGTTTGACTAACACTATTATTTGTTCTGATAACCGTAAATATACACTCATGCCTAAAGATGGCTCATCTTACATATTCTGGCTGATCACACAGTGATTTGGCTAATCTATTTGTAAGAGGGCATATTTTGTATGTACATAATTATTTATACATTATGTATTCATCAGGTCTAGTGGGAGGTGTCCCTGTCCATGGCAGAAGGTTTGGGATGAGGTGATCTTTAAGGTCCCTTCCAAAGCTTAATGTTCCATGGTTCTATGATTCTGTGTATGGGTAATACTTAGTGGTGTACTTGGATTCCACGTTACAGTTGCAGGATGAACTCTCCAAAACCATGGAAAATTCAAGGTCTTCTGCAGTTATAGTCCAAACTTTTTTTGGATCCAGCAAGCAAACTTTAAAGGAGCAACAGCTGCACTGTGTTGTTTGCTGAAATGATAGCTACAAGTCCAGTTGCATTCCTGTTTGGAATATAGTGTCACATTCAGAATAGAAGCTCAGTATTCTCCATGGGCTTTTGAATGATACCACTGTATGTACTGGTATCAAGAACTTGTGGGCTCTTTACTGTCTTGGAAGGTACAAAATATGAAAAAAAAAAAAGAATAAAATAAAAGTGTGTGTACATGTGTGTATATATATATTTTTAAATCTAAAAGTAACAAACTAAATTCAGAACAGCTATAACACAAAAATGCACAGAAATTACAGCATAGAAGGTGGCTCCTGTAATATTATGAAAAGGGAATATAAGACAAAGAGAACATTAGCACATCACAGTATTCAGTAAATTCATAAAAGTAGAAATCAACACACATCTAAGTCGAAGAAAATTAAAACTACATGTCTTGATTGACTACAAGATAAACACAAAACAAATGGTTAATGATAAACATTATCTTTAATGGGAAGAAGTTTAAAAGTAGCTTTAAATTTTATCCCATTTAATACAGTTTAATACCCAGAAAAATAGATAACAGCTATTAATAAGAAAATGGTTTAAGCTAGTGATATACATGGAATTTTAGAAAACATATATACATTTTTTTGTGTGTTGTCAAGTTCTTGCATGATAAGATCTGGAAGATAACTGCTGTAAAAAGCATTTTTTAAAGTTGGGGATTTTTTAAATTTTCTTGTGAAACAGAATCACAGAATCACAAAATCTCTGGGTTGGAAGAGACCTTCAAGATTTTCAAGTCCAATCTATGCCCCAACACCACAACTAAACCATGGCACTGAGTGCCACATTCAGTCTTGTTTTACACACACCCAGATATGGTGACTCCATCATCTCCCTGGGCAGACAATTCCAGTACTTTATCACTCTTCCAGTGAAAAACTTTTTCCTGATATCCAACCTATATCTCCCTTGGTGCAGTTTAAGACTCTGTCCTCTCATTCTGTTAGTTACTGCCTGGAGAAAGAGACCATTCCCCACCTGCCTACAGCCACCCTTCAGGGAGTGGTAGATAGTGATAAGGTCACCCCGAGCCTCCTTTTCTCCAGGCTAAACAAACCCAGCTCCCTCAGCTATTCCCCACAGGGTTTGTGTTCCAAACCCCTCACCAGCCTTGTTCCCTCCTCTGGACGTGTTCAAGCGTCTCAATGTCCTTCCTAAACTGAGGGGCCAGAGCTGGACACAGCACTCAAGGTGTGACCTCACCAGTGCTGAGTACAGGGGAAGAATGACCTCCCTGCTCCTGCTGGACACACTATTCCTGGTACAGACCAGGGGCCATTGGCCTTCTTGACCACCAGGGCACACTGCTGGCTCATGTTCAGTCGGCTGTTGACCACTACCCCCAGATCCCTTTCTGCCCGGGCACTGTCTGGCCACACCATCCCCAGTCTCTAATGCTGTGGGGGGTTACTGTGGTCAAAATGAAGGACTTGGCATTTGGACTTAATTAAACTTCATCCTAATGGATTCTTCCCACCCATCCAACAGTTCCAGGTCTCTCTGCAGAGCTCTCCTCCCTTCCAACAGATCAACACACGCTCCCAGCTTAGTGTCATCTGCAAATTTACTACTGGAAGACTCAATGCCCTCATCCATGTTGTCAATAAAAATATTGAACCTTTAATGTTGAGTTTTTATAGAATCATAGGAAACCTTACGTTGGAGGGGGACTTAAAGATCATTACTTCCTGTTCCCCTCTCCCCCACCACTACTATCATGGGCAGGGATGACTCCCACTAAACCAGGTTGCTCAGGACCGCATCCACTCTGGCCTTGAACCCTTCAATGGATGGAGCAGCTACAGCTCCTCTTCTTCTTGTACAGCTTTTCATCCACAAAAACCCCAAAGTCCTTCTCTCAGTAAGTTCTCCCACTCTGTACTCATGTCTGGGATTGCAATGAGTGCATCACTTGCAATCTGGTTCTTGTAGGCCAACTTCTCAAGTGTGTCCATTTTCCTCTGGATGGCATCCCATCCTTCTGTTTTGTCAATTGCACCACTCAGCTTCATGTCATCTGCAGACTTGTGGATGTCACACTTGTTATGATTTATAGGAATTGACAGAAACAAATTTAATTAGATTTAATATAATTTATTGAGTAAGTGATAGTAAGTAAAACAGTGCTGGGCGGCTGGGGAGTCTTTGTTTTATTAATGGTGTATACTTTTTTATTTGATAGTTTTTACTTATATATTTTTTAACTTTTTGTGCTACGTATATTTTTCGCTGTGTTCTGTGCATGTATGGTGTGTTGCTAGGGGTTTTTTTTCTATCTTTTGGTGGCTGTGAGGATGAATGTCTCTCATTTTCTTTGGTGTCCTGATGAACCTTTACATACTTGTTACACAACTTTTAGTTCTTTCTATTCTATCTTTTGTTTATTTTACTGGATGCTTGCAGTTAGTCCTTATGTCTGCAGTTAGACCTTATGTCTGCAGGAGTGGGCAAGAAATAAAAAACCAGTAGCATATCTTTCCAAACTTTTGAACCCTGTAATCCAAAAGTAGCCCACATGTCTGCAAGCAGTAGTAACCGCTGCACTATTAGTAAAGGAAACACACAAAATTGCTTTCAAGGAAAAACTAAAAATTGTGTCGCCACACAATATTCAAAGTGTACTAGAACAAAAAGCTAACAAATGCCAAGCTTATAAAATATAAAAGCATTCTTATATCCTCCCCCAAATTAACCCTTAAAACAACAACCTTACAAAACCCTGCACAGTTTCCGTACGAAAAAACAAGTGAAAACCTAACACATAATTGCCTCCATAACATAAAAAACATACAAAGATTAGGCCAAATTTACAAAAAAAAAAACTCGAAAGAAGTAAAAAGACTGTTTGTAAATAAGTCCTCCCAAGTGGTAAAAAAAAAAATCAAGGTATGCCATAATCAATAAAAAAATTTTAGTGTAATAGAGTCAAAACCCCTAAGCCCCAGTTAGTCAGCTCAGACATGTGAACTATATGCAGTATTAAAGGCTTTGCAGCTTTTAAAAAGAGAATAAAGACTATATATACAAATTAAAATATGAAGTAATATATGCCTTTAAAATATATTAAAAAAAGAAAATTAATTAACTCCCAAGGTAAAAAATTAATACACCAACAATTAATAACTCAAATTTTGCAAGCTATTCAAGAACCAACCAAAATAGCAGTGATGCACCTAAAAAAAACACCAAAAAGAATTGACACTGCTAATACAGAAAAATAACTTGGCAGATCATAAAGCCAAGAAAGCTGCCTTACTAACCCTACATGGGGAAACAGTCACAAAACCCCAAAAAAACTGTACGACTTGTAGAAATAATTTAAGCGAATTCCCATGTTATACACGCTAAAAAAAAATTAAAATAAAAGCACTTCACTGTATGTGTAATGAACCAAAAACTAAACATTGCCTGCTACACAAAAAACAGTATCACGTCTTAAGTTTTACCATTCAAAAAAAAGTAAAGCTAAGCCAAATAGAAATTAAAAAAAAAAAAAGAAAAAGAAAAACTCCCAAATGACCAAAAAGTCCTTCCAAATCCCCTAACCCTAAAAATAATACAAAAATTTCACAGAAAACCCCATTGAAAAACCCAGGCATTAGTTAATCAATTTACAATTAAATATATGTGCATTAAAGTATATAATATAGCCAAACAAGTCATAAAAGACTGCCTTAATTGCCAAAAAATTAGCAAACACCAATTTAAAAAAAAGCCCTGGGGGGGGGGGGGGTGGGGTGGGGACAGGACAAAATTAACCCATAAGCCATTTGCTAAAATACAAATAAACTTCACCAAATTACCAAAAGTGAAAAAGTATAAGTACTTGCTAATAGCACTCAATCTCAATGTCTATGTGATTAATAAAGATGTTAAAGAGCACCATTCCCAAGAAAGACCCCAAGGGACACCACTTATGACTGGCTTCCATCTGGATATAGAACCACTGACCACAAATCTCTGGCTGTGTCCATCCAGCACATTCCTTATCCATGGAGTAGTCTACCCTTCAAATCCATGTCTCTTCAATTTGTAGATAAGGATCTCATGTGGGACCATGTTGAAGGCTGAACTCCAGGTAGATTACATCAGTCAGTCTTAGTTTGTCATCTGACTTTTAACTACTTCTCTTTGATTTTTTCTTCAGTGTTATGGAAGTACTGTGTACTTTTGATAGTTTGGATCATAAAACTGGTCATACATGTGAGCATGGACAAGGTCATCCTATGTTTCCTTCATTCTTTCTCTTCAGACTGAGTGAAATTAGTCTTGAGCTATTTCTTCACACTAAAGGAGATTCATGCTTCTGTCATCTTTTTTAAATCTAAGGGTATATTAGATTGCGAGGATTTGGTGTAGAGATGTCATTTGAAATATGAGTAGCATCTTGATGATGTACAGGTTTATACTGTTCTGTTGTATTAAATATTCTACTGACATCAGTCAGGACACTGATGAAAGAAAATTGCTTTTTCATGTCTAAAGGAGATAAAAAGTGAGGAGATAATGGTAGCATGTGGGTATTTTGGCAGTCTTCCTAATCTAGAACTTTTGCCAGACAGTTGGACAATAAAAAAAAAAAAATTATGTGTTCCTACATGTTCAGGTGTTTTGAGAAAATCTAATGAAAACTCTCCCAAATGAAAAAATATAAATTCTAAAATTCTTCTTGTGAAATACCATGCTCTTTTCACATCTTTTCCAATATGAAACTTAGTATCATAGCCCATGCTTTTGCTGTCTTTAGACAAAACCAGTTAATATTTTATTGTGAGTTAGATTGAAGAGATATTTCGTGAAGAACCCAGTGACATCTTACTGTTGGGAATATTAGACAGAAAAACTCCACAATCCACATAGTGAATGATAATGTTGCCTTTAGTGATTAAAGAACTAAATCTCTCCAACTTGGAAAAAAAAATCTTTCTTCTTTCTACACCTGCTCTCTCATATTTAATTTCTTGTTCCTTTCTGCATTATGGAATACAGACAGGTTCCACAGTTTAGGGAATTCTCCAGTATGTAAATCATTTTCTATTACAGTGGTTTCTTTTTTAATAAAACAAACATACAGAGGAACAATCTACAAAAAATTGTCAACCATAAACCCTGCAAAACATGATCTCCTTAAACTTCATCCACATTCAGGAAAATATTTCTTCCACATAAGCAGGATCAATAGTGTTTAATTGCAAAATAGTATAATAAGGAATAGGACAAGAGGCTCCGAGCCATATGAAGGTCTTCTTCTTCGACAGCTCTTAGGATTCATGTGTGATTTTTTTCCTGTTGTCATGGTTTAACCCCAGACAGCAGTTCCAAGAATTCATCAAAGGAATTGCCAACTGTGATCCAGTAAGATGGGTTCATATGAAATGATGAGTGGAGCCTAGCTACTTCATTAGGACATGTGTATATGTACACCAATAACCTAGGGAGAAGTCAGTGTAAAATGTAGAAAGCCCACTAAATACACTTACAGATAGAAATTTTGTGGACACTAATATTCTTTCTCCTGCTAAAACATCATACACTAGACAGTCCCATGATAATATCTGCTCTAAATTAATGCTATTTCTTCGAACTAAAAACAAGCAAAAGTAAACTAAAAATACCTAGGCACCTCTAGACTCATAACTAAGGAAGAAAATGGCCGCATTCCTGGAGTACTGAGCCACACAACTCTGACTTAGTTCACTACTAGAAAAAAAAAAATAGTTTAAGTCAAATCCTGACAAACTAAAGCTGTTAAGCAATTTCATCCTGCTTCATACTGCAGTTCAATTGTACCATAAAATCACAGCCACCACTTGCCAAGTCATTTCACCCTATCATAACAGCACGGCATGGGAGAACTGCAATTTCCAGCAATGGGCTGTCATCTGCTGCACTCCACCAAGCACACTCTGCTGTGCCATGTCCCTGGCTGGCTGCCAGACTGCTTCAGCACTCCACAACACTCCATGACCAGCTCATAACTCAGCCTGCTAGTATCAGGACACCATAATGGACATCATTGTGTAAAGAAGGATTTAGCACAGCTGTAACATGATGCAGTTGACACTCTCATTGTGATACATTACCTTATAAAATCAGGAACATCCAGAAAAGGAGAAATAGAATTGGCTTGTCAGATGAGAGTGCAGCCCTACTGTTCTCCAAACCTCTGTATCATATTAAGATATCGAATTTCAAACTGGGTTTTGGAAGCTGAAAAATGTAATATAACATTTCACATACATACATATATATAAACACAGTAAGGTTCCTAGACCAAAGTCTGTCGTGTCTTATACCCATGTAGTACTATTGAATTTACTCTGTGGTTAATGCCCAGCAGGTGTGCTAATTTCAGCAAAACATTCTGTGTCAGGTTATGCAGCCCCCCCACATGGGCTACAATGTCACACTGCATGGAGTAGACAAAATCCTAGATGCACTGAGAAGTCTGTCTTGGTTCTCAATTCAGTCTGATGATTTAATGAACTCAAAATAGGAGGTCCACCAGAAAGTAAAAAAAAAAAAAAAAAAAACATATACTTTTAAATTCTGATACATGTGAAGAATGGAAAGGGAGAGTTATCAGTTGAAGAAAGCTGAAGACTACCTGAGTGAGTTTTTGGGCAATGTGGCTTAACTAAGCAATTGGCACCCAGACAACTAGATGACGTTTTACAGCCTAATATATCCAGAATCACCAGTAGCAGATGAGCAGCTCCAGCCTCCCTTTGGCATGGGGCTGGGTTTTACACTCTGCTTAATCTATCACACTGGTTGACCTCTGAAGGACAGGACTAGGGTTTTATTTTTGTCATCGGTGGAGGAGGGTAGCGTTTTCTACCTTTCTAAGAGTAAGGCTGGAACCTCCATGAGGTAGGGCATTTCAAGGTGATGCCTGTGTTTCATACATACCATTGTTTCTGGGTATCCACAAATGGAAGTAGAGATAGGGGAGTCATCCTCCCAGAGGGTGGAAAAAGGTGAAAAATGTTACGATGAATGCATTTCTGCAGAGATTGAGAGGAATCTGGTGAAGTAGTGATGCTCCTAGCTGGAAACAAAGATGAGGAACAAATGGAGCATGCCTCTCTTCTTAAGGAAGCACTCTGCAGACATATATTTATTAAATCTTTTGAAAGCATGAGCCTTACTGGATTGAATGAATGTGAGAAGGAGAAGATATCTGCACATTCTCCTTGGGGCCCTCAATGAATCTCTACTTGGTGCAGACATGGCAGCCTCCCATCTTTATTCTCACACATTAAGAACAATCCTTACCTTTGTTTGACATTTGGTTTTCTGATGATCTTCACCTGCTCCCAATTCAGGGTGTGACTGAAAGCTAGAATCTTATTTGGATGGGCAGCAGCGTGTTCAAGTACCACCCCCGTAGGCAGGTATATATTACAAAGCTTAGAAAGCACTCTGGGGCTAGGTAGTCTATACAAAAGTAAAAAAGCATTTTTATTAACTCAACAAGTGTTCATTTAAAGCAAATGAGTTTTGGCTCTGGGAAACCTCCAAATTATGATCCAAGAAGATATTGGAAAAGGATACTTAACTCTAAGTCTAGGCTTGTGTCCCATTAGTGAATATTCTAAGAGAGTCTTTAATAGGTAAAGAAATTATGTTATAAAATTCTGCCCTTTAACTATCATATACATTGATTGGGGCACAAACTGGGTGTCCCAGAATGTCAACAAAATCTTCTGTAATATTGCACTCTTCTGCTAACACAAGCCCTCCAAAATTTACAGTGTGACTCTCATTTCTTGCACAATCTTTCAGTTTATGAGGTTTTGAGGGAGTTTATCAATACTCTGAATGAAGAAAATCCAACAAAAAAAATCTAGATTTTATCTTAAAATAGTGGTCCCTAAAAGTACAAAAATCAGCTTTCTCCCTTCTGACTCTTCCCAATATTCTCTACATGTTTTACATTTAGGATGCCTAAGCTCCCCTTTCAAAATGCAGGTATGAATTTGTAAAAGTTTAGACCTCATGCCTATTTCACATACAAACTGAAAGTTAGACTGAATGGTGTAATTATAGCTGTCTCTATATTTTGTAAGCAGTTAAACATTAGGCTGAGACAAATGATTATCAGTGTGGAAATCTAAAGGAATTAGGAGATAATCATCCTGGAAATTATTAGAGGTGATACATACTTAGCCAGATACTGCAGTACAGAGTCTGTGAGTTTTCAACTGTTTAAAAAAGGAGTAAAAATGCAATAAACTGTGTCTCTTTTGTTGTTGCTGCTGCCTACACTTTCAAACAGTATTGAAACTGCTAAAATAACAAGACATTACATCCCCTCAATGGCTGGGGTAATTACTCTTCTTTATGTGGTCAGAGTTACTTATGTTAAAGTAACTGCTATAACTGCGCGGGGTTTTTTTGGGCAGGATAAAGAAAGACAGGAAAGAGAAAATGTGTTTGCAAAGGATGGCTGAAAAGGGTTGTTTTGAAATAAAAGCATTGTATTTGGATGGCAGTTAATCCTAACATTTCACCATACTGGCCCTGGGATGTGGAAATCTAAAGCTGCAAGGAAAATAATTTCTCAGTTCTGTCAGGTGACAAGAAGGTCATGCTGATAGACAAGGAGCTGGCAGCTTCAGCTAAACAAATGATTGTGGAAAAATCATGAACACTCCAGTTCCTTTAGGTATTTTCTGTCAAGCTGAAGAGATTTTGAACATACAGTTCGATTCCCTTCTTTGGTAAGTGCAGAGGCACCTTTGTGCAAGAGAAATCTTTGTCAAGGACAAGTAGGAACAGAAAGAGAAATCATAAAAAAAGAGAAAAAAAACAAAATAAAAAAAAAAAGCAGACAGAAAAATCAAGTACAAATTTTATTAACCATACTGTATCCTTTCATAGACGGGATATCTGATTGAGTGATAATTTACATTAATCCCTGTCATATTCATGCAATGTTTATATATCAGAACACAGGAAATACTGTGAGATAAAACTGTTCTTCCTTAATAAAAATGGAGAAATCATTTTATTTTCAGACATATAAATGCTATGTTATGAATATTAGAAAAATTTAAATAGCTACAGCTCTTGCTTCTTTTATGCAGTTGATTTGACTTTAATCTCCAGGAAATTCAGTTTGTAATACTGAATATGCATTTTTGTAGAAACCGTATGACAGCAGTATCTGAAAACAACCATTTCAGTTGCATACAGTATTAACAGAGGGGAAATATTAGAACAGAAAAAAAATCTGAAATGTTTCCTTAATGTGCACAAAAATAAAAAATTCCATAGCTATGTGAATAATAATCATTATATACCCAGATTATTGTTTGATTTCAACAACTGGGTTTAAATAAATTTTCTTCTGTGTGTGCCATAGGGATTTCTGCCAGGGACATGATATTTAACACAATAATAAATGAGCAGAAAATAATGAACAGGCAAAAGACTAATAGGTAAGTGTTAGCACTTTCAACTATTCAAGGTACCTAAAATTACAACTGAAGAACTGGAGAATTCCAAAACACTGAGTGACTAGACAATAGAAACAAAGATTCAATTAAGTGATGATTAGTGCAAAATTATATAAACAGGACTGTCCCTAAACATCTTAGAACAATTATATGGTGAAGTGCTTTAAATGAACTTTTGTCACTCTGAAAGGAGTCATCCTGGACAAATCTCTAAAAATGCATCTTAGTAATTAGATGTCAACAAAGCCAAAGTAGGATCACGTATTCATGTAGATGTAATGCTATGTATTTAGGCAGAATTTGAGAAAAAATACTTAACATACCTGTAGTGCATCTTTATTAGGAATACTGTAAGTACCTATATATCTCCAAAATATTTTCATATAAAAATTGACATATAATTTAACTTGAACAGTTCATAAAAACTATCACTAACTTAGCATAATATTTTGTGCTGGACATAGAAAAATTTTGGAGAAGTTCTGGGACCTACTGTGAAAAGAGCAGTACAAAACTACCTGGGAGGTCAACAAGCTTTATCAGAAACTAGGAAAATATTTTGAGCCGGCGAAGAGAAAAGATTGTGGCTATTTAACTTGGAAAAGGGACACAGTAGTGATCTTGCAAATTGTGAATGGCATGATGGTGAAGTAGAAACATTTCTCTAAGTTTCTTCCTAAAGACGAAGTAGGGGAAAAATGGTTATAATATCAGGCAACAGATTTAAAAAAAAAAAAAAATCAAAGAAAAAGTGTTGCTTTCATCCAGTATATGTGATTAGGAGATTGTTCATATAAATAAGTTGAAACAATAATTGAATTCATGAAGAATATGTCTTAGGTTTGGTACTAATACTTTAGATGCAATTTGTAACTCAGGCTACTTGCTGCAGGAATCTGAAAGGATGCACCAGGTGGAATGCACTATTCCTGCTCAGCACTAAGCTGTTCTTACTCTGTATGTGTTCTTTCACTTAAGCCTGTATTCTTGGCAGTTATCAGAGATAGGCTAATGGGCTAAGAGGGACTTTGTGACAATTTGTATGCTCATCTTAGATCAGGTGTCCTTAGAGCAGCTTGTTTCAAAGAACTTTAAAGGTGCAACTGTTACTTTATGTTTAATACTGAAGGTTTCCAAATTCTAGCATAGTAGAAGAACAGACACACAGACAGCTAATTAAGGAACTGTTTTATAATTGCAACACGTGACTTAGCAGGGCTGTTGAAGATGAAAAACTTTCTATTTACTCTTACAGAGGCCACCAGTCTGGATGTCATGTAAATATTCAGACACAGCCTAAAAACCTGCGCTTTAATGCAGCTTGAGTTAATTAAAGGATACTTATGTTCTTACATAGAAACAGTTGCTGCTTAACCTTGTCTCAATTCAATGCAAATATTCCTTCCAGTTTTTTTGGAACAAACCTTTTGCCTTCTTACCTCTATAATTTTGACACCCTACATCTCAAATACGTCCACTTTAGCAGATGTGTTCTCTCAGTAAAGTGCTTACATTCTAATTAGTCAACTTCTATTAAATCCCTTGCTAATTCAGAATATTAGAGTCTTAGCCATCTCAGCTGATCACCCTCTAATTACCAGGCTGTTTGTGCGTTTAGCCTTCTGACAATTGGCAGTGATGCTTTTTGTCAACCATCATGCTTGTTAGGAAGACTTTAGCTCCATTTCCAACACAAACACAAACATTAAGCAAGTGTAAGGGGTTGGTAATCCACAGTTTTATTGATAACCTTCTCATATTTGCATGCTGGGCATCCTGCCCTTGCTGGAGCCAGAAGTCTGGCAACCCAGGATCCCTAGCTCTACTCCCAGGGCAGATAAGCAAATGGGCAATCATATCAGGCCAAGAATTGTTGACACTTTATTTCCAAACCAAACCGTTATTGGAATACCATACTTTGACAGAAAATGGAGTTTGCAATCATTTGTTCCAATGCAGGGAAATGCTGTTCCCAAGTGAGTCAAATGAAGTCCTGTTGTCACCAAGAGGACCTAAACTGGGCACTCTTCATGGACAAGCTAATAGCCTTCCTTCATGAAGCTGTTTTTAACCTTCCATCTTCAGCTCAGCTTGCATGTCTTCTGCGCACACTTACACAGCTGTGAATTCTTGACTATAGTAATGATCTATTATGTTCTGAGGAGAGGTTGCCATTATACTTTATATTTGCCTCTTTCCTTTCACCCTCTTGGAAATTACCTAGCTGACAAAGAGGAAAAAGAATTCACAATCTGCATTATTTTTTGTCCTGAAGTCACTTCAACATCTGTCTACTTTATCTTCTTTCTGCATCTAGCTCAGGTAGTTAGGGTGGTAGAGATGTTTTGAAGGGAGTTTTGATTTTCAAGTGTAGAGGAGACTGATAAGTCTTCTTTCCTCTTTCATCATAGCTCCTTGATACACATTCCCACCACCCCCACGTCTCCCCCTCCCTAGCCCAGCTCCAGGGTATTAGATTACTTTCTCCCACCAATTTCATAATGACTCAATATATCTGCAATGCATCTGACCAGTTTTGGTATCCATAATATGCATGTTTACATTTATCTTAGAAATTACTTGTGGTCAAGAGAAAATAGTACTCAGCAATGGATTTCTTTGCCAGTCTCTCTGCCTTGGATTAGTCACAACTGTACCTCTGGATAGCATTCCCCTCACCACCTACAAGGAGTTTAGATGGCTTGGTCTGGTTTAGATCATCCATACGGCAAATGTATAAATTTAAGTGGGAAGGATATCTCCCTTCCCATCTAAATTATTTAATTCTTTTGGGTCTGGGAAGCAGAAATAAATAATTTAAGTGAACAGTTAGTTTTTACAGATGCATTATGGGATCTTTTGCCTGCAGTAGACATGCATATACATCACATGCCTGAAATTGGGAAGCTTCATTTAGGCTGCTAATATGGACGTTTTTATTGTTACAAAATTAAATTTGTGCACTGGTGGATTTGTTAATTTGCTTAAGGTCCCACACCTCTAATCGGTGTTATGATTTTGATGGCACTGTAAGGGTTCAAATTTTTCTCCATTGAATTCCCCAGAATAGACGGAGACTAATTCAACATCTAGGGCCTGTGTTTTCCATACAACTTTTCTACAAAGAGTGTTCATGCTATTTTTATTGAAAATGAGGATGAAGACACAAAGATGACATATGTATATACAATTTTTTTTGAGCAAATATACTGACAATGCATGTTTGCACTTGCTACTGAGACCTCTCATTTCTATTGAGCTGCATTTGTTTGTCACCAAAATTCCAGAAAATATTTCAAAATTAATGAGTTTCACTGAAATAATTAGGGGGGAATTAAATGATTTGTGAAAAAATGCACAGAAAGAAAATGAAGGGTCTTTCTCCATTAATATATACTTTAATAATAGAAATTAGGAGAAATTTGATAGCAGGGAGTACTTCAGTCCATAAGAAAAATTTATAAGAGATTACAATCTGAGAAATGAAGACACACAGATTTAAATGCCAAATAAGACTGCCTGAGGTTTGGATTTTTTGTTTGTTGGCTTGTTTGTCTCCTTTTGGAGTGTGAGTTATGGGGGCTGCAAGTTCAACTGAAAACTTGCAAATACTAAATCATGACGACTGCTAAGAAGTCTTTTGATTCTCACTGTGCTGGTGAAGGCAAAAAGCCACAGGAGATCCAACTTCAATCAAGACTTTGAGGTACCAAATTGTAAATGCAGCCATGAGTTGAGTTCATAGGGAACCAGTCAGATTATTATTTTGACTTGGTGTTTTCTAGATGATTTTTTCACAGACATTTATTCAAATAGTCCAGAAAGTAAGTTTAGAATGACTTAGAAAAGTGTGTAATTTATGTGATAGAATTTGAAATAATGAAATAAGATTCTCATTTTTTAAAATGCATCTATTTCCACCATGGCTATTGTAAATTCTAGTAATAATAACTAGACATAATCCAGATTAGTTGTGTCCTTATATTAGGCAGGATATAGGACTAAATGTTCACAGTTTTCTCTTTGCTTTTTAAACTCGTGAACATGCAGCATATTTTATTTTATTTTATTTTATTTTAGCATAGTACTGTGTGACTGAAAAAAAAGATGCTATTGTAAAAATTGGATTAAATCAGAAATTACGGCTTACTTCTTGTGTGGCTTTTCAGTTGTACAATTCCAGTGGTTATTATCAAGCTGCAAAGTTAGAAACTCAGCACAGAATTTAATTCTGAACAAGGTAATATTTTAAGTTTTTAAAGATCTTTAGTGTTCTTCTTAGTTTGGCTCAGAAATCTTGTATTGCTCACAAATAATCGTGCTATTAAGTCAATTCTCATAATGGTACTGTAACAAAGAAGATTGCACTATTGTAGCCTTGCTGACATTGCTCTTGATTCTTTACTAGCTGCTGAAATTATTTATTCTTTCTTTGTTGCTGATTCCGTTTCTAGTACTTCTGCAGGTATTGAGGAGAAAAAAAGTTAACTTTAGTGCCAAAAAGTCACAAATAGTCAAATGCTTGATATCAAAAGTGGAATTCTACAAAGAAACATTGATTTCACATCCTCTGTCACAGTACTTGAATACAACAAACTGAACCTGAGAACATTAATACTCAGTAATAAAACTAGAAATAAGCAACTAGGAGAGTAGGCTGCAAAAAGTGTTTTGAATCCCATTAGGAAAAGAAGGAACCCACACCTCCCTTAAAGGCTCCATTAATACAGAACAAACCACAGTCTTCTTAAAAAGTATAAAAAATCTTAGCTGGGAATTGACCTTCTGTAAAGGTATCACCTTGGAGATAAAGATGTCAGAGTCAGCGAAACAGTGACTCTGAAATTTGCCCTTAACTGCAACCTCCCTTACTAACAGGAAACTTCAGGGAAAGGCCTTTTGAAATAGTGTGTTTAAAATAGGAATTCATTGTAGCAGTCATAGACAAACGCATCCTTCTGTGAGTAAAGCAAAAAGCAGCAAAGACAGAAGTGAAGATCCCATTTTGCTATTGAACTTCCACTTGTCCATTAAATGCCTCATGATGTTAAACAGGCATCATATTCTCTAAATCTCTCTAAAATGGGGTAGCAGTCAAGCACTGACTTTTTTGGGTCACCATTACTCACCACTGCTCAGATCCCTCCCTACTGTTAGCATGAACAATCAAGGGATACTTCCCACCATTCCCCCCCATTATTCATGGGCAGAGTGGCCACATCCCACTCACACCCTCTCAAGCACAGCAGCATCCTGTTGATGACACCAGTACAGGTGGTGTGTCCCACTCCTAAACAGAAGGGAACACCCAAGATTTGTAGATGCTTATGGCCAGAAAAGAGCATAAAAAGCCAGAAGGATACATAACATCTCTCAAAGCTACACACTTGGCATGGAAATCAATATGTGTTTTGCCCCTATCTTCTAATAGTGAAAGAAATGAAAGAAGTTTTTCCTGCCCTGGAGCATGTTTTCTCACTACTCATACGAATGACTTAGCATGCAAAGTTAATTTCCTTGGACCCTTCAAGAAATGGATCAGAAGGCCTTGACATTCTTTGGTATTCTTGATCCCCCACTACTGGATTGATCCTTAGTCCACAATTCATGCCTCTTGATGCCACACCTGTGCTGTCCTTTATGTTGCGTGGTTACCATGGACCAGAATGGGGAAGTGGCCCCAAAAAGGCCCTATCCTACCTTTGTACAGCCACATCCTCTTTTAACTTGACCACTTGAATAGCTACCAGTGTTTGACACATAGCAACTCATTAACTACTTCTTGTGCAAGCTTCTATACTGGCAAAATGTTATATCTTCAGAGTCTGCTTAATGGGAATAATTTGCTGTTTAACCTCTCTTTCAACATTTAACAAACACAGTTTCTAATCATATTGTTCTTTCTTAACATCTGATATTGATTTTCGACTCTGGTACCTGAGAAATGTGCTGGAGATTTTATAGTACAGATAAATAGCACAACATATCTGTTACAAGATTATTGTCAGATCTCCAGTGTGAAGTAGTCACACCTCAGCAAAGGAGTGGGAATTTCCTATTCCACAAAGGTTCAGTGCATTTGGTAACAGCATCAGGAAAGGTGAATAATAGTAATGAATTAGCTTTGCAAGATGGTTAGGTACATTATTGTGTGCTACTGGATACGTTTATACAATAATTTCTTTAGCTGGCATAAACATGCTTATAGCTGGATGTGGTGGATTACCCAGCACTGGACATTTTCAAGATTTGCAGAGTGCTGGGCCATCATTTCTAGGCCATGCTTTTGCCAGGAAAGATTGAACCAGATGTTTCTTGTGGTCCCTTCCAACCTGATATTCTGTGGTTCTATGATGCAATATTTAAACATTTTTGCATAATTTTAGTTCCACTAATTACTTAAAAAAGGGAAAAGGAAACAAAGAAATGTGATCAGTACTTTTGGGATGAAACAATGAGCTTTACATATAATAAGATAAACTATATAATGGTATCATTTGCGCTATTTTTATTTTGGAGTACAATAATTCTATAATCCTTTTCCAAAGACAGCCATTGGACTTTGACCTAGGTGCAGATCACCCAAGATTCAGAGCTCAATCTGTACCAAATCTGACGTATTGTATTGTACCTTCTGCAATTATGTGTGTACAAATTTTAGGAGACAATACACTACTTGGTTTAAAGATTACTTCACAGATTTATTTGGCTTTGAGCCGTTCTGCACTTCACTCTATTAATACTTTAGATGTTGAGCAGGTGTAGAGCATAGAATTGAATTAATTATAACCTTTCATTTGTGGAGCTCAGTGTTTCATCTCTGTCATACCACTGTTATAAAGAAGATGTGGTTATTAATCTTCAAATAATTTATCAGATGTGTGTTACACACTAAAATACATTTAACTGCTGTATAATCTCATTGTGGTTTCATTATTGCACCAATAGGAGATGTTTTATTTCAGTTCTGTTAACAGCTCCTGTAAAATCAGACATCATAATTTCTCTCTTTTTTAAGTACATGATTAGTAAAAGAAAAAGAGCCCAATACAAGCTCTTCTGAAAGATAATGGCAGTTTTTCACTCAGGGTGTCTCATTAGTTGTCTGATGTGAGGAATGGATCAATGGATCTCAGCACCTCAGGCATTCTTTACATAGCATTTAATTTATATATGGAATACAGTTTATCAAAGCATTTCACGGATTTAACATAAAATAAAATAAATAAAGCAGCACTAGATATTATATAAATAGCCAAAGGATAAAATAAAATAGCACAAAAGTAAGGTGAACCCCTTACAAATAAGTGCACAGCATACAAAAATGTCTTATTTAATGAACTTATCTGTGGGAAAGGTTCAATGTTTAATTATGTTTATAAATCATAGCTCAATATCTAAACTCACTTCTATTTTAGAATGTTTTTGGTGCTATTGGAATTTTTTAAGTGCAGTTTTTTATATTGATCAACATAACCATACATAGCTAAAGTTGGTTTGGGATTTTTTTTTAATTATTTTATTCTATTTTTAAAATATTTATGAAACTGGATGATAGAACAAAAGGCAGACAGACAACAGTATGACACAGATTTGGGAATGTTAGAAAACTATATTCTGTTCCTGTGTACTACAGAGGTCATTGATTTTCCATTCAGTCTAAGGTGTTTTGGGTTAGACACTTATGCAGACAAAATCAATTTGTTGAGTACTGCAACTGTCCAGAGACTCCTGGTAACTACCTAATTTCATGTGAGTTCTGAGTTATACATAAGTTTTTAACATATCCCTAAAATTATTTTCTAAGTGTTAAAACAAAAAAATAGAAAGAAGGAGAAGCAGACTAATCAAAATAGCAATGCAAGATGTTTTAATTATGTTATTCCAGATAAAAAAACAGACTCTTTTACTAATTTTGCTCTGCTATTTCATCTCAAAACAAGCAAAATTCTCTCTCTCTACTTAGTACTGTTGAAGGATCAATACAGCACGCTAGTGCTTCACAATCTGCCTACCATACTCCTGAAAAAAGACATCTTTATTTTCTTGTGACAGTCTGATTTAAAATGAGATAAAAGTGTTTGATTTTTGCAGATGGACAAATAAGTGTTATTTTTCTTGACTGTAATATAAATTCTGACATACTAAAAGTGTGGAAAAGTGTTGCTTTAGGGTTTTCTTTTCAGGGGGGGTGATTTATAAGAAGAAGAAGAAGACATCAAAGAAAAGGAAAGAGGAGAGGACAGGAGCAGATAGCAGAGCAGAAGTATTTTGAAGCAAATAACAATAATGTTTAAAATCAAGATAACATTTTCTAGAAGTCTATCAAAAATTCTATCTTATTCAATGAATGTATAGAAAGTTTATTAAAAGTCTGAAAATGTTTTAGCGAACCATAAGAGACCGTTTTCAGATATTTGTATCAAAAGTCTGTAAAAAAATAGTAAAAATTTTATCTGGATGTTAAAAAGGTAATAATCCCAGTCTGTCTGACTTTAAAATATAAGACATATTTTCTCCTTTGTATGCCTGTGAACTAGGTTTAAAGAGGGCTAAGATGGTTCTCAACCATTTGATACCTTCATCCTGGAGGTTATTCTGCAGAAGGTTATGAAATTGAAAGATTCTGTTGCAGACCAAAATGCAGAAAAAGCAGCTGCCAGGGTACTCATCTGGGAGCAACAAGCCACAGATTCTTGTTCCTCATATCTGAAAAGGGAGATTAAAGTCCTAATTTTTTTTCAGTAATATTTGTGAAAAATTGATCATTTGGCAACTCTTGGATAACCCTGGTCTTGTGGTGCAAATACCTATCTTATTTTAACCTGTTAAAAAAAAAACAAAAACAAACAAAAAAAACCCAGTAGAATTGTTCCTTAAAGCCATGTTTTATTAGAAAATAAACTGCATTGAAGTAACTGAAATATGGAAAGTTCTAGTAAGTAAGTCTGAAATAAAATGTTTATGAAACCTTCCTCTTCTTTAAACCTTTGTAATCACCAATTCCCACTGACTGCTTGGATAGCAAAAACTTTCACACCACCTCCTTAGAAGCCCAGAGAGACTTTCCTCTTGTGTCACCAGAGACTTATGGGGGAACATGTGCTGTGGGCAGGGTGTGCAAGTGAGCATTCCCAAAGCTCATCATAAGTTGCCTCCAGGAAAGGAGCAATCCTTTGCACATTTTAGTGTCTTCTGCCTAACCTAGGACAAAGAAAAAGGGTAGCTGCCTCCTATTCATTGATGGTTCTTTTATAAAGCACTGTGCATTGCATGTGCAGCAGCAGAGACAAAACAAATATAACAAATCTCATCTACATCATTTGCAAGTCCCAGCTGGCTAGAAATATTCCTGAGATCTCAAATACAGGAAACAGTTTGGACCTGAGATGGTATAGGTATCCTCATGGTTATACTAGGTTGTACTAATCTAGGTTGTACTGTTTGGATCATTGCAAAGAGAAACTTAGGAAATTCCATGAACCTCCCAGAATGTCTGGTCTGTGTGATCTGATCACAATGTCCAGGAGAGAGACTCTGTCCCAGCATAGAAAAAATTAGACAGGCCACAGCACATTCTTGGTTTATTATATTCGCTCACTGACATCCTTCACTGAAATTGATCAAACCTGTCCACATTCAGTTTTGGTTTCTGTTTTCAAGTGACACTTAGAATTAAGGCTATGGTTATCTTCTTTGAGTCTGAATTTATTGTAACAGAGAAGAAAAATATTCACAACTTTCACTCCTACAATGAAGCTCTGCAGTTACAACATGTAAAAAGCAAAAGGTGAAATTGTATGCCTTAAAGATAATGGGAGTTCTTCCATTTGTGCCATAGGCAGAATGTCAACCAGCAATGACTGTGTAGTCACACAGATATTCACATGTTGGACCACTCCAGAGATGAATATCACAGGAGTCTTTTTTCCCTGTAAGATTTGCATAAGCCACCTCTCCTTTCAGCTGTAATTGAAATGCTTTTGTAGCAGCAGCTGCAGCAATTAGTGAGGTGGAGGAATAAGCTGTAGAAAAGTATTTAATAAATTTCAAGTGTTTGCTGATGGCTTTGCTCTCCACAGAATGGCTTGTTTATTCTCAGGAAAGGGAGTCTGAATCATAGGGCTGTAAATATTCCTTTCAAATTTTTAACAGTCTACCAGGCTCTTTGTTGCAATTCAGATTCTAGACATCAATAAGCAAGCATGGTTTGGAAGCCCCTTATATTAATTGGATAGGTGTTTGCTCACTGATGGCAACCACACTGCTTTACAGCAGCGATCTTGCCCTTCCTGTAATTATGGCAGATAGCAGGATTTTCAGAAAAGCTTATATTTCTTCATCCACAAAAATAGTGATATGTGTACCCAGTTTGCTTATTTATATCTGAGTGTAAACACTGGTAATATCTGTTCCTATGTTCCTAAGTCAGAGTGTTGCAAATGGGATATTAGAAGCCATGCAACATTTTTTTTTTAATGTAAAAACTATAAATCACTTATTTCTACCTTTATGCACCACAGATCAACCAGCACACATTTTCTAGCTCTGCATTCATCTGTCTTGGTTTTTCTCTATCTCTATGTCTCTCTATCTCTATCTCTAAATTTCTGTCAGATCTCTAATATGTTTTGTGCTTTCAACCATGTAGAAGTTGAATACACTTTCACACTTTACCTCTTATTTGCCTTCCACTCTGAGGATATTCAAAATTTGCATCTTCTGTGCTCAGGAATACTTTCCCCAGTGGAATCAGACGTTTAGATTAAGTATGCTTGTTGAGCAGTCATCTGACACAATTAGTGCTAGTTAGCAAATCTGTTTACACACAAATACTCTTTCCAGGTAGATCATAACTCACATGACTGGCAGTGCACATCAGTAAGTCTCATAAATCTTTTACCTTTATACTCAATGTCACTAGACTAACATTCAAGATCTACCATAAGAATAAGAAGCTTAAACCCGATCATATCCTTCATATAATTTTATTTTAAGTGTCATGATGAACAGTGTTCCTTGATGGGTTTTGGATAATTAATCAGTATATTCTAGGCACAATAATAAGATCAAGAATAACCAGATTCATGTACAACAATCAGTAATAGTGAAAGTGCAATGAATTGCACAACACTTCAGTAAAAATTGATGCTATTTTTTCACAGTATAGGTTTGTCCATTATAGGATTGGGTACTCTGGGAAAAGCCAGGAGTTTAAATGTACCAGAAATTAAGAGGTCACTGTTTTAGTGGAAATACTGCTTTCTAAAAATTATGTTGATTAAGTTATATAAATAATTCAAATTTTATTTTCCTAAATATTATGGTACATGTTAAGTATCTGACCTTTTTCCATATTGTCACTGTGTAGGTACTTCCTAGTAAAGACTTCATGAACACCAGTCCAACCTAATTTCTGACATTGACATACTAAGTCTTGCATTGTGTATTATCTTGCCTTTCAGTACATGAACAAGAAAGAAATAGTTAACAGAGGGCTAAATGATATTTTGACTTTGGAATTAATAAGAATAATCTATTCGGATTTTTGTCAGCCCTATGTTTGCTGCAGGTTTGAAGCCACACTGTGGTTGCTTTCTCTTCCACAGGTCACTTGATCACTGTAGCACAGGCACAGGTCACTGCAATCAGTATGTGCAGCTGCTGAATCTTGGAAACCCTCATTCTTGTCTGTGACTTGTAGCCCTGCAACCACTCTTCACATGAGCTGAATCTTCAAATGCCCTCTTAAGTTCCTGTCACAATCAAAGTCTTTGGAAATAGGCAGCTGTTAAATACAGCAGATGTATGAATAGAGGGGAGGTTTTCTGACTTGAACTAGAACAGACTTCTTAAAAATATAGTTCTAGCCACACGTTCAGTAATTTACTTTTAAATTTCATTGACATGTGTAGTCTGGAGACAGTGATATATATTGACATCTAGTTACTCCCTTATTGATGGCAAGGCCAGCTGGCAGATATTATTCCCTTAAGAAATGCTAAGCAAATATTGCAAAACTTATTCATGAGCATTTATTTGAACTAAAAAAAAAAAACAAAAACCACCAAAAAACTTGGCTGTGTCTGTGGCCCCAGTGGATTCACTTTCTGCAAATATTCTAGCAAACAATTTTAAGAGGAGGCATGTTCACTGAAATGGCCCAGATGAGCAGTTCATGCATATTCAAGAAAATATTTAAGCATATGCTTAACTTTGAACTTCAAGTTGTATTGAGTCTCAGAAGGATTCAAGCATGTGCTTAAAATTCTGCTTGTGATTACTTATGTCAAGAAATTTGCCAAACTGTGTCCTAAGGTAAGACCATATGAATTGACAGCTATCCAAAATCAGCTGATGCATGGTAATTTGCACAATCAGATCACTTTTGGTCTTGATAAAATCTTTGCATTAGAGTAAATTTATCTCTTGAGGCTCTTAGGGCATCTATTGCTTAAAAACTTGACATTAAGCTCTTAACATGCTTTACTTTAATACACTTCTAAAGTGTGTGGCTATTCCTTATAAATGAGGGATAAGAACATCTCATGGATTTATAAGTAGACAGGCAACTGAAGCATAGCTATGTCAAATTATATTTCAAAGCAGAAAAGTCCATGGGTCTACACTTTTTTTTCCATTTAGCTCCATTAGACACAGTGGAGCCTAGATAGCATAGTCATGGCCAGGGATTCCTACTTCTTTCCTTAGCTAGAAACAAAAAACACATAGAAGATACATTTTTCATTTAGTGCAAATAGGGTGAATCTGAACCTTTGTGTTTATAACATGAATTAAGAAGGTTCTTTGGTTAGGGACTATACTACGACATGTTAGGGACTATACTATGACATCCGTTTTTCTTGTAATTGAAAATACATTCCTTGACCTTTAGTGACCATTTAAAATCCCAGTAAAAATTCTTGATACTTTCAAATGGAGTTCATCTCTTCCTGCATAGATAGTGTTTTGTTTATTCCAAATCTAGATGCTTCAACATGATAAATGTATTTTTTTATAATGACCATCAAACTTGATTTTTTATTCTGCAGGAGTTACATAAGACATCATTCAGTTTGTCTGTCCCTGATAATTTGAACTCAGCTATTCCCCTTATTTTATTATGTTTATATTATCTACCCTAGTATAATCTTCTGTCTTGACTTTGATAGTTTTTTGCTGTATGAGGATGTCACCACTGGTTTATAACTCTTTAAAATTGCTAGACAATTTAATTCATCTTCAGCTGTTATAATAAACAGTTGATAATGATCTTTCCTTAATTGCTGAATTTATAGTTCCACTCCCTCTCTTTCGAATTTCCTATTTTTGATAATCTATTTTCCCTCAGTGAATTTGACAGAAAGCAGAGGAGAGAACATTTCTTAAATGAATGCAGGCAAGAGATGTCAAAAAAAAAAAAGTCAAAAAATCAATCACTAGGGTTAGTTAAAATCTCCAAGTGTTCCAGTAATAATCAAATAATAATGGTAAGAATTTTATTTTTAAATTTGTTCATGTACATTGCAATTGTTGTTTCTACTGCTAAACTTAAATCATTAGTCAAATGCAAATCTAGCCAAAATTGCACAGCTTTCAAGATTTAATATAAATATGTTTCAGTCTTTCACAGAAAAGACAATAAGATCCTCAAACCCTGATGTTTAGAAACCAAGTCTCCCTACTTAAAAATGCAACTTACAAAATTGAACTCAAAGGAAACCTGAAAAATCTGGTTGTTCATTAGAGTGGTTTCTTTATCTGCATGAAAGTAATGGCAAGTCCTATAGCAGTTTCATTTAGTGGTGTTTTAACTTCTTTCTCCCATAGTCATTTGAAAACAGGAAATGGTAGATCATGTTGACAAGTTGTCAATTACAGTTAAATGTTGCTAGCAAATGCCCTTAAGTGCCCTAATTAAATCTACCACAACTCTTTTAAAATTTAACAGTATGTGTCCTTAAGAGTATGCTAATTTTTCTTAGTACAGAAAAAAAAAAAAAACAGAAGAAAGTATGAATCCACATTTTAAGGACTCGCTGTCATAACACACACATTCATGAAATTCCTTAGGAAAAGAAAAGAAAATTGAAACTATAAGTAATTTGGAATAGATAAATCGTATTCCACCATGAATTGTAGTTTTTTTCTTTACAATGTTGTGGACAATATATCTTGCAAGTGGTCTGTTTGTGCCTTGTGTTGCATCTACAGCCAAGAACATGTGGAAAGAGAGTCACTATCACAGACTAGCATGGAAAACAGTGTTCTGTATGGGTGGTCCACAGATATCAGGGATTCTGTCTAACGTGTTCCTGAAAAAATATCACCGATTTTCATTGGAATAATTTGTAAGCTGTCAAGGCACAGATATGACTTAGTGAAGAGAGTAATTTTCATTTCCCTACATTAACCCAAATTCAGTAGTAGTCTTTGTTCTGGAAAAAGGGAGTAAAATGAATGTTTAACTCACTACAACTAGCTCCTCAAATAAGACACCTTAGGCCAAAATCTTAGTTGTAATGAGACTGAAATAGATACATCACAAAAACACTGACTTACTTTCTTAAACAGATTGTTTCTTTTTCTCTTACAGAAGCAGAAGTTTTAAGTACATCAGACACCAAAAATGGGTAGGGGTTCAACCAGGAGGAAAAGAGATTGAAAAGGATTGTAAATTGTCATACATTACCTACACACAGTGAAACATTTCTGAGTTTGATTTTGTGTGGGAATTATGACCCTTCATTGAATGATGAATTATTGTACAACTGAAGTATTTGCCTAGTTGTTTTTCTTATTTAAATGTTTACCTGCATGTTTACATGGAATTCATGAAATGCAGCATCCCACACACACTAACAAGAGATGTATGAAAAACAAAGAATTGGGTTGGGCTTCATCTATGGAAAGTGACAACACTTTGAATACATAGGTATTCATGGTGCAGATGGCACCTAAAAAAAGCCCTGGAAGGAGTAGCTTCCAGTCCCTGCTCAACTGATAAATCTTCCCAATCGTGTGGTGTGGCCTTACACTGTTGCATGCCCCAGTAACAGATATCCATTCTTCTTTGGAAGGATTTTTGCACTAAGATATTTGCAAAACAAAATTGCAGTCAGGTTACTCAACTCAGTGTTATTACTGAATGTAATTCAACTCTTACTGTGGTCAACACTTAGGCGTCTTTTCAAGTTCAGCTTTGTTTTATGGAAAAATCCTTAGGGAGACATATATGGAAATTTTCCTGATTGTGTCTGAGATGGGAGTCCCTATTTGGATAGCAGACAGCAAAGGAAAAGGACTAGAGAGATTGTATTTGTTTATTGAACATACTTGGAGAATGAACACCTAACTTCTTTTCAGTTTTACTCATAGCTTGGGTTCGTGTTGTTTTTTATTTTGATAATTAGTTGTTGACTTCAGTCAATATGTATTGCTTTTTATTTGTGCAATTAGTATAATTACATAATTAGTGTAAATAGACATAATCATCAACATAATGTTTTGGATTCCTTGAAACTTTACAGAAATCATATAACATACACTCAGTAATAGCTAAAATGCTGCAATGTGATAGTTTCTTAAAATTTAATTATATTTTTTAACTAAAATCACATTATATTTCTTGTACATCATAGCCCAAACCTATGCCTCTATTGCAGATTGCAGCATGAGAGCAAGCTAAGTGCACTTCTTGCCACGTAATGTCCAACAATTTCTAGAAGCACGAAATGAGAAGATTTCTCCCAGCTACCTCTAAAACAGGCACGGAAACTTTTACACAGAAATATGCAGCAACATTAAAATTCACATTCAATTCCAGACTTGCTTAGTTTTTCACAACTCCCAACATAGTATTATATTACAATCTGCCTCTTAATGAAACATAAGAACTGAAGGATAGATAGATAGATAGATAGATAGATAGATAGATAGATAGATAGATAGATAGATATGTAAAAGAATAGGGCATTGGAAAGTAGGACTAAATGTCTTCATTTCCCTAATGGAAGCCTTACAATTATAGTCCCTTTATGCTTAACAAATTTTTAATATTATTCGTTGCATGAAAAGTAGAAAGCCACGGTTATTCTGTGCTACACCAGGAGAGCTGGAGAAATTAAGGCTATCAGACCATCTTGAATTCCAAGGAATTCTGCCTGCAGCAAAGAGTTTCATAAGCTTCTGTGCTAAGAGCATCAGCTGAACCCCAGAGACAAGCAGCATTTTAGTAGTTTGCAGACATCTCTAAGAATATTTTTTCATGACAATTTCAAGAACCAGAACTGAAGACCTTAGAGTAAAATAATCTACAAATCCATACAAGGGTTGAAGACTTTTATGTGCTGTCTCACTAGTCAGCTTTGCTCTGTGATAAAGGTTGAAGTGATAGCAGCACTTAGGGTCATTGTTACTGGACCATGAGAAAATGATAGAATTGTGAAAATCTGTGGATACTCTGAGGATTTTCCTTCAATTTTCTTCTTATTATAATTCTAATATTTGGCAATCAGTTAGTAGCAATTTTTCCAAGGAATTATCCATCCAGGCATCTTAAGGAGAACTAAAAATCTGAAAATCGTTTCCAAATTGTGACAGCTGAATATTAACAACTGACTTAACAAGATTGCACTGTGTATATTTATGGGAGGATGGTTTGTAAGGATAGTGCAGAAGGTAATCTTCCCCAGTGAATTTCATCAGTAGTGATTACCAAGGAGGGAAAACATCTGTGACTGCCCAATGAGGATGGGTGTTATAAAAGAGTGGGCTAGCTGGTTGGGAGTCTGCTGTGGTGTGAGGTTGGACAGTCATGCAAAAGGGAGAAGGAAGCTTGCAGAGGGAAGGAGTCAGTGGTGTGTGGTACAGATAATAAGGAAAGGAGTCAGTGCTCTGTGGAGTTGCTGGAGAGAAGGTGTGGAAGGTTTTTAATAAGAGGCAGGTGATGATGCCAGTCATGTCTGTCTCAAGAACCACAATGTACATTAGGTGGTGATTTCTGTATACAAAGCATCCAATGACATATCCTGTGTCATAGTAATACACATGAGAAATTCCATTCACACAAGGAAATTGAGACTTAGCATGCATATAATTATTATGATGTTCACTTTAGAATTCTCCTTTATAAGGGTATAAGAAAGGACAAAGAACATTTATTTTATTACTATGTCTGAATTGCTATTCTAAACCTTGGAATGTTGTAACAGATAAAAGATCTATAAATCAGTGGAAGTTTCTCCTCATTAATTATTTAAAGTGTTAAATAGATGAGTAAAAATTGAAGCCCTTTGCCATTTATATTTTCATTTCCTTTTAAATGTTTGAGATTCTGTCTTCTGATTGAATATGATTTCTATATCAGTCACTTTTCAATAATAGCATAATTGAGGCTTTTTTTGTCTTGTGCCTTTTTATATGTTGGGATGCTGAGTAACACTAGCCAGGGTTGGTACTTTTGCAGTGAGGGTCAACCAGTGCTCCCCACTTGTCTCTCAGTTCTTCTGAAAGACTGGGAAGTATAGCAAATTTAGGAAGAAACTAATTCTGCTGCATTCATCTTTACTTATGGCTTAAATAGTTCAATTTTTTATATTTAGCTTTATTGGGTTATTTCCATGCAATTGCTGTTAAGTAGCTAATAGAGTGAATGCACTGTAGACATCTGCAAGCATGCTAAGCATTTGATCAAGTGGGGTTGCACTTTAAATCTCAGATAATATTTCAAAAGTACCTGTAAAGAGAGGTGCTTTGTGGTCACCCTCTTTTCTCACATAGAACAGGTGTGTAACTCCCACTCACTTCTAAGTTAAGCTACCAAGAAAAGTGAAGGATAGTTTTCAATGGCAGAGGTCAGCACATTAGAAGTGCGTGTCTCTTTTTCTTCATATAGCTCAGAAGGAAATATCTTCATCACTATTTCATTTCTTGGATTTGTTCATTTTAGCTTTTATTTGCTGCAGACACCAGCTAGCCTTGTAACCCCTCTCTTCCCTGGGCTGTGGCTTTCTTCTTTGACCTCTAAGATCGAGGAATGACACAGAGACTCCTTCAGTCTTCCTAATGCTGTCAGATTCTCCAGTTGCCATCTAAAGAGGGTGAAGGGGGACCACAGTCTGTCATGACTTTGGACTTGCCTTAAGTACTGAAATGAAAAATACAGGAAATATCTTTTTTATTCATGTCTGCTGTGGTGCCAAGAAACCAACTAGCTAAAATTGCCTTGAAAAAAATGATGGCATACATTATTATCGGTCTGGTTTAACTTTTAAGAGCTTCAGAACCATGAAGGTTTTATTTGGAATCAGCCTAAGCTAAGTATTATCTTATTGCAATTCAGCCTCTTCTTCTCAACCGTTACCTTAACACATATTTGAGGCCTGATCCTGCTCTGAGGTTCTATATGAGTGCATTTTGTGTCTGTCTGTCCTCAGTTAGTCATCACTGTGTTCTTGTGCCCAGAAATCAGTCATTGTCCAAAAACAACTTACAGGTGCAGGTCTAGTTTTCTATTTTCTCTGCTCAGTAGTACGGGGCTTTACAAGCAAGATTTTTAAAGGCACTGTGACATCTATCTCCCACTGATTTTGATGAGAGTAAAATATCTAAATACCTTGCAAAATCTTGTTATAAATGACTGGCGAAATCCAATTTTCCAAAGTGACTTAAACATACTTAGGAACCTGGGAACTCAGACACACAATTAGGTTACTACCATTCAACATGTAACCATTCATCAGCTTAGCTTGAACTTCAGCCATTTCAGGCTAGGCTAAACAACATTAACTTATATTTGCCACTGGCTAAGACTAAGTGCACAAACATTTAAAATTGCCCAGCTAATTCAGTATACCTTGTTAAATCATGGTAATATTACAATGTTCCTGGATTAATTTTATTTTTGAAAATCAGTGGTATATGGAACTCTGATGGAGTAGTGAGTCTCTATGGCAATGTATTTTATGCTGCATCATCTTTTTGACATTGACAGCCCCTGTTTTTGCTCCAACCCTTTGGCACAAGGTGGCAGAGTATCCCCTTCACTGCATTGTGACTTATGCTCATATGAGGCAGCTGTGTTTGTACCAAGAGTTACAGCTTCTGTAACTCATCCCACAATGTATTTTGTGGTATAACATTATAGTCCATAATTAATTTGTGCAAGTATATCACAGGTATCTAAAGCTATTTCTATGTTGAATACCAACTAATGCATATGTAAGCCAGCATTACATAACTGCAGTAGCAACAATGAAACTGTGACAACATAATATTCACTGTAAGGCAGCTACATCAATATTTATCCAGCTTCTCAGAGATGAATTTTGTTTTGTAGTATGTGCACTAAGACAGGTAGTTAAAAATTTCTGCACAAATACCAAAAATGGATGCACCAAAGATCCATGTAGTCTGACATCTTACATGCATCTGTGACTTGGAGCAGAGTGTTGGACTAGGGTCAGCATATTGTAGTGCCTTCCATGGGATGCTGTTCAAAATAGCAGCAGTCTGAGTGTCACAGACTTTTAGGTCTGGATTTTCATAGTCTTTGCAATGTATTTCCTACTGGAATTTACCTGGTCATTTTTTGATCCAATGTCACCTTTTGCATGCACACTGTCATGCAGCAATGGATTTAATGGCATTCTGTCTGGGGGGAAAAAAATCTGGCTTTGTTTATTCTGGCATGTCTAGAAACTATATTTGATGTTCTTCAGCTCTTTTCCTTTAACAGTTTGATCATAACTCTTTGTTCAAGGTCACAGAGGAAAACTGTGGTAGAGAAAGGTCTGAATCTATTTTCTTGATTTGTCTTGTGACACAGACACAGAACCTGCCTTCTCTTGTATATATCAATTTAAAATATTTGGAATTCAGATGAGTTTGCCTTACTGCATTCCTAATTTGAATCAAGCTGGCTGGCAGTGAATATTTCTTTGCAACCACAGTAAAGATAAGATATAATATTATGAAGGAAATATTTCAGTGAAGGCACTTAAATGTTCCAGAGCACTTCTCATGTACCAGGATCACAGGTGTTCCTCTTCAGCTTGTATATATGCTCTGTGCATTTTTTATTTTATGTTATCTCCAAGTAAGCACTTTGAGAATGTGGGCTTTATTTGCAGACTATTAACTAGTTGCTATTTCTCCAGACAATAACCATGTTGTGTTTATTACCAGTTCACTCCTTTTCTGCTTTCTGGCATCTTCAGCTCTGAGTGACTCTTGTCTGCAACTTTAGCTTCATTTCAAGGAGTCAACAGCTCCTTCTTCAGTACAGGATATTGCCCATTAAACTCTATTCAAGTAACAGTTTCCCCAAGATGACTATTCCTATTTACTTAAGTTTCTTTATGTCACTATAGATTTGTTCTTGATTGATAAACTGAGGTGACACGTGAATTCAGAAATGCGCACAATATGTTAGAAGGAAATTTTTTCTTCTATATGTTGCATCATTTCATAAATCAATGTCTTTTTATTATTCCTTGTTTCTCGTCAGCTGAAATAATTCTCATTGGTGGACAATTTCTCTTGTAAAGCAGTTTTATATAAATTCATTTCTTAGCGATTAGTCTGTAATGATGTTGCTGCAGACATTATTTCTCCCTATGCTTTACTGGCTTTTTTTCTCTTGACTTTTAAGCAAGACAAACAACGATCAGTGAAAGAGTTTTGTTCTGGTTTAGTATTTTTTTTCATCTAAAAACCCACAGTTCAATATAGAAATGTAAAGGCAAAATGCTGTGTAAATATTCTATCTTGAGTTCAAAAGAAGATAAGGAAATTTTTGAAAGAAAAGGCACTCAAGGATTTGCCCATAACGCTCTAAAGTTTTGTCTAATACTAATATTAGACAATGAGAATTGAGCCTGTTCAGCCTTTGGAAGAGACAATGAGAGGGGACCTCATCAGTGTCTGCAAGTATCTGAAGGGTGTCAAAAGGATGGAGCCAGGCTCTGCTTGGGGATGCTGAGCAACAGGACAAGAGGAAAAGGGTAGAAATTGATGCATGGGAAGTTGCTCTTGAATATGAGGAAGAACTTCTTTACTGTTCTGATAATTGAGCACTGGAATTGGTTGCCCAGAGAGGCTGTGGAGTCTCCCTCACTGGAGATATTCCAGAACTGTCTGGTCACAGTCCTGTGCCATGTGCTCTGGGATGGCCCTGCCTGAGCAGGGAGGGTGGACAGAAGACACACTATGGTCCCTTCCAACCTGAGCCATTCTGTGATTCTGTAATACTTCTAATTATGTCCTTGACTCTGAAGCAACAGCTATAAATTTAAGATAATTTGAACATATTTCTTTCCTTCATGTAGTAGGAAATGATGCACAGATACTTTTTCCATCCAGGTACACATTTCTCATGACAATTACCTTTAAAAGATAAAATATCATTTCAGAGCATTGTGGCAAATCTTGAGTAATTCCTAGCAATATTCCAAATGAGCATTTGTGATTTATTTCTGTGTGGAGGAAGTATTAGTAATACTATATATTAACAACAAATATCAGACTCTTCATTACAAATGCTTTTTATACATTGCTTGTTAAAGAGATAAATTTGGTTACTTTGACAGTTTTTTAAACTGGATCTACTTTTTTTCCTCCATTCATGCATCTTTGAGTTTTGACATGTACTGTCTGTCTATGAAGGCTTCAAGAAATGAGATGACCTTGCCAAAGATCAAGAGGTGTGTCTGGAAGAATTACATTATCTTGTAAGATGGATTTATGTGATTACTGTGTAAAATAGTACTTGTTCTGTAGTGATTGATGACAGCACTGTCAGTATTGACTGATCATTAGAAATATTTATATGGCAGATCCTTTAAGGTAGTGGAAGATATGAAGGAAAGAATAAATGCATACCAAGAAGACAACAGTTTCTATGTCTGTAGAATCAGCATGTAGCTCTCTGCAACACCTTTCTTTTGTTCATGTTTGTCTTTTTTCACAGACACAAATTTACTATAGATGACTCCAAAATGGCTTCTAGGCCCCACAAAATTTATAGTGCAGATGATGTCACATATTTTGAAAGCAGTTAAGTTTAATATTTGCAATTATAAATCTCTGTTTATAAGTGTCTTTAGGTAGGGATCATATTCATAAAAATGTACTAGAAAGATAAATATATTGTTGCTCATTTTTTTCTCAAGGTTTGTATCACCAACAGACTTTAAAAGAATATACATATTTTGTCATTTTTGACCCTGGCATACTTTTAGATGTTGGAGTTTTCTACTGCATTATTTACCATGCTGTGTTGATACATTAATGACTAAGTAACCTTTAGTAAATTATATGCTAGTATTTCAACTACTTATAGCCATTAAAAATAGATAGTCATTAACATGGTAATTTAAATACAAGGAGAACTGGCATTATTCTCAGCTTTACCACATCACATATCTCTATTAAAGAGAGCAATTCAGTAGTTTTGCTCTTAATTTACTTAGGTGCAAGTGAAAGCAAAATCACTTGTCCAGCCTGCTGGTGTATATAGTACCTGAAGGCATACATGCACACTCAAACCCTCCATATATATATTTAAGCAAAAGTCAATATACATGATGAATATAATAGATAGAATAGATAATAGAATAACAGCTTGACAGAGTGCATTTAGTTTAAGCAATTAAATCAGAGCATGTTTAGTGAATTTAAGTTTCCTTTTCTTTCTGAAAGAGAAAATTTTTGCTTACACTGAAGTAATTTTTTTAATTTTTTTGAGCACAGAAGCAGGTTTTTTTAGCAAGATTGTGTACTTTCCATCCAAAAACTGTCTGCCCATTATCCTGGGCAGCTGACTGCAGGTGGTTGAACCATCCAAGCCAAATTATTCTGTGTTTCTGTGACACCAATTCTGAAAAGTATCCATGTAACACACACTGAAATGTCTCTATGCAAAGTGTACTTAAAAAAAAAAAAAACAAAAACAACAAACTGTAACAGTGTTCCAGTTCTGATAACAGGTTGCATGCAGGAAAAAAAAAATGGAATAGCTAAGTGCTCATTAAGATGTACTGATTTCAAGGTTTTGATGTAGTGAAATAGAGAATGTTCTATGTTTTTCAGGTTTTTATCTTGGCATATTTGCATACACCACAGTCACCAGAACAGGTGTTTTAGCCCATGAGAGAAAAAGTGCTAAAGCTACTTGTACTACTTAACTAAATGTATCATTCTTTTCCTTGATCTTACATTTAATGGGTGTTAATTATTAGTTCCTTTTAATTCATGGCCTTTGTCCTGGAGACTATCCAAAGAGTAGATCATTATGGCATGAAATTTGGTGAAACAGTTTCCAGGCATTATGCTATCCTCAAGACCATGTGAAACAATTATTATTAAAAATAGGAAAATATTAGTGTGCATATTTAGATTATAAATAATGAGAGAGAAATTGTTGATATTATTCCATGGAGTGCTATTAATTTGATTTGGCTTTTACTGTAATTCCTAACCAACACAGAATTAAGAGCACTGAGAGCAGCAGTGTGTCAGTTCTGTTGCTCCATTTGCTGACAGAAAGCACAATGGTTTCTTATCTTTCTCAATCTATTTTAAGTCCGTGTGTAGGTGTAAAAAAAGATTCTCACCCCACTGCTTTGGAAGCAGCTGTTAGGCAGGATTTGTCCTTAGAACAACATTACTTCTCAGCTGAGAAGTTTAAATCACTGAGTGATTTAAACAGTTGAGGTGAAGTAAAACTGGCACAGGGTCTCATGCAGGCCAGTGATATCAGTGAGGGTCTAGTGGTAAAGATAGACAAATTCTTGTGCTGAGATGCTTGGATAGGCACAGTTACTTCTGCACAGCTACCATGACTACATCCTAACATTTGGTATTGGAGGCAGCTTGCAGATGCTATCAGATTTGTACAAAGGCAATAAATGTCTGTGTAGATACATGCAAATATAACATCAGTTAATTTAAGCCTTTTGGGAACCTTTTATAATTTTACAACTGTGTTTTTGTAAGTATTTTTGCATCTTATTACTTGAAAAATCAGTCATGTAGAGAATGAGAGAAACTGACTCAGAGACTGATCCCACAAAGACTTGCTGAATGAATAATTTTATTTTCCTGAGTTTTCCCACTGCAAGCTTTGTGCAAATTTGTGCTGTAATGGGAAATGATTTAATACTTCTAATGTTGTTTTTGCTTATGTTAAAATGCATTCAACATAGCCACTAGTTAAAACAAAACTATCTCACACTTGTGCAGTATTCACTCCATTATACTACATTTTAATCAATGAACATATATAAGACAATTTGACTTAGTTGTATCATATTTTAATATGAACACCAAAGATCTTATTTCTAATTAACAAAATCCTCTTCCAGTAAACTATATAGTTGTCAACCAAAACTGAGCACTTCTGGTTCTCTCTGGGTGTAAGTCTGGGACTTATGTACTTTAACAGTCTTTTTCTTCTTTCTCTAACCTTAGCTGGGATTTAAAAATGTCTAGTATTACTTTTCCATATTCAAAAACAATTTTATCAAAAGATATGGTATTTTTTTTCCTTCAGAATAAAAAAAAAAAGCCTATCTTTGTAATAGACCTTTAACACAGCTTAATCTTGAACCTGAATTCAGCCAGCAAAGTTTATTTTGATTTCGCATTTTGTTACTTATTATTGCTTTTTAAGAAATTTGTGATTTTATTTATTACACAATTATTATTTTAGAAGTTAAAACTGCTTGGCTTTCTCCTTTAGAACTTCTGTATTTTTTCAGTCTTCCTTCAGTGCTCTACGTTTTTTAAACAATATTTAGACAAATTCTCAGATTTAAGAGCTGACTTTATTCTCAGGGATTTCACCTGTTAGAAATTTAGATGGTTTTAAAATGCAGTTAGACATGGTCTTAAACCATTCTTACTGAATTAAATACATGTGGAGTTTCTGTTTACTTTTCTCTTTTAAAGAATCCAAACCAGAATTTTGCAATAACAAGTCCATGAGAAAAACAGCTCAGGGATAGTTTCTCAGTTACTCTTATTCTGTCCTTTTTTTTTAGTGGTCTAGACATGTATCTCATAGGTTTCTCTCTTTTGATTGGGACAACACCTCATAGTTTTGCTTTGTTTGTCTCTTTTTGACTGTACTGTTTCCTGCTTCTCTGTTTCTGAATCTTCATGCATAATTTCAGGACTGTTTTCCCAACAATTTTTAGCTGTAATTAAAAAGTTAATCACATTTTTTCAGTCAGTTCAGTGGCAAACCACAAAGATTGCTTTGCATCCAATAAATTTCACAGTGAATATAATGTGGATTTGGATCCATGCTGTTGAGTAGCATCTTTCTAAACTGAAAACCATCTAATCAGAGTTAGTGGTTTAGTGGTTTCAATATTGCAAAGAACAGCTCCAACAAACTCAGGTCGTTGTCCTAAGGGTTCATGGTAGTTTAAAGTATTAGTTTTTGCTTAATTATGATGATCCTTTCATGAACAGAATCTCATTTGTGTTAGCAGTCAAACGATTTTAATTTGGAAAGTTCATTGCAAATAAGTTGTGTTCTCTTGATTTGGGTAATTATACTCACTTAGTACGTTAATGGCAAGGATTGCTCAGGCTTTTTAAAAACCTTCCAGCTCTCTGTAGAACAGTTATTGAAAGGAGTGGGGAGTATGCAGTTCTCTTTGATCACTTTAATGAACCTCAGTGTTTTTATTGTCTGTTCACTTATATGCAAAGTGTAGTGCAACTGTGTATTAGCTACTAATTAGCGTTTTATTGAAGAAAAAATAACATAAAAGCAACCTCGGTCATAATTAAGATTTTGAACAATATTGTTTCTAATGATTTTCAAACAGCAAAACAAATCCTTTTTAATTACTTTTTAAAATGCATATGCCTTATTGCAGAGCTTTTGCTCTTGGTTACTTTTATGTTTGTACGACCTTAAGTTTTGTCAAAAAGGCAAGTTAGACTACAGCCATTGTCACAACCTCAGCCAGCCCATGGACAGACACAGAGAGGGGGCAACATGTTGTGAGAACAACATGAAATTTTTATGTCCTTGTTGGTCTCACTAGCAAAATTACATCTACATTTCCATCAGCAAATATAACAGCATTGTGATAAACCTCTCAGCCAATGAATGGCCAGTGGCTACAAGCAAGGACCACAACTATTGAATGATGTTACCCTTCTATGGATCACATTTTGATAATTCTTTTCCACCTTTATTTTGTATATTCATGAGATATAACATTGTAATTTGCATGAGATAAAACATTCTCATTGTAATTTGGTTCCTGGTGCAGGTCTTTTATTATTGATGTATTTCTTTTTCTTTCTTATCTACTTCTAACTTCAGTACTTTCATTGGCAAGTGATCTGAATAAGCTGAGGGTACGGATTTTGGTTAGATGTGTTACTCTGAGAAACAATTGTTTTGTTCTCTGCACTAATAATAGGCATAAAGTCATAGTAGGAATAATGTTCCAACTTACTTTTGGTCAAGCAAAAACTTCTGAAGTTCTATTAATTACTATTGTTTCTTTGCCAAGTATACATTTTTCCTTTTCATGTATGAAGCAGCTTTGCTTTACTGGAGACATCAGTTTATGAATTTATGTCATGTCAGCAATTGTACTTGGAGGTTTTTGAAAAAAGGCATTAGAGGAGTGTTGGAAATGACACTCTGCTCATTAACCCTGTGAGACTGCTGAATTGCAGAACAGATCACTTGCTAGTCAAGCTTCTGCCTCACAACTTTGAATTAGGGCCAAGTGGTCGTACAGTTAGAGATTTTATGTTGCCTTTTTTGTTCCTTCAATTGACTCTCCTATATGAAAACAGAAGTGTTGCAGAACAATCTGCTCCTTTGATCACTACATCTTTCTGTTCCTGTACAGAGCTCACTGTAATCAAGTCAAGATTTTCTCTGTGTCACTTATTACCTTATCTAATACCACTCGATTCAGCAGAACACTTTCCTTTGTCTTATGTGGATTTTGGATCATGCAAACAGAAGTCAGTGTGTTACTAGGAATGATAATACTGTCTATTGATACCTTGATAGCCTTCCTAGACTTGCATTTACACCAAGCACAGGTTTTACTCAGGAAAATTATTCTTTTGTTAGTTGCTTTTAGTCTAATTAATGTTTATCCTGCATTCCTACAAACACTTGTGCAATGTCCTGTCTGCTCAGGGGCATGAGCAATGTCCAGTCCATATCCCTCCCAAGGTGACACATAAATGCTAAAGGGAAGATGAGAAGCTAGAAGAGGCAGGAGACAGCAGCAGCTGGAAGAGGGAATGAGTTATGTCCCAGTATCAAAGCTAGCAGCACACTCTGGGCACAGCAGCAGTTGTGTGAGATCTGAGTGCTTTATCAGGCACTCCCAGCTCTCATTTGCCACTGTCCGAAATTTCCCCAAGATTCCCTGTAAAGTACTCAAAGGTGTTCAGATGAACCCATAACAGGAATGAATTCTCAGCTTCAGGAAATCTGCCCTCAGCAACCATCCCTGCTCTTAGCGCATTGTTGATAAACAAAGTTGTTACTTTATCAGGTCTAGTATGCCAACATGGCATAATTCTGTCTAACCTTCAGAAATTAGAAAAGGTAGCAATTATACCCTTAAAAAGTCACTTTTGAATTGACTAATTAGTCATTCATTGCCCGTGGCACTAATAAGTCATTAGTTGTGTAGTGGCTCATTATAAGGTGCAATATGTAGAACAGTTCATTTATGCAACTCCTTGCTGAATTTTGATTAGGTTATTTATAGATAATGCATGCTTGTTATGATACATTATGACTTACATCTCTGTGAAAGTGTTTTTTAGTTGAAATGCAGCAAGGCAAAGACTTAGTGAAAACATCTGTACACTTAAATATTGTAAAAGGAGCTGTTAATACAATGTTCCTTTCAATACTATATCCTCCAGAGAAAGGAATCTTTTGTCTTGATACATTGAAATCTGTTCCCATTTGCTCTTAATTTTTGCTTTTCAATTGCTCTTCTGTCTACTTGAGTTATTCATGCTTCCTGAAGAAACTCTGCAATATAAGAACTGAAGTATAGTGCATGTTGTAAACAGACTTTAATGCATGAATACAGTTAAGTAGCATTATTCTAGTTTTATATGTTAATGTTCTAAAGGCTTCAAAAATATTATATGAAGTCAAAGTTATTAGTTATATTAACCTGTGTTTTGAAAATGCTATCTGAATTTAAAAGAGGTATAATTACCCCAAAGAAAGAGGAGAGAATAAAAAGTTGACAGCAGAAATACTATGTGTCAATGTTTGCCAATTAGAGTCATTGAAGTAATTTTCAATTGTTCCATCTTTATTTTTGCCTCATAAACAGAATTTGCAATTAAAAACTTACATTTCTCTCTAAAATGGATGTAAATAAAATGTAAAAACCTCACCAACTCTTCTTTACTTTAAAAAGCCTGCAGTAGACTTTATCTCAATACACATATACAGAAATCCCCTATCCCTAGTGGATAAGATCGTCTCTGGGGATAACATTTTGCATTTCTAGAATAGCTGCTATGGCTTCAGCCAAAATCCCAGTCCTGTTAGTTAGTTGCAATGAAACCCTGTTTGACATATCCAGCCTCTTGTGGTTGAGTGACTTCCACACTCTGGCTGCTGCATAGAGGAAAGAAGGGCTGGAAGGAGGGGGAGGAGGCAGAAATCTGAGGGGATTCCAGTTCTCATTCTGGAAGGCAGGGGGAGGGGGGAAGGAATGGAAGCAGCTTTGCAAATTGAAAAAGTATCCAAGCCAGACAGGAGTGAAAGACATGAGCAGCAAAGTGGTTTGGAACACCTCTGAGCAGGAATATCCATTATTGAGAAACCAAGGACAATGTTTAATAAGTATAGGACTACTGCTTTTCATTCAATCTTCACTGTGCTCAGATCAGATCTGTGGTGTCTTGAGAGATCTGAACCTCCTGAGAAGAGCTCACTAATAAGAATCTGTGTTACAAAGCAGGCAGCACTAATGGTGTCCTTCTTGAAAAGGGTAAAGGATAGTGCATATCTATGAAAAGAATTCACAGATACAACAGAAGAGTATGTTAGCTTTGGACATCTGCTGTCCTAAGAGAGGCTTGCTAGGATGATATATAGCTATGTATAAAAGCATTATGTTCTTAAATGCAGCTGACAGACACTGAGGGTTCTTTGTCCCTTTTCTATTAAAGTGAGGGATAGCACCCTCAGAAATAAGAAAGAGGATGAGGTTCTGCCTTTTCTTCAGAAGAGCAATGTCCCACCATGGATACCCTTGAGAGACTACACCTGAAGGATGAAAATTACCTTAGCAAAGAATACAGTCACCCAAATAGTTCTAAAAAGCCAGGTAAGTGATGAGTAAATCCCACCCTGATTGCTGTCTTTGCTCTCTTCAAAGTAGGGAGGGAACAAACTGCCATTTATAACATCAGCATTACTTTACGGGAAGTTCCTATATACCCTGTGACTCTGCTAATGCACATTCAAGGCAGTTGTTGACAGCTTTCTTTGATAGTCACATAGGGTAAAAAGCCTCAGCTTTTGTGAATCAATGTCTTACCATTTGTTCAGAGGTATCAAAGCCCTCCATGCCATAGAGGAATTGGCTGGAAATGCTACCAAGAACTTGCTGCAGCTGAGCTTGAACAACGTATGAGAGACACATTTAGACCCACCCAATAAAACAGATTGCCTTAAGCATGGAAGAAGCATTTGACAGCAAGGTAATCCAGTAAATGTAATCATGACAATCGCAAGCTTATGATTTGTGTTAAAAGGGCTTCTATATTGGGACCTGAGTTAGTTTCTGGGTTATCCCATAGATGGGAAGATACAGTTTTGCTTTGATAATTCTGTAGTAGTCAGCGTCAACTCTCACTTGTAGAAATGTCCTTGTGAGCATTTTTATGTGAGTTAATAAAAGAATTAAAACTTCAATGGTCTTTATATAAAATAACTTAATCAAAAGCCCTGTTTAAAAATCAAAGGAAAAATATTTCCTACTCCAGTTAAATTAAACTCAACTGGAACCTATTCACCTTCATAACTATTTAAATGGTGATTGTGCAATACTTAAATGATCAAAGTTAATGTAATATTTATGCAATCAAAGTTAATGTTAAGACATATAATGATTTTACAAGATGAACTGTGAATATAAATGAAAAATTGACATAATCATTAAAGATCATAACACTTGCACAGAGAAAAAAATATGTTTTCAATAGTAATAGTTTGTCTTTTTATCTCTAAGAGGATTCCATATATTATTTTATGAGAAAGATTCTGTGTGTCCGCTTGTGATTTGACTTTTCTCACTGAATTTTTGAACAAGCAGCAGTAAATGAGGTGGCTTTGTGTCTAAAATAAGTGACACAATTCAAAATAGTGGCTATTGAAATAAGCTTTGTAATTCATGTTTAGATAATGAATTCTTAACAGCTGGGTTTCTATGACGTAGACCCATAATGTTGGCATATTTAAAGATGCTTGGTAAGAGTGAAATGGGATTCTTAAATTCTGTGGAGCTGGTTGAGGTGGTTTATACATATATACAACTATGTAGTTAACAGTGTTTTCTCATCATTTGTACCAATAATACTACCAACAAACCTTCTGCACAGGCATTTGTAATGTTCCTTGTGTACATTACAGTATTATACTGACAACAGAATTGTTGTCCTGTGCTCAGACAAAAGAAAGAGGCTGTTCTAAAACGGTATAATTTACGAATACCATAGTTATTTCCAGAGATTCTTTGTCCTCATACAAATTGTTTATTTTGTGCCTACTTATAGTGTAACCTTTGAAATTAAATTGAAATTCTGGGATGCCTTAAAGCCTGACTATCATGTACCAGCTGTCTCAGTCAGCTGGCTTGTCAGTCAATACAAACTGCAAATCACAACTATATTTGATCTTGATTGGGAGGCTATTTTGGGAATTCTGCTGGTGAACATTGAACAAGTTGTACTGAAGAGATCATATCCTTTTTAACTGGTGAAGACCACAGACAATAATCTCAGCTACACGAGCATGACTGGTGTTCTGGTGTCTAAAACAAAAGTTAAAAAAAATAAATAGTGGCAGCCAAAAAGCTTTCAAGGAAGTTCTTGTAACAATCTGCAACCTATTTTTTTCTGCAAGCATTCTGGCTTCCTGCTCTCCTTTCCCCCCCTCCTCTTGCCTGCCTTTTATTTTCCCAGATGTCTTGAAGCTCTTGCTGGCTATCCACTGTCCTAGAGCATGCCAAATGCACACTATCTCCTTCCTTTTTAGCCTAAAATCTCTGACAAAAAACAATATTTATTTATTCTTAGGGAAATCATGCATCACAAACTGCTGCTGTCTATCACATTGCTGTAGGATTTAATGTCACATTGGAATGTTTGAGAGCTTTTGGTATTAATTTACGAAGTATACAGTAAGATGAATTCATGTGCAGATCTCTGTTAAGGTCTATTACTATAGATTAACTGTTTTTTCCTGGAGAAAATGACTGGAGGAACTTCTTTTCAAATAAAAACAAATTATGCAGGTAGGTTTTTTTCTACACATACATTCTCCCCAGTTAAATGGTTCAACTTATGTCTCAATGACTAAAACACCCTTTTTCTATAGACTTGACAAGGACAGTCACCATATCATAATGTATTTTGTTGCTGGGCCACTTTTTTAACCCCCATAAACATTACAGATATCTCTGGTTTTTAGGACTGTTCAGAGGCTGAGTGACCCAGACTTATTCATCCCCGAGCTGGCTCCTCATGCTTTCAGCAGATTTTTCCAGTATGCAGTTTCATGATTTCATCCATAACATAAAGGTACACCCCATAAGTACCTGACAACCTGCTTTGCTGTTTTCCTTCAAATCACAAATTCTGCCTTTCCTTTGCTGCAATGCTTACACAACCCCTGACAAAACTGTTGTCACTCACACTGACTAACGCTACCTTGGTGTGCCTTTGCAGTCTCTGTCTGTCTGCACTAGCTGATGAGCTGTCTTAAATCTAAATTGCCTGCTGCTGTTCTTCTGTGTGCACAGTCCCTAGTGGAGTGCACACAGGAACCCTGACTGTGCTGCTTCGAGGTTTTATACCTACAATGGAAAACAATAATAAAGTACCTAATACCTGGATTATCTTGCTAATAAGTGAAACAGAAGGAAGGTATTTTTGTAACAGCACCATTTTCTTCTTCAACGCTATGATAGTTCTTTCTTTTCTGGGCTTGTTTGAAGAAAATCTCATTTTACCTTGAAGCAAATGAATTCTTTTTCTTCAGAAGTTTGTCTATAGATAGGATTTACCGCATTTTTTTTACTTAAATAATTACATCTTCAAATTTTAATTCAAAATTTAGTGTAGTGCTTTGGGAGGGATGAAATATAACATAATGCATGGTGTTTGATCTCTCTATTCTCTGGGAGAAAAAAGGGAGGAAAGAGGAAGAGCAGTATTCACTGTGGAGGTGTGCGTGTCTTCCTCGTTTCTAAAATACCATGCACTGAATCTCTGCTCCACATGTCTCTCAGAAAGCTGCTTGTTCATGGCACTTACCCAAGCTGCTTTCCTCATTGCTGAACTCGAAATGCTTTTGTACCCTGGCATGGTTTCAACTATGTCAGTTAAATCAGAAAGAGGGAGAGTCCGGCCAACAACAAAAACACCTTTCCTGGAGAGATATGATGTTGACCCAGAAATAACACTGAGCTGCCAGGACATCATTGCTACATTCAATTCGGTTTTTAATAGAGGGAGAATGATCTAGTGGTAGCTGTGCACATTCAGTCATTGTTGTGTCTCCTGCTGTCATGGTGTGTGCTTACTAGAAGATTTAAATAAGGAAAAGGAAAAATAATGTGCAGTATATTAAATGTTCTGCTTACTACTCTGAAAAATAGTAGACTGAAACATTTAATCACTGACAAGCATCATTCTTTTATTATTAATAATCCATATGGAAAGTAGATTGCTTGCAGTAGAATTTTCTCTGACTTATTTTAACTATGCATTTTAATAAATTTGGGTATAATAAAAATAATGCTTTGGTCTGCAAAAATGCAAATATTGAAGCACATTATTGTCAAGGATTTTACAGCAGAGGTTCAGAATAGATTCAAACAGTAAAGGACATGACTTTTTATTCAGGATTTACTTAAACAAAATTCTTCGAGTTGGCAACAAATTTCTCATGCTTGGTTTTTTGGGTTTTTTTTTGGTTGGTTGGTGGGTTTTTTTACATTATTATTGTTGTTAGTTGTGTGAGGTGTCAACAGGCTTTTCATTGTGTGTGTTATGTATGAAAAATATACAGAAATTACTTCAAATCCTAAATGCAGTAAACATAAATGAGGTAAGCAAGAAAATTATTCAATTAGCGAGGGTTCATTTTGTTCTTTTGTACCTCAATGGTATTAGATAGTATTTCAAAAACATTCTTCTTTGGCCTAGCTTTATTTTCAGTGATATCAACTCAGCTCGTAACCTTGCCAAAGAGGCAAATGAAGAGGAAAAATCACAAAGCCAAAGCTCAACAGAATTTAATTGGCTATTTTGGTATTTGTATCTCCTAAAAAGCCATCCGCTCAAATTTTCATTCTAATCAAAAAAGTGCATTTTCCATTTGTTAAATTATTAACCTACACTAAACTTACATTAAGTCAATTTAAATCTACAGCTTGAGTGTCCATGTTGTCAGCAGTTAATGTAGAAAAAGATGAAACCATTAAGTTCATACAGAAGTCTGAGTGGAAATCATTTATGTAAATACATAATGGAGTATTCTTGTTCTTCTCCGTCAGTGGCCAGAAGTGGAAGATGCTAGATCCTTCTTAAAGATGATTTAAGATGATTTGTTTCTTCTTTGTTATTCACAAACTCTGTCATCAAGTTAAGATAGTGTTTGTGTCTGCATCATATATCATTCTAATTTACACAAGAAAAAATTTCTTTAATTTTCTCTTAAAACTCCATCTTTGATAAGACTGTGACATATCTAACTGCAATGTGCATAAATTGATAAACATGTTGCTCTGGGATTTTGATATCACCAGTTAAAATTGTGTGCCTGTTCTTTATGGAATTTACATTGAACCTGAACAGTAAGAATATATTTAATAGACTGCTTCAATCGTTCTGTGTCATTATGTATTACTAAAGATCTCAGAATTTGTCAAACACATTTATTAAACATGACACTTGCAAGGACAGAGTAGGGTTTTTCTTGTACTAGATTTCCATTGGGAACAGCATATTTCATGGTAAATTTTTCCTGATGAAGTGATAGCAATGTTGAGCTATTTTAAAATATATTTCCCATTTTTCTACAGTGCTTATAATGATTGGAGACTAATGCAAATGTCACTCTCCATAAAACTGAACTTTTAATGAGAGGAAATTAACCAATTCAGTACTGTTAGCAATATAATTTTAAAAGTCTTTGAGATGCTTATTCAAAAAATCTTTCATTAGGAGTCTACTTAACATACATGGCTCTAATCTTCCTACATTAGGTCTCTAAGTTGTCTAAGCATAGTCTCTAAAACATTTAGTATTTTACCTTCTTTGAAAAAAAAAAAAAAGACAAAAGAAGGACTTGATTATACAGGCTACATCTGCAGTATTTTGTTTTGCCTCTGTCAAAGTACCTGTCTTATACATATATATATGTACATATACCACACTGTATATAATTGAAGTGAATACTAATAGATACTTTTATAGGCTATGCCTATGTTGTGCCAGGTCCAATTTTTGAACTGCAAAATATTCACCGATCAGTTTTTTTCCGTAAGTGCCGGAGTATTCACAGTAAGACATTATTAATAGGGAAATGCACCAATCTAGTGGAAGCTTGTTGCTTAACCATTTAGAATTTGGTCATTTCAGAAATCACACCAAGCAGGGAGGGAGTAAATACGCAGGTTGCTTCATGATGTTTTGTATTGGTTTTGTGTAACATAATAGTATTCGGGGTGTACAGCTTTCAAGAGATTGATTTTGTATGTCTGGCTGTCATACCATGTGTTACCACTTTTGTTGTCAGACCTTATCTGAGAGGAGGGAGATAAACGGGACAAATAAGCATGAATGACAAGAGAAGAAAACTCCACGGGAATACTTCCAGCAGATAACAGATCTGCCTCAGAACTGGTGGTTTAACTACCCAGCTACGTTTGTGCAAAAACCACATCTGTTTAACATGCCAAAAAATCTCCACACGTTGTGATAAGCATACTGATTCTCCCTGGTAATCAATACACCATTGAGAAACAACAGACAATAAGGGAAGATGACTAATAGTACCAACTCCTGGCTGTTGAAGACTGTGAATCCTTCTAAAATAACTGATAATTTGGGGTATCTGGAGACCAAGAATGATGTTTAACAAAACACACTAACTTTTTGTGGCATTTTCCTACAGTACAGGCATCTCATACTTGTACAGGAAGGAAAAAAACCCTAATTATTAATAACTAACAATTAGAATTAATCAAGTCATATATTAATTAATTTTATTCCGTTTCCCATGGTAATATCTCTAGCTCATTTATATTTGATTTGCGTGAAGTAGAAATTAACCTTAAGGGCTGTCTTAATTAAATAATATGAGTAACTTAAGAAATCAGACAAAACAAAACTACATTATGATTAAAAGTAAGAAATTACTTATCTCAGTCGTTTCCTAATTCTTGTCATGCTATTAGGTTTCTGTACATTTGGATTTAGAACAAAATAATGACAGGCACAAAAATTAAAAATTTGGATCCTCTAATCCTTAATCTCCTGTGAAAGAAAGTTCTACAGGACCTTCAGTTCTGGTGCTGGACAGGTTTTAAAATTACTGAACACCTTGTTCCTAATACCCAGTGATATTATAGACTGGAAAATCCCTTTGTCTCTTCTGCTAGAATGGTGCCATCAGAAGGATTGTCAGGCTGTCTTCCTCTCCCAAGCCCTCATACATAGAATATTTGCCTAGTAATCGGGATATTTCTTCTTAAATCTTTGCTTAGCCCAGGCAGGGAAAAGACCCAAACCAAACCACCCCACTTGTAAGTTGGTCTCTATCCATTGGACTAAAAGGCAATAGAAGCTGACACATTTTCAATTTTCTTTCAAAGTGCTATACATTTTGTAGTTAAATAGATTTTTGCCATTTTTTAAGGATGATCCAAGCCAGTAACTCTTGTAAGATATCCAGTCTACATTTCCACTGGGGTATTGCCTGACAATTTGGCAAGAAAGCCATTGAAACAAGCCAGGTGTATGGCTTGTAGTTCACAGAAACATGGATGCTTGGGACTTTTCCTTGTAGATATTTAAGTGCCAGAGCTGTGCTTTTTAATGCATGCACTTTGCACTTTGTTGTCAAAATGACATTTGGGTTCTAAGTTGCTGTGCAAATCCTAACCTTATAGTGCTAATCTTAACCTGAATCCATTTTTCCATGTCACTGTAAGTTCTTAAGGTTTACAAAGAGCTAATAAAGGAAGCAACTGAAGTGTCAATAAATTAAAGCCTCATTTGTTCTCTTTAAAGCCCATTATACTGTTAAAAAACTCCCTATGACAAAAGGAATTGTCAGTCTCAATTTGCACTGTTTTTTTTTCTCTTTTAAACTGCCATGCCTGTTCCTTCTGGATTTAGGTGTTTGCAACAGAGATACACAAAGGAAATTGCTCTGTTTAACGAATTCCTTTGTAGTGCTTTGTACAATTCATTTCTCTCTGGAATAAGACAAGATTCCTGGCAGTTGTCATCTCAGCAACAAAGCAGCATTTCCATAATAATTCTTAGTGGTCTTGAAAAAGAAGCATCCTTGGCCAAAGTTCTTGAAGCATTCCTGGAATCAAGATTTCTGAAAATTCTTCTCAGTCTTCATCAGCCTTGTTAGGTGATTTTAAGTTATTATGAAAATAAAAATGTATTGACTGTTCCACCTGAATTCAACTGCTATGAAATGCAAACTATCTGTTATAATATGGACACGTTTTAAGGGGAAAAAAAATCATAAAAAAAAATTAAGGGGAGAGGGTTATGTCAACCTTGCAGAGGGAACAAGTTAGCATTAAGAAGAAGTACGAATAACCAGTGACTAACTATTATTTTTTAAAATTCTGTAATGAAGTTTTACACCTGGGAAAATTTTTTGCTGAGTTAATTATAGTTTTGGTTGGAAGTGTGCACCCACTTATGTCACAAGCTTATGGTACCATATTTCTAGAAGACGCTTTATGCAAGTGTCATTTTGTAAGGTTGTGTCTGTGTCCATAATATTAAAAATTCTATTCTGTAACCATTCGGTGGCCCTAAAATTTAAAGTTTTGCCCCAGCTCACATTCACACAACTGAATTTTCCTTCCTTTTTAAAGTGATGGGAAGAATGTGTGGAACAGACCATTCCTTGCACTGTCAGCTGGCATCTGTGGGACTCCTTGTGCTGGCACAGCCCACAGCTGAGCCCAGAGTGATGCTAACAGTTGGACACCACACATGGTCTGGGGCAGCTTCACCAGGGCCACCTCAGGGCCCTCTTTTACTCAGTAGTAGAGATGTCACTCTGAGGCAAATTTTGCGCTCAAGCTATGCAACAGTAATCTTCTTTTGGTTTGGAAAGCTTGATGCAATAGATTTAAAACCTGCACTTCTCAATCCCAACACAGACATAGCACTAGGGTATTCTAGTATTATGAATTAATGTCTAATAAATGAGAAGGAAAGGACATATATGGTGCTCATATTCTTTCATTTTACAGTCAAAACACCATTATAAAAAAAAATTCTCATAGCCATGAAATCCTAAAACCTTATGGACTCAGGATTACATCACCAGACTTTGCACCATTCATCTACGTGAATTTTTTTTCAATGAAAATTGTTTGCAAAATGGAGTAATGAATCCTATGACTTTCATGCATTAAGGTCTCAATGAAGAATGAGACATAACTATGAACAGTATATGTTCCTAGTTTTTAATTTTAGACTGGAGTTGATTTTGCCAGTTGTTACTCAGTTAAAATAAATACTCTTAAGCCTTACAGATCTCACAGAGCTCAAGAGAGAGCTGGCATGGCTTACATTGGCTAAGTAAGGTCTATAATGAAACAAATCTGTTTTAAGTTTTACAAATATGTAAGAGATCATTTCAGATTCTTGCACACTTATTGTCTTCTCTAAACTAGCCTGTGAGATTACAATTTCTCCTTACATTGATTTTTTTTTTTTTTGCAAAGTACTTAATCAAAAGAAAGCAGGAATTTAATCTCTAGAAATGGAAGACAATTTTCTGAAGAAGGGAGTTCTCTGCCACTCTTTGTTTATTGATAATAAATAAGCACAAGGACTTCAGTGATACATAAGTTCAACATATTCCTCTGGTAGAAATAACAAGAAAGATGACAATTCATATTTTGATGTATATGTCGACCCACATTTTGTTTTTTACCAAATACACCTCCTCAAATTGTTATGATGGATCTTCTGAACATTATGAAATAGTTTGAGCATCCAACCTGCAGCATAGAGCTGAATGTGGTTTTGAATTAAATAAATTCTAAAGATTTTTCTACCATATCATTATGTTCAACACAGCCTTGACTAGTGAGAGCTACATGTGTGCACAGTTCCCCTCCAAGTTATTTATGGCAGAAGTGTCATGAGAGGGCTACAAGCTGCCAAAGTCATGGCTTTTTCATTCATGTCCCATGCAGTCACTTTTGAGGGTGTCTTTTAAAATTGATGGAATACCTGAGGAGGGTAATTGTCCTGGCATTTTTTGGAAGATGTGCAGAGGAAGGGAGAAGTCTGACAACTGGTGCATCTGGTCAAAGGTTAGGGACGTGCTCATTCCAGTAATGTGAGAGGTTAAATAAAGCATATGAATTAATACCCCTGATTAGGTGGCTGGGCTATCATGTACAGACTATATAGAGAGTTGCCTCTAGAAGCAGGATGTAACTTTACACGTGTTCAGTTAGGGTAAGTTTTGTTTACCTCAAGGTGATATGAATACCCTTGTGTTCCAAAACATGTGAACTGCCCAACTCATGGACACAATGCAACACTTTTGCACATCTTGCAGATTCCTAACCTTTTAGAATTAAGTGGTCTCTTGGGTCACTTAAGCTCTGTGGCACTTAGGTCTTCTACCTAAATGTTTAAAGGATTGTACCCCCTGTGAAGATCATAAATTTTCCAGTCATTCTGATAGTATTTTTTTTTCTCCTGAAGCAGATAATTGCTGAGTGTATTAATTTTTGCTTCCCACTTCGAAGAGATGCCATAAGTATATGAAAAAAAGAAATCAACTGTATCAACTATATCAACTTATTTTCCACTGGTTTTCAATGCTCAGATTTTTCTACATGCAAATTTTAAACAAAACACTGGAATATCTCCCAAAACTTAATTTCAGTTTGTGGTATTGGCAGTCTGCTGTGTTTTGGCTAGTTACATAAGTCATATGGCACTGTTTATATTAAGTCATATAGCTTCCTTGGAATCAGGGAACATAAAGCAGGACTACATAATTGTCAACAAGCTTGTTGCTATTTGTGATTACCACAGAAATTAAGCTTAACCAGAAGTAAATAAGGAATAAAATTCAGAAAATAAAAACTACATTAACTTCAGTGATGTATATGTGTTAAGTCATTAATCTCAATAAGGTAAGTATGAGCATATTAATATCCATTCTGCACACAAAATTTGAACAACATGATACGTTGTATTACTCTGACTGGCACTACTTATCATTAAACATATTTAATTATAAATATTTCATATTTATATATTGCATTTTCTTGCAATTTAATTTTGCAGATATGGCTACTCGTACCTAAAATCTTCCTTCTGCTTGCAATTTCTTCCTTCAAGTAACATAATTACTATACAACACAGGGATTTTTACTCCTAAAATTAATTTGAAAAGCTTTATACCCTCCAAAATATTACTCAGAAGTATGTTCTTAACTAGGAAATAGTGTCAATGGAAACAGCAGTTGGCTTAGGTCTCTGGCTGCCACATTAATGCTGAGGCAGAGCAAAGACGTTTATTTTCAAAGTTGAAAACATTGATCTTATGACAGTGCTCTATTATGATGACTTCATTCCTATAATGTCAAGAAATTGATGAAGAGGTAACCATTTTATCAGCTGAATTGTGCTGCAAGAGAGTGACAGATGTTCAGTCTAATAGTATTCATTTGCTTCATCTTAAATTGACCTTATTTATCCAATCAGGTGCTAGATCAAATTTTCAAGCAAGTCATATTATTTGCAAATGGGACTCTTAATCATAATGTTAAGTGAAATAAAAATGATAGTGAAAGAAAATATGAAAATTTTGGTCCATCTCTTTCCTATTATAATGGCATTTTTTTCTTATTGCTGCATTATAAAAGCAGTGTTTTAAGGTTTAGGGTTCATTTTATGTGCAATATGTAATTTACATACAACTTCCACAACTGTGCTGAATATATCAATATTCTGTGCATCAATGGAGCAGTCAAAAATATCAATATGGTAATTAGAGAAACAGCTTATCTTAGATGAATTGTTGGTTTAGACCATTAACTTCCATAACATGACATTATGAAATTATACAGTCAACAAATAGTTTAATGTTGCAAAGTGTTCTAGAGCTTACCAGTATGGTACAAACTAGAAACTGAGATTGTTCAGAAAGGCAAAATATACCTATCCTAATTCAATTTTCTTCTTGATTACTATTCCTTTAATTTTTGTGAAAGGAGCTTAATTTTTAACAAAGAAGGTAGAAGGTTTTACCGGAGACCAGGGCTTTTGTTGTTGTTGTTGTTGTTGTTGTTGTTTTCTATAGTATTCAGATTTAACTTTTAATGTTTTCTTACAGCCATGACATCCAGGTGCCCTAAAAGTAGGGGCTGCTTGTCTACAGTCCCACTGTAACCAGAGGAGAAAGACTGGCTCTGCAGTGTAAATGAAAAGTAAATCTAATAAAAGTGTTCTCCATCTTGCTCAGGTGAAGTCTATTTCTGCCTGTAGACTACTGAGGAAACCTAGAGTCTGTCTTCTTAAATGAAGCACCTAAAATAGAATTACTTAAGGCTTGTTTTTCACGTATTTGAATTTTGAATTTTTTTCTTCAAATGGCCACTTCACTGTAGGAACTTTAGCTCCTACAATCAAATTAGGAATTGGCAACACTCCTAATAGCCTATATCAGGTTTTAACTTCAGAAGTGATGCCATTCAGAAAACTTTGTAAAGTATAGCTGTTGCAATATTCTTCCCTTTTAATCCCTTAGGGGGAAGAGTTAATCTAATACACTGAAATTTTAAAATCACATTACATTGTCAGAAGCACGTTTCTATTTCCTCAAGGCATTCTTACTGAGATGTTAAATTCACTGTGAAGTTTAACATTTAGCCACTTGTTCTACATGTCAAACGGAGATGGAAATTGTCATCAGGTCTTCAGAAACAGCACACTTGTAAAAGTACATTTTGGGTTCCTTTAGTAAGCAGACTAAATAAACTAATCAATTTTTTTGTTCTTGGGTCACTTAAAGCTATGAATTTGATGAAGGTCTAAGAGCCCATTTTGCTTTATTTGTATGAGGACGCTTTAAATCAATATTTATCTTTAAAGACTCTTTGAGTTGCAATTTCTATAATGCAAGTTTCACTTAAAAAATACATAATGGTTTTGCTTTCTAATAAAGAAAGAAAAGGAGTGATTTTAAGAAAAAAAGAAAAATATAACAAACATAAAGCATGCAAAGCAAAAATAAAAGCAGGAGCAAATCTCCAGTAAAGGTTAGATAAGGGGTTTTAAAAACATTGTTTTGTATGAAGAAAAATGAATACAAGTTTAAGTAACGTCATAGTGCAGGAAAAAAATCCAAAACAGTACATAGACAAATAATATTAAAGCCATAGCAAAAAAATTAAATTAGTTTAAAGTAGTACTTTTTGTACTATTATTATGCTTTTTAGTACCATTTTAATGCATTTAAAAGATAACAGTATGAAACCCTCCTTCTTTATACCTCAAGCACAGTTTAGTTACTAAGTGCTATAAAGCCTGAATATAAAGCCTGATCACAAGGCAAAGATGTTTAGCTGGAAACATCAGCCTTTGGCAATTTAAATAGCAAAGAAGAAAGAAGCTCCAAGCTGGAAGTTCTCATTCCCTTTAAGGGGAATTTAGGGATCCCTTCATCTTAAAGCTGAGGTGAGGTCTCCATATTCTCTCAGCAGCAAGAATGGAGGCAGCTCCTGGAAGCACCAGACCATCTGAAAGGCTTTTTCTTGCTCAAGCCTCCTGCTCTTTTCCTGCTGCTGGCTGACTTCCCCCCTCTGAGGACAGCTGAGGGACACCTGTGACCTGCTGTCTGTGACTCCATTTGGAGTCCCTGCCGGTGCTATAAGCTGCACTTGGCTGCACTTAACACCTCTGTCACTAACATCACTAATGTAGAATGGTAACAATGGCAGCTGTAGGATCGCGCTTACTGAACTTAAACATTTCTTTAAAGAGAAACAGGAGCTTGCAGGTTTGCTCATGGAGCACTCTCCACTTTTTAGCCCATTCAGATTAATGTAGTATTATTTCAGTTATGTAAAGGTTACACAAGTCCACTCCTACATTACTAACTATTAAAAAGTGCATTAAGTACAGTATGTGTTTCTCAAAGTTAAGGCACGGTGCATTTGAATATAATCTGTTTCTATTTGGCATAGTACTTTGGGGTTTAGCAGTGATTTGATCACAAGAAAATTTTGCAGCTTCTGCAATAAAAATAGTTCTTTAAAAAGAACCCTAATAAAGCCATTGTAGATATTGAGACTGCTGTGAAAATTGGTACTTGCACTATGTAATCCATATCTAAAGAAAAAAAAACACTGCTAGAATAAAAGGGAAATTTAAGGTGAAAAATACTACTATGACTTGGGTTTAAATTAATTTTTCATAGCACATGATTAGACTTGAATATCTGATCCTCTTCTATTAAGAAAATGAATATGTGATTGATGGAAAGCGAAGATTTTAATATACACCCCCCACCCCAGATCTTGGCAAGATACTTTTCTAGTTTCTCAGAATTATCTTCTGCCCCAAAGCATATTCATAAATCATTCAATGTTGATGTAAAAATGGCTAGTTTCCACAGAGACCCTGGCTGGTTTCTGAGGCCCTGGAATTACACTGTAGAATGTTTTATTAAATAAAACTTGTTACAGATTAATCAATCTGAAAAATTTAGCTCTTCATTCTAAAAGGAACACTGAAATGCTTGCTAACCTTTCACAGAGAGTGAAAATTATTATCTATTCACAAGCTTCAAAGTAGTCTATGCCTATCACAAAGCTTCATCAACTTATCAATTAAACTTCAAAAATTTAATAGAAAATACCTTGCTGAAAATCACTGCTATAGCATAATATCTGGACACAGTTGGAGAGCCATAGTGTTAAGAAAAATCATAAAAACTTGAAGAAAATATTTCTTATTATTGTGATTACACCAATGTCTTAAATAGATTTGAATGCTTTATAGAAATGAAGTCCTGGAATTTTATTTGTCTATTCCTTTTCCAGAGTTTTCTAACTCCTTACATGGTAGTAAGAATAGCTCTCTCCCTAGACAGTAAGTTTGGATGAAGATCTAGTGAACAATGTACACAGGGTTATAGTGTACACTACAGAGCTCCTAGCAACCTGTCTATGGAGTTCCAGGAAAATAACCTGAATTCCACAGTTCTACCACAATATGCACTGTTGAGATCAAGAGCAACTTGTGTCCTAAGATCAGGAAGAAACACGGCAGTCTAAACTCCATTTCTTTACACAGTCAAGAAAATATTGCCAATTTGAAAGCGATTTTCAGAGAGATTAATTTAAAAAAAAAAAAACAAAACAAAAAAAAATTTTAAAAAATGCTATTAAGTCCATAAAGAGTAAGAGGAGTTGAATAAGAGAGAAAAGCCTTTTGGATAAAAGTTAAGTGCATTGTAAAACAAAAAAATAACAATATTAAGACTAGAGAAGAGGGAAATCTAGAGGTGGCAGATAACTGAAAACAGAAATTAATAACAAAACCAGATCAGGAAAATGCATCTTGTCAACAATAGCAAAAAAATTCTCCAGTTGTTGTATCTGCATACACCTGTAGAAAAAGAGTTCTTATTTTACTGGTAGATAATGGGTACACAGAATAACTAAACTCTTCTCAGTTCAGTTTCCTTTATGAGCTGTATAGCATTTAGTGCAATGTAGCTACCTGGCTGCAGTTCCTATGTGTTAGGGCACTGATTAAAGCAATGAAATTTAGCAAATGCCCAGAGGGAATCTGCAAAACACCTAGTGAATGAAACCTTCTTTCCCAAGCCTTATCCAGTACTTAATCATAAATCTATTATTCCCCTTCTTTTTTTTTTTTTTTTTTTTTTAATCTAAGGTATTTTTTTCTACTACAACTAACGAATTTATGAATTTCTAAGTGCTTGGCTGATTCCTAGAATAAACCATGCATTCATTTTGCAAATGTGGTTGGGAACCATTGTACTAAAGCTTCATCTGGAGAAAGAGAAAATTTTCCTGACACTTTTTTATACCAAAGGGGGATTTTATTACCCCACATTTCAGATAACAAATCTCACCAAAATTTAGAGAATCTTTACTTGGCACTTAATTTAAATTGAAATAATTTTCATGTAAGGAAATTATTTATCTACATTTGAAAGCAAAAATAGTTATTTTAAAAAATAAATAGTATTTTCAAATAATTCAGCATGGTAATCGTTGATATTAACTGAAGAAGAGAAGAGAAGAGAAGAGAAGAGAAGAGAAGAGAAGAGAAGAGAAGAGAAGAGAAGAGAAGAGAAGAGAAGAGAAGAGAAGAGAAGAGAAGAGAAGAGAAGAGAAGAGAAGAGAAGAGAAGAGAAGAGAAGAGAAGGAGTACTTTCAGGTCTCTAATTTTATTCTGCAATTATGTTATAAACGATCTTTAATTTCTCTCTAAAATAATTCTATATATCTATTTTCCTCAAGATTGCATCCTATTTATAAACCACATCCAACCCCTAACACTGTTAACTTTTCTTGAAAATAGCTTAATTTTACAGCCCACACCATTTCCTGACGTAATATGTTAATAGCATTCTTCAAATTTTAAACTGCAGGTCTGGATAATCCTTTTCAAAACATCCCAGAAGTAACTAGTCAATTATTTTGAAATTAATTCTATGTGCAGCAGGTACAAAACATTAGCAGTTTGCTCTGTAAGAGGAACACTTTTTAATTCTTTTATATTCATTAACATTTCAAAACGGAGTCTTTGATATCTTTTCCCCTCTTCCTCCTCTTTCCCCAGTAATTTGTTGGTATGGCACACTTTCTAAAAGGAAGCAGAGTGTTTGACTCAGAGGTTTCTTCAGAGTGTGGTTGTCTCTCCTGAATGCTGAATGTTGTCTCACCCTTCTGAAAAGCTGACCCTAAATCAAGAGGCAATAAAGAGGACCCAAAATTGCAGAAGCTAGTTGCAAATGGTAACGTGGAGTTTTTACCCCTAGCTAGTGTGAATTTAGTTGGGTGATGGTGAGAAAGAGGCTGGGATGGTAAAAGGCAGAGGTGGAAGGACAGGAAGAGTTTTCATAAGATAAAGACAATGTAACCAGTTTTAAAACACTGTGCTATAAGAACTCAAGTCCTTCTCTCTTTAGAGAAATAAATAATTCAGCTGGACGGAAATTTTATAGAGATTTTTCTTTTAAACTAAAACATCATGTTTTCTTGCTGCACAGGCATGAAATTCCCACTGCAATGATTTGGCATTAAAAAGAGTGGTGCTCTAGCAGATTTTCCTCAGAAGCAACAAATAGAAAAAGACACCTTGTATGAGTGAACAGAAGCACACAATAGCAAAGCACTATGCAATATTTTCTGAAAAAATACTGGAAATATTGCAATTTAAAAAGAAGGAAACTCTAACATGTCTTTAAGTTCAATGCCAGTTACATGCATTATTACTTTAATATCCAGATGTTTTCTGTTTTAATCAGATTTTGGTGATTTGATGCAATCTCTTTAGTGAAAGTCAGGAGAATTAAAATCTGACACTGAGCTGCTTAAAACCTCAGCTCAGTTACTTGCCAAAAGAGTGACTAGAAACGTAAAATTTTAATTTTATTTTTTGCCTATCAGAAAAATAATTTTATAGTTTCATGTTTTGCTTATTTGGGGTTTGTAGAAATTCTGAAAACACAGTTTTGCACCACTGAAAATGAAGCAATGAATTCACTGCAATAAATTTTAATAGCAAATGATATTAAAATATTTTTTTACATAAACATGTTATGACATGAATTTCTTGAGCTTCAAAAAGGAACTACCTGTTCTTAGCTTCATCTGATCTAGAGGACATCAGTAAAAGACAGTGTCTGAAATATAATAGATGTTATCCTGAAAAAATATAAATAAATATATTTTTTTTCCTTTCTTTACCCTATGTATCCAAAGAGCTGGTATAAAAATGTAGGCCTTGTGTTATCCCTTGAATCTAACAGTGAACCAAAAAAAAAAAAAAAAAAAACAACACGAACAACAAAAAAAAAGAATTTGGAAGTTGAGCCTTCCTCAAGGGCATTTCCACTTGCTTGATAACACAACATGTCTGCTTTTAAAGTCAATAGGGCATACACCATTATTTGCAACTAAATTAGGATTCTGTTTTGTGACAGCTACTACCCTTAAGTTTGACAAAGACTGCATTTGCAAAGGACTTGCATAAATGTTTGAAGATTGTAGATACTTGGCTTAGTAAGAAGTATCTGATTAGTGAACTAGAGAGGAGCTACATTTAAAAGTCCAGTTGTGGATAGAGAAGGGTCAGTAAACAATTTTTTATTTATGAATATCCTAAATCTGTATAGTTTTGTGCTGATCTTTTTTTCTGTTTATTGAGATATCATATGTTCAGTAATAAGATGTGCAGTAGTATAGGATCTCATATCTTGATAGCACAAAACTGAAAATTCTGAACAGAAAAGCAGAAATCTAGTAAATTCTAAACATTTGATTTTCATTTCTACAGTTCATTTCATAAACTTTTCAACATGGGAATAGAGCTCCAAATCCAGTATGTGAACCCTCTTGAATTTGAAAATTCCTATAAAGAGAACCATTTTCATTTTCCTTCAGCTTCCTGTACAGAAATATGGAAGTTGATTCTTGTAAAATATTTCCAGTGTTAACAACTTTCCTGCCTCTTGTTATTATTTATGTAATTTATTATCTTGAAAATTGGGCTCAAAGAAAATTGACTTTTATTTAAGGGCTTAAACTTTGTTTAATAAAATACAACTCTGTACAGAATCTCTTCTTTCCATGCTCTGTATAATTGTGCATTTCCAAAGGATTTTATATACTGTGTAGAGCTCCATGCTTCAGAACTCAGGCACATGAACAATAGATAAGGTTTTTCCTAATGAATACCATAGGTATGGAAATCCCTCTCACTTTTGCTCTTCATGTGTCGTTGGGGCTGCTAGGAAGACTGACAGCATTGCTCAAATTAAATGGCAGTCTTATGTTTCTGGTTGTGGATTCTTAAACCAACTTTTTAGCACTGAAGCACCTAAGAAATGTTAGCTGCATTCTTGCTGTGTGATGATCCAGCACACACAGCTTGTCACGTAGTCATGAATGTAGTGTCTAGTGCAGCACTTTCTAAATTGCAGTAATTAATTTTTCACTTAAATTCAGTTACATTACAGCTACATCACTGCTGCTGTCACAGTTACTTTCTATTGCTTCCTTTTTTTCCATTTATCATGAGGACAGCCAAGGATCCTTTTGCAGACTACTGTATTGGGCCCTTTTTGATAAGGACAATTTAATGTGCTTCTCAACATTATGCAAGAACTCATTCTTCAGTATTTTGGCTGCTAGAAAAATACTTGTATATGAGATAAATTTCTTGTCTACATTATCTCTGAAAAAATTAAAAATAAAAAAATAAATGCAGTAAATAAAAAAATTACAGCATCTGTTTATGAATATGATATGTTTTGCTTGTTCTCCAAACAAAACATAACAAAACCCAAGCTGCATGATGCTATTAATAGGTTTTTAAAGGACAGTTCTTGCTCTGTCCTTGCTCAAATAACAGCCTTGCATGACAGCAAAATCACAGCAGCCGGTCTGTAAGCAAGAACTTAATAATGTGTATTGTCCTATGGTTTCTAATCTGTCATGGTTCAGATTAGTTTTAAGAACATATCAAAGTATATTACAATAGCATTCCTAGGAATGGAATTTTTTTAAATTTGTTTGCATGCTGTTAAAATAATTTAATTGGTTTCAGAAATCTGTTGACATAAATTAATTCTATTTGTTATTATGCTTCTAAGAATAGACTGAATTACATTGTACGTTTCTATAGTTAAGCACAGGATGTTATATAGTGAATACCTGGAATATTTATTTTGCAGTTTACTAGGCAAAAGCTTTGCATTAGACACACACATTGTCTGTGCACCTTAGAGGGTTGCATGTATTATGAATTAATAAAGAGCACTAGAGATATTTTGTATTGAAATGCCAAACAATTTGTGGCAAACTTCAAAATATAAACTAAAACCTAGAATGAAAGACCTAGTCTAGATTGCAGTTTCTGCTCCAGTCAAATTGTTGCATAATTTAAACAGAAAAGTGGTGCAGTGCATTCAGTGGAATTTCCATTAAATCTCTGCTATGACTAGGAGGTTTATCTGGTAGGTGACTTCCCAGACAGTGCCTGCTGTACTGTCCCAAGTTAACAGCTTTGAAAAGAAACTGAGCAGCAAAAGATTCTCACTTGTACTGCACATATGTGGTAAAAGTAGCTTTGGGACTTCCCTAGGCTATAAATATAACTGGAGGATGGCTAGGGATGGCAGAATGCCAGTAAATTTTGCTTCCCTAGTCTGCGTACTGGATTGTGCCATGGTGATAATTGAACTCATGCTAAAAATGAACCTTTCAGATTTTCAGCATACCTAAATAGAACTCGTTCACATCCAAATTAATAACACCAAGTAAAATATTTGTAACAAAAATGCAAATCCTTAAGATCTAAGGTTATTTATTCATTTATTGAGTTTAGATGTTTCTTTTCCAACAGAAACTGCTGCTAAGGCTGCTTTTTTTAAAGAAAAAAAAAAGGGAAAGCTTTTGAAAAACATGAAAACACAATTCTTCAAAAACATGCTTGTTTTCCCCATGAAATAGGAAAATATGAGCCACTCTCCCTTTCCTCCAGCCAAAAGCCTGCAGCCCTTTTAACGTGGTGCTGTGCGCTCTGATGCTCTTTCAGTCTGTGTGCAGGTTTCTGCAGGGGCAGACACATTCTTTGGGTTAGAAGGGACCTTAAAGATCATCTAATTCCAACACCAGGGACAACAGGGGACACCTTCCACTAGACCAGGCTGCTCAGAGCTGCATCCAACCTGGCCTTGAACTGCCAGGGGTGGGACAGCCACAACTCTGGTCAATCTCTTCCAGTGCCTCACCCCCCTCACAGCAAAGAATTTCTCCCGAGTATTCAATCTAAAAATACCCTCTTTCAGTTTAAAGCCATTCCCCCTTGTCCAGTCACTACTTGCCCTTGGATAAAGTCCATCTCCAGCTTTCTTTTTAGGCCCCATTTAGGAACTGAAAGGTTGTCTCCCTGGAGTCTTCCCTTCTCCAGTCTGAACAACCCCGATCCTCTCAGCATGCCTTCATAGAAGAGGTGCTCCAGCCCTCTGAGCATCTTCATGACCCACCTTTGACCTTGATCTGACAAATCCACATCCCTCTTATGCTGGGGTCCACAGAGCTGGATGCAGTTCTCCAGGTGGAGTCTCATGAGAGCAGAGTAGAGGGGGAGACTCATCTACCTCGAACTGCTGGTCCCACTTCATTGATACAACCCAGGAAGCAGCTGGATGGCTCAGGATATATGATTGGCAAGAAGGTAGAAAAGTCAATCTGAGGAGAATTGCAGATCACTACCGACAAAACTGTAGACCTAGAATGGAGGAAGAATCCCAGTGAGTTCCAGAGTCATCAATTTCAGAACCTATTCTGCCATCTATTACTGGAAGGTGTTTTCCAAGGGTGAATTGAATGCAGGCAACACCATTGCAAAACAGTCAATTCCAGATCTATCTTCCCGGCACAGCTGTAGAGGAAAAGAAGGTTGCCAGGCTCAGAGCTCACCTGCTCCAGGGTGTAAAGAGCTGCAACATCTGTGCTAAGATTTGTGCTGATTGCAGGGGACACAATAGTCTGCAGCTTGTTGAGCCATGCACTGAACTCAAGACTTTAATGTATGGTGTATACATGGCTGTCAACTTACTTTTCAAGAAAGTTATGGGGTTTAGAAATGAGTACAGAAGTCTCCTGCATTGAGGGGTAGATATGAGGAAGACACCCTGTGAGGATAAGCACTGCCAGCAGAATAAGCCACTGTAATTTTCAACATGAAATTGAACACGGCATCTTTTTTTAATAGCTTGAGCCTGAGAAGTCTGGGGGATAAGTGCAGGGAGGCTGATGTGTCACCTGAAGACTGATGGTATACTCTGAAGGTCTTCAGAAAGGCTGAATGGTTCCATTAGACAATTTTTGGCACTTCTTGGTCTTCAGATTCCTTTTACAGTCATCAAAATATTCTGAAGTATGCTGTATTTAGAAAAACAGAGGCTGTTTCAAAGGGACTAATTATCAAATATGCTGTTTTCCCTGAAGCCTGTTTCAGTTCATGATGCTCTTTGGGGACCAGGAGAACCTATATGTGAGGTTTAAATATAACTGCAGCCACATTCTTCAGGTTCTTCTTTGGGGAGTGAATGAAACTGCTTCAGAGAGGCAGGCGTATTCTCTTAGGATCAAACAGAGCATTTGAAGGGGAATAAGTACTTCTGCTGTCCTCTAAGTGTATTACAGCTCTGCTTCTTTTGGGTTAAGGCAATATTAGATATTATATATTAGATGGATATTAGATATTTGAAATTAGATAGAGGAGCTGATAAGAAAAGTATTCTTTGTCAGATTTTATTTTGATCACTAAAACTGTGAATTTCAGGAAAATCAAAAGATGTCTTGAGACATTTATCCACATCATCTTACTGAGAGTTTAAGCAGCTTTGGAATCAAGGTTACATAGATGCAAGGCAAGCAGTGGCTCTGGGACATCCTTTCATCAACTATAATGGCATCTGAACAGATAGAGAAAAAAGAAAATATATTGATGGACCCAACTTCAACATTTTCTTCAAATTATTCTAGGTTCTTTGTGGGTTATCAGTTTCCAAACTAAAGCTGAAATCCTCTATGTGAAATGTATTGGTCTAAAATATCTTAATGGAAAAAATAGGAGTGTGACTTCTGGCCATGTGAAGAAGACAGAGGAGAAATTAAATAAAATCTGTTGCTTTCAGCAAGGTATTCTAATCCAGCTCATTGCTGTGCCTTATAATCTTTATTATGCTCAAGTTTCTACAAGGCAATTAAGAAATTATTATCAAAAAGAATCATGTGCTGAAGCCATGTTATTTGGGTGTTCAGAACACAGCTTTCTATAAATTAAATTAATGTGTACAGCTTGCACATTATCTATGCAGTGTCCATCCTGCGAAGACTAACAACTCAAAATAATTATAGCAAAAGGTTTAAATGTGTCATATGAAATTTCAAATGGATTCTGAAAAAGCAACTTGAAATCAGATTTGGGAAATTTTTTTCTGTTTTTCTTATTCTAATGTTGAAGACACCTACGTATTTTTTTATGATTTTACGTTTTATAGGAAAAAAAGTGAAATGCATCTCAAACTACAAAGTAATTTGGGTTTAATATATGTACATTTACTGTAAGTACATCTACATTTTACGAATATAATTCCTTTCAATATACAGTGAAGAGAGTTTAGATTATAAGAACTTTATACAAAGCTTTAATACAAAAAAGTCTTCTTATTGTGAGGCTCTGATGTGATTTATTCTTGTTTTGAAGGCTCTAAAACAAATCATACTTTGGACTTTTTATGCTTCCTGACTGTTCTATGTACTGGCAAGGTACTGTGCTCATTTCAACTGGAATATTTCATAATGATTGTTCAGTTCAAAAGAAGAAAAGCCCTCACCAAAATATTTCATTTTAAGGAATAGTGCAGTAAAAATTAAATTATCTACTCACAGCTAAAAGGAAACTTTTCAAACAAAAGGAAAATTTTGCTTTACTTAGGACACCCAGTACAACCCTGGTTTTCCTGTGATCTGTGTAAATTAGGAGAAATTTCACAGTCACCAATGCTGCACAAATTTGCAAGTTGTTTCAAGATCAGACTTATTATGATGAACAGTATCACATTAAAGTTAATGATGACATTTCACTTGACATTTGGTGGTTTATAGCTTCTCATTCAGGCCATTCCAGATAGTCTGTACCATGGATGTGTAAAGGGTAAAGAAGACTCTAGGAATAGTGATACTTGTAAAGGTCATCATGATTTCTCTGAATATTGAAGAACATTTGTTTAAATGAAATGCATTGTTATAGAACATCCTTTGGATATTGAGACCTACATAATTTCTGATATACTGTTTATGCTTTCCAGTGGGATGAATATTTGAGCAATAGAGTTTTCCTCCCTGAACCAAGAGGTACCAGCTATCTTTCTGCTTATATTTTTCTATCTTTGCATAAGCCATCACTTTCAACTCAAAGTCTCATTAAGTCCACCCTAAAACTTTTCAAAACCCAGTATCTCCTTTTTACTATGAAAGCTACATTCAAAGGCGTCAAGCAACTGAATTCTTGCTTGAACAACCATATAGAGATAGCATTTAAATCTTAACATATACTGAGCCTGAACAAGGTCTTAGGTTTGGACTACATGTAAACTCATCTGGATACAAATCAATAGTCTATATGCTCTTTCGTATATTTCTGGAGGTGTGACTGGCATAAATCATAAATGCAGGCATTCCTCACCTCACCAGAGCCACATACTGGGAGCTCTTCTGGATATGTGACACCACAAGGTTATGTAATTAAATTTATTTTTCCATAGTTTTTGTGTGATGGAACAGAAAGAAAAAAGATAAATTGTAGAGTGCGAAAACAACCCATCCAGTTTAAGCATGATAAAGGATATTTCTTAACTACTGTAGAAAGTGCCCTGGGTGAGTTATTCTCAAGGCAAAGGGGTAGCCTGGAGGACACAGAGTGGGTAAACCTGAATTAGTGTACAGTGTTATCACTGAAGTAATTTTGAGAAATGAATATATCTCCTTTCCAGAGAAGTCCATCTTGCAGACAATAATGCAACAATCACAGCTAGGAGAGTTAGCAAGACTCTGACACTATATTTATGTAAAGTCAACTCATATTTCCAAATGGGCGTATCTTATTAAGGCCTAAGTATAGTTACCCAACCACAGGATGTGGAATCCCCTCTTCTGAGTAAAAATTGGGTTTCCTGTGTAAGTTTATATTTCCTTTCTTCTTAGTTTTTCAGCTCTCCTGTTGATCTTAAATCTTTCTGTAGAAGCTGGTGACAAGAATTCAGTGGTTAGTTACCCAGCCTTAGTGTATGACTTTGCATTACTTCAGGGCCCATATTGCTGTGTATAAAATAAAATGTGAATTTCTCTCTTGTTAATATTGAAACTCGTAGGAAAGTTTTTAATCTGTTTAAGAACAGCAAATAACATCATGGAAAGGTCTTATTTCAATCAGAAAGTTTTAACTAGGAAGGGTTGTGTGTATATTATTTTCTTATTTTGAAGTTGAAGGACCTTGTAAAAAAGTGGCTGCAGTGATTTTTCTAAAGGGAAATATCAACACTCTTAGTTTTTACTCTCCACCAAGAACAAAAAGTTTCTTCTCATCTCCAAAAGTGCTGGAAATGCATTTCCTCGACTTTTTTATGATTAAATGTTCCACTGAGTGTTGTTTTTTGTTGAGGAAAGGAGCATAACTTGAAGACTTTGATCATTCTACTTTTACCAGATGATCACCATAGCCCATTCATGGTACTGCCAATATTGTACACACATTATAATGTTTTACCTCCTTTTTTGGTTGCTACAATAATTTTCTCTGAATCTAATTAAGTGTGGTGAGGATTCTCTTTCCTTTGTGTTACTCCTCCTGCAAGAAGACAATTTCATACTACAGTAACTGCATGAGGTCTTTGGCTTTCACTGGTTCTCACTCCTTGAGATGTGTGGGAGGACATGTGATGAACCTTTTTCTCTAGGATGTTTTATTGAAAAGAAAAAAGCATTATAGTTGCAGATTGTCTAAAGACTTTGAGGTCTTCAGTCTTTAATGGCAGACTGGGTTAATTATTGGACATTCATCTCTTCAGCTGTTTATCTGCAGTGTCTTTTTACTTTCTCAGCATTTAGACAGACTATGGGTAATTCTTCATGTGCTTTATCACATGACACTCTAGACTGTGACAAGCAAGTCATTCTATTACTTTCAAGTGCTCTTGCCGATAATTTCAACCTGCTTTTTTGGCACATATTCCCAGACCAACAGATGTCTTCCAGTTTGCTTTTTCATTGTCAATTTTAAACTTTCAACTTTATTTGCTTCTGGTTTACTTCTATATCATAGCTTACTAGTATTTTGTTGAATATTGTAAATTGTATTATTCCCCATGGGGGTTTTTTATTAATTTAGGAGTTTTAGTCTAGGCAGGACCCAAAAAATAGTTTTATAGTGCTTAATGACTTTATAGCATTAGTCACAACCTTTTTATAATATTGTCAATGTCATTGTTTTGTACTATATTCTGCTTTGTGTACTGCTATGCCTCTGATGCTGTTTCCTCAGAATTCTTAATGTTTTTCTCCAGATTATGTATCTCAGCAGAGAGAAAAGCAACTACCAAACTTGTAGATATTTTTGCTGTTAATCTATTTACATGGATATTAAAACAACATAGGTATAGGATAAGGATCAAAGTCGATTTCTGGCCTGTGACTTAGGATGTGCAAAAAACTGTAGAAAATTAAATTCACTAAAACTGTGTGTGGATATCAGAAATGAAGGCATTCTGGGTGTCAGCAATGGTACCAATATTGCCTATGCTTGCATAATATTTATTCATTAGGAATTTGATTGTTATTACCTGCAATTGGAAGAAGTATAATATGAAAAATATTTACTTCCACTAACAATAAAGACTGTATTTTGAAAAAGAACCCAAGACAAGAAGCCTTGGAAGTGTATTTTTCTGGGAAACATTGAAAAATTCTGTAGTATTCTCGATACTAAATCCTGAGACTCCACTTTTTTGTTTAAATACAGTATAGAAAATAAGTGCAACTGAAATAATTGTCAGATTAGCATCTAAAAATCTAAAAATTTTACTGCAAGTCCCTGGCATACAGAGATGTAGAAAAAAATGCTATTTAGAAGGCAAAAGCAACCCACTGTTCCATCTTAAAGGAAATGGGTCACAAAACAATTACCTTTTAGCATATTTTCTAGGATTGGATAGTGTACTCAAAAACTGAAAACTGCCCTTGCATGATAAGACTGCTTCACCCCATATAACTACACTTCAGTATTTGAAACAGCAATTCCATCTAGTGACAGGTTACGTTGCACACAAATACATCTTTCAAAATAAAATATTTTTTAAAGTATCAGTTTCTGGAAGAGACTCCTTTTTTAAAAATTAACCCTAAATATCATACTTTTCTTTGTTTTGTCTGTTTGGGTTTTTCTAAATGTTGCTAAGACAATATGCCTCTTCATTTCTCTCTGATGACTGAAGCATTTATGGAGACTTATTTTTGGGTTATGTACTGCCCTGGTAGATGTGCTGTCCACCTCAGCAGGGGAGAAATATTTTTGCAGCCTAAGGGTCTGGGACCATGGCTAACAAATTCCACAAGGCTTCCTGAGAAGCATGAATACTATCTTAAAGCAGAAACAGATAGCCACTAGTTATAGGTCACACCTTAAACAGGATGGCTTTGTGGCGTTCGTTTTCATTTGTTTTTAGCCTTTTTTTTTGGGATGGGGTACAATAGGTTCATGCAGAGGAAAAAATTGTTGTTTAATGATCTGAGATTTCTTGTTTAATGATCAGGTTGATAACATCAAAAACAGTGTAGGCATTAAATATTTAAAACACAAATTTCCCCAAGTCTCTTAAAGACAGCACAAGTGCAAAATAAAGATCTTATTGTTTCTGGGCAGGACAGTCTGCTGTCTAAATTTTTTGGGGTTTAATTTAAAAAATTATATTTCTTTTGCCCAAAATGATGATGCCATGTATGTTTCTGCAAATATGCAGGAAGCTTTATCTGGGACTTTTGCCACTCTCTCTGTTGGTAATAGTGACATTAGGCACTGGTGGACACCTTTTGAATAACATCCCAGAACAAAAATACATTTTTGATTATGTGGCCCATTTGGGTTCTAGACATTCATCATGAGGGAAGTCGATCTCATGGGTCCCTCATTGTAGACAAACATCCTGCTACTATCTCTGACTCAAGAGGAGTTTCAAGAGGGTTTCTGTTTCCTAGATTCCAAGCTATTGTAGAAGTGGTCAGTTCAAAAGGTTCCTGGTTCCTTGTCCTGGTTTAGCTGTTGTAAGTGGGCAAGTTTAGCATTTTCTACTATTTAATGCAGATATCCCAGTATCCGTTGTGCTGGTTGCTGTGTATGAAAAGACCCTCATGCTTCACAGTGATCTCTGTGGGGACTTTTGGGCAAAGGAGTCTTAGGTACTCCAGTTCTACAGCTGATCTCTGTTCCTCATGGAAAGCCTTCTGGAAAAACCACTGCCTGCAGCACATGCCTGGTGACTGATGCACTTACTGGAGCTCAGCTGCTGTTAACAGGCAGGTGAGGAAGGCCTGCCACTCCTTCACCAAGCAGCAAGGAAGCAATCCTGCCCAATTCCTGGCCAGAGTCTCCAGAGCTGCCTGGTTTGGTGCTGCTTCACTTCTCCACCCACCCGGCAACACTAGCTAGTGAAGAATGTCATGAGTAAGGAGAGAGATTTGGCAGGAGGGGAACAGGGCTTTTTTGGAAAGCATTATGTAGTTGTGTAAGAATCATGTAAAGATGGAGATAGGATACATATGGGCACCAAAAGGTATTCTACTGAAGGGGTGTGGAGACAGAAAAGACAATTCTGGCAGAAGAAAGGAAAATATCACTCTCCAAACACACAGCTACCCTTGGCTTCCACAAAGTTTTCCAGACCCTTCCCAGCTTTTGAATTCTTCCAACTATACACATTCCTCCTTTCTGTTCTCTACCTGATTCAGACACCCACAATACCTCCAAAATTTGACAAAACCACTTGCAGTAATAATATTCCTTCTATGCCTTCTTCCTCCTCAGGACAGGCCCCTCGTACCCTTTTGCACTGTTGGAGAACCACAGTGACAGCTCCAGGTCACCCCTGGAACCTCTCCTCTTGCCTTTGCCCAGGGCACAGCTGCCCAAACTGCCTGCAAGAATAAGGACACCTGCTCTTTGGGGCAGTGACAGTCAGGTCTGCCTTCCCCTGTGGGCAATGCTGGGCTGTGCCAGCTCTCCCATGCATCCCACTTAACCATGCTGTCCTGCCTCCTCCTCCTCAGAGAGGGCTGTCCAGTGAAAAGTCTCCCTTCATGGCTGCCAGCTGGCAAGTCCCAGGCCCACAGCACACTCTCCTGGTATCAGGGAGGTCCAACAGCTCAAATAATCTCCTTTGGCCACATGGCACTGCAAGCAAGAGCTGGCCTGTCAGTGGTACATGGCACACAGCAAACAGCAGTCACATAGCTGGGGTTGAAATTTAAGTTGAAATTTTATTTTTCACATTAACTTAACCCTCATATAAAAGACAGGGTCGCACAAAATGCTGTCAGAACATTTTTGTTTTAAAGAGTCTTTTGCCTTTTGAAAGCTGTTTGTTTAGTGATCAGGGGCACTTTGCAATGACTGCATGAGTATCTGTGCTCCTATCCTCCGTGACCCACTCTTCAACCCTGGGGAAAAAGGTGAAGATCTATTTCTGATTGATGGTATATATAATAAGAGTTTTAAAACACTTTCAGTGCATCATCGTAAAATCTAGGCATATTCACCTTTGGCTCAGAGCTCAAATGAAGCAATAATAGATCTTGGTTAAACTGTGAGATTTCTCACTTTGCATTCATATTATAATTTTAGTGCTAAGTATACTGTGTAAGTAATAGAAAATTAATCTTCTTCATAAAATAAGAACTTCAGATGGTGAATGGGGAGTAAGTAGACAAGTCTCAGGAGTCAAACCAGAACTTCTATGTGGAGAAAAGGTGGCTAAAATGAGAAAGGCTGGGGACTGCCTCAAGCAGCAGCCTTTCTCTGCCTGTCTTTTACTGCCCTTGGGACAAGCTGCCCAAATATTATCAATGATTCTAAAAAGCTCTTATATAAGCTGGATGGAGGCTTTAGTTTATCAGGTGAATTCTCCCCAGACTGTTTGTTTTGAATAAACTCAGTCCAAGTCAGAGCTCCTCTTCTCTGACAATAGATCCTATATCTTACCAAAGCATGAGTGGCTCCATGCAGCAGCTACAAGTCCTCTGTGAATGACTCCATGGTGAGGACCATGGGATCAGACAGCAGGAATACTTTCTCTATGTGGAGGTAGGATGCACTCTGCTACAGAAGGCAAGAGGAGCCAGATTGAGAAGGAGGAACAGAGTAGGACCCATGGAAGACAACAACAAGAGTGAGGAAAGCTCATGGGCACACACAGCAGTTTGGGGTGGATGGAGAAGTGAGGGAGCAGAGGCAAGGAAAACAGTAACCAGTAAGAGGGAAAGAGGTGAATAAAGTCTGCAGGAAGAGCGAGAGGTGACAGTAAAGTGAAAAAATGAGAGGAATCAACATAACTGGAGTGTCCAGAGCAGAAGTTCAAGGGGGAGTTCCAGTGGATGAGGGCAGCACCTGCAGTTACACCCCGTAGCGCTGATATCCCACTCTGTGTAGTCTGGTATGTTGTAGGTTTGGTTTTTTTTCCCATTTACTGGATACAGAAGATTGGAACAAGCAAGCAAAAGTGTTCCCTCACACTAAACATGTAACTTCATCCAGTCAGTGGCACACTTTGCACCCTTTGCAGTGTTTTTCACTCTTACTTTGTCCCCACTCCCAAAGCACCATTTATTCCAGCCCTCCATCCCTGCAGACAAGCAGGGAGCATCACTGCATCAAGGTGGGCACAGGTTCTCAGTGTGCCTCTTGCTAAAAGGCCTCCAGTTTGTGTTTCATGCCAGCAACTTCTCTGGCCACAACAGTCTGTAAGCTGACCTTGAGAGAGAGACAACTTCTTTGAGCTCTAAAACTGCATGCTTTTCCCAGGATGTGCCTCACCAAAAAATATTAACTGTATTTGTTGCCCTGAGTGAATGGTCACACACACATACACTTATTCATTTAATCCAAACTCATATTTAATATTGTACTAGCTTAAATATGTAAATAAATGAGCTTATAGCCAACACCAGAAGTGTACATTCCTGCTTGCATGAAATGGGAAAGGAATCCAATAATGGACTCCAGCCTTGGAGTGTACTAGGTTTCTTTCTGAGTTGGCTAGCCAAACTAGGGAGGTCTCAGCACCTGTTTCCTCCCCACACCATTTTCATCAACCTTTTTCCCTCCTGATTCTATTAATGAAGGGGTTCAAAGTGCTGTTCAATGCAAGTGTAATAAGCAGGTTCTCTTCTCTGCTCCTTCTTTAGGGTTTTTTCCTAGTTTTCACTCCTGTTGTTTTTTCACATGTCATTTTTCATTGGTGTAATCCTTCTGCCTTAAACGGCTTTCCTGTGAGATCACATTGCTCTCAGAACCATTGCACACACTGTAAATTGCATACCATAAAAAGTCTTCATTGTATTACACCTTCTCAAGCACACAAGATTCAGATTGCTTTTAAAGTTTTAGAGAAACCATGCACCATCTGGGGCAAGGGCGTCAGACTGCTTTGTCTGAACCTGCTTCCCTCTTATTTATTCTCAGTTTCATGCAACACTTCCCTGGTGTTTCATATACTGGGAAAACAGTCATGATAAAAAAATAAAATACTCAGAATGTATGAAATGATGAGATTAATTTTACTGTGGCAGTTTTAATCTCTTCCCTTTTGCCCAGCATATTTATGAAGTTTATTAAAAATCTTTGCTAATGCACAGATTAACATTAGGTTGCTCACTGAGTACTCAAGCCTCTCATTATGAATGAATAGCTAAGCTTAATCCTCTAAAACCCAAGTAGTGCAAAAGTCAACACCCATGTCATGAATCTATAACACTGCCTCTTTACACAATGCTTGATGTGTATTCAAGCCTTTACCCTCATTGATGCTCAAGACCTCAGACTTCAGGGTAAGTTGAGTACTTGACTAACATAGATTTGTGCTTAGATCAAATATAACACAAAAGGCTATACACAGTGTGGCTGTAATTGAACCTAGCCATATAACACAAAAAGCTGTCTACAATCTGTCTGTAGTTAAACCTACTCACATAAAGCTTATCACCCTCAGGAAACCATTATATCTTATTTTCTCATGCCCCCATGACTCTTCTCAATAAATTGTAGAAGGAAGGTGAAGGACAATACTGATGAGTGTGTCATATGCATCTTGATGTTTTCTGCAGCCAGGAGATACCATATATTTATTTAGGGACCAAACATAAAATAAATGCCAAACATCAATCAACACAAAAACTGTTTATTTCAGTGCTACTTGGCAAGCCTTTAATAGAAAGCAAAGCCTGAGTCTAGCCACAAGAATGAAATTTCTGTATGAAAACCAAAGGATGCCAAACACAAACATAATAACATGAAAGTAGGATTGCTGAAACACTGAAAAGTGAATGCCTTAGTGTACATTTGTTTAAAAATTTTTAAAAAAAAGTTTATCATTTTATTCAGATCACGTGTTGGCAACTCCCAATACAAATGCTATAAATTTCCTTTTCCTTTAGGGGTAGAGTTGAGGCACACATAGACCACAACAGTAAGTTACTGACATCAATGTATACTTGTGGCTTTGAAAATTTTGGCAAATTTACTCACTGTGTTATGAGTTTATCAGTTTTCATAGACTCAACAGAGGTTATTATCAGTTCATGGGAAACTTTCCCACACCACCTTCTCAGTGTACAGTTTTCCTCTCCCCAGCCAGCTGTGGTTTTCTACCCAGACCTATGACACATGTCATTCACATTCACACACACCCCCAAAAATAACCTTGCAAAAAGAGCCACTTATGAAGTAAAATTGTAGTAGAAAATTTTCAAGGTTTTAAGTGTCTTTTCTTTCAGATAAATTTGTGAATATATATGAATATGGAAGCATGCAAACACAGAGAGAAAGCAAGTGTTCATCTGTGGGCAGTGTGTTTATATCTACAGTGTGTTTTATTCAAGTTTGAGTACACAATTTAAAGAGTCTAACATATTTTGTATGGCTTTGAAAATATCTGTTTTGGTATTCTATCCACTCTTCAGCCTCACACCAATGAATAATCAACAAGGGATTAAATTAAAATCCGAACGACATCTCCTGCATGTGCTAGAGGAAGTCAATGCTTCATTCTGCAAGATGTGGATGTGCCCTGTGTATGAACTTGGCACATTGAAAGCCTATGAGTTGAATACTAATTTTTTTTCCCATGGTGGGCCCTATCCAACTCCTACTAGTGTCAATGGGCACCTTTTCACAGAATTCAGTAGTGCTTTCAGCAGATTTTTAGTCTCTTTGTTTTTAATAGGAATGTGAAGAAATAATAAACCTAATATTTGACCAGCTCTTTGATATGAAGTGTTTTGTACTTGAGAAGTTAATTTACTATTTACAGAATTTAAATTCAGAGCTCAAATAAATGTAATTTGCTGATACATAAACACAGTTTGACTGCTCAATGGTACAAAAATGTATTCAGCAAATCTGCTCTAGTCTTTACCATGGAGTGTTTTCTGAAAGTAAAAGGCTATTTCTTAACAAGTGAAAAAAGCTGTCACGAAAAGAAAAGACATGTATTTATTAATTTATTCATTATGAGTCCATTTAGATATCTGGAAGCAATTTTAAGATTTTTAAGCTTTTCCTTTTTCAAAAAAAAATTATGCTAACTCAGCCTTAAGACTACAGAAAATTTGGACACGTATATCCATTTATCTCCATTCACATCTATTAAGTTAAAACCTGAATATATTTTTTATAAGGCAAAACTACTTAGAATATAAAGAATCTGAAAAAAAATTCATTTTAGTGACAAATATCAAGAAATGGGTTAAAACATCTGTTCAGTTGCATGGAAAACTCTGATGCTCCCTCCAGTTAATATCACTGACATGCAGGGCAATAAAAGTTGAACAATTGGATTGTAGTGATTTATTCTCAAGTTCATATTCAGAGTTTCAGCCATGTGTCTGCCATTAATGTTAATAGGGGTTACACAGCCAAAGCCAATTTAATCAAGAACATTTTCCAGACTTAGAAACCTGTCATATGACAGAACATGTTTTTGTTGTTGTTGTTGTTGGGGGTTTTTTTTGTGTGTGGGGGGGGGTTTTCTTTTTTTTTCTTCTCTAATGAGATCATGGTTTGCAGTAGAAATTCACTGTGCCTTAATATGAGCAAAAAGAAGTAGGAGGAAGTGTACGCAACAGATGCTGGGTAGATTGTTATTGCAAGAAATGAATTTTCACCACAATGCATGTTTTGGCTGGGTAATTTTCTTCCTAGTAGCTGGTAGAGTACTGTGCTTTGAATCTATGATAAAAATAGTGTTGATGACACAGGATTACAGAATTGCACATTGGGTAAGTTTGGAAGGGACCTACAAACTGATGTTTGAGCTGTTGCTGAGCAGCGATTACATTAAGTCAAGGAATTTTCAGCTTCTCACACCACTTTACCAATGAGGAGGCTGGGGATGCACAAGAAGCTGTGATCATGACCCAGAGATGGAGATATGACCAAAACAAGCCAAAGGAAAACGACCTCATGCTCAGTATAGTAACTGGGAGGAAAGTTGGCCAGGGCAGCTGCTCAGGGACTGGCTGGGCATCAGTCACTGAGTGGTGAGCAATTTTATTGTGCTTGGTTATTGTAATTCTTGTATCATTCCTATTACTCCTTCTGTCTCTCTCCTAATAAACTGACTTTTTCTCAACCTACAAATTTTACTCTTTTTTTCCCCAATTCCCTCCCCCATCCCACTGCAGGAGATGGGGGAGGAGTAAGCAGCTGTGTGGTGTTCAACTACCTGCTGGTTAAGCCATGACAGCCACTAACAGCATGTTCTCCACACTTCACCCACAAGAATGCACTCGATAGGAAACAGGGCTCTGAAGCTGATGATTCAGACAAAGCTTAACACAACCAAGACTTTTGAGACTGATGTGCTCAAGTTAAAATTGTGCAAGCTCTTCCACCTCTTTGAGGTAGTGAGAAACAGTAATCCTTGCAACAGAAAACATATTTCAGCTTTGTTTTTTTTTTTTAATTTGCTCTTTTGTACTGTAAAAAGCACCTCACTGAGGATGTCTAACATGCAGGAAAAGTTAAATTAGCTTTGTGAAACATTATGAGATCCCCTCACCTTCTTCCTTCTTGAGGCGTTTAGACTGAAGGGAGAGCAGTTTTCAGTTACAGCCCAACAAGTCAGTGTGAGCCCAGACTGCAGCAGCCAAAATGGAACTGACCTGCACCTGAGCTGGGTGCATTGGCAGGGATGACTGGGTGTGAGAAGGTCCCCAGCTGATCTTCCTCAGCACCTTCAGAGCTGGTGCAGACAGGACTCAGGGATGTAAGACATGATGCCTCTTTAAAATTATCACCTTGCTCAGAAACTCGAGGTGAATACCTATCAATGGTACTTGTTCTGTGTGGTGCTGGAAGGGAAAGGCAGAGGAGTGGAGAACATGTATGTATTCATCACTAACCAAAGCCACCTGGCAGCACAGAAAAAGAACTGTTGACAGGTCTGCCTCAGGTGGTGGGGTTGGGACTGCAGAAGTTATTGATCTTTGTTGCAAACAATTTAAACTACTTTGGAGGAAAGATAGTACCAAAATATAGTCTTGGTTTTTTCCTTCCCTGAGCTACATTTTGGCATGAAGTTTCATTTGCAAAAAGTACTTCCTATCGAAGAGGGGGAAAAACACTATCTGTACCAATTAGTCCTGTATCCTTCTGTCCAAACTTCTAGTTTGGGTTTTTGTTTTGTTTTGGGTTTTTTGGGGGGCTTTTTGTTTTTGTTTTTGGGGTTTTTTTTATGTTTCACCTTAAAATAGCAACCTTCAAAGATGTCTTTGTATGGATGTGATTTCCAAATTGTTTAAGCTGCAAACTCTAAAACATTTCAAAGCAGAAGGAACATAAAATGTATGATATCATTTTTCTAAGCTGATAATCTAACTAATCCAATTTAATCAGACAATAATATTTCCATAAGATTAAACAATTTACACCATAGTGCCAATACCCCTTTTTCTCAAAGAAAAGAGAAAATGGAATGTAATGTTCCATTAACCTATCTTGGATATATTAAACTATGAAATCCACTGAAAAAATGAGTGAATTGTCTTGTAAAGTCAGCAAGAGTTTCTTACAGTGTCAACCATGCTTTAATTCATAAATTTCTTTATTACATCCTGCAGCTGGTTGAAAACATTCACATGAATTTTAAGTAATATGAAGCATTAACTTTGTAGGTTCACTGTAGAAGATTATAGATTATATATAGACTATAGAAGATTAAACACAAACTCATTTGATAGCTCTAATCTTTAAAAAATGCAAATGCTTAACAACTTTTCAGACTAGTTAGAAAAAAAAAAAAGAAGTCTGACAATCTGATAGAACATCCCTAAGTGCTTCCATTTCATTCTTTCCTCCCCAACACCACACAAAAGTCTTCCAATCATTTTTTACCCTAGGTTATATTCCAGGTTCTAAAGCAAACCCTTTTTATGAGTAGCAGTAATACACAGTTGCAACCTCAAATACAGAAAAGTGTTGACTACACTTGTAACATTAACCAGGTGGCAATCACTGAACATTGTATCTCAACAAGGACTCCCCACTATCTCCCTAGAAAAACTTTGTAAAAGTTGTGTTTTAAAGAAAAAGAGCATTTTAATTGAATCAGACAACCTTCTCTCTTCAAACTGCTGATGGAGGCCAGTAGTGGCAATTATCAGATGTACAATCCTTACACTGATGAACCAACAAGCTGTACTCTGACTCTACAGCTTTCACCTCCGTGTTTATATAAAACATCTTTGCAGGTGTGATAAAACAGCAAAAATCTCTATGCATCCTCACCCACACTTCACACTTGTCTACATTTCACCAGTTATAATTGTATAATTTTTTATGATTGTAGCTTATCCTGGCATCACAGAGAGCATCTCATCAGCATTCCATTAATGCACTCTGTGGCTCACTTTGCTGTCCCCTGCAGGTGAATGTCTGAGATAAGTCACTCCCTTATATGTCCACAATTGAAGGAATCTCTGTTCCTCTTTGCTGGCAGTCCGACAATGAGCATTGTCTTATTTTGTGCGTCTTCTCAACAGCTCCTGACAGAAATGCTCTGTTAGTATGTACACTTTAAAGGAAGGTTTAAGTCTCATTAGGTCTACTAAAAAAAAAAAAAAAAAAAAAAAAAAAGCAACTGCACCTTATTAGGTGAAAATGAGAAGTTTTGCAGCACTATTCTAATACATCTCATGGCAGGGACTTCATAAATGAGCCTCCCAGCTTATCTGGAAAGCTGAGTGGTTTTCTGCCCACCCACTTTGGCCCACAGCCCAGATGACCTGTCCACAAGTCCCCCCGATGCTGGGGCTATGCAGCTGCCTGTGATTGCCCAAAAGGGCTTCTCAAAGCCAGCCAGGGAGATTATTCCACTGCTAGGGCTTCATTGCCTTTTTAGGAAATACTGCAAAGTTTAGGCCCATGTGGTAGTTAAAGTAGTTACCCATAACCTCTGATTTTAAGTCTTGCCATTACAACTCTATCATGGCCGTGATCAGGGCTTTTTCTTTCACCAAAGGAATTTACAGTGCACAACTTCCACAGGTTGTGAAGGTAGATAATAAATGTGAGAAATAGGAGGGCACTGAGTGGAGTATTCCTCACCTTAGTAAGGAGAAAGGCAAATATGCAGATATGTTCTTTTTTTTTTACTTGCTGAGAAGTAAATCTTCAGAAGTATAGCTTGTATCTTAGAACATAATCACTCACTCTCCCTGTTTTAGTGTCAGCATAAAGAAAATTGTGCAATAACACAGCAGGTGTTAAACATAATAATATTCTACACAAGAGAAACCTTTGACTGGTAACTAAATTAACAGGAAATTGATGGAAAAGGTCTAACTGCTCTCCTGAATATCCAGATCTGAATGATGATAAAGAATGCTGGTTCATTCTTCCCATTTAGTTTAGGTAAATGAGTTTCTGGGATCTGGCCCAATTATTCTGTTTCATTTCTGGAGATAATTTGGAATGTGTCTAGATATGAAGAGATGCCAAAACACCCTAACTGAGAAATTTATTTTTAATGGTCACCTTCTCTGTTGAGTAATTTGGTTTATACAATGCAGAGATCAGTAATTATTAGATCTCAGTGAGCAGCTCTCTACTTTTCTTTGAAATTCCCCTTGTATCACTTGTTACATTTTTAGACCAGTATGGATCTTTCTAAAGCTGAAAATTTGCCTTTTAGACTGTTTTGTGTATTTCATTAATACCCCCAGCTGTACTGATTTTAATTTACTGATGCAAATAGGAGCCTTTCCACTGAGTAAAACCCTGCAAAATGCCTGAAACTACCAGAGTCATATATAGGCATCCCATACTTTCTCCATGTGCATGATGGAGAAATAAGACTGGTAGTATTTTGACATGAAGAAAGAAATATTTCCTGTTTATGATACACCATCTTGCTTTACCTCAGATTGCCTCAAAGACTGGCCAGGGTCCATCCATTTGGAAAATGCACAAGGAACTATCCAACTTCCTTACTGATATGTTCCTGGAAATCTACATTGCTACAAGCTGATTGGAATAAATGCATGTGTATTGCTTATAATTGTATTGTGAAAAGCTTCAATTTTTTAATTCCTTTAAGAAAACCTATTGGCTCCATATTTATTCATCAATCTGTCATTAGCTTTAGTCCACCATTTTAATGTATAGGTGGCAGCTGTATACTTCACTCTGTGGGAATTTACTTGTGACCTCTCATCCATAACATATGTTTAACTTTTTCCGTGTTAACCAGATGAACATTGATTTAACTCCAAGATAAGATTCTAGTACAACAAATCACTTTAGGAAAACAGCAAAATAGACAAATGAGTAGACATGAAAAATATAGGAATCTTGGTGATTTATTCCACCTTCCTGAACAGTGCAGTATGACTAAATGCTGAATGACTTTCTATCTCCTTTCAGAAGCCTTTGCTTACATTTCTAAACTGTATAGACCCTTAGCTGGGGTCCTCCTGGATGGTGTTTGAGGCTGGCCTGGCTGTCCCAGAGAGCTGTGGACTTGGGAACACAGACTGTCTAGGGAATCTAGGTCCTTTCTGAGCAGACTGCAGACTTTATTAGCTTTGGATTTCACAGTTTTTAAATGTCCTTTCAAAAGGAAACTCTCATTTTATGGTGGTAAATTGTGTTTTTAAAATATACAGAATTGCAATTATGTAACAAAATTGATTAGATGGTCACAATTACCAAATAATAAAACATTGGTGTGAACTTATCACCTTTTATTCCATATTTTGTGTTGTGACGTGAAATCATGTTCTGTTTTGTCATTTTTGCAGGTTCTTACAAATATCTTTTTAAGTATCTAGTACACAGTATCTTGATTTACTAACGAAACAAACATCTTGCTATTCCAGGAATTGTTTTCTTGGTCTGTATGTCCATAACTTTATATATTTGTATATGACAAAAATATAATTATAAGCTTTTTTTTAAAATGTGTAGTTAATAACTGCAATAGCCTTCATTTGTCACCTGTAGAACTGAGCAGAAAGTTGCAGTAGTCTTTCAAAGAAATGCTGGAATCCTATTATGAATCAATCTCTGTATTACAGAATGAGGCTCATGTGTATACTTTAGTGAAGAATTCGTGGAAGCAGAAAACTACCTGTTCTCCCCCAGGGTAATGAGTCTCTGGTGCCTCATTCGCTATTGCTGATCACTCAAAGCATAGAATGAGGAAAGAGTAAAAAATATTGAATAGGCTGCAGAAGAAATAAGCACATCAGAAAATATTTCATCAGCACTGTGTTGAGATGCTTAGCGGAACTCTTACTTGGTCTTTCTACTCAGAAAAAAAAATGCAAAAACATAATACCAGAGACACAAACTACTGTTAGTTTTCTGTTAGCAAGTAAAAATAAACCTAACAGGCCAAAACAAGTATTTTTTATGGTGGAGGAGGTAAGAACTAATGAATCTCAAAGTTATATTGATATATGCATGTTTCTTTATTTATTTATTCCAAATTTATTCCATATATGTGTATACATATGCATATGTAAATATTCTTGTCATTAGGAGGGGTGCTGCTCCACCTCCAGTAAATCTTTTGTTCCTTGGAGAGTTTGCATTTTTAAGCTATGTTCCAGTAGACTGAGGAGAATGGGCTGACTTCTGCTGAGATGGATATGTGAATTCTCAGAAGGCACACATAGATATATGCACAATAGTTCCTGAAAACTGGCAGGTCTATCCAAGTGCTGCTTTTGACTCAACTGACTATGATCATCATGACTAAAACAGGGAGCTGTGAACCACAGACAGTCAATGTCCTTTAACATGACACTGGAGCCTTCATACAAAATGTGGGACAATAATTAACAGTGAAGGTCAGGATTTCACAAATGCTATCTATGGATGCATCACTACCTTGATGGCATGTAATGTTTTTCTGAGAATTGCTAAAAGTTTTCCCTAATTCAAGCTTCAGAGAGACAGTAGGAAGTAAGCAGGTATATTAATTATACCAGAATAAGGTTGTGTAGTGGGAAAGACATATTTTGTCCATGCATTTTCAGAATAGCTTCTTTTGTACAGATAGGAATAAGCAAGTTTTATGTGGCAGTTTGCAGAGACATGTTGACACAGATTAAGATGCAGAGAGGGAATTTGCACAGCCATCAGAGCACTCCACAAATACTAATAAAGAGCTCAAGGCAGTAACAACCAGACATGGCTATCTTAGAGTTTTGGTCCTTTTATATTGGTTATTTTCTTACTTCTGGTGTGACTTTATCGACTATGTTTATGCCTGTGCCTAAAGTGTGTCAATGGCTCATTCTCATTAGTGTTTCTCATGTCAGCCCCCTATAATGTCATGCATGATGGCATTGTTGTTTAATAAGCCCCACAGTGTGAATACCTTGCCTGCTGTGGAAGGATGGTAAACAATCTTGTATCAAATTTATCTTGCTATGCAACGCTCAGGCAGTAACCTATATAGTGTCCTTTTATAGGGCACTACCATTTTTATTTTTTTGCAGTTTTGGAAAAACAAGCAGGGCTGATGAATAAACAGATGGAACAGAGTATCAGAAATAGATATGCAAAATTAGAACCCAGACAGAAAAACCTTAAAAATTAGTAAACTAATTTATCCAACACCAGAACTCCCACAATATTTCCAGACTTTGAATACATTTTTTATTTTTTAACCTATGAAGAGTAGGTGGAACAACAAAAATAGGTCATCTGGGACTAATCAAGCCTATGAAAATGACCAAGGCAACTAGGAATGGAAATGGAAAACTAGAAATGGAAAAAAAACCCTGGTGTTTTCTAATGTATAGCTCTGATATTTATGACTACTTCTGTACAGCACATTTTCTTACCACTTAAAAAAAAATTTCTATTGGTGTTTAAATAGATTTAAAGATGTACCTAAGGAACCAGTGCAGCATCCAGTTAATAAAAACAGACAAATATTTTCTATCTGATACCCTGTAAACTTGTAATACATTAATATATAGAAACATCAGGTAAAATACATGCTGTGCGTAAGCACACAATTTAAATCACCTGTCAGGAACATATGAAACCATAGATAAAAATGTTATGTAAATGTTTGATTCACATTTGTGGGAATGCAGTAATTTTATATTTGAATTCTTGTAAAAATTAGAAATTCTATGAAGAGTATAGAAATGGTCAAATATGGCCCTTTAAGTAAATATTAATGTTTAATCCTTAGTAGTTAACTCACTTTATAATTATGTAGAAGGCCATATAAGGTACAAAATATGCAGCAGCTCTGTCTAATTATACAGTGATGCTATTTCAGTATAAAAAATGTGTACATTACTAAGTTGTGTACATTACACTAAGTGTGTACATTATTTTTGTGCTAGCAATGTTATGGAAAAAGTAAACCAAACTGAATATTTAATAAACGTTTGTTTTGGCCTCATGTATTAGAATATAAATGCACTTTTACTTTTTAAATATATTTTCAGATATTTGTTGCAATGATGTATGTGTCATTTTAATAAGCAACACTCTAACACTGGTAAATCTGACTGGTTTTCTTCAAAATGTTTAACTGAAAGGATTAAATTAATTTTCTGTTCTCTTGCGCAGTAGGGAATCCAGGTGTCTTAGTTCTTTAACTGAATCTGCCCTGTTACAGCCTACGTAAGGATGCTCTGGTTAAAGTTTAATCCAAGGGCTGATGAAGCTCAAGATCACTCAGGTGTGATGTCGACTGTGGTTATTGGATGGTTTTTTGATAGCCAGATGGATTCACAGAAGAGCACAGAGCTCCCATTAAGAAACACTGGATGAACTGATTATAGGACCCAGTATTTTACTGTCAGACCTAACTGTTATCATAACAAATTTGCCTACATTTTACAGTGGGGGGCTTGGGCTTTGGGTTTGTTTCATATTTTTCTGATTAACCATTCTGATTATTCAGATAGTTAGAAACATAGCTTTAAGACTAGACTGACTCATAGTTTATATCCATTTGTTGTTTTTCTCATGTGATCCTCGTGTTTTAATAATTATTTAAGGGGTTATTTATATAACCCCTTCCAGTGTTTACCCTATTATGCTTTAGTGGTATCATGTGTCCCCTCAGCTGCTTTTCCCTGCTAGAAATAAAAGGAACTGCTACCTGATATGTAGGAGGCTCTGGTCTCCATTCTCCAGTCCAATAGCCTAGCTCTGGTTTTGTCTCTGAATTTGTCTCTTTTTTTTTGATACATTATCATAACTGCACACATGACCATGCCCAAATCACCTATGACAGTGGTACATGCCATGTTCTATTTTGTTTAAACCAGCTATTGACTATATTTCAATGCATGTGACAGTATTACCCAAATGCCTTTTGATAACAGTGTATCTACTAGATCTTTTTTTCTCTTTAGTCACTTCCAGATGGTAAGGTGCTAGATTTTGTCAGAGATTTCTGTCTCTTTCCCATAAGTGTATGTCTTGGCAAGCAGTATTATTGATTTTGATCTCTCCCAATGTAGGTTTGGAAATAGTGTCCCTATGTTATGCTGGTTCTTCCCTTGACAGTACTTCTCAACTTTATTATATGTTTCTCAACTTTCTATCACACTCAGCTACAGTCCAGCAGTGTAGCACATTCAAAAATAAAAACCCAGAATTAAAACCAACAAAACCCAACAATAAGGAATTTGGCTTATAAATCTTTCTTTTGAAAATTACTTAGTTAATTTCTGTAAAGGTACCAAAGGTACCCAAAGATGAATAAGTAATGGCATTTTCAAAAATTCTCCAACAGTCACTGCCCACCATTTGAAGACATATTAGGATTTGGTTTGCAAACAGTATTAATATCTTGTAGTGCATTGGATATGGTTTTTCAAATGGTAGAAATCATCAGCAGGAACATTTGTTCAACTCTGCTTACACTTCTGACGGGGGAGAAACACAAATTACCCATCTTGCCAAGTAGTTTTGTGTCACACCAGGATGTTTCAGCTCATGTCACTGTCTCCTGTGCGTCTTATTCTGAGAATCCCTGGGGAAAGCTTGTCTGAGACAGGATTCCACTAGATGTAAAACATAGAAGTCCATCTGTTCATTTAGCCCTTGATTTAGTGCCTTCAAGATTTTTTGTTCTCTTTTGAAGTCCTTAAAAACATTTAAACTGTAGATATGAGTTTTAAAACATGAGAATATCAGTGTACAACTCAAAGCATTTTAATTTCTCATGTTTAGCCTGGGTTTGGTTGTTTGAGTCTGACCTGGAAAGTGTCCTGAACCAGCATTGCTGTTTCCTGGCTAAGATATGATCCTGTAGTACCTAACAAATACCCATTAGGTAAGGCTATTCAGAAATATCTTAAATGGTTATTGAAAATAACAGACTTGACTCTGCTCTTTCCAAGAAGTGTATAAACTACACTTGTCCATTCCTGGAACCCAGCTCCTTTCTGTCAACCAGTTGTTAGATATCAGCATTATTAGGCTGCTTATAAAGATAAGTCCATGCTCAGCTTAGAAAATTCTTTCCAGCATTTTGCTAAAGGGTGTCAAACTGTAGATAACAATAGTTTAAGATTCAAGTTTTAAATTAGACTCAAACTTGGAAGCAAATTTAGGCCTAACCAACAACATACCTGCACCATGCAGGAGATGTGATGGCAGCCAGAAAGTTAATTGAAGCTAACAGAAAGTGGAGAGATGTCACTCCATCATGTCTATGTTGTACAGCTAGCTGTGATTAGACTATTACACTTACCTTACTAAACAGGTAAGTGATTCAGAAGTGTTTTGAGAATTGGACAGCACAGCATCCACAAGAGGGAAAAGCAATTTAAAGATGAAATATTAAAGCTTAAAATATACATCAAGGCTGTCAGCAAAAAATATCTGACAGAATGAGATTAGTTAATCATAATTTTATCATAAAACATCATAGTATCAACTAAAAAGTGATGAGGGGCAGATAAACAAGAAGAAAGCATTTCATTTTAGACAAAGAAAAAGTGTTGTAGTAAAAATGCATCCCGGCCCAGGGTATTGTGCCCATTATTCAGTACCTTAAACTGAGAAGGGAGAAAGCTCCTTATTTTATCTTTGAGTTTATCTATTTTATCTTATTTATCTATTTTATCTTTATCTAGGATTTTTGAGTGATTTTTTTAAATACATATTTAATACATATTATTTCATTCTTATGTAGCTATAAAGTTTAGTTTCTCATTTCCTGCTATGCATCAATCATTAAAAGCATTAGTGGGACATTGTCAGAATGCCCTTTAGGTGAGTGGATTTCTCTAGTACATCCCTATGTAGCAGGGTACAACTCCATTGAGTTGCTTTTAGCTATACAGGAATTTAAACCAGAGCAGCTTCATCCAGAAATTTCATTGTTATACAGAAAGAAACGGTTTATAAAAATGCCATCACTACAGGCATCCTATGGAAAGTTGTAAGCCACTTATAGTTTAAACAAGAAATGTGACCCCAAGATTCATTAACACTGGCACCTACACACTTAGGTCAGGTAGGCTTATTTTGAAATGTCTATCCTATAAGTACCTTGTAAGGAATTCTTCTATGACACTTGACAATCTAAATTTTCTTCTCCTTTCCATAAATTTCTCATTCAGCAGGAGGGCTCTAATGGAGTCATAACTGAAGCGTATAGTAATTAACATTTCTTCAGTCATATCTTTATGGTGGTTATTACAGTTAGAAACTTGCTGGTGTGAAATCTTATTCATCAGGTGCACTGTTTCTAAGCATCCAGTCAGATGAGCTTATTCACATTTGCTTCTTTGAGTGGCAACAATCACTGCCAGTGTAAACTCAGTGCAATTATGAGACGGTGATCTGCTTCTATTTTGGCTTGCAAATCATTTGCAAAATTGGTAACTAATTAGGACATTCACTAATACTATTTATTTGTCAGCCAATAATAAAAAGATTTTGTATTAATTTTCTGATCAAGTGAAAAATCTTTACTTCTCTTTGTTTACATCACAAAATCTGTTTTCGCTTAAACCTCAAGGAAACACAAAATTGCACATGCAAAGTAGAAAGAGCTGCTTTCAAGAATAGAAATGTGTAACTCACTACATTTGCATATCTGAAAATGGTATCTGTAGAATTAATCACCTAACAGTAATGCTAATTTTTTTATAAAACCATGCTGATCATGCTGTAGTGTGAAAATCATATTTTAAAAGCTTTACAGTCATAACCATCTATTTAAGATATGTTGCAGAACTTGTGCGTTTCATTATATTGCATTAAGTCCTCCCATCCTGCAAATGCAGAGAAAATCCATCTCTATGTAAGAACAACTTAACAGAAAGTAATTTGTCTTATATTTCTCTTATTTTTTAAAAATAATTTTGAGTCTATTTTATCTAACCCGTGTGGTGATAGTAAGATGCTTTAAGCAATATTAATTAGCTAATAAACTCAGGAACATACTAGAGTCTATTTTACTTGTAGAACCAATGCAGATAGTTCTGCTTTACCATGTTGTCTCAACACCTTGTGGTAGTCAGAAGAATGAATTCTGCATGCCAGTGTAACCCTCATGAGATGGATATACATAATTCTTAAGCTGCAGAAGTAATTTCACCTTTCCTCACTCTTCTATGCCCACAATGTCCACAAAGTGTCAGGAGAAAATGTTATTCTAATCACAGGTTTGGAGGGGAGATTAGGGAAATGGAGATGCCCTGCACCACCAATGCATTTGTGCATAAACATACTGATCCTTTCTCTCTCCCTTGTATTGGAATTGCTGCAAGTTAATATATTTCACTGAGGCAGGGAACAGAAAGTTCTGTACTCTGTTATCAGTCTCCTCAGTTCCTTCACCCCAAAATTCAGCCTTTTGGGCAGCATGCAGGTCTGTTCTCCATGACGTTAGTGTGCCCCTCATATATATTCATTAAGTTATTCAAAAAGGATTCTGCATTTTGTAAAGCTCTTACATAGCAAAGCCCCTCAGCAGTTGGGGTTTGCACAGCACACAAAGAAGGTTGTAAGCCAGTTCTGAAGTGAGTGATACTTCCTGACAGGGAAATAATACCTTCATAATAGGGTTCAGTTTTAAGTTTTCACTTGGCTCAGGACCACAGGTCATTGAATGTCATTGTGGTGTATTTCTTAAAACAATCGCATGTATCCGACTTGCTTACAGATGCATGCACTTTAATTTAAATGAAACATGCAGTCCTGAGTAAGCAGTATTGTATATAGGGAGGCTGATTTCTTAAAGAGCCAAAAGACTGTTATTTTAACCACTAATTGATGTTTTCCTTACTTGATAGATTTTAATGTTGTAAGAAGACTCCTTTCCTGCCAATCTGATGTCAACTGAATCCATCAAGTACTGTATTCTGTTTATATCAGGCTTCCACATGGTTCAGCTGAACTTATTTTTAAAATATCATATTGGAAATATGTGATAGCTTGAAAATTGTCGCCTCTTTAAAAAATTAATTGCCAAAGGTAAATTACTCTGGTTTCATACATCTTATAATAAATCAAAAAAACTATGGAAGTCACATTTTCCAATTTATGAATTATGATTGCATTTGCATGAATTGTACAAAGAAATGTTTTCTGAGTGTGAAGAATGGTAGGGACAATAAAGATATTGCCAAATACAGGCAACTGTCACTTTTAAATTCTGGAAGAGAGATTGCTTTTCCTTGCAAGCAAAATGAAGTCTTGCTTTTTAAGACTCACAGTTTATGCCATAGATAATATCCTTAAGAGTATGGGCTACACTGTGTTTCGTTTCTGCACAAGATGAGTAGAATGACAGGAGTGCGATAACTTCATCTTTTCACTTTGTAGCTCCATGTTAACTGCCATGTGTTTTGCAAAGTGAAGAGTGAGGGAATGGGGCAAAAGGAGTGAATAAAGGGTCTGATGGAAATGGAGGTCCGGATTCATTGTGTTTGACTTCACTGAACCTCCTAAACTGGGAGGCAGGTAGCACCAGGTTGCTTTACAATCAATGGATGGAGGCAGACACCTCTATAAGGCAATTCAACCTACTTCAGTAAGAGATTTGGGACTTGCACTCTTCACTCCATGTTAATACTGAGCTTGCCTGATTGTGCCAAACCTGCAGAACAGAACTCAAGCTTCACCCAATGCCTTTGTGTAGTCATGGTGTTGAAAGTGTATGGTGTACCTGCATAAAAATGAGATGCAGCCTGGCTTGCAGAAGTGATCCAGTAAATACTGACAGGAAATAGATTCCATATGGTTTGTTGCCTCTGGTACTAATATGCAGTAGCCTATAACACAGAAGAAGATCATGAAGAAGATAATTTTATTAAAAATTGAAGGGAAAAGGGAAAAGGAAAAGGGAAAAGGGAAAGGGGGAAAGCTAGGTTTTCATTTATTTTGCCTATTTTTTTAGTATGTTGCTTCTCTGCATGTTCTGCTTAAAGAAATGCTTTCATTAACACCAATCATGCTGTTGAGAGAAGCTATCTTTTCTATTCTTCTACCAATAATTTATGGATTAAGCTCATCATCTGTGTGCTCAGTCAAGAAATGAGATGAAGAAACCTTAGTTTTTTGTGTTTTCTTGGTAGTAATATTAGATATATATGTGCAACACCAACCAGCTGTGCATGATGATGCAAAGTCTGCACTTTGTGCATATAAATAGTTGCAACTAAATAAAGAGTTTCTTCTTTTTATCAGTGTGGCATTAGATAAATTTACTTTCAAGGTTTCTCAGGTAACTTCCTGAAATATGAAACTTTCCTAATTTCTGTGTACTAGAAGCTAATGTGCAGTACAGCCATTATTCAAATTACCATCATGGTAATTAGTTCACAGACTCATGCTGTTTTGCTGAAAGTAGGGGAAAGAATATTAACTGCTAACCGCCCACAAAGAGGACATGCAAAAATAAAGAGAATGTGTTTTGTGAAATATAGTCTAAAAGCATCCTTCTTTTCTCTGATGACCCTGTCAAAGATCACAGCTTGAGCCATCCTACATACTTGCTGAGAACATTGAACCCAGTTGTCTCTTTAACTCTCTTCATTTATTTGTTATTAGTGTATTTTTACAGTGGCAACTGCAAGAGCTCTGTTTAGGCCCATAGGCCAGTGCTCCCACTGCAGGGAATTGTGTGACTTGTTCATAGTTGATTGGATTGCTGGGTCACAGAAAACAGATTACTCTTTAAAAAGAGACCAAATCCGTGTCAAATATATTTAAATGTAAAGAACATTTATTTTGTAATATCATTGTTGCTTTAGGTGCCATTTGAGAAAATAAATCTCTAAGAGTACTCTAAAGCATTGTAGAGACTGGAAAATCACTTTTACGTGAGCTTCAGAAGAATCCTCAATAGTATTCAAGAAATTAGTCCCAACTACTCTGACATGATTTACAGAAAGTTGTTATTATTAAGATAACTTATGTGTTGTAGAAAGCCACCAATATCTGCCAAGGCAATATGAAAGTCTTTGAGAAAGCATTAATACATCCTGCAAAATGTTAAAGTCTTGGCACAAAGGAAAGAAGAGGATACTCATTTGTCAAGCTTCAGCTCTGCTCCATATTGGACATAATGAAGCATGCAACCTGCAGGAACAAGCCTACAGATTGTGCTACAGAACTCTGAAGCTGTTCTCTATTTCTCAAGCTGATCTTCCACATGCAGGCTTCCCATTACTGTCCATCTGATGGCTCTTGTGATTACTGTGGACCACTACCCCAAAAATTTTAATGTCTTACAAAATTTAAGACCAGGAGTGATCTTGAATCACCCAATCTATCTGCCTATACCATAAAAGCAAAATGATGATAACCTGCATTCAGATTTTTTTCTTGAAGCTTTTGCCTAGCTTTTCCACACACTCCTCTTCTGTAGCATCATGCCCAAAGCAAGATTAATTTTTTAATTCAAATTTCTTTTAATGTTAGACATTGTTCACAAAATAGCCTGATATTAAAGTACCAAATTAGCAGTGAGACAGACCTGGAAATGCCATACATATTTAAGGACTACAGTTATATATCCTAAAGTGAAAAGTTCTGAGAGATAAAAGTAAAGTTGCTCTGTAGTCACACTTCTCTGCAGATTGACAGTTGGAAAACTTTCTCATGAGAACATTAGGTTCAAATATCTTGATCTGACTAAACTAACCAGCCTGAGATAGGAAAGAGAGAATACACAAGGTGGCTTTACATTGTGCTCATACTGGGTAGATCTTGAAGCCAAATGAAAACTAGGCACTATCTAATATAAGAGGCACAATAATGTACAGCCAGAAGAATAGTCATTATATCTGTCATTTTTCAATGCCAGTTCCTCTAATTCTTTGAGACACCAGGCAATAAATTCCTTTTCATTAGATCTTATCTGTTGTGCTAGCAGTAGAAACATATGCAGACATACTAGAGTAAATTTGTACCCTGAGATCACACCTCTTAGCAAGGTAAAATCCTTGAGAGACAAAGTCACTGTTTTTAATAAATCAACAGAGCAAAGAAACTGGAAAACAGCTCTTCACCAACCCTGCAGGATCCACCATTTTTCATCCTACTCAGCTAAAAACACTGTGTGCAAGAGGAGAAAAAGAGAAGTGTGACTGCTGATCATTGCGTGTGGAATGACTGATATGTACTACTGTCCTTGTCTGGATAACACATTCCCCCTTTAGTAAAATTTGGCCAAAAAGCTATAGCATGTAAAGAAAGACTGCATCTTTCCCAGCTCCCACAGGAGAGCTGCCAACCCATAAGACTGGTCACTAGCGAGGAGTTTTTCTCCTTTTGCCAGGGTAGGAGCCCTGTTTCCTCTCTTTTTTTTTCCTTTTTTTTCCCTTGTTCTTCATGTTTTATCCCATTTTCTTCATTTCACATCTACAGAATTCCTGTTCCTGTTATACAAAACAATATGGATCTGCCATGAGAAATTCCATTTTTTCTGGCCTTATGTATTTTGTGGATAAGCCATGACAATGTGTCCTGATCTGCCTTGTCTATAAATCAGTGGCGAGTGTTAAGGAGTGGCAGAATCCATTGCACCTGAAGTCTCACAGGTTTTCACCTTCCCTTTGACCAAGGCATCTCTGAGTCCATAATATTGACATGGCACCACAAACCAGGCACACACACAAACACACAAACATGTACAGGATGCTTTTTCTTGATCCTGCCTCACCTATACACACATTACTCCTGACTACATCTGCACTATGCATCTTCAATTTCCCATCTTTCAGATTTTACTGATCCAAGAATCAGTAAGTTTTCTTATTACAAAGGCCAATTTGGGGGGGGACTACAGGAAGAGTAAGTTGACAGAATCAGACAGAAAAATGAGTTACACATTTGTGCATATCCCAGAGGAAAATAAAATTCTATTTATAAATGTTTAATTTGGACAAACATTCTCCAGCAATATGTAAAAAAAATTGCTGATCTGATTATAGTAGTCCTTTATCAAAATAATATGAGCAAGACGATTTGAGGTAATGAATGTGAAACAAAGTATTTCATGTCCATTGCCAGAGGGGCCTGCACATTAGAAATCAGGGTAATATTGTCATCTACCTCTACTTTAGATCCCTAAAACCTTTCACATAACTAACAGTGAAATGAACCTGTTAGTTCATGACAAATAGAAAGTATTTAATTAGGAATTCTTAAAACATGCCTTGGTGAGTCATGTGTTTTAAAATTATTAATTGTGCTCTCCTTTAAATGAAAAATGTACTTGTAAAAGTACTCTTAATACTACTTTAGAGATAGTTTATACTTTTACACAATATACTCAAGACTAATAATGTAAAGAACAGCTGGTGATGATTAATTTTTTATAGAGGAAAATGGTACTGCAAATATATTGAGCTGAGAAAGTAAAATAAATGTTTGGCAAGGAGGCATATACTTAGGTTATTTTAAATGGAAACAGAGAAAAAAAGATGTATGTTTTGGGGTTGATGATGTTATGTTCCCTCCTTCAGTTATAAATTATAGAAAGAAAACAGATGGAAGCTGATACTCTTTCTTTTATATCTTCCTTATCAATAGCTAATACAATGGTCTTGTTAGCTATTAAGAACATGTGGGATATTCCTGGAGTGTGCATTGCCTACTTTTGAGTTCATCTGGCCGAACAACAGGATACCTCACAATATCCAGACACTCCTACGTGGAGACTACAACATAAGAAATACAAAAATTGTGAGCATATATCTCATTATATTTAATAAGACTTCTTAAAATACTTGTGCTAAAGCTACTTCGATTTTAAGACAGTTATAGAAAAGGATCTCATTGGAGTTTTTTTGTTTTACTAGCTAGCAGAATTCCTCAGTTATCAATCCAGTAACTGGGAAAGAAGTACCCCTGTCTGAGGCTTGGTCTGGGGACTGCCTGGCTGGGGAGCAGCTCTACAGACAAGGATGTGGGGATCTCAGCAGAGAACAAGCTACATAGGATGCAGCAGGGTGCCATGGCAGCTAAGAAAGCCAGCATTATTCTAGATTTTATTATGAACAGCATAGCCAGGAGACTGAGGGAAGTGATCTTCCCTCTGTACTCAGCAATTGCAGCACTGTAGTAGAGTATTGCATCCAGTTTGGGGAAAGACACTGATAAACTCGAACAAATTCAGCAGGGTTCAGACCAGTGATGCCTTAAGTTTTAACTTTCATATTTTCTAGATTCTGTCCTGCATTAGTGTAAAACTCTGAACTTCATGTAAAGTGTTAGCAAGTTCTCCTCACAACTTAGTTAGACAAAACAATCCTTTTCCAGCCCGAGAACCGAGGACATTGTTGAGTTGCACCTTCAGGCCCAAAAGGCGTAAACAAGAGTGAATTGAGGGGAGCAATCTGGGAGGATGGGACTTCATTGCCTGAAGCTGTAATTGGACAATTAACCCAAATACGTAAACAGACCAAAACTTATAAAAGTGTGAAAATGTGTGACATGTTGTCCATCTTGGGTATAGCCTCAGCCAGGTGTTTGTAGTGCCCAAGGTGTATCCTTTGAAGGCCTTTTAATAAATACGTTTGTTCCTTTAACACTGCCTAACCTTTGTTCTAGGTAGCCTCTCAAGACATCACAGCCACCAAGCTAGTCAAAGCACAGGAGTGATTGCCTTGTAAAGAGAAACTTCTGAGTAAAAAGCTTCTTCAGGTTCACAAATAAAAGACTGAGTAGCAGTTGTATGATGAAAACTCCATGATATGTGAAGGGAAGTTACCAAAATAGGCAGAACCAAGAGATTCTTAGTGATGTATGGCGGGAGCATGAGCCGCAGCAGACAAGGGGAGTCAAGAGAGGCTTAGGCTGGATATTAATAGCAGCCAAGTCCCATGGGGACAGTCGAGCCATGGAACAGCATCCTGCTCTTACAGTGAAGTCTGTTTTCAGCAACCAGAAGGCCTAGAGAGCTGCTGGAGTCTCTTCCAAAGTGAATGGCCTGGAATGGGCTGCACCTGCAGTGGTGGCAGTGCTGTGGTGTTAATTTTATCACCTGGTGTTTTCACTATGATTTTTGATGCTAGACAAAGTATTTACCAAACATGCATTTATGATATTTCATAGCAACAAAATTATAAGATTCTAAATGGAATTCAGTTTCTAATTACACTATGCAAGGTATTTAACTCTGCTGAGAAATGAAGCTGCTCTAGGAAAGATGGCAGCAACACTCTAAAAGCATAAACAAATTAGTTCAGCTACAGGGACTCTTCATGTTCTGCTTCAGTGGAAAAGCAGCGCTCAGCACCGTTCACTACTGAATTCCTGTCCATTTAAATAAAGAACCTAGAAATTAAACAGAACTTATCAGACCAATTTTTAAAACTGAATCAAGTGGGTCATTTCCTATTTAAATTTTCAAACACCAAAAAAGAGACATTTGATAAGGGCATCTAAGAACTCAGTGCAGCTTCACACCTTTTAACCAAACATAATGACTTTAAACTAACAAAACTTACTCTGACTTTACTGAAAAGATTGATTTTTCTTTCTGAATAGGTAATCTTCTGACTTCACATAAAAGGACACCATTTACATCTTTTAAAATATTTATTTGGCAGCCATTGCTGAAACTCCTGAATGTTAATTAAAATGCTGTTTAAGTGCTAGAAAATATTTTCGTCATGTCACATTTGTTTTCTATTGATTCCAAAAGAGAAAAGAATGGGAACTAGGCAAATGCTGCAGAGTAAAATAGTGGGCACTCATCTAAAACATATGTAAAGCACAGGTAATACCTCAGACATTTTTAGCCTTTGCTACCCTCATGAGACACTAAAAGAAAAATTCAATACTGATGGAATATGATAAAGATGTGCATCTGAAGATTTAGACAATAAAAAGACAGAATTAACATTACGTAAAGTTCTCAGAGTAAAAATATGAATTCCTTATTGTAATGGTCACAGAAAGAATTCTCGTGTCTTCTTATGTTACCCCTATAAAGTTATAATTTATTAATTTTTATCACAAATTATGCTATTCACACACATTCTTGTGCTGAAAAGTTCATTAGTATTTTTCAAATTAATTGAAGATTTAAATACAAACAATAGTATTTTCTGCTTTGTCTTTCAAAATTTGGTATCCATCTGAACAAGGTTTTTATGTGTATTTCTCTTGCTCTGTGGCAAGACTTTTAACCTGTGAAAAAGAAACTATTTGTGTTGTGTTTCTTTTTCATTCAGTTATAGCAATAAAATTAATAAGCAACCTCAATTTCTAACTCTTCTTCAAGCAAAAAAAAAAATTCAGTACAGTTAATCAGTACTTTTTAGTACTAATTATTGTAGACCAATAAGTCAGTGTATTGTTTACCTCTTGAATAGTTGAACAGAATTGACCTCTGAATTATTCCAGTTTTTATTTTAATTCATTCTATATGTGCAGAAACATAAAGACCATACAATAAAATACCATCCAGAAAAATAATTAGGCATGATGTGTGTGAAACTCCCATTATGAGCTTGTGAATTGACCCTTTAAAATTGACCCACTGACCAGGTCTTGGGCCTGTTTTGATGTAAAATATTTTTGCTTTACTCTAAACAAAGCCAAATAAAATCATCACTTATTAATATAATTCTTAGAGGCATAGGTGTCTGTTTTCCTTCTGTTTTTTCAAATCTTCATGAAAGCAGCACTGAGTCATTATATGCCAACCTTAAGTAGGGGAAGGAAATGTCAAGTGGAGATTCACATTTAAGTTCCATTTCTTTATTCCTAATATAAGTCCAGTCAGCAGTGACTGCAATGGAAAGGGACAAGATGTTTTAGATAAACTTCAGCAATCAATTACAAATAGGGCATTTAAATATCTAATTCAAAAGGAAGAGCAATTACTCAGAATGTTTGAGTCCCCTCATTAAGTCTTAATTGTTGAAAAAGGCAAAATATTTATACGGTTTCTGTGATCTTATATCGCAATACATGTAGGCAATAAATACCTTATCATAGAACACAACATCAAATTATTTAACACATCATTTGGACCTGATGAAGACCAAATTAAGCTACTAAAGAAACACAAGGAAAACAGCAAAGCAGTAGGTATTGATAGCAGAATGTAATAACCTTTTTAAATATTCCCAGAAAAAATTACTCAATCTGACACGCAGTTCCTATGTAGCCCATCTGACTTTACTCACATTCTTTCTTCATTTTAGTACAATATACTCATGTATCCCAACAGAAAAATAGAGTAATAGGAATAACAATCATAAAACTGAGCTGACCATCCCTCCTTGGTAAAGGCTAAAATGGTTGGATGTAGGCACCCTGAAAAACCCAGAATTCTTGATGTTGTATCTTAGTCTTCTTTCCTTCTGCTGTTTCTCTTAATTATCAGTTTCCCACAGAGAAGTGTCACCTCTGACTGCCTTACAATCTAGCTTTCATCTACCTAAACTAGTTGAAGCATGAGGAAGGCTGTAGTCTTTTCATCTACCTACTCATTGGCATATTTAGGTTGAAGTATCCAAAAAAACCTCACAAGTTTTACATGTCTGCACACTTTCTTTTAGGTAACTGGGTGTTACATTTTGATAATTTCCACTATATCTATAATCAAAGCTATAAAGGGTTGAGAACCAATAATATTAAGTTTCTTATGATTCAGATTGTCTCAGGAAATGACATCCATGCTGAAAGAACATTGGCACATGATCCACTCAAACTGTAAGACTCACCTATAAAATGTTTTTCACAGCCCTAGCATTCTCCTTTGGAAGAATAGGGAATGTCCTTGAAACTCAATTGCTGTAGTAGTCTATCTAGACTTTAAATTTTAAGTGTAAACGTAGACAAATTATTGTAAGGAGTACTGTGCTGTTAAGGACACAAAGGAGAGTGCTTAATTACCTACCCACTTATATGCTCATACTGACATTCCTTTTATCAGTTCTGGGGTTATCCATCATCATTTCAGTGGGCTTACAAACACCTTTTAATTTAGTAAAACTACAAAACCCAGCAACAACGTTAAATTGATTTGAAGACTCTACAGTGGCAAAAAACCTCTGCCAGGCTCTCTGGCTGGAAGCTGAATAAATCTGCTGAAGCTTTAAAGACAAAAAGACACTACTGTAACATTCTGTTCCACACAACACTCCCACTCCCTTGCATGTGCCTGTCAGTAATATCATTTTTATAGTGATATTTTCTCTGGAGACAACTAGAAAAGCACCAGCTGTTTCCTCCCTTCTAACGATGCAAGAGTAATTTCATAACAATAAGTCCATCACTGACTGGCAGAAAGCAAATAAACTTGGCAGATCTGGACCTAATATTTGGACTGACAGAGCAAAAAGTTTCTATATATTTCAAGAATTTTCTAACATTTTCTTTGGAAGCAATTCCCTCTGTCAAAATTGTTCTTTGTTCCCTTACATTTTCTAAAAAAGCAGAAGGGGATGGGTGGGTGCTGTTTGGTTGGCTAGGATTTTTCTTGTTTTGTGTCTGATTCCATAGCTTTTTTTGATAAAGATTAATTTTACACTTAGCCACTTAATGAATGTCATTACTGGAATTCACTCTAGCACATGTGTACCTACATGTTGTGTCTTCCACAGAAGGTGTTCTGATGGGACAATGCCTCTGTTCACTTCCGTGTTATTTTTGTAATAAGGAGATTTGATATTTCAACAGCATGATTTCGAGAAGTGTTAGTTAGAATGTAGGAACTGGATTGCTTACTCCACTGAGCTACTTCTTTAAGTTTATACAGTCTCCAGTTTATTGCAAGTTATTATAATAGTTCCTGTTTTGTTCTTCACTTCTCTGGAAATGCGTTATGACTGTTCCACATCAACTTTCCAATTGACTATCTCCTTTCTTTCATCATCAAAAATATCTCATGCAGTATAGTAGCTGTATTGGAAACAAGAACCTGAAAACTCCACAGAATTACAGAATAGCTGAATTTGGAAGGGACTTCTTGGCATCATCTAGTTTGGCTTTCCCTGTTCAAAGCAGGATCAACTAGCTAGAGCAAGTTGCTAAGGATATTATCTAATCCAGCTTTCAGTGCTCACAATAATGGAAATACTACAACTCTTTTGACTATGAAGAGGCTGAATTCTATTCACTTTAAGCTTTGCCTCCTTCTGGCTGGCAATAAAATGAACAAAACATGAATTCATTAAACTGATTTAAAAATCTGGAGAATAATCACAAATAATTATGGAGAAATAAATCTCACATTCTATATCTTCATGGCAAATAACTTTTTGTTCAGCTGCAAAACACCTGAAGTGGTACTGTAAAGACAGTACCATTTCTGCCTCGTGCCCGTGTGTGTGTGTGTGTGTGTGTGTGTGTGTTTACACAGATGTGCACATGTACATACATTAATGTTGACTTATCTTTCTATATTAATGCATTCAGATATATATGGTTCATTTATATGAGTTTTCTAAGAACAAACACACTGGAATTGTATGAAAAAATAATGTTTTAGACCTGAAGAAAATCATGAGTGAGAGAATTCATGGCCATAGTAAAATCCCACTGGTGAAGCTGCAGTTCAAATGCTGCACATTATGGGACTGGAACTCTAGCCATTAATAATGTTGTTAATCCACTGGCCAGTGAAAATGACCCAATAATAAACTCAGACAAATATCTATGCTCTGTCATTTCCTCCTCACATGTTCAGGTCAATTATTTTTATAAGTTGTATCAACAGGGAATACTTATATGTGCAGTCTAGCAGAGGCACACTGATCCTATCTGTTGCCCCAAAAAATTTTCAAAAGGGATTCATCATGATTATTGCATCTGGGCTGTAAATACTGTCCATTACAAACTGAACAGTAAAGACAGACTGTAGGCAAATTCAGAGGTATCTAAAGCATGGATGGACATTGCAAGTGAACCTGAACCATCTAGATTGTGCTGATTGTGTGGGCTATCTCGCTAACATAAATCCAGTAGCTCTGGAAAATGAAAAAAAAAATCCCTTTTCCTTTAAAAAAATATTAATATGCTCATTATACTTGCCAGAAGCAGACTTTTAATACAGTATCATTGTGGCAGAATTTGAAATTAGGTGTGTATGACTGTTAATGGTGTAAGTTTTGCTAATTTCATCTGACAACTAAATCTGTAAATTTTAAAATCTTTTGGCTTGGTGATCACATCAGCCCTAAGGAGCTGCCATTTAAAAGAAATTATATGTATTGCCAACAACTGTTTCTAAAGCTGTTGACAGAAAGATAATGGATGCTCTAATATCCAAAGGTTTGTGTCAAAATGTGATCAAGGTAATGTTTTCGATCCATTTTCACCTGGGTAGCGTTACAACAAATGTGGTTGATCAGAAAATGTGGTTAATGCAAACTTAAATAATGATTTTACAAACTTCATCTACTGAGCAATTCCATGTTCAAGGCTACTTAGTGTGCTGATAATGTTTTCTCATCATAGTTAAGAATATTACCTTTGTTTCTAAACAGCAGGGCTCATCCAACTTTTAAATAGATAGCAAGAACAAATTAAGTAGGGAGCTCAGTAATGTCTGAAGCAAAATAAACTGGATTCTACTTGATTAAATTCTTACCTGGAAGGTAAGATATAAAATCTGATGTAATGGAGACATAAACAGGGAAGATTTTAATATCTGCTCATAACCTTTAGGAATATTTATACAGAATATTAGAGAACCCCCTTAAAGCATGTTTTTCTTTCTAGAGCCAGAATAAAAACCAGATAAACTGATGCCAGCTGCAATTTTCCAGTAGCTTGTGTTTCATAACTAGTTCTCCTCTCATAGTGATAACCTGAGAAATTCTTCTTGACTTGATCTTCTAGTGAGAGGCTACACCTCACAAAGTCATAATTCTTCAGATATAAATGCTATAGGGTATTGGATCAGACTAATGATGCCTGACACTAAGGGATCTCCATAGCCAATCTAACACAGCATTTAAGGATTCTCCTTGCCAGAAGTCCCTGAGGGCTGCACACCAAAAGCAGAAATGGTGAGAAGGAGCAACAGCTAATCTGATGCTTCTATGTGCTGGCATTGCTCAGCTCAGGCATTGCACTCCAAGACTCTTACAGTAAAGGCACTTTGGAGACCCTCCAGTGTGGCTTTTTAGGAGCAGTCTTAAGCCCAAGACCTTTAATCCAAAGTAGGTCTGCATATTTTTTTTTAATATTTGAAAAGTGCTGGCTGAATTTCCCATCTCTGCTTTTCTCTGAATTGAATGCCATCAAGAAAAAATGAAACCTGACTTCACAGTAAAGTATATGTATACAGTTTGGCAATGGAATTTTTTGCTCCAGTGTTAACCTCCAATTTACATATTTGGTTATTTTTAACAATTAATGGTAACTACCTAACACTAAAAGTAATGAAAACAATTTCATTCTTTAAAAAAATCTTCTGTTTCATCTTTCTTTTAGACAGACAGACCTAATATTATTTAGCCTCGCACAACTACATCTAGAGAAATAGAGGGAAATTTAATCTACACAAGTACCTGTCCCGTCTCTCTCAGTTACTCATATTCTTGCTACAAATCTATGGATGGATTTAATCTCAACTAGGTAGAAATAGGTAGAAACCAGCAAACACTTAATTCAAGGGAATTATCTTTGGTTTTGTCAACCTTTGACCATATTTTACATTACTAAATCATACTGTACTTTATGTATGTACTCTGTGCATGGTTGGCTTTTTTTCCTCTTATGCCTTTGAAGTAATAGATCCCTGTGTAAGAAAACTAGAAAATGAAACCCATTCTAATGTCCAATCTGAAACTGTTGTGCATGTGTCATTCCACTTTTCAGAAATCAAATTTAAATTACAGATAGCTTAAATGTGTTTTCCTAATAGCATTCTTTGCTCTTAAAGATTGATTGTTCAGCAGTGTTTCAAATTTTCATTTTTGGTACTTTCAGTCTACTCTGTGGACTTCAAAAATTCCAGTAGTACAGTGAGCTTTCAGTAAAATTTATTATCCTTTTTTAGGCTATGTATAAATATCTTAAAACTTTGGCATCAACATCAAAGCACTAAAATAGGTCTTCTGTTCTCTCCAGCTTTTCCATATTTTATGTGTTTGATGTTAATGTGAATGTGATATTCAAATTTAATAAAAGTATGGCAAAGGGAAAAGTAAATGTCAATAAGCTTCATTGAACACTTTTACTAAATGCTTGTTGTGTAAAAAGATTTCTTAAAGGTAAGAGGTGGTGTAAATCCTCTGTGCCACCATCATGTAAGTTCTGCAAGTTACAAATATATTTATAATACTCCATAGGATATGTTTAATAGGCAGTTATTCCTATACATTAATTAGAACAATTAGTGTGTTAATATTGCCTTTATTCGTGAAAGTTCTTTCAGTTATCTGCTTCTGACAGCCTTAACTTGCACATGCAGTGTGTGCACAATTAATAAACCTGTCCTAAAAGAAAGGATGTTTTACTTTTTCTATTTTGTTAAATCAAAACATGCAATAGTTGAAACATTTTCTACTTGTTTTTAATATTCCCAATTAAATTCAAAGAGCTCTCTTAATGAAAGGACATGGTTTCTCTGTATTAAAGTTCTGCACAATACACATAAGAATTAGGTGTACTAAGGTTACATAATTAATACATGTAATAAGTGTCTTAAGAAATGTTTTCTCTACATCACCTGTATGAAAAAAGAAATAGCCCTCATGCAATAACTCTTTCTAGGACTAGCATTCAGTTTTCTCTTCTAGGAGAGACTGCTGCAGCAGACATGGATTATGCCATCAGCCTCTGTAAGTGAGATTCAGATCATTAGGAAAATTATTCCTGGGGCTGTAAACTCCATCCTTATGGTTCCTTCCCTTCATGGTTCTAATTCAAGTCATTTAGTAGGGTAGCATCTGCAGGGAATTGGTTACCCTATTCACAGGATCCAACTCCTCCAAATGTCAGGCAGCTCTGGTTTAAAGGGTACCAGCTTCACAGCAGCCGGGGAAATGCTTCATTCACACTTTGGAAAGTGCTATAAATAGTAACAGTTGAGTAACTCTCAGTGCCTGCTGCGAAGTCCTTGGTGACCATAAGTGTCCCCTCAGCGATGAAGGTCAGAGATAGGCTAAGAACCAGCACTCACACATCCACCTGCTCCCCTGCAGTGCTGCACACCTCAGTGGGTCCCACCTGCCTCGGTGAATCCCATCCAAGGTTTGAAATCACAAGCGGTTGGAGAGCTGCTTTGGCAAGCAGGCTGGATAACAGTTCCCTCGGTGATATACACCAGATGTACTGATGCTGGAACTTTGAAACAGTGTGCACAGTTTCCCCTTCCACACTTCAACTTAGCTGGTTTAGGGCTTTGTTTTGTGACTTGGTCAGTAACTTCTGGAAGCACTAGATTGCCCTCTTCCCCATTTCCCTCATCCCCATTTCCCCCATCCCACTTTGCATTACTCATTTATTTCCTGTATCTGCAGAATTAGCACAGGTACCCTAGGGCCCACCTTCTCCAAACTGCCTTATTTCTGTCATACAGTCTTATTTCTGTCTGTTGTATGACACTTTCTCCTTACAGCTGGAGCATAAATCATGGCTGGAATTATCTGAGGTCCAAATTAGGGGAAAGTATAATTTTTAAAAGATATCACAATAAATCTGAGTTCTGTCCTTCTGTAGAAAACGTTGTCTGTGCATAGTCATTACCTGTGGCAAAGTCAAAATGTGGAAACACCCAAATATGGCTCCTTTTTTCATGAATAGCTAAATTCCTTCAGCTTTACCAGGGGGCACCTCTGAAAACAGCAGAGGCCAGCTAGCACTCAACCAATTCACACATTCTTAGGTTTGCCTCTCAGCCCTTCCTTTGTATATAATAGTGTATTTCTACTTTTGTTCAGTGTGAATTATTGTGCAAAAAATATAAAAATCCAAAGTACAAAATCAGCACCTACACTCAGGACAAGCTTCTGGGCCATCAGTCCTGCCTGGACGGAGCTACTTACCTGGAAGAGGAAACTGAAAATCTTCAAGATTCAGGATTTCCCTTCCTGCATTTTTCTAAAAGCTGTCTTTGGCCTTGGTTGGCTGCCTGGCTTGTGCCTAGTTGGGGTACATCATTCTCCCTATACACAGTCTAAGTGTTGGAACTTGGGGCATACTGTCTTCTTGGAAGTAACACTTTCATGCCAAAAGTAAGCTGTGGGATCTTACATTTCCTTTCTGATTTTAGTCGATAATGCTCACAAACTTCCTTGTAGCAAAATCTCAATTTTCCCCCGCAATATCCTTCTGTATCCTAGCTAAAGTTTTGGTTCCTGTAGCATGTCATAATATCAGCAAATAAGTATAACTTCTTCAGTCATTGATTGATGATTCTAGTGGTTGACTTGAAGCACAGCACTGGGGTCTGCCTGTCAGAAGCTGAGTTCTGAGCATTTTCTGCAAAACAGATGTCTCAGTCTCTAGCTACATCTCTGCTTTTCCAGTTTTTGAACTTAGCTTGACTGGCATGGGTGAACTCCCAGACTCCCCAAAGTCAGCAGCAGTTCTGCCATTGATTTTGAATTGTCATATAAATCTTTGTCATGAGCACACAAAGGCAATGGAAAAGTCAGAATACTGTGTCTGCCTATCCAACATTCCCTTTCTGTTCCAGTAATGTGTATTGAAGTTTGATTCCATTCTGATACTGAACTTCAAAATGAAGGTGACTGTAAAAAACAGTGAAAACTGACAAGTCAGAGGGAATTGGGGAGATCAGTTCACATAGCCACGAAATATAAGCAGAAAACCTATTTAGCCTATTTTCTCTGAGAAGTTGTCAATGTTTGCAATTGAGACTGTTTCCCCACTACTTTCTATTAACTTTATACTATACAGTTTTCTAATTTAACAGAATGCCTTGGAGACTCCTACTGGCTTTCTAGTAAACTTGATCTTTTATTAGCTGCAGTACTTTGTGATATTCATTATACGTTAATTTAAATTTACGTTTTTAGATCTCAGAAATACATCCATATTAGCATTCTTTTTTACTAGCAAATGGAAGCATAATTAACCTAGAATATTTGATCTCATTAATAGAATTCATGTTTGGTCTTTTGAGGCAAAGCTTATAAAAAAAGTACTGAAAAAAAAAGTAAAATAATACTCTCTTGATATGTTTAAGACATTTTGCTTGGTGTATCCTTTTATGCTGCTTTATGTTCATTTTACCAGAAATTCATCCTTATCTACCCTTTAATGTTAATGGAATTTTTTATTTTACCAGAATTGATAGTTTGAATTTAAAAGTGGTAACACTCTTTGTAGTGTTATAAAGTTAAAACCCAGGATTTTTTTTTCTTGCTAAGGTTATACCACGTTTCCTCCTGTAAAATTCTACTGAAGAAGCCAATTTCTTCAACAAAGACCTAGAGGAATATACTGAGGCAAGTGACTTTTTATAAAACATACACTGTCTCTCTCCCAGGCAGGCAATTGTCTTTCATATGGGAGATGAGCAGAATTTGATTCTCAGCAGTTAGTGTTTGAATCCAAGAGGGAAATGGACAGCATCCTCACATTTTCTCAGCAGGGGTTGGATAGATACATAATCTCAGGTTAGATAAGAGAGGCAAAGGAACTCCTCAGTATGATTGCTAGACCTGGGCTAAATGCAAATGGTGAAGCGAGGTGCTTTTTAGAGGCAGCTCAGCTGGTGAAGGTGCTGATCATCTCACCCAGCTGAGGCCATGTGCCAAAAGGATGCGTAGTTACGGATGACGTCCCCATCCCGAGGTGTGACTCAGGGACTGCAGTGAAATGACTGCCAGAATGTGAGTCTGTGCTCAGGGAGTTCTGTGCAGGGTCTGGCAGGCTGCACTGTTCACATTAATTCACACCCTGGTGGCAGATGCCTGGGTAAGCTGCCAGGCAGTGCACTGAGGAGCACTTAGGTGCTGCATCCCAGCCACTCGGCTTCGGAGACAGGAACCTCTGGCAGCAGAAAGGGAGCAGGGAACCACAGGGGAAATAACATCAACTACCAGAGTTGTTTCACTAGCCTAGGACTGCCTATGGCCTGACACATTAATTGGTCCTGCTCTTGTATTTTCTGAGTGGTAGATTTTCAAAGAAAATTACATGTGGAAAAAAAACCAAAACTTAAGCTTTAATATAAGGAAATTATTTGGCTGACATGATTTCCTACTATGGCACGAGGAGCTACCACAGCAGGTGAACAGTTGCAAGAGAGACTGTAGAGCAGAGTGATGGAGCTTGGAGCTGTTCACTGGGCTCACTGGCATGTAACTCCTCAGCCAGCTACGCTGATGGTCAGTAACTCAAGGGAAACCACAGACAGAGGGGCGTCGGGGGTGTTTTCTGAAATGACTGTGGAAAGAACAAGAATTAAAAGTTCAAGACAGATTTGGTATGCACAGCAGCTCCCCCTCTATGGTCTACGGTGCTTAACTAAGTGTGGATGGATGAGGACTTAGTTCTCCCTTTGTTCCTGACTGAAAAATAAAAGGATTTCAACTTTTGGTCTAGAAAGAAAGTCTAAATTTATTAAGCAAAAGATCTTCATAAAGTCTTCTTCTATGGAGGAAACAGACTGGCAAAAAAAATATCCAACTTCACCTGAAACAGTAAAGAGGTTGAATCACATGATTACACACTGAAAGTTTGTATTTTTTGAAAGACTGAATATTATGGTGCGGTGTTTATTTTAACCTATAAAACACATTACCATTTCTTGGTCTTGTAAATCTTCTAGGTTTTAATAATGGCTGAAAGATATCTCAGCTTTGTACTGAGACTAAAAATAGTCAGCTGGATAGTTGGTTAGCTAGGTAGTCAGGCATCTGCTCTGCTGTTAGGTGTTTCCACACTGCTGTAGAAAAATGTACCTTTAGGGCTTCAGTTCTAAACTGTAGAGTGGAACAGCTTGGTGAAAACCTGTTTCTATTGTCTGGCTCCAAACTCTCTTCATACTGTGCCAAAAGATGTGTTCCATTGTTAAATGTCAAACGGATAGTCATGCCTCTGGATTTTTCATGGATTTAAGTGCATTTTGAATTAAATTCTTTGTAGCCAGGATAAGCAGACAGTTGGAGTTGGAGTTTTACCTGTGTTTCACACTCCCGTTTTAGTACAATTCTCTTTTGAGCCTCTTTTATTGGTCGAACCAGATGCATACTGTAGAATATATCAAAATAAGTGCTTTTTCAGCTAAAATTACTTTACCAGCCATGATTTAAGTTTTGTAAGATACAGTTTTTGCAACTGCTTTAAATGAATACTTATTTTCTTTGTGAGGAATTATGAACACTTATCAGCAATATTTTTTTCTAAGAGAAGCTAAATGATTACTTTTTCGTGAACAGCAAATTTGCTCCAAAATAAGAACAGCCTAGAACTATTCTCTAAATTAATTTTAATCTAGCTAAACATACAGGTCAAAAATCTTGAGTGGAATTTTCAAAATTATCTGTGATTTTTTTACCAGTTCTTAAAAATAAATGTATTCCAACACGAATGTTTTAGCTTACCTATTATTAAAGAAAAAAAATGTTTCAAAATATTTTTATAACACAAATAATTTAATTAAATACCTCTATAGAAATTTTTGAGTTTATTTCAAATTATAAATTACTTTCTTTTTCATCATATCCAACTTTTCCAAGTATAATATCTCATTTCAATCAAAACCAATCTAGTTTTTATCCACCAGGAAAAATCTACCTATTTCCAATCATAACTTTAGCAACTCTCCCTGAATATACATTTTCTTTCATTTTAAGAATGAATGACCATGCATATGTCTATCTGAGATATTTCTCTATATTTACAGGGAAAACTATATACAATATATATTATATAACTATAAATCCATAAAACTAGATATTTTTTTGTTGTACAGTAATACTTTCTAAATTCATGTATTTTTCTGTATATTGTATTGCTGTGTTTTTCTGCAGGATGTCATTGAACTGTAACTACTTTATTCCAAAATGCATTGTCAGCTGTTTAAAATAGAAAAATACAACAGGAATGATTTTTACTTTTGATGAAAGGAATGAGGCATCATAAGCAAAGTGAAAATTTCTGTATAAAGAATCTGTGTAAGCAACTGGGTCTATCACACACTAGTCATTTATAGACCAACCCTTACTCAGGATTTCATTCCTACTTACACCTTGGAAATGGATAATTATTATGCCAATGCAATTACTTCTTCCTTGAGAATGTGGTAGAAGCAGTATTGATACTAGGTTATTTCATATAAAAGCACATGCCTCATGGAGAAAAAATTTGTATTTATATATATATCATGAAAGAAATTGATGCAAGTAATAGCAGAATTTTTTAAAAAATTCTTTTTTTAATATTTTTTTTAATTTTAAAAAAATTATGATTATTATTATTAAAATTTTACATAGATATAATTAATTTTAATTTTGTACAAGAAAGTAATCACACTGTTGTGCCTACTGTGTCATCAATGTACATTGTCCAAAAAGCATACCAGCATCTATCAGAGATTAGTTAAATGATTATGTGTCCAGTACAACAATTCAAATATAATTAAAACTGCTCCAGATTTTAGTAATTTTCATAACTGCAGTGACTAGAGAAGCCAACGGGAAACCACATTTAATCCAGTAGCTTGATTTTGCTTAGCAAGATGAGTAGGATATGTTGGTTGTGAACCTCTAAATGATCATCTGGAATATTTTCTGTAAGATGAACAACTTCACACGCTATTCATAAAGGGAGAGTTCAGAAAACCTGTTTCCTCCCCTTTCAAGTAATGGAGGTCAAAATTTTCCTAAAGAGCTTCTCAAGAGTTTCTTATCTCTACAATCTCCTGCCTGCTTTCAGTCAAAACATTTGTTAGCTTCCACTGGCAGATACCCAGGGATAGGTGTGTGGTCTGAAAATCTGCTGGAGTGGAGTTTCCAGCAACATAAACTGCCTGTTGTTTCCTTTCCCTGTAAGGGCTTGAAAAAAGACAGCTTGCCTTGAAAAAATTGGACTAGAAGTGCGTGAGTGTACCCTGAGTAGAACTAGAGAATCAGAACATGCACAGAAGTGCCTCCCCTGCTGAGCCCTGGCCATGCTGAGAGGTGACCTTTCTCTTAGCATAAGATTGATGGAAAATGTGTTGTACTCTAACCAGAAATCCAAATTGAAGAGGTCATGCTAAGCGAAGAAGGGGAGATATTCATCTGTTATAGTTCAATATATATTAGCTGGATAGCGTCTGTGCCAGGAGCACTCAGTGTAGCTCACATGTTTGTACAGGGTTCCTGGAAAAAGACTAATGTTAAATGACCTTAGCTGTACTTTAATCCCATAAATGGTGGTGCCTATTACATGCAACTTTCTCAGAAACAGCTTGCTTTGCTGAGCCTTGTTTGCATTTCTTGTCTTTTTTCTCCCTTTGTTTTTTGTAGGTCTTTTTCATTCTTTTGTTATTATACTCAAACCTCTTGTTATAAGCATCTTTCTCTGATATATATAGGACATGCTAAATTTACAGACATCTTTCTTTGATATATAAGACATGATAAATTTCATCTCATATTCGCTATATTACAATTCAAACAAATGTAATTTCTATTTAAATGACATGTGACATCTTCAACAGCAACACATTTTCCAATTAGTTTTTTTCAACCACATAAAATTAAAACTTTTTTATTCCAGTTCTTATTTGTTATTCTGGTTCTTACTACAGGAATGCTTTCTAGCTACTTAATAAATATTAATTTCCTACCAGATTCATGACAGACCATAATTCAGATGAGTTCCTCAAACTGTCACTGGCATTTCTGGTTCCAAGGATATGTAAATCACACATATTCTCTGATTAACATTATTATAGTAATAAGTTATTCCTTTAATATGTAATTATTGTTAATCTCAAGGTATTACAGGAGCACCTGAAGCCAGGCTAGTATTCAATGGGGTCTTGTACAAAATGGAAGCAAACAACAAACCTTGCCCCTTAGAATCTAAGGCTATAAATCAGAAAGGTGTTTGTCTAAGAAGATTTCTCTCTTCAGAAAAGCACTTAGGCAAATAATTTCACTATGTGAAAGTAGGTTCTTATAGAGAAATTATTTCTGGATTAAGTCTCTGAAATTATAAAGCTTAGATAAAATGTTATATTTTTTTCACAGTTGGAATAATTCCTTTATTATTTTACAGTGTTCCATGTCTCTGTAAAAGGTACATGCATTTGAAAAAAATTAATGTAAGGGGTTGGTGATATTATGTCTGCCATGTTGCTTATTCCTATGAAAATCCCTGATAATTCACAATGCAGACTAAAGCAGATACCTTCACTTACATTTGCCTATTCAGCTCCTTGATTAATAGAATTGTAAAGATATCGTTCTGATCCTTTTATTTATAAGCCACAAAAGATTGTTTTTCTTGCTAATTTATTGTCAACTGACAAAATATATTTATCTGTTTATTTTTTCCTATAAGGTTCATCATTTGATAAAGTGTATTTCTTTCAATGAAGATTTAATTATTTTGTATTAATTATTTTATGGCATTATTCTGCTGAAGAACTTCACTGCACATTTATATTTTTATGTGACTAAACATTTGCATTTAATAGCTTTTGAAAGGCAAGTTCACAGCTACTCTAATTAATAACAATGATATAGTGTGGATTTTATAGCAAATTAACTGTCCAGCAACAAGGCTGAACAGCAATAACATAGAAGTTGTTGTGTGTGTTTCATTCCAAAGCTAAGTTTCAGAGAAGAAATAGATTACAAATACAAGACATTAAATTATTCTTCCATAAATTAGGCTTGCTCCTCATTTACAAATTTATATCAGAAGTATCTGTCTTAGTTGAAAACCACTCTAAGTGTTAGTTACAGAACACAGAAAGAGGACAGCAAAACAGTAGTGTTTGCTTACTTGCTTAAAAATACTAACAATATCATTTATGTCTTTTTTTATACTTTAATGGAACATATGCCTATAAGCACATGATGTTCTCAATTTTCTCAGAAGAGCTTACAACCGTTTGTAATCACTTTGTGACATTTCTGCCAACTAGAACTCCTATGTTGACCAAAAAATTCAGTACCACAGAATGAGCTTTTCTGGGTATTTTCTAGTGTGTTCAGCAAAATTTGACCTCTAAATACCAGTCATTGAAGAGTTACTTTTTTTTTATTTTCTATTCAAAGCTTTTAAAAGTAGAGACTACTGAGCTAAAATGCCCTAACGACCCTAATTTTTATTCACATGGAGGTAGAGGCAGAGGCATGCTGACCATACGTATTCCTTCGTCCTACTCCTTTCCATCTTATAGTGAGAGCAAATGGGAGTGATAACTGAAGTCCTGACTAATGGGAAAAGAAACAGGGAAATCCCAGGATCAATCCAAGTTGCTATGAGTAAAGCAAGGAGAAGAGCTCACCTATCTTAGATGATGTCAGGGCATTGCCTCTTGTCACCTTCATCAGAGAGAGGGACTGAGCAGGGACATCCCAAGGCTGATAGGAAATCACAGCTTCAGAAAGCTACTGTTAAGCAGTTGGTAGGTAGATACAGACTGTGATGTCTTCACACATCTTTGTTTTCAAACAGACTTGATCAAATACATACTTTGGATTTTTTTGCTTTGGTTGCTCTAACAATGAAAAACTCTACGTTATATACCAAGCCATTTTTGCTATTCTAAATTGATGAAATTCCTCATTAAGTAATTTTATTATTATAGACTATTTTACTGGTGCAACACTAGGAGAAACACAACAGATTTAAGTCATAAAGCTTTCTTCATAATGTTTTTAACAGCTTTTGTTCCTTGAGGGCATGAGGATAAGATGTTGCATATGCATGCAGTTTTGTTGCCAGTAAAGATGAAATAAAATTAGTTAAAAACCTAGGGAATTCAGAATTTTTATGGAATGCTTTTACTATTAAAAAAAAAAAAACCTACAGTAATATAATTTCTGTTCCTATTTATATTAATTGACTAACAGATTGTTTTATACGGGTTCTTTAAAAGATTAATTTTTCCAAAACTCATCCGAAGCAGAGGGAGGCAGATGGAATATGCTATAATTGCATGCTGCTCTGTAGTTTAAAAACAGTCTGTTGACAGAAACCTGGTAGGATTAATGCAACCCCAAAATTTGCAGAAACCCCACATAATTGCTTTAATATAAGATGTCATGGTGGACTAAACAATATTCGTGATTTGGTAACTTGCTCCAGATAAACCAAGAAGCCCATGAAAACATTCAGATGTTGATCCTGGCGCTGCAGTTTACAAAGTCTGTTCTCCCTAGGGTCCCTCTGCAGTAGATGGAATAAGAATTTCCTTCCAAGGACTAACCTCAAATACCAAAGATCCTATTCTCAATCCTTTGGCTTCTGCCTCTCAGAAAGACAGGAATGGTACTATGTTCCACTGAGAACTGTCCTATAAGGAGTTACTTGTCTATTTAATATTTAGATAAGAATTTAGAAAGGGTCATTTGAGCAGAAAAGAACATCCCTGCTCAGAATACATTACCAGAAAGTGCATTGGTCTCTCAAAAATGAACTCCTATTAATTTTAACTACTGAGTGTCCTGAGTGACTTCAGTTGTACTGCATGTGTCATATTAAGTCATGCAGTTGTCTGCGCCTTGGTTGAAGGGAATAAGAATCCAAGTTAGCTCTGCACACAGAATGGAGACAAAGAAATAGAAAATATTTTTTAAAAGCGAATGAAATATAAAGTGTCTTTGTTATCATTTCAAATTATAGGGGTGTGTTTCCTCCCATTCTTTTCTCTGTCTTTCTCTTCTTATTATCCTTTGAGGGTGGGCTAGCAGAAACAGGCAGTGCTAAGAAAGTTCAGTTAAAGCCTGACAAGGATGGTGCAGATGTTGTAGAGCATGGAAGACCAGGAGAAGTGGTTGTGAGAGGAAGTTAACCATCAGTGGTGGCATCACCACTGAAATGCAAGAAGCAGTAACTTATAACCACGAATAAGCAAAGGTCAGTGGAATAAACAGATGAGAAAAGAAAAGGAATGTTCTCTCCCACTGTGTTTTATGACATGGATAGCACAGAGCTCAAAGGTCTTGATTAATTGTAGATCAGGTTATGTAAATGTCATACTTACTGTTTTGGTGAAATTCAAAACTTTTAATTTTCAAAATGCTTTTTACTTGCAAAATGTTTTCATGGGAGAATCTGACAAACATTTTTATTTCCAGCAGTTTCTTCTGCAAGCACATTTATCTGAAAATTGTTTCTTTGAGCGAGTTACTGAGGTTTTGGTTTGATTTTTCACTGGATGATAGTGGATCTATTTTTGCTTAAAAGACTTGTGTATCTTAAGTGAATAGTCTTTCATACATTACCTCTTCGTGGGTTGTGTAATGAACTGTGAGAGACAAGTGCAATTTCTAGTGAAATATCATAGCTGCATAAATTTTACACATACATATTTTAAAATGTCTAAGTATTCATTCATGAGTGTTAGTCAAGAAAATAAAATGTGTCCTCAACAAGATAAAATACATAGTTTAGGAAAGAATTTAGGACTTGTGTAACCCCACCTATGGAAAAATGTTTTAACTAAGAATTAATTTTCAATAATAATTTGACTTTTAAAAGTATTTCTTCTTAAGAGAGTATCATTGTGCTGAACAAGCAAAAACCCAAACAGAATAAAAAACAGTGCAGTACACAGGGGCGTTCTCAGATGAATACCTGGTGAAAAAGTAAACGTGTTCAGAATTTTTCTGCCCATCAAGGTGATCTATTTAACTGGTGTCTCTTTTACTACCTCAGAGCATGCATTTTTCCATCCTAGAAGATTTCACACATGAATGGATGTAACACATTCTGTAATTATCCTTCATCCTATGTCTTTGTCACAATGTGTAATGCTGCAGTTTTTCACTATTTGAAACAGGCAGGAATTTAAAATAGTTCAAATAAATTTCAACCATAACTGGTTTTTTCCCCAGAATTCTTAGATTGCATAGGAGTGTGTTTTAATTAAGGGACCTGGAAGAGGAGAATTAATTCATAATACTATTATTAATTATTATTTTGAGAAGAAGCATAAGCAACAAAATTAATTAGTTCAGAATTGTTCCGAATTTTTTCTAACTAAAGACTTTGGATTTCAAACTAAAGATTTTGGGTTAGTTTACTAAATGCAGAATTCACCACTTTGAAAATTTAGACAAGAAATTTTAAGCAATTGCCAAGAAAGTTCTTAGTAACACTTAAGCAAAATGCCTGTAGTGATTTTGATGCTCTTACTCGCTCATCTAGGTGCATGGCGTGAATGCAAATCAATTTCTGTCTGTGATGGCAGATAAACATTTAATGATCTTTAGTAAAATATATTTTCTACATGCCACTTAGACCTGGAACCAATATAGCAAATCAATGAAAATATAGTGCCAATTTCATAACCTATAAAATTATGGTATTTTCAAAAATATATGATGATATGAAAACCGCATCATTTAAATTTATCTTCCACATATAGTCATTCCTCTGTTATTTCTCTATAAAGCAGGATCACCTTCTTGTGGAAATATATTATAGCAGCTCAGGGTTTCACAACAGCTGCTCAATGGAAGATCTTTTACCTGTTTTTTGCAGACAATATACAGGCATTCCTGCAAAACTATTCTTGTGCGCAATATAAGGTCATTCAAAAACATAATTGCCAGAGGTGAGCAAGACCTCTCAGAACTGATCTTCTGGACCAATTTCAATGTGGGATAACTGCAGATGCTTCATGATCACTACTTCACTTATTCCTCCTTTTCAGAACTTTTCCAAGCACTGAAGTTACATATGCACGTAATTTATGTTTCCTACCGGGAGCACCAGAGACCCCCAAGGATGGCTGGGAAGGGTCCCCCACACAGAGCCCTTTCCCCTACTGGGACTATGGTATTTAAAACCAGGAGCAAGTAAGTGAGAAGTGTGTTCTCAGATCTGGTACATTCTGGGACTAGGACAAACTCTAACACTGGCATCATTTGAAGTACCTGCTGACCTCCTTTCATCCTTTGACATCTTCCTGTTTCTTAGATCTACTAGCAATGGCTACACAAAAGTGAGCTTGCCAAACATGCCATAAGTTTGGTTTCCAGAGCTTCAGCATAACCTTCATCTAGAACAAGAATCGCAAGATACTCCTGGGCAATGCTCCTCCAGCTTGCCAGTGACAGTTCCTTCTCTGATGAAAAAGCCTCTATAATTCAGAGGCTGAGGATAAAAGACTTAGGTAGGATTTTTTTTTGGTTTTTTGTTTTTTTTTTTGGGGGGGGGGGTAGTTTCAGGCTGCTTTGTCTGGAAACAGAGAAGGTAAGGATAATTTTCACAAGGGAAGTACTATAAGCAGAGGCAGTAGATAAAACTGTCCCAGTAACAGAAGACCCTACCATTTAGCAAGAACCTCAGGATGACACTGTTCTGTGTGCCAACATCATTCTTGTCTCGGCAAATTGAAGAGGGCATAAAGGAATGTAACGATTTTCAGGATACTTCATCTCATTGCTATAGCTCACTAAGGTAGCAGCTGCTAGAGGTTAACTTTGCACTGGCAGCACCTCACCCTGCCTGGCCCTCTTCCCACCCCTGAAAGAAAGGAAGAAAGAAAATAACGATGTGCATAAAATTTGAAACAGGTCACAAAAATCAAAAGAAGGCAAATAGATCTTAAATGTGTCCTATGTCATTCCTTTCAGATATCTGATGAGAATGAAGGAAAAAAAGAAACATTAAAATTTATCTGCAAACTGAATCAGTTTAAAAAATATGTAGTGAGATAGGTGGGCTTTGGGACATTAAATTAAATTATAATTCAGCATAAGCACCACTATGTCTCCATTGGCTTGGGGAGTTATAGAGAATCTGAACATAAGAAATTACTTAAATTGTCCCAAACTTATAAATATATTACATATATATCCTAAATATTATCATTTTAATAAATAAATGCTGATGTTGTGTAAGTACCAATATTTTTAAAATTTCCAGGAAATAGCAATATGATTGCCATTTCCTGGAATACATTCAATCCAACATTTTGGGTTCAGTATTGGGTAGAGGTCTCCTTGTAATGTTGGCAGAAGGCTCTAATACATAACAATTCTTGCTCAGTTTTACAATGTTTGAGAATTATGTAGAAAATGCATGTGTCTCTGGTTAGTTACCAACTTTCTTTAGCACAGAAGCAAAGAAGTACATGGTTGTACCTGTTCTGTAAATAGCAATAGAAAGCAAGGCTGTTATTCAGAGATTCTTTAACAATTTATAAATTCACTTGAAAAGGAAATAAACCAAGAAAGTAACTCAAGCACAATGAGCCCTGCCCTTCTTCATTACCAAAATATTCCAAATACTACTGCATTCTAAGGGAAGTGCCTTGATGCACCTCTCAGAGCTCAAGAACAAAAATGCTTTTCAGTTTTAGAGTTTCTTAAGCTTCAAAACTAAGCTTCATGAAAAACAAAGTGCACTTATGAACTAATGAAATATAAAATAGGGTGGGCAATTAAGAAGAAGAGAGCCTTGAAAAGCACTTACAGAAGAAGCCATATTCTAGTCCCATTTTTAACTCTGCGACCCATGTTAACTTCAGCAAATGAGAAGTGCATGAGTCTGACAAGGGCACAATTTGTCATGCCATCTAAGCAACAGATTGACTGTTTCTGAGAGCCCTTTTTCCTTTGCATCAGTACTTATTAAAGAGGGAAGAAGGATTATTTCTGAAAAACTGTATCACAGCTATCAAGGAGAGTTTGAGCAACCCCGTTTTGAACAGCACATAGCACAGCAAGGAGTAATGGACTCCCATCTTCTTCAGGATGTCCCTTTCCTCTGCATTTTTCTTAAAATAGGTACTATTTTGATACATGAAGAATTTATATCATAATCAGATAGGCATCCTGCAGGTCTGTAACAGCCTTCTGAAAGATGGTTTCAGTGTGAGCTTTCATTTCCTTTAAGTTTAGTCAAAAAAGAGATGTTTTCCAAAATCTGCCGAATTGTTGCCTTTCAGCATCTTTCAAAGTGTGTGTGCAGTAAGGAGTGCTTCCTGATCTTTGTCATGCCACCATCAACTCCATGAAAAGTGTGGAACAATGCCAGTATGAACCAGGCGCATTGGCTTTTAATTTTATCAAGTAAATAGGAACCAGTTGACCTTTTCTATGCTACAGTTCTATTAATATCTTCATTATTTATCTAAGATTTCTCTGTAGCTTTTAATTGCAATTGTACTGTGTTTTTACAGGCCATGTACTTCCCTTCATAATTTACAGTGTTACTGAACAATTAAATGAACTCCACAGATTCTCTATATTTCATTTGGAATACATTCCTTTTTTTAGTGAAGAGGTACTCTTCTTATCTCCCAAAGAAGTTATTTTTAAGAACTATTTTGCCAGAAAATGTGATTACTTTATAATGCGTTAAGTGTTTATGAGTTCAATTTATTTTGGTGGAAGTAAGACCTGTTCCAGAACACTATAGATAAGTTAAGAAATAAAAAATAACATGTCCCTGACCAACGAATTACTTTATTTTCTCTTGGAAATGCTAATGCATATATATATATATATATTTGCCATGGTAACTGGACCATTTTAAATTTCACATACAGGCCTTTCTTCTCTTTGTTCCTGAATGTTTGAAAATATAATGAACCAGTAGGCTCACAGATGTTGAAGTTTTATAATGAAGGGCTTCTAAAAATGATTCCTGCAGTTTAGAACTGTCACAATCTGAAATTTCTCAAAAAAGAACAATGTCTGGAAGCAATTATTCTGAAACCATTCATTGGTCCCAGATTTCAAATGAGAAATCCTGGATGCAGTGTAAAGTCAAGATTCATATGCGTATTTTATCTCTGCTTATAATGGCACCAGTCTTGTGCATGTAAAATTGTTGATGAGCAGTCAGGGAGCCTGTAGAACACTGTGAATTTAAGCAGTGTGTAGTAGTTTTCATTCCATGTGAAGCATATTGTCTAAAATGTCCTTTAGATGCTCATGACCAAAACTTTGGTGAATTCTTCCACTAATATAAGTTTTAAAAGATAGCACAATACAAAATAGGTCCCATTGCCTTTAATGGAACCTGTAGCTGTTAGGAAAAAATGGGATTTCACCCTGTCATACAGAAATATTGAGAAGCTTTATTTTTGGGTATATGAAAATAATCAGTCCATATATTTTAAACAGGATTTTTGTGTGTATCTTGTAATGAGAGCATAGTCATTACTTTGCTAGCCTTTTTTTGTTGAACTATCACTACAATAAATGGTTTTTGTGAATGGAGACCAAGAATCCGCTTAGTTCCATTTTCTAAAAATAAGCCTTGTCTATTAAGTGTACTCATTTAAATTTCATAAAATTCCTGCATTTTGCTTTGAAACTGTTATCATGATCTGACCATAACTGGAACACAGCTAACATTTCCAGTTCTTTTGAAATAAATTCACTACATTTACACATAGCATGTAACTATGCTGATTTCACAGGTAGACATTATTGGATTTATTTCTCTAGGAGTTTCTCTAAGTTTCATTTCCATAAATTTACTGTCTTAATTGTCTTTTAAAAACATCTAAACACATTAGAGGTTGAGCAACTGGAGTACATAAGGAAAAAAATATTACCAGGAAAGCAGTTATTTTTATTTCAGCCATTTGTTGTTGGGGTTTAAAAGTCTACAGACACCTAAAGCTGTGGGTGATTTTTCTGGTGAAGATAATGGGCCTGGGATTATAGTCAGGCAAATATAAATGTGCAACTTCTTTATTTTGTAGAGAGTGTATTCCTCTGTCCCAAGGTGACAGACAATAAAAGCAATTATACTATGTTAATTCAAATATTTACTCATCACATAAGTTCAGAAAACACTTTGCAAACTGGTGAAACCTTCTAACTCCTACTACCTTTCCACTTGCACGTATCTTCTTCTATTTGATGCAGCTCACCCCATCTCTCACTGGTTTATCAGGATTTTTTTTTCTGCCTAGCCTTCACTGATTGCATGCGCTATCTTCTGTTACTTTATTTTCCTTTTTGTCCTTTATTTTATTTTCCTCAGCACTGTTACTAAATCTTTGCCACTCATTTCCTTCCGCTTTTCATTTCCAAATCATCTCTCTCTAGGTCAGCCAGCAACAGGCATTAGCATCCTTCGACATTCTTTAATTACTGTGCTGAAAGTAGGCTAGAAATCTTTGGACCAAATTGAGCAGTGTTTCAAATTATAAAGTGAGACCTGAATGTGTGGATTTAGATCAATGCAATACTTCTGCATCATATCTCTTCTATAGTGGTGTGAGAAATTACTGCCTCAAATTTGTGATTAATAAATGTAGCTCACAGCTTTGTCCTTGCTTGAGATTGTATAATGCAGCCCAGAGGGAAAGGCAGTTATATTCCTCCCTCGGCTGCCAGATCCTTCCCAGTTGTGCATTACAGAAATGAGAATATTTCTTGATTTTTACCACTGTAAACGAGATATAGGTTGAATTTATAATTCACACATTTTTTCAAACTCTCCTTCAGTACTTCATTTTTTTCCCTTCCAAATTTAGAAAGAGATTTTGATTCTAGCAGTATTTAAAGTGTTCATATGGGAGTTAGAATGGATAACAATTTTAGGGAGTACATCTATAGAATTCTCCTTAAGTGATTCCACTGGACCAAAGAAAGAAACTGTATTGAAAGACACTTGTAACAGAATCGAAACAATTTCAGCTTCACAATTTCAGCTCAGAGTTAAATGTCAAGGATTTGCTCTTTTCTTGTAGAGCAAGAGTATAAAAAGTGCGTGACCAAGATTTAGTCTTTAATTTCAGTTATGATTTACAATTCCTGCAGCAAGGGAGGATAAATTATTCCTCTGTGTTAGTTGCCTTTAATTTTTGGAAGTTGAGAGTTATTGTCTTACATCCTAGGGAAATAAAGCCATATTTTGCGCCTGTTTTTGTGAAAATCAGTAGGCAATTTACTTTTCAACTCCTCTGCAGATAGCAAAACACAAAACAGAAAACTGGCAAAGTATTAGATCTTGAAATTTAAAAAGAGACCAAAAATAAACTGTTTGTTTTGGGTAAAAGGGACATATATAATGCAAGCAGGAAAAATTTTGAGAGAGGTTCAAGCTTTGACAGCAAATTTGTGCAAACTGTATGGCAGGTTCCACTACACAAAAGCTATTTCCTTAGCATTGCCAGATATGAAGCACACATAGTCTTTAAAAACTTATACTTTACAGTGGAACTTACCGAGACAAAGACATTATAGAACTCCTACAGAAATTATTAAAAACTTATGCTGCACTATTTTATCTTTTTTTTAACAGAACAATAGTTTTATCTTCGAAATCAACTAGAAGGCTAAATTATTATGGTGTTTGGCAAGTCAAAAAATGTTTTCTGGTACTGGTTGTTTAAATAATATTTTGTAAAAGGCACTCAATAAGCACTCTGATGCCTAAAAGTAAGTACTTAATTATTGCAAGCACCTTCAATTTGCACAAAACAGTGCTACATCCAAGAGACAGTCCTCTTCTCACCCCAGCCCTTCTTTTCCAGCTCCATGCCTCTGCCTCCATTGGGCTGGCAGTAGTATTTGGTCAAACATGGACCAAACTGCTAAATAATCTGGAAATTAAAAGTTTGAACCTAAGTCCTTTCTCTGAGTCAGTTCTCCACTGTATCTCCACCAAAGTGGCTGGGAAACTACAGCTCAGGGCAGGAGCATCACTCATTTAAGGAGCTGCAGTGCTGGAAGGGTAGGTGCTTGCAGGGTCCGGAACACACTGGGTGTCAGAGAAACCATGGCAATAGTTATAAAGAGGAACACCCCAGCAAGTTGGCTGTGAATCCAAGGGTGGTATGTCAGGTCCTCAGTGTGAACCTGTGGTACTGCTCCATTCTAAGATGATTATTATGGAACTATTTGAGTTCCTGTGCATTAAGTTCCACAGCTCTGTAAAAGTTTATGAGCTTTTGCTAAAGAGTGTAGCCGACCTGGCCGTCAAATTCCTGCAGTACTGCTCAGTGTGGTAAGAGACCCCTAAGCACAGCACCAGAGTCAGCTCCTGCATGCATCCAAGGGGATCTGCTTGAACCATAATTTACCTGGTTGGACTTACAGGTTGTCCTGCACATGCTGGAGCAGGCTGGAGATGTCTTTGGTCCTTTGCACCCTCCCTGGCTTGGTCAGTGTGCACTCAGTGAGACTAATGTATCGACAACTGCACAGAGCTGTGCTTGCATGAATAATCCTGCCAGATCCGTGCTGGCCTCCCCCAGTGTCTCTGCATCTATGGTACAATTAATCTGTCATCTAAATAAACTGTCTATGGATAACCAAGCTCTGGCTGTGCACAGTAGAAAATGAACATATTTAGCACACTGTACTGTGATAGTGTAAGGACAATTGGTGATTAACAGATAGGTCTTTGTGCCACTGAAATTTATAAATATACTTTATTAACACTGAATGCAATCATAACTGATGGGGGTGGAGAAACTGTTTCCCTAAGCTTAAGTTGTAGTGGAAGTTAGCTAATCAACTGTATAATAGGGTAGGAAAATTCAAACTAAAGTAGTGTTTATTACAGGCTTGGTTTAGTAACAGGTGTAGTTGCAATGTCTTCTGCAAGTGACAAAATCATATCTACATTTCTGAGGAGGAAACCTGTGCCATAAACCTTGAAAAACCTGGTAGTTAAGTAGCTTAGTACACTGGAAAACAGAGCCTATTTCCTCCTCTGGCTGTCAGTGAATGGAGTGAGCAAACTATTTTAGAGGGGACAATAGAGAAAAGCTTGTCAGAAATATGAAATCACCAACTATTTTTGGCTCGAACTGGACAATGTTGGATTTCTAGAGCAGAACAGTTATTTGCAAAGTGCTGAGTGGGGAGGAGCTAGCCAAACAGGGCTGGTCCCAAGAGTGCCTGAAGGTTGCTTTGCAGCTAGAATTAAAAAAATATTCTGATGACAAACACACATGAGGGGCTAGTTAGGTATGAACAGAAAATTACCTGCTGTGTTTCAAAGAATAATGAGCTGAAAAAGGCAGGGGGTAAATGGTGTTGTCTGTTATCTGGATGACACGCTAATAACTGGGAAGATTTCAGATGAATATTTACAAAACCTAGAGGAGGCCTGAAAGAAATTGAAAAGATGTGATTGTAAAGCTAACAAAGTATAGTGTACTAATTTCCACTGAATTTTTCCTCCTTCCATATACCCAAGCCAAGTAACACAGCATATGAACATAAAATTAAGGCTACATATCTTCCAAAAATTAAAAACCAGTATACATAGAATATAAATAGGGCCTTTAATATTTCTTCAGGATTGATCCTTAGGGCCATGAGGTGAGCTAGATATTGCATGCTGTGGAGGGACAGCAGGAGGTGTCTGTTAGATAGACAAAGTGTTGCATACTATAGAATACATTGTGGGATTTTATTTTTTAAGTATAGTTTGTTAGGTTTTGTTTCTTAAGAGTAAAGGTTGGTTCAGATATTAGATGTCCAAGGTATGCCTTAGAATATTATGCTGCTTAGATGGGACTGTGGAATAGTCATTCCAAATGTAGCAACTTTGTTTGGTGTGGTATCTGTTCTTCAAAAAAGTGAAATGGCTGTGGACCATATTGAATAAAATGGTTTTTGTGGAAGCAAAAAGAAATTGAATAGTTTAATTTACATTAAAATGACACATTGTCCATGACAACAGCATGTGATTCCTCTCTTCAAGGAACTGAGTCACAGCTTTAGACACATATAAGTCTAGGGTTCAAAACATGCTAGATTCCCTTCCACAATATTATCAAAAGGTGGGGTAAATTACTAAGAAAACTATTCAAACTTGGGATTATTAAATTCCACACAGAAAGAGTTCTTTTTTTCATCTCACAACAAAATCACAAAGAGATAGTAAAAATACTTCAAAGATGCACAGTCCCTAGCTGGTGACAGTGAAGAGCCTGGATCTTACCAGACCATTTTAAGACTATCAGAGAAATATGCTAATATGGAGTTTCTGTGCCAGCTTCCATTTGTTCAAGAAAAGTGTTCATTGACAATGAGTTGCTTCACTTATTAAATGACCTCTTTATTGTAGTTATAAATACTGCCCTGTAAATAGGAAAAGCCCCTGTACCAGTTAAGAAAATTACTTTTACATGCTCTGACTAACTTCATCACATAACAAAAGGGAAACTTTATTCTTTCTAATTTAGGAGATTGAATTAACCATGGAAAATGCTGTCTGAGGACTAAATGTAATAATACCAATATAGCTACAACAAGTATGCAAAATAGGTTTAAATGGGAAATAAAAATGAAGAGAGAAGTTAATTTAGAGAGCAGATGAAGAAATCAATACATGGAAAAGGTAAGGAGTAAGTTTGGCAAGCCAGCAGATGACACAGTATTAACAAAACAGTATCATGTCACCGATGACAGAAACCAAATGGCTGAACTCTGATTCCTCAAGGAAACACACTGCAAAAATGGCCAAGCAATGGAGACATGATCTCTCAGTGCCCAGAACTTGAGGTCTGTGATAAGAGCCTATGCTATTTACACCTGAAAAATGTTTGGAGAAGTGTTTTATTCTTATAAATGTCATGTCAGAGAAATGTCTATGATTTTATTCTGGATGAATTTCAGACATTTCCTAAAAACAAAAGTCAGCCAAGACCACTTTAAAATGGTCAATGTGCCACTCAAATGTATGTTTCACAGCCTTGATTCCACAGCAACACAGAATGGGAGGAATAGAGAAAAGGTTTAGGAAATTTGTGGGTAGACTTCAGTGGTATATTAGAGAAATGGAGAAGATAAAGATGAAAAAGGCCAGACATACTAGACAGCCTCTTAGTTACATGGCATAAGCCTGGAAGTAAATTGAAATGATCAGTTTTCATTGCCTGGAGAAAAAGAAGATAATAACAGAAGGAACACTAAAATCTGAATAAAAAGGAGCAAAAAACCAATTCCTTTAGGTGAAATTCTAATAAACTGAGAACCTTCAATTGTATTTGCTTGGCCTGACCATACAGCTCTAATCACAGAAAACTTTCAGACTTTAATGAGACCAGCATTATAATTTGATTGGTTTTGTATTGAAATTATTTACAAAATTTACAAGGAATCCTGTTCTGTAGATTTTACTTTTTAATAACGTTATATGGCACCTAGTTCCATGGATTTGCCTATTTACTTTTCTCAGAATAGGGCATTAAGTCCATACATGATTGAGAAGGTTTCAGTTTCAGCTGTGATTTAAGTTTCTGCAGCAACAAAGGTTATGTTGCTCTTAACTGTTGTTTTCCACTTTCTTGGCAGGGTTTTGCAGATGAAAAGTAATGTGATGTTCATTATGTGATGTTCCTTGCCTTTAACAAGGAGCGCTGGAATTTCTGACTTCATATCCCAGCACATAGCAACACTGTAACACAAAGCTAGAAGGAATACACAGGGCCTCCTGCTATAGTTCTGATGGTAGAAAATTAATCCAAATTAAAAAAAAAAACAACTAAATTATTCCTGACACATATCTTATTCAAGGCCTTTAAGGATACAAATCATCTGTGGGGAGCTAAAGCAATGGAAAGCAGATGCAACCCCACCTTCTTTGTTGAACTTATCCACCATAAAAATAAATTGCAACTAAGATTATGGAAAGATTCAGAATCCCCTGTTCACAACTTAATGCCTTCTAAACTACAGGTGTTAGAACAATCCATTCTCTCAGTGTTAAAAATTGCACTCCCTCCTTACCAAAGATAGGCTCAGTCTGGAACAGGTAAAAGTTAAGTTACGCATCCTTGCATTCACCTCAGTGAACCTCAGTTGTTGTCTACACCAACAATTTGCAGAAAGAAGTGCCTGCCTGTAATTCAACAGCAATTGTTCTTTTTCCTTGTAGAAATAGTTCCTGGTTCAAGCAGACAGGCAAACATATGCATTCCTTTCACAGAGGAAACATGCTCTCAGCAGTGCTCGGGTAGGCAGGCAACTGGGCACGAAGCTGAAAACACTCAGGCATAGACAGAGCAAGTACAGGCAAATGCAACCTTGAGTTACTGGGGAAAAAGAAATTAGAGGCTGAGGGGAGTTGAAGGGCATAGGTCACATCTCAGATCAGCTACTACCAATTTTTTTTTTTTTAACATTCTCAGCATGTTTCCAGTAAAAGGAGGACGATAATTGAGTCATCCCAGCACCAACAGCATTTCCCAAAGCCAGAGGAAGGAGTCACAGCATCACATAATACTGTGCAGCCTGTGACCCCTGCCCCTCAAATATGTGTGCACACAGGTGGAGTGCACGGGCACAGGCTGGAGTAGCACTGAGTATTGACCTGGATCTTTGCTGAATTGAGCTGCCTTACAAAGACAGCTGAATGGCCCTTCTTCTTCTGAAAATTAATTGAAAAGGAAAAGATTCATTTCATTCTTCTGAAGAGTCATCGAAAAGGAAATAGGGTATTCTTTTAATAGGGAGCAGTCAGGAGATAATGGGAGCATCTGGATGGGGGGGAGTAGAATGGCCCAGGTGAAAGTAAGGTCAGATTCAGGGACCACCAGTGCAGTGCCAGCCTGGGGTCTGCTCAGCATCGAGCAGCAAGCAGTTTTATACCTCCTGAGTCTTGCAGATCCCTGGCTAGTAATGGCTTTTGAGGAGAGGAGGAAGAGGATGAACCATTAATTTTGGCACCATCCATGTCCCAAGGTAGTAGAGAGGCTGAATTTTTCATAATTCCATTTTCCTCACGAAACCAAGTCTGTTGAAAGAAATTATGGAAGCACCTGCACAGACAGTCAACAGAAATACCTACTCATGGGCAGAAAAGCCAAGTATGTGAAAAAAAGGCAAGAGGTCTGCCAAATGAGGTTGTTCATCAGAAAATTACACATTTGACTGAATGCCATGAGAGCCTAGCTCTCCTCAGAGTGACACTTTGATGCCCATGTTTTTCTTTCAAATATCTGCTTTCATATCAAGTTAGTTCAGTATATCAGTCAAAAGAAAATATTTGTTTCTGGTAGACCTACAAACATATTTTGAGATTTGAAAATCTAGTTGAAATCTCTCTGATTCATATTACATATATATTACATTACCTCTCTCTCTCTTCCTTTTGCTTCTCTCTTAATACTGAATAATTCTCATCACAGGCTTTGTGTATCCCTCTGGATTTCTGAAACAGGAAGAAAATAAATATCGCTTCCTCCCAAGCCCAGAGATGAAACTGCTTTTCTCTGTTTATTTGCTTGTGTTTGTACGTATTTATGTGATAAGGGGCAAATGTGTGTCTCGTGCATGTGTAAACAAATTATTGAGAGAAAATAAGCTGTGTTATCTTTTGTTCTGAAAGCTTTTAGAGTAATGTAGATGTTCTTATCTTGTGCAAAATAGGGCATGATAATGTCCATTATCCTCTGCAAGTTTTGTTGCCTGCACACATCAGCCTGTTGTTCTGTTGTTTCGGAGGACCATGAATGTTATCAAAGACAGCAGTTAGCACAGGGCTTGCATTTTCTCAGAAGGCATGCTTTGAAATTTAAAAATTTATTCAAATTTCCTGATGATAATTAATGGGAAGCCAGAATAGAGGAAACAAAGCAGCCGTTTAAACGAACAGAGGGCCAAAAAATAACAGCTATAACCCATAAAAACCTAAGGCCAAAGTAGAAGGTGTCAGCTCATAGGGTTGGAGACCATTTCTGCTGGTTCATTTGTGATTGTCTGATCAGTAGGTAAGAGTTTATATCATCTGTTCTATTTAGTGAGAGCTAATTTAGATCTGAATCTGTATCAGCCTTTTGTTGTGATGAGTGGTTATCATCAAACGAAGTGTTGAAAACCCTTACTGCCATCCAGTTAAGGCAGGTTTCTGAGCCACAGAAAATGGCCCTGGCTGGTCTCCTGTCTTCCAAGACTAATTTTTATGTGCATTGAATTGGACAGGAAAAAAAAGGCTGTTTCAGTTCTTTTAGACTTCTTTCAAAACCCAGAGATTGCAAGGCCACCCCATGTGAGGGTGTTGATCTCTGAGCTTTGTTCTCAGGGGCAGGGAAGCAACAAAGAGACAAGCTGTTCAGAAGTATTTGTCAAGCTGTTATTTAGCCAATAGTTTCAGTCATTCTGAATGAGTCTGAAAAGAAACTAGACCACTCTCCTATAGGATATTTCTGATCTATTTTTTGTTCATCTTAACCCTTTACATAAATGCCCACAGTTATACCAGTTCTGGGCAAAACAGAGCAGAGCACAGTGAGAGCTGTCAGCACAGTCTACTTGTCATCAGCTACAGTAATGCAGAGCTGTGATATTCCAGATGCAAATTCACCAATTGCTTTAGGGCCCACAGTCACTTCAGAGGCAATGGCGGCCTCAGTGCTGCAACAAGGCAAGATTTCAGGTGGGGCAATCCACTTGATGCTGGTAAGCTCAGTTCTTGTTGCACTGATTTCAGGGCTCACCACTGTGTTCTCCACTGTGCTGGGTTTACATGGCAAGATTTTGATGAATTGAAGGATAGCATTAGGGCTGGCTTCTGTGAGAAGACACCAGAAGCTGCCTCCATGTCAGGCACAGCCTGTTTCACCTAGTTCCAAAAGAGACACTTCATTGCCAAAAGCTAAGCCCATCAGTGATGCTAGTGATGCCTCTGTGATCATTTCAGAACGAGTAAAAAATGCTGTGAAGCATCTGTGAGTGACATGAGCGAGAAACATGTGAGAGAAACAGCCCTGCAGGTACCCAGAGCAGTGAAGGAGGGGGAGAAGGTGCTTCAGGCCCCAGAGCAGAGATTCCTCTGCAGCCTGTCATGAACACTATGATGAAGCAGCTGTGCCCCTTCAGCCCACAGAGACCCACAGAGGAGCAGAGATCCACCTGCAGCCTGTGGAGAACCCCAAGCCAGAGCAGATAGAGGCGCTCTGAAGGAAGCTGAAGCTCATGTAGAGCCCATGGAGGAGCAGCCTCTTGGCAGCAGCCATGACTTGTGGGGGACGCATGATGGAACTGTCTGTTCCTGGAGGACATTACCCTCATCATACTGGAACACCTCTTGAAGAACTGCAGCCCTTGGGAGTGACCTCATCCGGAGCAGGGAAGGAGTGTGAGGAGGAAGGAGTAGCAGAGACAAAGCATTTTGAGTTGACCAAAACCATTTCCAATCCTCTTGCGGTTACCCTCTTCAGGGTAAGGGAAATGGAAGAGTCATGAGTCTCTCTGCCCTATCTTGGCCTATCATCTTTGTCATCAGCAGTTAATCTCTTGAGGAAAGGGAGCAAACTTCTTTTGGCAAATGCTTGCAACATCCACTAGTGAAGAGATTCCTAATAGAAAATACACTAAAGCCTTATTATACACAGTGTAAATAAGTATAGTTATAAAATTATATTGAGCTAAAGTTGAAAAAGGCCTAAAATTAAATATTAGCCCAATCAGTATTTCAGCAGTCTCTGACTTGTAAACTGATCGTAATTGGGGGGGGGGGGGGGGGGGGGGGGAGGGGAGGGAGTGCAATGTTGGAAGGGGTCAAAAAAAGGAGGAGAAACAGAAATGCAAAGGAATATATCTAGAGTACATATCTCACGGTACTTCAGCCCTAGGAGAGTGCTTAGAGTCCACCTGCTGTTAAGAGCTGCTGGCTCATTATGTAATCACAGAATTGTAGGAAAAAAATGGTGTTGGAGTTCATCTGGTCCAGTCTGCTCAAATCAGGTTTAACTTTGAAGTCAGGTCACAATGTTCACATCCTTTCCAGACAAATTCCAAATGTATCCAAGGTCAGACTCCACAGCCTAGACACTGGTGGCCCTATGCCAGTTTTCCAACATATCCCTTGCAACAGGAAGTCCAAAATCACAGTACACCAGAGAAGATTTTAAAATTCCCCAATTTTGGTCCACAGTAATGTTACTCATCCTGATGGCTAAACTCCTGGTGACAAAGCACTTTATAAGTTTAAGAACAACATGCTGCCAGATATGCAGGCTCTTCTCTGCAAAGGCCATTCTGCCTGTAAATAACACAACAAAAAAGACACAACAGTTTTTTGCTTGTCCTTTGACCCTCAGTCACATACTCACATAATCAGCAGTGGGCTCTCATTTTCTAATGCTCCTTCTAAGCCAAAGTTCTGATAGAGCAATACAGAGGGTGTTTGGCACCTCATTCCCATTGCCTGCTATAATGTCCCATTCCAGGGTTGTTGGGTTGTTGTTTTCAATACCTTCCATGCCACAGAGAACAGCATGAATGCGTTCTAAAGAAGCATGTCCCATTTCACAGGGTAAGCACAGGGTATCCCCCTCGTAGAGGCTTGAATAGCACTCTGTCCTCTCAAACATTATTTGACTTTTTTGGTGAAAATGCTGCCTGGATTTGCTAGATGCATTAACTGTGTGTCTCTATCCAAGGGTTATCCATTGGTTCTACATGAACCAATCCAACCTGTAGTCTCACCTTCTGCAGATTTCTCCTTTGCAAACGCTGCTGGCCCCAGAAGTCATCATAATACTCCTTACACCAAAATGGGCAGCACATCTGTATTCTTACTGGATACAACAAGAAACTATTAAGGTGCTCCAGAAGTCTCATTTGGTCTCTTTCAATTCACATCATAGTTTTTCATATCTGAGGGACTGTGTTCTTTTCATCAAATGAGTAGCAGTTACAGAGATTAATATCTCAGATCATGAAAGAAATTCCATTGCATTGTATTTTCAGCCTAAAATAATTGTTCCAAAAGCTTAAGACGTGGTACGGGTTTTTACTATGGCATTGCTTGCTGGAAGAAATCATTTGAGCTGAGCACTAATGAGCCTACAGGCTGCTCTTCTAAGTGAAGTGGTTCTTTATACTTTATTCTATTTTAAATGTAATTTTGGCAAGAAGAGGAATAAAAAGATAGTATTTCAATGTCTGGAAAACACATTACTGGCATATATAATTTTCTGTTGACTTTGCTAATATCAGCTTGAAGAAACATTATTATTTTTTCTGTTTCAGTAAATATTCAGCCCTGGATTTAGCTGTTTTGTGTGGGTTGCAGTTGTTTGTTCAGGCTAATGGAGATTAGAGACCTGTGGAATGCTCAGTAAGATATCACACAGTAGAGAGTTTCCACTCCGGTGTGTTAAATAGGTTTTGAGCAGTTTCTCTATGTTATTTAGCATATACTAATATAAAACATGAGCATGAACTGATTTGCAGATTATGCTTTAAGGCAGAATCATAAAAATGTATAGGCATAAAAAATCAAAAGGGAAGGGAGAAGAGACTGTGTATCTTAATAAGCCAAGTGCATGAAATATTGAAGTATATATTCCATTTATTAAGACAAAGTAATAATAAAAATTACAATAAAAAAGAATTAGAATATCTTTAGACTAGAACTGACCTGTCAACCTCATCTGTAAACCAAAACCAAAGTCAAAAGTATCATTTCAAACACCAAAAAATAAAAATGTTTTATATTAAACTCCCTAACATCCTGGCCAAATATGATTAATACCCTTCCACGTGAGTAAGTACATGTGTCCTGATAGGTAAGTATAATCAAATAAAGAGAAAAAAGTTCAAGTAAAATTTTCTGTGCATATAAAAGGAAAGTACAAGTTTTATTTCACTGAGTATTTACTGATCTACTGAGAAGAAATGCTTTTGATTTTGACTTTTGTATGAGGAATGTCTAAAGAACACCATCATAGGCCTCTGAGCCTGTTCATTTCTTCTGAGAATATAAACATATGGGCTGAAATTCATCTCATCTGCTTTTTAGCTCTCCATAGTTAAAGCACTTGACTCTACCTAGGCTTTCAGATGATGATGAGAAAGATGTTACCCTAAAGTCTTTGGAAATGGGTCAACTATACATTAAGAATTGAGAGCTCTCTGACTCAGATTCCTCCAATAGCTTTCTAGAGAAAGGTGAGGTGAATCCAGGAGAAGGACTATGCAACCATAAATTATGTGTCCCACCATTCTTACTACAGAAAGGATATTCCTATCCCAAACAACATTCTCAAAACTCAGACAAATAACAGTATAAAATTTAATTTCTATTTCAGTTTCATCTCCTGTCTCTATAAATTCTGCTAAGGTTTTTTAGAGCATAGATGCTGCCTTCATCTCTGTCTATAAATAAACATTAGTAGCATTGCACTGGTAATAAATCCACATCATCAACAGGGAAGAACCTTTTTGCTATAGTACTGAAAGACTACCAGTAACAGAGTTTGGCTTTCAGACTTCAGTTCACTATTCATTTTTCTCTGTGGTACTGCCCATTGATTCCAGTGGGGATGCATTGGTGTACAGGAGGTTAGAATTTAGTCTATGATGTTCGTAAATTGATGTGCCACAGCAAAACATTTTGTTTCACCGCCTTGAAATATGTCTTCATTAAAGACCTCTATTTTGGTTCCCTGTCAAAATTATTACAAAGCTTTACTTAATAAATGACATGTTTTTATATTAGAAGTCAAAGGAAACTGTCTCTGGAGCTTCAAAAACACTCATTACACAAACTTGTATTTGTTGATCATCAAGGAATTTTTCTTCCAGAAAAATTAAACTCAAAAGTAGTTTATTATAATACTTACAAACTATTTTTTTACATTTAAATCCTGAAAACTTGTGTGCAGATTGTTTTTGAAGAAAACAGGTTGTTATCAGTAGTTTTAGCCCTAATCCACCTCCTGTCAATTTGAAAGAGTATTATGGGGCCTAATCCTGCTCCTACTAATTCAATGAATAAGCTCAGAGAGAACATGCAAGGACAAACACATAGCCTTTACACTGACTTCAGCAGGGAAAATATCTCTCTTTTCTTAAGGTCCATTTGCCCTCCTTATGTACCTGAGATAAGATCTGGAATGGCAGTTTAGGGCATTAGTTTAGGGCATTGTTTATAGAAAATGAGCAGAAAAGTCTATGCTAGACTTCCATGACTGCTACCCTGAGACCTTGACAGACTCGGGTACCAAAAATAGCATCCATGACTCTGTAACAATAGGATTTTTACTCCTACAAAGCAAAACTGTTTGTCTGCAGAAGAAAGAGAGAAATATTTTAATGAAGTCTCCTCTGTTAAGTGTTCTTTTTTTATGGTGCCACTTGGCCTTTGGCAAGAGCTACCCCGTAGCCTTAATGCACTTCTTGCGTAACAGCTCCACTTAGTAGAAAGGGCTAGATAATGCAGTACATGACCTCCACAAATTCATCCCTTTTATGGGAATAGAATAAAATAAGTATCAATGTAATTAAATCTGACATGTCCAAAAGATTTTTGGAAGAACAACAGAATTTATTACACTTGTTGGTTTACGTCACATTCTGATTTATTTTTCAAGTAATATGTTATATAGGTTTATAAACTACTTAAGGTGGAGAGGTTTTTAAAGGATTAAGCAAATCTGCTCAATCCCTTATTTACAAGCTAAAATGCATCAATTACTTGGACTGTCACAAAGTTTTGATTGTCTTTAGGGTTTCTCCAGTACTATTTAAGGCTTACACTTCTTATTGCAGCAAACATTTGTACTAACAGGAATTTGGCTCCACTATGTCATAACCAGACTTTGATGAGCTCTGTGTTTCAGGAAATCTATCCCAACTGACTCTTTAGTTTGATTGGTCATTTTTCATAGTTGCATAATTATTATGTCAGAAGGATAGAATGGATGCGGATGAGCTGAATCACAGTTTTATAATCATCATCAGTCACACCCTAAAATTTGGTCCATATTGTCTGCTGAGGGTCACAGACTATCCTTAACACAGAGCAGAAGCAGTGCTCCTCTCCCTGTGGAATACCAGCAGCAGTGAGTAGAAATAGGCTGGAGCTTCAGCTACTGGCTTGCATATCTCTTCTGCCCACCCTGTGAGCTGGTGGATGAAACCCAGTCCTGGTCTGGGGTCTGTGCCGGACAACATTGAGCTGAAGCTGATAAATCTCTTTAAAAGGTGACCAGCACATCCACGTGGCTCCCTCATCTAACCTTCACAGCACTTAAACACTGAGCAGGAGGACCACATGCATGGCTGTCCACATAGACACATTTATAATCCCTGAGGAATAGGGACCATGCCCCCAGACACCTCTTTCTTCTTCCCCTCAGGCCCTTTGCTCTTCTCTGTGAGGTTATTCTGATGGTACACATATGGTGACACACATATTTCTATGAACACAGGATCCCAAAGCCTTTAAGCCATGATCCTACAAACTAAAATTTGAATTCCACTGACTGGACAGTAGTTCTTATGACTGGGAGGATCAGAGATTAGCAGACAGATGGAACCTTTTTGGGCTGGAGAAGGGAGGGGGAAAACAAAAGTGGCATAATATAAAATCAGAGAGAAAAATACTGCTCAGCCATGTTCTGAATTATTGGCACAGATGGAAATTGCTGCATTACTCCCTAAGAAGCTTTGATTAATTTTGTCTTTTATTTTCTTTCCTGTGAGGGTTGACCTTCTGTAGACTTTTTATCCACTCCACACAACTTTCTGAAGAGGAACAGGCAGTGATATACCTGCATGCCTATTTATTAAAGACATAATGTTGATAATAGAATATAGAGATCTTCTAGATCCTAGGGCAAATGCATTTGGTGGTTTATGCTGATGAGCACATTAAGGAAGGAAAGGCCTGGAGAGAGAGCTTGAATTGCTATCTGACTTATGAACCTGTAATAGCACAGTTTTGAGTAAAAATAAAGGTAACATCTCCTAATATTTATAACCAAAAGTTGTCCTGGTTTGAAAGTAGAGAAATGTAGTTTAGTGTGTAGTTAAGGCTTTTTAAGTGTTTAACACCCAGAACTGATCTGTCCTTTCTAGCACAAGTAACTCTGAGATCTCACATTCTACAGTTTACCGGCAGGGTGAAAGATGATTTAGGTGCACTGGAGAAAAGCCAGAAAATATGACAGAAGTTACAGTAAAAGGACCACATAATTAGTCAGTCTCAGATTTTTTAATAATTATACTCTTTCTATGGAAAGCATTACTAGTTCAGGTTTTGTAGTGCTAGCAGAAATCCTAAGTAGGGAAATTAAAAGAACGAGATTGCTGTGATCTTGGCAGTGGCTGTGACAGTGGAGCAGATCCATGTTCTTCCCATAAGAAGAATCCTTGCAACTCTAGCTAGGGGTGAAAGCATCAAAGAGAATCTCTGGTCTGATACCAGGTGGAGTTAAGCAAGGTACAAAGACCAGTACAGTTGTGAGACCATAGCATGTTCTGTAAAAGTATGGGAGGTCTCTTGCAGAAAATAAAAATTATTATGAATCATGCTAATTACCTCATTAAGTAACGTGCCTTATCACAAGAGAGATAATTACTATCAGCATTGGTGGGGTCTCCTCTGCAATCAGATATAGATTGTGAGTCAGATCGCAAGCATCAGATATTTTGATCTGAAAGTGGATACTCAAAAAAGCCCTCTGGCACAGGTGAAACTGTAGTTGCAAGAAATGAGGTTAGCATACAGCCTTAATCAGTCATTGGAAACTATACTGCACTTGAAAATACTACTTATGAAGACATCACTCTTAAGGAAAATTCAACATCTATGATTTTTACTGTGTTGAATCTCCGGGCTATAGGTTGGTTTAAGAGTCCTTGCAGTCATGAGACACCAACTACTGTTTCCCACAGGAGAAGTCACTTCTGCTGGTAAGTGTGTGCGACATGGCACAACATCCACAGCAGTGACATGAAGCCATACCTCTCACTCTTCTGCCTCTCTACCGTGTAACAGCTTGATGCCAACAGGTCATTTCTTCACTCATTCCCTAGACACACAGATTCTGTACAGAGGTGAAAATTGGTGGGAACCCAGGGGGCAGCTGTCAGGTGGTTCATGGAGAAGTAGTGCTTTGAGGTGTGTACTCTGTTTGCATCAGGAGTGCAGCATTAGCACTCTTCTCCCAGGATTCCTGCTCAAGTGCCAAAGCTGTGCAGTTATAATGTGGGTACAAATAAGAAAGTACTGACAATACGAAAGTCAAGGAGAAAAGGAAGAACAGTGCTCAACACACTGAAAACTACAAACCTGACAGCAGAAAAGGACAGAAGACCTGCTATATAAAGGCCTGTAGAAAGTGATTTATACTGGGTGAGAAGCAAAACTAATTGAAAATGCATAAAAAGGAGAGAGTTTGGAATTACTCATTAAACCATGTCTGTTGTTGTAGAGATAAAAGAAACACAGTTTGAACCAAAAGGTTGAGTAGAAATTTAAAATCCAAGGACAAAATTTAAGTGAATGGCACAGGCAAAATTAAGCATGAGAACTGCCAGATATTGGTTAGAGTTCCCAATGGATTTTGACATACAGAAAGATAAATAAATCAAATATCGTTATACTTGGAGACAGGTAGAGACTGGTAGATTATTCTTTGATGCTGCTGTGGATGTTAAGGTCAAGGTGGAGAGTGTGGCTCAGGAAATAGTCTTTCAGCTGCAGCAAGAGCACTAGTCAGGAGGAGCTTTACTTACTTCTTATTGTTTACATCTAGGGGTCCAAAAACACAGCCTGCAGGGCCAAGATAAATGATCTGCAATATATTGCTTTTATAGTGCTTTCAATTGACCATGTAATTCTAAAGGTTTGCAGTAGTTCAAAGCAAGCTGGTGCATAATTCAAAATGCTCAGGAATCTCTGATTTGGGTAATTCCCTGCAGAGGGTGGATAAGCAGAAGGAACCCTTATTTGCAGCACAGGAATTTTTACTGAAAAAGCAACTTCTGTAGTGCTTTCAGGCCAATGTCTGACACACCACAGCATTTCTCTGAGCATGACACACAACCTTTGGAAAGGCAAAGAATTACAGTGGAGGCGTAATATTAATGATTCAGAAAGTCTTGTGTCACAACCCTGAGCACCGCAGTATCTAATTACCAGGCATAACGTTTTGCACACAGGCTGTGCCAAATAATGACAGGAGAATTAGACACCTAAAAATGGAGTTTGCCCTCTGGGGAAGGTCAGTGTAAGCCAATTGGTGGGAAAAAAGCCAAAATAGTACTGTGAGACTGAATTCCTAGTCACTTGCAGAAACCAGATCAATGCTACAAGGAGGGCTAGATTCTGTCGAAAAGTATATGGAACCATCATCTTAAGTGAAACAGGATTGTCTTTCAAAACCTGAAGAAGAGAGAGGATAGAATAAGGCTTTCCTTCCAAAAGCTGAGGAAAAATGCAGGTGCTCTTTCTGAATTTCAGCCTTGGTTTTCAGTGCAGTCAAACCATCTGTTGGATAGCTGGGATCAAAAAGTTTTCTTGAGGGATTTGGCCTTTCATGAAAGCTCCAGCCTCCAAAGACATTACTCACTCTTAACGGATAGTGTTTTCTTCATGTTGAAATTCAAAAATGAAAATTAATTGGAAAAAAATTGCAAGACTTCTTGTAGCTATGGTTTGATTATTCAATTAAATCAGGCTTGGACTGTTGAATGTTTATAAGCATTGAAATACAGGCTGCACGGGAAGAGATTGAGAAAATCCCTTTTCAGCATTCCCTATTGCATGATTTCTTGGCAACACATGTAGGGAATATGCATTTGTATCACTCTGGGAAAAGAAGTCTCATGCGACCTTCCAAAATCCTTCTGTTTACCATTGGCATCTGAAAAAATTTCTACAAAGCTTCAGACTTTTTAATGAATACTGAAACTTTACAGAGTTTGCATTTTAAAATGTAATTAAATTACATTTAGGGGTCCAGAAGCTCAATTTCTGAGCAATTGTAAGAAAATTCAAGGCTTATCAGCAATCTATAAAAAGGTAAATTTTGAAAACTAAGTTTTGGAATGTTGTATATAAGAGAGAGGGAAACATTTCTTTAAAATGGAAAAGAAATAGAAAATTTATTTCTTTGCTACTTGTAAAAAGAATAGTAGTGGTCAGCATTATGAAGCTTTATGCCTGAATGACTGAGAGGATTGGTAGTGAAATACAGAACCTCTCAGTCATGGGACATGAATTCAAATAGGAATGGGGTTAGTCGTGACAGAAAGTCATTACTGTGCCATTGCAGTGTGCTAATGTTCAGAGATTCATTGGTGGCTTGAGTCCAATTACTAGCACACAAGATGTGACATTACAAAATACAATAGCAAAACTGGCAGAGGCAGACCCGTTTCTACCCTTTGTAACATGCTGCTACATTGCCATATCCAAAGATATACACTCAAATTTGCGTCAAGACTCAGAGACAATGTGAATAAGCAGTCAAGTTCCACACTGCACAATTTGATGAAGAGAGGACATCTGAAACCACTGATTCAATAACTCAATTTTTAATTGTAGTAGTTGCAAATTTCCCTATTTAAATTACATATACCATGCAGCACCAAGCTTTTACAGCCTGCAGAGGCAGTGACTGGTGGCTGGGAGGGTGAGGGTTAAGATGTCCCTGGGAAGAGCTGCTCATACAGGCTCTTGGTTTCTTTGCAAGAAAGGGGATATAACTACGCTCAGCTGAAGCTGATTGCTCTGCCAGGCTATAGCATCACCTCCTGCTTTCAAGGTTTGGAGTGATTTAGCACTGATGGAAAGCTGAATTGTGCAGATTCATGAGAAGAGGCTTTTGTTTTGCTGGACTAGAAGTGCATGAGTTGTTTTGATTCTCCCAAACTTACCTGAGCAAGTTCAGAAATCTTGGAAATTGAAAAAGAGAAAAAAAGATTGTTAGACCAGGATAAAAAATAAGTAAGTGGTCCATTGAAGCTCATGTGTTTTCTCAACTATATTCTAAATATGAGGGCATGAAAAATGTCATGAAAAGGAAAGAGCTGAATTTCTGATGCAAAATAGCAATACATATTCTCAGAAAACTTACTCTCTTGACTACTAGCTAGAAAGGGACACTACGACACTGGACTCTGATAAATCTTTTAGTGCACAAAAGATTTACAATGGAATTTTTATTACTTTACAGGGAAAAATCTTACTCTTACCTAAAAGTGTATATTTAATATAAAATGCCTAGTGTATAATATATAATCATATATCATGTATCATTTATCATATGTGTTTGTGTGTGGGCATAAAAATATATAAGTACTTTTTACACTTGGTTGAATAGATTTCAAGTAGGCATTAGAGAAAAAATAAGTGAAGTATTCAGTATTTGGCAGAGATCCCTAGAGACTTAGGCCAGTAGCTGTGTCACACTGACAAAAGCTATTTCATGTTTTTCAGCTCTGCCTGAAGGAATATAAAAATAATACAGATCCATTGGTGGTTGTGTTGGCAAGCAAAAATTAGCTTGGCCTAATTGGCCAGTGCTGAATGTGACACAAAAGCCTATTTTCAAGGGAGGTGAAAATATGTGAAGCAAAACAAGTAATAAATAGAAAGTTGGGAGGATTATTATTTTTAAAGAGAAAGCAATAACCCTATTAATTATTTCAAAAACATTTTAAAATATTTCTTCTATCAGTATTTTAACATACGAAGCTTGTGCTACCTAATGGGACAAAATATATGGAAGAAGAACCAGCATGGTTTTAATTTGGAAGGTGTGCCAATGAGCAAAAGCAAACCTGTATTGCAGTCTGGGAACTTTACTGAATCACAGAATCACCAGGGTTGGAAGAAACTTTCAAGATCATCTAGTCCAACCTGGCACCACTGTAACCCCTCCTAAACCATATGCCCTAATGCCATACCCAGACATTTCTTGAGCACTTCCAGAGATGGTCACTCTACCACATCCCTGGACAATTTATTCCAATGCCTGACCACTCTTTTCAGCTATTTTTTTTAAATTAAATATCTAATCTGAACCTCCCCCAGTGCAATGCGAGGCCATTTCCTCTCATCCTTCTACTTGAGACATGGCAGAAGGGGCCAACGCCCATCTGGCTACAGCTTCCTTTCAGGTGCTCCTAGAGAGCCATGCAGTCCCCTCTGAGCCTCCTCTCTCTAAACTAAACAACCCCAGCTCCCTCAGCCCCTCCTCAGAACACTTATGCTCCAGCCCCTTCACCAGCTCCTTTGCTCCATCTCTGACTTGCTCCAGCACCCCAATTCCTGAACTGAGGGGCTCAGAACTGAACACAGGGCTTGGGGTCACAGGACTCACCAGGGCCAAGTATGGACAGACAATCCTTTCCCTCCTGGCCACACTATTTCTGAACAAGACAGGATGCCACTGGCCTTCTTGGCAACGTGGGCACAAGCTGGCTCATTTTCAGCCAGTTTTAACCACTAACTGCAAGTCCTTTTCTCTTGGGCAACTTTCCAGCCCCTCTGCCCCCAGCCTGTAGCTGTGCATGGGGTTGTTGTGACCAAAGCTCAAGACCGTGCACTTGGCCTTGTTGAGCCACACACTCCTTGCACACACACTCCTTTGAACAAATACCCAGTGCCCTGAAGTCCATTTTGATTGCTCCAGGAGTAATTTCCTCAACCTCATCACTACAGACCTGACTGCTAAGAGAGGGTAATAGTCAGAGGGTTGTAACAGATCAGGTAGTTTCCCAGTAATATCCCTTACTTGGCCCCCAAAACTTCGCTGTGGGATGGGTCATGCTGAAAAAAGAAGCAGAAGTAGCTGCAAATTTGCTGGGAATCATCTCTACCTAGATGTTTATCTGCCCATTGAGTGCTGAAGAGCACGAAGGCCAGCAGTGGCTAAAACCTCTTGTCAATCAGAGTTTTACTTGAACATGGGAGCAGATGGATTTCATTCCGAAGTGCAATCAGCTCACAGCTCTCGGTGCTGTGCCCAGTAGCTGTCACAAAAAGAGACATGGCTGTCCTTGCAAACTTTCACTGTGCTTTTTACTGTTAATATGATTTATTCTCAGAGCAGTTTTACTTGACGGCTAATATATACTCAAGAGAAATTTAGGATTGGATTGGCAGACCAATGCTTTGTTTTGAATTTGCGCTATTTAGCACAAGTATTGAAACTAAAAGGAGAAAGGTAGGCAAAATTAATTACATAAAATTTTCAGCAATATTGGGATGAGCACTGGGCCCAGAATATACCTAATCACACAACTAATAGTAAAATTCTGTTGGAAGAAGGTGGCACATCAAAGCACACCCTAGGCTTCAGAAAGTGAGTTTGAATATGCACCAAAATCTGTGCTTCACAGCTCAACTGTAATTTTAGTCATGATGCTGAAAAAATTTACCAAAGCATGTTCCTAGAAGGACTCAGAATTTTGTTAGGTTGTCACCTTCCATGTGCTCATGAGGTGTCTGAGGGAACAGAGAGTGCCCATGAACCAAGGCTAGGTGAGGGAGATTAGAGGGGTGATATTTATCAGTTGTCTTGAAACTGTTTCCCAAGAAGAATATGTCAAACTCTAGTCCGCCCTGCTGGGAATCAACGGAGCCTGGAACTGGGCTCTCTTTACAGCAGCTCTTGGTGTAGTCAGTACATCTCACACTGCTCCTGTTTATCACCAGTACTGCGGAGTCTTTATTCAGTCATTACTGGGCACCTGGCCAGACCCTCACTTGAAGGCATTGCCCATCTTTTACCTCTGATCTTTGAAGTGAAGAATGGCTGGAGATGATGCTACTTTTGAAGGTGACACTTTTTATAGCCAGATATTAATGTTGCTTTCAGTTAATGTCTCAGACAGGAACTGCTGGAAATTCTTCATACTCTATTTTATTTGTATAAATTTATTTGAAATTATAAGTCTTTTGGATCAGTGTGCATTCATCCTGGTTCATATTTGTTCATTTGTCCATGAGATATAAACCACAGTCTCTTAACATTATATTGCTTTTTAATCCAGTTCTCCCAAAAAAAGTATTCTCTGAAAGAACAGAGGGAGAAGGAAAAAAAAAACACTCAAAGAAACCCACAAGTAAAAACAAATCATATCCATAGGACAAAGATACATTCCCTTTAACCTAATTGTTGGTACAAATCTAGGGGTGAATTTTCTTTGTCTGGTTAGCACAGGTGCTGGCTGAGCTATGCCATTTCAATGATTATTTTGTACAAATTATGTGATGACAGTCATCAAAACACCCATGCTATGCCAGAACCCCAACAGGCCCGTTTCCTCTCTCATTGTATAGATATCTGGGAAGCAAGGAAAATTTTATCAGCTCCCAACAATAAAGATTTGGACAGAGAAATAATGAGGGTGGGAAATCATGCATTAACATTGTGAATAATAATACCTCACTGGGAGCTATATAAGCTATCCTGAATTAATCCATACCACTTTTTAGAAAACTGTGTGCAGTTCTGGTCTTGTTTTCCTGCAAACAGTGTAAAAAGTAAAGGAGATTCAAAAAATGGCAAAAACGTATGATCAAATATAGGGAGCAGATTCTGTATGAACAGAGTAGGATTTATCAGCCTAGGAAAGAGATAAAATAAGTAGGTATGAAAACATAACAGGCAGGAGGAAGATGGCTGGAGAATATCACCAGATGCTTTTTTGAACACAAGAACCTGGTTGGTTGGGGGCATCACATGGAACAAGGAACTGCAGCCAGAAGAGTCAAAAAGACACTCACCAAGGAACTCCCAGTGCTGTCAATGCCAGAAATGTGCACAGATTTAAAGGGTCAAACTAAACCCCATGGAAGTGCAACCCTCTCTCTAACAATCACTAACTACAAAAAAAAAAAGAAAGAAAAAGAAAAAAAAAAGATCTAGTTGGTACTTCTACCATTATTTGTAAGCAAATGAAGGATTAAAGATCATTCAATGATATTATCATGTATATTTAGCTGATTCTTTTTCCCTATATGTTTATTTGCTTCAAGTTAAATTTTGGAGACTGACTATTGGGGTAGGTGAAGTTTCAGTCTGAAAGTCTGAACTATTACTGGCAATTTTTTCTTCACTTATAAGCTATGAAAGAGCTGGCCAGTTCATCCTATATATGTGTCTGTGTGTGGGTTCATGTTCTGACAAGAAGAACTATTAGAAAATTAGTTCCTAACTAAACAATACAAGTCATTGATTTTTAGGACTAAAGACACTGGAACATTTTCCATTTGTGAGGTAAGCCAGAATTACAGGAGCAAAGATCAGATTGTCTTTTCTTCCCCCCCTCTTAGTTACTTTTGATTTCATATATAATAGAATGGAAAAAAATTGTATGTCTGCATCAGGCACCAGAAAATACATGTTTGAATGACACCGGAAAAGTATATTCTTCCTGTAATCATTTGTGCCATCTTATGAAATAACACCTAGCCAAGCATTTATTTTCCTCTCATCACCACAGTGTCTTAAAGACTTAGAATTCTAAAATAATACAATAAAGTGATAAATTAATTCAATGCTAATCAGATATCATATTATTCTTAGAAGTAAAGATAATTTTAAGAAACTAAGTCATTTTTACTTACATCTGACTCATTCTTTCAAACCTGGCTCATTTCACATTCATATACAGTAGTGTTTTAAAAACAGAATTAGCTCCCAAATTGTAACTGTACAGGCTGAATCCTTAAGGCAACACAGTTGAAATGCTTATTTAGAAATTCCACTTTAAATTATTACCAGTAGCAATTTATATTATCTGTTGTTGGATGTAATGTTGAAATAAATGGCTAATTAGTGTCAACTCACCAGCATTTAGTTACCAAGCAGCCTGAAGGCTCTAGGGAACAGCTTTATAACAACCTACAGCATTCTCTTTAGACAAGGACCCCATTTAGCAATTGTCAAATGTAATTTGACATGTCTGTAGTGTTGATTTATACATAGAATTTCTTTTTGTACTCTTAGACTGGTTAGCTTCTGTATTTCTACTGATGGTCTCTTTTTGAAGTGATCTCAAAGCTGAAGCAGTTACCTGATATTTGCTCCCTTGTGATGTATGTGCTTAGTCCCAGAGCTAGTCTGCTAGTTCTGAAGGGAGCTAGTTGAGATTGGTTTATTCACATGCCCATGGGAACACAAAGGCAGGGCTTCACAAGTCACTCATCCTTTGCGGAGTGTGTAGCAGTCTAGCTGATTAATTTTATTGCTGACCTACAGTCCTCTATCCTCTAAACTAAGCAAAAAATCCCGGTGAATAACATGGCAGATCTCTCAGGAGAGCGTCTCCATCACAGAAACCACTGCTGGAAGACTCACTTCTGAGTTACTCGTTAATGGGACATGATGTCTACATCACTTTAAACAAATACGGGGTTTGGAAGCACAAGCTCCCTTTGCAGAGACCTTCTGAAGTGATTGTCCCAGTGTCAGTGTTACCTTCGGGAAGGAGATGGCCTGGACACTGGCAGGGCCATGCAGACTGAGAGCACCTGCACTTGCCACAGAATCCTGGTTTTGTGTGAAGGGTTGTGCAAAGCTCCCTCTGTCTGAAAACTCTAAAGAGGGCACATTTTAACATCTGCTTGCGGGTGATGGCCAGTGTATTCTGAGATCCACCATGATTTAGTAAACACTTGGAAAGACAGCTTGCAAGTTTTTAATCAAGAACAGCTTTAGTGCTATGTTCCTTTTCTTATCCTTATAAAAGGGTTGGATCCATTCAGAAACATTCTGTTTTTCCTAAAAACAAACACTTATTTTTGCTTCTGAAGTCTGGGGGAAAAGCAAACAGAAATGCCATCTCAGTAGTATGTCTATGACTCTAATGCTTCTGTTGGGAGTCAGCTGAGCTGTACTTCTGGTAGCTTAAATATCCCCTGTGCAGGATGGAGCAGTTATCGTAATTTTGTGATGATTTACTCAGGAACAGGTAGGATATTAAGTTTTCCTGTTCACTGAGGGAGAGATGACAACAAAAGATATCCTTTACTGTTTGAATTTAATACTTTATTGTAAAGGAAAACAGAAGGAATTTGCTTATCTGAAACTTGGTCTGGGTTACAAGAAGCCGGGAGTGTTTCCTTGGCCAAGCCTTTTAGATTTTCCATGCCAGAGCTCCTGTGTTTTCACCTCTAAGTACTAAAATTCACCTGTACTAATGTTTAAGCAAAAACCCTGGTGCACATACAAACAAAACAAAACAAAACAAAACAAAACAAACAAACAAGAAAAAAAGAAAATAAAAACCACAACCCCCCCTCCCCCTCAAATCCCCTGACTTTTATTAGAAATTCTGTATTTTAGGAACTGCTAACCCAGCCAGGTGCAGGGGCAGTATTTTAATTCTCTTGCACTGCAGGGTGGAAAACCCAGAGAGCACTACCACTTCTGAGAAGATGTGGTTTTCATCATTCATGAATGATCGTACTGGCCAGCACTTGAAGGAAGATTTGTGGACCCAGAGGGGACCATGTCCATCACGACTAGGCAGAAGAGAGAGCAGCAGAGGGCCCTGCACATCAGTAAGAGCATCCAGGAAGATTATTTGCAATTCCATGCAGAATCTCCCTAGGCTGAATAAAATTTGAAGTAATCTATGTAATGCTGTTCCACACCTCACGCTACCAGCAACATTTTGCGTTATTAGAAATTGCTTTTCCAAAATCATTAGGCTATTTTCAGACCTGGACAAAACCAGAACAGTAAGTCAGATTCACCATTATTATTGCTTGGTGATGTCAGAGAGGATGGGAATCACTTTTGCTGCCTACTCTCCTGTACCAGGATGTGAATGTGTGCCCAAGTGGGTGGCTGGCAGCCTAAACTCATGGGCCAATGAGCAGCTGTATAATCTTCTCTGAGAGTCTCACCACATCAGCCTCTGGGGCTTTTCCTGGAGGAGAGGAAAAGATCCATTAGCTGAGACAGGAGCCAAGAGAGCAGATACATCATCATCCCACCCAAGTGGAAAAGCACCGACCCTGCACAGAGGATAGCCCTTGCCCTGGAAAGGCAGGGCACTGTTCTTTTAAGCAACTCCCACGCAAAAATCTTGATTTGTGCCTGGATGTCCCACTAAATCTACTGAGAAATGTGATTTGTCCCCCAGACATGAAAAAATATGAGCTGTGCTGGCTTCTACAAAGATTGTTTCGTTTCCATGGATCTCATACTATTTCCATTGTTCTTTGGTCATAAATTCCCTTGGTTTTAAAATAAGTATAACCAAGTTAATTCTAATGTCTTTGCATCTGTTTTACAACTCCATTATTTTCTGACATGTTTTACATGTTTGAAAACAAAAAAATTGTTACTAGCTTTCCTTTTCAGCAAATAATATGGGAGCAGACAACAGACCTCAATCAATGTAATAATTCTTTAAAGAATGTAAATTAATTCTAAAGAGGTGGAAGAGGGCATATGTATCTGTAACACGCATTTTAAATTGTTGCTGCATTTGCATTTGGTTTTAATGTCGTTTACGCCCTCTAGTGTCAGAAAACCCTATCGTAGTGAGGGTTTTTTAACCTTTACTGTGTCTGTCAGTCTCAGCCTTGAGTATTTAGGATTTGAAAAAATGCTACTGCTGGATTTATTCTTCCTATATATGTCCTCCAATTTTATTTATTAAGTACAGAGGTCGCTTGAGGATGTTTTGACCCAAAGTGAGCTATTTCAAGTATTGATTTCTGATGTAACACACACAAGAATATGCTAAATTACAATTTCTGACATAATTTATTTTGACATTCACAACACACTTATATTTCACTGGGAGAAGATTTACTTTCACTGGGAGAAGATTTACTCCTGTGTTCAAACAAAAAAAAAAAAAAAAAGCTAAAAAGAAGAAACAGAAGTTAAATAAGCAGCATTGTCCCTCTCATTTGTTAAAACAATTAAAGAAAATACATGCTCTCTCACATCACAGAAAAATGCCCAAAAAAGTATGATTAATTTCAGTTATAATTTGGACCTTTGACTTATGAAGTATTTCATCTTGCAGCCATCAAAAACTGGGTTTCATTACACTCAGGAATAAGATAAATAGGTGATGATGACACAAATAGAGCCTGTGTTGTCTGAGATTTCTTGAATTATGGTTATGCAACACCAGATATATTCCGCTCATCAGCTAGAAAAGCAGTAGTGTGTTGGCAGGTGGATGTCTGTGGGTAAAATCTGACATGGCAGTGCTGAGATTACTGGCTGAGCTTTAGTAATCCCAAACGCATTTGTGTTTCCCAAGCTCCTGCAAGAGCTCCATCTTCTATGTGTGATTCAAGCTGCATTTCGTTCCCCCCAGTCTATCATGCAAAGTGCTACATCACACAATTGTTACTGACATCAACACTCAGAAACATAAAGTATTTGCAAAACAAAGGAATCCTCTGGCTTGCTGTCTGTCTTGCAATAAGGAGTCAAATATGCAAAAGTGGTCTGTCACCTGATGAATACAAACAACCGAGACAAACATACATGCTTTTAAACCCATCCATCCATCCATCCATCCATCCATCCATCCATCCATCCATCCATCCATCCATCCATCCATCCATCCATCATCCCTGTGCAGTGTCACTTAGTGAGGAGATATCCATGGACTGCAAGCAATAGCGCATCTGGCCTGTCTGAACTTCATCTAGTGAAACCCAAGCATTAGTTTGATCATGTTGTTTCTGACTCGTGATTTGATAAAACTTGATTGACGCACATAGTTTATCATAGCCTTTTCCCTTCCATTTTTGGCAACTGAAGTAGAATGCACCTGATTGATATCAGGGATCAGTATGAAGCCTCTTTTTCTTCATTCATCCAGAATGTAAAATATTGGGATGACACTTCTGACATTACAAAATTAGATTGTCAGTACAAATCATAAATGCCCAATGACTGGCTTGAGCTTTGGCTACAATAATAGACATATGCAGAACAGATTATATACAAAGCAATGAAAAGACTGCAACTAGGGAAAAAAGCAAATAAAGGAGAATATATTTGCAGTTACAGCCTGAAGAAAAGTGAGACAAGCAGAGTAGCACTAGATAAAACCTTAAAATAGTTCCCTTTTGAAAAGGGAGTCTGTGAAATTGCTTAATAAGATTCTACATTTGTTGTGTCTCTGTGGCTGAAGAAATCAGATTTTCTGCAGAATTTAGGATTTGTTTTAGAGATCAAGTATAAATTCTCCACTTTGGAATACTAGCACCTCAAAGCTTCCCTGCCATCTGAAAATGGAGCTGCACTCTTTTTTTTTTTTTTTTTTCAGTTTAGAATTTCCAAATAAGAAAACAATTGCAGTTGGGGTTATAGAAGGAATTTTCCCTTCATTGTATGTCATCCATTTCCATTGGTGGTGTTTAGTGATATATGAGGTATAACTAAAGGTAATGTTTAATTCAGGGGATGAACTTCATTAGCAATTCTGATCATGACTACGCTAGACTAAAATCCGTGTTGCTGTCCCAGAGGAGATCAAAGCTAACCAGGGCAAATGTAGCAAAACCTCTGTTTTGTCACAAAAGTAACCGAATATGTTTCTCACCCTGTGAGAATTAGGAAGACTAATTTCTTTGAAGTAATTTTTTCTGACCATAATTTTATTTAAATAAATCCAACACACTGGTTAGCAACAGGAGAAAAACTAATTATGTAAGAATTATTAATGATGCAAAAGATATTACTAGAACTAAATAACAGACAAGCAACATTACCTTTGGCAAAAGTTACTTTACTGATGCAAGCTAAAAAGAAAAGGAAAGCAAATTATTTTAAAGTAAGCAGTGTAAGCATCTGTATGACATTTTGTCCAGAAGGTAAGAAAAACATTGCAAAATACCTTGTGTCAAACAATTTATTTTTTTTTAAACTCTGTAACACACTAAAATATTATGAAAAGGCACCTTCTTATGTCACTGGTTAGGTCCACACATAAATACTGAAATGCTAAAGACAGATGAGTTTGTGGTTCCTGTCAGAACTCCTAAAGCTTCAGTCTGCTCTTGATTCATATAATTTTAGTGTCACATTATCAACAGGATGAACTATATCCCTGAGCAATTTCAAGCCAAATTAATTAGAGCCAGCAGTGCCTTCTGTCCACAGCTGCCATCAGTCACAATGGAAGCTTATGGAGGTTCAGCAGTTTAGCATTTCAAGTGACAAGCATCTAAATATAGATTTAGGTATCTCATTTAAAAGATCTAATTTAAGAGATCTAGTACTGGGCATGTGTAAATTTTGTGTTTCAAAATCTGTTCATGTCAGGTTTCTGTTTACACAGTTTGATCCAATATATGAAAATATTTGTATCTGTAAGAATGAAGTAAAACTAATGAATAGTGTAAAGCAGAAATGTTTACCAGTAATTTGATCTTAGGTCTTCTAAACAAAGCTCACCAACCTGGCCCTATGCCCACTGCTTTTCTATTGTTCTGCCTGGAAAAAAAAATGGGGTTAATGAGGTGTTGGGGTTCCCATTTGTCAAAGAGACCTTGAAAGGTCATTTATCCACTTCCTTGCCCAAAGAAAAAAAACAGCTGGTCATGCATACAGCTGATAGTCAGCTCAGGCTTTAGGAAGAGATAAACATCAAAAATGCCTATGCTGTGGAGTGCAAATGTTGATGTGAAGGAAAGCATGACATTCTTTCTAGTATTTTTCCAGTTTTTAGATATCTTTAAGACAAATTATATTATTCATGTAAGAGATGGATTATATTAAATTATGTATTTTCATGCAGTCCTTCCATGTCACAAAATGAGAAACTAATAGCGTTCAAATTATTAGGAAGTGGGGGGGAGAGGAAGTATTGGCAGAAATATTAATTATATTATTCATGTGAATATTTTGCACTTGCACATACTTAGTAAAGCAACCAAATATTTATTTAACACAACATCAATAGTCTAAAACTTGGTCATCTGTATCTGCCTGGATGTCAACTTATTTGAATATTTATTTCAACACTTTCCTAATGTCTTAAAAAATGCAAACCATTCATCCTCACCTCCTTTTGACATGAGCTGAGCTCTCATTGTTAGAAGCTGTCCTCTAACTTCATATAGTTTCTCCATTTTCCCATATCCTGACCCTTTTATCCACTCCTTGTGGTTAGGTACACAATTTGGACACTGACTTCTAGACTTTCCCCTTCTTCTCTCTTATTTTTCTGGTTCCTGCTGAACGGACAGGTTTCGTTTTTCCAGACAGCATTTTCTAAACACTGTTCCCCCACAGTTTTATTTCTTAACTTTTCTTGTGTTAAGAGTTTATAAATTCTTTATAATAGGAAATATGCTATCTCTTTTTTCACAAGCATACTAAACTCACAAGCTAAAATCAATATTTCATAATAACTTAAAATCCAATAAAGTTGAAAACTGAATGGTACTTAAAAGCAATTAATCTTTTTATTAAACTCTGTAATATGTAATTACATACTTGTCCCCTATAGAATGTAGCAAAATGCAAAGAGGTAAAATCTCTTAATAAATTGTTATTGGAGCGCCTTTACATACATCAATAACACTTTGTTCTTGCTGAACAAAATGATATCCAATAAAGATATCATAAAGAAAAGTGGTAGCTTTAGTAATTCTGAACACTGCCAAGATTGCAGTTCCAGTTTGGTTGCTTACTTGCTGGTGGCTTGAGTTTTTCATGTTTGCTTTCATCTAGACCATAGAAGGGACATCTGGAACTCACCTACTCCAGCTTCTCATGTCATCAACAAGTTAGGCCAGCCATGCTTCTGTCTAGCCAAGCCAATTTGAAAAAATGAAGTGATAGAAAGTCCATGATTTCCTGGAAAACCTGTTGTAAAATTGTGTCACCCTGCTAAATGAAAGTACTATATCAGCTTGAGACAATAGATTATTCAGTTTAGTATCTAATTTACCAAGTGGTCTCTCTGAGATCTTGCCAATGAAATTGATGAGTTCTTTCAACAAGCAAACAGCATAAGAACTGAACTTCAACACTGATTTTTTTTCTTAGCAAGGTCATTCTCTCTCCATTGCAATAGAGGCAGCCTGAGAAGAGTACAGCAGGTATAACATGTGATTTACCTGCCCCCAGTTTGACAGATAGGAGACCCAAAATTTGTTTCAAATTAATATTATTTGTACACAACAATGGGGATGCTGTGTATGTAAGAATATGTGTAAAAATGTTATCTAGGTGCAGCAAGTATTATTTCCAAGAGAAGTAAAGTATATTGTGGAATTAATTAATTGTAAAATTAAATGACTAGAATATATTTCTTTCTTTATTAAACTTTTTGTTTTCTTTAACCCAGGTATGGTGACATGGTGCCAAAGACAATAGCTGGCAAGATTTTTGGTTCAATATGCTCCCTGAGTGGGGTCTTGGTCATTGCTCTGCCAGTTCCTGTTATCGTCTCCAACTTCAGCCGTATATACCACCAGAACCAACGAGCAGACAAGCGCAGGGCACAGAAGGTGAGCTTCTAATTTTTCTCCTTTATGTTGCTGAACAATAGGAAAAATATGATTTTCTATATGCTATGTGTCATTACAGTGTGTATTTCTTAGCAAGAGGACCACTATATGTATGTGCTACATGCCTAACCCATGTCCTAGATGCAAATACTGTCTTAGTAAAATCCAACACAAACCAAAACTGATTCATTTATCTTTTCTGCCAAAATGACAGATCTATTAATTTGGTTAATTCATCCTGCTTGTTAGACTAGATCTAGGATTTTTAGGCAATAGCTGCAGTCTCACCCACTGAAGATTCTTCTGCGCTTTTTCAGGAAGACTTTCTTTCTACCAGTCTTCCAAAGAAAAAATAACAAAAAAAAAAAAAGAATAGAAAACCACCCAAACAAACAGACAAACAAGTAAGCAAACCCCTCGGACCAAATAATGATTTCCAACATCTCTGCAAACATATTGCTTCACTAATTCAGGTTTAGTTAAAGTCCCAGATTCAGTCTCTGGGGGAATCTGTTGGGGAACTTGTCTCCTCAGCTCTATTTTGCTTAAAAGGTTTCAGATAAACAGCTCAATCAGGTAAAAAATGAAAGTTAAACTCTGTTTTACTAGCTTCCTTGATTTGCTGAGTCTCTCACTAAAATGTCCACTAGATCTACAAGACGACTGCTGCTTCCCTTCCTGACACAGATGGACAAGGTCAGGGACTGGAAAGAGAAATATTTATCAGGAGTGATGGAGCCAAGCCTGGACAGTTGCTTTCATCTCCACATCACTGCCAATGCACTTGTTCTAATCCACTTCTATGAATTCTGAAGTGCCAGGCAGCTCAGAGAACACGCTCTGTCACCTGAAGCCCTGTTCTGAGAGCTGAGATGCCTTACCTTCCTCTCCTTTGCTGATGGCAATTGGAAGGCTTCAGATGCCTCACAAGTTGCATGGTTGCCAAGGCTGAGGTGTCACCACTTGGGCTTTTTGTGGACTCATGACCACTCTTCAGAGGTCCTGAGACTCAAATGATCTCAGGAGAGCAGGGTCATTGCTAGGGGAAGAGTGCAGGCAGACCATGGCTGGGCAGTGCATATATAGACCAGATGCATTCAGGCACGTATCTGCATGTTTGTTTCTCTCTGGCCACCTTTTTTGACTGATTTCTGCATTAAAAACAAACTAAAAAACCTAACCAACCAACCAGAAAAAAAAAATCAAAAAACAACAAAACCAGTGAAATAAATGTATGCCATGATACCACTCTCAGAATACCTTAAAATCAGGAGAAACAGAGGTATATGGCCAAGAAACTCATAGGCCCAGGTAGAAGATACAGCAACATTCAATGGCCACATCTTGGAAAAATTCTGTCAAATGAGGAAAATGGCTATAAAAAGAAACCAGGTGTATCACAAGAATGTCATACCTCTAGAAACCTGATCTAAAACATTGGCTGCTTCAGGGATTCAAATCCCATACTTTATTTGTCTACCAATTCCACCCACTCTTCTGCATGCTATTTTGTCCCACAGCGTAATTCCAGATGACTTCATGTCACTTCTACTGGTTTTTTTCAAGAACTTTTATACTTCTTTTTGTGGAATGGCAGCAGAGAAACAACTGTCTCTCAGCCAGGACACAGTGCTCCTGACTGTGCAGCTGAGCTCTGTGGCAGTCATGGGTAATAGATCTGTTCTACCCCAGCAATCATTGTGCCTGTTCTGAGCTTTCATAAGAGCTGCAGACACAACCATTTCAGATAGAAGTTGTCTCCTACCGTATGCTGCAAAACTGAGTTTTCTAGGCCTGCTTTACATTTGTGTCATGGTTTAACCCAGCCAGCATCTGAGTCCCACGCAGCTGCTCACTCACTCCTCCACCAGCAGGATCCGGGAGAAAACTGGAAACATAAAAACACAGCCCCACAACAGCCACTGTGAAGAAAATTAACTCTACCCTAGCCAAAACCAGCATAATTTGTCAGTGAAAAAGAAATGGACACTAGAAAATATCTCACAAAAAATTAGATTGGTATACTGGCTGCTATTCCCCATAATCTCATCCTGAATAGAAACTGCTTGAGTTAATAGCTGGCTTTTTTCTCCTTGCAAAACAGTGAGCTCATTGTATGTTTCAAACAGGAACACAAAGTGATGAATGGCAATTCCATCAAGCAATTTTTCCTCTGCTTCCCAGAAAAATGACAACAGCAAGGATGAGAGATCTCCTCTGACTGTGTTTATGCCCTTCTTGCTTTGGAGAAAATGGCTTTGAGGTCTGATTAACTTAGCACTGGATGTGTGTTTCATTCATATCTCCTATTGCAACACTAATTTCTTTCAATCTAAAATGACTGAGATGTTGAACTGAATATTTCTCTGATGGACTAAAAAAGGAAAACCAACAAAAAGCACTTCATGGGTACTGTATAGTCCATATTTAGCCATGGAATATAGCCTTGCATTTCACAGGGGCTTTCTACTGCATTGTAAAAGAATATTCAGGCAAAAAGGTCACATTATAGAAGTTTGAAAATCCTTCTTCATTCAATACAATAGAGGCTTTACAACATTTTCTAAAATAAATTTTTCTCTAGGCACTGAACTTATTTCTGCTCTCTGAGGCAGAAGAACATAAGCTTAAAAGAAGGTGCTGTTTCATGGATTGCAGCACAAACCTCTGCAGGCAGTGGTACCTCCTGCTGGCTATAACAGCTTCCATTGGACTGAGACAGTTGTACCTTTCAATTGTGCAACTTTATCAATATCTTGCACAGAAGTTGAATCAAGATAGACTTCAGAAACTGCAAAACACTTGGGCTGGAAGGAAACTCAAGAGAAAGTGCTTTGCTGAAGGGTTGAAATCTAGTTCTAGAAGCATTGACAACTTACAGCAAAAAAATATTGTCACATTAGGATTTTAGGGACAAGAAAAGAAATTAACAAGAAAGGAAGGAAAGGGACAGGAAAGGTTTAGGCACGGTTGGTTATAATTTCCTAATCTGTATGTGATAGGTAGCAAGGGCTAAGGTTTGGCAGGACACTCACAGTGTCATATTCACTGGGATGACTACCAGCCCAGAGAAGAGACAGGAAGTGCAGTTTCCCTCTTGGAATGGGTGTCTTGCCAGTCAACAGCAGCTTGGACCCAAAGGTCTGTTCCAGCATATTGCAGCAGAAATTATGATTATAAAGTCCTTCACATCCTGAATGAAGTATCCCTTGCTATGTGCCTTTTCTGTTTTTCCATACATGTCTTTGGAAGCCAGGAGCCTTGTGTCATCTTGGCCAACAAGTGCCTAAGTGCAGTGACATCTGCCCAGCGTTGTTCATTACCTGAGAAATTAAAGAGACTAAATATTAGTTGCCCAAGCACTTTCTGCCTAGAAATGTATCATCTTTGCATGATGCCTCAACAGAGCAGCCAAACAACCATCATCAGCTCCAAAACTTGACTTTAGACATAAATTTCAATCTGAATCTTTCATGCAAGTATGGTCTTCTACCCTCACAAAGCAAAAAATATCCTGAAGATTGGCTTGAATTTGTTATTTATTAATTGTACATGATGCATTTTTCTGTCAAGTTATGAATAATCAGTTACTAGCTAATTATAAATAGCTCTAGGATAAACTGCAACAACAACTGCTTAACAGCGTCTGTCAGTCTAGAAGAGTATGTTTGCAGTACAAAACCCTGTGAGCCATTTTTACTTCTTTATATGAGACAGGCTATTAATATCAGGAGTATTGCAGAAACATAACTAACAGTAACTTATCCAGGATTTTTGATTTTAGCAAATAAAAAAGCATGTGGAACTCATGTTTATTGAACAATAATTTGAATAGATTGTGAAAGTAAGGCACAATTCAAGAAATGTATGAACTTTATTTAATTCCATAACCAATAAATGTGCAAAGTAAACAGCACTTTCTTCTCTATTACATGTTGATGTCATGTAAATAACTGTCAGCTAATAAGAAGTAGTTTGCAACTACTGAAAATTAGAAAATCAGAGTATGAAATGTGAGTGCGATTTTTTTCACTTAAAAACAAACACACAGGGTTGATTTATGAAAGCCCAAACAAAAAAAAAAATATATATAAACAAAAATGTAACTATTTTTTTTCGACAACATTCAGCTTGCACTGGGAGCCACAGTGTTGTGGTTCAGCACAGGCAGGCAGATCAAGCCCACCCTGCTGCTCACACTCTCTCTCCTCCCCAGAAGAATGGGGTGAAAATCAGAAAGGAAAAAGTGCAAAAAATTTGTGGCGATAAAGACAATCTAATCCTTTTATAAGGGAGGCAAAGAAACCACAAGAAAGGGAGGAAGGGAAACAAATTCAGGGGGAAAACAAGATAGAAAAGAAAACGATTGCTCAGCACCAAGCCTGACCCAGAGGAAGGCAGGCCCTGCCAGCCCCCACCAGCACCCAGCTCTGTTGTTGAGCATGATGCCATATGGTGAGCAAGAACCTTCTGCTCTGCTGGCTCAGCTGTCCCATCAAATGCTTTGTGTCCCATCTAACTCTCAGTGTCCCCCCTAACTCTTTGTCCACCCCCAGCCCCATCAGTGGGACACTTGGAGGAGCAGAAAAGACCTTGGCTTGGTGCAAGCACTGTGCAGCAATAACTAAAACATCCCTGAATTATAAACACTGTTTTCAGCACAAATCCGAAACACAGTCTGCAACAGCTCTTGTGAAGCAAACTAGCTCTGTCCTGACCAAAAGCTGCTCACACAGAATGACTGTGAAGGAATTTTAATATTTTAAATGTACAAAATTATTAAACCATAATAGCTAAAAAGTAAGTAAGTAATAACTTTTGAGTTTTCATAGTAAGATAATTATGTAACCTGGAGAGCAGCAGGAGACAACAGCAGTTAAGTACTAAATTACCTGGGCTACCCTGGCTTCGTGCATAGCAAGTTGAAGAGTATCTTGCCAGAAATGATTCCCAGTACTGCAGTAAGTCCTGTTCTAAAGTCTTCCTGAAAAAATCATTCTCTTAAAATAGCTGGACATCTGAGGGCATCTGAGTGCTAAAAGCTGGATGTTGTAAATAACCCAGAGTGCTACATTCAGTGCTACTCAAAACCTTGTGAAAATGTATGTTTATATTTCTAAAACTGACAGAGCTAACCATTGTTGAATAACAGTGAATTCCCTTTGTGAGGTTGCTATGAATGCAGCCACAGAGAAGGATCCAATTCTATGTTGTAAAACTCAAAGGTAGAAAAAGAAAGACATGCATTTAAAAAAGAAGTTCAGTGCAAATACAAGGGATGTGGCAAAAAGAGCTGGTCATCAACTTCATAGGAAGATGGAGATGAGATGATTAGGGTGGAATTTCATTAGAATATGTAAAAGAACTATATTTAATCTACATCTTTTTAGTCCTAGGCCATGTAAATATTGCCGAAATCAAAGTTTCATACTCAGGAAATCTTCATAGCAAAGATATCATCTACTTCAGGAGAACTTAATACTTTCTTTTTTTTTTTTTTTTCCTGGGTATTCTGTGAAAGAGGAGGATTAGGAAGGGCTTTGCAGTGGTTGAAAGCAACAGTTGTCACTCCCATTCTGTTATACATGACAGAAAACACAGACTAAAGGAAAATGCAGTACTTCTGTAACCACAGTTTTCCTGATGTCATCACATCATTTTTATGCCTTTCATGGGAGTCCTATTCCCAGTGCACAGCCCTTAAAATCTTGTAGATGACAAGTTTTTAATGATGCCTTGATAGGAAATGTGAGAAGTCACTAGACTGCTCATGCTACAGGCTCGTATATAAATCAGGCAGAAGCACTGAAAATAAATCTTATCACTGTAACAGATTTGTAAACACCTCCAGTTTCTGCAGTATTTTCTATAAGCTGAAGTATAAAAAAGGAGGCTATAATATCTGCTTCTTCTCTTGGTAACAGATTTACTGTCTTCTCTTTGGTAAATTATATAAATTCAGGCCATCTGTATGAGTCTCAGCTAGAAAGATGTACACTATTACTTTCTAGCTCACAAAAGCTTTCTAAGATGCAATAAATTCATACTCACAAAGCAATTTTAAATCTTCACACAGAAAGTGCAACCTTCATATTGTATGTATCATAGTACTTTGATATATTAAGATAGTCTGATGGACTGTTATGTTTTTCATATTTCTTTATTAAATAATGCTGCACCATAATTATTACTTCAGTCACTAAAGAGAAAATGAATATGCATGCAAAAAGGAAAAGCAGAACTAATGTATGTTAAATGTCTGTTCATTAAATCTAATGAATCTCCCTGTATAAAGAGCAGACTGAAAAGTACCACAGCTAAAGCATTTGTGATTGAAATCACTTATTTATGGGACTCCAAGCTGCATCCTCTAAAGGCATTTTCAAAGCATCTCAAGCTCCTAAGACTAAGCTTTTATATATTTATGAGTATAACCAAGTGCACTTTTCGCAGTCCATGACTGTTCTGTGGTACAGGTAAAACTCCTTACCCCACCCTTTAACCCAACAGGCTGGGGTTGCATTGCAGGAGCACCACTTTGAAATCAACCTATTTTCTGCCTGCCCAAGGGTCTTTTTAATTGCTAGCCCAGAGGACTGAGCCCTAACCATTCTAGTAGCCTTGGATGTGCCACCTAAGAGCCCAAGTGAGCCCGGAGGGTGGGAGCTGTAACAGGGGTCCAGGCCAAGTCATCGGGGATCTTTTCTCCTTACCACTAAAATAAGATGCATTAACTGCATTGCTGGAAAATGATATTCACCAAGAAAGTCGATAAACAAATGTGTTATCCTAAAATGGGCAATATATCACAAAATCAGTCAATACCCTCTCATGTGAGTTTTTTTTTGGCTCAAGGATGCACACATGCAGAGCATTACTTTATTTTCTTTCAGAATAATTAAAGGATAATGAATGCATGACATAGCATAAGCCAGATTTCATCCATGTTAGCTGTTAGCTGCCATAAATTTCTTGGCTTGCTGTTGAGAAGATCTGTGAGTTTGAGGCTGTGAAGAAACATGGTGTTGAGCCATTCCTCTAAGTCAGTTAATTATTAATCATGCCAGAAAGATCTGGTGGCTGCAGTGGCTGCGCTTCATCCCTCTATAAGCTCCTACTGACATTTATTGTCACAAAAATTTGGGCAAGGGGGAAAATACTCTCTATTTTTTGAAAAAGTCAAATGAGTAAATATCAGATATGAAAACCCCTATTAATATATCATAGTTAGATTTTTCAAGTCCTACACTCTATCTCCTTCTGTGCTTCAGCAACCATTTAATTCCAGATGCTGCCAGGCATTTGGCTTTCAGAATCGGAAATCTACCCATGAAGATAAAACCAGATTCCATCTTACACATGTAACCAGCCACAAAAAATACAGAACCAGGATGCCATCCTGGTAATCCCATCAAAACTTCTGTTTTCCACATTAATGGTTGAGAGTCCATTCTTCATGCTTTCCCCTAATTCTGTGTTCTATGTGTTGTATAAAATTGAGTGGATTCAAAATGTCTGTCACTCATGAGCCTCCTTCTACTCTGGATGAAAGTCACCTTCAGAAGCAATAAGGATCACCTGAGAAATCACAAATTTCTCTCAGTAAGTGATACCTGCAGTCTCTGAAAAACTAGGTTGTGAACAGTCTATGATCAAATATGATAAGTATTAAGTCCAGTTATACTGACAGACATGAAGAGGTAGGTGGAGGCCAGTCAGGAGTGGTGTCTTTCAGGGCTTTGTCTTGGGACCGGTGCCCTCCACCATGTTCACCAATGACACCAGCAGTGAGATCAGGTGACCCTCAGCAAGTTTGCAGATGACACAAAGGTGAGCAATGCAGTTGACACAACAGAAGGAAGAGCTGCCATCCAGAGGGACATGGACAAACTTGAGAAGTAGGCCCATGAGAACTTCATGAAAATCAAAAACTTTAAGCACAAGGTGCTTGCACCTGGGTCAAGACGATTCCACATGTGAGTATAGGCTGGCAAAGGAAGTAATTAAGAACAGCCCTGTGGAGAAGAGCCTGGGAGTCCTTGTGGTTGAAAAGCTGAACATGAGCCAGCACTGTGCACTCACGGCCCAGAAAGCCAACTGCATTCTGGGCTGCATCAAAAGCAGCATGGCCAGGAGAGCAAGGGAGGTGGTTCTCCCACTCTATTCTTCCCTGGTGAGACCCCCACCTGGAGTGCTGCATCCAGCTCTGGAGTCCTCAGCGCAAGAAAGACATGGACCTGTTAGAACAGGTCCAAAGGAGGGCCACAAAGATAATCCAAGAACTGGAGCATCTCTCCTATGAAAACAGGCTGAGAGAGCTGGGGCTATTCAGCCTGGAGAAGAGATATTTCCAGGGAGACTTTAAAACAGTCTTCCAACACCTAAAAGAGACTTATAAAATGGAGGGAGAGAGACTTCTTATACAGGCAGGTAGTGACACAACAAGGTCCAATGGTTTTAAATTGAAAGAGGACAGGTTTATATTAGATGTTGGAAAGAGATTCTTTACTGAGGGGGTGGTGAGGCACAGGAACAGGTTGCCAGAGAAGTTGTGGATGCCCCACCCCTGGAAGCATTCAAGGCCAGGCTGGATGGGGCCCTGAGCAACCTCATGTAGTGCATGGAATCTCTGCCCATGGTGGGGGCTTGGAATTTGATGACCTTTCCAGCCTTTTCCAACCCTGGCAAATATTCAGGAACTTTGCTGTGAGAGAGCATAAAAGCACTATCACATATTGGTGCCCCAAAAACCCACAGGACTTTGACAAACCTACTCATAGATGTTGCAAATTACATTTTTTTCTGAACCATTTATTTCCCTTTAAAGAGATTTTCACTGCAATAGCAACTGAAATGGATGTCCATGTTTCTGCCCCACAAGACATAAGGAGTGGCAGTTGAAGCAATGCAAAAAAAAAAAAAAAAATAGGCAGCACTTCCATACTGACCTGTCTAATCCCTTCTCCAAAGTCATTGCTCTTAGTAGCTGACACATGCAAACAAATAAAAACTTGTCTCATATGCATTTTAAATGGGAAGACAGTTGTGATTTGCTCCACCTGGAGGATGGATGCAATGCAGTCTGTCAGTCACTGTGAGATTGGTATTCATAAGCAGCTGATTCCAATTAGCAGTTTTAGATAAGCAGGATAAGGGCCATGAGTACAAATGACACTTTGTTTTGTCTATTTACACAGAAAGCCAGGCTCGCTAGAATCCGCGCAGCAAAGAGTGGGAGTGCTAATGCCTACATGCAGAGCAAACGAAATGGCTTGCTGAGTAACCAGCTGCAGCAGGTAATCTTCCTGTTCCCTCCACCTCTGGAGTAACTACTTATCACCAGAGCAGGTCACCTTGGGGCAATGTTATTTTTAGAGGTAGATTAAGGAAGGATACACGGGACAATTGCTACTGTTAAAGGAAGCTTGTGAGAATCGATGGTGGGGTATTGAGAGGAAATGTCCAGACAGAAATGCTAGAGTTTTTGGAGTTATATCGTGTAGAACAACTCATTAAGGAAAGTACAGAGCATTAGCCTCTTAGGAGGTGGGTTGGATCTATCTCCCTTGGCTTTAAACAGGTAGAACATGGGTGACAAAACCAGGTTTCATCATCGGTAAAAGACAGCTTTTGAATACTGTTTGTACTGAGGGATGTTGCAGAGTGAAGTGTTGCCTTGAAGCACCTACTTGAGTTTAAGGAGAATCTTGGTGATTACCTCAAATGCATTGTAGTCTAATGCTATCTGAAGCAAATTCCCATCTCACCCTTGCCAAGGAAGCAAGGACAAGCATCTTTGACTGGGATCCACAGTGACCCACCCTGCTGGGAGACAACCCCTTGGCTGCTCAGAGCTGTGCCCAGCTGAGAAAGACTGCAGACAGAGTGGTTTTTAATCCCTGCCATTTTCTGGCATTTAGGCTATTCCCTCAGGAGTACAGGAAGGCTTTTATTCCTCTATGGCCTTTCTGTTCAATACGTGTTAAACAGCCGGATACTTTAACCTATAGCCAGAAGAGGAGGAAGTGACTGTCCATCTGTCCTGTCTAGCACAAAAGATGAGCAGTCCGAGCCCCTGTTTCCTCTTCTGCTTGAAAGAAGTCAAATATTTGAATTAAAAAGACACCAAATAACTACCACACAGATTTCAAATATCCCAAGGTTGAATTGTAGTCTTTTCTATTATCCCACTTCCTCCCCTCTTTAGTTTTCTGCTTTCTAGTGAATAATTATGAAAGCAATTAATAAACAGTGGATGCTTTGTACTTAATTCTTTATTCTATGTCAATAACATTTGCTATACGCTTTCTAAACCCAGTAGATTGGTATCACTGACATGAATTTTTGTGTAAGCAGCAATACCACAAATTCTTTAGTGCTATGAAATAGTCCTGGGAGGACAACTATTTTTAGTTTTCTTCAAATGAGGAACATTCTCAATAACAAGCAAATATTTTACTGTAACTTACATTGATTACAATTTTAAGCATGTGTTGATCCAACATTCAAAGCTTATGTGTTGATTGCACTTGTAAATTGTGCTATTTTATCCATGCATAAAAGACCTAAGATGAAAACATTTAAAAGGACGTGCAAGGGAAGGAATGAAAATAGTTTGATTTTTTTTTAAAAAAAAAAGGCAAAAGGAAATTAAGGTGCAAAATAATTTTTGTTATACTTTGTAGACGAAGCATTGCAGTTACGTTACCGTGTACAATCCAGATTAGTTCTGATCAAATATTTGGATAAGAACCCTCTTGTTCAAAACAGAGACTAATACAGAGTTCTATGTATCAACAGTCCTCCAATGAAGAAGAACAGGCCTTTGTTGGCAAATCTGGCTCTTCCTTTGAAACACAGCACCACCACCTGCTTCACTGCCTGGAAAAAACTACGGTAAGAAAAGAGAACTGTGTTTTCCTATGAATTGCAACACCAGCCTAGTTTTAAATGTTTTCAGTTATCTCTTCTAATTAATGAGCCTTTATATTAAAGCAGTTGGCTTGGAAGAAAAGACATTTTATCTTATTTTAAGGCGTTATATCCAATGCATATAAATAACAGAGAGATACAGCTTCTGCTATATTTGATGGATATCACTGTGAAAGTCTTCCTGCTTTTTCTCAAAAGGTAAAAAAACAAAAATGGACACCCCCCCCCCCCCAAAACAAACAAACAAAAAATTTTAAATTTTTGCTACAACCAACATTCCTAAATTTTGATAAATTAAAACCTGATATATGTATGTGTGGAATTTAATGTTTTCCTTTTGACAGCATTTCTTTGAAATAAAGGGCCCAGTTGCTACATCACTTACCAATATGTCACCCAAGTGCTTGTTGTGCTTATGTCTCCTCCATTCTTACTTTAGAAGTATTAATTTTATAAAATGTACTCTAGGATAGAACGTCTCACTTCCTATTCAGAGCATACTGTGCTTTTTGCTGAGTTTCTTGCTGGGTCCTTTTGGAATATTTTTGAGACATTTTGTACCAGAACTTGATAATAGCAATTTGCCTTTAAAATTCTTCCAGTTGAATATTACAAACATATTTAAATATCTGAGTGATAATCACAGGTCTTGTCAAACTGTCACAGAAATCATGGAAAAGAATTCTGTTCATTTGGTAGGAGCTGAATTCACCTCCTGAAGTGTCACCTTTCCTCTAATCATTATGGTGGAATCTGTAAAACTTATAAATTAAAAAAAAAAAGAAAATCTTAAAAAAAGGGAAGTTTATAAAGCAAGGATTATCTTGTTTCTTGAATCTATGTTGTTTTTTCCTTCTCTTGCATCCTGCTACAACCCTGAGTTCCTATGATATGTTAACACAAAAATATATGCAGCAGTTCCAAGTTGTATTCTGGAGATTATGCATTCCTAAAATTTTAGTGGAAACTTGATATTTTGGGCCCTCAGCAGCTGGAATCTGGCAAGTTTCTGGTTCATTGCAGAACAGGAATGGTGGGGTGTCTTCTTAAGGCTCTCACCATCCTTTGTGGTATAAGCATCATGATACTGAGAAAAGGCATATTCACCCTTTTCTGTCACTAAAAAGTCAATGGGATAAGATCTCACCTACCCTCAGAAATGCAGAGTGGGCAATGTTATGGAATTCTGTGAAGATTGCATTAATATGAAACTAATTGCACTAAAAAATTATATTTTTCAAATCAATTTTAGCTAATTTAAGAAAAGTTAATTAATAAGTATAATTAAATCAATTAACTTGTGCCATTAGAGCATTTCAAAATATTTCCCTTCTTTATTAAAAGTTCAGTCAATAAAACTCTTTAATCATTGCTCCATAAAAGTTTTAGGAAGAACAAAATTACTTTTAATCAGAAAAATAACAGAGTTCTTGGCAAACATACTGCAAGCCCCTGAACATGGTATCGCAAGAGCAATTAGGGCTTTTTTCTCTCTGAATTTTATGGCAACTGTGTGATCATGTAAAAAATCTTGTTTGTGACTGACATGTGCCTTACAAAAGTAATTTGTCAAGCAAGTTCTTTTTTTCCTTATGACTTGAAATTTGCATTCTTCAACGCCTCTAAATTCACACAAACTTACGTCTGAGTGAAGAAGAACAGAAGAAATGGAAATAAAAAATGTTTTGCCTATAAATGTATTTCCATTTGTCACAAACACCTGGCCAGAGTTGTTACTCTCTTTACTTTGTTTGCATATTTTATATTTGCCCACTATGGCAATTCTGAAAAACATCACCACTTTTCCAGTTAAATAAAAAAAAATTAGGGGAAAAATAATTTACCCCATTTTAATATACAAAAATGCAATAGGCTGACAAATTTGACATGAGTCTGAATAGACTGTAAAACAATCCTGAAAAGGCTCCTTAAAGAATTCCCCTGAAACATTCTCAGGATACACAGACTAGTAGTAAATGGGAAGAGTTTTCTTGAAAAAGGAGGCTTTCTCAAACTGCATGCAAACATATCTCAACCTCTCTTGGTTTTAAATGAGTATAAAAACTTCTCCCACTCCTGTGCATCCCCTCCCATCCTTGCCACCATAAGCAACACCATTATTTCACACTCTTTTGCACACATAGAAAATGTGGAAATTGTGGCTGGGTGTGAAATACTCACTAATCACTTGAGGGATTAATGTAAACTGGCTATTTCAGTGAATTCAGATTCATCTTTGTGACCACCCTATAAAACTGGGATTTTTATCTTTTTTGAAACTCTGATGGTATTAAGCAAAGACTGCATGAATAAAGAGGACTTAATGTAACTAAAATGCTCAATCCTCTAAGCTGCTTTTAATATATCCATCTACAGTAATTAGGAAGTTCTTGGATGTTTTTAAATAACTATCTCATCTCCCCTAATCAAAATTTCTATCTATTTAAATATTTTTCTTTTAGATATATGCATACCTCAAAATACATTATTTCAGATCCTGATTTCTAACATGTAATTCAAAAGGAAGTCATGCAAACTTATCTGGAAAATATGTATGAATTTTATTATATTATAGTTCAATATAATATATCTTATTTATTTTCAACTGGCATTTAGTGTTTACATAAGCACCACTTGCATTTTATTAATAAACACAGTGCTCTGTTTTGTGGCACTTCAAAGATTATACAGATATTTATGATGCAAACTACATTTACAACCACGTGCTATTTTGCAAAACACTTTGGATTAACATTTTCTTGTTAATTTTGTTCCGGTGTTTACATTTGTATTGGTATTCAGCCCAGACTAATATGGGCTAAACACTATAATCAAGAATAAGCTAACTTTCCCAGTTTATTCAGTTGTGTTAATTTAAGCCTTTAAACAATCATGATTAATATGTTCACTTCAATTATCTTTCTGTGTATGCTTTGTCCCTTTGTTGGATTCCTCTGGGCTAGAACCACGAGTTTGTGGATGAGCAAGTCTACGAAGAGAGCTGTATGGAGGTTTCTACGGTGAACAGACCCCCGAGCCACAGCCCCTCTCTGTCATCCCAGCAAGGCGTGACCAGCACGTGCTGCTCCCGAAGACACAAAAAGACGTACCGCATCCCCAACACCACCATCAGCGGCAGCCGCCCCGGCAGCGTGCAGGAGCTCAGCACCATCCAGATCAGATGTGTGGAGAGGACGCCTCTGTCTAACAGGTACTTCATGTGCATCAGCACACCCAGAGCTGAGGCCCCTGGCTTTGTTAGGGAAGAGATACGAAGGTGTGGTGGCCTCCTTAGGCAGGGAGTGAGGCTAAAGATGAGAGTCCAACGCTCATCGAAAAATGGGTACTGGCACTGGAATATTCTTCCTTTGCTTCAAGCTTAATCCAAAATAAAAGAATAGTCTCTCTCTATATCCATTTCTGCCCTCTCTCGCCCTCCTCACAAACCACCTTGCCCTATTTGCAGCAAACAGCATCCAGGGACCCCAAATAAAACAGAGCACTAAATGTTATATTCTGTGGACAAGTGCATATGAAGAAAAATTTCACACAGAAGAATGTCCAATTCAGATATACAAGATAAGCAAGTGCTCTGTCTCTTCTTGGTTCAGAGGTATAGGATATGAGTCTTCCTTGCATTTCTGCAGAGCAAATAAAACTGATTCCCAGAGTCTTAAGTGTAATAGTCATAGGGAAGACTCTTCTAAATAAAAAAAATATGAAATGGGTGAGAAAAATGTATTTTCTAGTTTGAGAAGTTATTACAAAAGTGTGGAAACTGCAGTTTCAGAGTCTGTAATTCACTGAATGTCACTGTACTCTCAAAAGTAAAGTGTTTGGCTTTCACAAATACCCAAATATCACCTCTGAAAACACAGCAAAAGTCTCAGGAGACGCAGAAGTGTTTTCTACTGATCTCATACATGCCACCCCTTAACAAAGAAGTTTTTTCAGTACAAGTTACTTTAGAGATTTTCTTGTTGAGCCACATTTTGGGTAGCTTCCTTTGTATAGTTACTACATTTGGATTTCACTTCCATGAACAATACAACTGCTTGGAACTCTTGGAACTATTGAAGTTTTTCAGCTGTTACACAATGAAACCTCCTGGCCAGCACAAAACTCCAATCTATCTTAGTTTTTCAGGAAATAACTCTGCCTGGATCCATTATTTTTCCACTAGAGGACTTGTCTGCACCATACTTCCAGACACCACGCACATAAAAACAAAATCACCAGCTTTGTGCTAGAAAACAAAAACACAAGCCCAAAGTGCTGGTTTCACCTTGAAATAGTCTGAGCTTTTCAAGTTTTTTACAATGGGGAGGTACTGCAGCAACTCCATGAACATATTAACACAAACTTATTTAGTTCATATAATAGAGTGCCTTACTATTGAGGAAATAGAATATACACAGAATCACAGAACCACTAGGGTTTAAAAGATCTCCAAGATCATTGAAGCCAGTTATTAGCCTGACACCACCATGTTCACCACTAAACAGTGTTTCCAAGAGCCACATCTACATTCTTTTTGAATGTTTCCAAGTGTAGTGATTAAACAACTTCCCTTGGCAGCCTGTTCCAATGTCTGACAACCATTTCAGCAAAGAAACTATTCCTAATATCCAAATATTCCTAAATAAGCATGGCATTGAGGAATATGCAGGAGACTTGGACTGGCCCTTAGTTTTCACTTTCCTGCATAGTAAGCAACTTGGCTATGCTAACTTTGCAATGCTTCCCCTGCTCAGAAACACAGGTGCTTGGCTGAGAAGTGGTGAAATGGTGGAAAGGAAGGAAGAAAGGGACATGGACATGAGCATAGCCAGGGACCACCTGCTACTGGGGTACAGGGCAGTGGGGTGGTGCTGCTCTATACTTAGAGCTCTCCAGTGGGGCAGGATGGAGATGACTGGCTGAAGGAATGGAATCAGGCTCAAGAGGTTTGTGGTAATTTGGACTTTCATTCTTCATGGATGTTTGTTTCTTCCTCCAGCCGTTCCAGCTTAAATGCCAAAGTGGAAGAGTGCGTTAAATTAAACTGTGAGCAGCCTTACGTCACTACAGCAATAATCAGCATCCCAACACCTCCAGTCACCACACCTGAAGGAGACGATAGGCCAGACTCTCCCGAGTATTCGGGAGGAAACATTGTCAGAGTATCTGCATTATAAAACAAGGAATTATTTATAAATTAGCATAAAGACCACTTGCAAGCTGAGCTCAGCAGTGAAAAACGAGTCATGAGGAATGAGAGAGCTGACAAAGACAACGCCCTTTGATGAGTGTGCCAGTGGCTGCAGAGCAAGAGGTTCAGGAGAAACAAACTTTGTGGGTCTTGGTGTCGTAGGGTGTGAACCAAAAGGAGTTTCTTATCCCCTGTCTGAACTGAGGTGCGGTGGAATCTTCTGTGACCATCCTGACTTACTATATGAGCACAATGAAATGTCCCCACTGATGCTTCTTCTTATCATGAAAGCTCTTTTTAGAAAAAAAACACAAATGAAAAAATAGAAATCTATGTTCCTGCTGAATGCAAAACAACAAGAAACATTTTGATAACATGTCTTTTTTTCCCTGTTAATAAACCTCAAACTTGTTGAAGAACTGTCAAAAAATGAACAAAAAAATGCTCATGTGAAATATGTTTGTACTGACTGAAAGAACTACAACCATAATGCATGCTGAAATTATTTGAAGCTGTGATCTCAGTTTACTTTTGTTGTTTTTCAGATTAGGCATGATAAAATAATACTGTAGAAAGGGGCATTTCCGTGCACTTACAACAAGCTGATTGTTAATGTTTCATGGTAGTTGTACAAATAACTTCCCTTTGAAAAATTAAGTATTCCTTACTCAAACACTCATTAGTCAACTAAAGGTGTTCAGTTAGTTCAATATTTACTATTGTTTTATCTTGCTTCCTAGGTACTGTTACAACTGCAATAAGTCATTGTACACCTGTTGTATCAGGAATCAGGATTTTTTTAAAAGGTATTTTACACAACTTCATCTACACTATAAACTTCTAATGGCAAACATTTAAATAATTTTACAGCCAAACTGTGCACCACAAATTGCTATTCAGTCATTGCTCCGTTTGTTCACTGGTCTCTATTTCTTTGACACTTCGTTGTCCACTCCAACATAACTGTATCATTTGGGATTTCAAGGATACTGATGAATCAACAGTCCATTGTTCTATATACAACTTGTCTCTTCTGTATTTTCAGAACAAACTTCTTGTCACAGTTTACTGCTACAGGAGCAATCCTATTTGAATTTAAATTACCACAAAGGTGTTTTGGGGATCAGTTAACACTTGTCTCCAAATGTTCTTTTCTTACATTCTGCAGCATCCAGAGTATTAGCTACACTGGAAGACACTGGAAGGCATTTAGTGAAAATGATGGCTTAATTCTTTTTGTAATTATCTGCAAACTTGCATCTTAAAACTTGTTTGAGAATTTATATTGTGTGAAAAATATTCAATTACCTAAGAACAATGATAGAATAATGAATTAAGTCCCAAAGCTATAAAAATATAATTGATTTCAATTGGAAATTGCCTACATGGGCAGGCCTAAAAGCTAATATGAAGGCTTTACAAGTTAAGGCTTCTTGGATTCTTTTATAAAAGACATAGATATTATCAGAAACCTTTCCGATAAAAAAGTGTAATTTTATTTCATGAGAGTACATTAGATGTATCATAATGCTTCTTATATTCATCATATACATCAAATATACACAGAATATGTGCATATCAATACATACATATATACATCAAAAACACTGGATCAGAAATAATTGCATGTCTGCAAAATAAAATATGCATATAAATCAAAACGCTCAGTGCATTAGATGCCATTACAATAAATGATTAACACAGTTATTTAATAGTTTGAATAGTGTATGTTTCAGTATAGTATTTGCTAGCAATCTACTGACCTAAAAATTTACATTAAAATACCCACTAAAAACTGAAACTTGCTGATGATACACTTTTTCTTGCACACAAACACTGGTCTTTCTCTCTACCTGTCAACAGTGAAGAGTAGATGATAGACTATCATGCTACGGTATATACACCAAAATACAGCATTACATAGAATTAAACTGCAAGTAAAAAGAGTAAATAATGCCATTCATTACTCTTTTACCTTATCATGTATTTATTCTAAAGTTAATGCATTCTTGATTAATTTGCAATTAACTTCCTGGGTTTTTTTCAAATCAGAAAGGTTTACTCATTGTAAACTGAGCTTCTCCATTTCTTTCAAACATCAGAGAGCAGAAGCAGAGGCTGTGCTCTGAGGCAGAGGAAGGGATTCTCCTTCTGAGCAACCCTGCCCAAGTCCATTACCCAGAACTGCTCCCTCTCTCTCTCTTCCACCCTGCAGAAGATCTGCTGAAGGTGGTAGGTTACATAAACTTTAACGGATTTAAAGGAGAGGCAGAATACATCAGAGGTTTTATTTGCATCCTACTTCTACGCATGGTTACTGATACTTGGTCCCCACCTTTTGCCAAATGGTTATTGATATTCAAACTGCCTTGACATCAGCAAACTTCAACAACTTATTTGTCACATGGTACTTCATGAGTAGTTACATCAGCTAAATAATGCAAAGGGGCAGTTACTAAATCTACTTTGGTACAGACTACACACAACCCAGGAAACCTACTGACTCCATCAGGTCATGTGTCTTTTAAAAGCTCTTTATTCTCAAATGCACTAGAAAGAACACACTACAGCAATACACTTGCGTAACAGTTATACCCCTGAAACAACTGGTATTTTCATTTTTAAAATGCAGCTTAAGAGATAATTTAGTAAGACTTTTCAGAATTCCAGTCCTGTCTCCTACTTCCATATGTCACAGGCAAAACCATTAATTTATTCTGAATTTGGGAAATACACATTTTTTTGGTGTTTTAGGTGACTTAAATGCTGTTTTGGTAGTGAATGACTGTTGATGACTGTGTAAAATGCATCTGTACTGTACATGAAATGTAATTATTTCTGTGTATCATACAAAGAAACCAAGGTTGTTGTTTTGACAATTTTGTTTGACAGTCATATATCGTATTTCAGGAGGCAGCATAATCCACATGTTATGCTGAATAAATAGACATTTGAGGAATATTTAAATAAAACATCTGCATGCTTGAATGGGTCAACCTGGTTTTGCAATAACTTTTTCATGAAAATTGTTTTCCCCTCTAATAATTTGGAAGGAACACTTAATCTGAAGTCAGCAAATGTCCTAGACAGTAATTCCAGACAAGATCTGAGTGTATCTAAACTATATTAGAGCCATCAAGACAAGGATGCCACAGTTCTACTACTCAGAGTTGTCCTTTTCCTGAGGGACCAGCCATCACCTTTCACTTCCCAGCCTGCAGCACACAGAAAATTGGACTATTTTTTCCAGCAATATGAACTCCACCTCTTTATCTGTACTTCAAAAGTGTCCCTTATGTACATCCAAAAACCAAACTGCTCTGCTGAACTTCTCAACTTACAGAGTCTCCTCATACCTGGTATCAAATTCCCTTGATAAAATACTAATGCACAAAGAAGATCAAACTCTTTTTATAGCATAAGAGCAGGTAACAACTCACCATGGATCACTAATAAAGGGCAACTATGTGCAGCTGGTGCTGATGAGCACTGGCACTTGCGATGGCTGCCTCTGCGAGGAGCTCTCTGCTCTGGGTAGTGGGGAAAGATAAAAGTAACACCTGTCTGTGAACTATCCCAGAGCATTTTTGAGAACAACTGTCTCTCAAAAAATAGCTACAGAAGACAAACTGAAAATGTACACTTTATGTTTTGAAGTCGTGATATGCTCTTGGTGGAAGCACACTGGCTACCAAGAGAAGGTTTTCACAGCACAGAACACAATGCAGCCTCAGCTGCTGCAGAGAGAAGGGGGGCCTTCAGAGAGGAAGCTCAACTGTAGGAGGACAAATTACTGAAGCCTCAAGATCATTAAATTTTGAAGAGGGAGAGTGCTTAGGAGGTCATGAACTCCCTTTGCTGCTTCTTAGGCCCACCAGGCTTTATTTTACAACTGACTATGGGAATATTTTAGGACTATCACCTATTCTAGAGAAGCATCAGCTGATGGGATATATAAACATGTGGCTGAAACAGTAGGAGTGTCAGGAGTGAACACTATATATAGATTGGCAATGTCCAGAAGATATATGGAATTATCCAGACCGCTTAGTTTCTTACCTGCCTATATCATCTAGTTGTCTACTTTTTTAGTGTCTATCCTCAAGGAAGAACTATAGTGGGAGAGTGTTGAATAAAAAGGAAGTAGTATAAAAATTCTCAAAAGTTCAGGACATCACTTTTTTTTTTTTTAACAGGAAGTAATCAATCATACACAGGCTGGAAAGTTTTAGATACAATCTCACTTCAACAATAGCATTTTTCATTAATTAAATTAAATACTTGTGAGCTGACAGTGCTGGCAGGATGCCAGATGTCCACCAAAGCCGCTATATCAGTTCCCTTCTCAGCTGGACAGGGAAGAGAAAATATAACAAAATAATACCACCTTTCTCCCATTCTTCCCCTCTTCCCAAGCTCAACTTTATTCCTGAAATCTCCACCTCCTCTTCCTCAGAGGTGCAGGGAGGCAGGAAATGAGGTCTGTGGTCAGTTCACCATGTTTTTTCTGATGCTCCTTCCTCCTCCCAGAAAGGGCTCCTCACACTCTTTACCTGCTCCAGTATGCTCCCCTTCCAGAGGAGATGGTTCTCCACAAACTCCTCCAAGGAGAGTCCTTCCCATGGACTGCAGTTCTTCATTAAGTGCTCCAGCGTGGGTCCCCCACAGGCTCAAACACCTTCCAGCAGACCTGCTCCAGCATGGGCTCCTCTCTCCACAGTTCTTGCCAGGAGCCTGCTCCAGTGGGGGCTATGCACAGTGACACAGCTTCCTTCAGGCATCCACATGCTCTGGTGTGGGGCTCCCCACGGGCTGCACGTGGATCTCTGCTCCACCATGCACCTCCATGGGCTGCAGGGACACAGCCTGGGCCATGGGAGAGAGCTGCAGGGGAATCTCTGCAATGACGCCTGGAGCACCTCCTGCCCTTCCTTCTTCACTGACCTTGGTGTCTGCAGATCAGCTCCTCTCACTCCTCTCTCCAGCTGCATTTGATGTTGCCACAATTTTGTCTGCTTCTTAAACAGCTATCCCAGAGGTGTTACCACTGCCACCAAAGGGCTTGGCCTTGACCAGCAGTGCATCTGTGCTGGAGCTGGTTGGCTCTGGCTCTGTCAGATATGGGAAACTTCTCAGCTTTTCACCGAAATCACCCCGTAGCCTCCACACTACCATGCCATGTGAACCCTTAGTATTTCAATGTCATAAGACTTTAATCATCTGTGTTTTTCTGCATAGTTCACAGAATCACAGAATATTCTGAGTTGGAAGGGACACACAAGAATCAAGTCCAACTCTTAAGTGAATGGCTCATAAGGGGATTGAGCTTGCAACCTTAGCATTATTAGCACCATGCTCTGAGACCAAATACAATGCTTTTGCAACAGAAATTTTGAAAGTTATTTATAAATCCCTTTCTCTACCATATTTAACTATATAGTTGCTGTGACCAACAGTCTCCCTTTTTACTATTCATTCTTTATATACTCCCTTATATTCATATATGTTTTTACAAAGTGAAAAGTTATAAAGAAGAAAATATAGCTCTTTCCTCCCAAAAATCTTCTCATACGACCTGTTGGCAGATGAATCAATACCTTATCCAAGGGCCAGAAATAGTGATTTTTTTCCTCCTAAAAGCATGCTCAGCCCCACAGCAACAGACACAGTCCCATGGAATCGGTTTAGTCACTGGGCTGAACACAAAATTTGCTGCTGGCAGGAAGTGACCCCTTTTTCTGATATAGTTGCACTCGTGTGTTCTGCGAAAAATGTTGAGGAGCATCTCCATGGTTGGTTGATGCAACAAGAAAGATTTAGTTCATTACATCTCATGCTGCAGAGAAAAAAAAACACACACCATCCTTCTTCAAGTACTCCTGCAAAACTGAGGAATCAAGAAAATAAGAGGAAGTAGTTTTCACTGCCTCAAGTATCTCTAAGGTTCCTGTCTTGCCAAGCAGCCTCTCTCCTACAAAGATTCTAAAGCTCTACAGGAAAACACCAGGCTTGCTGCACCCTAGTCAATTAATTTTAAGGCTCTTTGAAGAAGCCCTACAAAAACAGGCACCTCAAAGCCTGAGCAGTCAAAGAAAAAATTCTTAAAGTGTTCCAATTTACAGATGAGACCTATTTATGCATATGTGGTTAAACACTCAAAAGAGATTCTTCCCCTGAAAGTAGACTGGCTCAGGATTTGGGTAGCCAAGCCCAAGTGAGGTTTTCCTGACTGCAAATGTTCATTGTTGTGGAGGTCCATAAACACTGCTCTGGGAGGTTGGTTCTGTGTCAGAGGCCTCTCCAAAGCAATCCCTCAGCTGTCAAAGAAACCTGACTACACCTGAAGGCAGTGCTTCCTCAGCACTCAGACAGCCTAAAACCAAATGACCTAGGCTCTAAGTATCTCTAAATCCCAACACATCCCCCTAGCTTGGCTCGCCATATTTTTTTCCTTGATGAGCTCTAACCAGGACACAAGATACACAGGCAACCCCCATGATAATCTGAACAATCATTGTATGGAAAGACTAGGAATATTTGAAGCATGGCTAAGGGAGCTTCCACAGACACTCCTCAGGTAAAACTTTAAGGGCTGAGGTTTACTGAAAAAAGGGAATTTTATATTACTTTTTGCATTATTTTTTTACATTACTTTAGTGATATTCCCTCCATTCAGCAATAATTCACTGCAATATATAGACATGTACATTTAATCCATAATCAAGATTCCAGAATTTGTGGTTTGTAGAGGCATTTTTTTTGTTTTTACACAGAGGCAAATGATGACTCGATGCACTGTGCAGCACCAGAAGCACTCCAAAGCCTGGAGCTGACCTGCTCTTTGTCTGCACAGCAACCTCACTCTTAGCTACAGCAGTGCTACCCAGGCTGAGCAGTGGGAGGGGTGGAACTCAGCTGTACTTGTGCAGTAACACTGGGCCAAGGCTTCCCAAGCAGAACATAAGGAAATATTCCTGACAAAGACAGTCCAAGCAAAATTTTGGGATGATCTCTCCTTTTATCTTTTTACCTCCCCAAGTAAGTATTAGCATTTATGGAAGGACAAAAGCAGAAAGGCAATCTTGCTTGCAACTGTACCCTTGACACCATTATACCCAGAAGAAGACTGCTGAAAAGCAAACAGCCCACACAACTGAAGAGCTTAATTTCACAAGCCCTTAAGAAGTTTTCTCAGAAGCAATTAAAAGAAGAAAAAAAAGGAAATTACACTAACATTGCAGTTTCTTCACAACAGAGTAAGTAGAATGGGTAAAGACAAGTCAAATCAACTCACACTAGCAGGAGGACCCTCCCACATCCAAAGCATTCCCACTCTAGGACTAAAAATAAAAAAGCCATTACAGAATTTAAGAGAAAAGTAATTTTATTGTCTACCAAATCAAACCTTGCTTTCTTTTTTCTTTTACAATTCCAAAACAAATGAAAGAATTTTTTAATGCAATATTATGCAAAAAGCCCATTTGCCACAAACTACTATACTCAGTGGAACAAATATATATTTCAAGACGTGGCCAATTGTAAAAATAATCTTATGATATAAACATTGTTCATAAAAATACAGTAAAATGCACTTTCCCCACCACAATAAATACATTTTAATCTGTTTCCGGCTGGCATTTTAAGCCACCAGAGAGCTTTTAATGAAGCAGTCACCAAAGTAAAATTTTTCCTCATGTACTTTTACAATTATTGCAATAGCATCCAGAACTGTAAGCATTTTTCTTGCAGTCTTTTGTTTCTAGCTTCAGGGGAATCACAGACAGGAGAAAAGATTTATCTATAAAAATGTGCTACTCCCATACTGATTCCCATTTTGGAAAGAACGTTTAAGGTTTTCTTCCTTTTTACTAAGAAACAGTCCACAGAACAAACTGAAAGAAGAATTCTCCAGAAAACTAAAGTCTATTATCCATAGCTATAGTTTTGTTCTGAATCCCTGTTTAATATATTTAAAATTTTAAAATCGTTACGTTAGATAAAAATAGAAGTTTTAGAACATCTTTAAGAACAAAAGCTAAGATAAAGGTTTTGTTAGAAAAAAGAAAATCTCACCCTTTTTAAGATTTAAAAATCTTGCAAATTTTTAAATCCAAGTACTAACTTGAATTGTAGCTCTGCTTTCCATGCACACATGAAAACACAATTATACATACATAGATCCCTGATTAAGACATTTTCCAAATGGCTTATTAAAAGTCAATTTCAGCTGAAGTCACATTTTGCTTGCTCAAAGCACAGTTGTTTCTTGAGAAGATGAGTATTTTTCTTCCCTTCCCACGATGCTTCCTTACAGGTCCAGTCTACTGAGTCACTGTTTTACACTTCACACAGCTTGTGACAATGTCTATTTCTGTGCCCAACTGAATGAGTGCCTTTTAAAAAGAAACACACAAAATTTTTCACAGCTGAGGACATGGCTAAGAGGCTGACAACAGGCTCATCTTTCTTTGCTGGTCTCCTTCACTTCCATTCATTAGCTGGTTTCTGACACAAAAAAAAAGACTGGTATATTTGGCATATTTGATGGAACAGGACAAAAATAACAACAAAACAAGAAGTCCTCTGTGACTTCACAGATTCATTGCAGCACTTACAGCTCTTCCATTTCAAAGTGTGTATTAAAGCTGTTTGCCATGGAAGTGTGTTCAAAGATTCTGGTCAGGCTTGGTTTCAGCAGATCCATGGAATGACATGACAGTTCCTGCGAGGTATCACTCTTCAGTGCCATGATCTGATCTGCTCTGGGATCCCTTCTGTCATAGTACAGAGCCCACAGCAAAGTAATAGTGAGGATCATAGCCAGGATCTGCATTACTCCAATAGAGATTCCTAGAAATCTCAGCACCTGCAATTGCTTTGTCCCCCTCAAAAAAGTGTACATTTTTTTACCGCATCCCTGTAAAACAAAAAATAGATTAAAAAACAGTCAGTAATATTTGGGTTGCAGTTACCAAGGCTTAGCTCATCCTACCCACTGCTGTCTTTTTCTGGGTCCCAAGAATCTCTCTCTCACTTCCTTCAAACAGTATTTTGAAAATTATTTTGTCTACTTTTTAACTGCTTCCATAATGCCAACTTGAAGTTTCCTCATACACAGAGACTTTACTGCAAGATATCCATGCTACTTTTCAATTCAGAAATCACTCAAAGTTGATCTGAATTCCTATTGGCTCTCACTAATCGTTAAAGAAACTCAACTAGTTTTGTGAAGGTTTAAAAAGCTATTAAAGTCCTCTTCATAATCTTGTTTCTCTCTAAATTGAAGATCTTCAAAGTTGTAAATAATTTTAAACTCTTCTGGACTTTTTCTACTGATAATATCACACTCTGAAGCTAAAGCAGTACTGTAGGAAAGATCTATGGACCTGCATAACCTCATCAGAAAACATTCCATGAAAACAATGTCAAAAGGTTTTAAGTTGATGTTCACAGAAATGGAATTTAGTTCTTTCCAAACCTTCAATGCAAGCTCTACAGTTTGCTTACATGGCCAACTATCTACCACATAAGGCTTCAGAAAAGCTCCCAAGTCCTTGTAAGGCTGCATGGATCCACAAAGAGGCAGCAGCTTTGGGAACTACTGGCTAACAGTGCAAGCACGAGTTACGATGCTTGTCCCTCAGTATGGGTGATGTGTGTCTTAGAGACATAAAACCATCAAGAGAGGGGCCTCTGCTATTCTGCATGATGCTTATTCTCTACTCAAAGCTTTGCAGGGCTTCACAGCACAATTAACAAAGCAACATACATATCAAGGTTACATTCAGAATAACAAACTGGATGTCCACTGGTCCCAGAAGAAGACATCAGGAACCCGTTAAAATGGTCACTGTCTTGAGAATGTTATGTTTTGCATTTACATCCTCACTTCATATTTCTTAGAGCTTTCCTAAGAAAATAAAGCAATTGATCAAAGTGATGGAATCTGAAGACAGGACATGATAAATAACACTCTTCAATCACACTTAAATTCCCCAAAGCCAATTTCCCCAAAGCCAATTTCAAATGCTACAGTCCTAAATGTATTTGATGAAAGGTCCAATTTTTGCCACACACACAAAATTCACACTGTAGTCAACAGATTTTCATTTAGGATCTAAAAAAAAATTAATGTACTCTATGATAATTGTACCAGAATAAATTACAGGATCTCAAAGTCTTGGCTCATTTCACTGTTTCATTTTCTGAACAGCAGCAGACACAGAAAGAGGAGCAAGTATGCATTATATGAAACTTCAAAAGAAGAAAAACAACACTGCAGCAAGAGCAATATAATTGCACTTGACTAGGGGACAAAAACTGTCATGTCGGCATCTTCTTTTCTTCAACTGGAAGGCAACTGTAGTCATACTACTTCCCAAATTTGTTGTTAATTACAGAGAAACTGGCTGCATTTTAATACTTTTGATAACTTAAAGAGATGAAGGTACATGCTGGTCACAATTTAAAAATGGTCCACCACAGCAATATTCAAAGTCAGTTCATTTGTTGCCTAGATAAAACACCCACTAACAGAGAGCAGTAACATTAATGCCTACATCTCCTACAGTACACAGACAAATAACTGAGACAAACTGTGCCCAATCTAGGTAGTCTGTTTTCCTCCATCTAATGATGTTCTTAGAGCTCTGCTCTAATACACATTCAAAATCAGTTTCAAAACTGAGAAAACACAGCCAGCCCTATTAACTTCACATTCTTGCATTTTATTCTGCTTATGTGACACTTTCATAGTTGGTAGCCTGCAATTAAACAGTACATAAATACACTTCCCTCAGCAAAAATTTGTCACTAAATGGGGAGCTCTTGTTGACAAATCAAATATAGTATAAAACTTTGCAGCAATCATTCAGAAGAATCAGTTTCAGATTCCTACAAAGCTACAGATTAAAGGCCTGATTCATTCACTTTATACTTTCAGTCCTGAGATAGAAAAAAGCATCTATTTCTTATTTAGCATATATTACCAATTTACTTCATCATAGAATAAGAAAATGAACTGAAATAAGGCACTTCACTGAGCATAAAAGATAAGCCATCAGCTAACCCAACAAATATTTTGTGCACCCAAATTTTGAGTATACTCAAAAGTATATTAAAGCAAATTATAAAATTAAATATTAAACCAAAATTAAAACAAAATTAATTTAATTAAAGTGAATTTTGAGTATACTCAAAATTATGCCAGAAACCAAAAGAAAAGAACGTGCAAGTTTGACATTTTTTTAAGTTATCCACTTCCATCAATCATTTTATTTACACTGCAGCTCCCAATGACAAGATGGGCAGAGCTCCTTTTGTCCTCAGACCACAACAAGCCTCCAAGGCCACACCATCATCCTCACCCTTCCCTCACAACCATGCTCTTTCTAAGGTCAGTCTATTCATGGAACTGCACTAAAGGTGAAGCTCATCAGAATAAAAGCAATTCAATACATTGAAAAACAGCTTTCAATATCCAACAGGGAAAATGTGATTCCTGCCAGAAGTACTTTCAAGAACTGTAAGTCACCTTTCTTTCAGCAAAAATTAAATTGTGAAGGAGTCCAACTTAGACTACAGAAAGTTCTGAGTCCCCAGCAAAAAAATCACAGCACAAGAAAAGACATTTATCAGTCCCAGACAGATGAAACTTCAGTTTTCTGAAGTACTACAAAGAATTTTTCTGAAGTATCAGAATGGACTTGCCAAATATTTACATAAACTGATTTTAGGCTAGCGAGGCTAATCTTATCAGGCTCCCTCTCAAACCACGGGACTATGCAAGTTTGGTTTGAGTCACTTTTTAAAAAAGCTTTTTTCCTTCAGTTCTCCAAAGCAGAAGCTAGAAAGATTAGTCTTGGAAGAGTAAACCGGTTTAGCATAATACTGATAAACTTACTAGCAAGCATACTATAAAAGTCTATGAGACACCCCACAGGCAAGCACCATGGAAAGAAACATTTTGCCAACAAAATATTGTATGTATCTAAAAGAGAAATTAAGTATTTTTTTTGTGGCTGATACTACCGAACACAGCCTGTCCCTTTTTGGAATGGATTCTGCACTAGAGAACCAAAAATAAATTTTTGCTAAGTGCTGAATCCATCCCAAATGCCCTGTGGTACAGTAGGGGAAGAACCATAAATGTGCCCTTCAGATTTCTTTTGAAAAAAAAGCCAAGCAGCCCTTTTTTTAACAACTGGGTCTTAACACAGCCCTTATGTCCTACATAATAATCATCTTTGGCTATTGATTTTCTCCAAAGAGAACCAAAAGAACTTTAATATAGGAAGTGCTCAGAGAACTATTTTCTTGGAATATGGCACAGGCATGAAATGTTAGCAAAAGAGGTGACACAAGAATACCTTGTACTATGGACACTACATTCCAACGACTAATACTTCTGAGAAAATTTTGAGTTTCCTGAGCTCAACAAGCCATTTTTCATGGAGTGACACTGCTTACTGCTACTTTCAGGCAGGGGGCAAATGAACCTTCTACAGCTTCCATATACTCCTTGGAGGCTCTCTACAGCAACTTGTCTGTATGGTATTAACAGTAGCAACAGTATTACAAAAAGCAACCATTGTTGCAGAGCGAGCCACAATTTTTAGTTTTTCAAAAAGGGTAAGAGACTGGCAGGCCCCAGAAGAAGCCTGAAAGGCTTTCTCACTTAGGGACTGACACTTCTAAAGCATAACCAGTGCTGTCAGTGCTCTGAGCCTTGCCAGAAGGCAAGAGAGGGTCTACAAGCAGCTGGTGGAAAAAAGCCCAACCCCTGCCACTGTCTTTAAGGTCCCTAGCACAGACTGGCCTTCTGAGGCACCTGCCTCTTGGCAGCTCTATCCTCTCTCTCCCTAGTGGAAGCACACAGCCTCCTAGGATGAATGTCTGAAAGTCTTGATTAGATTAAATAATTTCTGTTCATAGAGTCTATACCACACTAATTCATTTCCCCATTGATTGCTTCCTGGCAATAGCTAATATTCATTTTGGCTTGTTTACACAGCAAATCTCATCTGCTTCAGAGGTGTTGCTCCATAGCTCCTGAACAAGAGCCATGCAACAGATTCTTGTAAGAATGGCTCTTAACAGCCTCTGAGACTGGGAGAAAATAAAATGGTTCTTTGGGAACTCTTCCATAATACAGAGCTACACCATTCACTGGAGAAATTTTCATGCTGCAGCATCTGAAAGCATGATTTTAAGGCCCATTCTCCTTCCTATGCACTCTGTATTACTCTAAAAGTAATCCAGTGAAGAATGCACCTCTTCTCAGATTCTCACAACTATGTGATTGAGCCACACTTTCTGTCCACTGTTGGACTACTTGGACTGTTGCTCATTCTGCTGTCACTGAATGTACAATTACAGGTCTTCAGAGATCTGCTAGCATAAAAAAATGGTGGCTAATAAAGTAGTTTTCAGACAAAGGTGACTTTAGACAGTATTTGTGAGAACAGAGTTTTAGTAAAGAGCATATTTACTTGTTTTTATAATTTTCATCCTAAATACAGTAGTATCTTGCTACCTTGACAACCTCCCTTGCCTACTTTGAAGTCAAGCAGGTTCTTGACGTGTTTTAAGGTCCTTTTTGTAATTCTTTTTAAATAACCATACTATAATGTAGAAAGAGCATTTTCACAACAATTTTCTACGCATGTTCAGAGTACAACAACCAAATTATCTGCCTCCTGACATGAGACCAGTTAACAAGAGAGCTCACATCTTCCAAAGGAATTCTCAAAAGCATCCTTTACTGTACATTTCACTAAAGTACTCTTCCACTTATCCTGTGGTAGTTTGATGGGATGAGGCCTGGACATTATGTCACACCTATTTATATCTTTTGGATTAGAAAAAAATTGAACCCCAACCTAACCAATATAAAACAAACACTTCAAAGTATAAACATATCTTAAAACATGGATTTTAACTGCATTGCGACTAGCTCATCTGACTTCCAAGGCAACGGTGGGTGGATGGGTGGGTTTGTTCTTCCTTTTTTCTTCCCACTGCTTCAGCATTAGCAGAGAATAACCATAAACACACTTCCCATAAACACAACTACTCTACCAAAAAAATACTCTATTGCACTGCAAATGGTGAATTTGGCAAATTACTGGATCAGGAGGAATGTACATAACCTTCCAGTAGATCCCTATTTTTATTCTTACCTCCTGATAAAGGTCACTGAGATCCTCATGATGTGCCTGCTTAGAGCATCCTGGGAACTCTCTGACACAGCAGGAGTCAGGTGGCCAGTCCAATTCTGTCATTTCCAGCCAGTCTGTGAAGTACACCACGCCACAGCATTTAAACTGCAAAGGAAGGATTAGCCAAAATCAGTAATAATGATGCTACTTCTTCAATAGGTAAAGTAGGTCAAGAAAAAACCTAACTTCCTAATAACAACTTTCAAAAAATTTACATAGAACTAAAAACATCTATGAGTGCTTCCATGTATCTTGTTTTGCTGTACTTCGACATAAAAGCAGCATGAAAAATGTAATGGAGTGACCAATTATTATTTCAGAAACAGCCAACAATACTGCTCTGTCCTTTAAATCCCAACTGCTTCCTCAAAGGATGCTTCACAGAAATTGTCCTATCCCTGGATTCTCCTATCCTTACTATGAGGAATTAACATAATTTCATGTAAAAATGGGGACAAATGAACAAGTATACCTGAGGCTGAAAGCAGTAGCAGAAAAAGGTTGTACTAGTGATTGTACTGTTCTTGCAAGGGAACAACTACAAACACATTTATTGAAAACAGAAAAAGCAGAGATTTACCTGAATCTAGAAAAAATTAAAAGAATAAGCAAAAATGTATAGAAATCACAAATGCTGAAAGGAAAACTGAAAATGGAAGGAAAGGGTATCGCATTAAAATAAATACTGCAACATAATCAACCATATAAATAAGAAGTTTGGCTGCAAAGCAGATGAGGTGCAATTGGCTATAAAACCCACCAGGACCAACAACCTGTCTTCTTTGCAAAGCGCACCCTGAGATTTAAAGCCAAATGACCAGACTACCACATTAGCAGCTGCTTTCACATAGAAAAGGGTGAAGCATCTACATCAGATTTGTTTTGGCACTAGATATGGACTTGACATGACTAAGAAGATGCTCTGATGCAGAAACAAGATACTACCTCTCTGCCTGAACATCCTCCAGGACCAGCCTAAGTGTAAGTAATTCCCCAAGTCTTTAATGCACAGGCTTGGGAACACAGCTGCCCCTTTTTACCCACTTCAGAGCCAGGGTCCTGTATTCCACACCACCCATTGTTCACAATCAGGCAGATCAGTGCCCAGACATGCTGGCACACACTGTGCCTTAAATTCACCAGTCCTCTTAAAAATCTTACTTCTCCCTTCTTTACCATAGCTCTCATGTCTCAGTTTTTATTGGTTTGTTACTCAAACTCCTCCGAGCACTAGACTTTAAGAAAACTTAAGCTTTGGCTCCTCGTTGCAATTGCAAAGACCACCTCATTAAACACCCTTTTCTTACTCTTGTATCTTTTCTTCCCGCACCCAGGTCTTCCTTCCTGACTTCAGCCAACCCTTTCCATCTTTCTTAGCATAGTCACAACTTTGATATTCGACTAGCAAGTGGATTGGGGGAAAACATATTTCCCACCTCCCTCAGATGTTAAAAGATATAGAAGAATACCAAGCTAATCGGGGCTGAACCTCTGGTAACAGAATTGTAATTATAATTCTGCTGACTGAAAAAGGGCCACAAGTGCTTATTCACATATAAAGCACATACCAGGCTCATACATCCAGCATCTAAACCATGAATATAAATGAGAGCCCATCAGTTAAGTAGAAACTGTAAAAGAGCTTTCTCAGTTCCCCAAATCATTCATCTGGTCACAGGTTTCTTAAGGAAAATCTAACTTCTAAAACTTCTTCTAACTTCTAAAGGAAATTCTTCTCCCCTAGAAAATTTAAGGCTTAATTGAAGTTTTATTACTAATATTCATATTATACCCAGACATTATGATGAAACTACAACAACTAGGAGAAGATGCACTATTTAATTTAATTGACCTATATATTTAAACCAAGTACCTGCTCTATTCAAGGCAAATTGATTAACACCATTTGATTATATTATCCCAGGTACAGAACAGACATAAACACTACTTGCATATGAAGAACTACTCAGTTTCACAGAGCACTCATATGGCCAGAGCGAGGAACTGGGGGAGGGGGTTAGGTGCTGGTGTGTAACCTCTTTCTTTCAGGTTTTAGTATAAATACAGACTAACCAAGTGCTGCCAGGAAATGTTTAAATAAACAGGAAATCTGTGCAACAATGATAGATTTCAACATTTCAACAAGGGCAGCATAATGACAGGCATTTAAAGAGCTCTCCTCCTGCACGTGAGTTATATTTAGAGTTAATGGGTTTTACCTTGGGCGATTTCATGTTTCTGCAACATAATACTTCATTCTATAAAAACAGTTCTGAATTTTAGTAGGCTAGAGGGCAAGGCTGTGAATACACAAGGAAGCTTTTTGGTTTGTTTCCCACCCCCCAGTCAAAGGAAATAAAAACCCTCATCACTTTCACAAACCTCAGCCAAAGAGACAGTGTTGGCATCTTTTTGGAAACTTCCTTTCCCATTCCTTTCCAGCTAAACATATCTTAACCATGACAGCTCCATGAAAGGAAACTAACAGAGCCTATGGGAAGGGGAGCACAATTTAATATTAAAACAACATATAGACACAGTCATTTTACTTTACCTGCAGATTTTTAATTTTACATACATCATATGCTTTAATGCTACAGTAATCCTATAAGGTATTGGTATCCTAACCTTACTGAAAAAGGCTATAAGAATGTTAGCAATTGAAATTAATGTATTAACATTCTGGTTTTGGTATTTAAGTACCTTTAGGGCCTACAAAAACCAAAGAATTTGATATCAAGTAATGTTTAAAGACAGCATCACTACGCCGTGTTTCATACCAAATGAACTTGCATTTATTTGCCTATTCACTTAAAACCAAACCTTCTCCTTTAGGAGATAAATAATACTCACTGAGCAGGTACTACTTTAGTTCATGAATTAACAAGCATCTTACCTCCCTCTGGAAGAAATTCCAAGCATGGGTCAGCCACTGGTACCTAGGTAGGCCATAATTGGTCATCCTGGCTTTCAGTGTGATCATATCGGACCACTGCACTGGAACCTGGTGCAAGGAGAGAGAAGTGACTCACACAGGGGATCAGTAGGCTTGTGGCTCCAAACCCACAGATTCCATCTATGCTGAAATCTTTCCAGTGCAATGACTAAAATAACTATGTACACAAACAAAGCAGGAAAACAAGTGTTGCAATTTTTATGATGCCAATATACTTTACAAGCATTTCTTAAAATATCAAGGAAAAGTTATTAATTTCCTTTGTTTACAAATAAATGTACACTGAAAAGCAGTTACATTTTGGAGAGATTCAGGGATGATTTGGTACAATTTATTAATACCATTACCAGATTTTTTACTTGGCATAAAACTTGAACTGAGTCCCTTCCAAGTCATCAGGGATGGCATTTGTCTGCCCTAGTTTAGGCATCCCCCTGGTAGTGTCTTAGATAGTAGAAGTAAACAGGCAACCAAATGGGGAAATTCATCTCAAGATAAATAATTTAAAGAGAGCAGATGAATCATTCCCTTGAAGTCTCAAATCCACTTCACTAAGATGAAAAACTTTAAGTGACTTACTTCTATATAGGTAAAATTAATTGAGGTGGATTCTACCCCTGGAGTTTTTTCAGCCCTTTTCTGGCTTTGTCTGGAGTCCTGCACACAGGTATCCTGAATGTGCTCCATTTCAGTAACTTGCTCAAAAACAGTAACAAGGAAGTACAGGCAAGGCCCTATGACGTTTTTTCCCCAAACACACTCACAGCCTTGTGAAAATCTTTTCTTCTGAAAGGATTCCCAAAGTAATTTTCTTTCAACTGTGACAACTCCAAAGTGAGGTTCAGTGCACTCCATTGTCTGACTGTGACACCTCAGTCAGCAATTTGTTGCAATCAGAGGCAAGTGCTATGGCACCTGGCATGTACTGAAGTTATGAGTCAAAATCAAGACCTCTCTTAAATTCAGCAGAACAAATTTCAGTGTGCCAAAACTAAACAAGGATCTGAAGACTGCAGTCATCATCCTATGTCACCACATACTAACCATGCTGAGTTTTGCCTTGTCTCCATCAACCTTAATAGTCATGGTGAAAGAAACCACAATTGCAGTATCAGCTGTCACTTGGATGGGAGGGGAGCCCAGCTCCTCTAGAAACCACGACTTTGCCCTCCTATTCAGTTTGAAGCTAACAGACAGGGTATTCTGTAAATAGCAACAAATGGCATCTAAGAAAAGAAAATTTGCACAATAATTCCCAAGGAACCTCGTCTTCATTGTGCTAGATCCTCTGCAAAAATGTAGAGACACAATCACTGTCTGCCTGAACCCATAACACAAATATAAACATTTGATAACATTTCATTACCACTGCTAAGTTATACTACATTTTTGATGCCCTAGTAAAGCTTCATACAGTCAATGTATCAATAAGGTCCCAGAAATTTAACACACCTTTCACTTAGTAGATTTTTGCATTGAACTCACAATGGTTCACATGAAAAATATGTTACCAGTAGAGTACTAAAAATATGTAAAATCATTATCACAGAGTATTTATATCACAAACATTTACACAGGTCACTATAAAAAATTAATTTAGTTTTGTACTCAATGCATTTCTCTTTCCTTTGCATTGTAAGCTAGTAGTCTTTAGATAATATTTGATAGTGCTGCAATTAAGCTCATATTTGCTAGACTGTTTTTTTATTAACTTATTTGAGTTGAACACATTCCAAGGTTACGTCCGCTACAGAATATGTCCAACTTCTTTAGGAAATCAATGGAAAGCAGGAAAAAAAATACTCAAGAACTGAGAAAAGGAAATTAAAATCGAAGCAAAACAATCTAAACCCCACTGCAGGAAAGCAGTTTAAATGCTGGATTTAAGGAGGGATTTAGAATCCCTACATTTGCTGCAAGAATGCAAACAGGTAAAACTGTAAAGGTAACAGGCACATTGATGTACCTATTAAATATCTTCCTGTCAGCTCATATACGTGGTAGTGCACAACAATACATGACTGAGATGCATTTGTTTGACTATACACCAATACTCATGTGTAGACAAAAAAACCTAGATGCTGTCTTGATTTCAACCTAAGTTCTATAAAGCTCAGTCAGCCACTGAGATCTAATTACTCATTATTATTTTTCTAATTACTATCAAAACATGATCAATGCCTAAATAAGCAAAGGACCCACACTGGCTTTTCAATCTTGTGGGTGGAATAAATTAGTCATGAGGCACACTACATGCTGAGAGCTATCATGAGCTGGAAGGAAAGATGTTTATGCAAGGACTCTTAGAGCAACTTGTCCACATATCAAAGAAAGCCCATACTGGATCAGCAGAGGCAGTTATGCCTCAGTGACATTTCTGACAACATCACCCACACTACACTACATACCCACCTACACTAATTCCAACTGATCTCTGAAACCCACCAGGGGTTCATGTGATTTAATGATACACTGAAACCAATATTGCATCAAGACAACTCTATGGTTATAAGAGGGAATCAACTTATCTTTATCGAGTAGGAGGAAGCATGTTCTAGGGAATGACCTGCACAGGTATGGAAGAATCACTGAAAAATAACTGTTCTCTTCAAGATTGCCACATTCCCTATGGTTCTCTGCAGCAAGAAACCCACCTCATTACATGAAGAGCAGTAGCATTAGGACAAAGAGAATTATAATAAGAAGTCAGATGGAAAGAGGAAACAACAAAAAAAAACAACCAAAAAGACCCAACCCAAACCAGTATTTCAGGAGATGAGGAATAAAAAATGTACATATATATAGGGAGATAAGAAAAAAGACAAAGAACAGCAAAAAAGAGCAACTGTGTTTGCTGTGACTCATTGCAGAAGATGCAGACATGAATACAGTGCTGTTTAGTTTAGCAAAGGGCTGAAAGGACAGCCATGTTTTCTTCTGAAGGGAAACGGCATGAACAGTGATGTGACAGTGACATAACATATACCAGGACGATGCCCTACAGCAGATAACCAAAAGCTTGGCAGTCAGACTAAAGCACACCATAACTTCAGGTATTCTAACTAAATAGTGAAGGCTGAAAAAGTGTGTTCCAGTGCTGTGAAGGATATGTTATTTCAGGCAGTTTCCACTGACAAGATTTTTGCCAAACGATGGATGTTAGTTGTAAAAGTGATCCTTGGCAAAACCCCTGCAGAGGGCAGCTGTGCCCATAACATGAAAAAGGCCTCTTGTCTGCATTCCCAATTTTAAAATGAATCAACACAACCTGACATTTAAAGCAAAGGAATGGCCTTAATCTCTATTATATTGGAACGGCTCTCTGGAATCTGTGCTGCAGGGGAATGAATTCTGATGCAACGTCCTGCTATGCAACTTCAGACTTCAGATCTGCCAGAAATTCCTTTTGTCCAAGTACTGTGTAAGTATCAAGAAAGTTACCTCACATCTAACTGCAACATGATTGTCATCCACTGTTGGAAAGACCATTATATTTGGCATATCTTGGCAGGTGAGAGAAGAATATTTGTCCCTCTATTCATAAAAATGTACCAGACAGAGTACGAGATGTAAGGATATAGCAGCCAGCAGTTACACTTCAGTTTAATTTGCTCAATAGTTACCTTTTTTTTGCATGGTGGTTACAAGTCCTCAGTTTGAAAATTAAAGGTTGGTGTAGTTACAAAAACTAGACAGAGATAAAACCTTTTCACAAGTTTACAGGAGAGTGTTTTATAGTCAAGACAAGTTTTGCTTAAAACTGGCATTTATAGCTTGTGGAGGTAATGTGCAGATTTAAGCAGACAGAAAGTCCTCTATGGAAAGAACATGCTGTCTGTTTACAATGTAGCACACTCTTTAAAATGAAAAGAACTTTTAGGAGAAAATCTCTTCAAATTCTCTCATCTCATCTCTCAAAATCATTATTTAAGCCTGAAGTTCAAAATTTATCCTCAAAACTATCAAAGACATCAATGAGAACCTACCTGAGCAAGAATTAACAAAAAAATAAGTTCTTAAATTTGGGGATGAAGAATTTGGCTCTCAAATATAGAGGGGGTAAGAAGAAACCCAGACAGGGCCTTCCAGAGAGACAAACTCTCCCAGGAGAATTCTCTGTTTAAAATGAAGGCAATCAGTTGAAATTAAACTGTCAGAATAATGAACAGAGATAAACACTACAGCAATTAGAAAACAGCTAGCTAATGGAAAAAATGCAGTCTCCTTTTCTGACTCACCGTTATTTCCTGCTCGTAGGTCCAGACACCACAGGCCAGTTCAACGCAGAATATTACAAGCAAGCTTCCAAAATACTGCAGAAAACAGAATGGTCTTAGCTATTTTTTTATCCTCTTTGAAATTAAAAAAAAAAAATTTTCAAAGTTTAATACTGTTAGGTCTTTTTTTAAAAGTTTTTTTCCAAAGTTAAAGAACATCTGAAAATATTATTAAAATTTCACATAATTTAAGACATGGAAACAAGAATACATTTTTACAACCAAATTATGAAAGAGTCAGGCAGCAAACTTTATAAAAGCTAAGATCATGGGACACTTCTTTCTTCAAAACTACATTCTTATCAAAGTGATTTAGGTGTATGAGGTCAGGTCTAACTCTACAAATATTTAGAGATTAATTGAAATATTTTTTTTTACTATTAGAAGGTATAACCCTTGAACTATTTAAAAATAGGAAATACAAGTGTAAATGAAGAAGTACAGACCTTGGTAATGATGCTTAAGAAAAACCGGTTGCTGCAATCAAAAAGAGTGGGAGTATCTTCCATATAGTATCAACAAACCCCTTCTGAACTGCAGGATAAAGCTACATCGAATTTAAGGCTGTTTTAACTGATGTTCCCTATTAAAAATAACCCTTTTATCTTTTATTTAAAGCAGAAGTATACTCTCATTCATTCTTGACTCCAAACTTTCTTCCATGTCAGTGGACTGAGCTTCCCTTTGTTCTTGATACATAAGACTTTAAAGCCACAATCTTCATGGATTTTAATTTAATTTGAAAATCAAAGAATCACCATCACAATATAAAATAGAATAGAATAAATATGTAATTCTATCAGTAGGATACATGCCAAATGGCACCTAGTTTAGTTATTTCATTCTAGAATCTATTTAGGACACAAAACATACTTATGGTAACTGATTTTTTCTTCTATTAATGGGTAAATAAGATGTATTTACTCTATTTAATACAGAATATAAATCCACAAATATTAGGCTTTAACAGTCACATCTACATAACACCTTTTTCATTCATTTGATCTGGAACTCAGTAATGCACAGATACCTTGGCAGCTACTGGTCTTGCCTTAATCTCTACTTGCTCACCAAATCTAACTCGCTGAATTAGGCAGGTAGATGTGCACAGAGATGTACAACAAGTGCCTATAAAAATATTCATGTCAATTTTCAGGAGAAACCTGCAGCCATACCCTCCCACTGCAAAGGTCCTGTTTTACTAGTCTTCATCATGTTACATTGCATCTTTACAGTCATTACAGCTGAACAACACACTGCACTTCCTTACAAATCAACACTGTAAGCACACACAGAACTACAGTATAGGTCTTCAATAAACAAAATGTTCATCCTCCAAAGGTCCAAAGGAGGAAAAACATGAGTCACACCTTCCAAGAATAACGGCACTTTCTCTAAAAAATAAATTCGTGAGCTTCTATGCAATGTATCTACCATCACTGCAGTGCCTAATAGCTATGCAGAGAGTTCTTTAAAAAATAACAAACATGGAAATATACTTTTCTAAGAATTCACTTTGGAAGCAGGAAAGAATGCTACATGCTTTAGTGCCACATGCTTTCCTAATGAATAATTATAATAAAAAATGTTTAAGGGCATTATGACTAATGCTGACATTTCTGAGAAGGAGAACAACTAAATGTTTCAATGAAAAGTGCATTTCACTTCTCAGCTGTCAGAAGAAATTTCAGTGTGTTTATACTCTAACTGAATAACAAGCCCGAGAGTGTCTGCCATCTTATACAAAATTCATTGATTGTGGTGAAAGCAACACATCTGGAGGTGTACATATGGCATTCTCTGCAAAACTCCTAATCTGTAGTTCTTTGTAACATTTAATTCGTCAAGCTTAACATTTGAATCTTCCTCATCTTTCTCAGTGTATAAGTTAAGAGTGCTTGTGGCATAGGAGACAGAAGACCGAAACCCAAGATTTTCTTCAATTACTGAATAGAGCCCAAATTAGAGAACTATTTAGCCAGATTCACTCATAAACCACTTCTGGCTCTGCCAAGGACTGAGCACTCCTGACTGGCTACATCTAGACACATCAGGGCACTGCAGAATCAAGCTTTCTGTCCTGAGAAAGCCTATCTCTGTCCATAACATAAAAGAGAAAACAATGAGTTTACACACATGAAAGGCCATGCTCTGAATTGAGTGACTGCAGACACACTGAACTCACACACAGGAGGTTGTTTCTCTCCATCACTGAAGGGGAATATTATACTTTTCTCTATATAATGGTTTGCAGAACAAATACTTCTTCTATAAGTTTTTTTTGGGGGGAAAAGTATCCTCTAACCATTATTTAAATGTTTACCCCTAATATACATCTTCCAAATCAAATGTCTTCAAATGCTTATTCCATGTCTCCAGTTACATTCCCACAAGAGTATGAATGCTAAATGCATCTTCCTGTATTTCCATGCTTCTGGTTCTTGCCAGAAACAGGGACTTGGTTTTGAAGCAGGCTTAACATTTCTTCCTGTGGGCTGAGTGGCTACATGTCATAAAGATGAATAACTCACTGAGGAGCACGGTTGTATATCACACTCAAAACTGTACCAGGAGGTCCCTGATAGTGTCTTCTACAGAACATCTCCCTCAGAGTATTCTTGGCCATTGCTGAGATATTTTCTACTGTCTCTTCATTTCTTTCCTTCATAGAGAGAGGGTAAGAAGGAGCAGGCACATACGGGAGTGAACAGTTTTGCAAAGACATCTACAAGCTATGATTGTTTTAAGAACTGGAGACCCTTTGCAAGGCAAATCCTACAGACTTTTCCCTTTCATAGACAACTGCTAATGATTGTCATTCTCTCCTTACTCTGACTATGCAAAGTAATTAGAAAATTGGAGTGATGCCTTGATCCTGTTACAAGCCCATCAGTTCCACTGAAGGATTTCCTCCAGCAAAACTGTGAAAAACCTAAAATGCTGCTTCCTTGAGAGAAGCTGAATGACTGAAATGCTGGCAGAAAACACTCTTTAGAGAGTAATAAATCAAAGCAAAAACACTTGCCAACTTAAATAAAGCATTAGCCATTTACTGCTCCATATATCATACTTGTGGCCAAGATACTCAACTTCAGCATCCCTTCCCTGTAAAATGCATGTTGTCAGTTTGCAGGAGCTGGTCTCCTGCAACCTCCTTGTTAAGCCTGCTTTACCACAGGTCACAGGCTGGAAGGGAAGGAGGGAGAATAGAGGGAGGAAGCAGCTCAGTAAAGCAGTAGTTTTCCAACACGAACATTTCATCTAATACCTGGAACATTGCACAAGCACTAGGATTTGCAGCACTCATAGACTGCTGAGGCTTAAACAACTCTGTTTTTCTAGCACATCAGTCCTGAAAAAGAGGTGAAAGACCTGGCGACTCAGGAGAATCATGTTCTCCATCCTTTCCTACACAAGAGGCTAAACATTCAAGAAGCGGGAATAGAAACATTATTGTGAAAAACAATACTGTTTCATTACTGTGAAAAACAGTTTCAGAGATGTAAAGAGGCATGAAGGGCCTAGGAAAGGTAGCAAAGATATTCGGTATGTAATCACCAGACCCTGTTCTGATGGAATACCCTTCATGTGGTACAGCCACAAAAATGACCACAGCCAATATTCAAATCCTGAAATCTCCAGTGCAGAAACCGCACGCAGCAACAACATGGAATCCCATCACTGAAATACTAGCTACTAGTGCATAGATGCTACCAGCTTATATTATACTCACCTACTTCAACTTGTAACAGCCCCATAGAGCTCTTGCTCCTCCTCAAGTCAAACAACCCCAATCTACAGGGAATTCATACATAAAACAGAAAGGACAGGGGGACAGTGAATGCAAATCCCATTATGATGAATTTCAGCCACAGAAGGGAGGTAACCGTCAAGTAAACAAAGAAAAAAAAATAACCAACACTACTAAGCCAAAAAACAGGGACTAGTTAGTATTAAATAGGTTTTGTTCTAATTCAAATAATTATCTGCATAAAGGCTATCAGAACCTGATAAAACACTAAAAAATGTACAGGGTATTTTCAGATAGGCATTCAAAATCAAAGTAATTAAAAGCTATTTTTATAAAGATCTGTAGAGGCTGTGTAAATATAATCAAAAATTTTAGTCTGAACAAAATTTCTACACACCACAGTGGCAGCCCACAAGAGAGTACTAGATCCATATATGCCGCTGCATGCCAGTGCTCCATACATGGAGCATCTGTGCTCTGGCATACATTCAAAATGTCTTCCTATATCTCCATCTAAGGCTAAAAACTAAGTCACAAAATTAGTTTATCATAAGTAAATTGTAACTGGCTTTTTTGATATTACATTTGTTCTTCCAAACTAAGTTAATGTCCAGCATCACAAAACATACTCCAGGAACATATTTCTTTCTTGATCATCTCAATCACTTAGATAAAAACACAAACAAAAATAGCAAATGCAAGCACAAAATCACTATTACTGAATCTAAGGCATTTTATTTGTTTAAAGGAATTTGTTTAAAAGGTTTTTTTCCAATGACTCCCATTTTGTTCAGAGATTATAGCAAAGAGCACACACGTGAAGTGTCTCCCAGCATAAAATCTCTCCCTCATGGCCTTCCAACCTGCAGAGTACAGGATTTCTTTGTTGCAACTGTGAGCAACTTAGGGAAGAATGTAAAACATGAAGCACAATCTTTTGCAGATATGCAATACAAAACTCTTATGGTTTTATAAGTAGTTCTAGAGATTTTGAGTTGAATGCACAATACCTGCAATTAATAAACTAATGTGATTTGTCTGCTATTCAGGCAACAGGTGAAAGGAAGTGGTGAAAAATAACCTATTTCTGTTACTAACATGGCAACGGATGGTAGAGAACACTAAGAAAACACAGTACAAAAGACAGAGATTTTAAATTCTTCTAAGAGATTTTTTTTCACTGCAGAAATATTGAATTCTAACTATATTTAGCAAAGGAAAACTTGAGTTAAAACTCTAGTGTCCTGCAGTAGTTTCTTTCAGTGCAACAGCTAGCACAATGTCAACAGCCAGTGCCCTGCTTTGGCTACCATGATGATCCCACCAGCAGAGATACACAACCTGCTTAACTGTCCTCTGAATCCTGTGTAAACAATCAGTCAGAAACAAAATTAAGGCCAGGAACTCATAGAAATTTGGTGAGTTCAGGTATTTAGTGACCAATTCCCTATGGCACTCTACTGCCTAGCAACTCAAGCAGGTAAGGGTTGCTGTACTACAAAGCAGTGTACCCACGTATACTCCAGAAGTGGTATTTTTTTCCCCACAGGTTTTTTTCACTCTACCACTGATGGTCTCAGTAATTTGTTGCCAATGACTTACAAAATGTTTCACCAGCAAACAGATACTATAACCAGCAAAACTGTGCTGTTTGCCTATGCACAAGGAGAATCAAAGACCTGAACACATCCCCAGTCATGCTCCTTTGAGCCTGCTCATACCAGTGACTGTTTTGTTTGTCTTTTGCAAGTGTGATTTGGAAGCAAGAGCCATGAACATGAACAGAGACAGAGTTCTGTGTCAACCCAAATTTCATCCAAACTAGAAAGGCACAAGAATGGTTTCATTTATCTTTTTCACTCACTCAGACCTTTTTGGTTTTATGTTGCATCATGCTCTTCTGTTCGGACAGCTTCCTAGTTAACTGCTAACCTGAGGAGACTTCTCTATCTACTCAATTAATCCCCAGATAACAAATATATCCCATCACACAACACAGTCCAAATACTGACTTCTTAAGCCCATTTCCAGACAGCGAGAAAGCAACAAGTGTGCAATCTGTGTACGAAAGCAAATAGCAGTGACAGGCAGAAGCTAACTAATGGAGCCAGAAGTTGCAATTTAGTGAAGAAAAGAGAGAGCATGGAGAGCTTTTGGAAAACCTCTTCTACAAGACTGCAGAAATCCATTTTCTGAGCAAATGCGTCTTTCTTTAAAGATCAGCGTACTTATTACGGAATCATCATTTACATTCACCTACATTTTATTTCATAAACAACTTTTTTTTACAAGCTTCACCACTCTCCTCCCAAACACTTTTCTCTCTGAAGATATAAAACCCTTTTTTCACCCCTCAGACTCAAGAAAAAACCCAGCCCTTATGCCAGAGCAAACAAAGAGCAGCTGATCAACAACTCTATTCTCTTCAGCTTGCTATCTCAGACTGCTTTCTTGAGCAACATGTTCCATGTGGCTTTAGAGGTGAAGAAAGCTCTGGAAAGGGCAGAGGCTGAAATAAATTCCAAGAGGGCAGCTGCAGAATGAAATTTTACCATAACCTCTAAAAGACCAGAGTATATGGTATGTAAAGCAAATGCCAGCAGATTTGAGGAGTTATGCATAGCATTTCCCAATAGCTAAACAGCCTGAGAGCATCAGCCTTGATCTTGAGAGATGCAAGCTATCCAAACATCTCTCTGCCCCTATTAAACCTCAGATGACCATCACCACTGGATCACCAACAGGAACCAGAACTGTTCTGTGTAAAATGTAACAACTCCTTCTTCCTTCGATAACTAAAAAGTTATGGTTCCTGTTATTTTTGTCAGTTTACAAGCTAACAAGGTTATTTTAATTATTAATCCAGCTATCTTTTTAAAAATGGAGCAAAAACTCATTACATAGAGTTAGACAAGCTGCATGGAAAACTGACATCCTGTTTATCCACTTCAGCAGTACAAATTCCCCCCTGCCTCCCTCCCCTGCACCCTCAGTCCTGACCTGTAGGAATTAACAGATCATCAGTCATTTTGATTTTAAATTGGGTTTATTTGCTTGACAACAAAGAAATCTGTGAGTGATGCAGCCAAAAGTCAAGAGGGGAATGAGCTGAAACCCTCTACTTGCATCATAAGCTATGGAATATCATCCAGTTCTTCAAAATAAATGTATTTCACAAATAAATGATCAAGTATCTCTTCCATCTTAGATTTGGTTTCCCAGATCACAAAATTTTATCAAAATGTCTTAAAAGTCTATGATCTTTGCAAAGTCCACCCCTCCTCTGTAAAACTTTATAAGTAATTTTTAAATTATTTTTAAGGCAATGAATATTTTAGGTTTTAAAGCTACGTATCCAAGTTCTTTTTACAATTCCATTTGTTTTTTTAAAAACTAAATAAAATTATTTATAGTTAGATTTTTCTTCACAGCCTTGATTCTTCTGTGTGATATTCTTCACCTGTTGTACATTTTTACTTTAATGGTTGTCTTTGCTTATATATGTAAACTGGTATTACTTTGGAAATAAGCAAATACACACTTCAAACCATTATTAGGATTTATTTGCTAAGCGTTCCGTTACCTGAAGTCATTGAACTTCCCAAAAAAAAAGGGTTACAAGGTCATGGTAAAGTACTAAACAGGACATAGGTGAAGATAGACATTGGATGATGATTTTCTTAAGGCTTGTCATATTCCCTTTCCCCTTTTTCTCTGCCTAAGATTTATATAAAAACCTAAAGTTTCCTGTTCTGCACAGATTTTTTCAAAACACAGCTTCCTTCATTTGTCTACCTGCTCTTTATTTTCTACCAAGGAAATTACACACCATAAAATGTTTCCTTAGTCAACCCTAAAGGCACCAAATAGTGCTGCACTGCCTCTGCAACACTGCTGAGCATTCAAGGCAGCTGCTCAGAGCCTGGATGAAAGCAGCAGATCATCACCATGATCACAGCAAACATTTGGATTTAAGTCAAGTACTTGCAAGAAGACCTGGACACTCCCAGCAGTTCAATTCCTGTCATGCTTCCCCATGCTGCTCAGATACACAGCTGTTCTTGCTTGCCATGTATTATGCAGGCAGCACCTTCATTGCTACACAGCTCCTAATATCCCACATGGCCAAGCAACTCATGTCTCCTCTGTAGGTTCCCTCTCCCACTTAAGGAAATTTGGCACTATTTCAAAGCATCTGCCTTTGAAAAAGTATTTTAAGGACATACACAGCAAGGACTTATTTATGTCAGGGAAGACAAAGGTCAATAAAATACAGCATGCTTACACAGGCAGCCAGAGAGGTTGGCATTGAACTCCCAGGACCAATTTACTGCACAGAGACGGGAGCCCTACAGAGTGCACACTTTCCTGCAAAGCCGGGCTTAGCTCATTGGTGACACTATGGCATCACCAAAATCCATCCCAAAAATCAAACAACTTGTTTGAATCTTAAAAATCACAACCTAAACAGGAAAGACACATGCTCTCCATTTCAAGGCAAAGAGATGTATAGTAATTAGAACAGGTATCATCTCCACCAGTTTAACTTTGAATTCAAAGTTAGGAATACAGAAAGAACAAAAAATACTCTATTTTTTTTTGAGAAAGTTGCTCATAATTGAAACTAATATAATAAAATAAATATAATAAAAATTGGTGAATATAATAAAAATTGGGTATAATAAAAATTGGTGAACTTGAAGTAGATTTCCTCTTACCAGTGGAACATCAGAATGCAAGCTAAATGTCCACCCCTCAGTTTCAGATAGCCAGAGAATAACTGAGGTTTAGCAGAGTACTGTCTTCTCATCAGTATTATAAACACATTTAAACCAGTCTTTTGAACAAGGTAGGCCAACATGTCTTGTGACTCTGTCTTCCTCCCACTCATACCACATTTGTAAATGGGCTGTTGATAAAAGCCATAAAATACAAACTCAGTCTGTCCAGTTTAATACTAAACTGCATGGGTTTTCACCAACTATGTTTGTTAGCTGCATTTGCCCTTCAATTCTTGGTATCTAAATAATTTAGAAATATTTCTGGTTGGTAAATAACAATTCCACTGCCAAATGTTAGTACAAGGTATCACAGCTGTAACTGTTCTGAGTCCACATGGACAGGAATGAATATCCTCTATTACTAGAGAGCAAATATTACTGCAGAAACTGCCACAAAAAGGGGGGAAAAAAGATCAGACAGCAAAATTTGTTAACACTGAAAAGTCTCATATTAATTCCAGCCAACTGTAGCCATAAGTACTACAGAATAGTTGATTCTGTGGTAGAGTAGCTAACATTTCACACAGAGTAAGAATGCCTTCTAGGAAGAAAACATTAGCAGTTACTGGAATCTTGCAACATAGCAGATGTCCAAATTTAATCATCCCTATCACCTCTGCAGCCACATGGACTGAAATGGGTGTACATGTATACAAGAATTTGCCACAAGTGGTAATACAGCATTCTTTAGATAGACTTAACAGAAACCACTGGTTTAATGATGGTTTGCCTGGTTGTGTTTCGACTCAATACAAAGTTTAGTCTACCAGGATCCAATTTATAACCAGGTCCACCATAACTAAATTAATAAGTTGCTTAACCACACACCAACAGACAATGTTCAGCTTTGAGGAATATTGATTACCCCGTTAACTATATGATAAAAATCAGTAATAGGATTTGCCCTGTTGGCCATCAAATATTTCTAACATTTTTCCCCTTTGTGAAAACATACACAGGCAAATTTGAATCCTGTGCTGTTTGCATGTTGCAGTTACAGAAAAGTCATGGTTAAAAGTGCTGGAACTTGCAGTGAAAATTTCAGCCAGGAAGTATTTTCAAGTAGGATTTTCATGAAGCTCTTCTGTCAAGCAACAGAGCTTACTTTTGTTATTTTAATAAAACAAGAACTCAGAAAAACTCAAAAAAAAAAAAAAAAACAGACCAAAAACCCAAACACAAATAAAAAACCCCAATAACAACAACAAAAGACCCCAAGCAAAAAAATAAAATTAAAAAAAAAAAACAGAGAAACAACAACAACAAGATCCCACACATTCTTAGAGTTACTATTCTTAAAGAATACATGCACTTTGTTAGGGTTTGCTTTTTTTTCAGTAAGGCAATGCGCACTTTAACAAACTTTGAAAACAATCCAAAACAGAGCCTCAGAAGAAGAGAGGTAAAGTTGTCTTTTTTTTTTTTTTTTTTAAATCCAGAACCAATCTTGTTGAAAGAACTGCACCAACCACCATAAAACCAGGACTACAGTTTCCCATGCTTGCACTTCCAAGTCAGTGACTAGGAAGAGCTCAGATCTTCCACTTTAGACTGCCATCACAGCTACTTCTACACAAGGAGGTTGGTCAATCACACAAAAAAGTGTATATTATAGAAACTCAAGGTACACATGGACTCTTCAGACCAACTACCCTTCAGGACATATTTCTGAAGTAATGAAATGATCCTAGCTTTAAAATACTGGTTCTATAAAAAGTCCAGAGCATGCACCTCAGAAGACTGAGGTTTTACATTTTCCTACTATTAAGCTGAGTAAACATGATTTTAATGTATACTTATGCCCCCATGTGAAGACAGAAAGGTTTCAAGCATTTAACTGCAAGCCAAATTTCAAAAACAAATTAAAATGATTATGCATTCAAGTGTATTAAAACCAAATACTATATCTATTTTATTGTCTTTACACTTTATTACATTTTCCAGAAATCCATTTCAATTAACATCAACACTAGCAATGAGCATGCTGTCAGGAACGTCAAGACTTGTATCCAAATATCTGTGCATGCCATCATTATGATTTTCATGTACTTCAAAAAGAAGACTAAAAGCACGACTGAAGAGGTTGTTGATGTTTTACATGAAGGTTCTTTTCTTTTAGTTCATCTGGTTGAACAAAAGCTCATTTTTGTTGGTCCGTCCATTTTCTCATTAGTCTGATGAATGAAGCATTGACTTATGCCTGCATATTTCTGTACAGTATAACATAACTGCATTCATTTAACAATCAATCAAAGACAATGACATACTTAGGAAGATATAATTTAGTTTTGCTTATCAGTTTCTTTAGCAAGAGCAAATCTCAAGCTCCTTAAAATGAAGTATTGCAACATGATAGAAATGTCTTGTTTTGATTTAGTGTTAACTTGACTACCTAAACACACTTCACATTATTTATTTCCAGATGGTACTAAAGGCTATAAATTATTTCTTCTTTTCACTTGTAGTGTAAATAAACTGAAGGCCGAAACAAGTTTTAACTTCATTATCTCTTGAAATAGTGAGGTGGGTTTTTTTCAAAACTTATACAGAAAATAACTTTTTCTTTCCCCACATACTATGTGGCATTGATCTACATCATATAGCTGTTTTTACCTTTTAAATAATTTAGTCAGTATTAAAAACTACCACCACTATAAAATAAAGAACACATTATGAAAGCAATCTTACACCCTTACAAAAACCCCTGACATTCAGTAAGTTTATCACATTTTAATACTTTTACTATTTAGATGAAACTAAAATATGTACCAAGCCCTTTGCCCTTTTAGGTATGTAAAAAAGACTACTAGAGAAATAATTAAATGGTATGAAATTACATTAATCCATTACTCTTACACACATGTCCACAACTAAGCAATTTTCTTAGAACTTGTTTCCATTAGTTTTAACATTGCAATGTTAAGATCTAGAAATAAAAATGCATTACTATTCTGTTACCTTAACATGTTCAGACTTAAATGACAATTTTCTTCAACAATATAGTTCTGAAAGAATAATCTTCATATTGCATACAGGCTGAACAAGATATCCAAAAGGAGAAACAGCACTGCCCTCTTGCAACTGAGGAACACTTCCATTGCAGACATTCAGTGGGAAATATCAAAAAAAAAAAAAAAAAAAATCTTTCTCCAACCCTCTCAAATTAAAAAAGAAAAAAAAAGGAAAAAAAATATGAAGACATTTTAATACAAAATCCCAGTACAGTTTTGCAACTGTTTATTCTGCAGTTAGAATATTTCTATTAGAGAAAAGCAAAGGTTCCATAAACCCCAGCCAGTTTCTTACAGTGTTTTACGGTCATTTTGTGCAAAATCTGTTAGGTTTAGGCGTCACATACTTAAGCCTGCAGAGACCCACAAGAAAAATTCAACTGAATGCACTCTGTAAGAACCCAACATACAGCATAAAAACAGCAGGAGCCCAGCTCTACTTGTATGGGACCCTGGATATTCCCAAGAGCTGAAAGGTTCTATCTGTCCACTTTCTCCCACTGCACTTAATCAAGTCTGATACACCTCTTTCACATCCATTGCTCCCACTCTCTTAGACTTACAGAGTGCTTGGAATCCTGCTTATCCTCATATTAAAAAAGAATCCAATGCTGCAAAGAGCTACAGATGCACTTTTAGGAAGCACACAGATACATGGCACTCTTGGATTTTAGTACTGCCAAGAGTCTAAAAATGTTAATTCTAAACCTTTAAAATCTGTGTGAACTTGATGGGCTTTTGTTGGAGTGACATTATTTTTGTTTGGTTTTGGATGACTGTTTCTTTAGTTGTCCTCAAACTCAGTGACTTCCAGAGGAAGAACATGGTGTCTGGCTTCCTTGACAGTCAAAGCCACATCACAGTTAAAACTGCACACAAAGCCTTGTGCAGGAGAGACTACTACACTTCAGCTGTTGTCAGCTTATATACTCTCAAAATGAAGGAAAAAGATGGGTACTTGGAATTTATTTTTAAACTTGCTCAAAATCAAATGCAACTGCAAAATTCCACATCCATGTAAGAAATGACAAAGCTTCTGAACATACTCAGCATTAACTCTTCTAAGCTACAAGTGCTGTTGCTTTACACACACCGTCAACAATGGAATAAAGCAAAGTCTAGGCCAGATAGCTATTGCATAGCTAGGAGTCAAAACAGTTGCATACAGGTCTATTTCAGAGTACTCAGACTCATGTCCCTATAATTATTAGTACTGAAGAGTTTGAGTTATTTTTCCCTTCAGCAACTCCTCTACTAAATGAAGTCAAATTATGCAATTGAGACATTGCTTGTCTTTCAGTCAACAGCATAATGCAGTCTAGGCAACAAATTATTTCCTACTGTGTGCTTCGCAATTACAATTCCTCACCGATACCGTAACTCAACAGGGCAATAAAAAATAATCAGTATTTATCTAGTGCCTGTGGATTAAAAGCTTTCTAACACTCCAGAAACAAAACAGAAGTTATGAAACATACCCAGACAAGGAGCAACAGATTTCTTTTCACCGTTCCACAGTATCCCAGCATTCCAACTATGATGAGGAAACAGCAGACTGCAATCATAACCGGATGGACCACAGGAAAGTAAGTCAAAATGACAGCCTCCTCCACCCTAAAAAACAATCAGAACAATAATCCAAAAAGCCCAATCACAAAATATATATATATAAAAGAAAAAAATACAGCCATTAAGAAGAAAATGGTTGATTAGCAGATGCGTTCTTTCTAGCACCTTACACATTTCACAAAAATCTCTTCAACATGGTTTTGAAGTCAAACACCACATTCAGATAGCAAAAACTGTATTGTCCAAAACCTCTCTGGAGCAAAGGTAATCTTCCTGCCCTACACTTGCACAGTACGCAGCACAATGAGACCCTGTTTTATCACCAGGGCTCATAAGCATTACTGTAATAAAATTAATAGAATTTCTAAACCTCTGGACTGAATTAAGTATTCAAAACTAAACAGTAATAAAATATTTGGCATCCCTGTCAGAAGAGAAAGGCACAAGTCTGAAACCCTATCTTTCCCCTTTTTCTAATTTCAACTGATGTCCAAAACTGTGGCAAAAAATGCACCTTCCAATAAAATAATGATTAGTTTAACTCAAGGATTCTCAATGCTACAAATCCTAATTAAGAAGCTTACTACACAGAATGAACAACACTTTCCCCAATCAGTAAACCACACAGATTAAAAGTTTAACTAAAGCTTTACCTTGTTTCTGCAGTTAAAGTGAGAACATTATTCAGGTAGTCTCTCAGCCAAGCAGAAACACCTAATATGCTGATGGACATCAACTAAAAAGAAAACATTAAGTTACTTATCATATGTTTAATGCACACTGCAAGATCATTCATCATGTAAGCAAAGGATCAGTCATCACTAACATCTTTCATGTATTCATTTATTTGTCTATCCCCACAGCTGTACTTCTATATGCTTAGAATTGGTTTGTTGCCCAAGTACTAGTGCGCCAGTGGCAATAATCTTCTTTTCCACCTAATGATGCTACTGCTGGCTCCTATCCCACCACTGCACAACAGGGAGGGTTTACACTGCTAAAATCAGTAACTCTTCAGGGCTCACAAGTGATACACATCAGTCTGCCTGAAACCACAAAGCCATGCTCAGGTACACAGCTATTGAAGAAAAATCTGATACAATTGTCCTGATACACTGACACTCAAGAGAGGAGATTTATCTTAGTGGGTTAAATTTAGCAGAATCTGATTCTCTTGCTCATTCAGACAAAGCCACACCATGAACATTCTATCTCAGTTTCCTGAACCATAAAATGAAAATAAAACCAACTGCATTTCAATTATAAACCCTATAAAGCATTTGGATACCTAAGATGTCAGGCACTTCAGAGGCATAATGCCACTACACTTTCACCAGGACAGCTCCCACGGGAAGTAAACCCCCAAGACTGCACGCACCAGAATTGCCACCACCTCAGCAGACATGGATTTCTGTCACCTGATGATTGTACACTTCAGCACACCTGGAACTTACCAGGAGAAGCTCTGACCTTTGATTTTCTTGAGAAGCGAAACCCGAACAACACATTCAGAACTTGCCTCACCGAGACAGCACCACCTCTGCTGCTGCTGTAGCAGAGGTACTGCTAGAGGACAAGGCACTCCTTATTCAGTTTCACAGGGGCACTAGGCCTGAACCACAGAAGAACCAGCACCTCAGAAGCACCACTGTCTAGCTGAGAGAGGGAGTCATAAGCATGATGACTCTCCTGAATGCTGCTATGTGCATGAACTACATAGGGGTATGACAGGACACATCAGCATTACACTTAATTTCTCAAATCAGTAAGAAGTGCTAATCTCCCCTGTTGTCCTCAACATCTAGCTTCTCACATGCTCTCATACTGCCCTGAAGTTGTTTTGAAGAACAAGTTGAGTGGTTCAAACCTAACAGGGAAAGTCACTCTGTGTCCTTACTGGCACCTGCAGCAAGCCCACAGCAGACTACTTCTGCCTTTAAAATTTCACAGAAGTTCCAGTAGCTATCCCAGAGCTTCTTCCTGGACAGGTTCTGCTGTGGCTTTGAGTGCTGCGAGCAGGAGCTGGGTGCTTGGCATGCTGCAAGCATACTCCTGGAAGCTAGTGCATGCTACCTGTCTACTGTATTCACTCATGTTCTTTACACTCTGTGGGATCTGTTTCAGCTGGTGAAACAATAACAGTAAAGAATATTTCCTATTGTATTATTTGCAGGAAGCTGCAGAAACAAGGAAAACAAGATGACTGGAATCTCCCCCTAAATAAACTCCTCCCACCTATCTCTGAAGAAAGCATCAGGCAAGCATACCACACAAGCAGTCAAAAATAGGAGAGGGGTAAAGCAGACTACAAGCAGCCTACTTTCTTGTTGTCAAAGGGCAATAGGAAACATTTTTAACCCTTCACAGCTCTCTGAAAGGCCTGTTGATACACACAAAAAAGCATTAGCTCACACATCCACTCTGTTTATGGTAAAATATTTAAGATATATTCAAGGAATTTAAGATATAACCCTATTTGGTTACTTCCTTTTACAACAGTGATGTTCAGAAGTGAGAAGTCCATCAAAACACTGCTCAGTAACTCTTAGTAAGAGCCAGATGGTCCTGCCACAAAAACAGTACCAGAAAAATGATTGCTTTCTAAATAATATTCTTCCTCACATACCAGACTGGTGGACCTACTCCTTGCTGTCCATTAGGCACTCTCAGGCTGCACAAATTTTCTTTCAGCCATCAGCATGCAGCAACACATTGTACACAGCAGTGAGAGGTGGTGCATTTCCAGGAAAGCAAAATAGTTCTTTCAGCAGAGATAAGATCTGGCAGCATATTGAAGTATGCAGGTTACTCACAGACAACAGGGAGATCACAGAGCAACGAAGTAAAAGGCAGAAGGGACAGAATGGACTTCCTGGAGACCAAAAGTACTGAGCACAGTCCTGTCACTAAGGGAATCAATCATTCAGTTTGCTAGAAGGACAAGAACTTTCACTTCCATTCTGTCCAAAATGAGTATTCTCTACCTAGATAGGTATCTTTACCCACATAAAATCCATGGAAATCTAGGCAGATACATCACCAAGCTAAGGCAAACACATGGCTGTGTGACTTGTACAGAAATGCTTAATGACCAGAGAATGTGATTCCCTCTTCAATTGTGAACAGCAACTGGAGGTAAAGGACTGCTTCCTTTAACCTAGGAAACAAAACCTTTACCAATAATGCAACTACATGAACACCATTTCACTTCACAAGCACAAACTCTCTATGAAAGGCCTCTTGCATCATTCAGAAAGATTTTAGCCACTTAGATCCCCCTTGGCTATTCTCATTTAGTATGAATAGCTAACAATTACTACTTTTTCTTGCTGATGCAAATTACACTCAAGAGCATTCCACCTATTAAATCTGTGAAAGCCAGGCTACCGCTCATCCACTCACCTACCCTGTGCCTAGCAGTATCTCACCACCATTAACTGCTTCAGGTGTTACTGACTTCTGCTACTCTGATAATGCTCAAGAGCTAGGTCAGCATGACTCTGAAAAAAGTACAAGTCCATTGCCTTATCCCACTGCTAAACAGATGTTACAGGATTACCTGTGCAACACTCTCCTGCCAATCAAATTCCTAGTGGGCACTCTTGGGCACCATGTTTTCAAGAGTCCAAAGTGAATTATTACTTGAAATGACCTGAAAGTCAGAGTGTTGTGACACACTTCATTCACAGGCATGAAAATCAGTAAGTGTCCAAGCTAAGGCAGCAGAAAGGCATGGGTCAGAAACTGAAGGCCAATAGTCAAGAAGCTACTCTTGACAAAAAGAGGCTTGTGAAAGAGCAAACTGATAACTCAAAATAGCAATTCAGCAATAAGTTGATTACAAAAGGTGCATTTCACAGCACAAAAGCCAGCAAGTGTCTGGTAGCTCTTCACTAACAGAATGAAATGATGGGGAAAAGTTGCATCCCTTCTGATCAGCAGAAGTGAGCCTCAGGGTAGTAAGACCTTTACAGATGAAAGATGCTTTTGCAACACCAAACTGTCCTGCATAATGACTGATGTTTATTTTAGTGACAAAACATTATGAAGTACTAGTTCCCATCCATCAATCCTCTTGCTCACCTGCTCCAGAGCCACCAGGGAATCACAAGAACACAACACACATGTCTGGCCTCCACAGCCTCCTGCTGACTCAATGTGCAGATGTGCTGCCCTGTAAAAGCACTAAACATCCTCAAGTGCCAGATGACATCAAGAAAGCTCCAGGCAGCCACCACCTCACACCACCTAGAGCACATACAGATCTTCAGCCAGCAGCACAGGAAGTCCATCAACACCAGCAGTAAAACTGAGACCAGGCACTAAGTAAGCAGAAACAGTATCAGCCTCCCCAAAAACTTTGGTGTGCATCCAAACCCAGCAACTATGAGCAGGCACATCACTGCAATTCACTGCCAAGTGATTTTCAAGAAGTCATGGGCAGGAGCAAGGTGCTGATTACAGCTATTGTTGGTTCATTTGAAGGATGGTAAAACAGTGGCCCCAAAAAACTGGCACTCCCCTCTTCAGCTTTGCAACTAATTTGTATGTGAAATACAGCTAAAAATCTATATCAAGCAATCAGATGAAAGAACATGAGTTTGACAAATAAAACTGCTAAGATAATTATCACATTAGCATTAATACCATTTCCCCAAAAAGTTTGTATTCAAGCTTCTCTGATGACAGCCAATCTGCTGTGCTGTAAATATAATATGATAGTATGCAGTAAAACATGTTTATTTGTTGCAGCTGGCTGCACAAGTCACTATGGGTTTAATTCTGAACTGTCACCGTATGTTGTATAGCCATCAACATGACACTGAGGAGTTCACAACAATGGCTACTGTAATACTCTATTTTAAATATATTTGCACACTGAACATGGGTAATGAGTTCTATTATTATATATGAACAATATGCACACAATAATATATTAAATTTTCAAATTAATTTCTAGTGTAGTTTTTTAAGCTGCTAAGGTTTTCTCAGACAACTGAATTACAATATCCAACAACAGACTTCAGCTATTAGGAACAATCATTTCCAAGCATAGTTTAAACTGTCTTTGGAACTCTCTTACAAAAATTAGACATCAAAATGAATATATAAAATCATCTGCAATTCATTAAGTGTATATATTAAGCCATTATTTTGAAAGCTGTACTCCCAGTGTGGTTGAGACCATATCTAACCTAGAAAATAAATCTGCATTTCCAGTTAATAAATTAACATGCATTTCTGTCTTGAAGGGAGGAAGTACAATTGATCTTGCTATATCCACACTTGTGTTCACCCTCTCATTATTTTTCATTCAAAAATTCTAACACGTTCATTTTACCTTTGCTCAAATTTGAAAAAGAGCTTTTTTAACTATTAAATTGGAGGAAAGATTACAAGTATCTTCCATACAAAAAAATCACTCACGATCATTTTTATGCCAACAGATGGGATAAACAACTTGAGGCCATGCTCTGATATCTATAATGAAACACTGACAAGCAGGGCTACAGAGCAACCTGCTTTGCATGAAAAGGTTTCTGGCTACAAGGAAATTGCTTCCAAGATATGACAACATTCAACAGAAGATGTTCTAAAATTTTACTTAAAAAAACAGAAAAAAACAAAACCCACATATAAATAAACAAATCTCCAAGAAAATAAACCTCGTGAAAATCTTCCTGTTAAAATTGATTTGGGTAGTCTGAGCTATGACTTACCCTTACCAAGGGACATGGGGGATACATCACTACAAGGTCATGAGCATGCTGCAATGCTTTTACAGGATTTTCACTTTTAGGTTCAATATTCAGATCACTGAACAAACATAGATAACTCAGATCCATGGATAAACAGACAGCTACATTTTTTGGGACAGAGGAACATAAAGGAGGAGAAGGGGCAAGAGGCCTTGTTTTTCTGCATTACCTGGCAAAACCATTGAAATTTTTAGAGGAAGAACTGCCTACAAAAAAGGGAAGTCCCCTAATTCCTAAAAAAGCACCTTTTATTCTGCAGATATCCCAACTTTTTTCATTTTAGCTAAGATTCCTACAAGGTTATGCCTTGGTCTCCTCCCACATCAGTAAACAGCTGAAGCACATTCATATTTACACTTCGAATCTGGGTTTTGCTTGCACAGCTGCAATAGTGAGTTAGCAACCTGCTCCACATTTGGCACAGGCTAGAACTTGCACACTTTGCAGTAAGGCAACTGCTGGAGCACTGACAGGCTGCTAAGAGGTCACCCTCCCAGGGAACATGAGCCAGGTTTTCAGCAGGTGGTTGTTCAAGGCACCCAGAGGAAGCACAGCACAAAGAAAGAGCCCAAGCATGCAAACAAAGCTGAGGTATAATTCTACTGTGTGTCTGACCCACATCAGCCTCTGGGCTGTGTAGCACAAGGGTACATTAAAAGCAACGAGTGATAACAAAGTGCCTGTATTTCTTCAACCACCCTTTCTATGACTACACGGGCACTGCACTTCCTGTTAGGACATGAATTGTGCCACTTTTCCCTCAAAAGTAACCATCTCACTGACAAGACATCTTTTGCTTTGGGGAGGAACAGGTATGTGCTGCTCATCACAGGTAATCCAGAGCAATGCTCACAGCTCAAGTAAACCAATCCTTATCACATTCCACACATCACCATCAAGATCATATGCCTTCACATATACACAATATATTCTTAATTTTGTCTAAGATTTGTTTTTATTCATGGACAGTAGTCAATCTCAGAGATACAAGCAAATTATTTTTAAACTCAACATGTATATATCCATATACACTTAAAAAGAGAATGTGTTTCCTATAATCCACAGGACTACACGTTAGCTGTTAGTGTGTTTATACCTAACTTTCCTGGTTTACACATAAATACCCATGAGCACACAAATATGATGAAAACGAACTTACAATTTTATTTAAAATCACATATTCCTACAAAAATGCACAAAATTAAACTGTCCCCTATACCTTGTGAAAAACCTACAAGGTATTTAAAAATGTGTTATTATTCCTATGAGCCTTGTCTAGATTCTACCACAGACTTGAGATGATAGAGAATCTTCAGGGTACAGAAGCATACTGGGCACAGGGTACTGGAGATTCATGAATAATTGGATAGCTATCTTCTAAAAATGGAGATATGAATTTAAATATACAAGTACCTACATGCCAGATGTACCCATCCAGTTTGCTCCAGTTTGTGGTGTACCAGTATAAGCACATAGCTTGAAATTTTTCCTTCCCCCTGAGCCATAGGCTCAAATCTTGTCAGCACAGGTTTGTGATTCATCCTCCAGGTTGATGTAATGTATTCCACAGAGTTAATTGTGGGTATTAATAAAAAAGTGTCTGTGGTTCACTTCTTTATGAATGCAAATTAAAAAGCATATTAATGCAATTTATAACATTTGGGTGGGGTCTGGGTTTGTTTTTTTTTCCTTTCCATTAGCACATTAAGCCACTCTTTTTGTGGACAGTTTTCCAGAAACTCATCCAGCAATTCACAGCTGATATGCCACTCAGTGTGAGCTGTATCATCTACAAAGATACTTGGAATAAAAGGTTATATAGAGGCAGACACAAAGTTGACTTATGGCTGAACTCTACTTTGTTAGGACATAATCTAGTAATGTAAAGAAGTTGTATAAATATTGCAACCTAAAGACACAAAAAAGTATGAAATTTCTCAAATACCAGGATTAAAAATACTGCTGGTCCCTTAGAACTTCTCCTTTAGCTTCCTCTGTTGAAAGCATTCCTTTAAAAAGACAGCATATTCCCACAGAAGCCACAGTTATTTTCTTCATACAAAGAATGCTAAGAAAATCAGGTTTTAATTACACGTCTTAACTACAGTTTCTAAAATCAGAGTATATTAGCCTAAAACACAGTTTTTACAGCACTACAGGTACCTGGCCAGGCATTGCTCATTTCAATGGATATTATTTGCCACTTAAACTTAAAACATTGACCCAAACTTTTCATTCCGAGTATCTACAAATCCCACCAACAAGAGTGGAATTCAAAACATAAGAGAAAAAACCTCTATGCAGACTCTGTTTTCACAGAAGGCAGGATAGACTGATTCCTTTCTCATGTCACAACAAACTTGAAAAATAAAGCAAAAATATTAGAAGATTCAACACATGCACTTGAAGTTGGAGAAAACAGGAAATAAAATATCACTGCTTCCAACCGCCCTTAGTTACTTCCTAGTGCAACACTCCTATTCATTTGCTCTGAGTTCTCAATTTGTACACACAGGCAAAAGTAGAAGATTTACATGTGCAAAGTACTCAAATGGAAAACTAACAGGAAATTGGCTCCACTTTCATTTTATGTGATTTTTTTTTTAAACTTCGTTCACAAACACAAGCTGGAGATAGATGCAAACAATTTCCACTACCTGCCAGAAGTGTTTCTTGGCTGCAATCACACAAGTGAAATCAGATGGTACTGCTGAAAGAAACCTTAAAACACTGTTCAACAGAAACAGTGTATCCCTAGGCAAAAAAACCTCACCAGATGAAAGAAAAGTGGCAACATTGCTGTCTTTGCTCAACATCCACTGACACTATTAATCATCAGTATAGAGATCCTTACCACCTGTGACACAGTAAACTGCAACTTACAACCTTGATTTGTCCGCAACACCACAGTACAATCATCCTCAATTACAAGCCACACAACAGCAGCTGCTCCTTCCTCACATACTCATCAGGAAAAAAGCAAAAAAGTTGTTAGTTTTCTCAAGACAAAGTCTATACAGACTTTTTCCATGCACTCTTCCTGCCATATTACGCTTTGCCTTTCTTCAAAAAAAAAGAGAAAATTGATAAAATTATTGTGTTGCTTTTACTATCACTATCTAGTTCATCTATTTCAACTATTAATATTCAACACACATGGCTAAGCTGCAAAGGACAGTAGACTGTACATCTCAAAACTACTGCTTTGCTTCATCCCATACTACTGTAAGCAGCCAGAAGGCTGAATTTTCCCTGTATTCAGCACCATTTACTAGTTCCTGTTCTAGCACAACCTACAGGGGATATTTGCACTCCAGTACCTCCCACGATAGGTCTATGCCATTACTACAGGCTGACCATGTTTTGTGACTGAAGATCTGTCTAGTTTAAATGTTTGCAAAGGTGGTTTGACTAGGAAAATTACCACATCAAAATACAGAACAATGGCAGCACTGCAAACTGTGGCAAAGAGGGATTCTGTGAAGACATGCTACACAGTGCTCAAAATGAATGAGGATACTCATGTTACACCCAGGACTGCTACTGAGATGGGACAGGCTCAGGAACCCAGGAACTGCAAATCCAGTAAAGGAAAGGATTTTTCCCTCCCTACCAGAAGGAAAAACCCTGCAGTTTCATAAACTGCATAAAACATATTTGTAAAGCTATCAAAACTAAATTTCTCCAAGTCCCAACACACACACTGTCTAGATATAGCAAAAACCAGTACTGTCCCTAAGAATAGAAAAACAGGAAGCAGTAGGAACACGTCTTCCCTCAAGAACCACTAAGATAGGCTGCTTAGCTAAGCACTAAGCCTTGACCACAAAACACCAAATCATGCATTTTTGGAGATCTTCTCTTTTATTAGGCTGTCCAGAATTTATTATACTGGAAATAGCAGTGTTACAGAACAAAGAATCAAGCTGGATCCCTCAGTCTTTCAAATTAAGCTGAGAAGCGATGCCCCTACATATATATATATATATATATATATATATATATGAGGATTGCAGAAGAACTAAACCAAATGTTAACTCCAGGATTCAGTCTGAAGGATATTCCTTGTGCAGGACACTGGCAAAAAGACATTGCCAAAAAAAAAAAATAAAAAATTAGAAGACAGAGGATGTCCTGGCATCCTTCCACAGCTATGAAAGAGACATCTTGCAGTCAGATGTATGCTTCACTTGAAAAAATGGAAATGGAAAAAGCTTCCAGAAGGGTATCACCAGGTCTGTGACCAGCATCAGTCACTAACCCAAAAACAGTCAGAGTACTGACAACAAATTTAATTCCATCTTGTAAGAAGAAAGGCTTTCTGCAAGTTCCAGGTCCTGAAGTACCAATCCGCTCACTTCCACAAAACCAGGGTTTTTCTGGAGCAGTAAAGGCAATACATCTACTGGCTCATTACAAGACAGGATGAACCACTACAATAGAGTCTTGGGCTTTCAGCTGATTGCTTATGGATTATTTATGACTATGCAGACTTTAGGTCAAAAGTGACAGAAAACATTATGAGCAACACTTCCTGCCTGCCTCCCTCTCATGCACACACAGGTACATCACAGCTCATCAGCTGAGCTCAGTAAAAGAAGTTTATTTTCAAACAGAGCACACAGCTGTACATTTACAAGCAATACTATCTACAAGAAACCTAAAAGGATAGCAGCAGAGTGACTTCTCTCACTTCTCTGCTTCCATAGGCACCGGAAACAACCAAGTAATGCAGACAGCAGTGTTTTGCAGCCACCATCAGCACCTTCAGTTTTTCAGCAGTATTCATGATCAGACTAGCCACTTGTGTGACCTTAAGGAGCTTCATATGCACTAATTTACCCTCACCAAGCTGGCAATGACAAATGCTGAAGTCCCATCACACATACCGGGACAGCTGCACACACGACACACTTTGAGGCTTACTTCAGATGCTCTCTTCTAAGATCCTGACAGTCAGGCCTTATCAGATGGTGTCCACTGACTTTTGCACAGTTTTATTCAGGACTTCAAAGGCTTCATGCCCCCAGATTGAACAAAGCAATACTTTTTGTACAAAAAGTATCATTCTGTTCCAAATGCTGTTTAACAAGTTTTCTCCCTCATTCATATTCTGATTTCCACTTAGTTTTCAGTAATCATGGGACTTCATCTCAATTCCAAACTCCCTGCCATGGCCAAGGACATCTTTGACTAGAACAGGTTACTCAAACCTTCAACACTTCCACGGATGAGGCAGACAAAATTTCTCTGGGCAACCTGTTCCAGTGACTCACTGGTACCACAGTAAGAATTTCTTCCTTTATAATATGCAATGTAAATCTACTCTCTTCCAGCTTGAAGCCATTCCCCCTTGTCCTGAGCGCTACATGCTCTAGTAAATAGCCCTTCTCCATCTTCCTTGTAGGTTCCCTTCAGGTACTGGAAGGCCACAAATAGGTCACCGCAAAGCCTTCTCTTCTCCAGGAGGAAAAATCCCAATCCTCTCTGCCCTTCCACACATAAGAAGTGCTCCACCCCTCTAACCATCTTGGTGGCCTTCCTCAGAACCCACACTAACAGGTCAATATCCTTCCTGTGTTGGGGATCCCAGAGCTGGATTCAGGTGGAAAAAGAAAAAATCAGATATAAACTAGGTTTGGTCCCAGCCTATGTATTATATCTGCATCATTCAAGTCTACCTCAGGAGCCAGCCTTTATAAACAGGTATGCAATGTCATCCCTTTTGTTGTCTTACCCTTACCATACCCAGATCTCATCTATTCAGGTAAAAGAGATTTCATTCATTGCGAATGAATGAGGACTCTGAAAATATCCATCCTGCTATTTCTTCAGAGCTCCAAAAGTTTAAGGAACAAGAGTTGATCATACCCACTTGTGCTGAGAGTGAGAAACCCTGCTGTTATAAATATAGCTTTGACTGAAATCCTCAAAACAAAAGAAGGGGCCTTGCCTGCCACTTAGGATTCGTTTACCGAATGCACAAAAAAAGACTCTGGGCAGACTTTTCAAGTACCTGCGAGAGCCTGGAGTTCATCCTGGGTCACAGGATGCTCTGAAACTCACCCAGTCAAGAAGCCACCCGAGAACATTCCCCAGTTTGCGTATTACAGGTACACAAATTCCCACAAGTAAGCCTAATTCAATTTTATTTCCCACTAGTTTCCAAAGGCATTCTTCCCCCCAATAAAATGTACTCCCTTGCGGGAGCTGCCTGGCATGGGGCCAAGGGCACCAGGGCGGCACCTCCGGCCCTGGCCCGGCGCGGACAGCCCGCGGCCGTGCCCGCCCCGCGTTCCCGGCCGGCACCTGCCCGCTCCCGGCCCGCCCCGCGGCGCTGCACTCACCCAGAAGAGCAGGTTGAGGGCGTAGAGCAGGCAGCGCAGGCACTTCACCGAGTCCTCCCTGGCCATGGCGAGCCCCCGCGGGACACAGCCCCATCCTCTCACCACATCCTCCCTCCCGAGGCCGGGCTGCCGGCGCCCTGCAGGGGAAGAGGGGGAGAGGGGTGGGCGAGTCCGCCTTACAGAGAGACCAGCGCGCAGGTGGAGGCGGCGGAGCCGCGACGAGCCCGGACCGGCCGCGCCCCGCGGCAGCCTCCCTTCCCCTCCCGAAGACGGCGAGGGGAGAGCTGTTCTCATAAAAATAATAAATCCGCTGGCTACCCCAGCGGCACGGCGGAGCGGAGCTGAGCTGAGGGCAACAGAGGCACGGCCCAGGCACGCCAGCTCCCTCTCAGCTCAGGATGGACGCGCTGCCCTGGGGAGGGAGGGCGGCCGTGGGACAGCGGCCACTTACCGCCCGGACGCCTCCCGCACTCACTTGCTCCGGCGAGGACTCATGAGGCCGGGCCGCGGCAGCGGAGCGCACAGCCGGGGAGCCCATGCCCTGCGGAGGGCACAGGGAAAGGCCCGGTCCCGGGGAAGGTGCGGCCCGGCCCGGCCCCGCCGCTGCCCCGGCCCCTCCGCCCCGCCCGCAGCGCTCCGCCAGCCCGCGGCACCCGCACCCCGCGCATGCGCCGCCTCCCGCCCGGTCCTAGCGCCGCAGCCAGCGCGGTCCCGGAGCGGGCAGCCCCCGGCGGGGCTGTGCGCCCTCGGTCCTCGGGCAGGGCCCCGTGCCCCCGGCGGGGCTGTGCGCCCTCGGTCCTCGGGCAGGGCCCCGTGCCCCCGGCGGGGCTGTGTGCCCTCGGTCCTCGGGCAGGGCCCCGTGCCCCCGGCGGGGCTGTGTGCCCTCGGTCCTCGGGCAGGGCCCCGTGCCCCAGGCGGGGCTGTGTGCCCTCGGTCCTCGGGCAGGGCCCCGTGCCCCAGGCGGGGCTGTGTGCCCTCGGTCCTCGGGCAGGGCCCCGTGCCCCAGGCGGGGCTGTGTGCCCTCGGTCCTCGGGCAGGGCCCCGTGCCCCCGGCGGGGCTGTGTGCCCTCGGTCCTCGGGCAGGGCCCCGTGCCCCAGGCGGGGCTGTGTGCCCCCGGCACATACGGTCGTGCCCGGTACCCTCGTTGTGGCGGGGCCTCGGGGCTGGTGGCCTTTTTTTTTTTTTTTTTTTCCCAAAAGGGGAGATGTTAAGCAATGGGCTGACTGGAGTTGAATGACACGAAACCCCCTCTTTTGTGACACGTTGGGCCAGGGTGGCAAATGCCACACGAAACGCGTTTGCAAAGTTTCACAGGTATCTCACAAGGTTCCAGTATCTGCGCCAGAAATTAAACTCTGCCAACAGCAAACCTGAATCTGGTCCCAGCAGTGTTCAGCAGTCCACTGCTAAACAGAAAATTCAGAAAAGCTACCAAATTGGAAAGACGTTATTCCAGAAATGGTCGAAATCTGTAGCTATTATTTAGGAAAAATGGCCACTGACTTGCCCTGTAATGTGCGTGGAACTTACAGATGACACAACTGAGCTGAAAATAATCATCCTTCCCCTGAAATCCATTAGTGTGTGTGTGTATCTGGTGATCAGGGTAGGATTCTGTAGAATCGCACGATGAGTTGGGACCTCGCAGCTCATCCAGCTCCAACACACCTTCTGAAAGGTGTTCTGCCCCTCTGCAGCAAACACCTTCCCCAGGTTGTTCAGAGCTCCATCCAGCCTGTCCTTGAGCACCCCCAGAGATGTCCCACAGCTTCTCTGGGCAGCTTGTTCCAGTGCTTCAACACCCTCACAGTAATGATTTTTTTCCCCAGTATCCATCTACTCTATTTAATTGTTGCCGATGTCTTTGTTGTTACAATGTGTGTACATATACATACATTTCAAACCTAACAATTTTAGTTTTAACTCAAAGTTACATGAAGATTAGTAACAAATTCCATTAATACATATAAAGGTGTTGCAATGCCACCATCACAAAAATTAGAAGAAAATATACTGAAAAATATTTCTTAACCAGAACAGGAAAATACTCTGAAGGTCACAATACATAAAGATTGTTTAAACAACTACTAGTTAAAGCTAAGAAAGAGGAAAAATACTGTAATGGATAAAATCTAGCTCTTGTAAAGCCAAAGAAAAATCTGTTTCCTGAAGAAAAAATGTCTGAAAAAACCCACACAAATCCAGATATTTAAATGCTTATCACTAAAGCTGTTGGTGAAATCTCAATTCTGTTTCAATTTCATTGTTTCATACCATTTGTGGTGAAAGGGCGTAGACAGACTCTTCAGGTGTATTTGCTCCTCCATAAAAAGAAAGTTTAATGGACACAGAGGGACATAAAATCACATGCAACAGGGATTTTATGACAAATTTCTAGAAATGAAAATTGTAGTAAAATTGAAAATAATTCAGAATATTGCAGAAATGTGGTGTGTGAAGATTTTTCCTCCTTGAAATTTGCTAAGCTTTAACTGCTATTTTGATCCTTGGTGAAATCATGAGCCTGTCTGGGAAGTATAGTATGCACATTTAAAATATTCCGTGAATGTTGATAATTCCATACCTAAATAAGGCAAATTGAGCTACAACAGATACTGTTAAAAGGTGACATTGTACATTCATTCTGCTGTTTACATACCATTCATTCTTTTTATTACTACAGACTTCACATGAACACAGTCAGACAGATCTTGAACAGGTATGGTATTTTCAGTGAACCTATGCCAGTTTGCAAAAACAGTGTCAGTTTACAACTGAGCTCCAGTCTTGGCTAAGAACAATCCAATCTGATCTAAATCAACATAAAAATAACTGAGGTTGTGTTTGTGTTATTGATTGGTCCTGGGTAGACAGCAAATTGCTTGAGCAAAATTTTATAAAAAGTGCACTACAAAAATATTCAGTTATCTTACACTCCATGATTTTTCTTTAAACATGCCTAAAATAACATACAATAAGTTCTCTTACTCATTTCAGATATTTTTTGGCTTAGTGTAAAACTATTCCTAAAGTGTGATAAGGAAATTAATGAAAAAATCTAGTCTCTCAGACATCTTGCATGTTAAAAATCTTGCTAAAAATGGCACTTCAAGATTTTATATCTCTGAGTTTTCATTCTTTAAGGTCTTTGGATATAAGACACTCTCAGACTAATTTTTCTTTTATTCTGCTGCAACAACTTCATCACAAATATAAAAAGGGTCTCCTAATTGGTTAAACAATTTGTTCATCATTTTGTTGTTAGCTAAATCATTAGCTGTCCAGAAGAGATTTTTCTAAGAATCTAAAGAAAACAGGTCCTATTTTTTAATGTCTGCTAAACACTACAGGGGCAAGAGCAAGATCTCTTTGGAATACTGCTTTTTACCAGGCTGTCAAACTTTCAGATATTTCCATGATGTCAGCACTGGGAAAGAAATACACAGGCAGTTCCCATACATTCTAAAGAGTAACCTGTTTATTTAGGGCAAGACAAGAGAGTATTTTTTACAGACAGAAGTATAATGGTGAAGCTCTTTGTAAGTTTTTGAAATATGTGTTTGCTGTTAGCAAGTAATGCTTATTTAATGCACAGAGACTTATGAACATGGAAAGCCTTGTGGATTGGTATTTTTCCCTTGGATTCTCGAATGCCTAATAAACTACAATCTGAGAAGCTTTCTTTTCTGTCACAGGGCATCCACAATAGCTTTCTAATATGAATTCTCTAGACTTAAATAAAATGTTCATGATGCAGTCTTCCCATCAATGACAGAAGAGGGGGATGAAAATTCAATTAACTCAAATAATCTCTTTCCTCTGCTTATCTGCCTACTTCAATTTGATGTATGGAAACTTACTATCTGCAAGTTAGCTCCTCTTTGTCAAATGTGCTTGAAATTAGCCAGCAGCTTCAAAAGCTATTAGTGTGGTTTGACAGACATTTAGTGATCATGGATACAACAGTATCGTTTTGTAAGCTCTTCCTCATCAGGAGACCTGAATAAAAGAGCAGTGAATATTAAAGGCATGGTGGCACCATGGCATTTCTTAATGAGTTAATATTTTTTTCTGCCACGTAGTCTGTTAGATGTGAAAAATCTGTGATACCTTTCATTTCCATGGTATTTGTAAAGTTTCAAGGATACTTAAGTTATTCCTTTTTACAAACAGCTTTTTAATTCCAAGTCCCTGCCAGGTATAGCCTGGGCAGGCAAGTTCTATACCTGACCTCTGTCTGGAATGAGTAATTTGTGCGACTAACTGTGCCAACACTGAACTCAGGATGGATTTCTGAAGCTAGCTGGTGGCTTGCCAGTGTCTCAAGTAGGCAACTCATCACTTGGTCTTGCTTTCTCAGTCTTTTACTTGATTATAATGGTATTCTATACTTTCGGTCCAATGTGCTTAGCTTAGCTCTTTCTCAGCTTTGCTCCAGATCTGTCTCCTCTTTAGCCTAGATTCAGATTTACTTTATTTCCTTTCCTTTGTTCCTTGAGCTGTTTTCTCCAGAACCCTTATCTCTATGTTTCTCTTCTCCAGCTCTTTGCTTGGTACCTTTCTGAAATTCTCTGGTGTCTGGTTTGCCTGGCTTTTAAACTTAGTTCTTGTCTGGTCATCAGCGTGGGTTATGACGGTCTGCCCAATGAATATCCCTCTCTAATGACAGGTTTAATGTCAAGGGCAGTATGGAGGTTTGTTTAGGAACAAAATTATCAGATACACAATCATCTTTAAAATGGAAGGTGTTCTAGTTGGCTCAGGAATAGTCAGGTATTGTAAATGCATGTTTGTAACAGAACCCAGCATTGCTACCATGAGGTGAAAGTTCCCTTCTTTCTTTTGAGACAGACATCAAAAGGCACCAACTTTTTCCTGTCTCTAGAGCTCAGTTTTACTTGAACATGTAAACAAGAGTCTGGAAAGAGGCAGCACTTGAAATTAATAAAATACAGATTAACAAGATTAAGTAATTAAAACCATAGTATTGAAAACACTTTGGTTTAATAGGCTCTTGAAAATGGTCTTCCCTGCTTTCTAGCTCAGCAACTTTCCTAGGCTCTCTGAATTGAAATAACACCTCAGTAGATTTCTTCTGGGATCTAGATGAATAAATCCCTGAGCAACATGGTCTGACCTCACAGCTGGTCCCTTCAAACCTAGGTGGTTACTCTCTAAACCAGTGTTTCTGCCTATTTCCTTTCTTTCTCCTGTCCTGGTTATCAGTATCCTAGAATCTCCTCATGGTCACACTTTGACTGGGGAGCAATGTCCTCCTTCTTGCTTAATTAGACGACAGCAGCAGTGACAAGGCAAACAAGTGTCCTCATGTTGGGGACCCCAGGTCTGTATGAAATATTATGGATGGGGTCTCACCAGAGCATAGTAGAGGGGAAGAATCACCTCCCTCCCACCCTCAACCTGCCCACACTCCTTTTGATGCTGCCCAGGATACATCTGGTTTTCTGGGCTGAGAATGTACGCTTCTAGGTAATGTTGAACTTCTTGTCCAACAGCAACCCAAAGTCCTTCTTCTCACAGCTGCCCTCAATTCATTCTCTTTCCACCCTCTGTTTATGCTTGTGATTTCCCTGACCCAGGTGCAGGACCTTGCCTTTGGCAGTGTTGAACTTCATGAGTTTTGCATAGACCCACCTCTGAAGTTTCCTAAGTTTCAGTTTCCTACCAATGATCTTTAGAGTCCTGTAGATTATAGTCCACACTTCCTTTTCAGGCACAACAGGGGAATTTACATGAGCAAAGAACACATTTTATTATCTGTGATGTGTCAACAGCACTGCTAGTTATCAAGGTTGCTGACACTTCTTATCATAGAGCCCTGGTGCTGTGGGGAAATACAAAAGAGATCCCATCACTAAAGAGTAGCCGCCTTGGAGAACTGCAGTCAGTCTCCACTTCGAAGTTCCTGTGTGGCAAATTTCTTTAATCACATTTTTCCCAGGCGTTTATTTTGTTCTCCCTTTTCATTGTCCAGCTTGAGATCTCACAGGCTGATTCAGAGAAATGCTGAACATTCACAACTATACCTGAAGCTACTGGGAACTGCCCTTTAAAAATATGAAATGTAACTCATTGTGAACTACTCAGATGGATTAGCTTGAACTCTCAGATACTTGTGTTGTACAGCTTGAATTTCCCAGCTGTAGGGAAGAGATGATAAAATTCTGTCCTTTAGAGAAATAGGGAGGAATGTTTGTGAAACACATGTGCTATGAGAGTCACAAAACAAGCCAGCAGGAAATGTATGGCTGTCCTAACAGTTAAACACTTAATAGTGGAAAGAATATAGACCTCATCCTGAATGAGGCTAAAATAATATACTAAATAGCTAATCTTTTGCACATAATGAAACAGAGGTTAAGGAGAAAAATGTCTATGAGTGTATAACTAAAGCTGGTGTCTTAATTTAATAAGGGAATAAAGATTCACCAATATCTTTAACTCTGATACTTCCTTATTTTTCAGTGTTTGATAAATTATCTATTAGAGCAGTTTTTCTTTGGGAAGGTACATATAAAAAATGTTTTCGTAAAGTCTCTTGCCAGCTAAGGTGAATATGCTGCTCTGCACATAGCTGCCTTTTGGTCACCTGTTACACCTTATTGTTCCACATAACTACACTGGGATTCAGGGCTAACAGGATTCAGAGCTAAAGTCTGATTAAGAATTAGGAGAGAACTTACTAGTTGTGAAGAAATCAAATCCTGTGTTACTTAAGTAATCATCAGTTTTCTTGCAGCCTCACAAGGAAGGGATAAGTTATCCCCTTCTTTTAATTTCTTCCACCTTCTTTTTTCCCCCGTCCTTCTTTTAATCTCCACTTTTTTCCTTCTCCTATTCTACATGTCCTCTACTGCTAAATCTGTTTTTCCTTTTTTTTTTTCAGTGTCTTGTCCAGATTCTTTTCTGCATTGTTATCTAGGATACATATAAAAAATGTCTGAGGTGAGGCTGTTTCTGGATCACTGTCATGGTTTAGGAAAGTTATTCTCCAGTTTAGTACTTCCCTCTAAAAAAATCAAAGGCTGCTCCCCTCCCCACCCCCAATGGCAGGTCCAAAAGACAAAGATCACAGGTTGAGATAAGAACAACTTACTGCAAACAGCAATCAGATAAGAAAATGAACAGTAACAGCAACAATATTAATAACAAAAAGTATAAGACAAAGAAACGAACACACGGAAAAATCCCCAACAATAAATGAATACTGAACCGTTCCACCCATCTGCCATGTTTTCTCCACCTGGAGAAAGGAATGCCTTTCTCCTGGGTATGAAGAGTCCCTTTCCCCAGCCCTGGCAATGACATGGGATAGTATGTAATAACAGTATGGTCTGGCCACAGCACCTAACCAGCTAGCACAAAAATTTAACCCTGTCCAGGTAGAAATTAACAGACATTAAAAGTATGTAAGACAAAGATCTGGAGAATGATAGAGGGATGTTGAGGCTTGAAAAAGAAAACAAGAAGACATCTTGTGTCTTCTTGTATGAAGAACTATACATTACATTGCGATTATTACGAAGTCTGGCAGGAAGTGTGAAACAAAAATGCTTTAGACTGATGTCCTTCATAAAAGGAAAGAAAAGGAAGCTGTCTGGCTACATTTTTATTCTGATTCTAATAAAGTTTGTTTTTTTCCCCATATCAGAACATACAGATTTTACCATGGCTTTTTTGATTCTGATGTGTGATAACTGGATCTCTACAGGAAAAAAGGTATACACCTGCCAAGATGCTTATCTAAACAAAAAAGGCACGGCAAGTCTTTATGAGAAGGATGCCTATCAATTAATATTTTCATTTATGAAGTAACTTTAATTGTCAAATGACAGTTTTTAATTGCTTTAAACTTACATGTGGAAGAAGTGAACATATTTAGGTATTTATCTAAGCTAAAACTTTTTCTCCACAGAATGATGAGTGAGACCAGGGTTACTACCATATTTTTCCTTCACATTGTAATTAAGTCTCACATTTCTGCAATATGAAGCACTGTATGCATGAGTTATTAGGCTAGCATCACAAGAGTCAGCAAGTGACTAGCTTTCATTTCAGTTGGAATCTGAAACAATCTTTCATGGGACAGTGGATGACTGACTTCTTTGATATTTTCTTCTACTTCCTGCAAATTATCTGAAGTAGGTTGCTTGTGCCCTAAATCTGAGCCATCTCTGTGCTAGTGCTTTTTAAGTAGTATTCTGCATAAGCTCTGATTTGTTTGTGAAGCCTCTATACCCTTGCTGCAAGACAAACAGCATTACTTCATAAATACATGCAGTAGAAATATTGTACAGCTTCATCTGAACACAAAACCTCATTATATTCTCAAGTACTTGTAATTCTCAAGTATTTTGAATTTTAAGTGGGCAGCTGCGATTGTATGGCATTTTTTGGTTAAAATTCCACCACAAAAAGTCTCTTTATATTACCTTTCCTAAAGGTAGCCCATTTTTCAAGGGTTAATTGGCTGCTTATTATGTAAACAATATGTTACTGAAATGTTGATGCATTGAGGACACCCCACTGAGGGACTGAGGAATGGTGCTGGATTTGCAATGCAGACATAAGCATGCAGAACTGGCCTGCCACTCAGAGTTCCAGGACATCATCAGTTCTTGTGCTACCACCCTTTGGCACTGACATGGCTGAACACTGACATGGCACAAACAGGGACACAGAACTGCTGTGCAGCTTTAGTGTAACATCCTAGCAATGCTAGAATTAGTGTAAATCAACTTTGTAAACAACTCTGAAAAATACAGTTAGAGAGCCAAATGCCTTAAAGCTCAATTTTGTGCAACACTAGAACACCATTATTAAAGAGAATTATCTGCTCTGAGCTAACATATCACTGACTTGGACGCTTACCTGCTGTCATTTATCCATGATTTTCCATGGAAGATGTTAAAATGGCACTACAATCCTAAGGGATTACTTGTCAAAGAACAGATATTTCACTACTGCATCACTGGGATGCTTTTGATAGCTATGACATGTTTTAATTTGAATTGTCTTCCCTGTTTGCACCACACTAGTACGTATCAGCTCTTTCAGGATCAAAGGATATCTTACTGCACTTCAGCAACTCATCAAATCTGTATTTGTAAATAAAGCATTTGTTCCACAGCACTAGGTGTCCTTGAACCACTACAATGAACAGCTCTGCAGGATGTGTCCTAAATGTACTCAAGGCTCCAGTGAATAATGAAAATGTGACTTGTCTATTAAGTGTTCTGGGAACAACTTGTTATGGCCTATAAAGCAGTAGGAAAAGCGCACACAGTGGTATTCCCAGAGCTGAAACACAAATCTAATTAGACTCCCATAAAATGTCTTATTCGAGACTGAAAAATTGCTAACTGATCACAAAATTTGCTTTACAGATTAATAGGCTAGTTTAATAGCTATGGTTCTCACTGTGTATGAACTACTTCTTTATGCACTTTGCTGTACAGATATTAATTACTTTGGCTTTTATGTAATACATGTTTATATTGCTGTTATTTTTGCAAGTGAGACCTGCCCCAGGTAATCTTTTTAGCCTGTGTTTTCCTTTTCCTTTTTCTTTCTTTTTTTTTTTTTTTTTAATGAATGAAAAATAAGTCAATCTGTTTTCCAAGTTAGAATTCATTTTCAGCTTTCTCAGGAGCTGAATACCTAGACTAGTATTCATGCTTCCTAATTATTAAAAAAAATACTTAATTCAACCCAGTAAGACATTAAAAACAGAAGCAGAACAAATTTTACATGCAGCAGTATTTTAGACACAAAACTGATTAAAATAGTAATAGACCTTTTGGGGACATTTCTGGGGACATCTTGGATTTATAAGGAGTTACAGAATCTGGGAGATAAGCAAAAAGAACTTCATCTGTGTCTTATCATAACAACACCTTCTTTGTACTGGTGCTACAGTGATTAGTGCTGGCCACAGCCTTGCACTGAGCACCAAGAATAGACTTTCCAGTTTCTGCAACTTAGGATGGACGTTTTCATTGCAGAATGTTCAACTCGGTTTTCAAAAAACATCCTCTATTGCCTATAATATCCATTTCCTAAATAGTAACTAACTACAGGACAACCAATTTTTTTATTTTTATTATATAAACTAATGAGTCCACACTCGTGTCAAAATCTAATGCCAGATATTAGGTTTGACTATTAGCAACCCAAGATAAGCACAGAACATTTCCTTGAGAGGGAAAAGCTTCACTGGCAACACATTTTGAGATGACTAGAGGTAAAGGGAAGTGATAGTAGAATTTCAACAGTAGAATAACACATTTTAATTTTTTAATGATGAAGGAAGAGAGCAGTCAATTCATAAAAAAACTGAAAAAACATGTTAAAGCTAGTCATTGCATTTCTTGGCAAGAAACCAACCAACCAAACATTCAGTTTAATTTTCTCTTCATTAAAATTCTGAGCAGTCTAGATGACCGTCCAAACTATTTTTGACCAGCCACTACTGTTTCCAACATATTTACTGGCTTTATGCTGGCCTTTCATGAGTGACCATGACTTTTCAGTACTTTCAGTCTTCTTTCATGTCTACTTTTGTTACTCTGTGCCATGTTTCCCCTCTTCTCTTTCATACCTATAAATGTATTTTTATTCTTTCCCCAATGTTATCATCAACAATTTCCTTTCATTTTATGTATCCTGAATTCTGTAGACAAATCTTACAGCAGCTTAAGGATCCTCACTGTAAGCTCCTCCATTCTTCTATTTCTCTTATTGACAGTTCTTCTGTTCTCTGTCTTTATTTTTTCAGGTCAGATAATTCTTTAATTTTCCAGTAAGCACTCCTCAGTAAAACTTTTATTCTACCACCTGATGTCATAGAAATCACCTCCTAAAAATTTCCCTTTCTATATCTGCCCATTTTCAGTCCACATTGGTGCCTTCCTTCCCTGAAGCCATGAGATGATTAAGCTGCAGCTGGAGTTGAGAAGGATTTTTTTCAAACCAGTATGTATAAGGTGTTAAGAATGTACTTTACTTAGCTACACAGGAAAAAAGAAACCTTTCCCACTGTCCAAATAATAAAATAAAAATTTAGGTGATGGAACAACAAAAATGGGATTTATGTTTGACTTGATCCTAGTTTAAATTTGATGTTTGACTTGATACTAATTTAAATGTGTATCTGATTGTTTACAGTTGTGTTGGTGTTTTTCATGCTATTGTCAGTCTTATATATAACCTATATATTTACCAGCTACATGTCCTACTCTTAAACTTTGACACTTTCTCACCATTGTTTCTCATTCTTTTTTTAAACCTGACAGCATGAAGGTTTAAGAATGTTTTGTTAGTTCTGTTAGCTGGTCACTAAACTTGAGTGATACAATTTTATGAAAATAATAATCTGAATTGTTAGTAAAGTTTATGTTCTTTATGAACAGCACTGTATCTTGTACATTTTTTTCAAGAAAATTTTATAATACAAAGAATGAAATGCAAGTTCTTTCATATGATGAAATTTATATTCAGTGAAGGAAGCATCCTTTGATAGCAGTCTGAAAGCAACAGAGCATTGGCCATGCTCACCTAGTAACAGGTTCTGTGCCACCATGGATCCCCTTTCAAACTAACCATTTTCTACCATAATTTTCTTTCAAAAAAACACAGTGTGGCACCAGTGATAGACCTTTTATGGTCTACCATTTTTTATGGTGAGTCTTAAGTAGTAAAGTCTCCACTGGGAGAGATTTGCCTCACACTCTCTTATGAATATATGTAGAAAAAGTACATACATGCTTTCTGTCTTACTTTACTTTTTTTCTATATAATGATAGGAACAAAAGTGTTTTATTACTAAAACAGGATGGTAGTGATTGAAAAGTTGTGCAAGTGGAGCTTATCATACTTCAATCCACAGATCTTATGTTTCATGTTCACTACATGCTGTAAAATACTTGGAGCATACGGAAAAAATGAAGGTGATTAAGATAAAGCTATTACGAAGCCTGATTTTGCCATTGAATGTTGTTGTGTCCACGGTAACTCCTTGCATCATATGGCACCTCTGCATATGATGCAAAGACATTTCTTCAAGTTGCACAAATACTAACTTACATGAAAGGCAAGCTTCTGTGTGTCTTTTATCAAGGTGAAGTATTTTATTTATATTATAATAACATAATTCTCCATAATTCACTGGGCATTTGAGATGTGATATCGTAATCAGACTATTATTCCTAAGGGAAAAACATGTTATATTTAAAGATGGGAAAAAAAGGCTTTATGAGGAAGGAGGAGAGCAGTGGGTTAAAGGGGCAGCTGGTGTGTGTATGTCACCTGAGAAGGGAGTTCTGCTCTCTGTTACTATTTTGTCACTGCTGCAGTAAGGCAGCAAATGATAGCTACTAGTAATTAACTGAATAAGGCACGTGTCTGTATTCATGCCTTCAGCCTTCCTGTGAACAGACTAAAGAAGAATCTCTACAGAAAATCCCTCAGAATTCACCAGAGATGAGTAGGTTATCAGGATTCTACAGAAATGACTTTAAAACTAACAGATATAACAAGATGATATAAAGTGACTATTACTTTCTCATGTAATCTCTAAGATAAATTAATAAAATACAACAAAGTTAAAACTTTCCATTAAATTCTTATACCTTACCTTTATGATGTTCTCTTTGCTCTTTTTCAACTCAGTTGTATAAAGTTTATATAAAACCACACAGATGTCTTTACTGAAAATATACATTCTTTTCTTTTCCTATCTCTCTCAGTTTCTGAATCTATATGTCTATATTGTGGCAACTGAAATGAATTATGCAGGGACAGATAATGAAAAATAGTATCATGAACAAGGGCTGAGTACCATTGCCAAAACAGCACATATATATATATGTACATGTGCATTCACACAGACATATATATACACATGTATAGAGTGGATGTGTGTTTTGAAGGGGGTGATTAAAATTCAATTCTGAGTGACTGATTAAAGCTGAACTCACCATCAGATGACAATAGCTGTCCTTCATTCATATATGCTGGTTCTGAATTAAAAAGCATAATATATATTTATTCTTAATAATGAATAAGTTCTCACATCTTCGAGACAGGCAGCAGACACAAAATACCTCCAGACTGTATTTTAATTGTATGTAACAAAAATATAAAGGCATTTAGTTCTGGCTACTATGAATTTTTGCAGGACCCTGTAAAGTCTTCGAAGACTGATGTGAGCTGCGCTTGTTTTCTTTTAAACAGTTTGATGTGACCATATTGCTTGCTGCCTATTTAAGAAAATGTGCCTGTATTTTTGAAAGAAAATAACAAGGAATGACTATACATTAGTTTGATGCAGTTAACACTGGCTGAAAATAGAAAAGGGAGAAAATTGACAGTAAACAAATACCTGTATTTCAGTTTTAGGTATCTATACAATAACTTTCAGTCCTAGCACGATAATTTAATCTTTCCATTCTGTTCTAGCTTGCTCCAAACACTGTCCCATTTGGCACAGAAACTTCTAGCTCTCTGTTGGAAACCAAATATTTTTCTTTCCAGGGGCAGACATTCCTCAGTCAAGTTCAACAAAGTGGACCACAAGGGACATGCCTCTGTTGTCCAAGCTAGCAAGATACATTATGAGCCAGCATCAGAAAATAAAGAAGGCAGGCTACAGCTGTGCTCCAACAGTTGAGGTCACTGAGTAATTCCAGAACCACAAGTCAGTGATTTAATGGAATTTCCCATTCAGACACTTACAGCACATTTGACCGTGTCAACACACAAAGTGTTGGATTCTTAGTGCATTCCCACAACAACAACAAAACCCCAAACAAACTGCCGTAAATCAGGTTTTTCTATCTGGCATCCCTCACATAATTCTTTTTGCAATTCTGTAATTGAGTAGAGACAGGTTCAGAGAGAGATTCTCCGAGTATGAATTATCATGCAGCTTTTAATGAACTCTACAGCCTACAACAAACCATATATCTGGTATAAGCCAAAGCCATCATTTGAACGAGGGGCACACAGCAGCGGCAAGGAGAGGTGCCAGGGAGGGCCCATGAGAAAACAGCCCCCTGTAAAGTCATATTGACAAGAGACCAGAAGCAGTCAGAATGTGCTCTAACTTGAAGGGTTATCTGTGAACCCTGCCAGTCACATGGCTGAGTAGAGATAAGGAAATAAAAGTAGAAAATGAGTACTTCTTGGTGGGAGGAGTGTGCTTGTATTCTGGTACTACTTAAAGGGTACCACACCATAGGAGAAATATGATAGAGGTCATTTTAGGAAAAAAAAAAAAAAGGTATAATTGATTATCCAGCCATTGCATGTCACTACACAGAAAATTAATGCATTGTCCTGATATCTAATATTTATTCAAATATAAGACCATATGAATTTTAAAAAGCAATTATAAAACACTACAATCTATTCTTGCAAATTACCTGTTGTAATTTTAGCTCTAGACAACAATGAAAAATTACAATCCTCATTCCAAGGATATGAGATGCATTACATAATGCAGATCTATAGTGTTTTGAACTATTAATCATCCTCGTCTGGGAGCACTGTTTGTGTTGATCCTGTTTACAAAAGAAAATAACTGCTAAGACATACTGTTTTAGGCTTTTCTTTTTCCAGTAAGTATTCTTTAGAAGGAATTATTTATAATCTGAATTTGCATTTAGCCTCAAAATGGAAAAACAGCCCAGACATAGTTGCAGCAAAGAAAGGACATACACAATAAAAAAAAAAATTAAGACCTATTTCTATCTTCATCAAGCATTTTTTCTCTTACTATGTTATAAGCAGTTGTTATTGAATTACAACATTGTGTGACCTGATAGTTTTAAAATTATACCTTAGGCACATAATCTAGGAGCCACTGGATTTTTCTCAAAAATTTGTAAAACACTGTCTTGAAAGATATATGAAGTTCTTTGCACATTGTCAATTTTTTCAAAAAAGATTCTGCCTTTCTGTGTAGATAAAATTGTCAATCATGGAGAGCCAGATTTCACTGATAACAAAAGTAATTCTTAATGTTAATTGTATCAGAATTTAAATATAATCACAGTCAAACTGAAATGAGTTTTTAAGATTTATATTTTTTTTAATTAAACCAGTTTCCTATCAATAAAAGATATTCAATATCAAGTTAGACTAGGAAATGGGGCTTTTTTATCCCATAACACTTCTTAAGGTTTCTTAAATGTTCCTTGTCTTAATTAAATGTCGCTAAACACTAGCAATTTAATGAATGCACAGCTAATAGCCTGGCAATAGGAGGAATTTACCTGGGATGTGAAAGGCTCGGATTCTGTCTGCAGGTCTGCCCTTTCTTCCTGTCCCAGAAATATGCTCAGGATACCAGGAAATCAACCCTACAGTGGTTTTTCTAGTGATGGTTATGACATTCTGTGTTTGTATATTTTGCTCAAATTCTCTGCAGCAACGCTGTGAAGCTGAGTGCTCAGAATCACAACCAGACAGAACACTGGACTAGCTTCATAGTGGTATCTCTCACACAAGGCAGATCAAGAGGAAAAAAATCTCAGGCCTAACACCTAAATCAGACAGAAGACACTTGTGAGTTTCTTGCTTAACTCCCAAGAGTTTCACGACCACAAGGCTATTACCTATTATGCCTCTCGTTCTCTAGAGTATTGCATTTCAGTAAAAGCCCTGTTGAAGCACTTAGGTTCTTGCAAGCATGTTAGTGTCTACTGAGTATTTTCCAGCTAAAAAAAATGTTTCATTGAAGAATTCCCAGTCAACTGCATTCCCAAGAGTTTTGCATTAATCTTTAAGGGCAGAAACACATAGAAAAGCCAAGAAGACCCGAGGTTGTAACTAAGTGGAATATAGGGTTGTTATTAACAGAAAAAAAACTACTAACTCTTTGTTTTCAAATTGAATTGATATAAAAAATTGCAGCGATTTTAGTACTTTCTTTATAAATTATTGACAGATAATTATCAATAAGGAGTTTTTCCCTTTAAAAAATATGTTCCATTGCCACATTAGGTTAGACTTTCTGTAAAATCAACTTGTGGCCTCCTGAAAAGTAGCTCTCTTTTCTGGTAAAGCCCTGATTTCTTATAACTTCTGGGACACGAACAAATTTAATAGATATAACATGTGCAAATATAAATGACCAGACAGTTCGGCAACAACATGCATGAAAAGAGGCAAACTCTCCATGTGCACTAAAAAAGTACTGAAGGCTTAAGACTTAGATATCTCTTTTGGAAAGAAATACATCAGAATAATGGAAATGTTTCAAAACTTGAAACAAGAGCAATCCTTCTAAAATGGACTGCAGTGGCACTTACTGCCTCTTCTGCTTTCACAATGCATGTTCAAATAACCTTGTGCATGCTTACATTAAGGATTTTTGCATATATGCAAAAATGAGGCAATCTGTTACATCATTACAGTACGTGCTGATTGCAAACCTTTAGAACTCATCTAAAAATATGGTAATGTTACTCCCTCAGTGCATGAGATGAAAAGCAAACTAGGTATTAACTTAGCCTGTCATCACCTTTTATTCTTTATTTCTGTAGGAACTAACATGACAGGGGTCACCACATATGAGACCATGAATTTGCATTTCAGAACAAAAATAATAAACCATAACAACCTTAAAGTATGCTGATGCAAGCCAGTAAGGAATAGGATTAGTTAATTTGTAAGCTAAGCTTTACTTCTAATTCTAATGCAAATTTGACCACGGATATATGAATCAGGTCCATTTAGATCATGTGAAAGTTAAAAAAAATCAGACAACAGAAGTCAATAGGACAGGTGGAGAGGAACTTCTGTGCTCTCCAAGTTGTCTGTATTTTCATCAATTGTATACTTCTTTATAAAGTAATTATCATCTAAATTAGCTTCCCTAGAAAGACCACTTGGCTGTATCTTTGAGAGTATCTCAGCCACAATGTTATTACTACCTTGAATACATATGGTAATAAAATTTCAGGGAACTTCAAGGAAGAAAAGGTTGTTCTCATTTTTTTGCCCCAAGTTTTGCCTTACATTATCAAACCAAAGAGGTAGACTCATTCTTATGCTAAATTGCAGTATGTCTTCTCTCCCTGGTAAGAAGTTAGGGTATTTGCCTTATGTCACAAGGACTGTTCTGTCCTGCAGCTCCTCTGAGTCTGAACTCCAGTTTCTTGACTGCCTCAGTCTCTGCACAGCTCTAGAAACCATGAAAGAGATGATTCCTGGGTTATCCTCATGTATCTGACAGTGTAAGCCGAGAGGCAGTGAAGTCTCATGCCTACACTCAAAGTCTGCTTCCTCTCCTGGGTCAGCTGTGCTACTTCAGTCAGTCATAATGTCATTATTTTGGCAAATTTCTCAGTTACTTCCTTCCCCTGCTGCCACTTGCAACTTCTGTGAATTTGCTCCAGGGACAAAGAAGGTGACAAGAGCATGAATTTGACTGGAGAGTAATACTACTGCATTGTCATCTCCTAGATGTGTGCTCTGACCACAAGACTGTTCAGATCTTTTATTTTTTTACCTGCTCCATCTCTAGACCTCAATTGTCAGAGGACACATCTTCCGAGCAGCACGGGGCATAGATGGTGTCATATCCCACATTCTTCTGTGCCACTCATGGCATACCAGAAATTTATAGCATTTCTTGGTGGAAACTAGTAGATAGGAGCTGATTCCAAGCACAAGCATTTCCTGGCCTCATGTTAAAAAATACATGTATAAATCTGAGAAGAGAAAGGCAGAAAATGTCTTCCATTAAAGATAAATAGTTAAAGGTATTTGAAATGTCAAATTTTGCTTTAAATGCTGAAGTAATTATTAAGATAATAACTTTCCAACTTACTGCCACAGGGTCCAATATTCAAGATGGCAAGAAAATCAAGCAAACAAACCTGGATGTTCTGTGAGCAGCAAAACTGCTTATATTGGTTCCTTGTGCACAAGTTACGTCCATCAGCAGAAGACTTTTTTTATGGTTTGGGTACTGAGATTGCTTTTGAGTAGATTTTCTTGAGTCTAATACATGGAAGGTTCATATTGCAATCTTCTCCTCAGTGAAATTGAAAAAAAAAAATCCAAAACTCTTAGCAGCAGGCAAGCATCTAATAAGTAGACAATCTCTAAAAGAACAATTTTTCTATTTTCAGTTAGGCTGAAATTAGTCAATTCTATAGAGACAGGACAGAGTGAAAAAAACAGATAAGTATTCATACAAACATATGGATTGCTCGTGTGAGCTTTATTTCCTTAGGAAGTCAGGATAAAACATTTCAGTGATTAATACATAAACAGCAATTGCTCATACCCTGCAGATTTTCAGGAAATAACTGAAATCTGCAAGCAAATTTAACTGAGTCTGTAGCAGATAAAATTAACCAAAAGATGGAGATATAATTGCCTGAGTCTGTACACAAAGTCAAACAGAAAGATAAATGGCAGTTCCATTTTCCTGTTGATTGTTAAGGCAAATTAATTACCTGGGGTCATGGATTTTCTTCCAGAAACAGGAATGTGAATCTCAGAATCCAAGAGAGTTTGTAATAAGCAGAAAAGGAAACTGATTTCTCAAGAGAGATTGCCATCCAGACACAATACTCCTGGGCCAAATTTGCCATTTTTAGGGATTGTTTCACTCAAGTGTGAAGTTCCTGCATAGTGCTGCACCAGACTAGGGTAATATTATGTACTTAAAACTTTGACATAACTTTTTCAAAGGATCCAGCTCTGGATGGAGTTTCCCATTACATAAAGTAGATTGTTCAGAAAAAAATACGATCATGCTGTAATCCTTACAACATAGTGCTCAGTCTCAAGACAATTCAGTTATTTAACTAATGTCCTCCAATAGCCATGGTGTGCAGTACAGCAGGAATGATAGTTATTTCCTGCAGAGAGAGAGTGAGGCTGTGGGTGATGCCCCTGCAGCAGCAGAAAGGGTGGAATCTGGGAGATGGTGAAGCCCATGGCAGCTGGGAGGGACAGCTGGACTGCAAAACTGGGTGGACTGGAAAGAATGGAAAAAAACAGCTGCAAACAGCAGAAAACCAGCAGGCACCCAACAGGATGTGAGGAAGAATTACAATAAACTAGTTGAAAGCATGTGAGGAGACCAGCAGGCCTGATACTGACACTGCCAGCCAGAAGTGCTGGGAACGCTGCGATCCACAACACATGCTCACAGCAGTGCACCGTGGTGAATGGATTCTGGCCTGCCAGACAGGACTGCTCTAGTGCAGCAGGAACAGGTGCCAAAGAAAAGCAAACTGCTCACTTCTGGTAGTTTAAGAGCTACCCAGGCTCGCAGTTTTATGTAGGCTCTGGTGGATGCCACTTAGCTGTCACTCTGCCTTGAAGTTGTTCTGTGAGAGCCCTCAGAAACACACAGATGTACCTCTGCAACCTCTGTGTGCCACAGGCAGGGAGGCTCCCTTGTGAGAAACCAAAGCACAGGAACCTACCTGCAGTACCTGAGACCGGGAATGTCAATCTAGGGATGGGCTAGGTAGGTTTTTCCTGATTTATCAAATAATATCATTAGAAATCTGTCCTTCTTGAAAACAAAGAAACAAAACGTAAGGACAAAAGAGAAACACTGTATTAGACAAGAGTTAAAAATCAGAGTAGCAACTGTGACAGTCCCAAATGGGACGGTAATGGGTATAGAAAGGTCCAGCAATCATAGAGCTCAGAGGATAGAATGGATTTGGAAGGAAGATGGAAAAGGGCATTTTCAGATATATAGCAGATGCAACACAAAATATGGAAATGATAGAGTTAGATGTGTCAAACAGCCCTACACATGGGAAGAGGTAGAAGAAATTAGAATAGAAAAAGGACATTACAGAGACACGGAATGGGTAAGTGCAGGTCTTCTCTCTCCCTCCACTCCCGAAATCAGTCTTAAAGCTGCAGAACTCAATATTCAACACCAATGGAACAGATGATTTGAGATAGAAGCATCATAAAGTCACCCCAAGACAGTGCAGAAGAGAGGGAGATTTGAAAATCTTAACCCCCATCTGAGAAGCATGCATCAGAACATAAATTTATGTTTTTAATCAGCTTTTTTTTCCCTGTCAGTTGAAAACTAATGAAACCTAAGCAAGCAATTAGCTTTAGGTAGATCACAGGGTATCTGTAAATTCCTTTATGCCATCACTCCTTCACAGTGATGAAACATGATTTATGTGAAACATTTGCTGGAGAAATGCCATCAACATTAATAACACCATATAAACAGGAGAAAACAGCAGCTCCTGTGGCCTCCCTTCGCTTTTGTGCTCAGCAGCTCTGTAGTTGCAAAGGAGCTTTTTGAGCAATGTTAATTGTAACTCACAAATTGAATTTCTTTTTACCTTGAGTTCACAGCTGTTGTTTAGTTATTTTTCACTGTATTTGCATTCGAATAAACAGTCATTAATCCCTGTTTCCTTATCAAGAGCTGTTCTAATTAGGCTGTTCGAAAAGTTGAGTGAATCAATAGAGATAATTCTTTGCATTTATAAACAACAGGAAGTTTTCTACTGTAAAATCAGTTTCATTTTTATGGTCTGTTGGCTTATCACTTCTTAAATGTCAGCTAAACTCAGTGCCATTGGTATGTCATGATAAACAGCACTTACACAAGCAATCCTACTGAAGTTGGTGTGGTCATTTGACTATAAAACATTAATTAATTGAGGCAGAGATAAAAAAACATGAGTTTCTTCATTTGTCTGAAAAATACTAAAGACTACAGGTAGATAAGTAAGTTCCTGTTTTCTTTTCAGTAGATAGCAAACAAATTGAGTTGTATTTTCATCTGTAGTTTACCTCACAATCCCCTTCCATCCCTTACTGTAAAGCACTACAGTGAACAGTTCTTTGAGCAGGTTCTATAAGAATCTCTCACATTATAATAAACCACTAAACATAAACAGGGGGAACTCATACCTTGCAGACAGCAGCAAGCCCCACTAGTACTTTGTCATTCTGCTGGCATAGCAGAGTTTCATTTTCCTGTTTCACTAACAGACACAGGGCACATGCCATTACTAAATGACACAGCCCCAAGTGCTGTATTCCTTCGTCTGGGCACCACGACACATATAAAACACCCTGGCACAGTAGGCCTCATTGAGAATTTTGCTAGCTACCCCCAAACTTGCAAAGATGAGGAGAAGTCACAATGTCTCAATGTCTGTGCTGTCCTGGGATTTTGGTCATGAGGCAAATGGTAGGGACTTATTGTATGACCATATTTCAGTTGTGGTTCTAATAGTGGTATCTTTGTTTTCAGTATTGCTCTTAGACTTCAGCTGCATGAAATGCACTCCCAAATATGTCTACAACATTTTTTTTCTTTAAAATTAAAGCTGCAACTAAGTATAAAAGAAAGTGATGCCATCAGTTCAGATTTCCCCCAAATTCACCTAGCTTTTTCTCCTAATGAATAGAGGATGTCATTACTTTGCTGTGCTTTTGCAGGGATTAATTTCCCTTGCTGCATCCAACCCTTTCACTTCAGTAAATGCAGGCCATTTACCTTCCCACAAAGGTTCAATCTTGTCTTTAACATACCAAACTGAAGCCAAGCAATTTCTCAAAATAAACTTTAAAAATACTGTTACGCCTACACTAGTGTGCCAGAAGTTGTACAGGAAAATGATCTGTATAAGCAATAATAGATGGACTATTTCCGCTAGGTCTAACTCATCTTAATGACCATCTAAAATCTGTTATCATTTCTATGTATGAGAGTAGTTGATATTTCTAGTTTGGCAGTGCAGACTACATGGCTGATGATGGAGTGTATATGGAATATAACCACATTGAAGCAGCGCCTTTCACAAAGTTGAAGTTATTGAGAGTTTATTCTTAGACCTTTTTCATTCTCCCCCATCTTTAATGACAAAGGAATTAAAACCCCTCAACTTGCTTGCTATACCACATGTAGCCAACACATTACTACCATTGCTCTTCATAAAGGCTATACACAAAACGTGTGCTTCACTTCCCAAAATTCATCTTTAACTAACTACTCACAATACGTGAACTTCAGACATGAGAAAAGTATCAGTTTCCATTGGTCTTGACCCTCAGAAACATCCCATGCAAGTTTTACTCACACTGGGCTTAAGCATTTATTTCCTTTTTGCTTGGATACATCTGGCACAGATAAAGACACGGGAACAAAAAGCACGGCAGCAAGCAAATCTAATCTGCTACCAGTCTTCTTATGCTCCTGTACTTACACCTGACATCATGTAAACCCCAAAAATTTCTTTCTCCAGGCAAAAAAAAGTCTGGATAAATGCACGAGTCAATGCTTAGAGCAGCAAATAACAGCAATAGAACAGTGATGAAAAAACTGTTTGGGGAAATTAAACTGCGTGAAAAACCCCAGCCCCAAACACATAAAAGTGAGTTATTGCAGGGAGTATTTGCAACTGGATGGCAATCAACGCTATCAGCCAATTTTGGTTTTGTACTCTGAACAGCGATTCTCAAGCTCACGCAGTTTCTCCTCTCCTGAAGCTGTCCGTACCTGGGACCTGTGCTGAACGGAGCAGCTTTTTTTTCTTTGTCTCGTGAGAGGTCACGGACTGAAGCAATTTCACTAGTTTTGCCACTTCTTACGCTGTTAATGAACGATTGCCGGCTGCGAGCATTTAAAACAACTAACAAACAAAAGCCTCGACACTGGTCGAGAAGCCGCAACTTTTCCCTTTCCGCCCGCCTGACTTGAGGCGCTGCGGTCACGCCGGGGACACTCCGGAGGACCAAAAGGTGCTCCCGGAGGAGAGTCCCGCGGACCCCGCGAGGAGGGAACGGCCCCGGACTGCGGGAACGGCCGGACTGACAATGCCTGGCGGGACGCGCAGTCTCCCACCGGCTCGCCCAGCACGGACTACACTTCCCGTGAGGCGCCGCGGCAGAGCGCGGGCCGCGGTGTGCGTCAGCGGCGCGAGCAGCCAATCGCGGCGCGGCCGGGGCGAGCGCCGTCCGCCGCCAATCTTGTTTTCGCTGAGTCGAGGCGCTGGTGTTGTTGGCGGCGGCGCCATATTGGAAGGGACGAGCGCCCGCTCTCGAGCAGCCCCTGGGCGCGGGCCCGGCCGCCGCCATGCTGTACCTGGAGGACTATCTGGAGAGTGAGTGTGTACGCGGCGGGGTCGCCGGGCGGCCGGGCACGGCCGGTGCGGGGGAGCCAGGGGAAGCCGCGGCGAGGAGGCGGCGCTCCCCCTCCCCCACGGCTGCGAGTCACTGACTGGCTCCCCCCCTTCCTCCCCCTTCTCTCCCGCTCCCCCGTGTCCCCGCAGTGATCGAGCAGCTTCCCATGGATCTGCGCGACAGGTTCACCGAGATGCGCGAGATGGACCTGCAGGTGCAGAGTACGTGAGTCCCGCCCCCTCCGCCTCCGCCCGCCCCGCTCCGCCCCGCGGGCACCGGCCCCACCGCCGCGCCCCCGCCGCGCCCCCGCCGCAGGGCGGGAAGGCCGAGCGGAGAAGGAAGGAAAGAAGGAGGCGAAGCGGCGCCGCTCCGGCCCGCGGCAGCAGCTCCGCCTGCTCCCCCGCGCTGCCCCGGGGCGGTCGCGCCCCATCCCCGACCCGGCTCTCCAGCACGGCCGCTCGGGCCTGCGGCCGTCTCGTCGTCTCCCGCGGGCGAAGGCTCTGCCGAGCCGCCGCGACGAGGCGAGGGGCGGAGCGCACGCCCCTGGCGCTGGCGCTGCAGCCCCCGCCCCGCCTCAAGCCCTCGCCCGCCGGGCCTCGGCGCAGGGAGGGCTTTGGCGGAGCTACGATCCTGGGCTTGTGCTGTTCCCAAAGGCATTTTCGGTGGCACGTCCCAAACTCTTTAGATTTTTGATCCCTAAGAGCAGTGGTGGTGGTTTGGAAACGTGAGTTATGTCCCACTCCTTCCAGTAGGCAGCGGCATGCTCTCCGTGAAACTTTCCAGCCAGCTCCCTGATAAAAGTATATGGGAAGGTGCCATTTGCTTGCCCTAGCTGACATGCACCAAATTCACTTTAATAAATATACTTTCGGTTTTATACAAATTAAATTTTATATAAATGTCTACTTTTGTATAAATATACGATAATATACAAAATATAAGTATGCTTCAGGTTTCTTTGTAGACCACTTTGTATCTCACTGCTTATATCCTGATGTAATGCATTGCCTTAGGCTGTTTTCAGGATTCATTGCCATTTCATCTTCTAATGCAGTCTGGTCTGGGACTTAGGTGTCCTGTAACACCCTGGATAGCTGCTGTGGTCATTTAACACACAATTAATACGGTTATCTATAACTGTGATCCAAAAGTATTCATTAATGAAACTGCTACTGCACGAAGGGTGAGAGCAGTCATGAACATGGAAGGGCCAGGCTATAAAGGGGTGTGAGAGAAAGAGCAGAGATTGAAATAACAAGGGAGTATTGTATAGGAATACAAAATGTGTGGCATTAAGTGGGAACAGTTCTATAATACTTTGAAGTGGTTTCTGTTGGATATTTACTTTAGTGAGCCCAGCAGGTCTGTTTAACAGGTATTATGGACACATGTAGAACTGTCTGTAGGATTTATATATCTATATATATTATGATCTAAATGTTGTCTTGGGTTCAGTGCTTAAAGTTGGAGGAGCAGTCATAGCTCCTAATGGGAGATAACAATTCTGAAGTCACTATCACCAGGGAGCATCATGAGAAGGAGTGAGCAGCTCCCTGACTTGGATAGTTTGGAATAAGTTCATAAATTTTACTTCTGTTCCATAAGAAGGCAAAGAAGATAGTATGGTTTTTTTTTTAGGTGTGTGTGTGAGAGCTGAGGCAGCTAGCAATGCCAAGACAGCAGACTGTAATTTCCTCTGCTTTAACTGAAAATTGCAAATAACACTCTATGTTGTATTACTAGAAGTAGTAAATGACAGTGGACCAACCTCAGGTGTACAGAAAGTTTCTTTTAGACCTTGGTATTTCTGTAATTCTTGTCCAATGATTGGCAGGGTATCCAAAGACATTTATGAAACTTCTGGACTAGCACCTCTTCAGCATCACTTGCCCAGTTGCCTGATGAACACTACAAATCTGGAGGTTGTTTGGTGTCTCAGAAGTACTTGAAAACAGTACTTTGATGTTGTCCCACAAATCTACATGATTTGTAATTCAGAGATATCTCTGCAGCTCTGCTTTAGTGTCATTGTTGACTTTGTATTTTGTTCTGTTTGGACCACACTGACTCCTAATGAGGCAGGTTCTGCTGTTTGTAGTTGTAATCAAAAATAAGCCAGGTCTGTCTGCTGTATATTCTGGTAAGATTGCTGTGGTAAAAAGCAAAGATCATTTGAGTTGGGACTTGATTCTTGGGCTTTAACTGAGCTGCACATGAAGCATAAAATGTGTTTCTCTGTTTAAGTTAAAATCATGGATTATCAGGTTTTCATGGTAAAACATCAACATCTGGAAAAAAAGACTGTTCTGACAGAAGTTTTGGCACCTCTCTTGGGAAATACGATCTAAGAAATTGGTATCTCAGAATATAATATCTTGAGAAAAAAATGGCTGAACTTGAGTGCAGCAGAGAGAACTTTCCATATAACTTGATAGATCTGACCTGCACTTGCCTTTGCCTTTTCTGCTCTTTCAGAAGAGACCAAGGTTTTAGAAATTTTCCCCTAGGCAGTTTCACACTGACTGATAATATGTCCTCAATAGAAAGTGAAGAGGGATGATACTTTTTATAATTTTTTCTTTATGGAGCCACTAGAATAACTAACACTTAAGGTGTTTGTGTTCACAGGATAGGAGACAAAACATTTTGTCTGTTGGCTTTTTTGCCCAAATTAGAGTCATTTGGTTAAAGAACAAAGATTTTAGAAGCTTCCATATAAAGTGTGTGCTTGTTGCCTGCCTCTCAGGCTTCTTAACCTTCTCTATGTGGTGAAAGTGAAAAGTATTAATTTTCAGGTTATCCCACTTTAGCCTGTTTCACTCCAAAACTATTTGACTACTTTGTTCGTCTGGGTATAAATAAAGTTGATGTGAACTTACTACTGTGGACTGTTTTGGCTTGGGATTAGTGGTGCTCTCTCCAGTCAATTGTTAGGTTCCTGTTGGGTTTGATGCTGAATGTCCCCAGCATAGGGAAGACTGATGAGTATTTTTGATCGTTTAGTAGGAATAATTTTTGTTTATTCGTGTAAACAGTTTTAGCTGTGAATTTTCACAGAGTTGAGAAGACCCTTGGCCTCTTGGATTTTAAGAGTAAATCATACTTAGGGATTCATGAGGTTCTTGAACTAATAAATTAATTTGCATTTTGTTTTGGCAAGATGTGATCCAGTTTTAATGGTGGTTTCTGCAAAGTTTCTTAGGTGTTTTGCACCCAGAGGCTGAAGTTTGTAGGTGATTTATGCACTGTCACATTTAATTTAAAACTGATAGGTGGGCAATGTCACTGAGAATGCTGGGGATAAAAACTCAATACTTTCATCTATCCTGACACTAGCAAGGCTGTCCAAGCTAGTTTGACTGAGGTAGCTGTGTGTTTTTGGAAATGTGCAAGCTGTTGAGTTCACAAGTGGCCAGCTGTTGAAATAGTAAACTCAGTGGGAAAAGGGTGGAGGTGAAGGGGAAGGGAATCCCTGTTCCTGTCTCAATAAACAATGAAAAAAACTTGTGGTTGACATTCTCCTTTCTAGAGATAGTTAGTGTTAGAAAATGGGTGGTTTAATTTTTTCCTTCTTATTATATTTCTCACCTTCATGAAAGTGAGAGAATCCTCTCGAATTAATACTTCGTCAGTGCATTTACTCCTCTGGGGGTGGAGGGAATAATTTGTGAGTGCTTTCAATTTGCCCAGACCCTTCCTAGCAAACAGTGGAGAGGCCCTGGACTTAAAGGCAGTGACTTTGCTCTTCAGTTGGTCTACCTTTTTGAGACACTAATTTTTTTTCCAATTATTTGGTTTTGTATTTGACTGTTTCTCTTAGGAGAACATTTTGTTTCCTGCTCAGTTTGTAACTGGCTAGAATGTTCCAAAGTCAGCAGTCTAGAGCCCTGGGTGAGGAGTTTGGGTCGTGCTTTAAGTCACTACCACTGCTCTTAGGGACAAAAAACCTTTAGAACTTGGAGTCCTGCCTGTCCCATGCTGGAGAGCACAAGAACCTTGATGAGAATCCTACCAGAATGCAATTCTGCTTCTTGGAAATTAAGGTAAATATTTCCCTCCGCTGTCAACTGTTGCTTGGTTGTTTTGGTTTTTTCTTTTTTTTCCCTCTCTAATAGTTTGCACCTCAGTCCTGTCAACTTTGTTTGAGAAAAAAGTTTCCCCTTATTTTCTAACGTTTATGTACATGAGAAGATAACATTTGTCTCAATCTTTTCCTATGCTACAGATGCAATGGATCAGCTTGAGCAGAGGGTAAATGAATTTTTTATGAATGCAAAGAAAAACAAACCTGAATGGAGAGAAGAACAAATGACATCAATCAAAAAAGTAAGAATATCACAAGAGTGGGTCAGATTTTTCTTTTGCAAACTAAGACAACCTTAGGAAAAAATAATTTATGATTGATGGGAGATTTAAGTGCTCAGAACTGTGCTTTCCCTTGGGCTTTCATAAAGGTGGATGGAACTACCTTGGAGGAGAAAAGTGAGTGAAAGGTTTCTTTGATCAAGAAATTCTGTCAAGTTTTACTAAGCACTTGCTAGCATTTAAAACAATATAATCCTGAAATGGTGAGGAAGCCTGGTACTAAATTTTGAACTCAGATTTTTTTTTTTTTTTTGTTTCTGTTTGTGTGACATGAAGTTGCCCAAGTTATTTTGCTTTTAGAGGCTATTTTTCAAGCTTAGATTCAGCACTTCCTGTGATTTTTCTGCCTATGTTCTTCTTCACATTATACATATAATCTATGTAGCTTGAGAGAGGGAGGAGTAGGAACATGAATAGAAATGTGCTCTGTGTTATCCTATATTTGAGCATTGGTGGTGGTATTTGTAGTAATGTAGTCCATCATTTTGTCAGGAGAAACGCCTTTGTAGTCTCCTACAGGGGCTACTTCAACCCCTAATTTGGGTAGGGCTTGTTTTCTTGTTTAATTAATGCAAATAGATTTTTAAATTCTAAAAAGGAAAAAGGTGAGAGCTCTGACTTCACTAGAATAAAGGAAAAATTTGCTTTTGACTTTAGTTGAATAAAAATTTCAAGTAGTTTCTGCATAAGATACTATACAGTGGAATTAAAAGCTGAGAATTAAAAGGCAGCAAAATCCATTCAAATCTAAAGTAAAAGCAATTAAAAGTATACCTTTAAAAAATGTTTTGTCTGTGCATTTTCATTGGTTAGAGGACACTTTTGGATTGCTTTAGTCAAATTATTTAGAATGCACTAATGAGTTAGAGAAGCTTATTTTAAACTAATTTAAGTGATATACAATATTTTCTCAGTTTAACTAGAGTGCTAGAAAGGCCTCCCCACAGAGTACTCAGCATAATTTTGAAGAGCAGTAGGATTTGTGGTGGCCCTGAAGTAAAAGACACAATCTCATTTTACATCCATAACATGATGCTGTGTAATATAAAATAAATCCAAGATTGTTTCATTTCTTGTAGCATTTCTTGCAGAAATCTAGGTATCACTCTAGTTGGAAGTGTCCCTATCTTGTAATTTGGCTTCTTCCAACACAGAGAAAATAAATTGATATATATTTCAGATGATGGTTGTTCACAGTAAAATTTCAGTCTTTCTGAAAACTGACTTAAAATTGTCCTTTTGACTTATATTTTGTGCTTCCTAACAGTATCTTAAACTTACTGAAATTAATTCCGTTACATTCATAATTAAAAAAAAGTATTTTCAAACAGGATTATTATAAGGCTTTGGAAGATGCAGATGAAAAAGTGCAACTGGCTAATCAAATATATGATCTGGTAAGTGGACACAAGACTTGTGGTAAATTACCTAAGTTTATGCCCTGGGAAGTTCTAAGTATTTTGATAATCAGTGCTGCCATGCTACCTGTACTTTTATGTAATCTACATACAGATGTTTTGCTGGTGGAAGAAACAGTTAATATTTTATTGACTTCTAAGAATTTCAGGTTTTTGGGTAGTGTGACTTAAGTATAAAGCAGAAAGAGTATTAAAGAGTATAAAATCATAAGGTTTAAAGTATGGTTTTGGCCTGTTTAGGAGACTGGTTGAGAGAATCCCTTGGGATGCAGTGTTGAGGAGTCCTGGAAGGCTAGACATTCTTCAAGAAGGAAATCTTAAATGTGTCTTAAATATTAAATGGATGAACAGCTCATCCCCATGTGCCAAAAGAGAAGCCAGCAGGGAAGAAGAGCAGCCTGGCTAAATACAGAGCTTTGGCTTCAGCCTGGGGAAGAAAAGTATATCACCTTGGGAAGAACGGGCAGGAAGCTTGAGAGGGCTACAAGGATTTTATGAGGTTATGTGGGCAGATCATTAGAAGGGCCAAAGCCCAAGTAAAATTTTTATCTGGTTACTGCAATGAAAGAGGAATATATTTTTAAAAATATATCAGCAATAATAGAAGGGCTGTGGAAAATCTCCATCCTTTACTGGATACAGAGCTGAACATAGTGATGGAGGATGAAGAAAAGGCAGAAGTACTTCATTGCCACAATATTTAATAACAAGACCAGTTGTTCTCAGGGTACTCAGCCCCTTGAGCTGGAAGAAGTGGGTGGGGAGCTTAATGAAGTCACTGTAATTCGAGGGAGGTCAGCAACCTGCTGTGCCACTTAGACACTCACAAGTCTAGGGCTGTGATGGGATCCACCATACAGCACTAGGGGAGATGGTGGAAGAGGTCACTGAGCCACTTTTGGGTGTTTACCAGAGGTCTGAATTGACTGGAAATCAGGAAATGTAATGCCCATGTACAAGAAGGATCAGAAAGAGCATCTAGGGAAGTAAGGGCCTGTCAGCCTGACTTCAGTCGTGGGGAAGGTCATGGAGCAGATCATCCTGAGTGTCATGACATAGCACAAGCAGGACAACCAGGGGATCAGGCCCAGGTAGCATGGGTTTAGAAAAGACAGTTCTTATTTGACTGACCTGATCTTCAAGGATGAAGTGACCTGCTTAGCATGTGAGGGAAAGGCTGTGAATGTTGCCTACCTGGACTTTAGTAAAGCCTTTGACACTGTTTCCTACAGCATACTCCTGGAGAAACTGGCTACTCATGCCTTGGCCAGGTGCACCATTCATTGGGTAAAAAATTGGATGGATGGCCAGACCCAGAGAGGAGTGGCATGTGATTTAAAGTATAAAGTTTATTTATTTTACATTCCTCAAGAAAACAGAACCTGCAAGTCAGATTACACTCAAATATAAAAGACATAAAACAACTCCTTTAGTTTCACTACAACTGACCAAAAGTTTATTCTAGAAGTTGGAACTTCTCCTTTGCTTAGCTGGTAACTGGATAAATCCCCCAGTTTTCAATAAAGACAGGTAAATTTTGTTGTATGATTACAGATGCAGAAAGCATTTGGAATGTAGTGTTTCTTTTCATGATAGTGAGTTGAACATTTTTTTGGTTAATTATTTTAATACCCAAGAGCACGTCATAGTTTGCTGAAACGCACAGGAGTCTCCACTTTCAGTTAAGACTCAGTACACACCAAATTTGCTGGTGTTTATAAGTGGCACACAAATTGCACACAGGTTTCTGTTCAGAACTTGTGATTTCCTCAAAGCAGCCCAATTTCTACTGAAGTCCATGTTGTGTACTGTTCTTCTTCTTCCCTTTTGTGTTTGCATAACCAGAGCACCTCCAAGTCTTCTTCATCTTTATTTCTGAAGTGTCTTGGAGCTCTGCCTATGCTATTTTGGTGTTAACAGCAGTGTATTTGCTGAGTGAGGGAAGTGAAGGTGACCAAAAAGTTTGCTTCTGTGCATTATTGTGCTTAGGGATGTGTGGCACAAATTTGCTGGAAGGGAAATACTTAGCAAGCCTGAGATTGAGGATGTAGATATTCATGTTCCAGAAATGGATACTATTTATTTTTGCTTTATCTACCAAACAGGTAGATCGTCATTTGAGAAAATTGGACCAGGAACTCGCTAAATTTAAAATGGAACTTGAAGCAGATAATGCTGGAATTACAGAAATATTAGAGAGACGTAAGTATGCATGATTTTCTTTAAGAACTTGACAGACTCTCTGTCAATTTTCAAAATTAAAGTATCATACACTAGTTAGTGGCTGCCAGTATTTTCACCTGTGTTTTAACCCACTAATAATCAGTGATTCTCAACTTTTAGTTTCAACTTCAATTTATACCAGTGAAATCAAAATACTGATGAATGAGCTGAGTAATAGAATAATTTTTGCACACAACTGTTGTCCTTGTGAGTTACTACAGTAAGATACATGATTCTTTAAACCAGTTTTTAATGATTGTAGATATTAAGCCAAGTACTTTGGTCTAAGCATACCACCCACCCAGTTTCAAGGGTACCGTTTCTTCCTTGAACTGATTGTCACCAAACTAAAGAGGGTCATTATTTTAGTTTTCCATATACTTGGGGTTTTTCTTTTTTTAAAGGGGTGAGAATGGTTTGTTCTATAATGGGCCAGTGAAGGAAAAGCATTTTAGGTAAAAAACCTGCATGTTAAATGCAACCATACTGGTACTCAGAATGTAAATAAAAATATGAAGTTACAGCTTTTTTGCCAGCTTGCTGGAGAAGAATCTGGCTTATCAGCATTTAGACATCAAATTCAAATGCAGTTGTGATAAATTTACAAGTTGATTTAGCTGCTATGATTATGGAGGCAGTGGCTGTCCTCATAGCCAAAGATAGTGAAAATTGACTTAAGTCACTTAGGGATTTTAGGAATAAGTATTCTTTCTTGGAACTTCTTGTGACTGTATTGTGTAAGTTGGGAGTTTGGGTAGTTGTAATTGCTATTATAAATAACAGGTGCACAAAAAGGAAACTCTAAATTAAATGGTATTATTTGGTTAGCAATTACAGAAAAGGACAAGTTTATTTTACTTTCAATCCCAGCTGGTTTTAGGATGTGATGCTACCTTCTGTTGAGCCATGTTTGGAGAGGTTGCTAGATAGGATTTCAGTAATTCAAAACAGAGAAGTACTAGACTGCATGTTGCATCTTTAAGGTCTGTTTGGTTTGAGAGTTCTGTTTCCTTGCTTGTTTTTAAATAAAGCTAAAAGTAGAAGACTCTTAATATTTTTAGCTTTCAGAGTAAATACATAAGGTTGATGTCCCGCCAGAGGGCAGCCTTTGGACAAGTTCATAATGTGATTGAAGTTCCCTCAGCCAAAATAGCTCCTTATGCTTTGATCCTCTTCTAGAATAATTATATTTAAACTTTTGTAATACTTATGTATTACTCATATACTCAAGTATGTCAGTGCTTTTTGAAAACACTGGAAGAGGTAAAAAAATGCTGAAGCTACAGATTTTGAGAAATGAATGTGAAATGCTTTCTTGTTTTGTCTTCTGTTATAATATAAGTTGGTAGGTATTGCAACTACTTCAAAATCTTTGTTAGAAATTTACACACAAAATATTGTATATTGTTCTAAATTTATAGTCAAAGTCTCTCCTGTGCTGTGACTTTTTAGCTTCATCTTACAAGAAATTTTATTCTTAGACATAGACTTGGATTTATGCTCATCTGACTTTTTCCTTTTTTGGGGGGAGGATAGGGGTGGGGTTTGTTGTTGTTTTGTTGGTTTTGTGGGGGTTTTTGTTTCGTTTTGGGTTTTTTGTATTGTTTCTCTGTGTCTTTTGAATATTAAGAAAATCTGGATGATGATCTGCAGCCCTTCCTTTTGAATGTTAAATCATCTTGAAAGATGAAACTGCTGTTTCTTGAGTTTTGACTGAATGCGACAAGGTGGACTCAGTGGGACAAGATCCCTTGTTTGTACAGTTTACATTGTTCACTCTTTAGTTCATATTGGTGTAGATTGTCATTACTTTTGGTGCAGCCATTCTGCAACTCCTTTCAGTAAGTGGCATGTTGAGGGCAATGCTGTTGGTTCTTCTTGGTTCTTATTTGCCTTGATTTTAAGTTCTTGATTTCAACAGTTGGACAGTAGCAGTCACCAATTTTTATTTGAGAACTAATTTCACTGGCTCCTGGTTGCATTGTAGAAAGGGTTTTCAACTCTAGAAAAACTTTTTCCGATTAAAGTACATATAACTGCATAGTGATTTGGTTAATATTTTAAAGATTCCTTTAGTATGTAAAAGTTAAAACAGTGCCAACTCTCAATTTTCATGTCCTTCTTACCTCCCTCTTAGGGTCTCTGGAGCTGGATACACCTGCACAGCCTGTGAATAACCATCACTCCCATTCTCACACTCCAGTAGAGAGTAAGTATTTGAAACTTACAAAAATGGCCACTTTTTATGTTTCCTTTGTTTCTTTTGTTGAGTAGTATCAGGAAAAAGATGGTTCAGAACTTCTCTACCTCCATCATTGCAGGGAGAAAACAAAACATAATAAATGCTAATAATGTCTTTAAAGAAGAAGTGCAAGAATGAAATAGGCTTTGCTGGTGGGAATTAGTTGAAAGTGCTAGCATAATTTTACTTGCAAGCTGAATAGATTTTACACTTAAGTAACCTTCATTTATTTCATTTAGAAAGGAAGCACAATCCATCTTCTCACCATAGTACAACAGATCATGTTCCTGAAAAGAAGTTTAAATCTGAAGCTCTTCTATCTACCCTGACTTCAGATGCTTCTAAAGAAAATACACCAGGTAATCCTAATTGTCTTTCATTTCATTGCTTTTTAATCAGAAGAGGAGAAACTTAATTATATTTATGAGTTAGTCTTCTGAAATTACAGAATCATGGAATAGGTAAGGTTGGAACAGACCCCAGTGGGTCATCTGGTGCAGCCTCCCTGCTCAAGCAGGGTCATCCTAGAGTGCCTTGCAAAGGATTGTGTACAGACAGTTCTTGAATATCTCCAGTGAGGGAGACTCCACAGCCTCTCTGGGCAGCCTGTTTCTGTGCTACCTGTCCTGTGTGTGGCCACCTGCACAGTAAAGAAGTTCTTCCTTATATTCAGTTGGAACTTCCTGTGCATCAGGTTCTCCCCTTTGCCATTTGTCCTACTACTTGGCACCCCAAGCAGAGCATGGTTCCATCCCCTTGACACCCTCCCTTCAGATGCTCATAAACAGTGATGTTGTCTCTTCTCAAGGCTGAACAGGCTCTGCTCCCTCAGCCTTTACTCATAAGTGAGGTGCTCCAGTACCTTCATCATCTTTTACTCCACGGAACCTATTCCAGGAACTCCATTTCTCTTGTACTGAGGAGCCCAGAACTGGGCACAGCACTCCAGACACAGTTTGCTAGGGTTGAGTAGAGGGTCAGGATCACCTCCCTCAACCTGCTGGCAATGCCCTTTCTAATGTACCCCAGACACCATTAGCCTTCTTAGCCCCCAGGGCACACTGCTGGCTCAGGGACAGTTTGTTGTCCACCAAGACCCTGAGGTCCTTCTCCACAGGGTGGCTTTTCAGCAGGTCAGCCCACAGGTGGTGCTGTTGCATGGGGTTATTACTCTCCAGGTGCACTGCACTTCCTTTTGTGGAGTTTCTAGACCCTGTGGCATGGATAATGATGTGGGGTCTGCCATTCAGCCAGTCCTCAACCAGAGGCTGATACCTCTTTCCCTGGGATTTTCAGTCTCTTGAAACATGAGAAATTGCAGGCATTCTTACTCATCTTGTCCATGTTGTCCATGAAGTGTGTCTGCTTTGTTGTCATTTCACAGCTGTAGGATGGCTGTTTCTTTTTATTTACACTTTGAGGAAAATAACAGTATGGTTTCATTCAGCTAGTAGTAGAAATATAAGAGATCAATGCATTATTTTCAGAAAAAAATGGATACAACAGTTTCCAAAGTAAGGGAAAAGAATTTTCACACCTTTTTTGTGAGTGTTGGTCCAAAATTAAAATTCTTTCATGTGTTGTCTATGTCAAAAGAGGAGTCTTTCTGAGTAGTGACCAAAAAATGTAAACTTTTCTTCCTATTCTCAATATCAAGGTGTTTCTTAACTCCTTAACTCCTATAGTGAAAATAAGACTAAGGAGTTAGAGTAAGTCATCTACCTTGTTTTGGAGTTCAGTAGTGTTTGTCAGTTTTTAGTAGTTTTAGTCATGTCTATTTCAATTTTCTTTTGAAGAAACTTCACATGAGCCTGCAAATAAAATGTAGCTATATCTGAGCAGCTGTCAGTCTGCAGATGACCCTGGAAATTGTGTTGCATTAAAACTAATCTGTAGTTTTTAGAGTTAAGATTGTTGAAATTTTTACCTCAGAAACAGTATAGGTGCATAATCATTCTTACCCTCTTCTTGATGATTATAGTACAGAATAGAGATTATATAGAGAATTGTTTCAATATAGGCATAGGGTATAGCAGTTAAATTTGTTCTTTAGTAGCTGAGTATTATAGTGAGAGCCGTCTTTATAAAAGGACTCCTTGCATATGAGGATAGATAGGGAATAAACTTCTTTTTTTCCCCCCCATAAACAAATACTGGCTGTGTCTAATTCTAAAACCTTTTTTCCAAATGATTAGACTACTCTGATGCATAAATGGAGTTCCTACTCTTTCACCGGTTGTCATATAACTCTTCTTAAAATGCAAAGGAATTTAGTTTCATTTTGAATTTCATAAATGTGTTCTATTCATCAAGGGTGTCGAAACAGTAATTCATCATCCTCTTCAAACAATGCATACAATACAAACTCTTCTCAACCATTGGCATCATATAACCTGGGCTCATTATCTTCAGGATCTGGAGCCGGTGCAATTACCATGGCAGCAGCTCAAGCAGTGCAAGCCACGGCACAGGTAATGTCAAAATATTCTTGTCATTCTGCCATCCTCTTAAGATTAAGAAGAAAGGCTAGTGACTGCTTTTTGTTTGTTTGTTTTTGGTTTTGTTTGGTTTTGTTTTTTTTTTTTTAATCTGAGTTCCGATGATCACTTTCAACTGCTGTGATTCAGTTCTTATATTAGAATTTTATTAATATGCAACAATTTCATCCTGTATAACTTGCCTAAAGGGACTGTTTGTTTTCTGACTTCTCCTGGATGATACTCTCACACATTTAACTGCCTTTAGTAGATAATTTCGTTAACAAGGTAACGAGTGAACCTGTGCATATCATTAGCAGACAGCAGCCTTATGTAGGAGCTTTCCTGTGTGATCTGATACAATATCAGTATTCCTTTCAGATGAAGGAGGGAAGACGAACATCCAGTCTAAAAGCCAGCTATGAAGCATTTAAGAACAATGATTTTCAGCTTGGAAGAGAATTTTCATTGTCCAGAGATTCAGGTGGATATTCGTCATCAGCTCTGGCATCTACGTTAACTCAGACATTAAGTTCATCAACCTCAGATTCACGAAGTGGCAGAAAAAGCAAGTAGGTTTTCTTACTTGTTGACTACAATTATAGCTCTTAAGACAGCTGAGCTTTCTTTTAAAAGGTCATGGGCCATATGAGAAATACATTGTATTTAATGTCTGTGGGTGGGAATCAGCAGAAGGTAGCTATTGCCTGTTGGCCCTTTTTTGTTCAGGGCTGTGTTCTTCAGTCTCCCCCTTCTTTTTCTTTAAGGAAACTCACTCCGTTGATTTGCTTTCTTATCTGTGAGACAATTGTCTTCCCTCATTTTTCCGTGTTTTGGAGAGATTAGATCCAACAGCAAATGTTGGGAATTGCTGTGAAATGGTTTGTAGATGGTTTTGAAATAATTTGGAGATCTGCTTGATGCCAGTTCAAGTAAACATGACGCTTTCTAATGACTGACCATCTAGAACAGGGAACAAATTTTATTTCTGATTGAAATGAAGTTTTAAAGTGTTTTTAACAACACAATGTCACAACACATTCAACAATCAGAACTTGTTCTTGAAAGAATTTGTCTGAAAATGCCCGTCCTTTTAAATTGACTTGAGTGTTTTTTTCTTCATTCAAATTTGTGTGTGTTCACAATTCAGTTTATAATGCTGTTTTAGAAGCATTTTTCATCTATGAATATCTTGGGTGTCAGGTCTGACCTATAAGCAAATGCAGAGAAGTTTTATTCTGGCACCATTCCTATGGAGTGATTGCTGATGCTTGAGTGGAGATTAACAGAGAAGAATCGGTCATTTTCAAAACAGTTATCTATTGTACATGGCATATGACATTATTTATATGTAAATTCCTGTTTTAGTAGTAACATAATTTTTATAAGGACTTGACACCAAGGCTTTTGATGGAAAACTTTGTGAAGAAAAGCATTTGTTAAAGCCACTTGACAGTTTAGAGCTATTAAATTCCATTGATTAGAACAGCATGTCTTGCACTTGTAAGCTGGTATGACTTGTTTCCTTTACCAGGAGCATTCAGTGGGTGCATTCCAGTGTTTGCAGTGGTTGAATAAAATGTGATAGTGAATGATAGCTTTGTGATTTACATACTGCAGTATTTCAGAGTCAACCAAGTACTTGTTTAGTGATTCCTTCACTTGGTAGGAAGTAAATAATGTATGTTATTTTTTTCCCTTTTTTTTACTCTTCCTCAGAAACAACAACAAATCGTCAAGTCAGCAGTCCTCCTCCTCATCATCTTCTTCCTCTCTATCATCATGTTCTTCTTCATCTGCACTGGCACAAGAACTGTCTCAGCAAACAGCAGTAATACCAGAGTCTGATTCTAATAGCCAGGTTGATTGGACCTATGATCCAAATGAGCCACGTTACTGTATTTGTAATCAGGTAAGGATGGCCCCCAAACTGAAATACAACTACAGCTGCTGTTTTGATGTAGCTGAACTTCCTTCTCTGAATGCTAATTTTGAAAAAAACTGTACTTTTACTATTGAACTTCTGATCTGTATTTATTTACTTTCTGGTGATGTAAATAATGAACTATTGAAGCTAAATATAGTCAAATTTTTAGTGATGTGATATCCTTGGAGAGTTTTAAATTGGTAATGGGGACTTCAGGCATAATTAAATTAAAAAATTCAGGGGGTTCACAGTGAATTTAGTTTTTTATGTAATCTAGAATATGCAGATGTATCTTCTTTTGCACAAATGATTTTTGAAAACCAATTCACTATGAACATGATGGTGTTTAGGTTTTTGTGTAACAAAAGTAAAATTAAAGTGTTGTTACTGCTATTAATGGAAAAGCTCCTCAGAGGAAGAAATTTGAATGTTGGCCCTTTCAAAGTATTAATTGCTAAGGGTTTTTTTTTCTTATTTTACTAGGTGTCCTATGGTGAAATGGTAGGCTGTGATAACCAAGATGTAAGTAACAAAGATCAAAAGGTTCATGAGAGGCTTGTGCATATAACTATTGCTTGTAGGAGTTGCTTTTTTTTAGAGTTTGCTTTTGCATAAAGTTTTCTATAGTAAAGTGCATATGATTTGAACCTTCCTTCAGGAAACTTCTCATCTCTCCAAACACAGCTCAGGGTCTTTTAGAAACCTTCAGCTTTTGCTAGGTTGAAAAATGCCCTGCTTCAAAATATCCTTGATTTCTGTGAATTTACAGCTGTTTCATTACTAATAACAGTTGTCCTTTAAAAATAAAAAAAAGTTTTCAAAGAACAGTTGAATATAATAATGTATTTACTGAGATAACCACATTTAAACAGAAGTGAATTAATTAACAGAAGTGAATAAGATTACTTTGTCAAACTAAGTATTTCAAGGCACAACATACTTATTTTGCTCTGTAATGTGAGTACATCTATGACTACTAGAATTAGTATCATTTTTCTTAGTGTACTGAGTGTATGTTGCAGATCCTTCCTTCTCCTTGTTTTGTCCAGTGACTTGTGTAAAATGCAGAATCTATGGATTCACTCACGTTTCATTTTCATAGAATTGTAGTTGTGATAGGCATTTTGAAAAAAAGCCCAAGTCCCGAACCCTCTGTTTTTAACTCTCTTTGTAGTGCCCTATTGAGTGGTTCCACTATGGATGTGTTGGACTGACAGAAGCACCGAAAGGGAAGTGGTACTGTCCACAGTGTACAGCTGCAATGAAGAGAAGAGGCAGTAGACATAAATAAGTTCCTTCATCTGGAAAAAATTGCATACTAAAGGTTTTATAAAGGACTTGGGAGGAGAGGGGCAACTCTCACCACACTTCCTTGCAACCACTGAAGAGTAACATAGCAATCATAGAATGGTATGGTTGTAAAGATCTTCTAGTTCCAGTCCCCAGTCATAAGATCTTCAACTATTGGTTTTGCTAAGTTGTGTTTTAATATTGTAGGTAAATTATTTACGCACCTTGATGTGCTACAGATACTATTCCAGTGAGCCTTGGATTGTTCCAGTGGCCAACATACGCAGACATTTGTACTATCAAACCATTTTCTCTAAGCAGTGGGCATTCTACAATTACTCAATCTTCCAAAAATTCAAATAAGTCAGGATTTTAAATGTATGTTTTATATACAACAGATATATTCTGCTGCATGTACTGTACTCAAGAGCTGTTATGTAACACTATGTATATTAATAGTGCAAAAAGTCAGTGCTTCTGAAAGGAAAAAGAGACAGTGGTTTTTAAAATGCCTTTATAGCTTTGGTTCTTTATGAAACTTAATTCAGCAGGCTGAAGAAAATGGTTCTTGTATACAGCGGGCTGTTGTCCTTTAGGATACTTGAGTATGTAAAAACAAAAAAAATGCTGTAGAATAAAACAAACTTGTGCCATTAGTCTTTATATGTTTCTGCTCCAAGAAGGCAGGGGCCATAAGAAGAAAAAAAGGTGTTAAAGTGACAATAAATTTTTATACCAAATGTGTTTATTTTTTTGTGCAAGTAATCCTTTAAATTTGAATTGTATTAGGTGTAAAATAAAAGAACCTCAACTCCTCAGATTAATGTTTTCTGTACATTTGTCAAAAAAAGTCTGTCGATGAAATGGTTTCACAAACAGATTTCCTTTTCCTGTGGCTCTTTAATGCAGCAGCTCTGAACGGAAAGATGGGGTTTATGCCTGTTTGTTCCCTTCCTCTTTCTTTCCACTACTAAAAAAAATATGCTTTCCCTTTGGAATAAAGATTTTACTTCAGCCATGGTTTGGGCTGAAAGACTGGCTGTCATGTGGTAGCTTTCCAGACCCATGAAGAGAAGAGAGGGAGAGAAGCAGTGTTCCATTGCATGACCATGCAAGTAGTGTCAAGGGAATAAAAACAGATAGGTCCATTAGTAATAGGAGTATGTGCAGAGAGTGAGACTAGACTTCTGTCACTGCATGTTTTTTCAAAATGAAAAAAGTAAGCATTGAAAGTCCGTGAACTAAACCAAAGTAGACATGTAAGAAGGAAAATGTGGTTATGGATAATAAGTAGACTTTGGCAAAATAATAGGATAGATGTTGGTGAAAATAAACAGCAAGGAGCTGTTAACTAAGTTCTTTAAACTGGGAACTCAACCCACTGTGTATATATTTCTGTGGAAATCTCAGTCTAAAAAAAACCACTTGAAGACTAGAATATCTGGTTTGAAGTGAGGCTGTTGAGACAGGGGAGATAACAAAGTGTTTGTTCTGTGGGAAACTGGTGCCACATTATAAATTGAAATTAAATAAGCAGTGAGTAATCTAGATCCTTCCACTTAATGTCTGTCCCAAGGGCTATGAACTAAGTCCCTTGAGAATTAAGATTGTGTACAGTAAAATCTCTCATACTGCTGGTAACCATACCTAAGATGGTACCAAAACTACAAATCCAAAGTAAAATTTCATTTTTTAGTGTGAATATTGGATCACTGTTTCATTGGGGAATATAAATTATTTTTTATTGAGAAATTAGAGCACTCACAAGAGGAAAAAAATTGTCCTTACTAGTAGATTAGTATTTAGTGTCAAGAAAACAGAAATTAAAAATGTGAAAATATGGGAAAAAATGCAATACCTAAGTCAAAGATGTTGAACAATCAAACCTGTACATACTTTTGTTTTCTAAATAGGAAGCCTTTAGGAGAAACTTACAGGTCAGGAAGTATTTAGACTGTAAAAGCACTGAGCAGTGAGAGTAGTTACATATTGAGAGTTCATGCCTTATGGTCAATAGAGTTGCTGGACACTTCCCTGAGTAGACAAATACAGGTGCAAAGTCTCTCATTAAATCCTTTTTAAAAACAGTGATGCAGTGGTTGAAGAGTGGGCATCCCCTGAACTGGGACATCAACACTGCTATTTGCAAAATAGAATAATAGTGAAGGAATAAATCAGCAATATCCCCAACAGACACTGCTATGAGAAGAGCAAGACTGCTGCTCAAAAGTTACAGAGACCGGTTAAAGAGGCCTAAATAACATAATGTTTGCATATACATTTTCTCAAACCCCAAAAATGGAAAGTGTTAAAAGTGTCAGACCAATCTTATGACAGACTGTCTGATAAAGTGGAGAATGTATTTCAACATTTTGCTAAAATAATGTAAATACAAAATAATATATAAAATAATACTTAGATCTCACTTTACCTGCAGTGGAGTCCTCTGAAGTAGCTATTACTATGTAGGAAAGTGATTTTGAAGTTACCTAGTAATTTTATGGAAACAGCTCACTGTTCAGCAGCAGGTCACATAAGTGCTGAAAATGACTCAGTGGGAGATAAAAAACAAAACAGAAAACAGTTTTACACTGTGTAAATTGATGGTGCAGTTAGGTCAACGTAGTGTAAAATTCTGCTCTATTACAAAAAGACAGCAAAGCTAAGAAAAGGCTCAAATTGGAGGGTGAAAGCTGTATAATGACAGCACAGCTGAGAAGCAGATTAATTGTCTGGGACTCTTCTGGATGGAAAAGAGGCAGCTCCATGAGGATATAACAGGGATCTGTAAATTCAGAAGTGATGTTGGAAAGGTGTGTGTTTTGAAGTTTCAGCCCAGGACAGGAAAATGAAAGATGATTCTCAAAAACAGAGAAGAGATTAAAATCCAACTTTAAGGTGTTTTGGTTCGCATCTGCATTAATGTTCCAAGATTTTCCAATGCTGAAGTACTTTTCACTTTGAAAGTGCTTTCCAAACACTCACCCACAGCTATTTACTTAAAGACTTCTTTTAAGAGGGTGAAAGGAATGTACTGAAAGTGTCTCTCTCTGGAGGCTGACAAGCCTTATAATAGATTAAAAGCTTTTGTCTTCCCTATTGTTTGAATCTTAAACAGTCATATTTAAACTCATGAAGGAAAGAGACACCAAAACATATTGTTCCTAATTTCATCATCACATTATAAAATTGTAACCTGATTTCCTATTTAGCAAATGATAGTGTGATTTTAAATCAATCCCAAAAATTGTATATAATTCTTTCTCCAAAGACCCTTTTAAAACTCTTTTAAAAAGCAAATTAGTTATCTGCCTTATATACATTTTATTAATTTTCGGTGTTGACACTACCTGGTTTTACATTATTTACAAAGCAAAGAGTGTCTTTAACATGCTTTAGTTTTAAAAAAGTTCATCAAAACATAGTTATACAGAAATCGTTATTAAATTAAAACAATATATTAGAAGGTTATTCAGCTACTTTGTACTGTATTTTAGAGCAATTCTGATTTGGTTATATTTTAATTTTTTTCAAATTCAAATCCTAAGAACATCTACCTCTAGTGATAGAACATAACTCCATAATTAAAAAATATAACAACCCACAAAAGAAAGGCTCAACAAACCAGAAATGAGACAACAAAAATGTTTTTATTCACTTTTCAGCCCCTCTGGACAATTCAAATTACGTGTGAAATATTGAAAAATGACAGCAAAACATTTTAGATCTCTCAGACCTAAGAAATACCTTCCTTAAACCTTGGTTTTTCAACAGATCTTTGCCTAGAATGCTAGTTGTATACATGACCTGTTCAATCAAAGTGGTCAAGATCACCCACTGACAGTGTGATGTTCAGCCTTCTTCCAGCTGTACCACAGTGGTTCCGCATGACGTCCCTCCCAGTTTCAGCTTTCAAGCCCATCAGGGACGTTTTGAGCAAGCTGTGCAGCCCATGAAGCCAGAACTGAGAGGCAGTGTAGTGACTCTGCGTGGGGCAGGACACAAAGAACTTCTCAGACCTCATGCCAGCTGCGATGCAGATGTTCTGTGTGGCCTCCTTCACTCCATTTATTCAGGCCACATGGCTTTGTAAGATGTAAAAATGGTTAAATTTAATTTTCAGCTTTACTTTCAGAAATATCATGTTGAGTAGGTTGTCAAAAGTCAGTAATAAAAAGATGTAATGTACTTAGAGGTATTTCTAAAGTGACTTCTGTGCCACAGTGGTTGCTGTTATCTTGTCCTGCAGCAATCATGCTGTGGCAGCTGGACTTGTAAGAGAAGCTGTACTGTTATAATCAGATTGAGAAGTTAAGAAATATACTGTTATCTTTTCCTGCCTATCCATAAGAACAACAAAATAGCATGCTTTGCATCTTCATGTATTCTCTTCACTTGTACAATAATTTCTCATATACATTCACGTGGACTGCCCCAGGCACATTTCTGTGCTGGTTTATTGTGTATTCTGGCAGCACCATGAGAATGCAACAAACTGTCATATATTCTGGCATATATAATAATGTCTGGCCTTGATGGGGTTATTAAATCTATGGGTTCTTGAGAGGCACAGTTGAACATTTATAAAAAACAGTGCTTAGGCTGTGAGTGTCATGAATTTTTGGGGGACCTTGGCTTTCTTCATATTTTGGCTGAATTGGGCCCACTGGTGTAGAACAGGAGAAAAAAATAACCACACCACTAGTCTCGGCTTCCTACATAATAAAGCCAGGCTAAAGTGAAAAGGGAATATGGCAATAAAATTACATAGGTTACGCAGAAGAGGAAAGATCTTGTTGGCAGGACCTGGAGGACTATGACATTTCAATTCTACATTTGGAGTTTATTGAAACAGAAACTAGAACAATTAACTTTAAAAACAAACAAACAAAATGCAGAATGTTAAACAGTACAATTAAAAACATTTGTAAACGCTTCTCTTCCCTATGCAAAATGCCCTTACCAAATGATCCTTTTTTTCATATTTGTTGCTCTTGTTCAAACAACTCCATGACTGGCATGCAAGCGTCATATATTCCCACTGCATAGGCCACTATTTAGGATACATCTAGCTCTCACTCCTCTGGAGGTCTGACTGAGGAATCCATCTTTCCCCTAGGCAGTAGCCTCCCAGCTGGTATACCTACCTCTTGCTCTCCCTTTCCCCACCTCCTTCTCATGGGAGCTTTTCTGACCTGGTGCTAAGGGAGGAGGGCACAGATGTGGGGCAGGTGTTCCCATAGGTGCAACAGCTGGTGAGGAATAGAGATTGCAGACAACATTTGAGCAGGCATGGAGTGGCTAGGACAGAGTCAATGACACTGGTATTTGTGTGTTCTTTCCATCACCACTGGTAATTTTGATAACATTTTCACCTGAATATATGAAACTAGGAAAAACTGCAAGGAAAATATTACTGTGCACTTAAGGCACTACTTTGTACCTCAGACCCTTTCTGCAGGTACAAAGCAGGGAAGAGCTCTGCTTGCAACAGAAGTGCATGAGAAAGTTGAAGAGTATTTGTGCAGAAGCCTTTAATAAACCCAGAAAATGTAGCTGAAAGACAATAAGAAGAATCGAGATCACCTAAGCAAAGAGATTATTCATTGTATTAAAATAAGAGAATGGTCTTGAGAGACAACCAAAATGCAATCAGAAAAAGTTTGTAGGAAGAAGGCCTGAGAATGGAAGTTCAAATACTTTAACTTGAAGTGTGAAGAAGAGGGAGACCAACAAGATGCCAGAGAAATGATGTGGAGCATCACAAAATAAAATAATTACTTAAAGTAAAAAGGAACACAGATACTGTCAGAGGTCATGAGGTGTTTCACTTTGTTCTGTGTTCTTGTAGCCTATCTGGGCACTTTTTGATTACCATTGATTCTTACCCATTTCTCAGCAGTAACCAGTGAGTCTGAGCAATCAAACTGTTATCTCTGAATAACTGCTTCAAGGGGATTATGTCAGCAAATAACTGTAGACAGGGAGAAGCAGAGAATTTGCTGATTGATTTCATCCTCATGTCATTAAAATTTGCCTTTTAAGCAGGAACCAGTATATTAATAAGACATCGGTCTTCAAATGCTTTCCTGTATCCTCATGTCAATCATATAACTTGTTGTATTATTAATATACATAAATATAAATAGATGCCTCCATTTCACTGTAGTCCTTCTGCAAAAACACAGTAATGAAGAACACAGCTGAGATACAGAGATGACTCTGAACAAATAAGTTAATTGGCCCAGATTCTACCTAAACTTTAGGGAAGCTGGTAGGTTTGGTAACCTGATGAGCTGAGTATCGAGCTTTGCCACCACCTAAAAGGTCCTGTTCCTTAGCTCTGTTTGCATCCCTCTTTCAATAATGTTCTCCCGCTGCTTAACTTGTACCAGCAGGAGGGTGTGCAGGACCTCTTCAGCTGTCAATTCAATTCCCTCACAGCTGAAAACAGCCCAGCTGTGTACTTGCTCATGAAAGATGTAAAGAGCAGCACTACCAGCTAGGAAGAGGGGAAGGGAAAGAGCAGGAGCAGAGGTAAGGCAAGTGCTGGATTCTGCACCTGGGATGGGCCAACCCTGGGTCTATGTACAGTCTGGAGAATGAGATGCTGGAAAGCACCAGCCTGGGGGAGACCAAGGGAGATCTCATTGCAGTTACAACTTGCTCATGAGAGGAAGAGGAGGGGCAGACACTGATCTCTTCTCTGTGGTGACCAGTGACAGGAAGGTCTGAAGTTGTGTTAGGGATGTTTAGGTTGGAGATTAGAAACAGATTCTTCCCCCAGAGGGTGGCTGGGCACTGGATCAGGCTCCCCAGGGCAGTGGTCACAGCACCAGCCTGACAGAGCTCAAGAAGTGTTTGGACAATGCTCTCAGGCACAGGGTGGGGATGGTGCTGACCAGGTCCAGGAGTTGGATCCAACGATCCTTATGGGTCCCTTCCAACACAGCATATTCTGTTATTCTGTGATTCTCTGCTTGCTTGCTTTCACTGTGAGCCAAAAACCTGAGAGCTGAGTTTAAGTGGGATAAAGACATGAATCTTTGTTGTCTGGAGTAGAGCAAAATCACAATATCACTAATGCTTACAGGGTTCTATAAATGGGACCAGGAGAGAGAATCTGGGCTTTTCCTATGCTGGGATTGATTTTAACTTCAATGGTATCAAATCTTCTAATGCTCAGAACATGTATTTTTCAGTTTTTCTTCATTTTGTTCTGTTCTTCTGTGTTCAGCACTTTTAATGGGACCACACACAGGATTAAAGACACTACAAATCTAATTGCAGTCTGGATTGAATTTAAGGAAAAGTAAAAAATCAGGGGGGTTGCTGCTGAGCTGGTTTTCTCCAACAAAGCTTAACAAGATGTTTTGCTTGAATATTTGCAGTGCTGTTGAGGTCTATTCTTCCTGAAGCTTTTAACTAATTTTTGAAGTTAGTGAGAATTTATGGCCCTTGGCACAATTTTTAGCATACTAGAAAATAAAAAGGAAATTTAAGAGTTGAGCATAAACAATGAAAATTGCATGTAGGTTTGCTCTGTGAAGATGGCAGATGATTACAAGCATTTGACTGTCAGCTAATTTAGAAATGATCAGTTTGCACTTATTTTTCATGTGATGTCATTTATCATGGAAATTGTTGCTCGGATGCTATGCTTTGAAATTTGAAACTTTCTCCAGAAAAAAAGCAATTGTGAAAAGTTTTTTTTTAAACATATTTTCTTTTTGGCAGCCTCTCTATAGTGAAATTATTGACGCTAAATGTTTTTCTTATATCAAGACTTCATCTTACAAGCTCTTATACCTAGACTTAATTTATGGTCTGTATTAGATCTCTGAGTGAAGCTAAGTATGCATAAGATGTATGTATTCAGCTGCCCTTAAACTCCTGTTAACTTTCCATACCTAATATCCATGCCTAATATTTTCTCCTTGCTTCTGGCAATTATGTTTCCAGGTTACTGTTTAGATCATGGAAATAATTTTTCAGTGGTCACTAGCTTTCACCACTGAACAAACATGGAGACTCATGTAAAATGGAAGCTGTGTGTGTCTGAGCCGAGTTGCATAAAACCTCAGTGAGATGATGAATAGTGAACACTACATGCCTGCATGGCACCTTGGCTAAATCCTCTCAAATCCCAGTCCCTGGTAATTTTTAGCAAGTCTAGTGATTTTCCTCTCACCTTTTATATGTCAGGGTAGTTTTAAACACTTTTAGTCTATTCCAGATGGAACTGGGACTCTGTCTGCAAGCGCTGGAAATCACTTTTGACAGTCATGGCTTGCTGCTTTGGGCAGAGGTGATCCCTGCATGACCTTGCCTCATGCTGAGCAGGACAGTAGTTGGCTGCTGTAGGGAGCAGCCAGGCAAAAATCATGAATGAGAGGGAGAAATAGGAAGAGGTAAACAGACTAGAGAGCCCTTAATCCACGCAATGGGAGCAGCCACTGGAAGGAATAAGTCAGGGAATCTCAAACAAGAAATCAATACTAAACTAAGCTTGTTTTGTATTTCAGAAAGAGGAGATTTATACCTTTCTGCTAGAGATTCTGAAATATGCACATATACCTATGAATACTTATCTGGATAGTTCTGATCTTACCAACAGTTATTTCAATATTATATACTGAAGAATCTTCCTTGTGAATTTGAGACCCAGGAGGCCTGACACTGTATTTACTTACATCCTTTTCCTAAATGATTCGTTAATGCCAGAGGAATTAGCCCCCATATGCAATAGTCCTGACTTCATTCTGAAGTGTCAGAACTGGAGAAGGTAAGTCAGTAGCCATGTAAGCCCAGAGATGTAGTGGAATCCTGATTCAAAAGATAACAGGAATCATGTTCATTTCCCTCTGGCTGTAATTGAGGAAAGTATTTACATCCTAAGAAAAGGGAATTACATGCTATTGTCATGAAAAGAAACCACAAATTATAGAGAGAAATTCAGCTCACTCCTCAGAACATCTGGGGAAAGCGGGTGGATAGAAGGATGATTGCCAGGAATATACAGGAGGCAGACTGATCCACCTGCCCTTTGGTAATACCTCCTTCATCTGTGGCCTGCTTGTCCTGGAGTCTTGGGACCCATGAATGGTTTTGGGATTGCAGGAAGGATGAATTGACTCTGAGACATTGGAGAAAATGCGAGTATAAAGACTCCACTGACATTCTTGAAGGGGGAAGGTGGTGTTGGGCTGGAGGGAGAGCCCCGATTACTTGCTGTGCTGAAAGTAACTGAGGGAGTGGAGGGTGGGGACAGAGAAAATTACTTTGTTCTAGTGTGGGATTCTACAAGGAGGTATGAGCTCCATATTATGAAGCAACTGTTAAGCCAAATCTTTATAAAATGGTTTTAATCAAGTCTTCTAGGAATAGCCCATAAAGCTCTGACTAAAATACCCTCAACTAGGAATGTGAGAGAAGTTGACAACCATACAAATGCCACCCACACAGCTGGTGGTTGTGGGCCCAGAAATCAGGGCATGCCAAAATCTGCAGGACAATACCTTATAACAATAAAGCAAGTCTCCCCTTCTATTGATGGCATCACTGTGGCTGCCAGGTAGCCTGGCAGTAGTGTCTCTGCAATCCTCCTTTGAGTGTACCAGCTCCCCGAGTATCCCTCTCCATTGGACGGAAGAGACCTACCCCACAGACATCTGCAGGGAGTACCCATCGTTTTCTGTGGATGTTCTCTAGCCAGATTTGTTAGCTTGGTAGAAGTTATGTGGCACAGGCTGGCTGGAGCAGGGCGTGAGGACGTGAACTGGTATGCTGGGAAGGAGGGAGCACAAGCAGTATGTCTCCAGAGAGCAAAATGGGAGTTCCCCTGTGGCTTGTAAGCATCTATCACAGGCAGTTGGAGTAGCCTCTTCTTCCTAAGGATAACCCAGCAGTCTAATTTAGGCAACTACAATCCCAGACATAAACTAAAATACAGTGCATGTGATGACCGCTGAGGTCCCACATGAGGTATTCAATCACTTTGAAGGCAAATCACTTTGTCTGCAAACTGATAGGTTTAGTTTGCAGGAAAAAAAAGGCAGAAATTTTTAAGATTAATAAAAATCAGCACTTCAAAAAATACATAGTCTACCCTTCCTTGCTGTTGATAGGTCTCTAATTTGATAACGCTCCTGCAGCTGCCAAACTGTGTAGATTGGCTCAAAGTTATTGTAGCAACATTAATTTCTTATACATGAGGTAGTGTAGGAAGAACTGTATTTTCAAAAATCGTCAGCTAAGGATGGAAGATAATATAGATTACTTATAAACAGATATTTTTAGCTAAAATAACTTGATTATATTAGAAGTTCTGGTCTATAAATATAACAGAGTTTGTGAACTGTTCCCATCTGTCTCGTCCCTGTCCTATGTCAGTAGGGGGAAGTAGTAACTAAGACCTTCTGTGGCTAAGATACTAAGTGCTTTCATCAGAGTATTTTTGTCCACCCTCCTTTCTCTCCCTCTTTGACATCAGCAAGAAGCTTTATTTATATCTGCTATGAGACATTATATCTACTACCGAAAACTACTGACAACTGCTTTGTCAGCGATGCTTATGCCCAAGTAAATCTTCTTAGTTTACAACATTTTTTTGTTAATCTGGATAAAAATACTGCAGGTGCTTCTCCCTGAAAGATATTAATATTGCTTCAATTAGGCTAATCACTGTAACAGCAGTTTTCTAAAAATTGCAATGATGGTGGCTTCGAGGCATGCAGCGTGAGCAAGGACACCTCTCATTCCCCATCCAGACCTCCGGCTGTGTCTCCGAGCCCTGTGCCGGCTCCGAGCAGAGCCGCTTTAGCTCCACCCTCTGAGCGGTCCAGCCCTTATTTATATGAAGTCTGTGGTCCAACTGGCTTCAGATGGCTGTGTTATGTGCGTGTGCCTGCCTCCTGAGTGTGTGAGACGAGCTGGGATCATGAGCCAGGGTTGTTCCAAGTGGTTTTAATCAGCAGCCCATTAGAGGAGAACGGAAAACTTCAAACAGGGTAAGAACCAAGTAAGTAAACCTAACTTTGAACTTGCAATCTGGACAAAACAAATGCAAATGAAAATCTTCACAGTCTGTCAGTTTTCAGATAAATTATCACTTTTAGAGAGAAAGCTGTGCCTTCTAACAAGAAAGAGGAAATTTAAAAGGACTGGAATGAAGGAAACTGTAAAAACAAAGTGGGAATTGAGAATGCAAGAGAGGAAAAACAGCAAACGATTGTTCACAAAGTTGGTACACTCTCTTACTTTTTTCAGCTGTGGACAGGACATGTTAACCTCTTGCTTTCTTGAATAATATTGTCTGACTGAGTAAGTAGTTCCTTTTGCAAAGGGGGTGAAGATTTCTGCTCCTCACCCGTCTGCTGGCAGGTTTGTTTTCCTGAGAGCATGGAGTGGAAGAGCTCTCCACAGCTCCTTGCAGGAGGCCCCATGGCATGCTGCTGTTTGCTGCTGCTCACTTGTTGTTTTTTCACAGGTTGTTCCAGTACCTCCATGGGAAGGTGTTCCCCAAACCTCTGCTCCTCTGGAACTCCTGACTTCTTACCTGGCACCAGAAAAACACTCTATTTTCCCATAGAAATGGGAAAATTCATGCTAGTTTTGGGTAAAGCGTGCCTCTGACTTTTTTTACCCTGGCAAGACGTGGCTACTTGGACTGCATCTGCGATGTGGCAAAGGGCAGAGTGAGGCCATGGTTTGTGGGCAAGTCCCCAGATGCCGCAGGCTTTGTCGCCCTCGTCCCTTCCTTCTGGCCTTAGTGGTGGCCCTCTGTCTGTTCTGCCAGACCCTGACTCCTCTCATGACCAGCAGCATCCTTTCAGCAGTTGTTAATGGGATTGCACCCAACAAACTGACTAAAACACAGCAAGGAAGATACAAGGAGGTCTCCCCAAGCACCATTCACTGCTTCCTCCCTGGCAGCAATTCAGAGACCGTGAAAAAGGTAAGTCAGCTGGAGGAGAGTGCTGAGCAATAATTAGCAAAGCAAGGGATAGCAAGTCTGGCAGGATCATCTGAGTCCAGCTAAAATTAGCCTAAGCTTGGAAGTCTGGGATCTGTATACAAACAAATGGGTGATCTAATGACAGCGGCATATGCACAAGCACGTTCCCATTACCAGCTCCTCAGTGTGCTGTTATTAACACAGGAATCCTGAAACCTTCAACTTAAATATGACATTGCTCTGTGATTCCAGCAAGATTTCCGTTCACTGCACAGACCATGCTTTATTTTGGCTTTGGGAATTGGTTTAGAGGCTTTACAGTACAGACATGTTAAATCAGGAGCCAGTGGGGTTTCATGGAAGTGACAGAGGCTGTTAATTGGCACAGGAACTGTATCTGCCCTGTATTAAAGTTACCTGCTCGTTAGTTCTGAACTTTATTTCTGGGATTCTGCTGAGAATCTGAATTTAAATGCATTTGAGAAATAACAGAATATTTTCAAATCACACTACATACTTTGGAATCTCTGTCTCACAAATTTTACTTTGTCCATAGGTTACCTGACTTCATGTTTATTGTATATAGGGTTCCTAGGATGGGTGGTAAATCCTAATGAATGGAGACACGGTTATTTTTGTTGGAAAATGTAGTTTGTTAAATGTTCTCCTGACTGAGGTAGTTATTTTTACTCTGGAATCTGTGATCAGCACTAGCACAAATGTTTCAGGTTTCCTTCAGTCCTGTAGAGGAGCTGCTAATGGTGCAGCAGATACTACACCATGAAATTATCATTATCCTAGCATTTTATGTACAGTTGTATCAGAATGGTAAAAAATTTCTTACCTCACAAATTATGGACAGCAACCACATAAAACAGTTCAAATACATTTGTTTAAAAAAAAAAACAAACAAAAAACACAAAACGGGTACCAGGCTGCTTCTTTGATTAGACAGAGTTCATAGTCTAAAAGGTCAGCAATATTGATTTTAGGAGAGCAGCTGTAAAGTGCATCTTCTGCAACAATCAAAAACAGATATGGGGAATAACTGTGGCATGAACTCTTTAACCTTAACTCTTAAAATACTGGGTAGTACATGCTGCATTTGTCATAGTTATATATTTTAATGACCTTTTAGTACACCAGGCACCCAGATTCAGATCTGATCTGCAATATGGTATAAATAATTACAGCTTAAAGGGAAATAAGCACAACTGACATGCAGTTGCATTGTATTATGTCTATAGAGACAATCCATTCCTTTTTACTTATTGCTGTTGTAATGGCAAAAAACATTTCACACCTTGGGCTACTTAACATCTATAAGAACTGGTGAAATAATGGCAAAGTTTTGCTAGTATGCTGTTTGGCTGAAAATATCTGCAGTATATTCTTTTTGCAAATTGCCTGAGAAAAAATGCAGATTGACATCGAACTTGGTGTGCTGGCCAGTTGAAACAAGAAGAAAGCTTTTGTTTTCACAGCATGCTGTACTTACTGCTCTCCAGCATATGTGGTTGGATGCAAGTATCACATGCACATGCTGGACCTGTAGTACAGATGTGTGCATATTAACCCTTATAGGTATGTTTTCCAGGTCTGTGCTACCTTAACACATTCCTTTTCAAGTTCTTAAGACCACCCATAGCTGGCTCCCTGATGTCTTGAATTTCTCCTCTAGAGCAAGATGAACAAAATGTCTTGCACATGTTGGGATGTTACTCTGAGTTGTTACTCTCTTTTTCCCAACTTTCTCTGCTGGTTGTGTGGGCTGAATAATAATCTCAGAGAACAGAAAAGACAAACATTGCCAAAAATCTCTACCACTTTGCTTTGAAAGTGTGTTCTTGAACTGTGTGTTTTCATCCACTGCTTATTCAGATAGCTGAACTGTAATCTGGCTTGATTTTATTGGGCACTCGGTAACATCTAAGACAGATGTCACTGCTGCAACTTTACACTGTTTTATTTTGCAGTCATGTGCCCACTAACAGGAGCTAGTTTGGAAACAACTTTTCATTAAAGCTCTAGTTAAAATCTTCATGTATGAACCTGGAAAAGTACTTTAAAAGATAGTTATTCACGTTTGTAATTAACTAGTCATATACTTATCCTTATTCAATAAGTAATCCAGCAAGAAAATGTAAATGCATTAAAAAGAATCTATTCTACAATTAAACAGTGACTTAAAGCAAGCACTGCATCATGTCTTATGAAATCAAAGTTCATGAATAAATTTTAAGGAAAATATGATCCTGCTGGAGATAATATTTTTAGGTAGCACATAGTGTTTATGCATTTTGAGCAATAGCATGTCACACTACAGATTCCCTTCTGGGTAGGGGCAGGTTTTGTTCTTGCCTTCTTCAGAAAAACAGCCAGTACTGTGTTGAGCCTGTTGTGAGAACTGGGTTCTGATTGTTATTGCAGGGGCAAAATCCCCTTCCAAAATCTAATAATTTCTTCATTTAGAGTATGCACAGCACTAAGTGCCTCAAAAAAACCCCACAAAACCAAACCAAACAAAAACAAACAAAAAAACCTTAGCATCTTTTATGAGCCATTGGAAGCAAAGGAAGGAAAAGAGGAAAACAGAGGTCAACATTTTCTAGTACAAAATTAAATGTTAATATCTGAAGCATGAAAAATAGAAAGCTTATTTCTGATTCTCCAGCATTAAAGGCAATAGAGAGTGATATCCCATCTAATAGCAAGCTGTCTGCAGGTTTAGCAGGGCACTTTTACTTCCCAAATGATGAAATATTGGGGAATACATATAGTAGGCAGAAGAGCTAATGCTGTAGTATTAAAACTGGAATAGGTATCAACAACAACAACAAAAAAAGCCCATACAAGCCCTCTGCGTAGTTTGCCTGGCACAGTATTGTGCCAGAAATACTTTTGGTACCAGCCAGCTCTAATACTGTTACATTTACCTTAAGTAATTTCACACTGCTTCTCGGCCAGTTTTGAGAAGAGCTAATTATCTGGTTAAGCTGTGCTTCCACTCTCAGAATTAATTCAGCCAGTGGCAATTTAGATGTCTCTTCTCATGAGTAATTTTGCCCAGGTAGATGGTGTACCTCTGCTGGGTAGAAGGAATATAGACTGTATTGCTTGTAGGAGAGCAGATACCTGGTGTACAGTTGCTTTCCAGTCAGTGAGGACCCAAAAACACTTTTCCTTTTTTTCTTAAAGGGCCCAGTTCCCAAACCATTAAGCTGTACATCCAGGTTGAAATTATGAGCCTAGTTCACCATACTGGCAATGGGATTTTCTGTTTGGTCCTGGAAAGCAAAATTCTCTCTTTTCCTTATTTCTTCCACAGACAGAAAAAAAAAGGAAGAGAAAATTATTAATCACCTTTTATAGTTACTACTCCTGTGATAGGTGTGTTTTGGCATACTAGCTTTCCAGCCACTGTGAATGTATTTAAACAGATAGCAAACTTACAAAAAATTTCAGATTTTAAATTGGGTTCTGAAGGAGATTATTTCATGGATGCTCACAAGACTTTTGCTTCACATGCCCTGACCATTTAGGCCAGCCGAGAACAAGAAAACAAAGAAGATACACAGCTGATTCTATGAGAACTTGTTGAGTGGGTTAGGCTGGCATCTAAATAAATGAAATACGGGTGTATGAAAAAAAGCTGTCTTCTTTTCAAGGCCCTGAATCTGCCACTTAGGTTTTGTGTAAAAGATGTATCTCAAAGAGGAATATATTGAAATGAGAGAACAGGAAGGATAAGGAAAAGCTTTTTATGGCTTCATTCTGAACAAATAAGATATAAATTCCTAGGAGTGGACAGTATGAAAGATGTAAGATTATGACAGCCTGATGTGGCCATGTCAGAAAGATACTATGTAGAAAAAGAAGGGGAAAAAAAAAAGGAAAGGAGAAACATCATGGTTTAGTCTTAACCAACATCTAGAGAAAGATCTGCTTGAGTATCTTGCATAGGTTACTGACCCAGGCATCTTTATTTGGAAATTGGCAATGAAATTACTCAAAAGCTGAGAAAAGATTACTAGAACATTAGAACATGGGACATCCTGAGTGGAATTGTCCTCTCTTTACTTGAGTGTTCCATTCTGTCAGAGGCAGAAAGCTGGACTTCACATTCAATGGAAATGACTGCATCTAATGCAAAATTCATCATGAATTAATGCAGGCATTTAAAACAAATCTAGTGAATTTCATCCTCTAAAGACACTTCTCCTTTTATATAGTTTTTTTTTTTTTAATTGAATATGCTTGCTTCAGACAGAATAAGCAACAAACAATAGGCAACAAAGGAGATAGGAGCAGAGAATGTTGTGGAAGAAGGCATGGGGAAATGAAGCAGATGTAGGAGAGTAGGGAACTACAGCTGCAAAATAACAGTAACCTCAGGAACTACAGAAGAGATTGTGTACAGAGATGGCTGAATTTTGCAAGGGAAGAGAAAGGGAGATGAGAATGGAAAGAGAAAGAAAAGAAGACAAAGCTAATGAGAACTTTTGAAATGTAAATATCTGAAAAAAGAGAATTGAAGCTGGATGATAGAATTAGATGATTTTTGCTATTATGCAGAATGGAGCATAGTGAGAGCTCTGGATAGAAAAGATTACATTATGAATAATAAGGTTGGATACGTTTTTAAGGTTTGATACATTTTTAAAGTAAAATTAACTTAAAACGTATTTTACAGAATAAGTAGGGGGATGAGAACTTTTCACAAAAGAACAAAGAATTTTGCTAGTATGAAACCTCTTGCAACCAGAAAGCAATCAACATAGGAGGTCATGTTATCAGTGACTGATTTCCTTGGAATGATACCACATTCACATTGTGCCCTATGAAAGCAGGACATTTGTTTTCCCCTTTTGTAATGAAAAATGAAATGGCACTAAGGAAACAACTATTTTTACTGAGCAGATAGCTGGAGATATTCTGGTGATAAAGGGCAAGGCTATTGTAGTAGCAGTCAGGAAAGAGGGGCAGGGTGGAGACTTTTCAGGAAGGGAACTTTGAGAAGGACACATGAGGAGCAAATGGAGGCAGAATCTCACTCATATAATTCACTGCAACTTCCTCCAAAACGAGGTGTTTTGATAAGTGGTAGGATTGGCTCATTGTCTGTTCTCAAGACAGGGCCATTGGTGCCATGTACTACATGCAGCCATACAGCAAAAAAGCATTTTGATAAAATAGCTCTGTACTTCCTGCTCAGATTGTTGGTGATGACTGTGCAAATAACTTGAGTTTTGTTCTTGGATTTATAAAGTCATCAGAAGACAGTCATCAAATTAATGCCAATAACCTAATTGCTTGTTCTGTATTTATCCAACAAACAATTCAAAGCAGAATTACATTCCAGCCATTTAATTCTACAACCCAGTCCTTTCTGATTAGGAAATTCAACAGAACATAAAGCAAACATTTAAATATCCTCCAGAAAGTGAAACAGGAAATGAACTTCTCTCTTACTTCTTGATACAGCAGCTATGCACACTTTTAAATATAGTGGTAGTATGAACAACTTACTATTTCTATGAACTTTTATGCAAACACAAAAGGAATTTAGAAGTCACATTTGGAGCTAATAAACATCTGCAAAGTCCCATAAATGAGTGGCTTGGGGCATTAGAACCATATGCTAAGTTTTTATTATCACTCTTCTTATTGATGCTGTTCAGTAATAGTGCAGTATTTTCTGGAAATCCCATTCATGTATTTTTTGTAATGTTGTTCTGCTAGGTGGTGTTTAGTAGCAAAGGTAGATGCTGACTTCATTTGCCAGCTAAATGGGAATTTAAGCTGTTCACTGCCTGTGAATATTGCTAATAGTGCTGGCCTTGTTTTTATAATACCAGTTTTCCTATGTGGTATTTTTGTTGCACTCTGCTTTCACGCAAAGGCTTTTTGGTTTGCATGGTGGCTCATACATCTCTTTTGCAGCTGCTCAGTAACTTCAGGAAGCATAGGGTTAAAGTAAGATGCTTCAAATAACACAAGATGTTTGAAGCTACTGGACCAAGTCTCTGACAGTCTTGGCTAGCTCAGTGTGAAAAGTGGATGCTTGTAATCAACACAGGGACTAATGACACCAGAACTGGGTAGCTGAAAAGATGATTCACAGCTTTTGAGGTCTCTCCTGAGAGAAGCTTAGGCCTTGACATGAGTTGGGCCATTATGTTAGAATGGAGAATTTTGTTTCTGCAGTTGAAGTGATGGTCAGTGAAATTCTATGGCAACAGTTCAAACGGTATATTCGCTTCTTTTCCAGGCACAATGCATCAATATTTATGGAATGATGTAATATTCTTGGAATCTTTAAGAACTGCCAAGGAACTGTTTTGCCCTCTTCAACTTGAAATATCTTCACTATTTTCTTTTTGGCCAAAACAAAACCAGTAATTATACATCGTAAGATTCAGTTACAGACCAAATTCTAGATTTTTGGAACAACCCAGAAATTCTGTACAATAGAAGAAAGCTTCAGGGACTACTAGAATCAATCCTTATACATTCATAACCTAGAATTGGATATACCAGTTTCAAGGGAAATGTCAAAACGTTTTCTATTTAGTAGAGCACTTCACAGCTCCCTGGAAGTTGCAGACAGACTGAACTAAGAATTGCAACTCTGAAAATTATCTATTTTCACTTGCACAAGGATGGTTACATAATTCTTCAGCTTTCATATTATATAAACCAGGCCTTTTATCTTGTTTAAGACATCAAAGGAGTATATATTTGATATAAAACATGAACAAAAACAAAAACAAAAACAAAAAAAACCCAAAAAAACCCAAAACAAAACTAAACAAATCAAACAAAAAACAAACAAACAAACAAAAAAACTTCAATAAATTTTAATGGAGCTCAATTTGTTTTCTTTTGTGTTTTTCATGTTACTCTGTAAACCGAGAACAAAACTACAAAATTTATTTTTATGCATTTTTATTTACTTTACAGCCCACTCTGGTTTGTTTGGACTATTTGTTAAGGCTGTGCATCATCTGTGTGACAGCCAATTGCACTAAAATTAGGTCAGTGACTTAGCTAAGTGCAGTATTTTGTAAGCTGTAAGAGCAGGTATATCATGTCAAAGCTGACATAGGTCTCATCCAAAATCATATGGGAAATCTCAGCCTTGTAGTAAAGCCTCACTAATTTCTGTGGAGACTAACACACAATTTTCTAGGTATGACACTGGCTGCAGATTTCTTACCAATCCTTTTCACATAAGATACATTGAGTCTGTAATAAACTGACTTGCTAACAAATAGTCTGAGTCTACAGACTGAGGAAGAGCTAAAAAAATGGTTGGGACATAGGAACATTTGACCATTTACCAACTATTCTCAATTTTTTAACATGTTATGGATCCATTTTCTTTTGTGTTTGAGTCTGTTGTACATTAAAATAATAGGAATTGCAAAAAAATCAGAACCATAAAATGTGGAAATATGTGAACAGCTTATTTTCATCTATTGTACACTGCTTCTCTTGTGCTAACTCTCTGCCCAGACCTCATTTTTATGATTGAGAAACGTTTTATGAAAACCAGCAGACTCTTTAAATATATAAACATGACTGTTATTGCTAAAATATTGAAAATTCTGAAAAACATCTAGTAGTAACTAGATCAGCATGTCCAGTGATGCAAGGCATTTTGTAGAAAGCTTTGGAAAAAAGTATGGAATCACTTGCTACAAGCATGCAGTTGGCCAGGTATAAAAAACAAACAAAAAACAAACATACAAAAAAAAAAAAAAAAACCAAAAAAACAAAACCAAAAACTGTGTAGCTGAAAACCCACCCTACACTGCACTGGCTTAACAAACAGAGAGGACACGTTGCATCTTATAACCTGGACTGCAAATAGCTATGAAAGGACAGGGCAGAGAAAATAAATTTGGCAACACTAAGCATGGATCTCAAGCAAGTACCCTAAAAGGTGTGGAGATACTTCATATTATTTAGTAGTACCAGATTAGACATCAGGTCAAGATGTTAAATTTAGGCTTCTGGATTGCTTCTACGTCCCAGAGACGCCGTCGCGGCTCTTTGGGAAGCTGGTGGCTGGATCCCAGTGCCGGTACCCAGCGCCTGCAGCAGCGGCCGGGCGGCGGGCAGGGGCTGGGGCGCAGACCAGGGCGTCCCTGCTCGGCCCTTCCCGGGGCTGCAGGCTTCGGGCTGCGGCAGCCTCAGCGCCTTCGCCTGTCTCCGGAGCGAGTGTCCCGAGAGCAGCCCCCAGCAGAAATGGTGCTGTGCTGTCCGTGGGGGCTGTCCCCAGCGCTCTGATCACCCATCCCGGGCACGGCGCCCGGCGGGAGCGGGGCGCTGCGTGGGCCCCGTGGAGCCGCTGGGGGACATTTCCTTTGTGGTTTTTTGTGTTTTGTGGAAGTGACCCAGGTCACTGCCACTGCCTGAACACTTCCCCCCCCCCCCCCCCCTTCTTTTTTTTTTTTCTTTCTCCTATGCTGCTATCAATGTTGTGTTGAATATTTGTCACTGCCAAACCCGAGCGTTGTAAACACTGCAGCCCTTCCTTCCCCAGAGACCCGAGGAAGATGCCTTCCGCATCAAGGCCGACGCCGAGGCGAGATGTTCCCCGGCACATCCCGCTGCAGGCAGGCGGGCTGAGCCCCTGGGGACGCCTCGGGGCTGGTTGGTTCCTGTGCCTTGTGCCTCGTCCCTCGGGCCCGCGGGACGCCGGGGCCGAGGCCTGTCGGAGCAGATGTGTGAGCGGGGAGCCCTGGAATGCTGACCCTGGAATACTGACCGCGGGGGAATGGGGCCACTGCCGGCTGCTTGAGGCGGGACCCCTTCGTTTTTGAAGTAAAATACTTTAGAGGTGGCACTGCAGGAGGCTTTGCTTCCACGAAGAAAAGTGTGTTTTCGTGGCATAATAGAAGTGTGGAGATTGTTGGTGAGGAGGGGGCACACAAAGTGCTGCCACATCCGAAGCAGGACCCTCGCCCCAGGCCGCGCTGGGAGGGAGGGGAGCGGGAGAAGCCATAATCGCCAGCAAAAGTGGAACAGGAACAGGGACGTGTCCTGGTCTGCAGCCCCTCTGTACTCCTCTCGTGTCCTCAGTTCACCCTGCAGCGCTGGCCCCTGCAGCACACGTGGGATGGGAAAATGGAATTTTCTTGCAAAATAAAGCAAGAGGTGTCTCTATCTTCTGGGTTTCTTCCACGATGCAAGTGAAATGGAAAGTAGGAAGTAATTTGCCTGGAATGCCTGGAAGAGAAGGGAGAGAGAACACAAGAGGGGGGCTGGGATAAGGGCTGGATTTAGGAACAGGGAGGGAGGGAGGGAAATGGAGAGGAAGGGCTGCCAGTAGATGCTGGCGCTGCAAGAGAACAGGAAATAGAGAAAGATAAGGGGAGAGGAAGGGGGGCAAAGGCAAAAGGGGACAAGAGTGACATCTCTGTGGTGGGCAAGGGCCACCTGAGACACTAACACTGTGCTTGCCACCTGATTAATGTGTTTTTAAAATTCTGGGATGTCAGGACCGCCGTCAAACACTGTGACCTAACACAGTTTTGATGACTTTGCCCTGTGCTATGTGTGCTTACTCCTGCCAGCAAGTGATCAACCTTTACTTGAATATATCAGTTTCTAAACTAGTTTTGTGTTGCACCTTTAGCAAATGTGGAAGACTCTGAGAGTGCTGTATTGACTTTTTTTTTTTCATTTTTTCCCTTCATCAGTAATGCTGATGCTTTACATGGGTAATGACTGCTCTGGAGCAAAAGAGCATTGGGTGTTAGAAGCTCTGAAATAGTTTGTTCTCCTTACTGCTGCAGAAAAGCTTACACTTCAGCCAATCACAATGTAAAGCAGCATCCCACATTCAGGGAATACGCTGCTGAGAAGAGTGATTTTAGCACTGGATCCCAGGCCTATAAACAACTGGACACATTTTGAATGATATTTATATGTATCAAAGCATCTGTGTCTTTTCAGTCTAGTCTACTGTGCAAAAAAATAGTGGTGACTTGTTTGTGTAGTGCTTCCTATCTCCAGTGATAAGCTTACTAAAATTAGAAGTTATGTAATAACTTAGTTTTTAAACTGCGGACAACTGTCAGGTTGAAATTCACAAACTTGCAAAGAACTAAATTACTATACTGAATTTAATGCCTGCTGGTATATTTCAGTCCTAAAGACGAATATCTTTCACCAAAATAAAGTCTTGGTTTTTAGTGGTGTTTTTATTGCAAAAGAACAGCTAGACGGTTGCAGATAGTAGTATCCTAATTCCCACACGGAGCATTCTGTTTTTGTGCTTTATTTTATTGGGGCTTGAACAGCAAGGTTTTGGTAGTGGGGGGCTACCAGGATGGCTTCTGTGAGAAGCTGCCAGAAGCTTCCCTTGTGTCCCACAGAGTCAATGCCAGCCAGTTCCAAGACAGACCTGCCACTGGCCAAGCCTGAGCCCATCAGTGATTCTGGCAGCAACTCAGGAATAACAGATTTAAAAAAGGGAAAAAAAGCAACTGTGAAACTGCAACCAGAGAGAGGAGTGAGTATGAGAGGAGCAACTCTGCAGCCACCAGATCAGTGAAGGAAGAGGGGAAGAGTGCTTCAGGCACCAGAGCAGAGATTGCCTGCAGAATGTGATGAAGACTGTGATGGGGCAGGCTCCCTGCAGTCCACACAGTGGAGTAGAGATCCACTAGCAGGCCATGGAGTACCCATGCTGGAGCAGTCTGTTCCTAAAGGACTTGCCCCTGTGGAAGAAGCCCACGCTGGAAGAGTTTGAAGAATTGCAACCTGGAGGAAGAACTCATGTTGGAGAAGTTCATGAAGGACTGTCTCCAATGGGAGAAACCCCACAATGAAGCAGGGGAAGAGTGTGAGGAGTCCTCCCACTGAGGAGGAAGGAGCAGCAGAGATAATGTCTGATGAACTGATCAAGCCCCCAGTCCCAGCCCCCCTTCTCCACTGAGGGAGAGGTAGAGAATTTGGGAGGGAAGTTGAACCTGGGAAGAAGGGACAGGTGGGGGAAAGGTGAATTGAGATTATGTTTTATTTCTGATTCTCACTCTAATTCCACTTGTTATCAAACAAATCAGTTCCCCCAAGATGCCTCTGTTTTGCCAGACAGTAATCAATGAATGATCTCTCTCTATTCTGATCTCTACCCACAAGACTTTCATTGTATTTTTCCCTCTGTCCAGTTGGAAAGGGGAGTGGTAGGGTGGCTTTGGTGGGCACCTGGCTTCCAGGCAGGGCTAACCCACCGCATTTATTTAAGACATAAAATGATATCCCACTTGCCCAAAGATGAGATGGCAATGGCCCAGTGATTTGCCCTTTTCAGAAATTAATGTTATGTTTGCACTATAACTGTGTGTTTGCGGTGTCTCTTTTCCATTTTTTTCTTTCAAGAAGCTTATACCCCAGAGTAGATATGGAGGAAGGGTTTTCCCTAGAAGCCATTGTCCCTAGGCACTATATGGGAAGACAGTAAGTGATAGATAATCCAGCTGTACCTTGGGATTCATTGGAGGCATCAGATACCTTTCGACTTGCTCTTATATACAAGTCTCTCTGCCAGTCCTCCTATTGGCTACATTGTGTTGGACTAATATGGCAATAAAGGACTGACAAGGTTACATTTAACTTTCTGGAGCACAGTAATCTCTAGTTCTGTTTAGGATTCCTGTGTGATTTTATTCCAGTACTCTTCTTACTTTTCTTAATAATGCTGCGTAGCACAACTCAGATTCCTGCACTTACCGGGTGCATAGGACCTGCATTCCTTGGAACAGTTCATGTAGGACCTACCAAGGCCTCTCTGGTTAGGTGACTGCAGCCACAGTCAAAGTCAGATGGCAATTACTGTTACCAGCTCACCAGAGCAGCCCAGATTTCAGGAAAGGTTGTTTCCACAAAGGGAAGAACATGGTTTAAAGATCCTTGAGCGCTAACCAGGGCTTTTGAACCTTTATAGTGTCAGTTCAAAATGAAGATAGAAAAAATGGAGAGGCAGACACGATACAATATGTGGTCCGAAGTCCCTGATATAAAGAGAATTCTTAATGATACTAGAACTGTTTTCACTGTTGACACAGTAAGTTGCTAGCTTCTTTTTGTGAAAAACAACTGCATTTTATACTGCTGACGAATTTTCTATCTTACAACTGTTGTCTTTGCACTGTTTGCTGTAGATTGATGCCTCCATTCTCCAGTACTTTGGAAGCCACACGAGAAGAGCAGTTCTTTATGCACCTCCTGCTCACCATGAAATTGACCGTCAGCTCTGTCAGCGTATCCTGACAAAACATGGATATACAGTCACAGTCCTTGAAAACAGGAGACTGGTGGAAGATCTGAGGCACAAGGGCCCTTATCACAGTAAGAATAATTGGAGTTAGTTAATTTGTTAATTATTAACTGTGATCACTAAATGTAGAATTGATCCAGTGTTCTTCCACAAACATAAAGTGTATAAACTCTGATAAAAGTAAGGACAGAAGCCAAATTCTAGCCCTTCTCAGCTGTGTGGATAATTTTCCACATTTAGGTGATTCTTCCATAAGCTATATCCTTCTGTAAAAGAAAAATGCAGCAAAGTAGTTTATCATAGTCTTGACAAATAAATCAGATCAGTTTGGTTCCTGATAACTTCTCGTACCAACTTCATCCGTACAACTGAGGGATTTTCAATAGAATGCTTCATAACAAAACACATACCTGCTACATTTGTTTCCTTTATAATTTTCTCTCCTAAAGAAAACTCGTATGTGTGAAGGTTATTTTTTTCCTCTAGTAATGTTTTTACTGTTCTGTAATCTTGTTAAAGAACACAATATAGGACAAGTATGTTTTCCACTTGCTGCTGAATCTGGGATAGATTACTGTTGGTTCTCAGTTCCTCTTGAAATTTGATCCACACTTCAAGCAGAACTACTGAAGAATCCTGATCTCTTGCACTGTAGCTTTATTTTGCAGAGTTACACTGTACTTGATAGAGAAGCTTGGGTACCAGTTAGATATGTGATGACCATGTTTGAGTGTTCTTGGACGCTTCAGAGGTATGGACTGAAACTGTGATGCCATTTTGGTCTTGGAAGTCAATTCAGGAAATGGAAGGCTTTGAAAAAAATACACAGGTTACTATTCTGTCGGAAGAAAAATAGTTAGATATTGCTCTTGCTAAAGGGAGTACTTTTTGCATCACCCAGGCTTACAATACACTTCTGGAGCTACAAGAGAGCTCAGGTTTGCTTTGATCTTTAACCAAATGAGATAATTTCATAGATGAAAACTATAATTAGCATGCTTGAGGTTGCTCAAAATTCCATCACTAATTTCACGTTTCTGTAAGAAACTCTCTTGAAAATGAGGTGCATGTGGTTTTCTTTGGCAGGCTATACCAAGATGTAAATTGTCTTCATGTCACTCTTACTTTAATCTAGTTTTATAGTCACCTTTTAGCCAGTCCTTGCCTTGAGTACTTTCCATCTCAGAGTGACAAGACACACCAGGTCTGCAGGCTTTGCTAATGTCAGAAGGGCTGCAGAGATAAGCTGGTATCTCCGGGGACCATGTGCACCATCTCTGTGAAATACTATTTTTTTCAAATGGTCAAGGAAGTGGGTATACCAATTTCAGTTGCAATTTATTAAAAAAAATTAAAGAACCAAAAAACAAACCAACAAAAAAAGGACTGTACTAGATTTTCCTACAGTGCTGAGTTCAGATTGAAGTTCTCCTGTACAGATTTTACACTCCAAAACTTGCTTCTGCAGACATGAGCTTAACTGTGGATATTTATACTTTACAGGCTAGAATCAGTACTTCCTGTAGTACTTTTCCAGCAATAATAAAAAAAATTAATAAAAGGGTCAGATATTTTCCAGGAACATCCTACATCTTCCAGCAGATGTTGGATTATGTAAAAAAGTGAAATGCCTGCCAACTTAAGGCAAAGAGTAAGACCCTACTAATTCCATTTCATGGCATCATAAATCTGCTTTTAACTATTCTCTGTTATGTAAGTGTCTAGCTGTAAGGTTATGTTTTAAAAACAAGAAGAAGTAAGTAATAGAGCATGTCTACATACCAAGCTAATGATCTTCTCTTACAGCTAAGCAAATTACATTCAATGTTAATTTTCTCCCCCAGTAGATGATGGGGTTACTCTGCTGGATGGGATAGAATTCCTTATTTTGGAGAAGGGCATTTTGAGCTATTCTTTGGCATAATATTTTTCTAATAGGAGCATTATAAGTTATTAAAAATATGCTCCTTTAGGCCTCAATTAAAAATATATAGATAATGAGCTGCAAAACACAGAGCATGAGTGCTGTGAAAAATCTACAAAAAGAATAATTTCTTTTTACTTGGTATTATTTAGCAGTTCTATCAGGTGCTTTTATTTGTGTGCAGTCTTTATTACTCGCGTATTTTTCAAAGTTCACTCTAAATTTGAAAGGATTTCTTTTTTTGTTTTGAATGGCTGAGAGCCAAGACTCTAGCTGAAGTCATATATGGAAAAAAATTCACCACAAAACAGTCCTAACTTTTTTTGTGTGTGTGTGCTGGCCTGCTAAGAATTTTGGGACCATTTTTGCTGCTGTTTGAAACCCAAATGTGACAGCTCTGCACACTGATCTTCCAGAAAGATCCTCAACACCTGGACTACAGCACTGGGTTGAGTTCATTGCTGTCAGAGAAAAATATCAGAAGAATAGTTTTCTTCAGTGGAAATTTTTCACTTCTCACAAACCAATAAAAACCATTTTGAGTTTTGGTAACTAAAAAGGAAAAAGTTGTCTAAAAAGGAATTTTTTTTTTAAATCATGGCAAAGAGACTGTGGTTTATGGGTTTACTATGAAAAATCCGTACAGATGTGTTCTGCAGTAAAGCATAAATTATTCAAACCCTAATTTTTTTCACTGAAAAATGGCTTTGTCAGTAAATTCTCAAGCAGGTTTGCTTGAATAAAAAGTAGTTGTATTTCTTTCACCATTCCTTAGCAATAAAACCCACATGGAGGGAAAAGTCCATGGACTGATGATACCTGTGCCTGCTCTGAGCTCTTTGAGACTTCCTTTCACAGTAACCCTAAATGAGCCTGTTTGCTGTGAATTTAACATCTCTTAGTCTGCTGCTGGGATGGAGATAGAGAGGTGGAACTGTATTAGAATTGGATTAGTAGCACATGATGGAATAGTCAGATTTTTCAGAGATTACCACCTAGGGAAATCTGTTTGGTCATTATGGTCAGTATCTCCAGTAAATATCTGTGGTAAATCCATTTTGAAGTAAGCAGTTCAAAAGAAGTTGCTGCTGAGCAAACAGCTCATCATAACAGATGATAAGAAAGGTGTCTGGTCGTATTGGCCAGTACATCTACAAATGGCCCTTCCTTCCTTCCTTCCTTCCTTCCTTCCTTCCTTCCTTCCTTCCTTCCTTCCTTCCTTCCTTCCTTCCTTCCTTCCTTCCTTCCTTCCTTCCTTCCTTCCTTCCTTCCTTCCTTCCTTCCTTCCTTCCTTCCTTCCTTCCTTCCTTCCTTCCTTTATAAAATGTGAAAGTCTGCCTCTCCTCTGGAAAAAAGACATGCCTTTTCCACAGACTTGGAAGGTGCTGAAATTGCTGTCACAATCTCAAAGGGGTCAGGAGGAGTCAGAAAGCCCTTCACTTCCAGGATTTCTCAGGGGAGATTTGCCATACTGAGCAGTACAGATCTCCAGGCTTCCTTGCCTCAGCCCAGGACAGAGCTGTGTTGCTCTGTCAGAGATGAGTGGGTTGAGCCACCTGGCTTCAGAGCCCCCTTAGATCCTTCCAGAGTGGCAAATACCACAGAGGAACTTGCCAAATATTTTCCAGTGTCTTCTGCCTTCTTCCCTGTTCTTCCAGTCTGAGAAGCTCTCATCTCTGTTACCATAGAAAAGATTAACAGGTTGTGTATGTCCCTATGATTCTGTGCTACCCTGCCAACATTTTCACATTTTTTAAAAGGAAGGTTTTATCTCAGAAATTTGTTTTGCTAATTGCCATTTTTGCCCTCCAAAAATGATGTCCTAGTTACTGTCTGCTGCCTGAATCTTTCCTGAATTCCATATTTTGCCCAGATGACATCCTCAAAGTTAAATAAACTACTTACAGCTTTCCTTACAGAATCATGTTTTTCTGTCTTTTACTGAATGTGCATGCCTCATCAGTCTTTGGTGACCCACCCAAAATAGGCATTTCCTTCATTTCTCAATTCTTCACCTTTAATAATAGTTAAGCAAATCTCAGCAAACTTCAGGCTCCAAGAAATGTGTGCAGTTGTATGTTACAGATCTGACTGGCCAATTTTAATTAATTCTCCAATAACATGCAAAATTCTGTCATTACCACTAGCTCTTGGAATGGAAAAGATTGTGCATAAGCTCAATGGTAGCCTGTCAGTTTGGCCATGGAAAAAAGCACATGTATTAAGGCTCTGGACAAACTGAGTGCAGTGTAACATTATATTCTCACTACTACCTTAAGGTGTTAGGAATTTAGTGGAAGCTTTTGCAACTGCAATGAGGGACTTTAAGAAAAGAATCATAAACCATTTTCATAGTATTGCTTTCACATGATGATTTCCTATTTTTAGAATTCTGCAGTTAAGTATTTAAACTTTATTATTGCTTCTTTTTGCATTTTGAGTGACATCCATTGAAGATTAAATTTTAGCCATGCCATTAGAAAGATCACTACAGTACAAATATTTATTTGGGTTGGGATTTTTTTGTGTGATTTATTGTTCCATAAGGTAAGTATTAAACCCATCTTAACTTCGGTCAATATTTAGCTTTTCTGTCAATTTCCACAGAAATCAGTACCATTTTCATGTCCTATTAATTTTCCTGACATTCTTAAGTAGGGATACATATACTGGATATATACTTAAATTTACATACATTGCAAAGAATTTTAGATCTCTAGTTATTTCCTCTTTTCTGACATTTTCAATATATACTGAATTCTGTTCTGTTTTCTGACATTTTAAGACCATGCTCTTTTAAAATTCTTGGATGTGTAAACTAGGCCCTGGTTCCAGCAACTAACTATGAGAATGATCTGGCTTTTTGCAGATGTGGGAGTGGTGCTTGGGTGGAGGTGCACCAGGAACAGGAAGGGATGATTGAGCAACAGACCCGTGGGAGCAAATCTGAGCAAATCTTGGCCTTTCTCTTTATGTGCTTGGGTCAAGAGATCTGTCTTATATTTAAAGTGGCACTACTTCTGTATATCTGTATATATGTATAAAGCCACCTGAATATATTCAGGCATAACTCATTTTGCTGTAAAATGGTAGTTTGATAATTGTATTATACAGAAGATAAGGCCTCTGCTGTCCCCCTCTTGGTTCTCTGTAGAGAGAGTTCTGTTGCTTCTTTTTACCCAGTGGTGCTCACTCCCTGTAAAAGCTTGTGCTTGGGGAATGTCAGGGAACATGAGGCTGTAGGAGCACACAGAGGTGTTCACAGATGTGGAGTGATGCTAGCTGCAAAGTTTTCTGTCTGTCTTTATAGTGCGTGACTGAAGAAGCAGCTGGGGACAGACAAAAGAAAATTCTCATTTGATATTCCCCAAAAGCAATTTTCCAAGTCAGTTTTTCATTTAGGTTTGTTAGGTATCCTTTGGAAAAATGACTTTTAAAAGAAAATTTACATTTTTCATGGGAGAAAATTACTCAGTTCACTTTGCTTCACAGTTGGAATTACAAGGCCAGAAATTGTTGCCACATCAGTTTGAGATGGAAAAAATGGAATAGAAACTTTATGAGTTACAGTCAGAACTAGGTTGAAATGAATGCTCTTTGCTGTATATCTTTGTGTTATTCCTTTAGCATATTGTATCACCTCACACTGTTCATACTTTTGACCAGAGGCTAAATAGGAAACGTTTCAGCTTAATTGCTGACATCTGGCCAGCAGCAAGGTAGGAACTTGCAGAAGTGTTCCTTCGTTAGTGCAGCCAGTAACAGTTTCCTCAGAGCTGCTAATTAGTCTAGAGAATAAACTACAGCCGTAGGTTTTGGAGGCCCCCGGGGCCACAGCTGGTGACTGTCAGACATCCGTTTTTCATTTTCCAAGACATACCATATCAGCAAAATTAGTGAAAATGAGAGAAGGTGATAGAGACAGGAGGACACAGTGGTGCTCTTTCTTCAATGAGTGTGAAGACTGGTATGTTTGGGTGAACAGAGGTGCTTGTTGACACAAAGTGTTAATAAATTCTGCTGCCAAGGAAAAAAAGAACAATCTGTTCATCATGCCTGTAGTAATCAGGGCATGATGCACTACAACAAAGTTGTTATTAGGAAATCTGTTTTTGGGAGTAAAGCTAGTGAAGTAATCAAATGGATTTCCTGGAGCTGTGAAGCATTCAATCTTAGATGTCTTGAAATATCAGGTAAAGAGATTTTATTGGGTGTAGTGGGTCCCCTGTTGGGTTAACAAGATGGTCTCACAGACTTCTTGGAGTACATGACTAGCCTTGAGAAAATCAGGCAGACAAAAAACTGAAAAGGGAAAATGGTGTTTTCTAAAGAAGATGGAGAGATTTCAGATATTAATTTGCTGTGGTGACTCAGGTCTTGGAGGGACAAACAATATGTAGTTTACAGCATCTTCTTAAATGCAAAATATTCTCAAAACCCTCAGAATTTATGAGAATATATTCTTGATGGGAGTGGGGAAAAGGGAAGGGAACAAAAATCAGTCATGCTTAGATAATAGCTAGCTGAACTTGAGAAAGTAGAAAGCAAATAGTGTATTGTGAAATAGGGATGTTTGTCATGGGATGGCATGTAAAATAAGTACTAAGAGAACCAAATTTTATCCCTTAGTGAATGGTTTTCTATGTAGTTAGAAATACATCAACAAGAGCAGGAAACATTAGTTTTAACTCTTTTTTAAAAAATTTTTTTTTATTTTTCATAATATAGTTGGGAGGAGCCCCTACTTGCTGTTTGTTTCAGCCTCAGACAAGTTTCCATGAAATCCAACTAACTTTAGCAAACAATTATAAAGACTAAAGGCCCCAAGGAAAATATCTTGTGTGTTCTGTAAACATCTGGTTGCCATTTTCAATTGCAAAGACCAACCCACTGAAGGAAGCAGTTTAGTTTTTTTGGAACAGAAATGGGACACTGGGGTTTTTGTTCTTTTTCATAGTGGAGAGTAAAGGAAATGTCAGAAATAGAGAGGTCACTAGATGCTCAGCTTTTGTAAATACAAAAGTCTCTGAGAAAATTAAAGTAAATTGAAATCAGGTTCGGAAAGTGTAAACAACCCTGTGGAGGTAAGGTTAAATAAGCAGGGCTGGAGATCCTAGCATGCCAGCAAAAGCACAAGATCATTCTATTATAAGTAAATAATTTAAAATACTGTACAAAATAATAATGGTGAAGCTAGCCACAGAAATATTTTGTGGGTTACCATACAAATACATATGTATATTCAATTTTAGCAGATGTAACTTCTCTTCCCAAAATCCTTTTGGTTAACTGTTGGCACAAATACGTAACCAACAGTATACAAAACTGGTTGGTTTCCTAATGCAAAATATATGTTGTGTGAGTCCCAAGCTAAGTTTTGACAAATAAAACACACATTTTGGAAACACCTCTTTGTATGTTGTTAAACAAGGAGCTTCCTAAACAAGCTAAATAGGTAGAAATGTGATCCTCAGAGCATACTGAGTTACAAGCATGTAGCATATTTAATCTGCTTCCATAGCATGGAAGTTCATTTAGTTTTGGGAAGGAAATGCATGCCAGAAACAGACATTATCTTGATCGGTTTTTAGTTTTGCTTTTAGCTGCACACATCATTGGTTTCATTACAAGACGTAAGTTTCTGACATACACAAATGAATTCTGGTCTCTAATGTGATGCTGCAGTTTCATGTTAGAAAATCTATATGCATCATTTATTTTTCTGAACAATATGTATTCTTTTTCCTAATCACTAGCAGAACATGTTCATGCTTTGTAGAAGAGTACACAAACAATTTCTTTGTATTACAAAAATAAACCCTCTGCAGGATGGTACTGAATCCTCTGCTTCAAGTGCACTCTTTTCCTTTAGAAAGTGAAATTCTTTATTCGTTTATAACACAAGTATAAGGACATTGAGCTCTGCCAGGTAAAACCAAAATACATCATTTAGTCCTAAATGTACCAAACATACCTTTCTCTGAATGTTCTATTTAGTTTTTTAAACAGAACATACAGTTCTGTGTTGAGTGGTATTTAAAGGCCTGAGTTAGAGATTACAATAATTAAAATGATACACTCTGGTTACACAGTGAGCTAAAATTAAAACTTTACTGGAATAAATTATGTCATGTTAATAGAATCTGAAAAACACCAGTGTGCAGGAAGATCCACATGTCGGCCAAAGGAGAGCAGCAAGGTGCATGGCAAACTTAAAAAAATACAAGGGATTTGGGCATCAGTATACCAGCTTTGTAATATGCTAGTAACATGCAAATCCTGTAAAAGAGGTTGAGACAATTTTTTATAACTGTAGCATGTCAGATAAGAAGGTAACAGCATACAATTCCTTTTTAAAGTATTTTTTTAATGCTTCCCTTTAAGAAATGAATCCTGGCTCTGATAGGGTTCAAGCAGAGACTCTGGTTTATAAATATATATGTCTGTTCCTAAATGTCAGATAATTGTCTGCTAATATAGGTGCTGGGAGAATGTGAGTCAGTCTAGCCAGAAGCCTGTCACCATCCTGCCAGAGAACACTCTGTTAGGGATTGTTGGTTAGGACTGCTCAGTGATTTGGCTGCTGGAAGCTGTGGACCCTTTTTGATGCAGTCACTGGCTCTGAGCCCTGGTCAGCAGTGAGAAGTGTGCTGCTGCCTTTCATCACTGCTCCCATTTTAGGTAGTGGCATTATATACCACTGAAACAAAAACAATTATTAAAAAAAATTTATATTTTATTTATTTTATTTTTATTTTTTGTGGTATTTTTGTTTTGTTTTGTTTTTTTTTTTTAACTTTGGCTACCATGACTTTTATTGGTTCAGGCAGCAAAAAGCTTGTACACTGTGTAGGCCTTCATTGTAATTTGCAGCCCGCCCACACCATTCCTAGGTTCAGATTCCAACTTTCTCCAGCTGCATCCACTTTCAGCTGACAGCTCTTTTGAATGCTGCATCCCAAAGCCACCCCAGACATCAAAAGTGCAGTAGCCACCCACTGTATAGAACATGTTCCTGAAAATTTCACACAACGTACTGTTGTTATGCTGGCTTATCTTACATCAAAAGGGAACCTTTTCTTCATGAGGGGAATGAATATTCTACACTTCTGATGTTCATTGTACTCCCTCGGAGTTCATTTTTCAATGTAGTATGGAATATTTTTTTACTCAGCCCCTGAGGTTGTCCATTTGGAGGTAATCCTAGTTTGCACGGATGTCAAAGAGAATAGAGGCTCCTCTGACATACTCAGAAAATGAAACTATTTCTCAGTTTCAAGTTAGTCATGAGAACCTTCAGATTTCTGGAAAAAATATTTCCTACAGAAAGTTATTAATAAAAGTGACACTCTGCCTTTGATTAAAAAGGAAAAACCCCACATATCATTAACTTCTATAATTTTTGGCAGGCATATTTCCTTACAGAACAATGTCCATTTTTCACAACAGAAAGGCAAAATATTAAAGGGTTTTGCATTAAAAAGTAACAATGGAATAGGATCTGAGCGAGTTTAACTGGTCTCAGGATTAAAAAAAATATAGTCTTAACATATTCCCTCAATGGTGCCTCACATAAATAAAATACAGTCCTACTCTGATAGAGCGAAGCACAAAGGAGCTGAGTGGTATGCATTTTGGAAAGTTTGAACCAAATTGTTCAAGTCATAAAGTGTTTCTGTAACAAGATTATTGTTGTAATTACGTTGTTTCTGACATTTGTGGTAATGCTTTCAAAAATAAATATTTAGCTATAAAAAGGATTTTCAGTTTTAATTTATAGCAACTACTAAAAGTTTATATCTAGAGAGAGCTTACAGAGTGTTCTGTGTTTTGTAAATGCAAGATGAATCTGGCAGAACCAGTTATTTTAGATCTGATAGAATACAGCTCAGTTGATCTGTTTATTGAACAAGGACTTTTGGTGTGAAATGGAGAAGTAAGACAAAATCTTTTTTTTTGTTAATTTGAAAGCCAGATCACTACATTTTTTTTTTTAATAGGTAAAATAAGAAACACATCAGCATACTGAAGTATAGTTCAGCAGGCTGGTAGAAAAAATTAGAATAAGATCTATCTATTTTGCAGCAAAACAATAAGCATTTGTCTGTCTAAATGGGAATTAGGCATTTAAATATTTTTTTCCCGTTTGGCTTCAGAAAGTGTATAAAAAAATTTCTCACTTCAGGTTTCATAGCCACAGTGATGCCAAGTATCAGTGAAGCCCGTCTAGAAGTCATTCTTCAACAAAAATTAATTGAGGTAATTTTCTATAAAGATGGGGATGAATTCAAGGACTTTAAATACATAGAGTTTACATGTTAGCCCTATTTTCCCTCGGAATTTAGTGTTAGGGCTTTAAACAGAGCTCTGAGGGTAGAAAGAAAGGAAGTACTCGGAAAGTACTAGCTCAGAAGGTAACTGTGGATTAGTTAGTGTTTTTTTTAGTCTTTTTTATGACAGGATGATATGTGAAGTAGGAGAAAGCATCAGGTTTTCTTTTTCCTTTACCCAGCTCCATGGCACATATGATTTGCACCCCAGATGTTATTGTACACATTTTTTTGGCAAATCTAACAATGTGAAGGTATCTGTTGAACTTCAAATGTGAGGTCTGACCCTACATTTCTTGAAAATGTTTGCAGAGATAATTTTATTTACTTTAGAATCCGTGTTTTATGGATGCTCTACATGGCAGTCCATATCTACCATGGACTTCCACTACCCCATGGCACACGGGGTGAGTAGAAGTGAAAGGCAGCATAGTGATACATAGAAACCAGTATCTGTGAAGTACATACTGGAAACCCTTACATTAGGCATGACTTAATTATTGCATCACTGTCTTCTGCAATTTTGTCTAACTCATAAAAAAAATGGGTCAATTCCTTAGTTCTAAGGACAAATAATGCAATATGGCGCATACCCCTGTACCTAAACCCTTTTCCACTGACTGAGGGTGGCCTGCGTTTTGCTGAATTTTAGAAACTGTCGCTGGCTTAGGCTGTCTCCTGGGGCATTGCATGGCCACCCAGGGAGAAGAAAACAAACACAGTAGATGATTGCAGGCCGGTGGTTGAGTCTGTGGCCTGACACTGTTTAGTTTAGCCATTGCCTTTATTCTCAAGCTTCTTTATTTTTTAATATTCTTTCATGTCTTCTGGGTATTACAGAATATTAATAATTTTACATTAATATTAATTGTAAATATTTACATTAATAATGATTGGTATAGGTGCCTGAGTGCTGTAATTGCAGTGATCAAGGTCTGCGATTTGTATCTTAAAATACGGGGTTTTTTTTCTTGCATACATGATTATTATTTTAACATCATTATTTTAATATTGTAATTGGTTCATAAAATAGGTTCATTGTAATTAGAATGAGACAGGACATTAAGACAAATAAACCCGTTTGCTCCTTAGCTGCTTATCCCGAGGTTGCTATATATCCATAGAAGCGAAGAGGCTATTTTCTCAGCTCTCGCTCAGATTCTACCATGAATTCAATCATGAATTCTCATTAGTGCCATCATTCAGAGTGCTTCTCAGCTCAGATAACTCATGTTCTGTTGCAAAGAGTGGGAGTGGTAGAAATGTTGGGGTGAAATGTGGGATGGAAAGTAATCACAAGCTGTCAGTTTGGTTTCCTTGGGCAGAACTTCTCCTCCCTAGGAATTACTTTTGAGTTGAATCTTCTTTCCAGCCACCAGCTCTTCCTGTTTGTTGCATGTGCCTTTCTAAAAGCTCAGATTCTTCCTTATAAAAGTAGCCAGATCTGCAGGTTTTGCAATAGTCTAGTGGGGAAGGTGCCTCAGTACCACTTGTTCTTGTTGTTAAGTTCTATGAACGCACTCATCCAAGTTAAGATGTGCTTCCACAAGGTCCACAAGGTGCTTTGGGGCTTCTGTTCACTCATCATGTTCAGCACCGTTGTGGATTCTTCCCAGGGACATCCTGGGGGTACCAAGGCAGCGTCTTTCTGACAGGGTTACTGGGGGTACCTCACCCATCATTGTGCCTCTGTGCTCCTTCATGTGTATATGCATGTGCATAAGAGAGAAGAGTATTTCGTGGGCAGATCCCCTTCCTGCAATGTCCCTAGGAGCAGATGGAGCAGGGTGCTATTTAAATCCTTCCACCTGCTGCAGTTCCTCTGGGCTCCATTGTGCAGCCTGGTCCCTTCCTGCATGTCAGCTGCATGACTCTTCTTCCCACATGCACATTCTCTCCTTCCAGTTTTCACCTGGTTCTTCATGCCAATCTGCTCTCAGTAGCCTGTCTCTAATATTTCCCAATTTTTTTTGTCAGGCAATTTCCTTCTCTACCTTCACAGAAGGTAAAAAAATGCCTACCCAGATGGATTTAGCTGAGCTTTGGTGGGTATGTGACATCTGTGCTTTAACTAGGTACCAAGTACTTCCATCCGACTGGAAGTTAGGTCTAAGTCCCACAATGTGTGGGTGAGAAACATATATATCAGCTTTGACTGTTGTAGCTTATGTTGTGTATTAAATACATATAAAGTAAGATTTCCAGCATTTGAGAGCATTTGGTGTTTTAAGTTATTTTAGCTTGCATACAAGAAGAGCATACCATATTGGATTATTAAGAGCTTTTGGTTTCACTGAGGCTTGCTGTGCAGAAAATACCCATGTGTGGAGAACATACCAGAGTAATCTGAATATTCATCCAAAGTATGATTTGTAAGTGCAGAAGTGGAATAACAGACTTGAGTATTTGAATTGCCCCAGTGTGTTTGTCATTGGGTCAGAACTGCATATTTTCCTTTTATTTGCTATTGAACTCTACTACAGCTCAGAAAGTATTTTGACAGCATCTTTTCATACCTTGAGTTGACAGGTTATGACATGATAAAACCTATAGGTTGTTAGAGTTGCAATCTGTTATATAACTCAGTAGAAAATTATTCTTAGCCTGACAGTCTTTCCTGCATAGACTGAGAACAGTCTAATGCACCTGCCTTACAATACTGCCATATTCTTCACCCCATGTCAGACTAATACAATTTTTGAATGTACTTTTATTTCCAATATTCTGCTCATTCTTCAGTTGCACCGAAAATATATGGATATGGTTTAATAACGCTGCAATTATATTTTTACCTTTCGTTGTCTTACTGACAGTTATCTGCAAATTGAAAACCGAACTTTAAAATATTTGTTGCAGGTCTGAAAATTCTTTTTAGGTTGTCTGTTATAGTATGGTAATTTATTGATTGAGGAAAGGATTGTTAATCTATTGCATGACTGAATGTGATGTAAAAGGAGAAAGGATTGTCCTATATGTTTTCCATTCTTGTACTTCTGCTGCAATAGATTTCTTCTGCTTCTTTTGGAGAAAGTAATCTACCTTGTATTATCAATTGCTCCAGTAAGGAAGATGGTAACTCTTTGACTTGGTAGCTAGGTCTAAGGCAGTTTTAGAGTTAGAGATCCGGTGGAAAAATTAAAATGTCTTTACACATTTGAGAATATTTCTGATAGAAACAGGTAGCTCATGGCTTATTATGCTCATTTTTTTACTTTTAAGATTTGCCTTTGGGTTGAAAAGGAAAGCGGGCTTGAAACCTATCCCTGATATAAATAATCAGTAATAAAATAATTCTTTCCGGCAGGAGTGGAAGCATTATGCCTCTCCATTTGTATTTAGATCCAGTATATCTCCACAGCACTTGTAGAAGAGATACAGGATAGTCAAGCATTACTCTGTTTTTATGAGAGGCATTGCAAACAACTTCAAATGCCTATTTCACTGCCCAAATTCTGAACTCAGATGTGACTGTGTATTAGTTCTTGAGCATAGGGCAATGTTTTGTGCTAAGCTGTTCAGAGACAGATGAACTGTCCTTGGAATTAAACTGGTTCCGTTTGGTTCACACCAGTGTCTCTTCTAGAAAGAATGCTTCCCTTGGCACTTCAAATCCTCTTAGTTAGGGAGTAGTTGAGCCAAAAAATATCCTGATCATCCTCAAGGGGTGTGAGTAGTGACTGTCCTCAGAATTCCGTCAGCCTTTCCCTGGCAGCCACACAGCAACTACACAAAGTATTTTGTGAATGAATTGACTGTGTCCAGCCATCTCAGTCTCATATGTAGGGTAGGGTATTTTTTTACACTTAAAATGCACCACTGTGATTAATGTGACAATAGATCTTAGTCTAATGTGTGCAGCTAAGCTAGTGATTATGGGGCTATGTGTTATGCAGAGTACAGTCAGTCTGAACACACTCTGAAACAGTGGAAGATTTGCATATGGGCAGGTGAATAGCTGCTTTCCAGAACAGTTAAAAAAACACCAGAAACCTCACCTTCTTTTCCTGTGCTATCACTCATGTGGAATGATCATTTTTCCATTGTTGTCATAGTGAGTTCGTATTGGTAATAGCCCATGACCATCAAGGGTCACATCAAAAGAGTAATTAAAATGCTTCCAATAGCTACTGTTTTAAGGAGAAAACTCCTGAACACCTAGGTGTGAGACATTCCTTTAGGGAAAGTCTTATAAATGAAATAGTGATATCAAAAGCTTGCAGGAGGATGTGTCATTAACAAAAAAACCCCAAAACTATTCAGTCCAACAAGCAGCATTCTTATATTTGCACAACAAGATGGCCAAAATGCTGTAACCAGAAATAGGCTTCAAAGGATATTTTACCCTGGAGTGTTATCTGTGAAGCTCATATCTTCAGAGGTGTAGAATTCCCACATCCTCCGACCCCATCATGCAGCCTGCCTGATGCTGCTGCCCTCTGAGATGCTGAAGAGCATAAAATTCCGTCTAGAGTCCAGAGGCAGTGAGGAAGAAGTCCCGTCTTTCAGACATCTGTTAGCATTTCCACTTTAAGCTCCTGGCTAGCAAACTATTGGCTCTTATAAATTGACTACATGGCAGGGTTGAAGCCCAGCATATTCCTCTGTCCAGCTTAAAGTAGGGTTTGTGCACAGCTACTTCCGTACGTATGTTCTTCCTCACCCAACTCAGTACAATCTGTGCTCCCCCCATTACCATGCAGGAGCAGAAGAGGTTGACTTTTTTTTCCCTTGTGTACTATGAGGACTCATGACTCACAAAGCTAGAACTTACATTCATAAAAAACTTACATTTTTATTTTTCTTTTTTTTTTTTTTTACAGATCAGGATTACAAACTGGTGTAACTGAATACAGTTGAATGCATCAATATGTAAACAATAGCTTTTCCTGAAAATCTTCTCTTTACATCCATGCAGCTTAGAGGTGCCTGAAAATATATTTCAAGTTGAGCTGTCATGAATTTCTCTTACAAAAGGATCCTGTACAAATCTCAAGTTCTCCCTTAGCTGGGGTTCTATAACCTCCTTAGAGTAAGGTACTCCAGTATTTGATACATGTGTTTAGAAACTGTTCTTTATGTATCCCTTGCTGCAAATGAAAATGCTTAGTTTGTATCCTGTCTCCAGTGATTAAAGAGACAACTTATTTTGAATGGGTAAAAATTTATTCTGTGGTGTTGTGGTTTAACCCCAGCCATCAGCAAAGCACCACCCAGCTGCTCACTCATCTCCCCCTGGTGGGAAGACGGAGAGAATCAGAAAGGTAAAAGTAAGAAAAGTCATGAATTGAGATAGACAGTTTAGTTGGGAATGCAAAAGCTGTATCTGCAAGCAAAGCTAAACAAGGAATTAGTTCACCAGTTCCCGTGAGCAGACAGTGTTCAGCCGTCCCCAGGATGGGAGCTTCATGATGGATGGAACCAAACGGTTCGTTGGGCAGAAAAATGCCATCAGTGAATGTGTGTGTCTTCCCCCCTGCTCCTTTCTTCCTTCTTCCCTCAGCTTTTGCTGCTGAGTGCAGCATAATGTGGTACGAAATATCCTTTTGGCCAGCTGGGGTCAGCTGTCCTGGCCGTGTCCCGTTCCAGCCTCATGACCATCCCAGCCTCCTTGCTGCAGGTCAGAGTGGGATGCCGAGAAGGCACTGACACCCAGAAATAGTTAAAACAGTGGTGTGTTGTAAACTGGTCTGATACCAAATCAGACATCACTGCGTGAGTGCTAGACAAAGGATGGACTCCATCCGAGTCAGACCCAGTAGGAGGTCTTCCAAAATCTGTCTCCTTTGTCTAACTCTCTAGTGAATCCATGCTTTCCAAAACAGGGGAACGGTGCTGCTGGAAAGGTATGACCAACACAAAATGAAGCAGAAGGATTAACCCCAGTCATTGTTACCACCACAGCCCTCATAAGCAGGTTTGGTTACAATTCTTGATATCTGCAGGGCTGCTATTTAGAATTCTGGGGGGAATTGGCATGGAATAAATTAAAACTGAAATTTTTAAGAAGTGGATTCAACTCTTTCAGCATCAATAAATACTTGCCAACAGCTGAAGAGTTATTTATATTTGCTTTGTTGGTTGGTTTGGTTGGTTTGGTTGTTTTGTTTTGTTTTGTTTTTTTGGCAACAATATTGTATTGTTAGTTCATATACAGTTTATAAATTTGGTCCTTCTCTGCAGTAGTGCTCTATGGCAAATTGTACCTCTCCATTTGATTTCTTCTTATGAACTATGGCACTTTTAACTTGTTTTGAATTACCTTGGGTTGAATCTGGACCAATTATGAGAATTATTTTGAATTCTGACCATGCTTTGCAAAGTCCTTATACTTATTTTTAATTTAGTATCACTTGCTATTTATAAATGCACTTATTATTCCATCATTCAATTTGTTACCAAAAAATTTGATCAGAGCTGGATGTGTAGTGGAGCATCTTTTGAGGTTCTGCTCAAAAAAAAAAAAAAAAAGCATTTTGATAGTGGATTAGACTTCATTTTTTCAAATAGCTGTGCAATCACCTCATAGGTAGGTTATGTGGAAACACTGTCTAAAGACTTACTAAAGTCAAATTGTTTCATTGCTAATATTTGCTTTCTTCACTAAATCGGTTACTCTGATTTCTGTTTACTAGATCAGTTACTCTGTCAGAAGAAAATAAATGCTTGTATGTAATATGTTCTTCACAAATGCTGGCTGTTTCTTGTTGTCTTCTTTTCCTCTAGTGCTCATAAACTGATTAATTTCAAGGCAGTGGTGTGAGCAAAAGCAAAATTACAAATAAGCTTGAGATTAAAATAAAAATAAATCCAAGTGCCTTTATTTTTTCCCCAGAATGAATGAAATACAGGAAGATAAACATGCAAGATGAAAATTTTATTTGATTTTCAAAGTTCTTTCATTTCAAAATTCAAAATGAAAACAATTATACTGCAAAATGAAATTTCAGCCTATGGTAATGAATTGAAACGTAGTAATTTGATTAAATTAAATAATATGTTCGTAAGAGATTAAAAATTTCAGAGGTACATGCATCTAACAGTTTTCTGTCAAAATTTAGCCTCCAATGCCATAGTTCACGGGGAGAACGTGATCATTTCAATGACTGGAATAAAATACCTTTTCTTTAGAAATCACCTTCAGAAATTCTTGAAATTTATCTATAAATTTGAAACCCCATTAAATCCTACAGTTCTCATTTAGTTTCTGTTAACTTTGGTCTATTCTCTCAGAATACAAAAACTCTCTGCAGAATATTGTTACAGAAAAACTAAATGTTTTTATTGGTATTTCCATTTGCTATTTCCATTGCTATTTCCTCTGCTGCTAAAAAACATCTTTGCTTTTCTCCCTAGACTATTATTTTTAAGATTATTTTTCCACATTAGCTATTTTAATTATTTCAAATGACAGATCAGTGTCAAAGCCAATGAAAACAGTACTATCTCATTGAAAATTGGAATTTGTATATTACATCAAACTTCAGTTGAAGGGTTTTTTTGTCTGAATTGAATAGCATGTTCTTTGACTCATTCAGAGTAAAGGTGATCACATCAGATTTCAGTCAAATCATGCTGTACTGCTATTAATTGAAGTAGAAACTCGAGTTGGTATTCTTAGGTAAACATGAGATACCCATTGCAGTTACAAATGCTTTTTGAAATAGGGCTGGATAACGGCTACAAAGACTGCAGGAGAGGAGAAGCTAAGAGCTGCCAAAAGACAGGTGGATAAAAGCATTATGATGCCAGCATGTATCCACTTAAAGCTCACTTTTCCTGCATAATTAGATATAATTTTGCAGATGAGCATTCCTTGTGTATACAAGGGCCTTAATTAACAGGCTGAACTGAACTGTCTTGATTTGTAAAGATATTCAGAGAGCAGATGAACATGCAATTGCATATTCTCATTTTGTTGCCACTCTTTTACATATCCAAGTGCAAAATAAAACAAAGAGTAGAAAGTATCTCCATGAGGTGTGATTTCATACTGTCTAAGTGAGCTACAGCTCCTGTGTGCCACTGGTTTGCTGAATAAAGCAAACAGGATTTCCATAACTAGAGACAAAGTTCATTCTGTGGGAAAAGCTTAATGCAAATTGCTAATAATTAAATTGTTCAGATATAAAGCATTCTTTTTAACTTTCCCTTTCAAATGTCCTGTAAAAAGCCTGCTTCTGGTTTGCAGTCTGCGAGAAACCAGCAGAACAGTGTATACACTGAAAATGGAATATTATGGACATTATTAAAGCTTCTTAATTAAAGTCTCTAGAAAGATTTTGAAACATGAGTCCTTCCATGCAAATGATGTTTATTATTACTATCACTTTTGTTCTTTCTCTTTTATTGTAGAATGTTTTAGCTCACATGTATCTTGCTTTACTTTAAAAATAAGTTCTGTGAAAGGGATCTTTGGTCCTTTGCATGGCCCATGTGATGTTAATGGAATACTAATAAGAGTAACACTTTTTTTCCTGAGATATAGTTCTGCTGTTATTAAATATGCAGAAGGAAGACAGACTGTTGGTTTCCTGATAATACATGTTCATTTTCCACAAAAAGTTAAGCTCTGGATAGAGTGACATGGGCAAATTTGAGGCAAAATAGATTCCTAGAGGAGCCTGTTCTAGAACTAAATAGCTGCTGTAACCCATGACGTCTTTGTTTTTGTTTTCCAATAATTCTTTTCAGGTAGAGTTTATGAGGAATATATCAATCCATTTCAATAGAAGTTACACTTCTCTGTCAGCCTGAATCTGAGAGACAGCACTAGGTGTACACTGTTTTTCTCATAGGAAGTCTCCTGACTTCTATAAATAGACATTTTTCAGTTCTGATTGTTCTGTACTGAAATAACTGGCTAGAGGTTTAATTACTCTGAATAGAGAACACAAGTAATGGCAGGCATCCAAGCTCTCCTGAACTATTCTTCCTGGGCTCTGGCTCAGTAGCACAACAGATCTGAGGGTACATTTTCCTTTCCTTCCCTTAGGTACATTCATATTGATCACTCTGATGTATCCTAAAGGCAAATACACAGTGCAGCATATCCTCTGGAGTCGGGGATCAAATTCTTCCCAGGGCAGGATGTGTCACAATAAACAAGGGAAGGAAATGAGCTGCTTCTGAGAAATGGAGTTCCCTCCAGCTCCCTTTCAATTTGCACACAACTAGGCATTGTGATTTATATGTAATTATAATGATTTATTCAAGGGTGTTTGCTAGTCAGAAGCATAACATCTTGCTTATCTGATAGTTACATAGCTGGTGAGGTCGTTGAGTAGGTTGTTAGTGCTACCAAACTTTTGCACTAAAATGAGGTCTTTGCTTGTACATTTCTCTAATGCTTTGCTTGTTTGCTATCTGTGACATTTTTATCTACCTGCAGGTTTTTTTTTGTTTTTTCTTTCACAAAGAAGCATGTAGTAAATCTGTTTTTCCCTAAATTTCATATACCCTAATTACTTTTAGACCATAATACTGGTTCTCATAATGTGAAATTGAAGAACTGGTTGCAGTGTTCAATGCAGTGTAACTGAAAATTGATCTCTTCAGCTTTGTTGCACTGCTTATAAACATAAAAAAGTGATAGTTGCTTTCATAGTCCTGGATCCATTCTACACAATAAGTTCATTACTGTACTTAACATAAATTGAATGATAAATCTCCTTAAGTGGAATCTTTACCCTGCTTGACATTTGTAATCATGATTGGGATAGGAAAAAAAAAACATTCTGGAGAAAGAAGGAAAGGAAATAAAGGAAATAAATAAAATAAATACCTCTGTGGGCCATTGGTCAGACCAAATTAAGGAGTTAACCTAATAAAATTAAGAAGGTGTCACAGATGGATAGCACAAATGCTATCCTGTCCGCCCCTGAAATAGCTGTTCTGCAGGGAGCTCTGAGACCTTATTCTATACCCCTGGATGCTGTAGTGCTTCTCTGACTGCCTTTTCTGTTTGTAAGTTCATTATTACTGATTGTCTTCTTATCAGTTAAATAATTTAGCCTTTATTGAACATATTCATGGTGTCCTCAACAGATGCAATAATTCTATTGTGAGCTGCCACCATCTCTAATTGGTCCAGATAACAAAGACTGTACACAGAAGAAATCAAATGACCATGTGAGGAAGCTGACCATAGTTATTTGAAGCAACAGTGGCATTTTTACACCACATGCTGAGATATGAGCAAGTTCAAGACCTATTTGTATCTTCAGGTCAGCTTTGTCCCAGGAAGGAAACATCACATTAGTTTGGAAGCTAGCAATCTAATTCCCACTTGTGCAACAGTTCTATATCTGGCAGTCTGATGTCTAATATTTAGGAATCCGCTACATCAAAATAGCACTGGATATGTGTTATAAGCATGCATGTTGAGAAAAAAAGAGAACAATTTAAAGTGGCATCATGTTACCAAATGTTTTAATTTCTGAATGTTGAACAGGTCAAACAGCAGGGTTTGGACATCAGTAGGCAGGAGCAACATGGAACGCCCACTGTAAAACCCCTTAATATAGTTCCAAAGCTTGAACTCTGGTAGCAAGTATGACTTTTATCCTTCTGCAACCTGTAGCTGTTCATGTAATTAGCTCTCCAACAGTTTGCTGTCCTTCAAGATTTCACTCTAAGTATTTTTTATACAAATAACAATTGTATGATATTTTCTTTCTCAAAGTACTTCTTTTCTTTCCGGATAGGTGGTATGAACCCTTGGGATCTTTTCATCTGCTTATCTTCTGGAAAAAATGGTGGTACTGGATGCTTTCAAACAGAAGATTTGCATAATCTAGAGCTTTTCCAGAAGGTATGACATTATTGTGTTGTCCTTTGTGGGAATGGAAGGACAGACAAGTCCAGATTTTCAGCCCTCACTCATAAGAAAAAAAAAAGAATTATTAAATGTTTATTTTATACTGCAGCAGCATGGTTTAGCAGAAATGAAGTTCCTTTCATGTTTTCTATTTGCTGAGAAGTACTTGTCAGATACCAGTAATTCATTCTTCTTTATATCACACCCAGTTATCAAAAGCAATTTCTCATTTGAGCATAGTATGTTAGTTTGGTTGTAAGTATTTCACTGTAAATACTGAAAATTTTTACAACTCAGCATCAAATTTCCTTTTTCTCTTCTTTGGCTTGAACTTCTGCATTCTTAGCCACCCCCAACCACCATGTCTGGCTGCAAAAGTGTCTACAAGGGAAATTATTTAAGCGATTTTTCCTATTGGGAAAGAGAACTTAGAAATGGTGAGAAATAATTAGAAAATGCATGCAATATTTCAGAATGATAGTGTAGGCCGAAGATAGAGATGGATGAATTTAGGCTTCATATCTTATATCACTACTGAGTTTCACCTAATGTAATTCCTCCTTTGTAAACACAATTTAGGCACTTCTCCAAACAGTTACAGTGCTCCTACAATCAATAATGTGTAATCTGGACCAGGGTCTTTGAGGGAGTTCTTTGCTTTGGCACTGCAACCTGCATCCTCATTGTCCAAATCATCAGTAGTACCAATTATCCTGGTATTTTCAGGATTGCTTTTTATTTTCCCCCTCACTTGAGCATATTGTGGGCACAGTTTAGGTTACTTAGGTATGTAATTTCTGTGTAAACACCTGACCTGTTGATAAAAGTGTGTGAGTGATATAAACTGAGGTCTTTGATAAAATATGACCAAGCTCCATGTATAATTTGACTTGTATTTTATGTAAAATAGCACAGATAATAATGGCAAGACTCTAAATTATTGACTCCAGCTGGAGGGTCTGAGAGAAATGGAGCTGCTTTTAAAAGGTGCCTGTGGTGATACAATAAACCACTGGTGTCCAAAGAAGTCAGAGCTTCAAGCACTGGGGTTCCCTGGGACAGGATGCCATGTCAAAGTGTATGCAAAGTGAAACTTTCATGGCAGTTGTAGTTTGCTAGAAATATACATGCCTTGAATATGTTCAGATAGTAAAGCACCCAGTAAAGGCTTCTGCAAACTTCTTTTTTCTCATTCTGCCTATATTACTATATCTGAGCCTCTAATGCTGTGCAATATGATAATCCTGGCAGCATGCTGTAATGTCCAGATGTGACACACATGAATAACTGAGACCCAAGGTGATCAAAGAGTTGTCCAAGTTCTCTCAGGAAGTCTGCAGCAGAGCAGGGACTTAAACCAGATGGCTCATTCCTCTGGAAAACTCTAAATATTGAACTAACATTATTTGCTGCTGGCATGACCATACCAATGTGCAGCAGTGTTTTGCTGCAGAGCCTGCCTATGATTTAGCTACGTTAGCTTATTTCTGATCCCAAGCACAGCAATTCAAGAGACATAGGGTATTTTCATGCAAGGAGAGACAATGGTTGGTAACTGGACAGAACAGAGAAGCTGCAGAGTCTGAAAAGAGGAAAGGGAACAGGTCAATGCTCAGCAGCCAGAGGGAGAAATACAGCCCTAAAATTTTGCATTGTTATGGACACGGAGGAAGAGTCCACACGTTAACTTCATTATTCCAACATTGCAGGGAGGGCAAAGCTATCATTTCCTCTTGACACTGTTGACACTGATGGGATTTTTGCACAGGAGGTGTCTCTGACAAATTAAACACAAACCCATTGAAGACATTTTCCATTGAAGAATAAAGAACATTTTTTTGAATGAAATCATGAAAGCTTCTCTTTTTATGTACAGGTAAACCTGCTTCCAGAAATCCAGCATTTTCTTTGCAGAAAAGAGGGATTATGCCAGATAACAAAAGCCTTTTCAGGTAATCTGATTTCTTCAAATCTGAATATGTGATGATGGTCTTGTAAAAGTTGTAACAGGAAGTTTCTGAAATGAGACTGTCAAGCTTACAATTCCATTTTATTTTTAGCTATGAATTCATAGAGGGAACAAATGAAGGATTGATAATCCATTTTAAACACACTTGAATATAGATTACAGTTATACAGTATCTTTCCAGGTAAAGACACTGCATTGTTCAGCTGAAGAAATAATTTGGCTGTGTCTTGTTTTTGGACTGTTTTGTGTTTATATGGTATTGTATTTACACTTCTGTGCCCTGGGTTTGGTGTAATATGTTTGTTCAGCTTTACAAAAATGTTGTAGCATAGAGAAGGAGTAGGAGTCAGAGTTTGGTTGCCATCCAGACATAATTTACTGATAAAAAGCCTTTATTGTGTATTAAGATCATCAACCAGAAAAGTTTAAAGGTTATGGGCAACTTTCCAAAGAATTCTAATTTACCATGGGTAAAATTCATCTTTGAATAGAAACTGGAAAAAAACCTGTTGCACACTCTGTTAGGTCTATTTAAACTTCCCTATCTTTCCCCCTTTTTTATATATATGCTAAATTTAATAGAAGGAAAGGATTCACTACATCTCATTTAACCATTTAGAAGTTAGGTATCTTCTGAAAGTGGAATTCTAGTCTTCCATTTAAGTCAGTGGAGAGAGAGAGAGAGACATACCTACAAATGCTACTTCTTTTTATCTTAAAATATATATTTAAAATAGGTGTGTTGAATTAGTCTCTGCAGATCCTTGCTACCCATTTATGTCTTACCACTGCCTAGAGAAATTCGTAGGCCCTGCTCATGTTGTAACAGATTGCCTTTCAAAAGCATTGGTTCACCCTAATACTTGAAGAACGACCAGTTGCAGTGGTTTTATTATTTTACTACCAAAAAACCACAAACACAAGAAGGATTTACTACACACAGAGCTTCCTCTTTAAAATATGTGCATTTTCAGTGCTGTCCATAAATATGGGATAAGCCATTTTGTATATGACCCTTCTATTTAGTTCTGTGTTTTCTCCTATACTGGGTTTACGTGGCAAGCTTTTGGTAGTAGGGGGCCACAGAAGTGACTTTTGTGGGATGCTACCAGAAGCTTCCCTTAAGTCCAGCAGAGCCAATGCCAAGATGGCTTTGGTGCTGGTCAAAACTGAGCCCATTAACTGTGGTGGTAGCACCTCTGGGATAACATATTTAAGAAGGGAAATAAAACAATTGCACAACAGCACTTGGAGAGGTTAGTGAAGAAGGAGTGGGAGGAGGTGCTCCAGGCACCAGAGCAGAGATTTGCCTGCAGCCTGTGGAGCAGCCCATGGTGTGACAGCTGTGCCTCTGTAGCCCATGGAGGTACATGGGGGAGCAGAAATCCACCTGCAGCTCATGGAACACCCAGGGCCAGATGAGGTGGATGCCTGAAGGAAGCTGTGACCCTGTGAAAAGGCTCCTGGCAGGACTCGTGGAGAGAGGAGCCCATGATGGAGTAGTCTGTTCCTCAAGGACTGCACCCCATGGGAGGGACCCACTCTGGAGCAGTTCATGAAGAACTGCAGCCTGTGGGAAGGACTTTTCTTGGAGAAGTTCACAGAGGGTGAAGGGACCCCGTGCTGGAGCGTGAGGAGTCCTCCTGCTGAGGAGAAAGGAGCAGCAGAGGCAATGTGTGATGAACTGACCACAGCTCCCATTCCTCTCTCCCCGCATCACTGCAGGGAGGAGGATGTAGTGACTCAGGAGTAACATTGAGCCTGGGAAGAAGGGAGGAAAGGAGGGAAATTGTTCAAGATTTAGTTTTATTTCTTCTCATCCTACTCTGGTTTGATTGGTAATAAAATCATTTAATATCCACACATTTTTTGCCTATGATGGTAATTAATGAGTGATCTCTTCCTATCCTGACTCACAAGCATTTCATGACAGTTTCTTTTGCCTGTCCAACTGAATGATAGAGAGGCTTTGGTGGGCACCTGGCATATAACCAGGGTCAACCTACCACATCTTGTCTTCAGGGAAGGGCCATTTGTAAGCATCTTATTCCTTATGTATACTTCTAGTGCTTTCCTGGAAAAGAGAAAAGGCTTTGTGGCTGATATTGGAATCCCATTGAAATCAAAGCAATACATGTGCTTTGAAGTAGGGATCAGAATCTTAGCCACACAGCAAAGGATGATTATTCTAGCACTCCGCTGAGGAACTATCATACAGAGAAAAGCACATCCCTCACTTTTCTGTTACCAATACAAAAGGTTTTGAACCTAAATTAGCTGAAGTATTTTAAAGTAAAAATAAAATTAAAAAAAATCTGTCTTAAATCTAGGTATCTCCACATCAGCTTATGGCCTAGGGCTGAGATAGCTATTTTAACACAAGGTTCTCATGACACTTAAGATGCTATGGAGAGTCCAGCATGCCCAGTAGAACGGGCAGATTCAGCACAGGACTCATTTCCTTTTGGTCCAGCAGCTAGAGGTTCAGAGCCTGTGGTATCCTAAATGGCAATAGATGTCTGTCTATTTGTGGATGCTGAATGCAACACTTGATATTTAGAGTAAGCAAGCCCAGAAGAGCATTTATTTTCATCATAATTCAGGGTCAGATTAATTGCTCCACACTGACTGTATAGACTACACTGATGTACCCTGACAGGAATGGGAACTTAGACTGTGGTACACAGTGGGGTCATCTCTGTATAGACCAGACCTTGGTTTCAACCCATGAATTAATCCCATTCAGTATCACTGGATATGTGACATGTAATTTAGAATGAGTGGAACTCATCCATAAAAGGTGAAATTAGAATCAGAATGGTAAATAATTTGATTTCAGGTTCAGTGGACAAAAAGGCATAAGTTATAGCAAGCTAGTCTAGAGGTGAGACTTGAGATACTCCTCCTTCCATTCATTTGAAAAAGCCAGCTCCTTCCACTTTATTTTTCTTTTTGCTTGCATTTTCCAACAGATTTTTCCTTCCAACAACAGCAGAGTTGTCAATTAGCAGGATTTGTTTGATCCACAATTTAAAATTTATTCACAGAAAGAACAGTTGTCATCAGTATTTCCTCCACAGAACAGTTTATTTCCTTTCAAATCGGTAATGTACTTTCAGTCTTGTGTGTTTGAGTCAACAGGGTTTCTCTGCAATTCCTGTTAAAGAGGATTGGTTGGTTTGTTATTACTGTCATTTAGTCAGCCTTCAAGGAGCCAAGCAATTTCCTGTAAAAGTGAAAACACAAAGAATTATGTTCTCTAATTAAAGACATAGTAAGTTGTAGAAAGAAACACCAGGCAGCAAGGCTGAGAAAATGGGATTACAGGATTTACTGTGGCTATGGCAGTGTTGATGTTGATAAGCCATGGTAAAGTGGTTTGGGGTTTTTCTAATGTCATTTTATTTCTTGTTGTGCAACTCTTAAACTGTTAGGCTTTGTATTTAAGACAGCAACACCCATTCTCATAGCCCTGTTGTATAGGAAAGGAAATGATTTATGCAAAATATTAGGCCAGTGCTTGTTTCTTTGCTCTTTCTCTCTAATGGAAAATATTTTTGTCAGTCTGACATTTCATATTGCTTCTATCTCTGTGGGGTGGGGAGAAACAATGCACCTACCAGTGATGACTGCTTTTTAGGAAAGAAGCTGGAAAGGGAAAAAAGTTAGGCAAATCAGTCTGGAAGAAGCCTAGAGGAGCAAAAAGGTCAAAATTACATGCTGTGTGTGGATAAATTGGATTACCATTGAAGACAGGATTGCTGGAAGATGGGCATGTGGCAATGGATATGTGATGAGGTGTAACAATAGTAATAGATCTTAGACTTCAACATGGAAGACTACTTGCTGCACAGTCTGAGAGGATTGTTTGAACTTCTGCTTTTGCAGGGCAATTGGCCCAGATTTTACTCAAGTGCCTGGTGTCTGCTCACTGTATGGGACTTGGACCTTGAGAAGGTTCTGATATAGCTAATGGATAAGCAAGGAAGGCTCCTGGAATTTATTGCTCAGGTCAGAAAAAGTTCTAGTGGTCTGGAAATTAAATCTTCCTGCAAATGACTCAGACCTAGAAACTCTCTGAGGCTGAAAAATGACTGTCAAAGAGATTTCAGGCATTCACACCTGGTAACCCACCATATGTGGGCTTAGAACTGGGCTTGGCTGCCTCCTGGAACTACTCCTAGCCAAGAGATGGAGAGGACTAACATCCACAATGTGTGCAGAATTGCCCAGGGCATGGGAAAGGCATCCTGATGTATGCACAACAAATACTGCATTTGACAGGTTTTGCCTGGGGAAGTTGTGGAACTGCTTATAGCGTTGCTTACCTAGTTTTCCTGTTCCCTAAAGAATCCAGATTAGTCTGTCTTTCCATGTAAGCATATGTCTCATTTCATCACCTCCAGTGCCCAGTCTGTGCCATACATAGCTGTTTTCTCTACACATGCAATTCATTGATCCTTTTTTTAAGTAATTATTTTGCCATATGCCTTCCTTCTGTGTTTCTGTTTATTAGTGTCACTAGTGCAGAGATTTTATGAGTGTCTGCCAGCCTTGTATGCTCCTATGATCTCCTGCTGGGCTGGCCAGCAGTGTTAATCACACAGAAGGTCTTAGGATAGGTATGAGCCTAATGAAATTGTACGGGAGGGAGAGCCAAGACAGTCCAGCTGTGTGACTGTGCTCCCATTCTGTGATGTATTTATGGTCTGGTGCTAACCCTGTGCTAGCTTTCCTCTCCTGCTGCCCATCTGCAGTGTCCTTGGGTTACTCTGGAGTCAGCATGAAAGATTTTGACCTGAGGGTAGAAAGCAAGACACAGTAGAGCCACGTGTGGGAGAGAGAAGTTATAGATCAAATTTATTTTCTGTTGTAACAATTCAATATCTCTGAGACAGGAACCTAAATTTTTATTGAGAGATGTATTTATTTTGGCAGCTGGCCCTTATAAATATTTGTACACCAGTTTTGATCAGGTTTGTGCCTATTACCTTTGTGCTACTGAAGTTAATAAGAGCCTCAAGAGTGGCAAATAAAACCAGCATTTGATTTTTTTCCACTTAATTTGGAAAATTAATAGCAGTGTCAAATCTCAGCTATGCAAGAACAACAACGTAACAGAAAATACTAATAGTTTGAAAAGAAGTAAAGTGGCTAAATTAGTTAATTACTTGGCCTATAGTGTTCTGTATTCTGCCCTGTCACTAGTACAGAATTGCAGCTTGAATCATGCAACAGTCAGCCATCATTTTCACTGGGTTGCTTTTTCCAAAGTTTTATAGCTTGTCTGTGTAATTAAGTTCTAGTATGAAGAGTGCACACAGAATAAGAGCCTCTCTAAAAAATATTGGAAAAAAAATGGAAAAAAACCTCTAACTTTAACTCATAGGATGCTTTTGGAATGAAGACACAAACACTATACTTAATACTGTAAATACTCTTTCTCATGCACAGTCCAAAATAGAGAGGCAAAAACCATGGTAAGTGATTAATCTAAACTGAAGCTGTATTTGTTGATATTTCCAAAGGGAAGAATAAACAGCATCATACAAATGTAGCACTGTCATAATTTTATCTTTTTAAGTCTGAAACTTTACAGTTCATTTCAGTGGATTTCAACCCACAATTTAAATTAATTTACCTCTAGATCTGTTTTACTATGAATTGTTTGGTTTTTTAGCACTAAACCTATTTAGGACAGTTTAAACTTCCAGAAATTACAAGTAGTTTGACATTTCTTAATTCTAAATATACAGAGTGTGCTGCTTTGAGATTAAGTGTATTACAGAGGGTGGGATCACTGCATTTTTTAAATGTGAAAAGCTTTTAAGGGCAGCTGAATCAGAACTCAGCAGTGGGCAGGATATTGGACTTACATCAATGTTGACATTGCAAATAAAGCTCGTAATGCATATCAAGACCATCAGATACTAGATTTCAAGCAAGAAACCATATTCCAGTGAACCCAATGCAAATTTTTCCAGGACTTCACTGGGGACCAGGATTGCCCCTAGTGTTTCTAGTTTGCTTCAAATATTCATCATCTACTTTGAGTTTCACAGCCACATTTTTCTAAATGCATAGGTCATAAAAATAAAGTGCTAAAGGTTCTCTGTCTTTCTTTAGCAACCTCAGGGCATAGTGTCTAAGCCATAGTACATTACCAGTCTTTGTTTCAGTGTTTTCATCCAAAAATCAAATAGGTAACAAGAGGTGATTGAATGGGATAGATTTGCTTTCTGTGAGAAGTCTCAAGGCATGTAGTGGCAGTAGTTCAAGTGAAATAATCCATCCTCCAAAATCAAGACTGAAAAATGGAAAAAATTGCATTTTCAATGCTAATTGATTTCACAGTTACACAGGTTAAAGTGGGTTGCTGTACCTGATTTAGCCAAAGGTTACTTGGCTTAATTTTGATCAAAATTCCTTGTCCTGGAGGATTCAGAAGTCTGCCTAAGAATCTGTGAAAGCTTTTTAGGCATCCCCTGATGTGGAGCAATCTTTGCAGCTGTTAAACACACCTTTTCAACCTACAGAGGCTGGAAAATTGCCCAGCTGTAAATTCTAGAAGAGGACCAGGTTGTAGCAATACAGCTTGCCTTGTCTGTATCACAGATAAGCTCTTTGTGCTCTAGCAGCCCACACCAGAGCAGAATGCAATATGGAGTTCTTCTAACTCACGGAGGTGCCCTGTAGGAATGCAAACCTCCCAGGCTGACAGAAAGGACCTGTTATCTGTAGTTCCATAATATTGCATTGTAGAAACTGACAAATGACATGAAGTGCCATTCTCTCTCTCTCTCTTTTTTTTTTTTTTTTTTTTTGTCAGAGAGTTGAGGCTCCTGCTGAAAACAGACTACCCCTATGAAAATCTAGGAAGACATTCATAAGGCTTCTATGCAGATGGAAAGGCTGCTGTATAGTTTCAGCATCAATGTACTTTAAGTTGCTAAAGCAATGTTATTCCTGCTAAAAAGAAAAGCAATCCAATGAATACCTTGCAAGTACAAATGTGCTGAGTTTACAATTTCGTTTATAAAAGAAATCAACAATGTGCTGGGCTCAGAAAAAAGCACAACACTTGTTGCATTTCATTCAATCTCTAGCTTTGTTCTTCATTAAATAACCGGGAGCTCCCAAAGTGACTCAATTGCTCTTGAAATGTTTGTAGATGGGCACTTGAGAAACAAAATTACCTTTTTCTCACAAACAATAGTCTTAATTGTTCCTTGCTCCATGTTTGAAGGATGTAAAATATAGTCTATTTGATCTTGTACAAAGTAAGAAATTAACTAAAAACTCATATCATAACCTTCCTTGTAACATCAAAGGATAGTATAGAAGAAAGATAAAGAAGAGGACATTTTCTCATTCATCTTCTATTTCTTTCTCTTTCAACCATACATTGCTTAGTTCAACAAGTAGGGTGTTCTTCTGCTGAATTCCTTGCCTTTGTAGATCACCAGATGTTCGTGTTAACCTAAGTGTTCCATTTACCACCAGTCCAGGTGGCTGCACCCTGGCTTTGCTCTAGGAATTATTAATTTGTCCAAATGTACTTCTAGCTCTTGGAGGACCCTTTGGTCAGCCACACATTGCAACTCTTAAATCAGCTATTCTTTATTGTGTATGTGTTAAATCTCACGTTACACTTAAGAACTCTGAGCCAAAGACAAGTAAATAACTCGTGAGCTGGAGATGAGGGAGGAAAGAGCAAGAAGTCATAGCTGTGTAAAACACTTGAAAGGCCTGATCAGATCTCAGTGAGGCTGCTGCTCTAGGGATCAGTTGTCACTGTCAACTGATCTGTTTGGCTGTTGTGCTTTGAGAGATTGCAGTTGTCAGAACAGTATCTGCCTCTGGTTCGTGTCACCAAGAGGTGGTTAATTTTTTTTTTTTGGTCTAGAGTTGTTGACTTGACTTAGTAGATTTTTTACCTTCTCTTTGCATATGCCATGCAGCTGTTCTTATGTCTCAGGTCTGTGTTTTACCTGCTGCTGTGGTTAATCTGTGAATTCAGGTGAGAACATGTAGTGGCCTCCTTCCTCATCACCATGGCTTCATAGTGAGCACCCCAGGCAGAGGTAAAGTGGTGGTGCTGTCGGTGTTTTCAGTGGTACCATTCCAAAGATATCAGCATCAGAAAACTTCTTCAAGCCAGAATTTCAAGGAAATGAAACTTTGTGGATTTTTCGAAGTGAAAGCAGGTATCCAGCCATAAGTTTTTTCTTTACATTGGAATATCAAAAATGGCAGCAACAAAAAGTACTTGTGGCAAAGCCTGCAGCTGCTCCTCAGGAAAAACAGCACTTTGTGTAACATTTCCATTACTGCATAGCCACTGTAAAAAGAAAGATTATCTTCTTTTGTTTATTTTTTTCCTTTGATGTTTAGAGTCTGCCACAAAAATGACGATTTACAAATTACAAATGATGCAATTTGGAATTTTGAAAGAGGGAATGTAGTCTGGACATAGTATTAGGTGCTGGGACTCTTTCTAACTTGGTTTTCCAAGCTTCCTGACACATCAACTGCTGAGCCTGCTTCACCTCTTCCACTATAAAATGTTGATGTTGTTTATGAACTTCAAGAGGGCTGCTTAATTAACAACAGCTTGTAGAGTGATTTCAAGATGGAAAAACATGGCAATTACTGCAAACAGTAAAGGCACTGCAGAGTAATTTTCATTGATGATAAAGTTGATTAACAAATACCCAGCTCTAATAAACACTGTTACTGCTTTTGAGTGCAGGAGCAGGTGAAGAGTTGCCATGAGAACTGATGCATCTAAGTGTGCTCAGTTCAACACTACTGATGTCTCTTTATTATTATGATAATTGTGTTCATTGATTGCTAGGAGTAGATTTAGTAAAGTGAGGAACTCTCACTCCCTCTTAACTCTGCCTGATTGTGTACATGCTCTGTGTCATCTCAAAGGAGTAAGCGCCTAGTGACAGTCTCACTTCTTCTTAGAGCCCCCTTGTGATGGAATGTCTCCCAGGGGGTTGCCAACACAAAACCAATAAAGGGGTGCAAGGCACCATACAAACAGAATGCTTTATAGAAGAGGCATAATTTATAAGCATTGCCTGTAGCAGCCTAAGGCCTGGGGTCTAAGTCCTGGCTGCCACTGATGTACCCAGATAGGGAGTTCCACAAGGAACAGCCTCTCCTGGCATCTCAGGCAGGCTTCAGCCACGAGGTACCAATATGCAAGCTAGGCCTGAAGTTCAAGCCATCAGGTCTTACAGTGATTTCAGCTCAAAGTGATTTCAGCTTGGCTTGCAAGGTACCTTTGGCCGGTGCAGAGAGATGAGAGTGGGAGCGCTGTGTATAGGTTCTACAGGGTTCTTGATTGTCTTCTGCGAAGGGGAGTCCAGGGACAGCAGCATTCCACTGAACTGGGTAAAAGCAGGGGTTTTTATAGGGAAGGTATGGTTTGACAGAATGACCAGTGGTTTAGGGCTAAGGAAATACGACCAATAGTGTTACAAGGAGATAATTCGGGGTCCAAAGTGAAGAGAAGGGTCTCAGCCTAGTCACCGTGACTAAGCAATTCTTATCTAGGGGATAGTTCTCCAAGGAGGCCTTGTGAGGGGCCTTGCTCCCTCCACAATTGCCCTTTTTTAGTTTTCAATGCTAATCATCAGCACCATGAAATTTATTTTAACCTTCTCTTTCTTAAGACATGGCAGGCCAGCTGTGTTTTTCATTTGTGCCTTCCCATTTGTTTTAATTTGTTTTACTCCAAGAAATGGTCCACTGGGTAGTAACAAACAAATTAATGTCAAAATAATCTTTTTCTTTCCCTGAAACAGCTAAAACTCTCATTTAAGAGGGATAAATACAGGTACACAAACCTCATCTCATTATTTTCAAACTCTGTCTTGTGAGTTGTTACTTATTGCTTTAGCAGCACAATTAGAAGCATGTTTTTAAAAGGAAAAGACACATTGCTTTCTCTTGTAAGAAAAAGGGCTTGTACAGCCCTTATCTGCCGTATTGTTATGTTCAGTAAAATGTTTACTTTCTTCTAAGTAGTGAAAGTGATGCATAGGTGTAGTTACATGAGAGCATTGCTAATTGCCATGGTGAAATGACACTGTCTAGCTACAGAGTAGAAATGCCCTTGTGTCTTTACATGAAGTCAGATATGGAAAAAAAATACAACTTGATTTTAAAGATCTGGTTCCTATGCATATTCAGAAGCAAGTCTGCTAAATAATTTATTTAATGGGAGTTTACTCTCTTCCTCCTGTTGTCACTAACAGTGAAGTTAGTGACAACAGCAGAGGAGTCTGCTTTTGTCACTGTACCATCAAAAAACAGGTAGTTACTTGCAAAGTTCAAATCAGTTATGATGCATAACACAACAGAAGGATGTCAGTGTGAATATAATGTGAGCATGATGTGTTCCATTAAATAACTGCTTGGTTTTGATTATTAGAGCCTTTAATGCTGCTAAATGGTGCATGTAAGGCAGAGGACCAGATTAATTCTAGATCCTAGTTGAGAGTGGAAGATTGAGCAGAGCTGGTCTGATCAATGGCCAATAAATACAGATAATCACAGTGTTATTTTAATAGGCTCTCTGGGAAAATAAATAGGGTGGGGTTTTTTTAATGTCTCTTTATAGCTCATCACAAGGAAAACAACTTCAGTTTTATTTTTCATTTCATGCACCAAAATTGAGAGTGCATGCTTTAGAAAAGAAGCTCTACAAATAAATTTGTAACATAGCACAATGCAATATGTCATTAAAAAAGAAAAGTAATAGGGTTTGGAAATAATTTGATTTTTCCTGACCATTGCTTAAGAACTTGAAATGTGAGGTGTGTTAATGAAAACTACCCTGTGTGAAATAATGACACAACATGAGGGCTTTGTGCCTTTTTTATCAAGCACAGTAAAAGCAGAAAATACATACCACCTGATCTCACATCACAATATTTTGATTACTATTAATAGTCACATGCTTCAGTAAGCTTGAGAACTGCGATACATCAGTCCTGCCCCCACTGTGTTTGGTGGCAGAAATAAGACTCCCATAGGTTTCAGTACATGCAAATTGTAGCCTTAATGGTGAACATAGAAAAAAGGATATGTGCTTATTTATTGAGCTATGTTATTCCAGTAGCAAAGTCCCTTGGCCCTTAGTCAAAGAAATTTCTTATCCCCATTAACTGTAATTAGTCCTCCATGAGAAACTAAATTTTGGTATTCTATATTTGGAAATTAAGGATTTTTTTTTTTTTAAGAAGGAAAAAGGGGATGCTTTCTGTATGCAGTATTGCTGCACTCACCTCTAAAGTGGGAATTGCAGCTAAACCTTTCTGCTTGCAGCTGGAAGGGGGTGCTTGGTGGGGGTGAAACTCTGTGCTAGCAGATCCAAAAAGGTTTATTGTCTTAGCATTTGTTAGTTTACATTTTCATCAGATATTGGTAGCTCCTCTCTGTCTATTGTGTCTTATACATTTAATTCTTAGCAGCAGGAGTCCATCCCTGCTTTCAATGCTCCGCTGACTTCCTTTCTCATCTCCTTGGTACTTTTTCAGACCTGCAACTCCCACTTGTCACCCAAGACTGTTCTGGTCAGCCTGGACTGTCAAGGGCCAGCACCACAAGAAATGTGTCCCAGGGCAGTGCAATCACTGAGCAGGCACGTGCCTCCCATCTGCAGCACTGGTGGAAACAAAGCATGAACACAAAGCCGTAAGTTAATTATAACCCACCCTCAGAAACTGCAAGTGCTTCAGCACACAGTTATTTGGGAGTCAAGGATGAAGAATGCAGTAAAAGAGGAGACCACAGCAGATGGAGCGCTTGGATGTATTGCATCTTGTACTTGCAGAATGTTTGTTTCTGTATTAGGCAATTTTGCACATGTTTTGGGTATAATGTCTAAGTCTTTATGTTGAGATGTTGAGGCATTGAAGCATCTCGACAGATAAATGCAGACCCAGAGACACCCCTGAATCTTTAGGCCTCATGGTGGCTGAGCTGTTTCCTGCTCCTACCCCTGCTTTACCCATACCACACACCTACGTATTTAGTGCTTTGAACAGAGATCCCCTTTAAGGTGAAGAACCAAGAAGTACTTGATAATTTGTTATCAAGTCCTGTTTCTTACATCACAGTATTTAACAAATTTTATGTTCTGAGGACCTGCTATTCTGCAGAGAGGAGAAAAAAATTCTCTTTAAGATAGATGTTATTAGACTTACTGAACAGATAGCAAAATTGAGGTCTGGAAAGGCCACATATTGCCAAAAATTGCACAGAAGTTGAAGAAGAGCCCCTTTTCTTTTACCAGTAATCAGTCTTAGAGACCCATAATTTCTATAGTCATCTTCCCATTGAATTTTCCATTAGGTAAACAGATACTCAGAGATTTTAACAAACAGATTAATAATGCCATTGTGAATATGCACAAGTACAGCTCAGATTTGCCCAATGAATGAGCTTTTAAATAATAGGTTTTTTCTTGGGTTTGCTTTTTTTTCTGTTCTGTTTCTATGGCTGACTCTCTTTATGTGTACTATGGGAGCTGTAGCCCAGGTTTTAGAGAGCTGTGTCACTTATTAAACAAAGTTGTTTGCAAAATTCTTAGGTTTAGCTGATTTGTTATGGGTTGTTTCTAGGTATCCTAGTCTTTCATAATATTTGGAATGATTGTAAATGGCTTTCATTAGGGGAAGTGTGCAGCACCACTTGTTTCTGTCCCTTTATTACAGAAGAAAGTGCTAACAATACTGCAGTCTTTCCATAGGGTTGGGTGGGGGTGCTCTTCTGAATTCACTAAAAATCAGCATTAAAAAGGATACCTTGACTATGCATTTCTGTTATTTACGATGTTTGGATTTCTTCAGTATTTAATTTAATCTTAAGTTAATCTTCCACTCTGAATATCCTGGATTTGTAACACTTAATTATTCTCACAATGCAGTTACCCATATGTACTCTCAAACATCCCTCCCTCCAAATATAGTTGCTTCCTGTGTTTGGAAACTAAGAGTTAAAAATGCTGAAATCAGTAAAATGACTTGATATAAATCTTTGTTCCAGTCTACTTGATTTAATGTGTTGCTTAACTTGGGGGAAAATTGGCTAATTTCCTATTTCTACTAATGTCACTATTTCACTGTTTTCTTATAGCTCATTTTCAAAATAACTGTATTAATTCTACATATTTTTATTACTTTCCAGGAATCAAGTATCAACTACATCAGACCACAAGGACATCCTTAAAGCTCAAGACCTTTCTGTAATCATCAAAGCATATGTGCTTGTGACATCCTTAACACCTCTACGGGCATTCATTCATTCAACCACCACTGTCTGGCATCCACCCAAGAAGAAACATTTTACCCTAAAGGTAAAACATGTAATTTCCTCAGTTTTCCATCTTTCAGGCAAAGTACCTAGACAGAAAACTAGAGAATATCTTTCTTCTCTTTTAGCCCTTTGTTATTAGCAGTCCACAGACCACAGTGACTACTCTTCTAATGTACAGTTTTAATTTCTCAGAACAAGTGGGGTTTTCTTCATGAAGCAGGAAAGTATTGCCTGTGCACTGGGGGCCTGGGATTTGCATGTCTCCAAGCCCATTTTTATTGGTGACATTTGACAGCAGTTGCAAGATCAGAGTTTTCTCTAAAGCACAGCAGTGTGAGTGCTGCCAAAGAGTAGCAACTTTTGCTGGGATATTGACAGTGTTGTGGAAAGGGAAAGCAAATATTTAAAGCAGTTTGTTTAGATTTCTTTTTTAGGTGCAGTAAAACTGACTAGAAGAGGGTCAGGGCACTTCTAAATAAGAGGAAGGAAGTATACCATGGGTAGGGTGGTTCCCCAGTGGTCTCAATTTTATGAAGAAGGATGTTTCATATGTGCCTTAGATTAATTCTGGACATCTCCGAGTGTGTGGAGATACCCCTCTCTCTCCACATCTTGCTTGCTCAGCAGTCCCATGGATTTGCAAATATTCTTTCCCATTCCTTTCTTCTTCTAGCTGGGGACTGTGCTTGTAACACATCAGCTCTTTGTGAAGAAGCTACAGTTGTGCTGCTGCTTCTTCCCTTTTGAAGAATTAAGGTCACAATGTGACAGTGATTTCCTGAGGTCACATAGATCAGCTCCTGCAACAGCTGTTAAAGGATGGGTGTGTTTTGCCTGTGCAGCCGTCTTGGGGTGGGAGTGGGTTACAGCTTTGGATCAGTCTGAGTGTTGTGGTATCACTGTCAGGACTGTTGATGATATCAGCCATTTGGTACATTCTACAATTTTAGGTCTTGCCAAGTGGAGCACCTAGTTTAAGCTCATTATCTAATTCTAGTCATTGGAGAAACAGACACCTCTAGAGAACAAATAATCCCACTTAATTTAAACACCAGTTTTGGAATGAGTTTCCCAGTGAAAGTGTTTGCTTCCTTTTATGGGCTATGACATTCTTAGAGAACATGCCAAATTCTGGATTGCCAAAATTAGGTGAGCTGAATCTACTTCTCTCTTCGCCCCCCACACTTAAGCTATGGAAGCCCATGGAGATGCATTACTTTGCCATGTATTTTCCTCCATTTACATTTATGAAGAGTAATGGTCACTTGCTTTCAAACCCTGGGATTCAGTTTTGCTTTATGTTTATTAAAATAGCACAATATCCAGCAGCAATACAGTTGCAGCTGAAGTAGGAACTACTTTGAAGGCTAGTAGTCATTAGTAGTTGTGATATGGCTCTGAAAAAACAATTCCCACTGAGGGAAGTCTGTTGAACAGGGTGCCAGCCACCATTTACAGAGCACTTTGGCAGCTGAAGAAGCAATAAAAATGATAGATGGAAGTAGCAGTGCATCTACAGGGGTTCCAATCTGTTTACTGCTGTTGTGACATTATGCCTTCCATAGCTTCAGACAAACTCATCAAAATTGTGAGAAATACACAAAAGATAGGCACCATTTGTGAAAGAAAGCACATTTGTAGTGATGTAGAATATTGAAATGCAAATTAACAAAATTATGGAAAATGGAGGGTGTAAGGCTGCCTCTCAGCACAGTGTACCCTGTAAAGAAGGGGGCAGGAGCAGGGAGACACTGGGAATTCATAGAGTGGCTAGAAAGCACTACTGGGAAAATCATATAGAGGGTCTGTGCCTGATGCAGAGGGAACAGGCAGGTCACCCATCAGAAAATACTTGGTAGAAGGTATGAATTCAGCCATTGATATCCTTTGTTAAGAGATTTTGTCAAGTTTCTCATAAACTTCATGGAGCCCTCCATTACTTGCCAGTGTGACATACAATGCCAGGAGAGTGATCTCTCCCAAAGTGGCCAGTGGAGCAATGCATGCTTGTACCAGCCAAAGAGCCTGGTCCAGAAAGCTCCTAAGCTTCAAGTTTCTGCTAGCTCTATTGTGTAGGATGGAAATTGCCACACCTTGAAGCTTCAACCTGTCAATAATCTATACAGACAGAATCCTCAAGACCTGTTTTTCCACTGATTGACAGAATACCCACTGGGGACTCAACATTCCTAGAGAGGAGACTTTGGTCTGGAAAAATTTGCCAGTGTTTTTCCACAACTGACTGAGTTTTGTTTTTAATTATTTTTTTTTAAATGCAGAGATGAAAGTAATTTCAATTATCTGCTTTCAGTAATGTTATACCATAATTTAGAGACCTCCTAAGTTTGTACAGACCTGTGGTCAGGAAATATTTTCTCATACCAGTATAATTACAACATTTTAAATGAGAAATTCATCCACATTTGTGGCTAACCTAGTTTTGCTATCACAAGCTCAGTATGTTAAATATGTTTAAAATTTGATCTCCCATGCACAACAATGCCTTATGTTTGCTAGGAGTTACTCGAATGTGGGATATATGAAAGAGAGATTTAAAAATAAAACAACTGGAGATGGGGTAGCTATATGATATCAATGGTTGAGAGAAACTGTGTAAAGAAAAAAAAGGAGTTTCATTAAATAATACTGCATTGCCCACTGCCTTTTTGTTACTAAACTACTGTAAATTATTTTTGCAATGCATATTTTCTTTTTATAGTCATAGTGGCATGTCTTCAGAATGATTCCTTGAATAAACATTGGTCAAATGGCAGTTCAGGGAGAGTTCAAGTGTGTTTTGCTCACCAGCTGCCAGGTTTTCTCTGGATTATGCATATTTTAGTATTTCATTTCAGAAAGCAAAAGAAGGTGAATCCTGAGCTGACATGAGGATTTTTTGTGCAGTCAAAGGGTAACAAAAATGCGACTCCAGATTTGGGCCCAGCATGGGAAGATGCAAGAGATGCAGGGGAGAGAATGGCTTTCTACCACACAGATGTTTAGATATGAGGCTTGTGTAATAGCCCTGTTTCTTTGAGAAGAGTTGGAAACCACTTATTTAGACCATCTGTGTGTTGAAAAATTATTAATAAATAGAAGCTTTTTATTTTGCATATTGTACCAGTTAAGGAAAGGTCTCTGTCAATGTATGCAATAATTCCTTTTGTGTTAATCAATATTATGTATGTGTATTGAGAAGAATGCTGACCTCTGAATAATTATCTCTTTTATAGAAGCTAGTGTACAAACCAGTAATTTATGATTAATTATTTCAAGGCTTAATGCACTGCAGTCAGCTTCCTTTGCCCTCCCATTAACTTTTCCCAACCTGATCCCAGTGCTTCATGAAGGGATGTACTTTTGTAGACAGAAGTACCACATCCTGCATCATCACGGAGTGCTCTTCTGTGCTGTCAGCAACTTCCTGTGGCCTCTGCTATGGCTCATCATCCTTTTGCTCATCCAAAATAGACAGTTGCCTCCTGGACTTGAATTCCTTGACTGGTGTTCTTGCATAACCCTTGATGCGCTCAGATGAAACTCTGTTCTTAAGTAATTTTCCAGTTGTGAAGTGCAGTGAGTGTAATTTATTAAAGCAGTTTGCTGTTGCGTTTGCTGTGGTGTGAATCACTGTAACTGTCGCTGAAACTCTCTTTGTGTATTAAGCACTTGGAAACTTGAGTAAATATATATAGATATATATTTCTACTTAACATACATGCAAATAAAACTGGACCCTCACCTTTACATGACATCTATCTTTTAATACGACGTGGCGGTCTGGTTTAGAGCCGGGCATGGTGGAAATTAAGTTGCAGTATTGCCCTCAAGTGGCCAGTTTTGGTACTACTTGAAGTATTTAAAGTGAGATGGAATGCAAACAATACGTACCAATAAAGAGCAAAATGCTTGCAAACAGCGGAAAGGATTGAGATTTCCTCTTTGTTTTATGTTTTTTTGTTTGTTCGTTTGTTTGTTTTCAAATTTCTTATCGTTGCCCTGCCACTTACAGGAGCAAACACACAAGAAGAATTACCATCAATTCTTAATCAATTAGATTGCAGGGTTATTTGGGATTAAAATGAAATTCGCTCATTAGGTTCTGTTAGAATGCTGTAATGCTCTGCTTTCTGGGAGACTGAGTATAATATAAATGCCATCTCTTTTTCTTTTTTTTTTTCTTTTTTTTTTTTTTTCTCCTCATTGTATCTATAATTTCTCTTTTCATGGATATAAGAATGGAAGTCTCTCTGGACTGGGGGTGATCAAAGACATGCTTAGTCTGACACTCTATTTGTGCCAGTGAAGAGAGCATCATCAAACTGTGCAGCAGGACAAACATAAAGTGGTAGTGATCCCTAGGCAGACTATATCTATTTCTGGTAACCTGCCAGGCTAGAAACACAAAACTGGAAGTGGAATATATGTCTGAGTTTTTAATAAGCTCCAGTGGGCTTTTATGCAAACAAATCTCTACTAGATTTTTAAATTTATGAATGCTTTTGGTTTTAGCAAAGTCTTCAAGCAATGATACTGTACAGATTACTTACGTGTTGCTTGAGAAAGAGTATTTGTTTACTATTAAACTTCAGCGAAGTCAAATATAATTTGATTTCATATCTTTAATTCTTGTCTTAAAACAAAGAATAAGAAGTCCTTCCTTCTTTGCTTTCTTCATCTGTGTCAACCTGTCATGCAATGCACAAATAATATTCTTTCTGGAGTTCTTTGCTTTTCTAATTCTGAACATCCCTGTTTAGCTAAGTAAGAGCTTGAGACTGTTTGTCCTCCACAACATGTGGATATGTCATAAGATTTTACACAATTATCCTGGCCCTTAGCTCTCTGGTGTTTTTCTAGTTCACATAACCTCTTGCTTAGGCTATTCAATCAAGTCAGCTCTGTAATTATGCCCTTCTGTGGCTTCCAGCTTTTCTAGACCTGCCTCCTATTATCCTAATTCTTCTCATCTTTCCTTTTTTTGAATTCCAGCTTCACTTATTCAAGCTGATACACTTTTTTGTTCTCATAGCAACCTGGGAAATACTGTTAGTAAATCACCTTTACCTTCCCACTAAGAAGTCAGGGCTGATTTGGGAAACCATCCTTAGTTCAATCTCAGTTGAAAGGCCTAATTTTATCATTGCTGAAGCTGGTGAGTTGCTTTTTGCTTTTGGACTTAGTCTTAAGAGCAAGGAGATTTAGAGAAAAGAAGCCTTTCTCAGGTGGCCTTTTTTCCCTCCATGTAACTAAGTTATGAAAGTGTTAAGGGGAAAGATGTTGGGTTTTTTTGTGAACAATTTTTTTTATGGACAATTTAGTATCATCTTTTAAAAAATATTTTGTAATGAAAAATATATACAGAAGCGGGACATTTAATGTAAAAAATAGTTGGACATTAATGTGATTTCCCCCTTCATCAAGTGTCATGTTAGAGCTGCAGAGAAAGGGCAGATCATAACAATAAATCAGGAGTGGAATACACAGATTTACCTGAAGCTAATGCAATAAACTTATGACAAATTACTGAACCGTTCTCTCTGTGTTTTATTCTGGAACCCTTGGTACATGGTTCATGTGTACATTTTTCTCCCATTACTTAGCCTTTGACTATTTCTGTATGCTCTGGTCAGTGGAAAGGTACACCTGTTCTAGCAGAAAATATAGGAAATAGCTTCATTTCTAAGTATGTTTCTTCCTGTACTTCTGTGTGGAACTAGTTTTTATTCTTGCAGACATGTTAGATATTTAGATACTTCCATACATAAAATCAAGGAGATTCGTGTTTGTGTGTAAACCAGTATTTTTATACCTATGAACAACTACTTAATGCCCAAAAGTATTGGGACCTGGTGAAGAAATTTTACCAAAGATAGATCCAGTAAGAAGAATGAATGTACAAAAGTGAACTGAGAGAATAGAACCTATGTTGAAAATAGAGATTTATTGAATTTATTCAAGTTATTTTCAAGGGACAATTACTATAAGATCTTGAGAGCCTGAAGATCCAGCTGATCAGAAAGATTGCAACAGCTCCAGTACACAGCAGAACAATCTGGAGAGGATACCCTTTGCTACTTCAAAAAGGGTAATGTTTTTGAAACCAAAGGTCATGCTTTCACCCCTCAGACATAAACCTTGCTTTCAACTCTTATCCTGATAACTTTGTCTGCCATGTCATTTTGAAGGCTACTTATAGGAACCAGCAAGGTTTTTCAAAATCAATTCATACAAATACTGTAAAGTAGGGTGTTCTAGATCCCAAAATGTAAACCTCAAAATTGCTTTGAATTATTAAGTAGTGGTCTCTTTTCTTCTACCTTCTTGCCTCTGAGGTAGGTCCAGAGCTCATCTATGCCTCCAAAGGGGAGTTACCATTACAGTTAAAAAATGTAGAAGTTCACATTGTTTAACCAAACCCAGAGGTGTCAAACTGATGATATACAATCAATTGGCAGCCAGTAATTATAATATACCTTCTAAAAAGTTCAGTAACAGAAGGGATAAATCATGATACCAGACGCTTAAAACACTTCATTGAACATTACAGATTTCTAAACATCCTTCTGTAAATACTCCCTGAAACTCTAGTGACATCTGCTCATTCACCCATGTTTATCCAGCCCCTATCTCACAGGCAACACAGGTTACAGACAGTCCTGCTCTCCTGGGATGCAGCTTCCCTTCTTTCGTGCACCTCTGCTTGGAAAAGAGCGGCACCTCGTGCCCATTTCACACACACACCCACGCTGGACCTGTGCCCATCCTTACATCCCAGTATTCCCTGAAGTCCAGGCAGAAGCTGTGGTACTAGCAGGCTGATTTGTGGCAGTGCCTGACCAGGTTTTGGCTGCTGCTTTCTCCACCCTGGGTCTCTCCCCTGCTGCAAATTTTCATGCTCCTTTTCAGTTATTTCCCAAGCTGATTACTTCCTTGTTTCAAAAGTCACTTTATAATTTCCTGGTTACTGTTTAACCTTGCTGATGGTCACATTAATCTTTATCATGGTAAGTTTGGTCAAACATCATCCCAGACAGTTCTGCATATTCCAGGCACACAGGTGGTGGTGTCCGTGGGCAGGCTGTATGAGCACTCCAGTGACAGATCTCCTATCTTCAGTGTCTCACTTAGATTCCCCAGGTGAACCAAGCAACTTTGGATTGCAATTAATGTCACTGTTTTGAGACATCTGCTTTAGGATGGCATAAATTATGCCCTTCAAGCATCTGTGTTCTGCAGTGAGGTGTAAAGGGAAGCTAGACATTTAGCTTGTGCATAGACCTAAGCCATGTAGTCTTGTAGTGTGGGATTCCTCTGCAATATTGGTACCTGAGTGAATTGTCTTCATGTGAGCTGTGTCTCTCAACACCTTTTACAATCAACAGAGAGCTAATCAGTGCAGTCAGTAAAGGAAGGTGTTCTAAGTTTGTGTTTATGGCCATTCCCAAGGTTAGTTAAAGAAGATCATTCTTGTTTGTTTCATCAGGAGGCAAGATTGTTCAGGATTGAGCTAGAAGGCAATCTCAGAAGTTCTCTACACATATATATATATACTCTTTCTCATATTTATACTCTTTCTCAGGGCAGTCCTCAGCTGACCATTCAGGTAACTGCCCCAGGCTGCCCCAGCAGCTCTCCTGAGAAATTAATTTGCAGAAATATTTCCCCAGGAAAATCTTCATGAGGGAATTACTGCAGTAATCATAACATCCAGCCACACTCTTCCACTCTTCTTCAGTCTCCATGACTGTGCATGAGGTCAGCAAATCAGAATTCCTTTGTCAATTAAATTGAATTTCTTTAATGTGTCAGACCTTTACTTGATGATTCAGTGCATTTTTGAGGAGCCAGAGTGTAGTTGAGATTATAAGGCTAATTTTAATGACTGCAGATTTTAAAAACTGGATGTCAAAATGGGTTTAAAAAAGCATCATAAAATTGAGTTAGCATGTGGGGTTTTTTGTTGGTTGCTTTGTTTTTTTTGGTTTTTTTTTGTTTTTTTTTTTCCCAGTGGCATTTCCTAAAGCAAGAAGAAATTATTGGGTAATGAAAAGTCAATGAGTTTAAATTAATCTAAAGAGCATTTCTAGTTCGTTCTGCCTTTACAGAAAATGTGTACTTGATCCATGTAACTTGACTGCATTTGCACACTTCTGTAAGGAATTAGATAAATATTTGGAGCATACCTCCAACCGTCTGAGTCCAGCATTTGGATGAACACCTTCAAGCTTCTGAGAAGTCTTGCAGTTCTGTAATAATGGTGCCATTGTATAAAATAAGTGTGCATGTCTGCGTTTAGTCTTACAGCCTACTAAAATTTAAACCCTATTCCTCTGCTTAAAAATTAGCCAGGCAGAGATCAGCTTTCTCCCAGAATAGGTTCCTGTAATTTCCAGCAGTATTTCCTATTCTGGAAATTGTTCGATGCTTTAAATTGTTCAATGTTTCTGTTCATCAGACTCTATCCATGGTGAGGGTGCATTTTGCTGGACAGGCAGTCTGTTTCCTCTGAAAGTGAGAGGATCAGCATTAGTGGTGGTCACTTGAAGATACCTTCAGCTTTTTAGTATTTTGCAGTTGAACACAGATACTTACATACTTTTATGCACTCAGAGAATCTGATGTTGCTGCAGATTTTCACACATTATCACCCTTAGTCCATACACTTAATTTTTTTCCTATATGTTGCTGTAAATCCTGTGGAATGTGTTAGAGTCAAACCTAACCTGAACTTGTTTAAATTGGATTTTTTTTTTTTATGAATTGGAATTCAACCTGAAGTGTTCATTTCATCTCTGCTGGTCCTGAACCAGCCTTACTAAATATTTATTTTCAGCCATTGGCTTAGAATAAGCATTGGTCTAAAACCTGATATCCTCTAATGAAAACCTGTTGAGCAATGTTTCTTTTCTAGGCTGGCTAAGGAGAGCTGTAACTAAAATGCAGTTTCTTGGAGATGCCAGTTTTATTTTAATGCCTGTTCTGATGGCAACAGTTGGCTATTATAGCCAAGAGCGTGCTATGAGTACCAGTAGGGCAAGCCAGCCTGTCTTCATCAGTTGTTACTAGAAATGTATGAATTATGTATTCTTTGTGTTAAAGTGCTTGGGAATTGATTGATGGTGAGCGAGGAAATGAGCTAATGGTGCTCTTGCTCTTCTTTCCAGTAATCCCCATCTCTCCTTATAAAACTCTTCCACTCCTTATGCTCCTTGTGCAGCACAATAGCACATCTTCTCACTTAGTCTTTCAATACCCACTGGAGATTTAGGAAGTTAGAGAAAAGGTGCAAGCCAGAGTAGCGGGGAATTTAAGTTGTGCACAGAATCTGGCAGAGGTGCTGGAAACAATTGCAACATTCACCTGAAGAACCATCTTGATGAGAGGGCCTTCATTTAATTTTTTTTCTTTATTTCATATGAACAGTTTAATAAACTGGTTTTTCCTGAACAAAGAGCTGAAGTGGAACAATTTCACTTGGAGATGAATCTGAATCAGAACTGGTTTGAAGAATGTGGAGCTTCTTGTTCTACATTTGTACCACTTAATCTTTGTACCCCTCTGTGGGAGAAACACAGCTTTGGTGATCTTAGACTTTAGGAAACAAGGACTCCTTCTCATCCTGTTTTGGAGATGAAATAGTGTGATGTGAGGAGCTGCATAATCTCTAAATAATGAATCCGAGGCTCCTTCGCCCCATAGGCTCATGGAACTGAAGTACACATGGAAAACATTCTGCAGTATAGAAATACAGTGTGATTTAATATACTACAAAATCTGCCTGTGTCCCAGTCTTCACTAGGTCTCTGTGCTGCTCCAGTTGTTCCCCTGAATCTCTGTTTGAAGTGATGATAGGGGTGAATTTACAGGAGTGATGGAAGCACCAGAGAACAGTGCTGTGCATGCCAGTAAATATGCCATTGGGAGGATTTGTGAGTCTGAAAACCGCAGAATATGCAGAGTTTGGTCAAAACGCAGGCTGATCATTTTTCCAACATCTTTCTTCTAAATTCTATTTAAAGCTTTTTGTCCAGGGGTATGGATTTGTTGTCAAGGTGAAGCGGGATAGCCCTTGCCACAGTACGTTAAGAAAAGAGAAGGCTTGTACTTTGAGTGTGCTATTATCCACTGATGAAGACACAAGAATTTGTGAGTTTGTTTTCCTAGAACCAGTGGCAGAAAAAGGTTTTAACAAAGTAAGCCTAGATTCTGAGCAGTATTTTTAAAACCATTAATACAGCTTTTATTTTTTTCTGATATACTTATTTGTAAATAAAAAGTAATTCTCTCTTAGTATGCTGTGTGGAGCTTTTCATTCTACTTTATTGTACAAATGAATAATAATTGAAGATGATATTCCAAGAAAATTTTTATTTCTATCAGCCATTTAATTTATGATTTTAGGCACCGATTTACTGTAAATGCTAAAAAATATATGTATTCTCTTTCACAGCTGCAAAAGTTTTTTGAGATATTCTTCAGAAACAGTTCTCCCCAACAAGCCTTCAACAACATGAAGGAGGCTATAAACAAACTTCTACTTATAACTGAGGTCTTCAGCAAATCATCTGCCTCAGGACAAAATTCTTTCAATCAGTAAGTGACTTGCAGTAGTCAATGTAATGCTAGTGTCAAGATAGTTCCTTAGTACAGAATAAAAATTGCAGACAATACAAAAATCTTAAAAGAAAAAATTCCCATCTATTTCATACTTCTTTATAAAGTATGGACATGCTGCATTTCAGGAGTACAACTCTTCAATTTCCACAGTGTTTCTAGTTTGTGAACAGGTTATGATGAATACTTAGGACTAGCTACTATCCTAATGAAGTGTTTCAGGCAGCACAAATGAACAGAAATCGCTCGCAATTGGGATACTCCTAACGTATATAAAGCTGTATTTCCTTTCAGTGAGCATTCTGTCATATGTCAAATATTTAATACTAGAGTAGCCCAGATTGTTCAGAGCTGGCTCTGGCAGGCAATCTGAACAAGAGATACTAAAAAACACTTTATGAAGTGTAGGTCATGAAATATACCTAGGCACCAACAGTCACATTTCTGTGTATAATCACTACTATAAGTGTTATAGTTCTTACACATAAATCCACCTCAACTATGTAATATTTTTACTAAATAAAATTAATATTTGGTCTATGTATGTTATGTCCCATCCCTGACATTTTTATGATAAGTACTAAATAACTTGCTATTTATTAAATTTATGTGTTTAAGCTATTTTGAGAACCAGGTGTTTTAGTAGCAGTAATGTAAAACTCATTATTTGACTTACACAAGTTGGGAATAAAGCTTATATTGTGAGTGGAGAGGGTAGCAAGGAGGAGAGGAGTGTAATGGTGATGAAGCTATTTTGACAGTGGTCCAAAATCTCTTTTTTACCATTGAAATGGACTGTGTTGTTTGTGTAACACAAGACTTGCATATGACTCCTGGCCCATGCCTCCAAATATCCCTCCCCATAGCTGCAGCAGAGCTCTTTGGCTTCAATAAGCCTGGAGTATTTCACCATGTCTTCCCTTCCAAATATCTTCAGAACTTTTGCAGGGCCTCATTCATTCTCTTCAAAAGGCATTTTTTCCTTCAGCATAATTCATCTCCCTCTCTGTTAATCATTAAAACCATTTTTATATAGCACTGTTTTCATCACCTCACAATCTGACTCATTCCATGTTTAATGATGCCAGCTCTTCTTAGAAATGTATTTAGTCTGTATCACATGTTGTTTCTTGACCTCTGTGTGTGTGTTTTCCTGCATGTGTTCTCTTGACCTGTGTGTGTATTGCATTTTACTGTGGGTAGGGGCATGGTTCAATGGTGGACTTAGCAGTTCTAGGTTTATGATTTGAAACAATGATCTTAAAAGTTTTTTCCAACCTAAATTATTCTATGATTCTATATTTCACAACAGTACCTAATCTCACAGGAACTGATTCCTTTTATATTGTATTTCAGATGCAGCCAATGTTTTCAAATGCTAACCTTTGACATTGGATTTGGCATGTCCATACACCCAATAGTTCTTAAGGTGAGAAAATAGCACAAAATATTGCTTGACTCAAAAAAATTACACCAAGAAGAACACATCAGAAAGCCCTCTTTGACAGGTACTCTCAAATGTCTAAGAAATGTACCAATACTTTAATATTAATTATGGCTGATTGTGGAGAGTTTCTGTAGAAGAAAGTCGTTTTTAAGAGTCAGAGTTCCTGTGATGAAATTCACTAGACCATCAAAATGTGCAAACTTTTCAGTTTACATTAAAAGACTAACTATTACTTCAAATGAATATCAGTGAAACAAAATCCATAGGAGGCATTGCATGAAAGTAGAGTTACATTTTAAATGTGATCGAACAAAGATGAATGGAGGAAGTTAAAAACCACAACTGGCTTTTAATACAAATTGAAGTTCTCCGTAAATTGGATTGTACTTCTTAATTTCATTACCTGGTTTGACCTCCACTGTGCTACCTTCTTCCTGGATGATCCACAAGGCCCCTAAAACCAGGGAAATGAGACCTGTGCTAGTTTTTGTACAACTCCTGGCTCAGAACAACCGGTCCTGAAACAATTATTTACTGCTTTCCAGCTGTTCTCATTACCTCATGTATACACATGAATATGCATATGCCTAGGTATGTAAAGTGTTTCTTTATATTTATGATATATGAATTATTTTAAAAATTAGTTAATATATCACCACTTAAAATCTGTTCAAGTGTCTAGTAATAACATTGCAGTCAATCTCTGAATTTTTCAGAAAATAAACATCCTGTCAACACATAGGAAAAATGTACATATGAAAGGAACTGTGCAGAGTTTTAAAAAGTGCATGAATACAGTGTTTTTAATTAGTCTGAGATGACTTATTTAGCTGGCATAAGAAATGTAGTATGTCATAACAATTCAGTAATTGTATACCAGGCTTTAATAAATTATCCTAGAAGAGCTTAAAAAAACTAAACATAAAACATAATGTTTACCTTCCTATATACAAGTTTCAACCATTATCTGTTTTCCATAAATTTATAGTAAATCGGTAGGATTTAGTAGTTTTTTCTGAAAAAAATGGTTCTAGAAAATAACTGTGGATAATTAATGCAACATTGACTTTGAATATTATAACTTGGAAATTATAGTATGCACACAACCTATTCATATTGATGCTATATTTGGGTTTATGCTAAAATAATGGTTTATTAATATTTCATAGCCATGAATTTGTTCGTTTGTAAATATTGTATTGTAAAACTTACACTTTTATCCATAGTAACAGATGTTCTGTAATAACCCATAGAAAATGAGTTTTGCAAGAGTTATGTTAACATATAATCTAACTTTTTGTATTTTTAATCAAATTTAAAATCAAATATCAAAAAAAAGCTTTTCACATGTGTCTGCAAGACTGCCTTCTGTCCACTGGAGGACAGCAAACATTGTGCTATGTAGTTATGACAGAAAATGTGGCACAGCATTTGTTGGTTTATAATCCTGTCAGTTTCTGTTGTTTTTACCTTTTTTTAAAAGTTTCAGTTTAGTACTTATTGCTATGAGAAGACTGGACTTGTTATTCAAACTGTAAATTTTTATAATTTTTTCCAACAGGTGCATGAAAACTTTGATTTTGAAATTGAGAATGAATCAACTATTCAGGACCAAATTTCCAAAGAACTTCTTTTTGAAGATACATTTAAATTTCTCTTATCTAATGAATCCTCAACATCCAGTTTCATAGAAGCTTTGCAGAAAATATATGGATCATCTGTGAACAAGGTAGTTAATTCCCACTTTTTCTTCTTTTTATTTAAAAATATTTAATTTTTAATTGTATGCTTCTGAAATTGTTGGTGCCAACTTATAGAATGAAGGATTTATTTAATCAAAACCATCTTTTATTGTATTCTGGCGAATAAAACTGTAATTAAATTGAACAATTGAATTTTCTCTTGCAAAAATTCTACTCTCAAAATATGTCATTTTCCAAAATACTGTGCTTGAAAGATATAATTAAAGCTTTTAAAATTAATTTTCCCACTATTTTTTTAAAATGCTCTTTTTTTCATGTACAGATTTGTGTGTTTTTACAATTCCAGCCAGGAGTGATTAACTCATGCATGGAGATCCAAGAGCATCAGAATTAAATTTTGTTTCTTACAACTTAGTGTCTTATTCTCAATGAAAGATCCAGTTCCAGTATTTTTTTTTCATTTATAGAATCTGTATAAATTTTTCTTCACCAATGAAAATAGTTTCTGACAAGCTGAGATCTCTTTTAGCAGTATTTCTCTCAGTCTGGGAATTATTAAAGATGCATTTCTGATGAGTCCCCTGCTTGAAAGACTTACAGAGACTAAATTATCTGGGCAACTTCCACCTCTTGGACAGATGTGGCTAAAACAAGGTCATGGATTTGAAATTTATGTCAGGATAAAGTAGAAAGCTGCAGACATCTAGACATGTAGTGATATGATTACCCAGACTGTGTTCTGGAGAGCAGTAGTTTCTATGGGTTTGTTTCTACACAAAGCTAGGGCACAGTCTGCTTTATTCTGGACTGGAAAATGGGATGAGCTATCAAGGAGCTGAGTGGCTGAGGTTAGGGCTAGCTGAGAGCTGCTGTGACTTGTTCCTATGATCAGTGAAGGGATTGGGGTCTAATGAAAGCACATTGCTTTCCATGGGATTTCACCAGAACGTGCTGCCCTTCTCCTCACAGGACAGAACATACAACAGAGAAGATGAGCAATGTTTCTCTTTGGAAGATATAAATTCAGTGATTACTTTCATAAAGGAGCTGAAGAGTCTTGGACAATTTGAGCTGGTAAAATATATAGAGTTTTGTTTTATTGGATATTTATTTTATGTAAATCTCTTTACATTTCTCCTTCATTACCATCCTTTGCTGTCTTTGGCAAATGTAATTAGACTGAATGGGCAGGGAAACAAGGAGATAGAGATAACACTAATTCTACTTTGGTGGATCAATTGAATGTAATTTAAAATAGAAAAAGAAATGCAACCGAGTATTTGAGCTGAGCTTCCACTGTTAAGGACAGCTACAGCAGAAATAGAGACCAGAGAATAGACGGAAAGGAAAATAAGGAAAACTGTGTAAATTACTACTAAGGTGGTAAGAAAAGAGAATGATAATGAAGCAAAGCAAGAGTGAGTGGAAGGGCTAGAGAAAGTACAATACTGAGATCATGACCAGAGAGTAGATATAGATGAAAAAGTGACAAAAAAACCCCAAACCAAACCACAAAAACAAAAGCCCCCCAAAAACAGCAGGTGGCATATGTTATGTTTTCTTATTCATGCTTTGAGTTCACTTTTGGAGAAGAACACAGATGGAGGAATAGCAATCAGTGTCTGTGAATAGGCACAGTTAATGAGAGAAATTATGAGTATTCAGAAATAAAGGATGTGGAATTGAATCTGTTCTTCAGAAAGTGTGCATGATACCAGGATTTCTATGAGACTTCCTGGATGGGTATTAGGGATGGAGACTGATTTCACTTTCTGAAGAAGCATTGAGTTTAATAGATTTGGAATTCATAAAATTGTCTGTGTTGGAAGGGGCTCAGAAGGATCATCAAGTCCAACTCTTAAGTGAATGGCCAATACAGGGATTGGACCTGTAACCTTGGCATGATTAGCTTCACACGCTGACCAACTGAGGTAACCTCAGGGCCAGTTCAGAGGCAGAGGAGATCAACCTCCACATCGATACTGGTAATCCTGATTTGCAAGGCTGGGCATGACAGTTCTTTTCTAAGCACGTGGGAAAGAGCATTAATATATGACCAGCCCTATGTTGTATATACTGTCTTCTGATCATTATTCACATCTCACTCTACAAATACCATACTGTGTTGTCTCAAATCAGTGTCTCTCTTCTCAGCTTTTCCCTTCTTCTGCACCTAAGATCCAGATGTTGCTGCGTGACCTTTATCAAAAGGTAGACCCAATGAGGCGGCTTAGTTCAGTCCTGACTGTGCATTGGCTGCTTTCCAATGTTCTTCAACGGTTCCAGTTCATGAATAAAGAGGCACATACAAATCTTTCAGAGTGGTAAGATAACTTATATATGTTGAAGGTAGTTTCTCAAGTTATATAATTGCAATATCTGCAGTGAGCTTAGTCCTTCAGTAGATGTAGATGACTTGCAACCCTTGAGATGAAGGTTGATGATCCCATATGGAGCCCTGTCAGCTATTCCTCCATTAGAACTGTAGCTAGGTTTCTAAATAGGACAGGTTTTGCTTCTCTATCTAATACGAAGAAGTCTGGATTGAAAATTAATTGGAACTACTGTAAATTAATTGGAACTGTTGTAAATTTTTTAAAGAAAGATTAATTAGGTAGAATTTTTTTTCTGTAAACAACTGTAAACTCTAAATTAGGAGCATTTCCCAAGGTTAAGATTGTCTTAATTTATGCAGCAATTAAAATCAAAACTGCAAAGAAAATATAAAATTTCAGGTGAAGATTTTTCCAAAAGAATTAATGATTTTGATTGTCTCTAAGTTTTCTGTCCAACAAAAGACAGATCAGAGGGCATAACACTCTGAGAACCTCATTTTAACTCCTTATGAAAAGATGGAAAAAAATGCTGTAATGACAAATCCACTGAACTTTTGGCAAGAAGTTTTAACTTTCATGAGGAGACAAAGAGGAAAGAAAGGACAGAACAAGGGAAGAAGATAGGCTGGGTGGAAGGAAGGAAGGAAGGAAGGAAGGAAGGAAGGAAGGAAGGAAAGAAGGAAGGAAGGAAGGAAGGAAGGAAGGAAGGAAGGAAGGAAGGAAGGAAGGAAGGAAGGAAGGAAGGAAGGAAGGAAAGAAGGAAGGAAGGAAGGAAACCAATAGTGTACTGTATGTTTAGTATAAAATTTTTCAAAATGTGTTTTCTGTTTTCATTATCTCTTAGGTAATGATGTTTCATATGCATGTATACCATACTGACTACTAACATTTATGATTTACAAACAAGGACTTGGAAATAGAGGCTCATTAGACAATGTGTATGTTCCATTCCACTGAGCCTCAAGATAAATGATATTCCTTTTTACATTTTGCTAGGAAAATGCTGTAGTGAGTATATAAGGCATCTGCGAGATTTCTTAAATTTTACTTTTGTTCCTCATTGAATTGGGTGTGGCTTTCAGCAAATCAATAATTATCTGTATGTTTGTTTGCTTTACTGTAAAGGGGAGCTTATACTTTATCACTTGAGGTTACCGTTTATTAGTGTTTTAAATACGCACAGTTCCATGAAAGTGCTAAATTATTGTTGTTACTGCTGACCACTCTGATCACTGTGAGAAGGAACTCAAAGATGCAGCTGTTTGCATTCATATGTAAGCCCTTGCCCTTTTGCAGAAATATTTAGGTTTGCATATCAAAGCATACCAGCCTTTAGGAGCTTTCTGTTCTAATCTGAGCTGTGCCACTCACTTGGAGCAAGCCCCTTAGCCTCCTTTTTTTCCTTTAAGCTCAACATTATTGTATGTGTATAAATATGTAGAAATACCATGACCTTTCTTCAGGGCACAGGCCAATCTTCTCCTTTGCTCTGTATTTTTCTGCAGTGACAAAGTTAATAACACCATTGTTTTCATTCACTGTAAAAAACCACATTTCTTTGACATTGCTAAATCAGAATCTTCCACTCCTTTAGCTACATGCATGTGAGGGTGATGCATGTGTCAGATATGCATGTGATTATAATTAATTGCAAGGAAGAAAGAGCTTAGTTGTACTTACTCCCCAAATAACTTAGGTATGCATTCTCATTGAGCTTTGATTAATCTTTTTTTTCCCCCAGCTTTGATGAGTTTGTGTATCAGAACACTTTTCCTGAATTTTTTCAGTTAAGGCCAGGTTGTTCAGTCAATTTATTTAACAGTTCTTATTTATCTGACTGTAGAAAACTGGTATTTCCATATATCAAATCTAGTGATTCCATAAGTGCCTGTTCAGGCAGACAACAAATATATGGGAAAAATAGCGACTTCTGACTGAGGTCTTGTACAATTACTTTGTTTACCGATGATAGCTACAAAGGAGGAAGGCAGGATATAAAGATGTTTCTTAGTCTACATATTTTAACTCATTTAATCTATATAACTAGGGTAGAAGCCTTAAATGGTAATAGTGAACTCTCTGAATTCCTTCTACAGGAGAAGTAAGAACTCTAGAAACTCATTTCAAACTATAATGAAATAATTACAGCCTAGGTGAAAATGACCACCTCAGGTGCATTGGTATAAGATAATTGCACCTACCATGTGCTCTGAAAATAAATTTCAGCATTTTGTATGGACTTTTTTCAACTCTATGCAGTTTATACTCATTACATGACTAGGACATACATAACTGCTGTCTATTGGAACAGGGGCAATGAGGTGTCATTGAAAGTATATTTGGCTATATCAAATAGCATGGAAGAATCAGATTAGTGAGTAAAGCTAACCCTTCTCTATCTGCAGAAGACAAAAGCCTAAGCAGGTCAAAGAACTGCAAATGTTTTTTGAAATCAACTGGTATATTTATAGAAGTGGTTCTAGCTTCTCATATGCAAACCCTATTTTAGTTCAAACTGGAAGCATTAGCCCTCAGACTGAATTTGGGCTGAAAATACTTTTTTTTTAATTTAACTTGGTAACATGTCAGTTACCAAACATTAACATATTTTGGACTATGGGAGAGAAAAAGGCAATGGCAAAGGAAGACAAGGCTAAGATCACTGACCTAGAATGGGAAGAGTGAGAGACAGAAGGAGGAAACAAGAGAGACAGTTGGAATGAAGTGTCATGAAATTAATCCCACTCTTGCATCTGAACTTTTTTATTTCACTTCTGAAGATCAGCACAAGGTATTTCATTTAAGGACCCAAATGCCCTCATGGAAACTCTGGGACTGAAGCCAAACAAGCACTCTACAAAACAGAGAGCTTATTTTGAAGGGAGAGCTATGTAGCATCATGTAAAGAAAGAAAATTCATAACTCTACTGAATATTGAAATATGGTTTCAATCTTGAGTTTATGACTGTTACAAGTTGCATCATTCACAACTAACATATCTGTCAGAGACACCAAAAGTGACTAGTTTGGTTTTCTTTTAGTATTTTAATCTTGTGAAATATTCTAGTTCTACATGTCCATCATTGTTTATGTCTGATTGCATAGACAACCAGAGCTATATTAATATTGCTACTGTCAATCCTTTGCCTTTCTTGTTTGCTGAATCAGAGAGATTCCTAAAGAACAGGTTCACAGTCAATAGTTTGTGATGAACACGTTGGGAATCTTTTCAAAGGTACATTCACAAGCATGCACTCACCAAGGGTACTGACCTACAGGCATTAGTATCATTAGAGCTAACTGCAAAGTCTGTAGACAAAGAACACATCTGTACTTGACACCTCCAAGATACTCAAGTAAACAGGAGGCCACTCAAACAGATGAAGGTCCTTTCTTGAGTAACATTTCTTGAGTAATGTGAAGGAAAGGAGTCTGCAAAATCTTCTGTATTAGGAGGAACTTCATAACTGCATTGTATGTCGGTCTGCTCATTTCAAGGAGCTTGGACAAAGGAAAGCTTCATGGGGCTGATGATTAAAAAGCTCAAGCTGCAGCAGAGTTAAATCATTGAACCATAGTGTCATTTATATTGGAAAAGTTCCTTGAATCCTATCACTTACTACATGGGAGAATGACTCCACCTGGCTACAACCTTGTTTCAGGGAGCTGTTGAGAGCAGTAAGGTCTCCCCCGTGCCTCTTTTTGTCCAGACTAAGCACCCTCACCTCACCAAGCCCCTCTTCATAAGACTTGTGCTCCAGCCCCTTCCCCAACTTCATTACCCTGTTCTGGACATGTTCCAGCACCTTAATGTCTTTATGTAGTGAGAAGCCAAAACGGAACATAAGATTCAAGGTGTGACCTCACCAGTGCTGAGTGCAGGGGGGACAATCACTGCCCCAGTCCTGCTGGCTGTGCTGTGATCTGAATATCTTCCTCTAATATGATTTCTAAATACTACATTTTGCTACCCAGCTGTGATCAGATGTAGTTTTTATATGGCTGTTAAGGCCTACTTAAACTAATTTCAGTCTCTACAGATTTGAGATTCATACAGGTCATGCTGTTCCTTTGTGAGCAGAGACCTTGTAGTTGTAGTGGCTGGCACCACAAAGACACACTCCTGAGGTGTTCTCTGACTAAAATCAAGGTCTGTCATTTTATAGAGTTAAGACATGTTGCTTTCACCATAAAACAGGATTTGGGACCAGACAAGCAAAAGGGGCAGGAGAGAAAAATATTATTTTGTTTGGGTGCCAGATGTATGAAGCAAAGCAATGCAGAGTCCCCAGGCAGGTGCAAAGGAGAGCCACCTTATTGCAAAAACCAGGCCTTTTTAAGCAGCCAGGCCTTTATCAATAACCCAGTTTTAAATCACAGCAAACATAATCCAACCAACCACCGTACACCATGATGGGAACACGTAATGTTTATATGACTTGTTTTTCTGTGTCTAATTCAGCTGAGTCACTTTTCCATGGTCCTCTTCTACTTAGCTGCAGTATCAGGCCTGAGCCATGATTTTACAAGGATAACAAGGTCCTTTTTAAATAAGCTTTACCTATATGCAACAGTATTTGGCAGATGTTAGCTGTTACATCCCTGACAAGCAGAAAGAGAGGTGCAAAATTACTTACAACTTGGAAAGCAAGCCCTCCAAGAGTTTGTTAGGTGCCTCCTTTGAAGTAGGTGATGAATTTGCATGAAATTAGTGTGGTGTCTAGATAATGCAAGCCCAGAACTATGTTTTCCTGCACACACAAAGGCATACAGATCTGCCAGTTGCTTCTTTCCTTATCTCATTGAGTGAATGCAGAAATCTGTTTTATCACTTTTTCCATGATTGACCTCAATACTGCTTTTAGAAGCTGCTGGTGAAACATCACTGATGGATGATTGCACAGAACAGTATTGCCACCTCCCTTCCTTGGCACAGATAGTGGCTTTGTGTCCTTCAAAGTCCAAATTGTATTATTCAGGAAGAAGCTGCATTATGAGAACTTCTACAGGAAATGCTAGGAGGAAAAACAGTGAAAGCTTCAAGAAACACTAATGGACCTCCAAAAAAGTCTTATCAGCCAGAGAGTTGGATTGAAGAGAAGCCTACTCCCTTTTTTTCTAACATGCTACCAAAATTCTACTTGAAAGATAAACAGAGATTCCATTTTAGGAATTCATGCTAATATCAGTACAGATAATCTCCTGGAAACATGCCTTCATTTTTATTTAATTCTTTTTGAACAAAGTCTAGCTTTAATCTCAAGTATATGCAAAAAAAAAAAATCATAGAAGCAGTTAAGAGATATGGTTTGGTTTATTTTCTTTTTGGCTATTTCCACTCATCCTTTTCCCAGCAATGCATCTATATTTTGGAATTTATTTCCTTTTTTTCTATTGATGTGATGTGCTGCCATGTATTATGGAATGTGTGTCTTTTTCTGTTATATTCACTCAGGTAATATCTCTAATGCTGGGAATATGAATCCAGAAAGTTCATATTTCTGTGGAGAGTACTAAAATACCATATGCCTTGAGGCACCATATAGAAATTTTTACAAAATTTTTCATTGTTTCTGTTCCTCCCGTTCATGTAGAAATATGTCTGCTATTGAATTGACAGGCAATTTTCTCAAGAAAATATGAGTCCTAAGCAGAATGTTCTTTCTGACTTCAGGAAGAATCACAAAGGTAAGGTTCAGAGTAAGATATCTTTTATACAGTATGTTTTTCCTATTTGTATTATTTTTGATAACATGTGAATTTAGATCACGTTGTCTTGCATTCCAGCTGGAAAGCTTTGTCTTACTACATATAAAAGACCAATTTCTTCCTTATCTTATGTAAGTTTCTACATGGAGACCATGAGCTGCATTTGCAAGCCTAAAGTAAAGATCTTGCATTGTGAAGAATAAAAAGTACAGTGTGTCTCAAAAGATGGTTGCTTCTCCAATAGGACTGTAATCAGGATGAGAACAGAAAGTTATAAGCTGTTTCTGTTTATCTTTCAGCATTGCATTATCCCAGTAAGACTGGAGAAAGACAATGTAGTTATGGTAAGTAAAGGTCCTTCTAGACTACAGAGGGGAAAAAATTCCTTGAAAAAGTTTCTTGGGTTTCTCTACATAATCTCTGAGTGAATAGAGTATCTGTAGCCTCTTACTGAGAAAAAAGGGATTTTTAAGTATGAAGAATGTTTAAAAAACACTCAATAAATGGGCTATTATGTTAAATAAGCCTCAAAACTAAAATTAAACATTACTGTATGTGCATACTAATGTGGGTATTCCAGCACTCACTGATCCCTTGTCACACTTCAATTGACTTTTGCCCCTCTCTTTCCAATAACCTCAGCATGCTTTTGTTCTTGTGGAAAGACCTTTAAACTTGTCTGGAGTTTAATCAGCTTTGTTTAAAGCTTTGTCTTCAGCTCGATAATGGAGTATTAAGTAGCTGCTTAAGACATGAGGAGTTTTTCTAAAATATCTGCTTGTAGGAATATTTAAAGTATTTTTAAAGATCTGTAAAGATGTAAAATATGTTTTTCTTTGGTGGTAGCAATGCTTTCTGCTCCCTCATTCCCAAATTATCTGAGGGGCGTGTTTGTAAATGTGAAGCCATTGCTGTATGGTGGAAAGGTTTTGGTACACATTGAGCCTCATGTCCCTTCTGTTGTTGATCTCATGCTGCCTCCAGGAACTATTGTTGTGCCAGATAGAGGCCAGAAATACTCCTGGGCTGGCTGATTGGCATCACCATTCTAATTGCATGATCCTTTATTTTAAAAATACCTCAATTAATTTTACTGTGAAATTCCTCCTAATTTTTAAACTAGTAGTGAGAAAAAAATTCTAAGTAAAGCATACAGAATATGGAGAAATGTTTATACTCATCTGTAGGGTTTTTTAAAAATACCTCTGTGTGTTAATGTGTGAGACTCTATTCTGCTACAAAGCTAGCCCAAATTCTGTTCCTCCATTGGAATATCTTCTCTTAAGTTTTAATCCATGCAAGAGAGTTCTCAAATTGCCCTGTTTAGTTTCTCAGGGCAGATATTTCAAGATAATAAATATTAGCATCATTTTTGACCCTTTTAATTCAAAAGATTTTTTAGATATTATAGTAAAGGAGTTTCCTTTCTGTAAGTACCCAATTTAAAACATGTACTAATGAATACATGTGCAAAAAGTTTTGAATGTATTATACTGTAAATCTGAATCCAATAGGCAGGATTAAAATATTTGTCATAAGTAGGTTGCCAGCAAATAATTATTCTCATGAGTAATTTGGCAAACACTATGAAATAAAGGACACATTTGATCAAATAGGATTTGATTGTGGAGATTTCATACACAAGGAAAGGAGCTGGAATTTGTTGGTATAGGAATTTCAATAAAACATTCTTCTAGCTGTACTGCAAATGACCCCATGGGTCTTGATATCTCCATGTGACTTGTTCTTATGAACAGTGTGTCTAACTTATTTTGATTTTTATTGGAAATTGCACTTGTACATAAACCCTGTACACAGCCTGGTACCTAAGCAGGTTATGAATTTTGGCCTACCTCTACTTTAAGTTTCAGTTAACTATCTAGAGACAGATCTCCCAGACTTAATCCTTCCATTTTCAAAGGCTTACCCAGGCTTTGAGTTCTGTGACTAGGACTAAAGTGATTGGACACTGAACATTTAAAATCCCTCCAAGGCCTACAGATTTCTCTCAAGTGCCATTACAAACTCCATTAAAACTTTGCAGCAGGATTATGAATCTCAAAGTCACTAGGCATTAAATATCTTGCCACTGTACATGATTTCAATCTGCCAGAAGTTGCATGTTGTTCCAAAATGTTCATACATTTCACATTTTTTTTGTCTTTGATGCCTTCTTGGAACAGATAAAGATACCCTATCTCATATCAGACGTATCTTCACCAGTCCGCAGCTGGACTTGAATCCTCAGTTTAACCCAAGGATCAGAGAATACTATGCAGAAGTGCCATTTGACATGGTGACAGTGAAGATAGGAGCAGAACCCTCTAACTGTCAATGCCACGTACACCTTGATGACAAGAAAGGGCCAAGGTATGAGCAACAAAATATGAGTGTAAAAACTTAATTTTGAAAATATGTCATGATGTTCCAGAACTTTTTTTGTTTCCAAAAACCCAAATAGATTAGTCACAGGATAATCAGAGGGAGTTCAACACAGAAATGCGTATTTACTTCCAGCATCCTGAAGGCAATGTTGTTCTCAAGCCATAATTAACCCTAGCTTAAGGGAATGTACAGCTCCAATATCTCACCCAGCTTCTGCAGTCATTGACTGCATCAAAGCTGGTTGGGAACAGACTATCACTACATTGCACACAGTAGATGACAGAGAATTCGAGCTTTTGTATCCAGGTGTTAATTTTGCATGGTGCCCTAATCTACTGCCCTGCTGGGTTTGGTCTGCTTATATAGGTCAAAATAGGGCAGCTGGCTTCAATAGAAGAAATAAGTTCAAGTTTACTAACTCAGAATGATCCATTTTTGTTGTAGTTTTATTATAAGTGATTGTCAAAGAATCACAGAAATCACATTGAAAAAGACCCTTAAGATCATCATGTCCAACTGTTAACCCAGCAGTGCCAAACCCACCACTAAACCACATCTCTAAGTGCCACATCTACACAGCTTTTAAATTACTCCCAGGATGCTGACACAGCCACTTCCCTGGGCAGCCTGTTCCAGGGCTTGATAGCCCTTTCAGTGAAGAAATTATTCCTAATATCAAACCTAAACCTCCCCTGCTGCAACTTAGTCATTTCCTTTTGTCCTCCTGCTTTGGAGAAGAGACAATCCCCTCCTTCTGCAACCTCCTGTCCTGCAGTTGTCAAGAGTCTCCCCTCAGCTCCCTTTTCTCCAGAATAAATACTCCCTGCTCCCTCAGCCACTCCTCATCAGACTTGTGCTCCAGTACCTTCACCTTGCTTCCTTTCTTCCCTGCATGTGCTCCAGCCACTCCATGTCTTTCAGTTAGTGAGGTGCCCAAAACTGAACACAGAATTTGAGGTACAGCCTCGCCAGTGCCAGGTACATGGGGGCAATCCTTGCCCTGGTCTTGCCAGCCACATTATTTTTAGTAGAGGACAGAATGCCACTGGCTTTCTTGGCCACCTGGGCACATGCTAGGTCATGTTCGGCAGCTCTTGACCAGCACCCTCAGGTACTTTTCTATCAACCATCTTTGCAGCCACTTTGCCTACAGCCTGTAGCTCTGCCTGGGGTTGTTGTGACCCAGGTGCAGGACCTGGAACTTGTCCTTGTTGAACCTATATACTTGGTCTCAGCCCTTCTATCCAGCCTATCCAGATCCCTCTGCAAGGCCTTCTTCCCCTCCATCAGATCAACACTCCCACTCATGTGGGAGTAAGGTAACTTAGTGTAATCTGCAAACCGACTGAGGGTACCCTCAATTGCCATGTCCGTATGATTGGTTTGGTCATCCAACTGTTTTTTTACCCAGCAAAATGTATGTGAACGTAAGGTGTGAGCAGCCAGTTTTCTCCAGAAGATTGCTATGGAAACAATTCCGAGGGCTTTGCTAAAGTCTAGGTAGGCAACAGTCACAGCCTTTCTCTCATCCACAAGAGTCCCAGCTTATGTGATCTTTTAGAGAACTATAAAGCTGGACAATAGAGGAGAGAGCAGAGTCATCACTAAACATTGTGTTTGAGCGCTGATCCACAATAAACCATGATGTTTAATTGCTGCTATGAGCCCTGGCACAGTTTTGGCTTTCCTAATCAGCTCTGTGAGAGACAGCGGCATGTACCAGGGACAATACCAATAGGTATTTTGGGTATGACCTGGTTTTTGAGGTTGGGAGGAACAAAAACTCTTTATTTATCTAGGTCAGGTACCTCAGAACCAGAGAACTGGCTTATTTACATAGTAGCCATTAGCGAGTGGATAAACGGGAGAACAGAGACAGTGATTTACTTGGGAAGAAAAATTCTTAGCCATTTCAGAGTTAACTTTGCTTCATGACATGAAGTGCTCAGCCAACACACCACCTTTTTGACTTACTGTGAAGCAGATGCTTTGACCTAGAATGTCTGCTACTAATCAGAAAGTCTGTGCAGTTGTTGCTGATCTACTGCCCAATGTTTCCTGTATTTTCAATAAGAAATCAGTCTTGATTTATCATTTCAAAAGAAACTGTCAGCAAATTCTTCCCCCCAACATTTTGCTGTTTTAATGTTAACTGTCTTTGCAGTCAACATGAATATATGTGAAAACCTCAAAGATTTTTTCTGTGTGGAATGAAAAAGTATATCAACATGTTCTTTACAATGATAAGCCCTGCACGTGCAGGTTCAGCAGTTACTTATTTTTAGCATTTATTTCCCCGCTAAAGGAAGAAGAGCACAGCTCAGGTTTCCTCTGGTTTGTCGCTCTGAGCAGTTTGTCCAGGAATCAGTCACATTTGGCTAGTGGACAACTTCAACAGCTAGCTACACTTCTGACTGTATTTGTCTCACTGCTAACTTCATTGCAAATTTGGGCCTGCCAGGAATTACTGTCCTAAATGATTTCATTCACAGGTTTCATGTCAGAATATTTGCCACTGCCACTGTTTTCACTCTTTATATTTTGTCTTCGTGATAGAAGACAAAATACTTACAAATCATATTTTGCACTGTTTTATTTAAAAGCTCATGTATTTTGTAAGAGAAAGAAAAATGTTAGAAATAGCAGCCTGTAGGAGTGAGTAAAGTTTAGTAGTTTAGCAGCCATAGATAAAAGAGTGCGCATCTTTGTTTCTTTAGTGTTTATTATACTTCTTTCTTATTTTGTCATGCAGCATTGCTAACTACCCCCTTGGCCTTGGACTGAACAAAGTCATCATTGTCTTAACGGACGATTCACAGCCCAGCCCTGAGGTTGTGAGCAGCTACAAAGTCACAATTTATCGAGAAGACCGCCCTAGTCTCCCTTTGTTTGATGACTATATGATCTGCGGATTTGTGCAGGTATTGTCTCTGCATTCTTTTGCTGTACACATTAATAGGAATAAATGAACATTTCTGTTCATTCCATGGTATAAATTCAGGTACATGAGCCAAAGCTCATGCAGAGCCAGTTTTTGTTGAGCCTGTTTGAAATTCAGTATTTATGCAACATTTTGGATATAAAAGGCAAGCCCAGCATAAGTACCTGTTACCATGTGTTTGAAAGCTCCAAGTTAATTAATTCTTACCTTGGTGAGTCAAAGCTTTCTTAAAATATTTCATAACTGTCTCTCTCTGACATTGCAGCCATGGAAATCCTTTTACCAGGAAAGATATTTAGGATGACAGTGGCATTTATGAGTGTTCAAGTCAAATGCTGCTACATAATTTATGAATGAAAACTGTTTATTCTAGATTAATAAACACAATAAAAAAACCTCATTCATAATTCCAAAGGTAGGGATGATTATTGCCTACATCATATTTGTCACATAATTTACTCCCTACACAGAGCAGTCTTTAGGAAGGAGTGAGTCTGTTGAATGAAAAAAGGACCAGAGTCTGTCCAATATGGCTTAATAAGGGCTTGGAAAGCAGAGCTCAGGATAAATTAGACACAAAAATGGAAGAAAGCTAATGAAAGTAACAGTGAGGATTTCAATTAGTGAAACTATAGTGATAAAAATATTGCGCATAATAGAGAAAGGGACACATGCTGGATCAGAGCTCTTTGTATTCCAAAATTTGAGGGCTAAATGTTGGTTGCTGCTTGATATGATGGGCAAAGATAAACTAGACAGTTCAAAGCGGTAAGTGACATTGTAAATGGTAATCACGGGCAGTGCATTTTTCTGTGGAATTTTATGCAGATTAAAATGATTGTTGGGTTCATTCCAGAGCATCCAGGAGTAATATATTTTGTCACAATTAATTCTGCAACCAGGAAAGAAGAATTTTCAAAACTATTGTGTTGAAATTGTCATGCTTGTTCATATCAAATATCTAATCCTATACTTGTTTATTTTCTGTATGAGGATCTTACTATATCCTTTAACAAAACTTGCTTCCCTTCCCTGGTTTCTTTCCATATACTGCAGAAGAGGTTGGGAGATCAGGGTGGTAGAAGTTAGGGCATTTATATCATGGGGCAGATCAAGAGGGATTTTGTTTTTCTTGTGGAGAAATAAGCAATAGGGCTTAAAACAAGTCAAAGAGATTCTAAATATTGATAGCAAATTCTATGTTAACAATAATTATCTCAACCTGCAAATCAGGACTGCCAGGGAAAATGTAGGTAGTAATCATAGTGTACTGACTGCTGACCTGAATACCTGATTATGGTGTTGTCTGGCCTTCCACCTATTCTGTCTCTTCTCTTAGACTTCTCGTACAAGCTCAAAAGGTCAAGGACCGTTTTCTCACTATTTGCACTGACTCAACACTACATCTAGTACTTGCTACAGTAAAATAAGAATAAACACATATAATACCTGAGATTTCAGTTCAGTTGTACAGCAACTTCCTTGACATCTTAAGTATGACCTAATATGAAAAGGAGAACAGCTGTAAGTTGAATTAGAGTTATATTACTTAGGAGAACACACTGGCTGGAAAGATGTGAGAAAAGCTCTTTTTGTTTCCTTATTTGGGAATTGTATCTGAGTTTAGGAACTGGAATTCAACCTCAAAAATATCTTCCCACACCAGAGGTTACACTGTTGTTAGTGTTTTATGATACCGTTTATGAGACTGAGTATGAATCTTTGAAGCACTGTGAAGGTAAAGAGATCTAGACTGATAAAAATGAAAAGTGTTTTAGAAATTTCTTTTGATTGAGCTTGGTTTTCTGCTCCTCTGTGAATAACTACCCTCTAACTAACACAGTTGTTCAGAGCTAGGGATGACTTCAGGAGTTTAGAGGGAAAATGAGATGAAAAGCATTCCTGTGGTATCTAATAAGCACTGTGAAGATACAGTATGAGATTCTAAAACAACTTTTAGATATGTTAGAGGCAAACTTATCAGAGAGTGACTTTAAAAAACAAACAAGGGCTGGAGCTGGAGATAGAAATGGTATTCTAAAACACTTAAAATTCTGCATTTTTTTCCTATTTGCTAGAACAGAATGTATTTCCTTTTCCTTAGAATGATTTTTATTATCAATACAAAACTCACATCTGAAACAGGATCACATTTTGCTCTTCATACCAGAGAAATTATGCAGTCTTGCAAAGCCAGTTGATACACCCCATCAGTGGCATGAATACTTGTTCTCTTCGTAGTGAGACCCTGTTTTAGGAGAAAAAGGATAAATACAGCATGAACTGATGGAGTCTCCTTTGGGCACTTGACTGAGCACAAGTGGTCTCACACATGAGGAGAGAAAGGCCGCTGATAGTGGTGTGATCTTTCTCATTGAAGGCTTCCATTAAAATTCTAATCCAGCATCTTTTTTTCCTCACTTTCTCCTATGTTTAATCTCATTAGGATATTCAGATTTCACTGCAAGATGATACTAAAGGAAGCTTACAATAAAAAGAGTGTAGGATGTGGTTTCTGACAGCCTAACAATTCTCATGCAGTTGAATAATCCTGGATTAATTTTGAGGCATTGAGTTGAGAAGCATGTGGTTCCAAGCCTTGCAACCCCTAAAAAGGGTAAAAAATATTGTCTCCTGTACTTTTTGATAGTAACTGTAATATCCCCATTAAAACCAAATTAGTGGAGGATAAACTGTCATTCATCTCACAATAGCACCTTCAGCAGATTTGGCTGCCTTCTGTTCTGTGTTCTGCATTTTGACAGCATTGTTTGGACTGCAGATGGAGAGGTTATTGATTTGTGCTTGAACTTAATTTTGTTCAATTGCTGACAACATTCAAATTAAGTATCCTTGAAAGAAGTGGTGCCATTTCATTATCACCTCTGAAGCTGTGATATGGAAGATAGTCAGAATCCAAGGCAGTCAGCAGAAAAAACAGTGAGCTCTTAAAACAGAGTTATCAGCCTCACTCACAACTGAAAGATCCCAGACTATGTATATACTGTCATAAAGGACAAGATGATTTATTCATTATTGCACTGCCCATTATCTTTAAAATGCAAACAGTTCTATCAATGCCTCACTTGAAGTGTGTGGATGCTGCCTCTTTGATTGTTAATATCAACCTAGTTGCAATCATGGAGAGTAACTGCTGATGTGCTTAAGGAACCTTTTTTGACCTTGTGAACTTCTATATCTATTTGTACCTACAGTGTTCTGTTGCCACATGGCTTGTTTCATTTGTTTGTTTGGTCAGTTGGTTGGCAGTGGGTGAGTTTGGGTTTGGTTTGTTGTTGTATTTTAATAATACAGTTGTTTATTTGGGTTTGCATTTATATTGAGAGCAATGGATACTTAATGCTATATTTTATAGCATAGTATGTTTCATTCTGTCATTTTCTTTTGTGCATTTGTACATTTGATTCCAAAATCAGTGCAGTGTAGTGTGCTGATGTTCTGGCTGTCCTATAGCTTTTACAGGTCTGAAAGAATGAACTTACAGAACAGCTCAAAAACTTCCCTGATTTTTATAGAACATCCTATTCTTGTGTATTATTATCTCTTGTACTTTTCTAAATCCTTTTATCATATTCTTTTCCTGATAGCTTAAGAAGGCTAAGAGTGCTTATGATGAGATACAGCATTGCTGATTGTATAACACTAAATGGCTGCAATGCAGCTGGAAACAGGATGCTAGCAAGAACATGTTTATTTCTCTGTCTGTCTATTAAACTTCCATTGATCAAAAAGCAATTAAGACCTAAGACTAGCATATTAACTGTATTTAACTTTAGTATAGGCTTTTTGGAGTAGATATGAAAAAAATCTTTAGAAAGGAAGAAGCATTAAAAAAAAAAAGGAAGTAATTTCATTTTTATGTTCAGGAAGATATGAGAATAGTTAAATTTTTTTGAGCTCAAGTTATACTTTTCCAAAGAAAAATAAAATAGTTTTACTTCGTTTTAAACAGTGTGCTGTGGCAATTGCAAAGCTTTTCATACCAGACAGTAGAAGTAAAAATTGTCAATTATAGAAACAGATATTAACTCTTTGCCTAGTATTTCTATGTAAAGATTTCATAGAACCTTACAAATATTAAATAATGCCAAAAAACCACACCCCCCAAAAAACGCCCCCCAACCAAACAGCTTAGGAGAGAAACAAAGAACTTGTCCTACAGTAGGACAGGCTGGATGCACACTAGTATCTTATGAATTTCCCATTAGCTTCATTAGATTCAGTGTCACAACCACTACAAATGACCCATCTCTTCTGTCCTAAGGACACTGTAAATGCTGTGAGCAGACTCTTGGGTTCTGCAGTGGTTATTGTAGCAGCAGCTGACTGTCTTGGCAGTTCTGAGTTTTAGTGTCTTGCTTAAAAAGGCATGGAAAGTGCAGCTCTGGAACTACAGACTAATTATATCAGCAACCAGACTGTATCTTATTTGCAAAGTTAGCTTACTTGCCTTTTAGAGAAAAGAGAATATCCATTATAGGAGCAATCATGCCTTGCATTCTTCTGCCTTCTCAGGTATAGAGCTGGTGAAAATTTTTTTTTCAGTGGTTTTGAATTTTTCAGAAAACAACATAAAAATGCCCCAGATGTCAAAAAACTAGTTTGAGGGTTGTGGGTTTTTTTAAATTTATTTGTTGTTGTTGTTGTTGTTTAAAAGGGGATGCTTTGATTCAGTGGGGACTATTTGACTTAAAAATTTTAGCATTCAAAATTTGTGTTGGTATAACTGTTAGGTATTTTAGCCATTGTGCAGTCCAGAATGTTAACTCTTTTCAAGGAGGGAGTGGCTGGATCAACCAAAAAGCTCACTGATTAGATCTGAAATAGCCAAGTCTAAATTTTCCTCAGAAACACTGGTGAGAGCACAGTATGACAATCATGTTTTCCAGGAGGAATGCCAGCTTAAGCATCCCTTTTCCTGCCTGCAGCTACTCATGAACCAGATGGGAAAACTTTTTAAAAAATGAACTAGTTTCTAGGATAAGGTTCTCATTCTCTCTATGTGAAAAGAAGGGAGGGGGTAAATGCAGGGGCAGAAATGAGCTGCTGAGCACAGAAAGAGGGTTAGTGTGTGCAGTTTAAGGCAGATTTTTTTTTTCTTCATGAAAAGAATTCACATTGAGATTGGGTTTAAAGCTCTTGCTGGTTTTAAATGAGCAGGAGCTTCATGTTCAAAAATTGAAGTGGTTTATGGGTGGAAACATACAAAACACTAGAAGTCTTTTGCATTGCTATTAACCTATAAATTATTTTCTGTTTGTGTGTCTGAAACCCACTTCCTGGGAAAACAAAGTGGGGTTCACATAGCCTTGAGGAGCAAATACGTAGCAAACTGAACATGTGTTAAATTGTCAGCAGTTCAGGTGAAAGCCACAAAATAGAGAGCTAACAGAGGGAGGCTGCCATAAAAAGAAGGCTGAGGTCTTACATCTTCAACTGCTATATGTCAACATGGTTCAATTAATTTCAGGGGAGCAGTTCCAAATTGTATTGGTTGAGTACCTATCCTGACAGAATCATACAGCTGAATTCTTTTCCATTATATCTGGCAGGCAATGCTTATGAGTGAATACACTTGCATAAAACTTCTGAATTTTTTAGTAATTTTCTTAAATATTTAGGTCAAACAACATGTTAGGATAATCTAAAAAGCTACCTGAAGGTGTTTTGAAGTATTTAAAGATCAAGGGATGTTTAATTATCATTCATTGTAAGTAAAAACTGAACAAAGACCTAAACTGAATAACATAACTTGGTGCTTCTAAAAAGTATATTTAAGATGATGTAGAAGGGAGAGATGTAAATAATAAATACACTTAACTAATTTTCATGTAGAGGGTTAATTTGTGTGTGTATCTCAGAGCAAACTTTGTAGAGTCAGCATGTTCTGTCTTTGTCAACATTTATACCACTTGGGAGAGAAGGCTCATCACATTTTCTTAATTACAGCAAAGACTTTTGTGATGATTTAAAGCATTGCTCTGTAGATGAGTCAGAGGAACAATTAACGATTGTGATGCATATTCTTTACATTTATGCAGTTCTGTGCTAAACTCCTTTTGGATCTCAGAATCAGGATGTTGCCATTAGGCTGACACCTTAATCAGCAGCCAGCATCTGCTGCTTTAAGGGAACATCCTAAAAAACACAGCAGAGCATAGATCCATCATCTGAAGGAATTAATATAATGCTCTAGAAGTCAAGCCTGTCTTTCACCTGCAAAGTTAACTTCATAGACAGACTGCACTATCATCTGGTAGTCACGAGTTCACATAATCAGTGCTCTCTGTGAGACATCTGCTGCACTCTGAAGAGGCCACACAGAGCAAATGGGAACAACTTGGGCGTAAAACTGAAAGAAATAAAAGAATGAGTTTATATGTGCTTCTATTTAGGCATCTCTTGTCCTGAGCATGGAATGAAAATTTACAGTTTTTTTTCTCTATCTCCAGTAGGCTGTGCCTGACAAGTATCATCATCCTACTCTCCAATACTTTGGGATGCCACATTATAGAGCCCTAAATTTAAGGCTCAAGTTCATGTTGGCTTCAGTTGCCAGAAGAATAGTTTACAGTTTTCCAGTTTACAGTATTCTGCTTATGCTCCTGATTTTATATTTGTTGTGCTTAGTCTTCTCTAGGTAGCTAAGTTTCCTGTTTAACATGTAATTCAGGATTAATACCAGATACCCTCCAGGAAATCTTTCTGGAAGTTTCAGGCAGAGCCTAAAGAGAGCAGATGTTCCCATGTAGCAGCAGCTATATTTGCCATTGTTACCATGCACTGTACTTGGGAAATGATGTGTTACATGGATCACCGATGGATATATTGCCACCAGTGCTTTGAGGCAATCATCATGAATACTGATTCAATGATTAAACAATTATAAGCCAATTGTGGCTGGGATGACACCAAAGAACTAATTTAGTGTATAATCATTAGCCAGATTCCAGCCTTAGTTTTTTCTAATGTTCCTTTTCCTTGGTTGGCACTCTTGCCGATATCCACTCCTCAAGTCAGGAGTGATGTCACTCTTCAGCACCACTGAATTTATTGACACAATTAGAGTTGTTTGCAGCACCTCCTACCTCAGCAGTGGAAAACTTAGTGTCTCCTTCCATTCTTTTCTTCTTTTATGTGTTTGCAATCTAGCAGTCTTACTAGGAACATCCCACCCTCCTAGATACTCAGTTAGATGACTCTTGAATTGTTATTTTGCTGTTATGCTGCCACAGAAAAATGTCAGTAGTAGAAAATTATGTAATAAAAGCCAAACCTCAATGACCTGACAGAGCAATTTCATTCTTTTGTGCACTCAGGCCATTCTTCCTTTTCATGCAATTACTGAAGTCATCCCATGAGCATGCATGACACATTAAAGATAGAGAAAATAAGGATCTGCCCATAAACTAGCCAAGGAGAAACTCATAATTTCATGATTAAAAATGTCAAGGAGTTAAATTGTGACCTGTATGATTGCAACTGGTGAAAAAAAATCCCACTGGTGCTAGTGGGATGTGTGGTTGGACATTTCAGCCTTATAATAGCTGCTCCCTACAGTGCTACAGGATGGGGAGATGCTGAGGCAGATACAGTGCTGTGGATGCAGATTCTGTAGATACACTGCTATCTCTGAGCCCATGACAGACTGTTAGTACAGACTGGAAGAGATCCAGGTTTTTCTGATTCCTTGCCTTTAACCAAAGGATTAAAATGTCTTTTTAAATAATAGCAGCAAATCATTGTGGGTGGCTGTGAAAGGAGACAGATGACAGTAAATGCTGGGTAGGCAATTCTGCTCCTGGGAGAACACTGTTCTCTGGAAGAGTTTATCAGAACACTTATTTTTATATAATTTTTGTCAGCTATGTGGTTTTTTGTTTGTGCTAAATTATCAGGCAATCATCCCACATATTTCGATTTTTAGTTATGGTCCTTTTCTCTTATTTTTGATATTTTTTAATATAATACAGGTTTAGTAACGCTACTGGAATCGATTACATTTTGCTAGAGGACTGGTAGCAGTAACTTGTGCAAAAGACTCTTCATACCATAGACTTATTTTGTGCTTATTCTTTCTTCCTCTCTCTGCCCTACACAGTATTTTCTCCATGCATTGCTGCATTGTGGTGTAGTGCAGGCAGAAAGCTATAGCTTGGTGGACTGATGGAAAAGAGGGAGCCACATGCTCAAATCACCTCATCCTGAGGCCATCCAAGAGAGTGTCTGGGGGGTCCTGGCCCAGTCTGACTAGTTGGGTTGCTTCCTTCTGGCTGCTCCTCCTACCTACAGAAAAGCACTGCTGGAGCCAAAAACTGGGCAGGCAGAGGCAGGTTCTCTTGAGTCATATGCTTTGTTGTACTGATGATATTACCTTGTGAAGTACCTGAGATCTCTGGAGAGGAACTGATGATGTATTTGAGGACTCTGTCTCCCTCTACCAGCTGCTGTTATTCCATGATTCCTCAGGGAATCTAGCTTAGCTGTCTCAATCACCATGCTGGGTCAGAATTTACATTGCCTACATTAACTAGGCTAAATTAGGAAGACAGAGTGAAACCCATAATCTTTTTTGCTTTAATTTCCAACTATACAATATCAGGACTTAAAAATTAACTGCTCAGTAAAACATAAAGCCTTACAGGTCTTTGAATGAACCATATTAAGTATGAAAACTTGAAAGTTTGAGTTAAGCAGTTCTCTTTTACAGGTTCCAGAAAATCCAATGACATTTAAAAGTACAGTGATTGAAGGGGGTAGGGAAGAGAAGGGGTCATCCAAAGTTTCTGAACTGAAATATTTAGTTTATGATTTGGGTAAATAGTTGTGTCAGTGTTTGCAGTCTGTCAATGTATTAAATTCTGTCTGATTCATGAAGAGAAAGTTCATTAATTAGAAATAACTTGCACTGTATGACTGCACACAAAGTATTGCAACCATGAGCAGACTGGCACTTTATAAATAACAGACAAATCAGTACAGCATATGGGTGAAGTATTTGCAACGCATACATTGAGTGGAATTTTGTGGGGTGTTTATAAATGGTCACTGAAGTTTGTACTGAAGCAAAAGTTATTGTTAAGGTTAAACTTAACATAGTAATGACATAATAAGCCAATGGCAATTTGTCTGGACTTTTAATGACAGTCATAAAATAAAAGGAAAAATCATAATTACGCAATTCAGCCAAATGTCACAATAGAACATTGAAAAGTGAAATGCTTTATTGCTGCACTCCGTAAAAAGGCTGTCACCCCTTCCAGCTATACGGTCACAATGGATATTTGAAATGCAGATTGTTTTCCCTGTTTGCTGCTTTGGTAAGGAAGATGGGACATGACCAAAATCCTGCTGTGGATCTCATGTTCTGGTATAGAGGTTTGACCATTTTTGTTCTCCGTGAAAGTGCTGTGGATGCTGTGGCTCCAGGTGTCAGTAACTTACTCAGGCCACCACACAAAAAATGGGGAATGGGATAATTCCATATTTCAGTGAATACCTAAAACAAAACTGAGACCTGAAGATTTTATCACAAAATGGGTCAGTCCTTGAATTCTGGGCCTGTCCATGATAAAAGTGGGAAATTTGGTCACCCTTTTTAAGAAGCTTGGGAAATTTCATGCTTCATAGACAGGACAATTATAGAAGTATTTAGCTTAATTCATGTATGTCTCTAATTTCAGTCAGAAGTAGATGTACCTAGGTCACAGAAACCTAGATGTTTTGTAGTTTCATCTAGAAAAAATTTAGGAAACTCAAAATCCAACTTATTTTCTTGAAGTTCAAGAGGCAAACAAGGAAGTCAGTGTTCTGGACCATTTTACTTTTTTCTTCAGTAGCTTCTTCTTGTAGAATGTTCTTAATAGAGGTACAAAGTAGAATCCTAGCTGGCTTGTCAGATTCCTTTATAGAATTATAAATGTATAAAAAAAGTTTTACTATTCTAAAGACTGCTGGTTTCAGCCTATGTTGCTCCTGAGTAAGATGGTAAAAGTCCTTCCATGGATATTCATAGTTTAATTGGTCTGATTTTGTGTTTGTTTGAGAATTTGTTAAAGAGCAGTAAAAATCATTTACCATGCAAGATGAATCCAACACCTGAAGGACAAACTTCTGCCAAAGTCAGGAAGCTAATCCACCACTGCTCTTTTTCCTTTTGGAATCAGGCTAGGTATAAAACACAATCACTCATATATGATGGAGACTCAGATTTGATAGATTTTGCTGAGAAAATCAGTTGCACAGTATAGATCCATTGCTAATTCTGTATCTGTAAAATCTCTGTATCCTACTGTTACTCTCTTTACCTGTCCCACTATAGTTTGTGTTTCAAAGCTGAAATCCAGGACATTAATTATTGACAGTTCAATTGGTGTATTCTTTTCGGTTCACCTTATACACTGCTCTCAAATTCATCTGAAAATGTGAAATAGCCTGTTGAATTTTCCCCTTGGTGATACCACAATAGATGTGAAAGAGGAGCCTTCAGCATAAGGCTTCCTAAGCGTTAACAGATCATGAAAATTGGCAACAACAGTTGTGCTGAGTATCATAACCTGCAAGAGGAGGGCCAGCAATTCCACAGTGATGAGAAGAGAGTGCTTGGTGTTTGAGCTGTGGTCACATTTGCCTTTCAAGTCATTTGGGCCTCCATGCCACACTTTTCAGGAGAAGAAAGCTGATGCAGCTGCCTTTGTTAATCAGTCAGTATGACCCAGGCCCTCGGGGAGGCAGGCAAAGGCAGATAAAGGCAGATATGTACTGAGACACACAATCCTTGCTGATTAACAGTGAAAGCCGGTAAAGTTACTCTCTAAGCCTGTCTGGCCCATCAGCTGTAGAAATGTAATTTAGATGATTATCTACATGCCCATTAAACCTTGTGACCCATCACTAGCCTGTTTGAAGTTTGCCTGCTTAAACTTGCTAATAGGAAGAATAGAAGGATTAACTCAGAGGTCATGAAATAAGAGAGCAGCAAAGAAGATGACAAAAGAGCAGAGGAAAACTTCCTACTGCATTGTATTTGGTAAGGAGAAAGAACTACACTACCACGATCATCTCAGCAGATACTGTTACTTTATGGAGCAAGCAAGCCATCTGGAATTCAGGCCATTTAATCCTTGTGCGTGTGTGCTTTCAATCTATTTTGTTTAGCTGCACAAATAAAATGAAATACCTGTGTGATGAATGTTGTCAAGCGTTTACTAAACATAGTGTAACATAAAAGAGTGTGGAATGGCGGTGGACAGTTAAATGTTTCTGATTTTGTTCCGGACTAGAGTGTGTAGATGTAAACAAAGGAAAAAATTAAATCAATCACATCAGAGTAGGTACAGTCAGGTCAGCATCAAGTCCAATCTTGTTCCCTTTAGGATAAGAAGCTCCAGCCATTACAGATGCTTGTTAACTTAAAGGATTGTGAATTAAAATCTTACACAGCGATCTATTTTTATTTTGGTCAATTGAAATAAATATTGAAATAAATATTTATAGTAATTTACCTCAATTATTTGCAGAATGTTGCAATGAAAATAGTGACCAGTTAAGACTAAATTAATATAGAAAAGATGGGATGCATTGCAGAAAACAGAATGGAATACATGAGTGCCTCAGTAAGGGTGTCCTAGGGTCTGACTAGTTACTGGAAGAAAATGAGCTTGAACTTTAAATGGAGTCTTGAAGGTCATTTACCTACTTTTGCATACATTACCACTCTTAATGAGTCCTTGCCCTTTTGCTAAAGACAGCCTATTTGCTGAGAAACATTGGTTGGGAGCATATTTCATTGTATTTCAAAGAAGAAAAAAAATTCTTTTCATGCTATGTTTGGATCCCTAGGTTTTGCAATATTATATCTCTTTATAAAGAATTACTGTGGTCTCTTCTGGCCTATTTTGCAATACTTTTGGTATATTTATTTATTTAGATTTTTGTTCATATCGTTATGATTTAACATAGTTCTGTTTCTCATTTAATTGTGTTGAATCAAGCATATTTTCCAGTTGTCTCAGACTGTTCATTTACATAGACAGCTCTATATGAAACACAACAATATGCTACTGGCAGTATATGATGCTGTAGCAATTAATTTTAGGACCTGAGACTTTTCCCCTTATGTTTTTAGTATTTTTGTGACTGATAATGCAAAAACAGATAGCTGATGCCCTGAAGCTAATGCCTCTACTTTGTAATAAAATACATAAATTTTAAAATTCCACTTTAAGCATCACCTGAAGATGCCTTGCACATTAATCTGGTTACAAATTTTCCAAATTAGTGTCAATCACAATTGGATCTTCAGTGTAAAACTATCAGTCTTCATGTGTTGGCCACACTGGTGGTGGTTCTCACCTTGAAAAATATAAAAGTTTTAGGAGGGGAACAAACTTCTGTTGCTGATCATAAGTCTCCCACTGAGTGGCATGTACTCAGCTGTTTGCAACCAGACTGCTTCAGAGGACAGAAGTTATTCATAAATCTCATTCCATTGGTGTTGTCTGAAAAATAAAGTAGATGCCAATATCTGCTGGGAGGCCTTGTAGAAAACAGATCAAAGGCTTCTGGAGTTTATTTAAGAAGAAACAGTTGTGAGTGGCTTAATGTTTGAGCATGGCATGGAAAGTGAAACAGCCATGACAATGAGCCACCATATGCAGGAGTCCTCTGGACTTCAGTAAAGAATTTGTGTAATATGTGGTACAGGTGGACTGTTGTCTCAGCCTGTCATTTTGTTATTCCTTTGTCTCTAAGGAAGGCATTGCCTCCTCTGTCTAACCCTAAGAAAAAGGGGGAAAATTCTTCTGAAATTCTCCTTCCTCCCCACCAGTGGTGCAGGAAGATGGGGAATGGAGGTTATAGCCAGTTCATCACATGTTGTTCCTGCTGCTGCTTCCGTTTCAGGGAGAGGAATCCTTATTGATGCTCCAGCATGACATCTCTCCCACAGGAGACAGCCCCCTCAAACTTCTCCAGTATGAGCCCTGCCCCAGACTGCAGTTTTTCATTAACTCTTCTGGCATGTGTCCCTTTCCACAGGGTGCAGTCCTGCTGGAACAGACTGCTCCAGTGTGGGTCCCCTATGGAATCACAAATCCTGGCAACAATCTTACTCCAGCATGGAGTCCTCTCCACAGGGTCTCAGGTCCCTGCCAGGAGCCTGCTCCAGTGCAGGCTTCCCACGGGGTCGGTCTCCTCTGAGGCATCCACTGCTCCAGCGTGGGGTTCCTCCATGGGCTGTGGATGGGTATCTGCTCCACCATGGCCCTCCACAGTCTGCAGGGGGCACAGACGGTCACACCATGGTCTGTACCATGTTTTGCACGGGAATCTCTGCTCTAGCACCTGGAGCACCTCCTCTCCCTTCTTCTCCACTGACTTTGCTGTCTGCACAGTTGTTCATCTCACATATTCTCCCTCCTCTCTTCTCTGGTCACAATTACTTCTGCACAATAATTATTTTATATTCTTCTTTACACTGTTATCCCAGAGGCACTACCATCATATCTGATCAGTTCAGTCTTGACCAGCTGGTCCATCTTGGATCTGGCTGGCATTGGCTCTGTTAGACCAAGAAGAACCTTCTGGCAGCTTTTCAATGAACCACCCCTATAGATCCCCCAGTACTAAAAACTTGCCATGCGAATCCATTAGAGTCCTGTAGGATGCCTTGATTTATAAAATACTTTGGGACAGCTGCAACATCTTCAGTTCATACTACTAATAGCTTGTAATGCATATTGTGGCTGTGCTTTCCTATGCAATCATTACTCCTGTGTTTTGGTATTTCACATTATTTTCTTTTTCCTTCAGACATTCTTCCCTATGTGGCTATGTTTTCTTCATGGATGGAACATACATCAGTGAAAAACCCCCAAAAAACAAAACCTTAGAAGAACCTGAAAGGGCTTAAAAATGTAAATAAATGGTTATCCTGATATTTCAAGGTGCTTCCTACCCCTTAGTCAGCTTTCTCTTTAATGACCTTAGTGAAGTATAAAGTCACAAGCCTTTTCCTGGCCAAACCAGGCTCTGCTGGGAGAAGGGCTGAGGAATGTTTCCAGCCATCTGATCTCTTAGTTTGAGTTCCTCCAAGGAAGGGAAAAGCTTCAGCAGGGAAGTTCCCAACTATTGAATGTATAGCAATGAAATCACTTTAGAAAAGGATCAAGGAACCTACTAGGAACTGCTATGTGAAAAGATTACAAAGAGAAAGGGAGCAGGTATCAGTTGCCACAACATTCACTTCTTATCACATCTTCCTTCAAGCTGCTGATCCCAAAGAAACCAACTGCATATACTTGTCAGTTCTGTGTAAGTGCTTAGTATGTTCAAAATAATTGTTTACACCTTAATGCATCCAAGTGACCCTAGATACCTGTGGTTGTACCAAATCGTGAATACCCTGAATGTTGCTGGCTGGTCACCTGATAGGGTAAGGTAATTTCCATGACCTCTTGTTGCTACATTAATTTTTTTGCTATGAAGTATGTTGTCACAACTCAAAAAACCCTACTGATACTAGTGATAACTGTCCCCATTGTGCTATACCTTTTGTGATCCAACAGCCTAGTGTTTTCCATATTACTGAGCTACAGATAAAAATAAAAAAGATATTGGAAAAAAACTTCTTGAGGGATTGTCTTCTTTTAATCAAAACTAAAACATTCCTAAGCAAACTTATTGTGCAAAAGGCCATAATGTATTTTTTTCAAGAGATTAAATGCTTGACTGAAAAGTTTCACAATTTTAATTTAGTGGTAGTTTTGGGGGGGGGGGGGTGTGCTTTTTTAAAGCAGATGTTTAACACTTCAGAATTTTATTGTGAGAGAGTGTGGATGTGCTGGAAATTGGTTGTGACAGTAACAAAAATCTCAAAGAGCTGCCAAGTAAATTCTAGACAAAAGGGAGCACTAATAGAATGCAGGAACTAAACAACAATATGCTAACAGTAAAAAGACAGAAAATACTTCAGGGGCCTCTAATCCTCATGGCTTGATGAGATTTCAGAGGCAAAACATGGATATTTTATGCATTTTTCTGCAGAGTGGTGTGCATACTTAACTTCCCACACTGGACATTTCCACTGAAGTCAGTGGGACAACTTGTTCTCAATAATACCATATGTCTCCATCTTTTCAGACCCAAAGTCTTAAGATATATATATTAGATCTGGGATGCGTATAGTTGTATCCATGTTCACATTTGCCCAGAACAGTCATTATTTATTTACTCCTAAAACAGAAACAAATTTGTAGTACCTATCAATGCTTTTGACTCTTGTCTTCTAAGTATTTTTGCTCTTTTGCATAATGATATGCTATCATATCTATGAAAAATGTCCCTATTTGTTAGATATGAAAAAAATAAATGATCTGTTTAATTTTTTATGTGAATTATCACACTGTTAATTCAGAGAAGCATATTCATTGATTACACAGAGTTTATAAGTATCAAGGATTTTTTGTACATATAGGGCCTAGATACTGTCTTCTGAACTATGTTTTGCAGTGGGATTTTCTGAAGTCTTTACAAATTGGTGGAATATAAACTACTAAAATAATCAGAACCAGCAAAGAAAGAATATAGTCTCTTATTCCTTCTGTTTTCTTTCTGTCTTTCTTCCTGTTTATGTGTTCATCAGTAACATTTGGTTGTTTTGTTTGGGCATGTTTATGGAAAAATGTCTGTTAGGTCTCCACCATCAATGTCCCTTTCAAAATGAAAAACTATGAAAATGAAAAATGCTAGTCTTGCTCATCTGGTAATATAATGCAGTTTGATCAAACTTCGGGGGGAAAACTGGTCAAAGATATGTAATTTTGGAAATCCTCAAGTGGATTTAGAATTTTTGTCTCAATTCCCGTTGGGCCTACTTCCCATGGCAAGTAGGGGAAGTAATCAAAGAAGAGGGAGAAAATTCAATTGTATATTTGACTGATCTTTTACCTTGTGAGCATGATACTCGGGTAACCCTTCAGACCTCAAGCTGTCATATTTTCCACTCATTTATGAGCAGAGTAACAAAGTACTCAACTGGCTGTAAGTTTCTTTCATGTACCTTTTAAATTTCACCATAAAAATGTTTTACCAGCAATGTTAATCAAATCAAATTCTTTCAATTATTCTGTAGCTTGTTTGCTCAAGACTAAAAAAATATATACAAAGTATGCTGTACCTGATGAAGAGATAATTGAAGCTTCAAGAAATTGAATTACTTTCTTTTTGATAGTGAAATGCACTGAAGTATTACACGGTGCACATTATGTGTTTTGCCAAAGATGATTTTATATCATTCCTTTCCCAAATTCACTGGTAAACACAAGGCTTTTATTTGACAGAAATCTGCAAGGTACTAATGTTTACTATCAAATCAACCACTCCTCTTACTGTTCCTTTATGTTTGCAGTTAAATAATTAAAGTTTTCCCCTTGCCAAATCTTTGCATTGTTTTTACTGAATGAGTTGACAAGTGTAACTTAGGAATAAATACAATACCTGGAATCTTCTAGCTGATTGTGCAATGAGACCAGAGGCTAAACTGAGGTCTTCATGAAGATCTGTACATCCCACAACAAGAGTATGAGAAAAAATGCAACAAGAATTCTGTATTTGTACTCGATTATAGGAGCATCAAGAATGTGTACATGCATCATGAAGGACTGTGTGTTAAACCTCACATTGAAATCTTAGGATATTACTTTTTCATTCCTAAAACAAAAGTGTGGAACAATTTAGAGGAGTTGTTTTGGTTTGTTGGGGGTTCTTTTAAGCTAAAATTCAAATCTTGTGCCTGAAAACTTGAAATCTAAATTAAAGTTGTAGGCAGGGCCAGTCATGAGCAGAGTCTCTTCCTGTGGCTGCACAAGACTAGGCTCTGCAGTATGCATACTATATACCACTAAACAGATGGCAGGAACACATAACTAAAGAATTTATTTGTGTTTTAGTAACCCTGAGATCAAAATAATATAGATGTGTTACAGTGACCAAAGGAAAGTTATCTTTACAAGCAGTAAATCTGCTGGACAGAACAGCCATGTAAGAACAGCATCTATAGCAGCAGCTCTCAGTCCTGGACATGCACACTTATACTGGTATTTAATTTCTGGTATTTGAAGCTTCTTGTCTGTGATAACTTCTTCCACTTCTGCTCCCTATTTAATTGTGTATGCAGCCTTCCACTGTAATATTTTGACTGGTACAGGGAGTTGGACAAACTAAGGCTTGTGTTTAGAGCAAGAGTAGCAAAATAAAATTAATACCAGTACAAGGTTACAGTACTTTGTTTCTCCTGTATGAAATTTTATAGGCCTTATATTTTCCTTTGTTTCTCCCTTCCCTTTTTCTTTCAACCTTCTCACTTCTCTTGTTTCCTTTGAGAATTCTGCTGAGCATGTATATAGATTGAGGAGAATGAGGTTAAAATTTGCCCTGTGCAAGCTGATGCTCCAGTCACCCACCTTCCCTTAGTGATAAGGTATAACATTTGTCAGCTCAGTCACTGTGGAAGTTTACACACAGGTTCTACTCTCACAAACCCTCCAGTTCCCCAGCTGCAAGAGGAAAGAAGATGTCAGGAAAATTTTTAAGCTTGAAAATAGATTGGATATTTGTTTGTAATAATCCAAGCAGTTTGGACTGCAGTCCAAAAAGGATTGGAAAATGAGTACAAAAGACTGTAAGGTCACCTATGACAGGTGGTGAAACCCAAAATACTGTGACACCCTGCAATGATGACCTTTTCCCCCTGTTGCAAACAGTGTTAAGCTCTCTTAAACATTGCACCAAATCACGGAGCATTTTAGAGGCTATTGGTGAACAGGACTTTGAGATCCAGGATGTAAGGACATGGTCTGTGAATCCTTGACTAAGCAGATACATTAACTGTCCAGTTTTCTGGATGGTGTAGAAAATACTCACAGGGAGGCACTCTGTTTCCTTTTACCTGAGCCTATGGAAGGCTTCTCCAGAGTTTGTTTGGCAGGGTGCTAAGACTCAGGCCCACTATCTCCTGATAGAGAAAGTGCACTGCAAGCTTTTATACATCAGCAGTTCCCAGTATTGCTAACACTTAGATACATATAGAGAGCAGCTAGTGTGATAGGCAATGCTACCTGGCCAAAAACCTTCCAGAAGAAAAGACATCCCTATTAAAGGCATAATATAAACAGCAAAAAAAAAAATCATTGTAGGTCACAGTGGGAGAAACTTGCATTATGTCTCACTATTAACAGTTCTTAACTTGCAGTAGTAAGGGTTAAATGGCTCTTTTTTTTTTTAAAGAATTTTTTCCGAGGGATGAGGCAGTGCCTGGTTCATAGAACTCCAACCATCTTTAGTTCTGCTTTGAAAAACATACTTTTGCACATACTGATTTCAATTGTGCATACAGCTTTGGCCACAGATTTCGAGATTTATGCACATGACTAGGATGCTTTTTCAAAACTAATAATGAATATTCAGAAGTCTTTTAAAGAATGTGTGATGACTAACATATTCAAAACAACCCAGAAGCAAATTCAGACTGTGAGACACAGGGTCTTGAAATGTCCAGCAGAGAATTCAACATTAACTGCATGAAATTCTTCTGTGTAAAAGAAGATAAAGATTATTATTTTTATTTTACTTATACTTTATAGATATATTGTATACTTTATGTTAACATTGTGAAGCAGTTTACTGCAATCCATAATAAATTTAGTTGTTTTTTTCTTAAGCTGTTTTACACTTTTTGCATTGTATTGTTGCAAATGAGGACTGAGCCTGGATTCAGCTGTTGCTGTACCAGCCTGGCTTAACCCCACTAAAATAACTGAAGCTTTGTAACTGAGTACAGACTATAGGTTTGTACATTTTGCAAAGCATTTGGAAACTTCAGTGGATCAGTGCCAAACTCATAACTCATTGTTATTTCTTTCATTATGTGATGATTTTATGACATATAATATTCCATTTTCTTAACAGCACTCTTTTAAATGCACATGTCTGGGAACTGCTGCATTTCTATCCCTAACCTTTGTTCATTGCTAGCTTGGGTAAGGGTGTTTTGCTGGAGACTGGCTAAGATGTACTTGTTTGAATCTAGTGCTTGATTATGACAAACTTTTAGTGCCTTACCTAAACAGTTTGGGCATCTGAGTCATCTTCCAAGACAGGAGCAAGGGCACCATAATGCATATGATCTTAAATCAGAAAACAACATGAAGGACTGAACCATTCATTCACTGTCTGAAAGACTGATATAGTGTCCTTAATAGTATCATTTTCCTGGGAACATCTGAATTCCCATTTAAATAAGCACAGCAGAAAAGAATGGAATTAAACAAGCTGAATTTTTTTATACCTCTGGCTGTCTTTAGGAGTATAAAGAAACAACTTAAAGATATTTGCTTCTTTAAATAGTTGCAGTGTTAACCCTAGGTCTGAGACAGGTTCATTTATTTTCATTTGATGGGTGTGTTTTTATACTTAGGGTTTCAGAAATGACCAAATTTCACATTTGAATTATTGCATATAACTAAACATTATTTTTTAAAGAATGGGATAAAGCATAAATCGTAGTTCAACAGAAGCATGAAATAATTCTGTTATCATCTTGACAAGTTCTACAATAAAACATGAATAACTCCTTTGGAAGTTAGTTGATGCATGTGTTAATTAGCTTCAGAAATACTGATTCATTGTCTGTTGAGGCTTTCAGTTTTTCTACCCCTACACTGATTATCAGATGTCCAAAGAGGCTTCTTTTGAAGGCTGGTTCAGCATACTGGAATTGAAGCAATTTGGTGAGTTTTTCTGAAAATGAACTTTCAACCCAGAGTATCCTTCTGCTTCCTCCAATCTTACCCCAAAATATAAAAGAATGTAGCTGCTACTTTTTCTTCTGCCTCTGACTTAGTTGTGTGCTATCTTCCTTATTCTTAATGACATCCTCCTGTTGTTTTCAATCTGCTCCAGGTTCTTCTGTCTATGTAACGAAATAGGTAGAATATTCAGCAGAAAGCTCTTTTCTCTGATGGAAGAGAATAATTTGCTTTCTGACCAATACTTTCATTGGTGATATGTCATTAGTGAGGTGAGATTCAGATGGATTCAAGATGTGTACTGCTGTGTCCTCCTCCTGACTACTTTTTTCCTTCATAAGAAGTGCAACATCTCCTTAAATAATGGTCCTGCTGATGGTCTTAATGGTTCCTTCTGAATAATATTCCAGTAATCATCCTGGATCAACATATCTGACTAGTCAGTTTTCAGAGCAGCTTTCTGTTACTGGTTCATGGAATTCTCCACAGTTCCATATCAGTATAGTTGTCCTAAGGCAACCGTGTCTGCAATTTGATCTCTTATATAGTTTGATGATGGATTGATGTACAAAAAGATGGTTCTCTGTCACCTTAAATACGGCGCAAACCTTATTTTCCAGTCAAGAAAAATATCCACTCTTCTGGGATTTTATCCAAGACAAAATATTTGCACATGGAAGGTCGTGTTTTGGCCTCCACTACACAAAAAGGACATGGACAGCCTGGAGAGGGTCCAGCACAAAGATGATCAAAGGACTCATAAGCCTACCAGATGAGGAAAGGCTGAGACTGCTGGCTTTGTTCAGTCTTAAGAAAAGAAGACTTAGGGGAGACTTTAGCACCATGTTCCAGTATTTAAAGAATGGCTACAAAGAAGATGGAGACTCCCTTTTTACAAGGAGTTACATGGAAAAGATGAGGGGTAATGATATAGATTACTCTGGGGGAGATTCCTTTTGGACACAGAAGGAATATTTTTCACAATTATGTCAGCCATTGAAACAAACTGCAAAGAAATGTGGTGGATTACCCAACATTGGACACTTAAGATTCAGTGGACAGGAATTTTCTAGGCTATGCTTTTGCCAGGAAAGGTTTGAAGAAGTTAGACCAAGTGATTCTTCAGGTCCCTTCCAACCTGGTGTTCTATGTTTTTATGGCAATTCAGATTGAGACTCCAAGAAGGAACATGAGACAAAACTGGACTATGAAAGTTCATCACAGAATGAGCTAAAATCTTTGATTGGGACATCTTTGGCTAGAGGTGTGTTAACCAGCTGGTGGGGTGCACTAGGTCTCTGCTGTGTTGCTTTCAAATATTTCAAAATTTTCAGCAGCTGTTTGGTACTGCTTCCTCATGCAGTCACTTTTTATAGAAATTCTCCTACACTGTTTCAAAACAAAATTAAACAAGTTTCTAGACTACAGTATGTGGAATCTGAAATACTTTGGAGCCTTTACTAAATGAGTTATCACATTTCTGCCTGCTTTGATCTTCCTAAAGTCTGTTTCAACCTAAATTATTCTGAGTCTGAGAGTGTAGAGTCCATGAAAATTAGTTGAGTGTCAAGACTGTTGAAAATGCCTCAGCTCCATGGATTACTTCACAGTAATAGTAACTCCATCCCATAGTATGTCTTTTCTGTAATTCCTGGACTCAGGAATCACAGGTGAGTTTTCTCACCTCCTTTGTATATGCGTCCTAAGAAGGAAAACAGGGAATATTTTAGCTGCATCTAGAAAAATTTCACCTATCTTTGAAGGTCTGAGTTGACTGTAGCCCTTCCAATTTGCTAAATCCTACAAGTAAGATTGTGTACCTGCCAGCTGGCAATCAGATGTACAAGTGACTAGAACTCATTAGCAGGGACTGGTTGTATTTGGATATTGGACTTGCTGTGTATATATCCCACACATAGCTGCAGCTAGATTCCAACCTCTGGACCTTTGGCAGTGCAAGGCAGGAGCATCATCTGCCAAATCAAACTGCAACTCCCCACTCAGCAAGCTAGATGATGTGCCAAAATTGCCTTACTGTGAAGCTAAATATGTCCTACTACTCTCATACATGTTAGTCCACCTGAGAAAGGGGAACACATTCACTAATACTGTTTTTCTACACAGCTGTATTTACAGTTCTGCAAACAACTGTTTATTTTTATCACATTCCAATTAAAAAAACCTTAATCTTGTTTCTCTAGTATTATCTCTGACATTTTGAAGGATAGAGTTGATTAAGATCCAAAGGATGAAATGTACTCCTTCATATCATATTTAATCAAAAATTCCACTCACAAGAATTTGTCTCTTGATCATATTCACATAAAAGTAGCTGGGGTTAGTAATGGATATCTTAGATGAATTAATATTTTTATTAATTTTAATTGAAATGAGCATAAATAACCTGAAGTTTTCTGTTAGTAGGTCTTTCGGTTTAGAATTCTGGATTCACTTTTTTTCTGAATCCTTCTTGTGCTTGAAGGAAGACTTATTCATGCTAGAGTCTCTTCTATATTGCACTGTTTTAAGTTAACTTTATAGTTGCAAATCTCTAGAGAATTGCTATTTCCCCTGTAAATTAATTCCTTTCTACTAATGGTTAGTTAAAGATTCATCTATGAAACAAGGGAAGTTCTTATAGAGAAGAAATCATAGATGTGAAACAGATAGTTGGCAAAGAACATTAATGCTCATTCCTTTTGCCAATTGCTGTTTCTTAGCATTTCATGAGTGATAGATTATGTGGCTTCTCACAGACTTTTTAGCTATGTTGTGGAGTGCCCTTTACTGGAAGACATTTAGTGAGATTAGTAAAACTGCTGGTACACTTGATCTTGCTTTGCTATGGGAAGATTAACTAAATGACCCTGTGGATTTCTTTGCTGATGGGTTTCTATCCTGCTTTGTGTGTCCAGGATTCTCACAACTCAGACTTTTTTTGTAAAAAGCTGTGCTATGCTACATTTAGTTAGTCTAAACTGTAAATAAAGTAGAACTGCTAATGATTTTATCAATTTATTTTTTTCCTATCTGAGCTTAAGAACTTGTCTTTCCTTTCAGTTTTAAAGAAGTGAAATAAGAAAGAAGTACAATGTAGAGACTTTTTATTGGCACAAGTCTTGCTCACAAATGCTTTGCTCTGTAAATTAAAGGTCAAGAGAGTTTTAAACCAGGATGTTCCTTGCCAACAATTGCAATTTAGGAAGCAATTATTTGTAGCTAATATGGTTTGGGACAGATGCCATCATTAGAACAATGAGACTTTTTCCCTTGTTTTTGACCCAGTAAACATTCTGTTATGAATCTATTTAACCATACATATGGACATTAGGGAAATGAAAGAAGAGTTTGAGAAAGGAAATATCTGAATTGAAGGCAAACTCATGATACAGATTTCAACTCAAATTGAAGCTGGGATTAAGAATAAAAAATTCATTTATGATTAGTGAAGACTTACGAGGTTGTTGAAGGTCAGCAGAACTGTGGTGTTATGATTTACATAAAAGTATAAAAGCAATTGTTCAAAGCAAGCTATTGTCTCTATCTACTTTAAATTAATAAACTGTGATGTAGTAGAAAACAAAGACATTTTCAGACATGTTTTACTTGCTGGCAAAGTAATTTCCAACTATATATTGCTGCTCTAATGCTTTCCCAGAAATTCAGCCTAATCACTAAAAATTTAATTTCCCAGAATTTTTTTTTCTGAATATTGGCTTCATAAAACCAAATTGAAAAGGTAGACTATTTTTTTAAATGCCTTTTTTCATCTGAAGAAAGCTGCTTTGAAGAGTTATGAGAAGTGATATATGGTCACAAGAGGTAAAGTGTTAATCTAACTTTATAGGAAAATTTTAAAATTTTTATCTGCATTTCTGGTCAACCGTGACAATGAAGAAAAATTTTTAATATTTTTCCTCTTTTTTCCTCTGATATTGGTGGTAATTCCAACTGAAAGGAAGATGCATTTGCTATACAAATGTAGCTAAACGTGTTTTAGCCACACAGTTCCTATTGTATCTCCTGTTAGAGTCCTGTGGAATGGCCAGTGTCCAAGGCCACAAAAGATGTAAAACATCTGTTCCAACGTAAGTATGGAAAACTACTTTAGGAGACATCTGTGTCTATTAGCATCAGCTGTGTTACATTTGTTAAACTTACGGTAAGTTCTAGTGTTTTGAACAAAGCCAGAGTATCTAAAACCCTGTTCTTTTGGAAGAGCAGAACAGAAAAGAAACAGTAAAAAAAAAAAAAAAAACAGCTGCAAAAAGACCTGTGATCACATGTAAATACTGAAATAATGACTTTTTTGTTTTATTTTTAATTTTAATGGTGCTGCACACAGATACCAGAAGAGGTGAATATATATTGTCAAAATGTATAATGATTTATTAGCTTCAGGATCTATCCAGGTGTTTCTGAAAATAAAGTCTGAACTGTGATTGCTTACACATGCTTAAACAGAACTATGCTAGGCTTCCTTTTTTCCTCTTATAATGCTATGCTGCAGATTGTACCTAAACACACTCCACTCTACTGATGCTTTAATCCAGCGAAGGAAGGCTCAAGGCTCGCATATTTTCAATAAATAAAAGAACAAAAGGTCTTAATTACTGAAATTATGCTTAGTTTATCCACCAAAAATGCTGACTAATTAATTTAACAAAAATTAATATGTACCATATTTTAAGCCTAGATAAGACTTCAAAAATAGCCATAGAAATCTAAAAATGTCAACTTAGTCCTTCTGTGTGGGAAGACCCTGCTGGCTAATGCTGTGGAAGGCAAAAATAGCTGTAGGCTTTATGGTACAAGTTTGGTGTTTGGTCCAGGTAGGTGAAATTGTGATGTTCTTAGCCAAGGGACATTTTCAGTGATCTCTTCCAGGCACAAACCCAGAAAAGCAGAGTCAATACATCATCCACACCTTCTTTATTAATTCTTTCCACCAGAGATTATGTTAGGAAATAAACTCTTTATTCCCCGTTGTTTGTTTGACAGAGTTTGAATGCCTGATTGGATAAATTAAGATGAGGCATTATAGACCAGGCTCTGTCTGAAAGGTTAATCAATAAAACAGAGGCCTCTGGTAGAAAAAGTACTGTTTCAGAAAATGAAAATGGAGCATTGTAATTGTTTTGTTCTACTTCAATAATTCTGTGTTTCATGGCTGTTTTCAGCAAAGAGCAGATGGAAAACTGAGTCAAGGATCAAAGGTATATCACACTCTATAGGCACTTAATTTTTCTGTTTTACAAGAAATTAAACTAATAATCATAAACTTTAGACAGAAGCACAGAAAAATGTGTAAATCCACCAAAAAAATGCAAAAGTGTATTGTCTCCTCAAAATGCACTTTACTGTTCCCTCTGAAAGCAAGATATTGAAAGTAGCTTAGCTTCAAAGCTCTGTTTTTCATTATTGTGGCTTATTGCCCAACAATTAGCTGTTTCCAAAGCCCATTCAAAGTTCTTGTGTTCTTTGACTGCTTCTCCTACATACTGCAAAAGAAATTGCTGCCTATTGTGGACCATTAAGTTTTATATTTGGTTTCCTATAGGAAAAAATAATAACAGTATCTTCTGCTCATTCCTATTCTTACAGTAGGAAAGATGGAGACATATGGATTACCTCAGTGCTTTAAAGCAGCCTTAAAAGACATTTTTTTTGGATAAGTTGCCGGAGAGCTGGCATGGTACCTGAAGAGCTACCATTGCATTTCTGACAGCTGGTCCTGTAGCTGACAGTTTACATTGACCTTCTGTAACAAATACTTGGCTTCAGCCCTGCTTTCTGAAAAAATGAAAATATGACAGTGGGATGGAAAGGAAAGTCTTCTGTGACGCAAGTATTTTTCAGGCAGCACGTTGTGCATGACTTCTGACTTTTGTTTTCAACAGTGCAACCTAACCTAGTTCCTTTGGATGCCTGTTTACTGGGGTGAGTTAGAAATTTTAAGGCACCATTTAGTTGATCAGTTCTGAATATCAGTTTTATTTATGTCCGAGTGGCTTAGCTATAAAGCTGTAGTGTCTGTGTTTCAGCTCCTAATTTTTGATCAGATGAAATCTATCTTCTGTAATTTATATCCTGAGCAATCTGGGTAAAAGATATTTGACTAAAAAAAGTCATGCAAGCAAAGTTACATGAGTCTCACGTGCAGAGGAGGTAGGGAATGTGATACAGACTCCTTTAGCAGGATGTTGGTTGCATTCATTAGCACATGAAATTAATGTAGTTCAAACCTGATGTTGTTAACTCTTGGTACTACCTTGTGACTACTGAGTATCTGTTGATGGATTTCAGACTTGAAGACTTATGGGGTGGTGAACAGTCTGTATACTTGTACTTTAGCAGAATGAAAGCATTTCATCCTAACAGATTGGATCTGTCTTGGATCTGGCTCTTCATGTCCTGAAAATTCCTAAAACTCATAATACAGAGTCAAGTCATTTATAATGGTAACATGATTTTAAAGGTAAACATGATTTTTTAAAGGTAACATGATTTTTGCATATAGGTTTTTTTTTTTTTGGAAAAGGAAGTGAAAGAAAAAATGTGGCAGGGGGTGGCAAGGAAGACAAGTGATGAAGGAAAATGAGCAGACAAACCACTTTTCCCATAATCTTTTTATTTGAAAGAATAATTTAATTACATTTTTTTTACTTTTTCCTTTTTTGGCTTGAGGCTTTACCCTTCATCCAGGGTTTTATCATCTGTTAGGAATTAAATGTATAATTTAAATATATGATAGAAAATAAACCCACTAGTGATAAGAATTAAGGCTCTGTCTCTATGAAATAAAAATTCAAAATGTTCACTTCTCACCTTATGAAGCTTTGCTCCAGTCACATTTGTGATTGTTCCCTACCTTTAGGTGTGAAAGTCATTATTAGTTGTCAAAAGCTGTTGAAATATAAAAACTGACCTGTAAATATTATTATTTGCTCTTATCATTTTGCAATAGAATAATGTAAATTAACATAGAGTATAGAAGTTATGAAATAATAAAATGGAGTTTTTATTCTTTTGAGTTTTTAAGTTCCTGCCTGCCACAAAGGCTCCTTCAAAAGTGTCCCTTAATCCTAAGTAACAACTTAGAGGAAGTACAGACCATCTGGAAAAGTCTTTTTCATGGGAAGAACAAAGAAATGTATAGTGTTAAGTCTTGGTGTAGATTTCTGTCAAGATGGAAAGAGCACATCATATACTTAACTTTGGATGTGATTTTGACCATCTCACTTGCTGAGCAAATACTGGACTTTAAGAAGCTTGGAAACTTAATTAATAATAATAAGGAACTGGATCAAGTTAATTCCTCTTGATAGGAACATTCTCTTTGCATCAGCTCTTCATGGGAGCATTTCTATCAGGGGGATACTTACAGTAAGTTCCCTCTGTGGCAAATGGGCACTACCCTGGTTCGTCCAGAAGGCTATTAATTTTGGCAACCTCCAAATTAGCTACTACTGTTCATTTTTTGACTCAAAATGGCTTCAGCTGTAGTGAGGTAACTTGCAGAACCTCATTAAGATGGAATCAAAGAATCAACTCACATGCCAAGATATGAATGACACAATGCTCTTGGACCAATAACATATCTCTGTCATAAAATGTTATAGTTAAAAAATTAAGACAACTTGGGATTTCATAGTCATCCTAAATATGTCCAGATTTACTTCAATTCCCTACGTCTCTAGTGTGTTTGAAGACCCCTGAACAAAATGGAGGTGTTTCTCCCTGTTAAATTTGAGCAGCTTTCTCAGATGCCTAAGCTGGAGCATTAGTCCTTCAGAGTCTTCTCAGTCTACTCAGTAAAGCGAACAGAGAAAAACAATCCTTCGGGGAGTGAGGTGGAGAACCTAACAGATGCAATCACAATATTAGAGAAAAAAGCTCTTCTTTAAGTCAATAGCAACCCTATCCTTCTCCTTCTCAAAGATCGCAGATAAGGATCACTTTTAAAACCAGAATTATAGTTTAGGTGATGGTGGTAAAAAAGGTATTCACTGGCTTTGTACTCCGCCTTTCCAGAATTTTTGCAAACTGTTTTGCAGGTTCAGAAAAGACCTGTGAGTTTCCTGCATACTGCCTGTGAATAGGGACTCTTACAATAAAGATATTACAGAAAGAATGTTTTGTGCCTGTAACACCAGTTCCTGTAACCAGGAACTGAAGCAGTTCTTTGTATTAAGTGCTGAGTATTTTGTTCTCAACCCAGCAAGGTACTAATGTGATTGCTCAGTCTTAATCATGTGATCCTAAAGCAGGGAAATGTGAATGGGGAAACTATGTCCATTTCCCTTATGATGGAAGCAGAAGCTGATACAAATGAATACATATTTTGAATACATATTGCTAAAAATATCTTGTCTTTATAAACCAGAACTGATAACCAGTCACTGATAGCCAGTTAATTGTGAACTCCAAGTGCTGAATTACAGCACCTTTTTCAGTTGAACCTGCATAACATCTAAGTAGGTTCTAAAACAGTAGTAACAACAAAGGACTTGACAATCTTTCAGTCATTCAAATAAAACTTCATTGCAACAAGTATAGTGCAGCCGATAAAATTAGGAGTTCCATTTTCATCTCATAAAAATCTCATTAAAAATATTTTTATTGTTTTCTGTTTGGGTGCTTTTAAATATATGAAACTTAAAAGTGGAGCAGAATTCTCAGGCCAGATGAGCCCCTGCTTTAGAGTTAGTAATTTCTTACCCCATTGGAGATATTTTTACTTAAACCATTAACTGAACTCACATCTATCAGTACATAAAGGATTTGAATTTGCATCTCCTACATTTCAGCATTTCTCATGAGAGCTATAGAATCGTCAGAGTGTTAAATTTGGAAGAGACTTCTAAGATTATCAAGTTCAGCCATCAACCTAGCATCACCACTGTTCACCAAGGTCACTGTTGACCATGCCCTTCACTGCCATATGCACACATTTCGTTGAACACCTCCAGGGATGGTGACTCCCTCTCTTTCCTGGGCAGCCTGCTCCAACGTTTGACAAGTCCTTTTGTGAAGAAATTTTTCCCAATGCCTAATTTAAACTTCCCCTGGTGCAACTTGAGGCCATTTCCATTAGGCTCTCAGACATTACAGAGACGTTTCAGTTGCGTTTTCTACTGTATGTAGTCTGACATATAAATTCCCAGGAAATTTACTGATCAGCCTTCCCTGACAAAAGTAGAGGAATTCCCACTCCTCACTCGAAAATCAGCACCGTGAGGTTTCCTATAAGTGTGTGAATAACAAGCTGCACCATAGGAAGCCCTCAGGGCACTTTTGGCCTGCAGCAGTTGTCTTGAGAAGGAAGGTTGAGGAAGATGGTCTATTTTAACCCAGAATGCACAAGGTTTTCATGAGAGTTCCTAGCAGCTTTTCTCTGCAAGAGGAGGTTGTCAAGAGGGAGTGAGGCTCTTTATGGAAGAGGTTCACAGCAGAATAAAAGCTGATGGTCATTAATTGAAACAGGCCAGTTTCTGGCAGGGAGTACGTAAGGGAACTTTTTTTTTTTTTTTTTTTTTTTTGTGATTCAGGATGCACAGCGGGGTTGGGCAGGCTCCATTAGAGACCCCCTGAGGTTCTTTCCAGGTGGAATGATTTTGTGGCTCTGTGATTCTGTGAACTGTATGGAAGAAGATGCACACTTTTGAGGGGGGTAAAACAAACCCGATGTGCTCTTTGACTGTGGCAAATTGTTACTATATGAAAGACTCAAAGCTATATGTGTTTGTTTACATTAATGATTAGAAGTTCCTTTTTGTTTTAAAAGTCTATTAATTGACAATTGAAGTATGTTATATTATTCATAAAATATGAAGAGTGTTACAGCTGTAACATATAAAATACAGATGACTGTACCACAGCTTCAAGATAACCCATTTCTTGCTTTACAAGCCAGAAATACTTTTGGAAGTATCACAGTATTCTAGAGTGCGATATTGTGCAAACAGATCTCTACTCTTAATTGTCAGATGTAGAGCAAAAATATGTGGCTAGAAAACCCCTTAAACACTGCACATGTGGGTGTTGCAGGCAGCAAATTATTACAGATAAAATCATGATAAACTATGATCAGCTTGCTTCTACTTTGTCATTTTTCTGACAGTGTATCATAATTTGAGAGTATGGTTTTTTTATACCATTACATCTATATGAGGAAATCTTCAGATTAAGGACCTCACACTTCAGAAAAGGACATTCAGACCTGAAAAGCTGCTCCATTGGAAAAAAAACATATATATGAGTTGCATCTAGTTGGGTGCAAATATGAGTATTTGGAGAACTTTCACTTTGCTTTAGCTCCTGGAATTTGTGACATTCAATATAAAGCATGGTGTAACAATAGAAATTACTTCTGTAACTTGCTTTATTTGCTGTGGAGAGATACTTGTTAGTCTTGTGGACCTTGGAAATAATTGCACTCAACAGCTGACACTGAAGTCAATCAGAAGACAGGGGAAAAATGTCATGGGAAATGTCCAACTTCTTGTAAAAACTGGTTATGAGCAGCATACTGCCAGTGGACCACCAGCACTCATAAGTAATTATAGCACAGTTTTTGTTTGGCTTTAACTCAGAACTAACTTTACTGCTTCAGTCAATTACTGGAAAGTGAGAAAGGAAGAATAGGATGGAGAGAGCTTTTTTGCTTTACATGAAATGCCTTACAGCACATTCAAGTCTCATTTAATCATAGAACCATGAAGGTAGGAAAAGATCTCCAAGATCAAATCCAGCCTTCATTTACATGAAAACCTTCACTTTTGCATTCTGATACAGTGAAGAGGTTTATGCTGTTCTACAAGGAGGAAGAGGGATCATCCCTAAGCCATTGAACTTGGCAGTGTGAAGGCCATTTGGAGCCTCTGCATGTCTGGGATTTCATAGCTGCACTGAGGTCATTTGTTGGACCTGTGTACCTTTCTATTCCTCACTGTTCTAGATGATGAAGTTCATCAGCCTAGAAGGAGCTTATTTAATCCCCACAATCACTATGTGGTGTTCTGTTAAGATCAGGCTTTGTATGGACATTTTGTAGTGCAAAATGGTAAGCTAGATTTTATCTACTGCATGTTTTCTTTGAAGTTCACTCTTTAGTATGAAAAGAGTAATGCAGTGCTTTCAGACTAGCAGCCAATCTTGAGCTGTTTCCTCCTGTTATTCTTTCAACACTGTAGGATAGTAGGTTTAATATTGCAAAATAGAGGAATTTCAAAGAATTTCCAAATATTTTTTAGCATTTGAAAACTATTATTTAAGCAATTCTAATCAACTGCCAAAACACAGCACATCTAGACAGCCTTATGTCATAAGAAAACAATTGTCTGTTTAACCCATATCCTTCTCTTTCACCTTTCACCTTTCCCTTTTCTGACCTTCCCTCAAGATTTCTTCCTGTCTTTCTCATGTTGATAATATGAAAAAATAATTGGAAAAAGACAAGAAGTTCTCAAACATCAATACTTTTCTATAGGTATTCTTCTCTGATTCAGTCATGCAGAACTGCCATTTTTTATGAAAGGGTTATTAACAGATTAGTGGGAGGATCAGCACAGCAAAATTACTCAACATCTGTGTAATCCTATGAAAAAAATAAAAGGCTGAAATGTTTATATAGTATTTACTGTTGTCAGATGATAAAAAGGCTGTAAAAAGAATATGGCAGAAAGGAATTGAAGTTAAAGCAAGATGACAGCATGCTTGCACTAATACTTAATTTAACTTCTCTTAAATTAATATGTGTTTCATATAGATTACAGTATACAGTATATAATGGAACAAATGTATGCTTTATTGTAATACACTGTAATTTAATATTTGTTGGAATAGATCCCTTTCATTATCTCAGTCCTTTTTTCGATAGTAAATACTCTAAGTCTGATTCAAACTGGAAATATTTTTGCTTTCTGCAACAGCCTAGTCTGCTGCGGGGCCCAAGTCTCAATGTCCACAGCAAGTTCTTGCAGTTCCTTGCCACATAGAAGAGAGCTGGCCCTAGAGGGAATCTGTTCTGTGTGATTTTTCAAGATTTGTAGGGCTTTTTGTAGAGCCTTTTTACTACTGGTGAGACACTCTCCATAAAACTCTTGTTCAAGATAACCATTATCTTACGGAGGAACAGTAGGAAGATGAAAAATAGATGGTTAAAAACTAAGACCATGGGCAGGTCTTAGGATGATGCATCAGTTAGACTGTGTAAAGCAAAAATATTGAAACTATAAGGCAATATTCAGTTGATTATTGTAGAGCTGCTCAGGGAGTGTTGCTTGTAATCAAATAAGCCTTTCAATCAGAAAAAACAATGTGAGATAATGTGTGAGGGTTTGCTACAGGATGTGAATGTATCCATGCCAACTCTGCGATAGGAAAAACTTGTTCTCCAGAAAGCTGAATTTACAGTAATTAATGTTATTAGTGGACACAAGAAAGTTAAACACTAAACACTGCACAGGCTAACTCAAAATACTTGTGAAAGGTGGGGGAGTCCTTAGCTCTACAGAGAGTTATTTCTTTGAAGTGCTGAATCTTGGTGAGTTTCACCTGGGCTGGGAACATTGCCCAGATCCAAGTGTAGCCTCTGTCCTTACAAGAAAAACAGTAGTTAACATGTCTGTAACATCTCAGTGGAAACAAGCTGAGTCACTTTGATTCAATTATGTTTGCTGTGCTATGCTGACTGCATTACCTGCTTCCTCTTTGCTCCCCAGACCTGAAGTAACTCACAGAAATCTTCCAGATGTCATCCTATAAGGGAGAGTGAATTTCTGTATGAAAGTATTTTTATAGGTCAGGGGAAATTCAGTGTCCAACAAGATGTAATTAACTCCCTTAATACCCTGTTGAGAGAGCCTAAATTTTGATTTTTAAGTTGTTTATTTTTAATTTCTATTTCCAGTATCTCCCATCTCTGTGCTAATGTGATCTCAATATTTATCAAAGCAAGACTTCAGCTCAGCATCACTTACCATGCATTGTGCAATAGAGTAAATACAGTAATTAAGCACATAATTTGGTTTTCAGAAGTAGTGGGGTTTTTTTTGTTTTTGTTTTGGTTTGGTTTGTTTGTTTTTTTTTTTTTTTTGAGGGAGACCGTGTTCAATTTGTGGCTGCTTGATTACTTTAGCTGAATAAAAAGTACTTGTAGTAAATTTCTGCAAGAAGGCTGTTGGAGAAAACACGGCAAATTCTAACTTCAGCCTGCTTATTTGGCACTAACCGCATGCAATCTGTTTCTGTCCATGTGTGAGAGCTACCTGCATGCAGTCTCCTGTTTAGTGAGCCATCAAGCTGTAAGCCTTCTTTTTCAGTCTCCTGTGCACCAGAAGGAAAATCTTTAATCAGTATCTTTTAAAAGAGATCATGGTTAGTAAAAATCCATTCTGTTCACTTCTGTGATTAAAGCAGCCAGTGTGCTGCAAATTCACTAGAGTCAATTTCAAACCCATTATAGTTTAGAAAATAAATCACTACATGGCTAGATTTTTAGCTGTTCTAGGAAAACAAACTTACCCATCTTACTCCCGTGTCTCAGCTGTGTATATTAAATGAGTACCTGGGAATATGTGAAATTTAGTGTTGGTCACAGCTATTAGACATCAATAAAAATATATTCCAACTCAAAGGCTTTTTTGAATGAAATGCGTAATGATTTTCAAAGTCAAATCAGTTCTTCATTACATCATTTTTTTAATGGTAAGCCACAGTGCAGTATAAGGGAAGCATAAATGATAACCAGATTCTGTGTGTAAATGTATTTATCTTTTTTGTTTTGATACAGTCATCATTATGACTGTTTTCCAAGAAACTTCAGTCTCAAATGATGTTGACTTAATTCAAGTAATTTTGTTTTTACCAAAGCTTTTAACTGAAGAGGAAGAAAAGGAAGAAAGGAGAAACAAAACCCCCACCACTTCTTAAATCTTCCTATTGTCTGACTCTTTCAAATATAAAATAATAATTATCCTTTCTGTGTTTCCATGGGCATATGTCTCCCACTGAGCTGCTGGGAAAGCTCAAGATGTGGGGACCACCCCTGCCCCTGGGGGAATTGCAATGAGCACATACCTATTTCAGGTGCCTCTTTTCTTCTTGTCACCTTTCAGATGAGAAGCAGTAGTGGAGGAGATGGCATTCCACAGAAAAATGTCCCCAGGCTTGAGTGTGACCCAATGGCATGGCCTCGTGTCCCCCTGACTGTCTATAGTTGGGTAATATTTTTCAAACCATTTGGAACACTCTCACTGGTGACCAAGAGTAGGTCCTTTCACCAGCAATATTATTGTCTGAAGTGGAGGGTGCTTGGCTCTTGGGAATTGACTCAAAAGAATAAATTGTTCAATGTGAATGCTCTGAGGATCTGACCCTGTGTGTTCCCTGGGACACCGTTAAAGGCAGTCAGCACAAAAGCCCATGGCTGCTCTGCAAGCACGTGTCAGTGCAGACTGTAAATATGTGAAGGGAAATTCCTCCTGTTGCCCACACATACACGTGTAGTTTCCTTTAGAGTGAAGCTTCAATGCATATGTAGACTCTGTCTTTACATGGAAGGCAGGAATTCACAGGTTATTTTGGCATTGTCTGGAAAAACAGTTTCAGAAGTCTTCTACCAGGTGTTTCTGAGCCTGCATTAATAGCTTTCTCAATACTCCCCAGACCATGTGTGGCTGTGATGTGTATTCCAATACATAGTATACCATGGAGAGCTGAATTTCTGTATAAAACATTGTGTGCAGTAATTCCTTGAACAAAAAACATTTTAATTTTCACTGAAGCCACCATTGCATACATTACATTACATTTTGAAATCTTGCCTTCAGTCTATTCATGGCTCACTAATACCTTTTCAGCCCTTTGGGCCCCTTTAAGCTCAGTTTAGAAAAATTAGAATAAAAGTGGAAACACTGATGTTCCTTTTTTTTTTTTTTTGTCACATAAAGGAAGCAAAAGAAACAGAACAGAACCAGTGCTCCTATTAATCTGATCTTGCAGAATTCTGTTCTTTTGCATCCTGTCTGGCAGTCACCAGGCTGCTATTTGATTAATATTTTGCTGAAAAAAATCAGTGTTACATTCCTTTTCTGATGTTCATGTAATATCATAATATCAAGGAGAATGCAGGGCAATCAGTTGGAGACAGAGAGATTTAGGGGTCCTGAGGTCTAGGGAAACAGAAGATGTTCAAGTAGTGTAACTAGTATAACCCCTCGTTATATACTGTGGAGGGAGTGTTAGTGAGGTAAAGCTTGCAGAAAAAGATTTAATATTTTTTTTCTAGTAGAACATCAGATATAATTGGGAGGAAGAAAGCACACACATACACACACACTCGCACAAAAATGTTTGGGTACAACCCTTTGTTAAACCTGAAATAGAGGAATTCAATTTGTAAATCTTGAGAAGATTCTTTACATGCCAGCACAGTAGAGTCAGATATATTCCCCCAGAGGCAGTGATATGGAAAGGAAAGTATCTTCGATTTACCTTTCTGTGGGAGTTATATATCCAGTCTTAGGTTACAGGAGAATCTGTCCTCCACTTTTAATTGCCATATGATCTCTTGGGGATCTAAGTACCTACTTCAGTCAGTCCTTTCTCACACAGCAGTCACCAGGGTCCTAGTGGTGCTCCCTCCATCCACTTTCAGCCTATATTCCTTATACACACCTAGTCTCTGGACAGAGTGAGTTCAAGACTCTTTACAAGTCAGCATTTAATTGTGTGTACAAAGAAAATGCAACCAGCTTCCTTGGGAGAGCCTGAGACAGAACTGACCAGAATATCCTGTAGTTGAGGGAATACATTGTGAGCAAGAACTGAAATCTCTGCTGCCAGTCAGTTCAAAGGGAGACTTTAAACTGTTTTCTACATCACAGAGAAATGTTCTACCAGGGAAATACCAATTAATGTTTTATACATTGCAGGCTTCCAGTAACATGTCCTGTGAAAGCCTATTAGATCAATCATTGTTGGCAAAGGGATTTTTAAACTCTGTCAGTCCTGAAGGGACTGACTTGCATATCTCTGTGAGCTTCGGGCAGCTCTGCCTATTCTCAATACAAGAAAATTAGGCACTTAGGAGGATGGTGGTAACTGAATGAGGGTTTTGAGACAATAAGTTACTAGCGTGAATGTTGTTGAATGGAGCTCCAAGATACAGAAGATAAGAGGTCGAGTTGTGAATTGGACTCAAACATCCTAAATCTCTCGTTTGAATCCTAACCTTAGTACACCCCCTTAGGCCCCCAGGCCCTAAATAAAAAGTTAATAAATATACTTCACCATCTAAATGATTTAATGCTAGAAATGAGAAAGAAGTACTTTCATTACAGTATATTCCGAAACACTGAGTTCATATCTGCAAGCCTTGCTTACTGTGAAAAACAGCTTCAACAGCAGTGTTGGCAGATGTATAACTCACTGGTCCAAGTCCTAGGCTAACATGTTTTTTCAATGCATTGCCTTCATTGTCAGAGTATTTCAATTTAAGAAATCATGAAGGAACAGTAATGCTTTTCAGTTCATCCGTTCTCTCATCCCTTTTCATACTTTCTGATTGTAGTCATATATTTTTCCAGTCTGAGAAGTTCTGCTGTGTTTACCATGGCTGTGATATAAAGGTCTTAGCCTAAAACCAAAGGGACAAGGCTGGAGATCAAGTGCTTCTTCCACATAGGAGGCTTAGAGTATAGACCTCTCTGCAGTGTGATCTGTGAATACCATATACCCTGAGCATGGGAGGATAGAAATGAATGCTCCTTATGAAAAGCCACAAGGCTATGGGATTTCCCAGCTGGTATAGAATATTTTTTTACCTAATTACCAGGGAAAAAAAAGTGAGGGTCACATCAGCACTTTATTGAGAGAATCATAAATGCATAATAATTCCTTTGGTTATCACTTAAAACATTTACTCTTTTACACTGTCAAAGCACGTGTCAAGCTATTCCCCATTTTCAGATAGTGGACTTGGCAAAATTCAAGTCAGTGCACATTCAGAGCTTGCACTTAGAAAGATCGATGTAGAGAAGAGGACAAAATAGGAATTGAAAACTGATGCAGCTTTTAAAGTCACCAGGTCAAAATTACCACATCACTTTTTAAAACAAAAATAACAACAGAACATAAACAGCAAAATGCCTCTCTTTATCTGCTATTTCTTGTTCCTGTTTTATCTTCCTTTTTAGGGAGGAGGAATACTAAATTCTTTTAATTCTTCTTCTTTCTTTCTTTGTATACTTTGTTTATAAACATGCAAGCTGGAAATCATCACTGTTCTTGCTTGGGAAAAATATCATTAGCTTCATGAAGAAAACATGCTCACCAAGAAAATACTTGAAAAATCCATGCAGAGGTTGACTACAAATACTGAAAAAAACCCCTTTAATTATAATAATATTATATAATTATAATTATATTATAATTATAATTAGGTACATTTTGAAACATTTTCCAAAATTTAAGTTTATAATATTCTGTTCTTCATGCAGTTAGAGTAGGATTTCACATTCAGTTGTCTTGGTTCAACTAATTCTACTGGATCTCTGAGCTGTTTAGAATGATAATTCACAAGATTTTGCTAAATTAAGAGTCATGCTTTTCACGTCTCATGTGAATACTTTTGTTCTATGGCTCACAAATCCAGCAGTTTGAACTGTTTGGGAGCAGGAAGGCAGAGAGGGTCTAACTGATGTCATGCATATAAAGTGGAAATTAATTAAAATTCTTCATAGATTAAAAAGATTCTTTTATATTCCCCATCCACATAAAAGATACTAAACTAGTGGTATGAAACTTGCAATATTTTCTTGAAACAGTTTCATAGCTTTCTGTGAGATTAGCATTCTGAGTGCAGAGGAAGACACTGCATCTGCTGTAGCATCAGGGTGAAATTTATTTGTCTATATAAACAGTAAGTGCTTTAAGTCTTTGTGGAGAGGCATCTACTGGGATTTTCAAAATTTCTTTTGCAGTTAGTAAAGGTACTCTAGTTATGACAATCTTCAGTCACTGGTTAAAGCATGTGATATTATTCTCAATGAAATTTTGTATGCAGAAATTTGTGATTGAGAAAAATCATGCAATTTAGGGTATGTTTCTATTCTTAAGAAACAGTGATAATAATAATTATAGTAACAGCTTAAATAGCACAATTAAGAATTTAGAAGCAATTTAGACTGATGGCTGTACTTTGTCCATACATCAAACTGTCCTCTGATGCCCTGACCACATGACCAGTATCTTAGGTTTTGTATCATTCCCGATCTCCTACTGATGTCTATGTGCTGCATTTTTCCACCCAGGAGTGTGCAGACTCCTTTTCTAAAGTGGTTTTATGGCCCCTACCAAATCTGTGGGGAACTGAATATCTCATAGTCTTTTAACATGTTATTTGTGACAGTCTTTGGGGTCATTGGGGAACTATTATCCCACATTTGGAGATGGAACTTATTAGATTCCTTAAAGAGTACTGTAATGATATAAAATACAGTTTATTTGCTTTAAGACATAGCTGCAGCACAAAGACACGTTACTCCATCTGTTTATTCCATTAATCCTATTAATCCTTTAGTCTCTCTTCAATGGCTTTGCATGTCTTTTGATGTAGACAATGTCTTTATCTATGTCTTAGTGCTTGATGGCTAATAATAGTCACTGTTTCCCATCTGACAGAGTAGCAAACTGAAGTTTCTTGGGAGAATGCCCCTCCTTGTGACAGGTCTCCAGACTTATTTTGCACACACAAGTTTCAGTTCAATCTAGTAAATTTGGATGTTGAACTGAACTGGCCTGAACCTCTGTATCTTCAGAGGTTCATCTATCACTGAATAATGCAGTTGGACAGAGGGAGACAGTTGAATAGAGGTAAATATGCCAACTGTTCATTTATTCCTGCCATATTATGAAATTTGATAGAGTGGAGCTAATCCGTCTACTCACAATTTATTCCCTAGCAATAAGATACAGTTTCACTATTTCATGAGCTCACTCTTTGACTAATTTTATTAGAAGCCTTTCCATAGCATCATTTTTAATCACTTTTCATTCAGTTTTAGTTATGTGTAAAATAGTAGAAAAAGATGGACTAAAGAGACATGAAAGGATTTAATGAGAAACTCGGATCAGCTTAAGCAGAACCATATCAAGTTCAGTCAGTGAGCCTACAAAGACCAACAGAAAAGTGTTCTAAATTAGCTCTTTTGCATGAAGTTTTATTCTGTCATGTCTAAAGTGCAGTCAAAAGGAGTAAGACAGCCCTGGCAGCACCATGAGGGAAGGCCTGGAGGAGGTGGCTGGGTGACCTCTCAGGTTGATGGGCAGTGCTGTCCAAGAGACCACAGGGTCAGTGCTGACAGGTGGAGAGGTCTCACACCTTCTTTACCAAGGACACTCAGTGGAGTTCATCTCATCCACTAGTCCTCAGCCATGCATGGGTTCTGGATGTCAAAAATATGCAGGATTTTGGCTACATATTGGTTGTATGCAACACTAAAAGTAATTCCTGTGATCTTAGTTGTATTTCTCTTGATATTTAGTTTAAAACATTGATCCTTTGTTAGACTGATAGGGGAAGTCTTCAGTGATTTGGGCTAGGTACAATTTCAGAAATGACTAGTGAAGCAGAAATTGCCTGTTTTTCAGAGTTAAACCCACCACTCCCATTGATTGTTAGGGGTTTTTATATAAATGCAAGGACTTTTTTACTGAGTGGCTGACTGTAGAGCCTGTATACAGGCATCCTGGGTGGGAGTTTCCAAAGCATTCAATTCATTGTCTACTTCCACAAAGAAGTAGACAATGATAAGTCTACTTCCACCAAAAATTATGATTTTAGCCACAGATGTGAATGAACAGTTGGATTATTCCATAAAAATTCTGAGAATCCTTCCTTTCTATTTAAAAGTGCTTTCTTGAGCTGATAGGTAGCAGCAGGTGTAAATGTTAAAAGTAACTTTATTTTTGTTACAGTTCTCTGTCACTGCTAAGCACCAACTGTTAAAATGAACACAGATCGACATTTTTCCTCTACTGGTATGACTTCTCCCAGGAAAGTCAAGGGCTTCTAACCTTCTTTCCTTTTGCTGAAGTTTCAGAGTAATCATTTTTCATTAAAGTGGTGAAAAAGGTACACCAGCAACTAAAAATCAATTAATAGTTAAGTTAGATTCATTAATCTGAAGCATCACTGCATCTACAATGGTCTTTGCTGTACAACATTCATCCCATGACATCAGCTGCATGAGTATGGGTCAGCTTTATAATGCTTTGTTCCATCTCTCTCTCTGTCTTCACCTGCGAAATTTTAAAACTGGTTATGATTTTTTTTTTTACTATTTATGTATGCCTGAGTAAAACTATGTATGTATATGTATATGCATAAGTATATAATTGACAGGAAATATAATGTGGTTGTTGAAAGGTGAACTAAAGAAACAAAATTCTTATTAAATTAGGCACCCAAACTATAAATAAATTAAATACCACGAACTAATAGCCCCAAATATTTTGAAGGTAATAATTGAGAAAACTCAGTAACAGGCTTGAAAATTTGTTTCATCTTTGAAAGACTAAAACATTATGTAGAATCAGGTTCACTACAGTGTGATCTGAAAGAGTCAAGGAAATTGTCATTTCACATAGTAGATGGACTCTAGAAATTTTCACTAAGTATCAGCTAATGTTGATTAAAAGCTATGTAGATGTACAGAAGAAAGCTTTATTCCTCTTTTGTTTGCTCGGGTCCAGAAAAATCTTCCATAAAGATAAAAGAAAGTTTACTAGTGAAAAGCCACACCAATCTTGCAGTCAATCCGAAATGTGTGCTTAAGTACATAATGCAAGGGGATTTTTCTTTTGATTCTAATCCAAAAGTTACTAGGGTTTTGTTATGTCTCCCTTCTAAAAATTGAGGTTTGCAGGAAGAACTGACACAGAGCAACAACTATCATTTAAGCTTACATGTCTGGCTCTCATCTTTGTCATGAATGATCATTTGTAAACATACTTAAGATCACAAAATGTTTCATCTTTGAGCAAGGCAAGAAGGATGTCATGTCACCACAGCACCTGAAGAAAACAACAGAAAATATACATGCATTTAGAAAAACCCTCAGTGTGCCATTTATGGAGCTGCAGTAAATCTGAAGCTGCCATAGATTCATTTTGTATATTATATTAAATATGTCAGTGATGGTAAAGGATTGGTACAAAGGTCAAAATGAAACAAATAAGTCTTGTTCGGTGATTCATTATCTCTCATGACTTGACAGTTTAGATGTGAATTAGAAATTAAATGCAAGCAATGTCCTTTACTTTGAAAAAAACAACAAAGTCAAAAGAAATCACTTACACAGTTCCCTTCATGTTGATTGTAATTAGCAAAAAACAAGCCACACAAAATCGTTGTTATAGTTATTGCCCAAGAAATGTGATTAAAATAAGATTTTGTTTGCTTAAACACATACCCTGGGCAGAATGAATGAGAAAATCCCAGTTATTTTATGGCACTGTGTTGAGGGCAATGGCAGCACATTCAGGAATTTGGGGCTCTCCTGTGAAGTCCTGTGCAAATTGTTTTACTGCAAGGTAGGAACTTTCTGATGTTAATGTTAGTTGAAGTTATACTGTCAAAGAGCTGTACAGTGTGTCCAGACCCAGAGATTCCAAAATACAGTATGATAACAGAAGATACTGTCCCATTCATTTCATCATAACAGCTTCCTCTAGTTAGAGATTAAACAGAGAACAGGACAACCCACACATAATCACTATTTTGTTGCTTATTTATACACAGATATTACTATAAACCTTTGAAGTCACTGGGAAGGTTTTTTATTTTAATTTTTTTAGCCACTGTGGACTTCAGTGAGATCAGAATAATTGTGAGACAACTATTTCATTTTGCCTTTTAATTGCATAATTAAGAATCACCAGTATTTACAAAATTCCAAGATGTGTTCATATTGCTATCCATATCAGTGGCACAGATTTTATTAACTGTCTGCACCTTGACTCTATTAGGACTTTTCTTTTGCTCATCGGTGCAATTTAGGCACACCATCATAGATATAGACATACTATCATAATTTCATGGTATCAGTGAATGATAATATGTAATGGTTGTGAAATTGATTTTAGTTTTAGAAAATGGATTTTTTTTTTCCTTTAAGCACCTGTATCTCCTGAAGCTAATTTGGGACATTTCATCACAGAAATTGATCCCATATGACTACGAATAGGTATACAAAATTTCTAAGGGCAAATAGGTAGAGATTATACAATATGTAGAGACCACATGATGTTACATGAAAGATATGTATGTTTGCCTTAATAAATTTTCTCAAATCTTTAGCAACTGTAGTATCTTGTATGCTTACTTTGGATTGGGATAATTTATTGCAAAATCTTTGCATGGAAAAAGGATTCTAAATTTCATATTAAACTATATATTGAAGAGCTAAGGATGAGCTAAGGATGAGCTAATTGCAGAATCATCCCAAATAACTTTTTTTTACTCTAGAAGAGGATTTCAAGGTGATGTGGATGGGCATAGTGCTGTCATTTTCACAGATTCTATTTTAATTCAGGACTGTGGTTCCAAAATTCGCCCAGAAGAGTCCTGTGGCTTGCAGCCTCTCTCTCATGAATACCTCTCAGCAATTTCACAGACAATGCTTAAGACCTGTGAAGCTGGAGACATAAAAGGTTTGTACTTTAGCCCCCTTTTTTTCTGAAAATTAACTCATGCACGTCATCAAAGAAAAACTAGAAACAGTCTTTGCTACAGACATGCACTAACCTACTCACAATAAATTGAACTAATCACTCGTAACAGTTACTGATTTTAAAAATCAGATAAATTTGTTTATGTGAGAATTTTTTGTTTAATAATTTTCTAATTGGTGATCCACCACTGCATGTGTTATTGTCATGTAATCTTTAAAATTAATTGAAATATTCCATCAAAACCACTTAAAACAAAAATGCTATACCTTACATAGAATGGATTTTCTATTCAAAATAAAAATTAACTTTATAAAAGGAACACAACCCTTCTATCCATTTGAACTTTATATCTCCACTGCTATATTAGAAACACAAAACTAGCTTTTAATTTTGCATATATTTATACCCTGAAACACAAGATGGACCAATCAAACATTATATGATAACCAATACAATAAAGGCATGCCTTTGGTTTATTGAGAATTCAGATTACAACAGATTTTGTCAAGTAGGTACTCTTGTAAAAGTCACGGTTTCGTGAAGATTTATTCAAGTGTACTTTAACTGCTCAGGTATGGGGTCTTGTTCATATTTAAGTTGCTGTTCATGTTTAAGTTGCTGTATTAGACAGTAAGTAATTTTGTTCCATTCTTTATTAGAGAAATGAAAAATAAATCAACAGTCCCTTATGGTCTACTGACACAACTGTTTTCTTTATCTTACCATAAAGAGGAGCAGCCTCTCACAGCAGTAAATTTGCACAAACTCGTTGAATAATCAATAAAAAGTAACAGGAATGTGGGAGCTGCCTGAATGCATCGCTTCATGTGAAACAGAGGCAAACAATAAATTTGTCTTATATGGAGGGAATGCACAAAAGAGACACAGTTGTTCCTAGTAGTGTGTTAAAACCACACAAGTTGTGCATCATCCTATGCAACAATATCAGGACATAGAGGTCAAAACTAGAAAGCCCAAACCAAATCCACTGAATCTCTTCCTGGGCAGACAATCTCCTTCTGATATACAACATGCTCCTTTTGGATACTGAATCTGGCTAAGTAATGTATGGTGAATGTAGTATATTATTGTGAATAATATGCACAAAGTTCAAATAACCTTCAGGCGATGTATACTCAAAGGACAAGTATATTAAATAGGGAAGAACAATTTGTGCTTATAAAGTGAATATTGCCAAAAGGTGTCTAATGAGCCTAGAACAGGGGTCTGCAGTATCTGGCAACAAGTGTCTGTATAGTTGTAATGTATGTGTCAAGTTCCAACTGGAACTTGAAAGCATGGCTTTGTGTGGGAAATCATTCCAAATTTGTAGCAGCCAAATTATAGACCAATCCTGGCAATGAAGAATGGCAAATGGAAAATTCCCTGCTAAAGTAGCAGTATTTCTTAAGTAAGTTAAATTTTCACAGAAGCCAAGCAATGTCATGTCCCCTCAGAAGACAACTCAATAATTCTGCAGAAGTAAGTAAGTGTCATACACTGTCCTGGTGCCTTGTATAGAGGCTGAGGTGGAGCAGCAGAGAAAAAGGTATAACCTTACTTCTTCTGGCATTAATGGTAAAATTTAGAAGGCTGCTTTATAGTTCAGTAGAACCAGGATTTCATTACTCATTTCTAATCCTTTGATGTAGAGCAGAGACAAAAATTCAGGGTCCAACCAAAGACAGAAGTGTCTTCCTCCTCTCATAGTCACCATGGCACTGTTCTTTAGAGGAAGCTCAACACCTTACCAAATAAACACTTAATTTATACAATTTCTCTCCCCCTCTCTGTCCCTCTTAGAATCAATAAATTCAAATTGGAATATACAACAGAGGAAGTTTCTTTCCTTCATGTTTACATCATGGAATGAAATTAAGATTTTTTCTACCAAAAAATTTTTTTTCTTTCAGAAGTTCTCCTTTGATTCACATCCAGGTTGAACCAGGCTATCATATAAAAAATAGCTCTTTGTTCAATATTGTTGCATTACCAGTAATACAGCAGTCAGCAAACGTCAACCATGTGTTTGGCTTCTCAGAGGGAAAGACAGAAAGAAAACTGGAAGAGTCCATGAGAACCTGACATGTGCTAAATTCCTGCAGGTGAATCAGGTTACCGCAGTCTGTAGAAATGTGGTTTGTAGCAATAACAAAATCTGGTGTGTAAGATATCACAGATTCACTTCTAATTTTCTGTTGCTGTGACCACATGTGTTTTAATTATATCTCACTTTCCATTCTTCCTACAAGAGTATCCAGTTTAAAATAATTCTGTGTGATCCCTCTCTGCATTCAACAGCTATCTGGATTTGGGTCCAGCAGAGATATAAATTGATGTCCAACAAAATTAATGTGTCCTTTGGTTACAAGGAGTAAATCTCAGCTTGGAAATAAGTCACTAGGCCTAAGGCTATTTATTCTGTAGAAAATAATGTCTTTTTAAAATAGTTTTTACTTTTGATTTTTCATAAATACAGTTTGAACAAAAAAAAAAATTTCCACAGCCTATTCAAAGAGAAAAATCTTTCGAAAGCTCTTAGGGTACCAAATAAACACCAAATACAATAGTAAACTAGTCAGAAATCAAATTAGCCTCAGTGTAGCGTAAATATTTTGATTTTGAATTATCAAGCTAAAATACTATTTTTTCTTTATATGGATGATTGTTTGGCACTATATAAAAACCTTTATTTTAAATTTGAAAGCAAAATATGTTTAATTGCGGCTATGACGATGTAAAAGGACAAATAAAAAAAAAGAGACTGAAAGAAAAAGTAAAGCTACCAAGTGTACAGCCGTTATTGGTTAAAACTTTCCATTTTAGGCTGATATTTTTTAAATGGAAAGTAAACAGTCCTAACTAATTATTTTGAAAGTGTATTTCTTTTCATGCCATTTTATGAGAGGAGTTTTAGGGAGTACTGGCAATGTTTAATCTCATGTTTTAAGCAGATTTATGTACGCAACTGATAGCTACTCTAATGAGCCCAAAACCCAGCTTTCACTCTTCCTGTGGAAACCTCCTACTTACAGGTTTTCATAAAAGTTTGATTATGCCAATTTTTAATTTGTGAAGAAACTAACAGTGTATCTCTCTCGCTCTCATTCACTTAATTGTTTGTAAGCTTGCCCTTGCCTGGTAGAGCCTGAAGCATAACAAAATATTGCCTGATTGAAATGGTGCTGAATTATGTGTTGATAAATTATATAATTGAGGAAAGAGCAATTTAACGTTGCTGTGGAATATAAACCTGATTTCCAAATTAATCTTGTTTGTAATTTTTCACTGTTGTCTTCTTTTTTATGAGATTAATTTTGTCTTTTAACATAATCTTATTTTTTAAGGTTAGGAATGCATTGACCAACTGCTGGGAAATTGCAACAGGGAAAGTTCATAACAGCTTGATTTAAACTGCATAAATTTACATGTATCATAAAAAAAATTATGTAAATATAAAACCAGGCATTATCCTGTTAGCAATTAATGCTAGTGCTTCCTAAAAATATGAATTTATCTCCATATATCCGTGAGCTCAAGTCTTTTTACATTTGGCTTTACAGGCCTTTAGCATGTGACAAAAATCGATCTATTTTTAATATACCTAGGGAGCTATTGAACATAAAAAAAACTATTTAAAATAAGCTCTTCAAAGTTACTTGTCACTTTTAGTTGCCAAAGTTTAAATTTCTTTTGTTCAGATATTTTGGCTCCTCAATGTTCATTTTATATAGTTCTACTTTTCTAGTTTATTACTTTAAACCAAATCAGGTCATAAAAGTATGGGATGTTTAAAAGAAAATTCCATAAAATGAGGGATCTCATATGTTTTAGGCATTGCCAGAACTTTTATATATTTGGGTTGAAAGAATAATTACAACATCAGGAAAAAAAATACTGAGTTTTTATATAATTTTAAAATATTTTCACTTCCTGAAACAGCTCTCAGATCATTTATTAAGACCTCTACAGTAGTGGCAGGGGGTCAGTCCAGACTTCAAAACAACTGACCATTGTGTCCCTGCTCTATTACTCAAAAGGTACAAAGCAGTAAAAGGTGTTTGCATGGCACCTATTGGTGGGTTACTGGAGACCTAGCACTTTTCAATCTCCTCATGAGACTGATGTGAAGCTGGCAATGACCATTTAGTCATGGATTGCGAAGTGGGAGCCAACAGCAAGATCCACAAGTGGCAATAGAAATCTCGGAGGATCAAAGTATTCCTGGCCCCAGTGATGGCCAGGAGACCACAGCCTGGAACAAGGGACCTCAAAGCCAGTGGAGGGTCAGCATGAGTAAGGGACTCACAACAGCCAGCACTGGGAGGCTACAGTAAGAGAAATTGTCTAAATTCAGCCTCTGGTGTGCCAGCTGTGAAGGGTGTTCATTTGGAAGAGAACTCCCTGCTCCAGAACCTGATTATCCACTTTGTAAAATAAAAATAAATAAATAAATAAAATAAAAATTCAGATAAAAATTCAATTTAACCCTTTGATAAAAATTCTACATAGAATCTCTCTTAGGAACCAAAGTTCGGATCTCTCTTTTCACACAAAAATTACCAGGTTACAAGCATGCTATTTTCCTGTCCTAATGAATTTTGAACTTTAAAGTGGTCCTTAACTGAGTGGGGAATATTCCCTTAACAGCTGCATGATTAGGATGCAGAAAATGCAAATTTGAAAGTCGTCTAAGCAAAACGTATGGGGTATCTCTATCTTCCCACTCGCACCCTCCCACTATGGTCCCAAGCATCCCTCCTTCGCTCCCTCTGTCCACACTGTGAGCTTGCCCAGCACAGCCTCCACGAGGGACCCACACCCATGGGAACCAGGGAAGCTGGGTTATGCTCACTAAACCACAGTGTGCTCAAAGCCAATGTCCAGGGTTTTGTTTAGGTTCAGTCTGCTATAATTTTCTCCAAATCATCTACAAGTGCATCTGAAGGTGGTGTGAGTATGTTCTGCACAGGGCAGAAATTGGGGCTGCTGTGCAGGGTACACAGAAACATGGTTGTGGCACTGTGGGATGTATTTGTGGCACTGTGGGATGTATTTGTCTCTTAGATGTAACAGTGCAGGCTCCCACGCAAAAAAAAATATTGATGATTTTATTTAGAAGGACTTCTATATCTGCTAAGACGACTCACCCTGCTCACTTACCAAAACACAGTTACTTGGACTTTTGCCTAAGTGCAAGCACAGGCTGCCTCCCTGGAAATTCCCTTGCTCCTGAGGTAGCATCTGACTCTCCCAAGGCCGCTGGGACCCTCCAGGGTTTCTTTGCTCAGCCTCCCCCTCAGTCCATGGCCAGGTGAAATGTCAATAAGCAGCCTTGGGGTTTTTGCTATGGCTTCCTGTGCAGCAGCAATCCATCAGTCACAGCTGGCTGCTGAGCTGCTGCCTGGTAGCAGTGGTGGGGACAGACTCTTGGGCCAGGTCTGATCTCCAAGCGTTTGATTTCAAGGCTGTTTTCTAGGCTGTGGTGAGAAATCCCTCTGTGGCAGAAAGGCACGATAGTATTCGCACAAAGACCTTAGGCCTATGCCCTCTTCTTTGTGTAATGCCTTTAATAAGAGCAAAAGTACATTTTGCTGGCAGTTGCACAGGCACTGGGAGATACTGTCAGCCCTGCGTACTTATAAGAGCTAGAAAAAGTGTTTTGTTCATTTGAATACAAAGGCAGCTCCAAAGTTTTCTGTCTTCCTTCAGAAATTAAATCCCTCAAGCTTCCAGTAGGGATTAGGAATGGAACAGTTTTAGAAAATCAAACTAACAAAGCCATTTAACCTTAGATAAGGGATTACTAAAACCCACTGATTTTCAGTAATATCACTTTGTGCTCCTAAATTTCAAAATCATGTTTTTAAATAAGATCAGGCTATAATAAATTGCATATGTTAATCATTTCACCTTACTGTCATCTTCTGAAATGTATTTGCCTAGTCTGGGACAGACCTGTGAATTCTCACAAATTAAAAGAAAATAAGTGTTTTGGAAGTAAAGTCTTAATCTTGCTTAATTTTTATATCAATTGCTCTCAACCATACACCCAACCTTTAGATGTTTCATTGTAGATAACAATTAATATTCAGACATGTCTGAATGTGAATATTTTATTTTTGCATTCAACCTTCTCACCCACTTTCTCTTTCTCATATCCCTTCTGTTGAGAAAGGACAAGCTGCTACAAGAAAGGCAACACGACTGAGAAATGAACCCACAAATGGCTGTGAAATTTGAGCATTCGCAGCTCTTTCAGGGAAAGGAGAAAACTCCCAACCTAGCTAAATGAAAAGGGCATATCACAGTGAAAGGAAATAGTCTCTTCAAAGGGTTGGAGGGCATTTAATTTAGGGGAAACTCCCTTATGAGGTTTTTTTTTCCATACATGTGTAAAATATGCAAAAATATCTTGCTTCCTGTGTAGTAAAATACTCAGAAGAATACAGAGGAGGTGCTGAAATTCATTGCTGTTTTCCAGGGCAGTGGATTGTCCCTTGCCTCAGCTGCTCTGACAACAGGACCTGTGACTGGAGAGAAATAACCTGGCAGCCCCACGGCTGCCGATACTCTGTGCTGGCCAAGCCAGAACTCCAGCGCTGCGTGGAGGGCAGAAGGGTATGTACCAGTCTTTAATTAATTCCTTTTTACCTGCGTATTCAGTGTCCTGAAGCTTTCAAGTATTTTTAAGATTGATATGTGACAAAAATACCTTTTCAACTAGAGAAATATTTGTGTGAAAAGTCCACGGGGATGAAAACCAACCTTTGTCCTAATTTAGCGCCGTATGCAGACACAGTTGTCTGCTGCTGTTGCACAAAGGATCTTGGGTCACACCACTGGAGTTTCAAGACCTATGGTGTATGTGATTACCAGTCAGACCTGCAGTGAGTACACAAGGACAGCAAATGGAGGATGTATTTACATTGTTGTCACAGTTTTGTCTCACATGCAATTTGGTTTTCTTCTGCTGCATACCTAATGCATGGCATTGCTTGTGCAGACTAATCTTACCAAGTCTTCTTGCACATTCTTTTCTTTTAGTGAAGCTTCTAAAGTGATTGCTTGGAATACAAGGTCTCCTTAATAAGCATGCTATGACTGTTATACTTTGAGAGAGAGCTCTGATCTGAGGCTCAGGTACCTTACTGAGGATACAAGTATCCAGAAAGTAAGTAATTAATTATTATAAAGCTCTATAAATTGTATTGTCTAGGTAAGAAAATAGTTACTATAACCAGCATTTTGATAAAATCCAAGAGCATTTCCATATAGACAAATACAAAAATAATAGTCTTTTAATTAACATTTTCTCCTTAATTTCTGATAAATTTCTTCTCCTGCACAAAGTACTTTATTGCCATTTTTCTTTATTTCTGCCAGTTATTTTCTCTGTTACTATAGAGCTGCAGGTTACTCCTAGAATATTTTTCTAAAATAATATTGCTTTTTATGACAGATAAAGTTGATTTGCTCTTGTACAAAACAAGTTCTTCTGGATTGACCACAGAAAAAAATATTCAAGAATCAGATTGCTTTGCTTTGGTCTTTAATTTCCATGGACATCAGGCTGCTTTGTCAAGCAACCACCCTTTGGTCAGGCAATTGAAGGACAGCAGAGGAACAATATGCCATTATGGAAGTGGATTGCCAGGGTATAGCTGAAAGGATTTGCTGGCATTTCCACATCCCAAATCTGACTGCTCATATTCATGAGTGTCAAAAACAGAATAGCATTTGTAAAGGGTCTGTTTAAACCAAGTAAATGAAATAAGAGTCTGTGAAGCTTAATTTCTTAATTCAAATTCTGTGATGTTCTAACTCTCTGAGGTCACTGTGTCAGATGACAACCAGATCCTAAATCAGCTATATTAACACCTTGAGAAAAATCTCTGTAACTAATAGCGCTTGTTTGCCATTGTGTGTCTTTTTCAGAAGTCTCCTGACACTGTCTGATAACCTTTGCTGCTCTGTAGAAATCTGCTGAATTACCTCTTACCTTTACACAGATATATATTGAATTGCTTTATTCTTTTAAAGTCATCACTCTAAAGCATGTTCCCCTTTTGGTATATTTCTCCTATCTCTTTCTTTCAGGTATTATTTTTGTCATAACTTTGTAGTGATTCTAGTTTTGTCTGAAATTTTGCAGTAGCATTTTTGCTTCTTTTACCAAATAAATGTAGACCCTGGATCAACTCCCTTATGTCAATACAACTTAAGAACTAAGAGAGGCTTTCTTCCTACCAAAGTCAGATGAATAAAAATAGTTCTCTTCTTGGCTGATAAGATCCTGATTCTGCCTTTGATAACTCAAGCTTTGGAATTACTTTACACTGCTCAAGCAATGTAGTAGAAAAAGATTTTTTTTCATTTGGTTGCTGAAAAATACTTTTGTCAGTGTTACAGAGGTTTAGGTAATCTGGACCATTTATAAAGGCACTATTGAGTAGTAGGAAGATATAATTCTTGTGAAAAAATGCATGTTCATTTTAAAAGATATTTTCATTACCATCTATAAATATTTATCTATTCTCAACTGTGATTTTAGTTTTGATTTATTATATACCTTGTCTTTAAGTACTACAGAGAGCACTGACATCTCAAACTGAAGATACCATAGTTACCATAACAAAATAGGCAGAAGGTTTCAATGCTGGAAACAAAAGCAGATGTCAAAAAAAAGCATGAATGAGAATCAAAAGGGCAGAAGTCATCAACCCAAGTGAGGACATCGAGGTGATCTGGAATGCTGTTTGATTTACATTGCTGTTTGCTGATGTTAACTAAGAAAAGAACTCATTCATGTGTCCTCTCAAAATGGGCTCAACTAGTCTGTGTGACCCTTTATTCAGGGGTTTTGAATATTCAGCTTGTGTAACTTTGGTCTCTGGAGCTCAAAATCCCTTAGACAGGACATCTTTGCTGTTGGTGAAGGCAGAGGAATTGTGTGCACCCTCGGCAAGTTTGCCAACAACACCAAGCTTGTGGTGCCATTGACACGCTGGAGGGAAGGGATGCCATCCAGGGAGACCTTGACAGGCTTGAGAGGTGGTCCTCTGTGAACCTCATGAAGGTCACCAAGCTCTAATGCAAGGCTCTACACCTGTGTCAGGGAAATCCCAATCACAAATACAGGCTGGGCAGAGAATGGGCTGAAAGCAGCCCTGGTGAGAAGGACTTGGGGGTGTTTGTGGACAAAAAACTCAACATGCCAGCCAGCAGTGTGTGCTCACAGCACAGAAAGCCAACCATGCCTTGGGCTGCATCAGAAGCAGTGTGGGCAGTAGGCTGAAGGAAGTTATTTTCTCCCTCTGCTGAGACCCTGCCTTGATTACTGTGTCCAGCCCTGGGGACCTCAGCAAAAGAAAATTGCTGACTGTTGGAATGAGTTCATAGGAGGGCCCATGAGTGGATCACTGGGCTGGGGCACCTCTCCTATGAAGACAGGCTCTGGGAGTTTGGGCTGCTTAGTCTGGAGAAGAGAAGGCTCTGGAGAGACTTTAGAGCAGCCTTCCAGTATCTGCAGGGGATCTAGTAGAGAGATAGAGAGGGACCTCTAACAAGGGCATGTAGTGATAGGACAAGGGGGAATGGCCTTGAGCTGAGAGTAGGTTTAGATATCAGGACGAAATTCTTTAAGGATTGTGAGGCTCTGGCAGAGGCTGCCCAGAGAAGTTGTGAACTTGCCATCCTTAGATCCAGGCTCGAGGGGGCTCTGAGCAACCTGGACTACTGGAAGGTTCCCTGCACATGTCAGGGGGCTGGAACTAGATGATCTTTAAGGTCCTTTCCAACCATTTCCAACCTTTCTAAACCATTCCATGATTCTATGATCATGAAGACATAAACAGCATAAGTCTGTGATTACATCTTTTAATTTAAATAGGAAGTGTTAATCTCCTGATTAACATTGTCAGATTTCAGCTTTGTTAGCTGGAGGCTGTTTTCATGTGCTTCTCTCTTAGTTTTATAAGGGAGGAAAAAAAAGATGAAAAAAGGCCTAATTATATTTCTACTTTTAATGAATGTGAAGGGAAACATGCAGTGATTAACCAGTGCTGTACAGTGATCCTGATTTGTGTTCACTTCAGCAAGTGAATGCTCTTTTTGACTGAAGTGCAGCACATGGAAGAACAACTGTGTTTTTAAGTGCAGCCTTTCTATTTTTCTCGTGTTTCATATAAAAATGATAAAAGGCAGCAGATACTGCTTGGTCGCTAATTTCTTGTGTTAATTTTATTCATGGTCATCCAAACAGAGCACTTCTTTCCTACCTGCATCACAATCAAGCCTTCAAAAATGTTTTCTAATTTGCTTTCTAACTCCAGGCTGCTTTTATTTCTTATATTAAAATCAGTTTGTTTTCCAAAGATCATCTGAGCTTGATAATCCTCCTCTGTAACTGAAATCCATTTCCCTGGCTATGAGTTCCAATTGTTTTCACATCACCATTAACTGCTATATTAGTTTGTGTGCGTATAAAACTGTTTGAACTAAGTTGTTTCGGTGTGTTTGGTTTAACCTGACAGGTTGAACACCACACAGTCGTTCACTCACTTGCCCATGGGGATGAGGGAGACAATCAGAAAATAGGTAATACCTGTGGATTCAGAAAAATATGGTTTAGTAGAATGGAAGATGAAGGGAAAACAGTAATAATAATAATAATAATAGTAATAATAAATACACAAAGTAGTGCACAATGTAATTTCTCAAAACCTATTGACCAGTGCCCATCCCATCCCGGAGCAGCAGCTGCTGCCCTCAACTATTTCCTCCTAGTTTTATGGTTCAGCATGATGCTATATGGTTTGGAATATCCATCCCTCTGGCCAGTTGGGGTCAGCTGTCCTGGCTGTGTCCCCTCACAGCTTTTTGTGCGATCATCCTCTCTGGCAGGGAAGAATGAGAAGCTGAAAAGTCCCTGACTTAGTGTAAGGGCTGCTCAGAAACAACAAAACCATCAGTGGGTTATCAACATTATTCTTATCCTGAATCCAAACCACAACACTATACCAACTACTAGGAAGAAAATTAATTCTATTCCACCCAAAACCAGGACACTTGGTTTCATAAAAACATATGACCACCTGTAGTGAAACAGTAACACCCAAGCTGATGGAGACATGAGAAAATATGTACATGACCAGAAACAGTTTTATGAGGCCTTATTTTGCTTTATGATGTGTTATCAAGAATAGTTAGTCACATGTTTGTATTTCATACATACTAAACAGGAATATTTTGAAGTGCTAAGGTTAAGGTGGGGATGGCTGAATAGATTTTCTTTCAGCACATTTTTAATATCAGCGTATTAGTGATATTAGTATTTGAATATCAGTGTATTAATATCATTAATACACTTTTTTTCTCTTCCACTTTAAGGGTAATGAGATGCTGACTCTCTCATTCATAGGGAACTCTATATATGTGTCCTAATTGAATCAAATAAATTGTTCATCATAATAAAATATTATACATCATAGTAAAATATATTTATCTTCTGTTGGTTCAACAAAACTCCCTATAGCTATGATTAATAACTTTACTGTAAGACATACTCAGATGTATTAAGATAATACTTTGACTTTTGTACAAGACTGATTTTGTACTTTTAAACATGGACAAAGGAAAATGGGTTCTAACAGGTTATTATTTATCCAATTAGCAGTATATAGAAAGTTGGCCTCCATAGCATAAGAGATGTATATTTTGCTTATCATTGAGAAATACTAACCAGAGTTTAGTCTTATAATAAAATACCATTGAGTCATGTGTAATTAAGAACAGGAAATATGAAAAGGCAATATTTGCTGAAGTACTTAAAATTCAGCTGTTAAAACAGGAATTTTAACTTATGATTTCTTAATAACATTTTAGAGTTAAGTAGTGTTTTGAACTTACAGGTGTCTAAATTTCCCAAGTGTGGTTAATTTTTAATGATAGGTCTGGTTAAGAAGTGAATTCCACTATGCTTACACAATCCTTCAAAGCCTTTAAGCTATAATGGGATTTTTCACACAAAAAAATTGCAACAGAAGACAGTGAAAACATCCGTCTGTGTGGAAGTGTTGTTCTTTGTCTGGTAAAATTATAACCTTATGTTTGTCTGATCATTTAGTCATCCTGCACATAACTGCCCCGTCAACTTGAACAGTACATGACTAAGTCTTGTGTCAGACTTGCAAAAAAAATGAGATATGGCTTACTCTGCACACCTAAGCCATCATGTTCCTCATTATTATCATAGAGATAAATACAGAATCATCCCTGCAGCCTTTTGTTCGAAACGTATTAAATACTACATGGCACTTCCAACTAAAATGAGTTCATCTAACTGTATAGAAATAAATGTGGTTTTAGTTACCATACATTCAATTACATTGGGAGATTATTTTAATTCATCAGAACTCTTGGGTTAGTTGAAGGACACAAGTTTTCTTCCTCAGCCTAAACACCACTTATTTTGTGTTTGAGTCCTCCAAGTATTCACTAAAAATGAAGCTGACTTGCAAAAGGTGGACTTTGAAAGATGCTTTCTGATGGCCTGAATATGGTAACAAAATGTATTTGGTCAGCTCTGTACAAGGGCAGTTTGAAAAGAGGGTAGGATTACCTACAGATTTCCTCTTCACCCACGTCATTTCTTTTTCTTTTGATGAGAATAAAAATAAGAATTTGTTTTTTTTCTCAGGATGTACACATCTCACATCATGGTTGAACCAATGGTTAGAAGCAGATGGATGCAGACAAAATCTTAATGAATGTATGCAGTGTGTGTGCAGATGTGCTGATGATGTGCTAAGCATCTGCCAGCCTGGAATGCATCAAATTACAAGAAATGCACACCTATCATTCTATCTAAGATCTTCTTCAGATTTATGAGAGAGCATTCCCTTCAAAATCCCAGCACACAGACTCTAGAGGATGCCTGCTGCTATTGTCCCATGGTGACTGCAGACTTTAGAGCTCTCTCTCAGAGCTAGAGGGCAGGTTTCACATATAGCAGTCCTAGTTTCATACCTTTCAAAAACCTGTGATTTCACCGTGGAAGACAGAGTTAAACAAATTTGACTGATGCCAGTGGTACAGTCCTGATGTGGCTCATACCTACTTGAACAATCAAAGACTTCATGACTGTAAGCTAATCTGGTTACTATAATTGACTGACGTCTTTAAGGATGGCCTCCCCTTTTGATCTGTCTTTCTGTACAACCACAAGTCCACTCGGCTCATTTCTTTGTTTCCCACTTGCAGCAAACCTTGACTATTCTCTTAGCAGACCTGTTTCTAAAAGTCTAGATTAATTTCCCTAGTGGCACAACCTGTATTCTTACCCACTGTGATGCTGCTATCTTTCTCATTCCTGATTTGGAAATGGGCTGAGTACAGTCTTACCAGTCTTGTGATGGAATTTGAAAAAGTATGTCAGGGCCTTAACAGTTGTCTGTTTCATCTAGTTATGCTAATTGCTCTAAAGGAATCTGCTCTGACTCTGACACCTATTTCACATTCTCAGAACGTCAGGACAACAATAATAGTCACATGCCAAGGCCCCCCTGATAGTTTCATAAGGTGCCCAGCATTATGGCATTTCCAGACTAGAGCTTCCACTTTAAGATATGATCATAAGTAACTTGTTTCTTCTGGTAGGGGTTTACTAAATGACTGCACATAGTGCCCTTCCATCTCCAGACCTGGCCAGAAAGGTACCCCAGGGCAGACTTGAAAATTCATTCATGGGTCCACTTTTTATGTGTATGTACCTATGTAGGTATAGAAAAATTGCAAAGCCCTAAAATGCTAAATCATGTAGTAGTTTAGATTGGGATGTGTGTATGTGTTTTGCTCTAATTAAAAAAAAAATAAATTGAAAAGAGGTCTTAATCTTTGATGCTCTGCAGTATTTGAGACTTAGGAAATGTTTGGCATGACTCCTCACACTTAAACTGCACAGTGTTGGCAAAAAAGACATCTGTGCCTCATGTTCATTGACATAGGCCATGGTCCTTTTCTTCTTTTTTTTTTTTCCATGGAAGTTGTTGTCCTGCTATTTGAAATCAGAAGTACATGAGATTACATCAAATACAGTTAGGAGAATACAACAATGAGAATTCTAGTCACACTAGAATGAGATAAAAATGTCCCGTCTGCCAGTTTCATGCAATTAATAGCTGAATATGCTTCTTTGCAATTCCCATGTGCTGTGATAACAAAATGGTGTAATATGATACTAGAAGAGAAGCAGTCTTGTGTGTTCTACTAACTGCTGTATGTGTGTAACTTGGTAGGGCCTGTTTGTTTTTCTGCTAATGATGTGTTGGGTTTTTACAGAAATGTTCTCACCCACATTACAAGCTCATGATGTCCTTGCCTGCAAATATCTGAGAACTGCTTTTTAAATAGATATGCATCAAGATACTACAGTGTTGTGCTTATGAAATGGAGATTAAAGAGACAGGGATATAGACAGGCTGGAGAAGCAAGAGATTTTGCAACCTAAAATAATTGTTGCTTAAAACCTCAAGTTAACCTACTTTAGAATTAGGACATATTCTACATATGGACTGTCTTCCTGATAGTATATAATTTTATGCATGTGTGTGTCTGTCAGAGAGGGAAAGAGAGAATATCCAACCAGTCCTTCCATGGATCCAAGGATCCTTGACTTGTTTGAGTCATGTCATGCTTGATTTAAAGAGGTTTCTTCTGACACAATGTGGAAAGCTGGGAAAGCTGTGTGTGAGAGAAATGCTTGTGTAATACAAGCACGAACAGCAGCTGTTTAAGAATTTCCTCTATGAAGTGGCTTTGAGAGGTCTGGGACAGGAGAAGAGTTCATTAGTTTTAGAGTCTATTTATTAGTTTATTAGAGTCTATTAGTTTTTACTTGTTTATTACCATATATAATCTATCAAGGGCTTCTCTGCAGCCCACAATGGGCAAGGCATGGGAAGTTGAAGACATTGTCATGCCTGTTCATGGCCCTAACATCAGATGAGGGTAGGCTTATCTGATATTCCTTCTCTTCTGTGGAAAGTATCGTTGGTACACTGTTGTGGCTTATTTTTAATCACAATAGGTTAATAGTGGAAAGTAGGATCAGTTTTCAAAACTGATATTCCTGAAGGGAATAGATTAATAGATAGACAAATATGTTAGATTAGTGTAGTCCAAAATGCCTCTACCACATAAAATCTCTTTAAAAAAACTTTGGAAATATATCCTTGAACATGTCATCTTGTGCAGTCTGAATTTTATTTGCATAATCAAATATTCAAGGTGGAAGTGGTAAAACATCAAACTCCAAATCAAATTAAGAAAAGAAACAAAAAAATCCCAAGTTACAGGATGCCAGCTGCCCTGAGTGCCAGAGGAGGTAGGAGAAGCTGAGTACTTCTGTGCAGAGAACAGGGCTGTTACTGTGTGATGGCTCTGTGGGGTTTCTTAATCCCAGCTTTTCATGTTTGCTTCTCTTTGTGGATTTCACAGTTTCATTGGCAAGCCACAGTGAACCTGGGTTCTCCTACTCTTTGGACTTGTTTTCTATTACCTGCTTCATCAGAAGGAAATGCTAGTCCTATCCACTTAAAATAGGGCAATAGCATTAAAATAAAATTGCCACAACACTTTAGGTTCTGTGGTCTTCCCATACAGAGATGTTCATTTTTTCAGAGGAATCTACAGAATGAGTAGGAGTAAACCCAAATTTAGCTTCTTCATTCATTTGCAAGTTCAGGGTAGTTCAGCAGAGAATGCTATGCTTAAAGTACTTCATCCTGGCAAGATTTCTAATTCACTTCAGGCCATGATGCTTTCTGGTGGTCACATCACACATGACAGGACTCTATTCAGATGATCCTCCACCCAAATAACCCCCTTTTCTTTCCTATTTGAACATGTAGAAAGACCATCTCTCTACAAATAAGGCAGGAGCTGCATCCTTCATGGGGTGTGTGGGTGTGCTACTTTGGTATAAATTCCAATGAATCCCGTTTATAGAAGACCAATACATGCTGTGTAGTAGGAGCAAACCACATGAAAATTTGTAGCAAAAAAAGCAGGAAGCTGCAAGCAATCATGAGAGCAGTTGTGTACCAGCAATTAGAAGTAAATATAAACATAAGCAAAAGAAATTATCACCAAGGATGAAAGATGCACAGATTAATTTTGCAGCTATAGCCATCTATAACCTGCTCTTTTTGTCTTTAAAATGCATAATGCAGCTTTTCTAGTAATCAAATCACACAGGTTTTGCTAAATTTAGTATTAAGATGCCAGGGTACTTGCAGTTTACAAAGATATGTCTGGAACATTACGAGAAGCATTTAAAAATCTCCCAATTAACTGTATTCTTTTCCTAGCTTTTGGTTTCTGGATTGTGCAACTTCTAAGTCATATCTTTTCCATCTGAAGATTCTTTTTATAGGTGACTCAACTAACAGAGGCATGATGTATTATTTAATTGAAAGAGTGAATAAGACTCTTCAGGAATGGCAGAAGACTCATGATGTTAAATGTTATCACAATATCAATGAGGGGAAAACATTTATCAGTTACTCCTACTACCCCCAGTTCTGGATGGATGCAAACCAGAGACCAACTTTTGAAAGAGCACTAGAACAGCTGCTGCAGAGGTACTGCACAAACTCTGTATCTATATCCCTTGTTTGTATTATCATTCTATTCACAAATGTGTTTAATACGTTTTACAATTAAAGTCAGTAAACAATAAAATATAACATGCACAGACCATATTGTGTGGTTAAAAAAATAGCTGAAAATTACATCAGGCATCTAATCAGGGTGCCAGATACAGTTCAGTGAAATGCAAAGCAATGTAGTTAAAATGTTTGCCATCTGTTTAAAGCAACATGTGTTGTTTTTCTTTTCTGGGTTTCAGATCACGTCCCCTGGAGAACACAGACCAGACTGTATTAATTGTAGGTGGTGTTCAGTGGCTTAATTCCAATCACCTGCAAATTATCCAAAAGGTGTTGAACAGGTAATATTATGTACTTGGTGTCATTCCAATTTTTGATATGATAAATTATGAGAAATGACCCAAAAAAAATTAATAGGAACTTTTCATTTGCTTTTTTCATAGGCATGTAGTTAAGTGACTTTGAAAAAAATAGAACATGCATTGTTTTTTGATGTGTCTGTTAACCAGAAAGTGTGTCCTTGCTTTTTTTATATTTTTTTAATTTGCAAAACAGGGAAAATCTATCAAATATCCTGGTAATTGTCAAATCCATAGGGATGGGCTTTCACCTTCCAGTGGATGGAATCCATTCTCTATCACAGGTAGGCTACAGTATGTCTGCTGAGCATATTCTAAGTGGATCAAAGGACAATTAATGTTTGTATTTGCTCATACTGCTTACTAATAGGGATTCAAACCAATTTCCTTATTTCATGGATTCTGCTGCAATCAGAGAGTTGTTAGAGATGCCATGCTTGGTCAGCTGTCCCAAGAACCAGAGGAAGCTCCACTATTAACCCTGCTGCCAAAAATGAGAGATTGTGCTGGGGATAAGCAGATTGCTCCTCATACTACATTGTGCATAGGCCCTCCCCGGGCTTCCTCCCTGTTACTGCTGGATCCAATTCACTTGTCTGGCTTGCACAATTCAATAAATCTATCTTAAACCACCTATGAAGCCAGAACATTACAGAGCAGCTGGATTGTACCAGTGAATCCAGCCTGTTATTTGCATGTTAATCAGATGTTACAGTTGTTTTAAATCATGTCCAAGACTCTCAGAGTAACAAGTGTTCTCATTTCAATGCACTGTGTAACTCACTCAATTCATTATTTTTATTTACAATATGGACAATGATTCTCTATTAAACACATATAAAATGCATGGATGAGAATCACTGCAAGGCAGAACGGGGTAAATGATGCCCACCAGTGCTGTGTGTCATGCTCCAGCCATTCCCAGGTGTTGAAAAGAGAAAATTACTACCTTTCACAGATTACATACAGCACTCCTTGTGTGCTGGGGACTAGTACCCACGTCTTCTTGCAACCATAACAAACTTCTGTATTCAGCATGTGACTTCCTGCTACTCTCACCCTTCTCTTTGCTACAGAGACTGCCCTGTCAAATTTTCCCATTATTTCTAAGTTAATACTGCCTATTTGCTTTATCTCTACGGAATGCCTTCTTATTGATTCAAACAATTTTCCGAATTTATCTGAAGGACCAAAATTGAATAAAGTAAGGAAATTGTTATCATCAACATGAAAAAACATTTTCATTGCCCTTGTCATAGTTTTCAGCAAAGTTCAATCCTAGGATGAAAAGCTTCAATCCAGGGTATGTGAGGCAAGGATAGAGTATTAAAGGCTTCCTAAGACTTTTTCTTATTTGATAAATTTAAAAAACTCCAGAAATCAGCTATAGTACATAACCAACATTCTTTTCCTTTCCAATATTGGAATCATATGCCAAATTACCCATGTGGTTTGTATGCTTTAGGTCTCAGGATTACCCCAGCTACTCTCAAAGGCCTTTTGTCTACTGTGTTGTATCCACTGCCTTGCCAACTTTATGGCTAACTTTTTTCTATTCTTGATCTTTCTGAAGCATATTCAGAAATAATAATCTGTTCTTCAATATAACCATATTTAAGACACCTATGACCCTATAGTTCCTTTTAAGCAACTGCCTCAATGAATTTGATTTGAAGCTGAAGTTTTCTCTAAAGGAGCAGTTTTACCATTTGTTACAAACTTTATAATTGGAATATTTTCTGAATTATACCTCATGTTAGTTAAAAACCATTTTCCAAGAATTGTATTTTAAACAGTCATGAAATTTTCCTATAAAGGAAGCTGCACATCTACTGAAAAGTAATTATAATTTCTGGAAAAAACCCTACATCAGTTTTGGAGTAGTAGCTTTTATCATGAATGAATTTATAGTAGTGTCTGTAGTATAACATAAGTGCTTATTCAAAATACAGTTTTGCTATTTTTTTCCATGACACCATAACCTTTTAACAGTCCTTCTGACAAGACATTGCAACATTTTATCTGGAATGTAGGCAGAAGTGCAAAACTTGTGGAATGAAAACTTGATTATTCTGGATACAGCAAAAAATTTGGGCTATGAAGTGGTTGACACCTTTGCCATCACCATGGGACGTTACAAAGAATTCCTGCGAGGGAAGTGCGGCTGCCATTTCCATGAGGTAATAGTTTACACTTATATCATTCCCAGGTATTTAAGATATTTTAACTGTCAGATCTTAGAAACAAGAAGGTGTGTGGTGAGGTCAGCATCTGTCATTCAAAGTTAGGCCTGAATACAAATCATGGCAAAAGCAGTTTGTATAGTGGCATTTATCCATCATTGCTCACAGTGCCAGGCAACCCAAGGACATGCTGAACTGCTGGCACAGTGAAATAAAAAATAAACGTGCCTTTCTGCAAAGGTAACTCATATAAAAGGATGTTGCACAGTTTCCAGGTTCTTGTATTATTTGTTATGTTATCTCTGCTACATCTGCATAGTTTCAGTTTCTCTTTTTACTCAGTCTCACAGGTTTTTGACTGATGCATTCCTAACTGAACAGATCAGCACACTCACATCAAACCATAAGTACAGTTGAAATGGAGCTTAAAATTGAAGAACCAATCTTACTACTATATATCTGTTTTCCTATGCCTGAGAAAAAATAATCTGGGATAGTTACCATGATCCACTGTACAAACATAAGGGTAGATGGCTTGTTCTCACTCACACCAGTAGTCCTGCTTTCTTGACTAAAATCTACAGAATTTTTTGGGAAGTGTTATCAGACTCAAGTGAGCCCATGTGCCATGCATCAGCCTCACAGCTGGTTTCCACCCCAGGCTCCATTCCACAGCATCTCACATGTTTTCAGGCCAGTGCCATGGCCTCTATCCTGCTTTGGGGCCAACATCAGCAGGTGTGGTTAGTAACCAGTCCTCTAATATACTCTGCTCAATACTTGAGAGGCACAAACATAGCTCAGTCCAAATGAAACTGGAAAAGAGGGAGTAAGTCACAGAGTACATACTTATGTGATTGATAAATAGTCCTATGTAGCAAATGCTTCCCTCCATTTTACCCAGACAGTTGTATTGACCTTTTTTTATCTTGAACCCAGATGCTGGTGTTTTTGTGGAGGATTGCTGATTGCTGATGTTTGCCATTTCCACAGATCTTGTGAGTGAAACAGAGAGCTTCAAAATTAAATATTTCAAATGCCTTGTATGGAACTGGGTGGAAAAACAGCCGGGCGTGACCACTCATCAGCATTTTTTCATGTACTCCTCCATCATTTTGTATGAGCTCATGTGCAGATTTAGTCTTGCTTCTCTGCTGAAGGAATCTCAACACAGTATGAGTTTCTGGGGAGGATCACGGAGAATTTGGCTCACAGAGGTGTTATTAATGAGGCTTGAGAGGTCACTGTGCCTGAAAGATTCATAGATATGCCCAGTAGAATCCATCATGCACCAAAAGCCAGATTTGATCCTGGAGGAAAGCAAAAAGAAAGTCCTTGAGTTCTTTCGATACTTCATTATTTTTAATAGTTTTGTCATCAGCTTATTTTTGCATCCTGGCTAGTGGAGTTTCATTAGGTGCTGAAGCAATTTGCACCAGGAAAATGGTATTTTGCCCCCAAGGACAAAGCCAAGAACACAGTGTAAAACCCCAGCACTTTTCATGTTTCCTGAAACCACATGAAACAGATTAAATCTTGCTCTTTGTACTTTCACTTTATTTCTCTTAAAAACTGACATTCCTAAAGTCTCAGAAGATGGCGCCCCTCTGTAAATGCCATCCGAGCTAAAGCATGGCTATGCAGGAATGGAGGACTGGCCAATCTGTGCAGTCAAAAAACAAGAACTGAAACGCCTTCAGCAGTTCTCATTTAGTTCCCACTAGCTGGCTGAAGAGAAAGCTATTTCCTTTGAATGGCCTGAAGAAATATTTGAGTTCCCACCAACCCATTTCAGAGGGTCTCAGGTGACCCTGATATCATAGAAATTTCCATCTCTGTAGACTCTACAATCTTTGCTCAGATTTCTAAGGGATCTGGACTTTCAAAGGGATTATACTCAGCTGGGATAAAATATCTTGCACAGCCCTAGCACTTACTGCCCAACATAATTCTAGTTCTATGCACACATGAAAACTTGATTTTTTTATCTACCTCATTGTTTGAAAATTCTTATGGACATTAGTCAGGACTATACAATTATTACAGAAGCTATTTTTAAATTCAGATTTATTTCCTATTTTAATGGAAGTGAAATCATAATCACTACACAGAAATTAGCAACCTTGGGCTTTTTGTATCTTAATCAGAGTCTGGCTGCTGGTGGCTGGGTGAACATTAGATTGCATTCCTGGGAGATTATGCCTAACAGGAATGCAGTTTGGGTGATTGGTTCAAGGTGGCATCATTTTGAAATAATTGTAAGATCTAAGGCACTAATTTAGAAAAATGAACCTACAGTAATTGCATGAAAACAAATAATAGCCCTTGGACTAGCTGTATGAAATTGATCAGACAATATATTCATTTTCTACATGGATAATTCCTGTTTTCAGTTCTGCCAGCTCCCTCATAGTCTCTCTGCTCAGTCTTTCAAGCCCTTGCACATGTTATTTCTTCACTTACACCTAATTTTGTATGATTTCATTTATTGTGAGCTTCACCACATATGAGTGTTGATTCCGATTGTTCAGTGACAGTAAATATACATTATATTTTTAAAAGCCAGCATGCATAAATATGTGCATTAATAAATGAATTTGCATTTTCAAGTGTCTGCTGTGATTGATATAGCAGGAAAACTCGTGGACATAAGATCTATCAAGTCGGCATATATATACAATTTTTAAAATAATTTAACCACCTTTTCTGTGTTTTCTGGGTTTTCCACTGCCTGGACTGAGGTCCTCTGTCCTGCATATGTGCCAGGTTCTAAAGTCTTGTCTCTCTGGAAGCTCCTTCATTTTTCATCAGTGACTGGGTGTTCACTGAGACAAGACCTTCAGCACTTCACAGGAGATCACCCCCCCCCCCCACCCCAGTTGTTAAGTTCCTGACAACCATACCTTTCATTTTGTCACTTGTTAGTCCCATGAGCATGTTTTTATTCCATACAAGTTGAACACAGTCATCCCAGAGCTTTATGCATGTTTCAGGGGCCAAGGTGAAGCATTCTTCAACACTAAGTTACTGAATGATGTTGTGGTTCTGTCCCTGTGGTGTTCTGGGGAGAGGAATGTTAAATTGCATCATAACTCCTTTCTTGAAGAAACACAACACATAAGGGTTTTCATCTCAATGTGAGGTTGGGCTAGGCATTCTCACAGGGCTTATAGCTGAGATACGTTATATGTGCCTCAAGTGCCTCGTATCAGAGCATAATTTAAAACTTTGCATAATTTCTGCAATTTGGAGCAGTCATGAGTTTGTTTTTCCACATGCTAAAAATATACAGACAAGCTGTTGAGTATGAATTTAATTGTTTTAGGTATATTGTCTCTACTGAAGAGAACAGAGTCTAATACACAAAGGTATTACAAAGTCAAATGACTGAATATAATGAGCCTATGCATGTAGATTTCAAAAACTAAGATCTTGCTCTTTATTTAGTTTGCAGCATAACAAGTTGGCCCTTAAAATAATGTTTATGAGCAACTTGTTCCTCAAGGTAAGAGTATCAGGACCTGCTTCATGGACAACTGCCTCAGCATTTCTGCACACACAGCTGTGTGTCTGTCTTTCTAGGTGCAGGCAGAAAGCACTCATATATGTCATTTCTTTTGCAGGTGGTGAAATCCAATCCCTCTGAAGAAAGGCCACACATAACAATGACGTTATCGAGGCACTATACGCTGGGGAAATATTTTGGCAATCAAAGCAAACCGTCACAACTGCAGGACTATGCAACAAATTCTCAGTCCCCGTATCATGTCCGAGGTCCAATAAATCAAGTGTATTCTGAAATCCTTCTCAGCAGGCTCTGTGCAAGTAAGAGGCAGTTTAGCAGCACATAGCTTCTCTTGGATATAGCACCGAGACTAGAGAAGTGCCACTTCCCGAGTGGCAGTTGAAGGACCACGGTGGATTTACAATATGCTTCCTTGATTGACTGCAGGCACACAAAGAGAGTTTGGGACATGTGATACTGGAAAAACCTTACGAAATTAAGATATGCCCTGGTGACTCTGTTATGTGAAAATGGAAGATAGAGGGTTGCAAAGGAGAAAAGAGGAGAAGTTACTTGTACTGTTTCCAAAGACTAGAATGGCTGTAGTTCAAGCAAGCATGTATTATTGATAGCAGAAAGAGACCTGTATATTCACTTGAACATTTGGAAAGGGCTGGTTTAAGTCTTCAGCACTATTTAGTTTTCTATTTATAGAGACACTGTAATATTTGAATGTATTTAGAAACTGACTACATTCCGTTTGAAAGAGTTTTATTTAATGTGGACAGGTTTCCCTTCCATATCAAACATTTTCTGTTTAGACACTTACAGAATTTGGAAATGTCTATTAGCATTTTACTGGTGATGCTGAGTTTTGAACTCTAGTGTTTTTAGTGAACACACATCTCTTCTTTGTATCTTAGATGAAACAGATATCTACTTTTTTGCATGTTCTGAAGCTAACAGGGAGATAGGTTACCTACACTTGAGATTGATTGTAACTCTCTCAATGTAACATGTAAATATAGAGAATTTGTTAACATAAATTTATTTATGATCCCAGTTTAGGAGGGTGTCCATATGCAGGAAGAATGCTTAGAAAAGTGCTTCAGTATCTACCTTGGCCTGTAAGCCGATCAAATGTTCTTCCTGCACAGAAGTGCCATTTCTTTAATGATTTTTTATAAAATACTTCCCAATGTGTGAAGCCAGTACCACAGACATAACAAAAATCCCCCTTGCAAGCCCACATAAGAATTTCAGTATCTGGTAATTTATCTATCATAAAAAGTGTGGGATGTGATGACAGCAGAATATACTGCCAGCATCTCTTGCTTGGCACAGACAAGACCTTCTCCGAATGCCAGTTTCAGTTCAGACCTTCTCTGAACTGTAGTTTTATGCTGTAGCCCAGCTACATCCCCAGTGTTTGCAGACCTTGTGTGGGTGACACCTCAGGGAGAAGCTGTGTATTAGCCCCACAGCAGTGGCAGCCCACCCATTCACAGCTGTAGTGCCCAATGAGAAACTGTGAATGGATCAGGATTAACAGCTGGATGGCAGGTTAGTGGCAACCCATAGGACTGCTGTCCCTATAAATTATCCAGCTGTGGATTTTTATTCCTCCAGTCACACAGCAGGCAATCAAGGCACCACTCTACCACCATGCAACAGAGAAGGGTGTTTTAACCAGGCAGGTGCAACTCTAACAAAGGATCTGCTGAGTTCTGTGTTGTGCTTCCCTATCACATTTTTACATATCATCCTCCACTAGCTTCAGCTTTGGGAAAGGAAGCCACAAACAATGTCAGGGAATAAACCAATTATAGCAAGGAACGAATCATCTTACTTCCCTTAGTAGCACACAGAAGGGCTGCCCTATATAGAAGTAAGGCTAGCAATTAATGACACAGCATTTAGTATTTGCCTAAGAATCTGTATCTACCAACAGTCTGGATGCCCAGCTATAGTTCTGTGAATTTTTGCTTCTTCAGGTAAGATATTTAAATATAATGTAAATGTAATAGGAAAATGTCATGCAATATGGAGTTTGGCATCCTAGCTGACAGAGAGTATCCTCCAAAACAGAGGCTAGCATACCTAATTTAAGACACCTTTCTATATATTGAACAAGCTCCTAATTTAGATAACAACAAAATTATTGAGATGGTATGATTATATGTGTTTCTGTATAATATGCTTCTGATTGCTTACAGCAAATATCCCCAAATTTCAATGTAAGGTTTTCCCTGGCATGGAGACCTACATGAAAGATGGGTCAGGAGCTGTGCGTAAGTACTGAATATATCAGCATTTGGTTTTGAGCAATATGATTACCTAAAGAATATAATTTAATGCAAATGATGTAATATATTCTCTTGGGTCTGAAAATCCAGGGCTGCATGACCTTAAAACTGAAGGACAGAATATCGTCATTAATATTAGTAGATGCAAAATACAGCCAGATGTCTTTGGTATTAAGATGATCAATGATAAGTGCATTACAGTTCTGCTTCTGATAAGAAGTTTTTTTGTAGCTCATTTAAATCCACATGCTGTTACTGTTATTGTTCTGTACACAAGTGTTTTTAAGGCATTACTGGGTTTTATGTTTTGTTTGGTTTTTTGTTTGTTTTTTTTTTAGCCAAAACTGTTGCTGAAGCTTTAGCTAAGTGATGAAAAGGAAAGAGCTGACTTTGTTATACTGTAGTGGATATCAGTGAATGTGCAATTCATCAGTTCTGGTTTCAACACAAAATGGTTTACATGTGCTGTACACCCAGATGTCTTAATGCTTTCCTAATCTTAATATTTTTCAAGTGTATTAAGTGTATATTTTCCTGTGTGTTTTCTGTTTTTTACATGTCTGTGTACATTTATTTGTCTGTACAAAGTCATTGGTACAATTTGCAAATTGATCTTTATTTAAACAAGTTCTTTGAATAAGCTTTTTCCAACACTATGTATGATCCACATAGTCTTAGGAATAAACAAAGGATACTAAGCTACATTTTTGTTACTCAACTTTAAAATATATCTAGTATCTCTATGTATGTGAAAGATGAGAGTTGATATTGACATGCAAGGACTGCTGGCTCATATGCATTAAAATTTATGGATTAAGACAATAAAAGGATTACTGTGTTTGAATTCCAGTGAGATCACGTGTTGCTATCTGCAGTTTACTCTAGAATTACTATCTCTGCTGTGACATTTTACCTGAATAAAAATTAAAATGTTCCTATAGTCCATATATCTACCTACCTTAGTCCCATTACTTACCATTAAAATAGCAAAAGACTTAGCTGTCAGGTTAAGTTCCACCTCCTAATACAGACATGAGTGGCCCTGGAATTAGTGGCAGGATTGAAATATTTAAGATGGGGAACAAATACTCTGAGAAGTGGGGTTTTCTGCTCAATGTCTACTTGGCAGCATGTGGAGCTTAGAACAGAACTAGGGCATGCTTTAAGCTATAGGTAGAGAAAGAATGGAGCTGTGTTGCAAAATAAATACTCTGATATACAGAGCAGCAATCTCAGTTATTATTGCATGCCTTTAGTGAGTTGGAGCTCCTCACCTCTCATATAATCCCATAGATGTTGAACAGTGAATTGGGTTAGAGCCTTGCAGGGCATACCTGGCCACCTTGATTTAGTCTGTCTTAATAAATACCTTTGGAATAACTGACTTACTTTGGAAAAAAAATATTTCCCTTATTGTAGGGAAGTGCCTTGACAAGTCATCTCTGTCATCAGAGTTGCTAGATTTCAGGGAGCTGAACGACTGGACTCCAAATACAATATTTAGTCTTGGTATTCATTTGAAAATTATAATCTTTAGAATAATCTCTTTCACACTGTTAAATACAAGGCCTTTATTTTTCTCTTCTGTGACACATTAAAGGGACATCAAAGTAAGTTTATTTGCTTAGTGGGTGGGGTAGTGAGGCATCAAATTACCTCAAGGTTGAAATAACCACTAATAGTTATGATTCTGTTGCTATGTTGAGCCAAAGAGAATGCTTTGAAGATGCAGATATGTGTGATATTAAGTTGACTGCAGTCCAGGGATCTTTCAGATTACTCTTTTAGAGTAAAGCAATTTTTAGAGGTGCAGTGAACTATTTGGCATAGACTCAAACTGCTAAACAAGTCTGTAGGGTCACATGAAAAATATGGTCTTACCTTTTTGTTTGCCTGCTAGCTTTGCATCTGGCTTGTTTTACCTCCCTGGATATGTACAACCTGCTTTACCCCACATCAGCCTTTCTTTCAGATGACCTTAAGAATTTATGTTTTGTCAGACTTCTGGAAATCTGAGATATAACTGATGCAAATTAAGTCTGAATCTTCAAAATACTTTTTTTTTTTTTTTTTTCAAGCCCAAAAGCACCAGAATATGTTGGGAAAGGGTTCGGTAATCAAGCGACAACTCAATATGAGTTAGCAACTTGTTCCGTTTATTAGGAAAATATTGTACTTCTTTATAGTGTTAATTATCTGACACTTACTTCTAACCAATCTCCCACAAGAATAAAGCAGGGGTAGACAAGCCTCTTATCCAGGGCAGTGATTTTCTCCTATGAATTTAAAACTGCTGTGTTGTATTAAGTAGTTAGTTTGCACCAGCACTTAGCTCTTCATGGAGCTTGCCTTTGCCAAGCAATAATCCACCTTTTAAACTCCACTGCAATCTTTACTTGTGTAAATTTTCCAAACACCAGAACAGTCTGTGTAAAATGCAGGCATAGCTCTTTATTGGTGCTGGTACGTATTTGCTGGTACCTTTGGAATATCCACTGAACAGAAAAGCTCTGACTACACAGTAAAAAGACACTGTGCATTTTAGGCTTACTTGCCTGTGATTAGTTTGTACTAAAAATAGTGCTACATGTCAGTCTAGGCCAGTACCTGGAGCTAAGTGTCCTAGAAAACTACTCAAGTAATTAACTATGATGGTCAAGATGAGCCTGTGGGGTCACAACAGTGTTGTCTGCAGCACAAGTTTCTGTTGTGATGGATTTCTCCCATTTCTGCATTTTTTCTTCTGATTGTTTGGCCAGCTCTTGGCACCTGTGGGTGCCAATCCTGCAATCCCTCAAGCATGTTCAACAGCCTTGGCAAGGGACACCACATTAAGCAGCTGTGAACTCAAGATCAAGTATATGTTTAAATAAAATCTGAGGTCTTTATGAAACATAGCATCTAATAAGCATCACCTTCATTTCCTCTAGTACTGAACTTTCCTAATGAGAAGCAGAATTCGCTCCCTTTCAGCTGAAACTCAAATACCAAGGTATTTCCTCAGCTTTTGACAAGCTTTTTTTCCCACTACTCGCTTGCCTGAAATGAAGGGAGGGAACTGCTCTGCACGCTCCTGCCTAACCGAGTGAGGTGTGTTTACACAGTAACTGCAGTGGGCATTTCCCTCCCATACTTCATTGTGGGGACAACATTCCCACAGCAGATGGTGTTTTCAATACAGTGAATTTTTAAATGTCTTTTGAGCAGTCACAGTCTATGTGGTTAAAACAGACAGCTCAGTGTCTGCCAGCACTGCTTGTCCCAGTGCTGCCCTAAGGATGCTGGGTGAAGACAAAACTGCAGAATTAAAATCCTTCAGTAAGGAATAAAAATTACTCAGGCACCTCTTGACAAAGGACAGTTAAGAAGAGCTCACTGCAGATCAAATGTGTGAAATTAATGTTATCAGGAGCCCTTTAAAGTTAGTAAATTATATGGATTACTGTGAAGTATGGAAGATCTGATCTGTGCTGGGCAGTTCCAGAAACATCTTTTATATTTTCTTTTGTTCTTGTCATTATCAACTTCCATATTTCTGTTATGATTCTGTGGTACTAAGAAGCTGGAAGTAATATTTCTACTCTGCCTGATAATGATTGTACAGCCTCCCCAGATGGTAGTCAAATCATCTAACAGATGAGAGAACTTTTATTAGTTCTGAACTGTATTTCTCCTTTACTTCCATATGCCAGCTCCAAAGTTTCTTTATATTTATAGAAAGCTTTATTTATGATAGCTCTAATGCCTCCAATGTATTCAAAGAAACCTGTCAATCCCTATTTATTCTAACGGGATGGAAAACACTTCAAGCCTTGAAACCCTGACCTTGCAAGCCATGAGATAATGCAGCACCCAGAGTGATCTAGCCCACAAATGGCTTCCTGTGAAACAGAGAATCACAGTTGTGTTCTACTTTAGTTTTCACTGGGGTGATTACAATTTAAACATGATTTATGTGGACTGATAGATGTGTTTTTTTTCATCTCAGTGCCTTTGTTGAGCTCTCTTTACAGCAAATGGTATCTATTAGCTACTGTAAAATCCTGTTTCAACATCCTTTGACACTGTGTCCTGCCCATTTCTTATAAAACACATACATACAAGGGAATTTACTACTCATGGTAAAAGGTTAAATCATAACAGGTATTACTGCTCCACCCATTACCATTCCCTAAATTCTACATTGCATCATTTCTGTGCAATAACAAGGAGTCAGGGTCTAGTAACTTCTTAATGCAGGGCTCCCGAGTCTCTAGAATAGTTCAGTACTGTAGCCCTGATGGAGCTATCAAAATAACACACCTTCAGCTGTGAAATGCATACAGCAGAGCCTGCAGGCATGCTCAAAACTTGCCTGTTGGATCAAGGCCAGCCTGGAAGTCAAGGATGACAGCTTCTAGAGACTGTTGTCAGGAACCAAAACCTGGTTTCCTGCTTAACTTTACATATTTAACAGAGGCATTGTAATTATGATTGTGGTCACACTAGGCTTCTTTGTAATCATCACAGAAAGACCAAAATCTGAATTATTCTCTAGAAGTGTCTATTATTTTAACAATATTGTTTACTGTAAAGGGAACCTAAAAAACTCCAATTTTTCTGATTGGTGCCTAAAATTTTGCGAGAAGAACGTCAGTTCAACAGAGATGTGCCTGTAGGATTCATTATGAAGGTAAGAGATGTTTTTACATCCCCCTTCTTCTCCTTCACTGCAGGAACTTGATCACAAGCCCACCACCATCACCAGGAGATGCTTTCCAGCATGGATAACATGGAACATTCTCAATATCTGCTCCTGGAGCTGGTTGTATGTTTAATAGTGCACTGAATCAGAGGGATGCCAGTCCTGCAGGTGAGCAGAACATTTCAAGGTAGTATGGGGTATACAGGTTTAAGACCCTTCATTAGGGTAAATGAAGAGCAAATCTCTACCTACTACCTTACAAGAGGGCTTGGTGAATGCTTGTTTCTGTGAGAAAAACCAGACTGACAAGCACCTAACTCCAGGAAAAAATAGAGATTCTTTTTCAAATTTAGAGGTCATATCAGAGATAGGTACCTGGTTGGTACCTGAGGGCCCAACTTCCAGCAATTATTTCTGTACCAGAAGTGCATTGTGAGCCCAAGTAACTTAGGGACTACTGACCACTGTGCAGGAAAAATGTCTAATAGGCATTTAAAAATGAGCCTAACCTTGGCCACATTCCCCATTTTGGTCCTATAAAGAATTTAGTGCCCTTAGCATGTCTCCACACCTCATACACAAATACACCCCCAACATCACAGCTCCGTGTGTAGCTGTTCATGTAATTGCTCTCTACCTCACTTAGTTCAAAATGATACAGTATAGAAGAGACCTCTTTGAATTGTAGTGTGTAAACTAACTTGTGCAATTTCAGATGGTTTGAGTGGGGCAGCTGGGAGACAGCAGTTATGACAGGGTGAAGGTAGCATCCCTGAAGATGTAGAGGGGTAAGGCAACTGAAGAGCTGGAGCCAGGAGGGAGCTGACGATCTCCCCACAAGTAAGGTGCAGTAAAACCATATCCATCCCCACTGAAGTGCTGTTGGCGGACTTGTCCTCACCTCCTAGTGTTTAAATGCCTGGCTGCAAATATTCTCAATGTGAATAAATATCTGCTACAAATACAAGTTTGTAAATGAGAATAAAAGGTTCAGAAGCAGGAACTTCTAAGTGTTTGGTAACTATATCTAACTGTGTCTAGGGAGCCTGAGGAACTACTGTGAATCTTTAAAACAAGTTAACACCTGCTCCTCACACTTCTGTTAATTAAAATTCAGTAGAGATGCAAGTCATTGAAATGAGTGATCTGTCACTCCACAGGAGCCAGTCTGGAGCAGAGCATCTGTCTAGACAATGCCACAATTACCACATTTTGTATCTGGTATGCCATCTTCCACACTCCTCCAGCCTGGGCACTTGGGTTACTTCCTAAGGCATGAAGGACAGAATATCAGCCCTCAAGTTCACAGTCATTTCTAGTTTTGACTAGACCAACTCCAGACAATCTGTTTTCACTGTGGGGATGTCAATAAAGTGCAGAGCTTCCTATAAGCTCTCAACCTCCAAGTAACAGCACCACCATCTCAACACTACAGAATATGGTCCTGCAGCTACTGGAAAAGAGTCAGTGCACTAGCACAGTCCAGTCTTTGGCAAGCAAAGTGACTGCCATATGCCAGAAAAGGGCAGCACTTGTACATCTGGAAAGACTTCTCTTGTTCAAAAGATATGCCACTTGACATGGATTTTCTTCAGTTTATTCCACTTGGGAACTTAAGATCTAGCCTTGCTCTGTACACCATAATGAGGTCTCTGCCTCCTTTGGGGCTGGAGAAAGCTGGGATGGACCTGTACCTTTCCATCATCCTGACCACACATTTTCTGGGATTTTTTTAAGTGAAAACACCACACTGAATTCTTGTTGCCTGGTTCAAGGCTGTTGTTGCCTCTGCTGAGCAAAAGCTTTCTACACAGAGCATAGAAGATCTAAGGAGAAAAGTCCTATAGAACATTTTAAGGGTTTGACAGTAATTCAGTCATGACAAGTTGCTGAAGTGAAAAGTATGGCTAATGTCCAAGTGGCAGTGCATTGCAATATAAAATGAAAGAAAAATCAAGGCTGGATTTACAAGGGCTCTTGCAAAAATGCTATGACACAACACTGGTAGATTTTAAATAAGGATTTGAGTCTTCAGATCTTTCACCAAGTTATGTTGAAGGATCTAGATGACTTGCTTGTTTGTTTCAGATAGAATTTTTGCAGGATTTTTCTCATCATGCAACAATATTGGTGGCAGTGCAAGCTGAAAAAAAGGATCTGAGGTCCAACCCTGGCTTGTTCATGCATGTTATCTTATTACTTTTGAAGAAAATATAGATGTGCAGTAGAAATTCTCTGTATCTTTCCAGGTTATTTGTGACAGATTTAGAGACAACTGTTATGAAAGCATCTAAGAAAATGCCCCGTTATGGTCACATATTCAGCTGCAGTCAATGCATCTGCTTCCTGGATCCGTAAAGATTTCATGGCCATCTAGCCAAGAATGGAGATAATACTGTGTCGTACACATAGGTACAATGTGTGGACCTGATCATATCTAGACTCCTTTTTCCAACTGGTTACATTTTTGTTTTAAAAGATCCCCAACAAGGTCCTCCAGATGGTCAAAAAATGACAAGCCTCTGAAGCCCAAAGTTCTTCAAATTTTCTCATGCTTTACTTAGTTGCACACCTTTATGGACATGATTGCATGCAAGAAATTCATGGATTCTCCTGGCACATCTTGATGAATCCTGCAAACAAGTCATTGTCAACCTTTTACAAAAGCATTCCCAGTCTTTTCCTTTTTCTGCCTTTCTTTGAATATTTCTTACTAAAACCTTTCAGCCTTTTCTTTTCCCCTTCCATCATTTTTCCTTACTTCTTCATCTCCTCTTCCACCAGCCCTGTCTATGAGCAAGTGACCAACCTCATTTTCCAGTCTCCACACATCACCTTAGCCTGCTGTCTAGTGTCCAGTTCTCAGTTGGTGAAGCTGGTGGTCTCCATCATCTTTAGTTTTGGACAAGTGGTGAAGGCTTTGTGAGCAAGGTAACGTGCCTGTGTTTACACAGGCCTGCTGCATAACTGAACCCTGGTAGAAGCAAAAGTTGTAAAAAGTCAAAAATTAAAATAAGGTGGGAATGCATTTCAGTTTTTCATTTTTTTCTTACAAGATCCATCTCTTCCTTAATCTCCTTCATTTTATCCTCCAGCTAATTAATTTCATCAAATTCCTATTTTTATAGAAATGCATCCTACCTGTCCATATCCTACCTATCCTTCCAACTCCTGTGTCTGTATAGGCAAAATTAAATGGTGTATTTACACAGTCATGTCCTCCTTTTTAGCTGATTCTAATACAGGGACAGACTAAAGGAAAGAAAGTTTTTTTGTTGTTGTTGAGATGGAGACCCCTGATTTAAACAGGCGGAGCTGTATTGCTGTCACATGGCAGATTTGGGATTTGGTGAGTAAATTGCACCAACTCTCACACTGACACTTGCATAAGTGGTCTCAGGAGTCGTATTGCAAAGCAGTGCCCCGTCTAACACATCACCTCAGCATACAGCTTTAAGGGTCTTAAAGCTTCTATTAAAAAGATGTTTCCATAGTTCCTGGCCACTTTCTGAAAGTGACAGATTCAGCAGATATGGAGTAGTTTTAACATCTGATTATATATATATTTAAGCCGATTTGCTTAGTTTTGTAAGGCAGGTAAATTTAAAAGTCAATATATAGACCTTCTATAGCCACAAATAATATAATGAATCTTTGTCCTCCAATACTGCTGCAGGGATCTGATCCAGTAGACACTTACTGTTAAGTTTATATGATGCAAATATAGTCTGATATAGCTTTATTTACCTGGCACTTATTTTTCTGATTTATCTATACTGCACAAATAGCACCATTTATTCCTAGAAAGTAGCAACAGATACGAAGTAGAGACCGTATGGAATATTTGCAAGCTCTGAAGATTTTATCATCAGATCTGAGAATATGTTTCTTTCCATTTTGAATACATATGATTCACTTAACATTTTGTATTTAGGCCTCCCTTTCAGCTATGGTGCATTAATTTTTGCCTTCACCAGTTTCTATAAAAGTAATTTTTATTGGTAAAGACACATGATCAGTATTTATTCTCTGTCTTTAAATTCAGCTTATATTTTTGTTTTGTCTTTGTCAGCATATTCTTAACTCTCAATATTTACACTTACCATAAGGAGACATTAGTGTCGATATTGCTAACAATGTCATCTTCAATCTCAAATGTAAAAATAAAAATATCAGTTCTTCATAACTGTGGCAATATAAATTTTGTGACAGCTGCAATTAAAAAAATATATTGACTTTCCTTTCATGTATTTTTGTGCCTGAATCACGCACTCAAGCTCCCTCTACAGTCATAAAAGCTTTTAATCACATGTGCCCATTTAGTTGTACTTCAAAGCACAAGTATCACCAAGTCAGTCTAAAAATCTTTCCTGTTCAATCCCCTATACTATTGGCCAGCATGCTATGATATCCTATATATAGCCTCAGGATGAGATAAACAGGAAGTGCACAGAGATACTAGATTTGCATGCTAACCAAGTCAGCTGTGTGATAATAAAAATAGAAAGCCCCACGGGCTTTCTACTCCTTTGTTCCAACAGATAAGGAAGTGTAACAAGCCTTGGAAAACACAAGATGATGTAAAGATCTAAAGATAGTAATTTCTGGAAAACAGGCTTATTCTCCCTTTTTTTTGGTGTGGACCAGGCCTGTTGTATATCATCATGATGTTTGTCCATGACTCTCTTGGATCCTTGCAGATAACACTTCCCAGAGAGCAGCTGAAGCGGGTGTATGTTCCATTGAAACACAGATAATGGGATGTCTGGCACTGGAAAACAATTTTGAGGAATAACACATAGCTTACGCTCCAAGTTCATTATCCAAAAGTATTTCCTAATCACTTCCACAGAAGTAGTCATAGATATTAAAAAAAAAATCAGTGACAGCAATGAAGCACCTGTCAGACTTTCACATGCAAAAGTGCCAAGCACAGCTGGGACAGTGGTGAGCCCAGGCAAATCCTAATGCAATTGCTGAAGATAATAAGAAAATAAAATAGATTATATTTACAGAAATGAAAAATCAAAGGACTTGATGGTACTGCCTGTTGTCCTTCACTACCTAAAAGGCAGGAAAATTTTGAAAAACAACGTAGTTGAATTTTTTGAGCAATAACAGAGGTTGAAAGCATTTGCTGTGGGTGTATCAAACCTATAAAACTATGCTTATTTCTATAAAGAAGATGTCATTAATTTGGTTTTGAGGCTGTAAATATTTTTATCATTCAGGAGAGAAACCTAATACTGTGTGCAGTATTAAAAAATATATTTGTGGCACTTAATTTTACAGCTGTGTTTCTGAGCTCCTTTACACTTTGTCTGGGGAATCTTTCACATACCCTAACAATGGCAACAAGCAAGAGATTTCAGGTGTCTGGGCAGCAGCCCTGTCTCTGCAGGATGGTGAGGAAAGGCAGAGGGAGTGACAAATTGTCCAGCTCCACTCTGGGAGTCAGGATTAACCACTGCACTTTTAAGGCACTGAGACACTTCCATCAGAGGTGTTTGCAGAGTCCTGGCATCACCTGCATGCTCCAGGGCAACACTGGGCCATGTACCTCCTGCTTGTCTCTTTGAGCAAAGACTACTTGACTGTATTATCTCCTGAAAGGGGTTGGGTGTGGGAGTCAGCCTGACCAGTATTCCAGATAAGGCAACCATCACCAAAGAAGAACTATACCCCCACCCTAAACCTTGGCAGGCATTACGTTGTGGTGACCCCAGAAAAAAGTTCCAAAGAGTTATGGAATTGCCTATGCTAATACCTCACACGTATTCCTAACCCTCATTTCCCAATTAATTATCACCACTCCCAGTTCCTAGAATGTTCTCCCCTTCTTGTATCCCCATTGGCCCTCAGCTGATGCAGTGTTCCACCCAGCCTACCCCATTGGACCCTACCTTCCCTTACTCCGCCTCTGCATCACTTTCCCCTGTATCCATTGGACCCTAACCTCAACTTCACCGCCTCTCTTGCCCCATATTTATACCCTAAGCCTCCTTTTATCTTTGTCTTTGACCACTGGCTCCTAAAGAGACCTTGTCCCCTTGGTTATTGTATTCAGATTTTTGGGCCTCATCCCACATTTACTTTCATTATTATTAAAGTGTTTTATGCTACTAAGTCCTGGTCATCGTACTGCTCTTTTGTTTTTCCCACTTTTGCCCTGATATCTGAGAACCCTAAGAAGTATTGTTGGGGACTGCCCTCGACCCTGATAGCTGGAGAATGCCTGGCCCCCTTCTCCAGGATGAATCCCAAGGCATGATTGCTACTGCCCATGCCATGCTAAGAAATACTGATCTCTCCTCACAGGAGTCGGGGAAATTGTAGGTGCTCGAGCTCCACATTGACCCCATTTTCACTGGTGGTCACTGGAGGTTTTTTTGCAGCTGTTGAGCTGCTCAAGCATCTCAGAACACAGGAGTAAAAGGAAGCTTTCAAATAAATAATTGTAAGCACAATAGGAAACTATCAATGGGAAAGGCATAAAAATGCAAAAAGTAAACCAAATAACCCAACTATTCCCTTTTATCCCCATGGCCTTAACTTTTGCATGATTTAGATCAACACGATTACAAGGTTGCTGAGATGTTAAACCCCAGCTATTCTGATAACTTGCCAGTTTAGCAGAGTTCAATTAGTTGGGGAGTCTAAGCCCTGTAGACTTTGGCATCTTGCCCACAGCTACACACATTTCAAACCACAACTACCTTGTCTTATGCAACAGTGGAGAGATATCACAGCTGCAGGAATATAAGAAGGGTAAGGTTTCCAAAGCTGAAAGACTTTGACAACGGTGTTAAAAGGTTTAAGTAGGTGGACACACTCCAGTGCCAGGCCCAGGCAAAAATGAAAATATTATTAGAAAGAGAGAAGAAGATGATCACTGAGGAGAGGAAATAAGGAAGTGGCTCAGGAAACAAGTAACATGTAACACTTAGCAAGATTTAGTAAGATTCGAAGAAATATTTGATGTTTGTCTTCTAACCCAATCAAAAATTTTGACAGTCTTACAAAACCTTCTAGTACAAGGCATCCTGTAACCATTTGATGTTAAAATAAGCATTTATGAAGGCACGTTATTGCTTTCTTATTAGGGAGTTTCTTACACCTTGATTTTTGAAATCTGCCGTGCTCATTGCCAGTAAAGAGATATCATTTTATATGGGCCTTGGATTATCCACTTTGTAACTGTATAAGGTTTTAATTTTTAAATATTTTTCACTTTTATCAATCAAAAAGTGTTAAGTGGAAATGGGGCAATATGTGCGACAAGGACTATTGGGGACATAAAGGAAAAATGCTGAGGCACAAAAGATGAAATTTATGCAGTGAAATGAGAGAGATTATTGGGATTGGGGATGGGGGGAACTTTGTAATCAATTATTTGAATTTTGAATATTTTACATGCTGCCCTATAACTGAAATGGCTCTTAGCTTGAAAAAGTAGGCCATTAATTTCTTCCCATTACCACCACACCATGGGTAGAAAGGGACTACTTCTGTAGTTGTTGATGCAATATCGTTCTGTCACTTTTCTTCCTAAGATTCCTCTATTCAAACTGGCCTTGTAGGTAAATTCACATGTATGGTGCAAGTAGTCTGACCATTGGACCAAATGCTCTGGAAATTAGGCACATATCCATACCTCGATGAATGAGAAGATAACAAATAGAATTTTGTATTACAACAGTTACTGAGTAGATTCTTGTTTCTATCATTACCTTCACTCAAATGATGAGTAGCTTATTAGAAATTGAATAATCAATAACCAAGGATCTTATCATGGCTTTGATGATCATGCACCATCTGACACCAGGAAATTAAATAGCTCCCTGAATGTCAGTTCTCTCATCACAGGATGGCAACAGTTCAGTGTGTGTGAATCATGTCTCTACTAGGAGATGTAACAAAATCATCAATGAAAGGCTTCTATGGAAAACGTTAATGCAAATTATCAGTTGGGGTGGGAATATAAATTGAGTTGTAGACAGCACTGCTCCTAGGGGAGCAGTTCTTCCTCCTTCCTCTACCTGTATTATACCTAAACTTCAGTGACCCCTTTGGGAGCAAGTGTGCTGCTTCTGTGCGTACCAGGAACATGCATGAGCACTCACACATAGTGCCTCATCCTGCTTATCCCAGGAACTTCTGTATAAAGCTTACACATACATCAACAAAGCAGTGGTGCTACATCCTCAGGGGAGTCTGATTTAAAACTAAAAAAGGAATACATCCAAATGTCCCCTCTGCACTGAAGTAATTTGGATTCTTCCATGCACTTGAGCTACTGTTCACCAAACTACACAATCACCTCCTACAATTTCTGCAACACCAGCCAGCAGCACCTACTCTGATATTATACACTTGATCTTAAAAACAACAACAACAACAACAGATTAAATTATTTTGCTTTAATTACAAATAAAACATTAGGCAAACTTTAAGTTGGTCAAAGAGTTCCTTTTTTCATTGTGTCCTGTCTCCAAGAGCATTTCTCATCATCCTCAGAACAAGCAGGGAAATTCATTAACTCCATAAATGTGCACTGCTATCAAATACAATTTTACTACTAATTTTAGCTTTTAATAGTCTGGGTGAAATCAGAATTAATAAGTGGATTTTATTCCCACATCTTTCACACTATGCTTTGGAGCCTGTATGGCATTCCATTGATGAATTTTACTTAACAGCAGTATGTTGAAAGTATTTCCCTGGAGTAACTCTAGAAAATACCTATATTTAGATGGTCCATGTCAGAGAACAGAATTTGCTAGCAGCACTTCCAGGCTTTCCCCAAAAATAAGCAGTTCTCAAGTACTCATGTAAATATTGGTAAGCCCAGGACACTGCTTCTAGATTTGTGACCACAGGAAACATCGTACTCTAAAGTCAGACTGAGTCCTCTCTTCCTAAGCACCAGCTTTCTGGCAGCACATCACCAGTGGATGTAGATTGCCAGAAGACCTGCTCAGCAATTGATTCAGCAACTATCTGGAGTTATGGGTTCCAGAAAGCTTAGTTTTCTTCTGAATCCTTTGGCAAGAACAGAAGGGATTGTGAGAAGCATGCATGCTCTTTTCCCACCTTCTAGGTACTACTGCTCCCTTTTTTTTATATATATGCATGCACATAGAAAATGTGGCTCTGTACACTGTGTTGTGTAGCTACTATAAACATAATATTCAGAGGTAACTTTGCAATCATCACATGTTTGTGAGGTCTGTTTGTGAAGTCTCCATCTGACGATGTCTCACTACTAGATGCACTGTAATTGCTGTCCCAGTCATTTGTGAACTCAGCATGCTATGTCTGAATCAGCAACAGTGTGTACTTTCAGGTATAAATATCAAAATGGATAACAGCAATAATGTTAAACCTCTGGACAAAGGGCAGAGGGATCTTGGAGGGCCATAATAGGGTAGAAGGGGCATCTCTCTTTTCCTCTCCTAACTTCCTTTCTATTGCCAGTCTGACCTTGCTGAAGTCCTGAGACTTCTCTACAGTCCCCTGACAGGGAGATGCTGCACTGTGAGGGAGCACTGCACCAAGAGCAGGAGGACTCTGCCCCCAAAGTCCAGGGACTCTGCACATCTGTCCTCATGCACCTTCTGACTGAGGGTGCAGTACAGTCACTTGCCCCATGGTGCAATGGCTCTGCTTGGGTACTACTATTTTGCCAAGAAGGTTCCTTCAATGCAAAGACTTGGCACATCCACCATTCCCAGAGTGATGGCACATCATGCAGCCAATGCTGAGGGGGATTGAAAGTGTGCTTTTTGTGTTAGAAGTACAGATTTTGAGCTTGGTCACCACATGTGATAATTGTCATAGCTGAAGGGATAACTTGATACAGGTTTTCCTCTGTTCATTTTTAAAAGATGAGGGGATAATGACCCCATTGTATTTACAGGCAGGATAATGCAGTTTGTTCTGTCATATTCATGGCTCTGATGGGAATCAGAAGTTCAGGAGAAGGAAGATAATTTGAATAAATCTCTCAAAAGGGGTGATGCGTTTAGAAGTTAACTTTCTATGGAGTTACATGTAATAAGACAACAAACCTTGATTATAGTAAAGGCACTAGCCACAATCTTTTTAAAGAGATAATTGGTCTCTCTCTGAAGCACATTATCATGAAGTGAAGCTTATCCACACAGATTCTGCACAACAGAGTATTTCTTTATATATTAGTGAATTGTATATATGTAACTATGTATGTATGTATGTATGCAATTGATCCTGTCAGGATCATATTAATGTTCATTAAATATTTAATAAATGTCCCTTCAAGAAATACAAACTCAGACACATTTCCTTTTTCTTCTTTTATCAACATTTTATGTTCTTATTTTTAAAATAAAAAAATGCGGGCATTTTAGAATGAATGGCCCCAGGCAGCCCCAGAATGGCCAGAGAATGCAAGATAAGCAGAAAGCCAAATTTATCTTCCCTGATTTATAGTAAGTTTTGTTCACTGAAGCTTGGCACTTGACTTTGTCTTGGATTCTGCTTCACTCTCTCTGCATCCCACTCATGTTGCTGTCTCTGTGATGGAGTGAATGGTCTTCCAGCACAGAGTGCTCTGAAGCATCAGTGAATTAGAATTACAGCCTTTGGAAACATTTGTCAAATTACAATACATTTTAGTAGATCAGCAAGGCATTTCTAAATTGTTTCCCTTTGCAGGTTTGCAAAGCACATAATGTGCAAAATGTTTGCCTTTCCACTCTTGGTAGCCAACTGACCTGCATGTAGACACAGAGCTCTGGACTAGCAGAAACATTACTGTATGTGCTGCCTTTGCCTGGGGAAGAGAGTATTGCTGGAGGGAATAAAGCAGAGATGGTGGGAGGAAGGAAGGAAGCTTCCAGGCAGGAAGCTAAAATGCAGAAGGGGAGAGGATGGGGATCTGGTGGGGAATCCGGCCATGACAGCAGCAGGGGTGTGGTTGTAAGGAAAACAGATGGGAAGAAAGGCAGATGGGAGATCAGGATTCAAACACATAGTAACCCAAACTTTTTAAATTCAGACAGTCATGGAAAATGTAGTTTGCTTCCAGACATAGCTAGAGATTGAATTGGATGATCTCAAGAAGTCCCCTGCAATAAATATTATTTTTTGTTTAGCATCAGTCCTCCAAATTGCAAGTGTTTCAGTTTACAGTGTATACGATCAAAGGGTTACTCTAACTAGATGAAGATGATTGTAGCAAAAAATATACGTAAAATCAGATCCCCATGAGAACCCAACAAAAAGGTAATTTATCTATTTAAGGGGCCATATATTAAATGCTACAAATAGGATTGGAATTTTTGAAATCAATATTTTCAAAATTTAAACCTTACATTGCTATTTGCATATAAGATTCTGTAGCTTTTATAGATAAATTCACATATAAGAATTTAGAACCAAAAGATCCATATTAATGTTAATAAATTAAAAAAAAAACCCAGCAACAACAAAATCAAAACAATCACAGAGAAGAAACTTTTTAAAAGAACCTGCAGGAAAAAATAATTTCAGAGTGGATGATAAATTCATAGATAAATAGAGCAGATAAAGCAGCACATAAGGAATCCATGTCAGCTACACCACAGCTTTGAATTAACTTTAGAAGATAGAGCCAGGAAGCAGCAAAGAGGAAAAAATGAACCATGTGTCCTGGAATAATTAGATAATTCTCTGACACAGCCCACACATTTTGGCTGCTTCGGGCCTGTTTCATGGCTGGTTCCCTGTCTTACAACGTCCCTCACTCTGGTCTAAGTTCCTCTGCAACCACAAGCAGATGTTCTCTAGACTAAAATTCAGAACAGAGAAAACAAGTTATATTGAAAGGTTTAAATAACTAGTGGGGTCATTAGCAATCTCCTAGAGTTGATGAGGCTTTGGAGATGCTTTGAGAGCAGATAGATAATCATGAATAGGAAGGAGGCATCATTTCATAGATCTAAATAAACCACAGACTGTGCTCTTAAAAAACATCTCTGCACATTCATGGGGGGAAAAGGCAGGGAAAATAGCACATCTACGTGATTATTTCCCAACACGTTGTACTCTTAAAAATGTTCATTAGTCATTGAGACGATTTATTGCGTTCTTCACTTGGAGCTATGTCAATCCTCAAGAGCTATTTCACTCACTAATTTACAACTGTGTCAAAGTTTCACAGATTTATAATTTTGTCCAGATTATTTTTAGTGCAGGTGTTTTGCTTACACACAAGGAAGCAGCAATATATTGTAATCAAAGAGGACTTGAAAGTCCAGAGTGTCAACGCCAGCCCTCCATCAGGTGCTAGCTGACTCATTGGTTTTTAATGTGTAACCAACGATTAGCAATAGAAGTAGCAGTTGATAAGACTGTCTCACTGAAGTTAACAGGAATTAACAAATGCTGTCCTTGATGCTGACTCAGTTAATACTGCTAAAGCATTAGAAAATTTGAAAAAAAAGTGTAGGGAATGTTATATTAACATCTCTCTCATTTCTGTGGATTAAATCACTGCAGACCTACGGGTTCCTTTGACCACAGCTCCGCTCTGCCGCGCCATGACCTCGCTACGCCCCTGACAGCCGCTCTCGGCACCTCACAGCCCGAGGGGCAGCACCGCAGAGGCGCGGCCGTGCTGAGCCGTGCGGGGCCGTGCTTTGTGGAGCGGTGCGGGGCCGTGCGGGGCTGTGCTTTGTGGAGCGGTGCGGGGCCGTGCGGGGCTGTGCTTTGTGGAGCGGGGCGGGACCGACCTGGGCCGTGCGGGGCCGTGCTTTGTGGAGCGGGGCGGGACCGACCTGGGCCGTGCGGGGCCGTGCTTTGTGGAGCGGGGCGGGACCGACCTGGGCCGTGCGGGGCCGTGCTTTGTGGAGCGGGGCGGGGCCGTGCGGGGCTGTGCTTTGTGGAGCGGTGCGGGGCCGACCTGGGCCGTGCGGGGCCGTGCTTTGTGGAGCGGGGCGGGACCGAGCTGGGCCGTGCGGGACTGTGCGGGCGGTGCTTTATGAGAGCGGAGCCCCCGCCCGGCCCGCCCCGGCCCGCCCCGGCCCCCGGGCGGCCAATGCACGGGCGGGGAGGCACAGCCGGGGAAGAAGCCGGGGAAAACATTAGTCCCAACTTTCTCACCTTGACGGGAACCCAGCGCTCCCGATGTGTCGCTCCCTGCCAGCCCAGCCTCCCGAGAAGGGACGTCCGACAGCTCGGGCTCGCCGCGCCAGCTGCCCCTTGTCTCTCGAGGGGGAGAAAGCAGAGTAGGGACTCGGGTGCATAGTAGCCATAGCCGCTGGGTACAGCCCCCCTCGGTGCCTGCTGCCCGGGCACGGCCCGCGGGCAGAGGCGGCTGCGCGGCCGGGCTTGATGCGGCTGCCATGGGGCGCGGGGCTCCCCTCGGACCGCGCCTGCTGCGGGCAGCGCTGCTGCTCGCCCTCTGCCCCGCCGCCGGCAGCACCTGGATGTGAGTACCGGGCGCGGGGTCAGGGTGGGAAGGCGGCGCGGAGCCCGTGCCCTCGTGTCCGTCGGGGCCCGACGCTGACGGGGGCTGCCTCCACAGGTGGCTGGGCATCGCCGCCGTCGGCGGGCCCGAGAAGCTGGGCTGCGCCAGCCCTCCGCTGAGCCGCCGGCAGCAGGAGCTGTGCGAGCAGAAGCCGGAGCTGATGCCCGCGATCCGGGAGGGAGCGCGCCTGGGCCTCCAGGAGTGCCGCAGCCAGTTCCGACACGAGCGCTGGGACTGCCGCTCGCCGCCCGCCGCCCGCCGCGGGACCGCCGCCCCCGCCGCCTTCGGGCAGCAGCTCAGCAGCGGTGAGTGACCGCCCCGGCCGGGACCCTGCCCGCACGGCGGGCCCGGGGCTGCCCCGGCGCTCTGGGTCTGCGTGGCCAGCAGCCCCGCGGGGCGGCGGGACCGTCCGTGCGTCCCGTCCGCAGAGCCGGGAGGAGCCGGGCGGGGCGGGCACCGCCGCTGTCCCGGGAGGTGCCGCCGGCAACACGAGATGCACCGAGCAGACGAAACCTGCCCTTGTCTTTGCAATGTTGTCGTTGCCTCTTGTAATTTTCGCGTAGTACGACCGTGGATGACACTGCCCGCACGTAGATCCGCTTAACTATGTTGAAATACTGTTGTTCTTAGACTTACGTTGGGTTTATCCCCTTGTGTCATAGTTACTGAATAAGTGGGCTTAAGACGTATTATTTCGAAAAGGCCACTAGCAGGTAAAAACGTCTGCTTAGGGCACAAAATACAATGTACAATGCTTTAAAATATATCATAGGTGCTCAGTTATGTGGTATTGATCAGCACAATGAAACCAAAGATGCTTTTTGTTGCTTAAAATAATTGCAAAATTTCTGGAATTTCCAGCAAGGATGAGTTTTTTGTATCAAGTGTCACGCCAAAGCTTTCCTGCAAGTTGCAATGATCCTGCAGCTTTTTTTTTTTTTTTTTTAGCTCCCCGGTCACTGATTGTGTGACAGATGTGATTTTAAGTATTGTGGTACTTCACTCTGTGTTCATGCAATCTTCACTTTTTGCTCGTGCAATCCTCACTTTGTACAAAAACAGTGTAAAACGCTCAAGCTTTAATAATGAAAACGTTAACTGAGGGATAAAAAGTGGTGCATATTCTACAAAGGAAGGGGGGGGGGGAGAAGAGAATTTTCCCCACTGTATGGAGCTGTATGTGTGTCAGTCCTGTTCAACAGGAAGGACTGTTTCTGAAGACCCATAAATGAGTGCCACTGTTCACCCACAAAGCTTCACTAGTGTGTGCTGTGGAAGCCTTTTATGATGGTACCAGCACCACAGACTAATACAAACAGGAGAAACAAACAGGAATTTTCCTGCTGATGAGCAGAAACTTTGGAGACTGGAAATAAATAGTTTTCACAGTAGTGAAAATTGGCCGGTTCCAGTAAAATTTCAGCTACGTTTATTGACCACTCACTGATATTCAGTGTGCTTAGAGTATGGCTTGCTTAACACAGTATAAAGCTGTGTGCCACATTATGCCAGAAGTTTCAGAGAATGGGACACGTGTAAGAAGGCCAGGCAGATCCCTCCATGACCCTTCTGAGATACAGTCTAACAAGTAAAGGCCTTTCATGCTGCTGTCTTTCCCATGGCCAGCTTATTCTAGGGAAAGCACATGGCCTAGAAATCTTTGTGCCATCCTGATTTCTGCCTGGTTTAAGATTTCTGGGGCTCTTTGCAACCTTTGTGAATTAGAAGAACATCAGTGTTTGCTAAATTTAGCATGAGGTAAGTTTTGGTGCTGTACCAAAGTAACCTGGGATCATGACAGCTTCTCTGATATTTAAACTGACTTTTTCTTCTTCAAATCAATATGAATAGTGAAAAGCCAAGTGGAGAGTAAGGGATGTGAAATGTGGTTAGTTTTGAGTTTGATTTACATATATGTAATATATATATTATTTGGCTCAAAAATTTCTGTGGCAAGTAGAATTCCTAATCAGATTTAGAAAGAAGTTACCAAAAATCACATGATACAAGTAGCGAGAAACGGCACCATTAATAGCATGGTCATATGAAGAGGCCCTGAAGTCATTGTGGGGTATGCACATCCACTGCTTTGAGCAAATTAACGCTGCAGACGAAGGTGTGATGGTTTTCCACTTGTAACTGTTCCCTTTTAGTTCTGATCTGGCCTGTAAGGTCGCTGTGTGTAGCCCAGCCAGGAGGGTGATCAGAGGGAGTTATGGAGTGACGTTTCCACGCTTTGCCGTGCAGGCACGAAGGAGACGGCGTTCATCTCGGCGGTGACGGCGGCGGGCCTCGTGCACGCGGTGACACGGTCGTGCAGCGCGGGCAACATGACCGAGTGCTCCTGCGATGTCACCCTGCGGCACGGCGGCTCGGCCAGCGAGGGCTGGCACTGGGGCGGCTGCTCTGACGATATCCACTACGGAATGTCCTTCAGCAGAATGTTCCTGGACCTGCCTCTCAAGAACATGACAGGCAAGAGCGGGAGCGGGCTGCTGGCGATGAACCTGCACAACAACGAGGCTGGGAGGCAGGTAGGTGTCATTCAGATGTGGCAGCAACTGCTCAATCGCCTTCACTGGCAAAATGGAATCAGCCAAAGGAGGTGGATCCTTGGCTGCAGGTATTCGTGTGGCCAGTGGCAAGAACAGCTCTGACATCACCAAAGAAACATGTAAAAACTCAGAAACAGAGCTGGTTTTAACCAACTAATCTCTATGTGTTAAAATAAAATCCACAAAATAAGTAATAGATCTGCTTAAATAGTAAATTTATCTTAATTAGGTATTTGATGTTAAATTGCAAACTCAAGATAGTCCTGTTACCCGCATAATACAATATAATTTTTGTCGCTGATTATTATGCTACTATCATGACCTGCATTTTTAATTCTCTCTAATACTGAATGAGAAAGCCAACTGGACGCAAGGCCTCATTACTCATCCACAGTCTGCATTCCACACCTGGGAGTGCAAGTTTAACATTGTTCAGAGGGGAAATCAAGAGTTAATATTTTCTTTAAAAACATGGGATAGAAACAACACCTTAAAAGTAGCTCATTGGTTAGGACATGCATCAAAAAAGTGAAAGAGCCTGATTTTGGGTGGCTTTTTTTCAGTCCAAAGGACCTCTGACCCAGGGTTGCTGAGGAAAACTGTGTGTTTGGGTGTGTGACACTGGATTCTACTTCCTGTCCTGCAGAGGATGTAAAATGGAGGCAGAAATAGCCTACACTGTAGATCTAGTGAGCCTGTAATCGAGTGCTTGGAGCTTTACATCTGGAATGGCAGAGATTTGTATTATCATTTTTCCTTTAAAATTACTTTCTCTGCTTTACCTTGGAGATTTTATCTTTCTTGGCTCTCTCTGGGCCCATAATACCTTAAATCTGTTCTGCTTTAACTAAAAGTGACACAGCTTTAACTAAAGGAAAAATAAAGAAAGGGAAAGCCTCTGTTTTTGGCTACACATGTTGATGGACTCCATTGTGATGGACTCCAAAATTTCCTGTAGCTGGAAGCAGCATCAGTGAATTTTACTGCAATCATCTTTCCTGTCTGCTGTTGACAAGGAATCGCCATGGTAAGCCATCAGAAGAGCCATGGTGGTATAATCAAAAATTACTTTAATTTGAATTAATATTTACAGGTAATATATGTTATTTCATTCAAGCTATGTAGTTGAAAAAAGCAGAAAATCTTTCAAGTTCATTCCAACCCAAATGATTCCATGAATCCATGGTACTGTGACAAAGACCCTTTTTATAACTGAAGTAGATTAAGCAAATTTTAACCCAAGTAAAAGCTGAGAACAGTTACTATGAGTTTAATTAGATGCTAGTCAGCTAAATCCTCTCCAAGGAAAAGTGATTTGTATCTTGTGGTATAGAAGATTTTAATAAGAGAAACAGAAGATTAAATGGTTATTTCCTTAAGGAAAGAGCACAGGGTTGTCTATAATATTTGTAGGGTGAGATAGTTAAGGAAGAAGTTTATAGTCAGCTTCCATGCGTAAATATTTTGTAATTTAATGGCAAAATGTAGGATAAAGCAAATATTTTGATCACTGTCCAGAATGAAAAAGAATGTTTATTGTTGGTACTTGGAATTTCTAGCAGCAATATTATCTGAAGTAAAGTTTAGCATAACTCTTCCTTTTTGTATTTTTATATCTTAACTAGGAGATGCTGGAAAATGTTGGCCTTCATGTTTTGGGGCTTACAAGAAGGATGTTTTGATATCTTATGACCTTTGTAATAAATACTATCATATTCCTGGTTTGGTGCCTTGCAAGAGCAGTCTTCCAGGGACAATACTTCTGTGTTTGTTTGGCATTAGTAACAGAACTGGTATGTGCAGAATTCTCTCGTTTCTCTCCTATTTTAGTACAAAATGTTATTTTATACTTCCACATCTCATAGTTATCATATAAATATATGAAAATTCTAAAACTGTGTTTGTCTTTTGAGCTGTCCACTAATCTGACTCTCAGAAGATTCAGATTGCATCCTTATTCTGCTAAAAGATAAGCATTCATCATCTTTTAGCATGGCAATTTTCAGTGTGCTTAGATGTGCATATGTGAGTTGGGCTCTTCTGCTCCTTATACAAAAGGATGTGGGGAATCAGCCACTATGGGCTGACTATCATTGTACTAGTACTATTTTACTGCTGGAAAGATTCAGTTCACTTTTCCACTTGCAGAAATTTATGTGATGTGGGGATTGTTTGGAGAGTTTTTTTTTTTTTTACTGATATTTGTGGATTAGTAAGAGACTCATCAAGTTTGGAGCTGTTCTTAAGTGATGCACCTCTGATAGTACATGTGCTTGTCTTCATGAATAATCATATTAGTTCTGCCAGTGGCTGAAACTGGGACATTTGATTACAGGCATGGGTTCCTGTGACAAAACAAGTACTGGCAGTCCTTGTCTCGCAGCTGAGAACAGTGCCTGCAAACAGGAAGCTTAACTTGGACATGTTAAGCATTAACTAGCATTAGAGGGTATGCAAACTGTGATTCCATTGACACTCTTCTTTGCTGCAAATCAATCTCTGCTTTCTGCCCCATCTGTCTGTTCCAGCCACAAATTCCCACCCTGTGCTACTCCCTCTGTTACTTGCATTGTATCAGTGAGAGGAAGACAGTTCAAAAATGATCTTTTTCTCAGGTTTAATTTTATAAAAGAGTAGTGCTCATCCTTGTTCATCACTTAACCCTGCATTCTTGTTGTGTTTGTTGTACCACCAAGGCTGAGTGGCAGCAGGGGCCTGTGGCTGACCATGATGCTTGTGGACCCAGCTCAGTTCCACACTGATCATTTCTCACTAGCTATCACTGTTCCATAACCTGCCTAAGAAAGCCTGTTCCAGCTTGCTCAGAGCAATACACCTATCCATTAGGTTTCTGTAACAGTGTGTCTCTGAAACTCCCCATGGAATTTTGTTTCACAGGGAGAATTCTCTCACTGTTTTATGAATAAGTGAACAGATTAACTGTATGAATCTAAAGTGTGAAACAGAACACTGGTTGTGGAGTCAGTCTGGAAGTCATGGTCTCAGTAATTCTGCAGTCACTGTGCACTGCTGAGACACAGGTGTGTGCTGCAGCTGTGTCCCACCTGAAGGCCATGTTGGCTCTATAGGCACGATCTTAAGTTTGCTTGCAGCATGACAAGATGCCTAATCCCTAAAATTTTCCAGCTGTTCAATTATGGGAGCTTTTCATTGAAGTTCACATGGCAGAATGAGATGCAGTAGCATGTTCTGTGATCAGGCAAAGCAAAATGTCACTTCCCTGTGTTGGCAACTAAAAGTATATTGTAGTCCAGGCTGAAAATTTGCCCATCCTAGCAGATGGGGAGCAAGACACTGAATCACATTTGTAGTTCTTGCATTCATCTGCTCATCCGTACACTGCTAATGTATGCCACGTTTTTATATTTTTATGACAGTCTAAGACTTCAACATCAGTTTTTCTCCTGTTTCGAAACTCTGTCTCCCTCTACTTTTCTTTAATTCATCCTCAGAGAAAGGGTCTGAGTGTCATCTGCCGGGCTACTTGCCCACATGGAAGTAACTCACCCTTACCACCTAGCAGGCATGTCCAGAGCTTCTGCTGACAATTTCTGGATCCTCCTGCCCTTAGGAAGTACCTTACTGTACTGCAGTGAAAACAAGGATTACATCTGTACCTTATAAATCTAATAGCACAATATGACCACTTTGAAATTCTAGTTACTTCACAAAAATAAATTATCATTCAAAATCAGAAAAACACTATTACATCCTCTCTATTTTTAAGTTGTGAGTAAAATGTATCTTTTGATATTGTGTTTCTCTTTTCCTTCACATTTTTATTAGGTTATCTGTCTTCTGACAGACTTTTTGTCCTTGGATTTTAAATTCTCATCTGCCTCAATCACTCTTACATCTTAATGATTAATATTTTGACTACCCAGTGATTTTGTTATTGACAGATTCTTGAGTTATGAGCAAGGTCAAGTCTGTCTATTAAAGAGAAATTAGTCTGTGTAGAAGAGATGGTAAGTATCTACCAGTATTAACTAGCAGTTGTTTTGCCACTAAAAGAGTCTGTGTGTGCTCATGGGTGCAAATTTGCTTGTTGCAATATTCTTATTTCTTCCAGTAGTGCAGAAGAATTTCCAGTTGCAAAAGCAGCCCACAGTTTGTGGAAGTATCTCCTGTACAGGTGCACCTCCTCGCCAGGTTTAGTTTGCAAAGGCTAGTGGCTGTTCTAGTCAGGGTACATGCCTGCTCTTTCTTGCTCATGTTTTTTGTGAATGTCTTGCATTTTTGGCTTCCAAAGTAACCTCCACCTAGAAATTGTTCCTGTTTATTCACCAATGATGTAGCTCCAAGCAAACACTTCAGTTCATGTGTTTTTTTAAATGTTTGTGGAGTTTTTTTATGCAAATGCCAGCTCAAGATTGTGTCCATAACTTTGGGGCAGAACGTGCCAGGAGGCCTCAATGCCCACTGAAACCAATGGAGTAGCTGTGCTGGACTCAGCCTAAACTTCAGTGACCACAGTCACCATGTTGAAAAGTCCCAGTTTAGCATATAGATTAGAAATAGCTCCTTTGATTTGCCCTATGCCTTGACTTGTTTTGGAATTTTGAGGATGGCATTTGTGCTGCCTGAGACACCAATATGGAGTCTGGGACTTGGGGTTTTTTTCTGGTCCTGCAGAGGGCCAGGAAGTCCTGATAGGATTTCAGGTCTCAGATCTCACTGCAGAATCAAGGCTTAGGAACTGGCACAAATGAAACTACCTTCTCAGGGGCAACCAGAGGAGGATGTTAGGTGTGTCTTCTGTTTTTCTAATTCAGTTTCAGAAAGACATAGACTGAGAGCAGTTAGTAACTGTGGAGGCTGAGGGGTAAGTGAAGGCTTAGGATGAAATTTAATAAACATCATATAGTTGGGATGTTGGGATTTTTTTTTTGTTTTCCCCATGTTTTGGTAAAAGTGTTTCCTCCAAATGTGTTTGCCTTGATGCATGAGAAGTTTCAAGACAAACTTACAATGAGTTAATTTTAAATCCACACTTATTGTTAAATTTCTCAATTGCTTTGATTGTGGAAATTAAATATGGGGGGAGAGGTTAATAAGATGGAAAATGGCAACATGGGCTTTCCACACTACTAACCAATGGCCCATATGAGTCCATAGGGTGGCTCCAGAAAGTACATTATTGCAAATGTAAAACAAAAAAATTATGATATCTTGTGCTACATCTGTACATGTGTGATTTTTCAGTGCCTTTTCCAAACTCTAATGAGAGGGTTCTCACAAGACTAATTGTATGATTTTATACTATGATTATTAGATGTTAGAGAAGGAAGTATTGTACTGATTGTATCCTGAGTGCTTGAGTCGGTCTCAAGACAAAGATATGAGATAAAGGAAGTTACTGCTTGTTTACGATTCCAGTTATTTGAGGCTTGATATCCTATAAACTGAGCCAAAATTGTTGTGTGTTACAAAAAGCTTAACACAGGCTTCAGATTCCCATTGTCGGCCAGACAGTTACTGTTCAGCCCATCCCATGCTTCTGCATGGGCATGGAAAAGTAACTCATCTCAGGGTATTTGAGTGTTGGCAATAACTGTGGAAACCTTGCTAAAGCACTAACAGTTATAAAAGTAACATGAATGCAACTATCTAATTGTGTTAAATAGAGCCATTATGAAACTGGCTGCACTAGAAACCCATACTAGAATTAGTTATGTCTAAATTAAAAGAACAGGGCTTAAGACTGTAAGTGAGAAGCACCTTAGATTTACTACAGAATACCTGAGCCGAAGACACCTCTGCTAAGACACCTGGTGGGTGATTTGATAGACTTTCTGTGGAGCTCAGAGATGTGAGCATCCTCCTGCTCTTCCAACAGCTTGCCCTGAGGTGCCTCCTCCTGCACTGCTTTGGGTGCTGAGCCACACTGGTTGCCCAGGCACTGCTGTGTGACTTCAGCCATTCCTGTGGCCTTAGTAACAAACAGGGTTGTGAATGTTTAGTGATCTTCATGGGAGCTGTAAGTACCCTTTAAAGGCAACGTAGCTGGGCACTTAGTTGCTCAGTGAATGTCTTCCAGCATAGGAAGGGTGCCATGACCTGTCCTATCCTCGCTTTCTCCTTCTGCTATTCCTCACTAGACCCTTTTGCCCATGAGAGCCTTTTGCATTCCAGCAGTGGAAGGAGTGACGCAGGACATGTCATTCAGGTATTTAGGATCCTCCAGAATGAAAAGCTATCCAGAAATCACAGCTTTCACTGTTGTGATCAATATTGCTACGTTATGGCCATTGCAAACTGCAAATGAGGAGCACATCTGAAGATCTTGCCTCTCGTAGTGGGGGTCCAGGACTGGAAACCTGGTTCCTAACATGTGCTCTGACTTCCCTGTTACAGAAATGGCAGTGGCAGCTGTAATATTCGATACTTTGAGACCTCTGTTACTGATGTCAGGCAGCATTCCTTATGAATGAAAGACTACATCCAAATGTTGTTCTCCCTTTGCTTTCAGGCAGTAGCAAAGCTGATGTCTGTGGATTGCCGTTGTCATGGTGTTTCTGGGTCCTGTGCTGTGAAAACTTGTTGGAAAACCATGTCATCCTTTGAAAAGATTGGCCGGTTTTTGAAGGATAAGTATGAAAACAGCATACAAATATCAGATAGACTGAAAAAAAAGCTACGCAGGAAAGAGAAAAGCCAGAGAAAAATACCAATTGGGAAAGAGGACCTACTGTATGTGAACAAATCACCCAATTACTGTGTCGAAGACCAAAAACTGGGGATCCCTGGGACTCAGGGAAGAGAATGTAACCGCACGTCGCAGGGACCCGACGGCTGTAACCTGCTGTGCTGTGGGCGTGGGTACAACACCCACGTTGTCAGGCACGTGGAAAGGTGCGAGTGCAAGTTTGTCTGGTGCTGCTATGTGCGCTGCAGGAGGTGTGAGACCATGACCGACGTACACACCTGCAAGTAAGATGAAGTACAGGAAACGTGGCCAAACCATCCACACCCTGTGTGGGGCACACAGCTGCCACAGGGGCAGCAATCAGTCACCGTGTGGGATTTCAGAGGGATGGGCCTCAGGGGGAACAGGTACTGCCAGACAATGGGTAGTCCAAGCATGCCTCGACTGACTGAAAGCACGGCTGAGTAAACATCAGGCTGCATGCAGGGACAGCTTAAACAGCAAAAAGTACTCCTGATGACACATTTGAACGTGTTACTCCATGAGCAGGGACAGATGCTAAACTTTTCAAGTATTTAATAGGCACAATGTCCTGAAGAACCATGTGGTGGGTAGGTGCAGTGGACAAATCTCAAGATCTCATTAACCAGAGACTGAAGAGTTAAAAGAGTTTGCAAGACTCTTAGATACAGTCCTTATGTCTGTGCTTTTAAAACTGGAACTAGATGGACCCACTAGATAGTTCATTTCTGCAGACTTCAGAAAAACCCGCAAAGATAGGGAAAGGGTTCAGCTGTTGACCGTGAAGCATTTGTTTTGCAGCCGTTCAGAAAAGTGCCTTCTGTATAATGTGCAGAAAAGTGTCAGGAAGTGAGGAATGTGTGTGACTGCAGAGAGCTCAGCAGTGACTGCCTGGAAAAGGAGGGACAAGCTGTGCCCAGAGGAGAGAGGCAGGAGCACAGCTTGGTGAATGTGAATGGGGTACCAAAGAGCAACCTCAGGATTTTTAAAAGGCTATCCTTCAAACACACAAGGGACAGGTCTGAGAAGGGACAGAAATCCAGTTTGATATTTGAAGGGTATAAAACCCTCGTCAGGCATTTCCTGAGTATCTGAGCACACATTTTGTGAGTCAACTGATTGTCACCCCACTCTTGAAATCTATGCAATAACCTGCTACATTCAACCATCTCACTGGTGCTTCACTGTCATTATCAAAATTAACCACATGAGGTTTAACCCAATGGAATCTTCCATAAAACAAAGGATTTTTTAAAACCTATTTTCTTTATAAAGTCAGCAGCCAGAATTTTAAATTAGGTTGCATCCACTGTAAGCTGACTGCACAATGTTATTTATAGATTGGCACACACCACTAAAATATTTAAACTGTTAATGATAACATTTTCTCTGTCTCCATATGTTGGCTTAATTTTATTTTACATCTGTAAAATGTTGTTTGTTTTTATGCAGTGATTTAATGCCTGGCTTTAAAAGCATCATATGAAAGGATTACTGTTGTTTAATTGTGTAAAGTACTATTTTTGATAAAACAAAGAAGTTTATATTTTGTAAATATTTAAATTATGCACGTTATGTAAAAGGTTTCCAAAACTAATGTGATAAGATAAGCCCTTGAGATTTTTTGGGTAGATATTTGTTAATATTGTAGTAGTCTTTAACTGATTTTTATTTGCATGTGCTGGGGGAAATTAGTCAGAGAACTGCATAAATGTTAGAGGTTTTTTATCATCAGGGTGGTTATAACTATTGCAGTTCATACACACTGATGAGAAATACTATGATTTTCTAAATGGTCAGTTAATTAGTATTCTGCATACTTTCTTTTTATTATTCTCTTAAATGCATTTTACAAACACTGAAATCCCAGCTCCTGCAGTAAGTAGTCCCACTGAAATCAAGGGAACTTGAAGGGTTTGCAATCCCTTAACTTCTTTCATACTAACAGCCAGTTTTTAGAAACTTGGGACAGTTTGGCTGAGGCTTTCAAAGTAAAAGAATTCATTTCCTTATTGTCACTTATTTTCCTAGGAAAGATGGTGTCCAGATTCTGAACTGTCACTATTGGATGTGTAGGTCAGGAAGAAGGAAACAAAATCTTCTATGATGGGGTATTTCACTGCCTTATGTGGATTATTTTAGGAACATCAGTTCAGGAACAATGAAGTCCATTATCTGCTATTTGGCCCTTTACTCCACATTTGGCCAGTCCATCTCCATTGGCCTGACCAAATTATCATCTTGGGACCACAAAATCTGCTGTCTGTGGGAAGGGTGCTCAGCATGACAGTAAGGCTGAATCCTCACAGGAGGTTTCAACACCTTCTCTCTAAAAACTTGAAGGGGGAGGAGATATCATGGTGGAAGACCCTGAAGAGAGAGTTGTGACCCCAGGTTCTTTCAGTAGTGAAAATAAACCCACAGGTTCCTCAGGCTGTGCCACAGGTCCAACTGGCAGCATGGATGAGAGATGACTAAACAGCAGTTAAGTCCAGATAGAACAGTATCATACTCTCTGCTGAGACCATACTTGGGATAATACAATTTTGACCACTTAAATAACCTTGAAATATTATTTGAGATCAGTAGTTTGTTGTTTTTGTTTTGGGTTTTTTTGGTGGTTATTTTATTTTTTTGTTTGTTTTTTTTTTTTTTTTTCCTGTGCACTGATTTCAAGATCAGCAAGAGAAAGATAATTAAGTATCTGCTTTGGCTGTCTCCAGGGATCAGAAACTTCCCAGAGGATGGAGTGGTTTCCATGAATTTTACATAGTAGACAATGTAGTTGGACTACTACGGTGCTCTGTGCTGATCCCTATCTCTCTCCATATATATTCTAATGCCCTGAAACAAAGTTTTCATATCTGCATACTTCAAATTATAATAAACAGATGATGTCCATTTTATTAACTAATATATTACAAAACAAGGTATAGTTATCTGCATGGTGGGTTAGGTCCTTTTGAGGCATCTATGAAAACTAAGATACAAAACTCAGAAATCAAGACATCCACCAAGTTTTTCAGTGGGATGATTCAGCTGCCAACACTTGGGAACTTGTACTGATGAAAACAATGCTGAAACATTCAAGGCTGAAAACGATAATTAGAGAAGATTGCTGTAGCATTTGGTAAGAAAAAACATTTGCAAGCTCTGTTCTACAGAAGATAGCACTCTCTTCTACTGCAATCCATCAAGCTCAAAGAGGAGTCATGATTCCTCCTCAGTTTGAAGTGCCTTTTTTCATGTTTCTGCATGAGCCTTCTGCCATATCATGCTGTGAACAATACCCTAAGAAAGGAACAGACCTTTCTGAGGCAGCAGAAATCCGTGATTAGAGATTATAGCAATTGAAATACAAGAACAAAGGAATAGTTTGCCTGTTATGGAGTGAACAGAGCAAGGAATAATGTAAGATAGCTAAGTGGAGAGTCACATGAGCCAACCCACCACATGAACACAGGAAGTGATATCTGAGGAATCTGTTTTAACCTGAGTCTGTAAAGGGTGCCTTAGTGCTTTGTAACACTGAAAGGGATGACTACAGGTAGAGCAAGGAGGAACTAAAAGTGGCTTTAATATTACCAGAAATGTAAAGAAACATCTCAAGTAGAGCATGTTCTCTCTTGCCATTCTTCACTTTTTCACCCCTCCCCGGGAGGCAGGAGCAGAATGCGGCTGAAGCTCAGGTGTTTGTGCCCTGTTGCTCACAGGGTGAGAAGCAGGGTCCCTAGTATCCCTTGTACAGTATCAGGAGCCACTGACACCCCATGATACCACTGAACACATCAAGAGCTGTTCTCACACTTTCCTGCTTCAGCCTCAAAGTTCCCATCCCTTATAGCCTTAAAACTGAAAAGGATTTCATCAATAAAAAGTCCTTTGCTTAGTATCCACCTTACCACGACCCAAGTCAGTTAGGGAGGCACTGCAGCCCTTCCCATCCTTACACAGGAAAGTCAGTCTGCACGTATGGCAGCAGCATTAGTTCCCTTTCTGAAATTACCCACCTGGCCTCTAATTTTATTAATACACTTATTCTTGAAAAACACTCAGACTGCAGAAAACCCAAACAGTTCAGGAGACATTACATACACATCAAGCATTTAGCAGTCAATTCAATGTTTGAGGTAACTAAGTGCCACAGTAAGACATCTGGAAAGCAAAACATGCTGAGCAAAATAAAGCCTTTCCCAAACTGGCAATCAGGAAACTAAGGCTGTAAAAGGGTCTGCTTTTTCCAGATTGGGGGGGAGTTGGATCATGAAAGGCACTAGGGAAGGTCCAGAGGGTACATCAAGGCAGGGACTTTCTTCCATTTCTTTCTTAGGACTCCTATTAATCCATATAAAGCAGCACTAGTAAAGCAGTTGAGAGCTGTGGTTTACACTGAAATCATCTTCAGATACCTTGAATCCCAGCTGGATATTCCTTGGTGAAAATTAAGTTAAAACCTTTGTGTGTCCTTCCACCTCTCTTCTCACAGCTCTTACTTTTTGAGGTAGACATATCTCACAACTTTTTTCTTCACTTCCCTTGCTGCTCTGTTCTCAAGTCTGCAAGATGCTGCAAAAATTCCCATCACTGTGTACAGAAAAATAAAGATCCTGAGGCTTTGTCACACACAAAGATATTTATACACATCTACCTTTGTCTTTGCAACTGATTTCATATCCCCAGCTGGAGAGAGGCCAGAATAGTCACCTTCAAGCTTGGCAACTCAAATGAAATGCAGATAGAATACCAGAAAGTCTCACTGATTTCAGAGAGTTCATCTCTGCAGCAGGATACTGCAACATGCCCACTCAAGGCAGAGAGGGCAGGAACCAGACCTTGCAGCAAGTCAATGGAGTACGATGATGGAGAAAAGCAAGGAGACCTCATTTGTGTGGCCACTCCGGTATGACTTTTAAATATTTGGCAAGAGTCTTATTAAATATGATAGAATATAGCTGTGAGGACACAGGTTAGAGAGTAAGAGGAACATTACAGGTCAGAGAGTAAGAGAAAGATTTCCATGAAAATTTTAAGAATCAAATTATTTAAGATGCAAAAAAAAAAAAAGTTTCTACCATTTTATTGCTTTGAAATTCATTGTTTAAAAGGTTTGTTGCAGGTGCAACTTTAAGGGGTTAAGAGAACCATGATCTTTAACTTCAATTGCTAATAAAGGCACACACTCCCCATTTAATTTTTTAGAGGAAATTTGTACGTTTTAATTTGAAGAAAGATGAAATATTCATTGGCCAAAAGAATGAAGACAAGTGTAGTCCAGGGAAGCTACTAATGCAGCCAAATAGGGTTTCTTCCTCTTAAAACCCTGCTGAGTAACCTCAAAATTATTATTTTGGTATTATTCTAGATAGCAGCATAGCCAATACTGGCATATGCACCAACAGAACTACTTTTCTGTGAAAATTCCAGGAATTACACAATTAGTTTTTCACTGCAGCCTTAAGTAACGAAATAGAATTTCAAACTGATTAGAAAAGGGGATTTTACTTCAATGAAAAAATACATATTATTTTAACACATCCTCCTACACAGGAAAATCTGCAAGATTTAACAAAAACACTGTCAGATGCATTTATAGCTATTTTACATTAATATCGAGGGAAACCCATATTATTTAAAAAGCTAGTTAAACAGAGAACAACTCAGAATCCAGTCTTACTCTGGTATCAGAGATTTCTATTTTTCTTATAAGGTGATTCTCAATATTGCTTGAAATTTTTTCTGCACACAGTTTGACTCAGAAAACATCAACAATAATATTTCTAAAGCCTCTGTGTTACTGTGGATTTCCAAAAAATCCATTGTGGCTTTTGCCCCATAGTACTAGCTTGAAGTTTTTGAAGAACATACCAGAATTTATGACACAAAGCTCCAAGAGATTACAGCCAGTCCTGTGTCAGCTCTAATTTTGTGAACATGGACACAGTCAGTTAGTATGGTATAACTTAGTTTCAGGAAAAGTTCAAGCTGGCCCTACTTAAAAGAAATACAAGTTTAGAAAGAAAGCAAGGTCTTCACACAGCTCTGATATAAGCAAAAAAATAAGGCCACTTAAACTTGGTCCTTCATTTTTTTTCCATTAAAAAAAAGACGAAGGAAACATAATCAACTAAATTTATAAGTCACATATTGCATAACCCAAGACACAGTGCTCTCTCTTACATTCCACTGAAGAGATTGCCTCAACTCATGAGAAGTACTGTAGGTGGTGAAGGTGTACACAAATGTGTACTGTGAAACAACTCTCACTAAAAAGTAGTCTGCTTTCCAACAGGCTCTTTGTGATGGGAAATTCATTCCTGATGTTAGAAAAAAGAGGAAGCTCTTCCATTATGCACATTCACTGCATGACCAGCCACTACAGCTGAACAGCCATAAGGGAGAATCAATGGTTAAGTAGCAGTACAAAAGCTGCAATAAAAAATGAAAAAATAGCCACGGTACTGCTGCTTAACATGCCAGTCCCTTCTATAAAATAAACACTTTCAAGTGCAAATTCTTCCAAGCTGCTTTTAATATCACACATACTATTTATATATTTACCTTAGTTCATCCCCTAAAGATAGAAAAAAAATTTCTCTTGTGCTTTTCATGGCATATCTGTTATACTATCATGCAGTCTTCCTTTGCTGATTATTCAGTTTTGACGGGGAACTACAAAATAAATTTTTTAAGCACTTGGTATTAGAATAACCAAATAGTTTTAATACAAATTGATGCTGCCATTAAAAAGGCAGAGGATAAAAAAAGTTAAAGCTCCTTATTAACGTATTACTAAAATCTAAAATATTCCACCAAGTTTACATAGCCACAGCAACATTGCACTGTTAAGAGAACAGTACATTTGTCACGATCTGTTTATTGTCCACATATATAATTTATTAGCCAGTTATCTACAAGTATTATTTACCACAGGCAAACTAAATACTGTGCTTTTAAGAAACCTGCATAGAAATGATTGGATGTTTCTTTTATTTTGGACATATTTACAAAAAGAATTTCTATGTGTGTTAGCAATAAATAATCCCAATATTCAAAATGTCAGTGCTCATGCACACACTGACAAGATGGCTGCATGCTTTAAAAATAATTTTTACAGTACAGTCTCCTTCATAGCCCTCTCTCTAATAATAGCAGAAAGTGCATTTTCTTTGATATTCTGCCTCCTTTTCTTCTGTTTTCATTTAGTCTTGCTTCTGAGGGATACAGCCTTCCATCTCAACAACTTCTGGCCAGCCTTCATACTTGTTTGTGTCCTTGTTATTCTTTATGTGCTATAAATGGAAAATATCGGTGCTGTTAACATGAAGTCATTTATCCTTTTGCTTTGACTCACAGCTTTAAGACAGGTACTTATTTTCAGGTCATGGACAAAGAAAAACTATCATTATTAACTTCTTGTGCTTTGAATCAAATATAACAAATCTGTAAGTATTAACCAGTTAAAGTTAACGATTTCAAGTAACTTGCTCAGACAAGCGTATGGTAAAAAGTTAAGCCATACAGGGAAAACATTTTCAAATTTTATTATAGATGTTTGCTTAGGAAGAGAGAAGCAAGGAAATGACCAACTACATTAAAGCATGATCCAACTAGGTAAAAATAAACAAGAAAAATAAACAAGAGGGCAATGAAAAAAAATAGCGAGATTTGAAAGAAGATTTTATTTGTCCACCAAGCAACCATCTGGAATCAGGTAAGACATTATTGCCTCTAAGAGTCTCCTCCCTCTTCCAAGAGAAGCCACTGCTTCTGCACTTAGTTTCCCCTCTCTTATAAAGCTGGCAGAAAACACATCTTCCTTATTCTGCTAATACAAAGCTATTTTTACCAGCAATTAAAGGCAACATTGACATGCTGAATTGTAACAGCTAAAGCATGGGAATGTATTCTATTTCACTAATTTTGAGATGGCAGCAATTTAAGAGAAGAGCAAAGTTAACAGCTGGAAACACCTTAACTACACACTTATCTCTTGGAAGTTCACAGTTCTTAATGCATCTAAAATACAGCTCAGGCAGAAAGTTTTGAATTCTTCAGTTTAATTTGATTCATTAAGAAGAGGAATAATCTAGTTACTGGCATAGTATGATCTACACTATATAATTTTTTTTTTTTTCTTATGAGTCACTGAAGAATTTTTTTTGTATGTTTAAAAGGAGGAGGCTACTCAAGGAAAAAACTTGAAAAAAAACACTGTGTGCCAGAACTGCCATAGACATGCTATGCCTCTATTAATGCAAGCTGTTAAATTCCAGGAAGTTACAGAATCACAAACCTGTTCAAATGGGCTTTTAGTCTTAATTCCTTTTCCACCACAGAAGACCCAGTTGTCTCTGAAGCCAAGGTTAGTAATGGATGTGCTTCCTAATTCAGCAATCAGTTTCCGTGCTTCCTCATTAAGCCTTGAGAAAACCAGAGGAGTTCAGTATGTGAATAAAATACATGCCCTTAGAGTTTTCATTGCTCAGTGAACCAGTCTGCTTAGATCTTATTTAATATAGTTTAAGTCAGTCAATATTGGGCAAGATCTATCTTTCAGAATCAGGTAAGGCTAGTTCTGAAATCACCTGATGCAACAAGTGCTGCTCTTTCATACTATAATCTAAAGGAACCAGGATATAAGCCTATCACTACACCAACAAAAGCCAAGAACCCTCTCCTGTGAGAATTTATACATCTCAACTTCTGTTAGCAATTCTCCAAGCAACTAAAAAAGTCAGCCTTTAAAGTAAACATTGTTTGCAGGCTCAGACTTAAGTCTAGATAAAGTAAAAACTATTTTAGATTAGAAGAATGAAATAAATATCTGAAATAAGTTCTCAGCTGCTTGCGGCAGTTAATTCAAAGTTCAGAATGCTGCCTCACAGCATGTTTACGTGCCTGTAAACCCAAACAGGATAATTTTAGTATCAAAAGGAAAGCAGTTCTGTAGATATCACTCCACAATCTCCAAATAACAGCTCTTTATTTCTTCCTTTAGGTTACTAAGTGTGCCTGATTATCAAACAAGACACAAAACTTCTGATTACTTCCACCTATTGAGATATAGCTGTATGACTCACTTTAGCCAAAATTATGAAAATTGTTTAATACTGTGGAGGTTATTTGCCCAACTCATACTCCAGCCTTCTCAAGCATTAGGGCAGCTTGATTATTTCCAATTTTGTTTTCAAGAACTGGCATTTATATTTGCTATCAACTACCAGTGGTAGTTGTAGTACTGTCAGTAAGCAGTAGTTCCTGCCAGCATGACAAGGCAAAATACAACTTCTTGTTTAGCTGTATTCTATCTACATACAAACTTTCAAAAATAGCAGCTGTAACATGATTAATGAAGCAAAACTAACCCTACCTTTTATCTAAAATGTTGAAGAAGAAAGGGAAGCGGGTAAAATGTAAAGAAAAAAAACAAGTGAACAGAACAACAGAGAGACGATCCAACCTTGGCTAAAACCCCAGAAAATTGCTTTCTTCTTTCCTAAAAGCAGTGGATGTAAACACACTTGACTATTTACTGTGAAGAGTCCATACTGCAAAGTCAGGACTTAGTCATAGGGAAGCTGATTCTATATCAAAAATACAGACAAGTTGTAGATAACAAACTGAACCGAATGAGGTAAAAATATGTACAGACCACTTTATAAAAAAAGTTAATTATTAGTCAAACAACAGAGGAAAAGGAAAGAAGTTTCAATTTTCACAGTGAAAAGCAATCCTTTGGATAGGATGACTTAAGTGAGGAGTAAATTATAATATATATTATACAATAATTTTTAGTATCTATTGAAACTGACCCAAGTTGTGAAAGTTGGAAGACAGTGCTGTGGGAGACATTTAAAGCTACATTTACATTGATAAATTGAGTAGCTTTAGGTTGAAACAGTAAAATACTGAGGCCAAAAAATACAAGGCTCACACCACTAACCTGTATGACTTTAAATGTAAGGATACAGACCAGGCTGGTTGGGAAAGGTTACAATCCTGTAACCACCAAACTCTATCTTGGAGCAGATCTGAAGAAAGTGCTGGATGGAACAGGCACTTTCCACCACAGTACATTCTCATAATCATGTTCCTATGCCTGGACTATCTGAATTTACTAGCCTAAGACAAAATGAACTAACAGCAACAGAAAAATCAGCACACCTATATATGCCTACTTTAAGTTTCTGTTGAGCCCAAATCACATCTGCATTATAAAACTAATAAACTGAAAGTACAGTTTCAAATATGTCACCTTGGAAGACCAAAATTTTGTTAAAAGTGGTTGCGTAATAGTGTATTTTTTTCAGTATAAAACAGCATGTAAAAGTTTAAACAACATTTGCTGTTTAAAATCAATTACATACTTGGTTGCACCATCATCATATGTTGCCATTAACACAATCGTTCCATCCTGGATGGTCTTCAGAAATTCAATAAGTGGTGCCACATCTGAAAAGAAAGAGAACATAAAGCTGTTTAATACTAAGCAACAATTCTGCATTTAAAGACCTGCAATGTTTTCTGCAAAGACATTACTTTAAAGAACATTTGTAAAGATAATATTTATATATATAAAATATATATAATATTTGTAAATATATCATAAAAAGATGTGGAGTGAGAGAAAGCTAAAACGCATCAGAGAACTCTTATTTTATAAAAGGAGTTTAATCCATATTGTGTAAAGACATAACCACTAATGAGAACTACTGTGGAGAACAAGTCTGTTTGATTAACCACACCATTCCCTCCCACCTCAACTTATTTGTGTTTCTTTAAAGTTGCACTCTCCTCACAAAGGTAGAGGTGAAGCACTCCCTTAAGTATCACCTTAAACCACACAGCAAATGGAGTCTGGACAAGAAGGAAGAAAAAAGCACATTTAATTCTCTTTGAGTAGTGTAATTGTACCTACCTCCTCCCCACATGTCAAAAAACTTAGTATCCAGTAATTCTCCTGTTTTACCTGAAGGAAAAAAGAAACATTTGATACCATCATATATAGCCAAAATTATTTGACAGATAACATGCCCAAATCCTCTTACACTCTTTCAGACAAAGTGCTGCAGAATATACTAGATAAATGAATTATGGTAACTTCTCTTTTATGAAAACAGTGTAGTGGTCTGTGGAAAAGTGCAGGAAAAGGTACCAGGAAAATGAGAAGTTCCACAAAAGTGTTGAAGGCCAGGCTGGATGCAGCTTTAAGCAACTTGGTCTAGTGCAAGAAGTCCCTGCCATGGCAGAGGGGGTTGGAACTGGGTGATCTTAAAGATCCCTTCAAGCATAGATCATTCTGTGATTTTAGGCAAATTTCTGATTTTGCTTCAAGTGGAATCTAAAATAAATCATAATACCCAAAGGCTCTAAAACCAACAAAGAATATTTGGTTCATACATCTGCCTTTTTTTAAAGTTGGTTTTGTAAAACAAGACAGTGCAGCTTTAGACTGCTTTTTATACCACACGGAAAGCCAGAAAGATTTAAATTAGACTCATATTTTGCTATAGACTGAAATTTTAAGTAAATTTCAACAGCCAGAATAAAAAGAAAAAAGTGGACAATATAGTATATCTCATTACCTTTTATTATTATGCTGGCTATAAAGGAGCATTTGATGGAAGGTGGAGTTTTTTTAATATATACATTCCTTTAAATTTTGGAAGACAGAGAGAAAGGGTGGAGCTACAAAATACAAAGATAGGTAGTTTGGTTTTGAACAGATGGAGTCATTTTAGGAAAGCAACAGAGGATTAGGAAGTATTGTTCAAGTTATGTTTTAGATGATGTAAATTTGAGTACAATCCACAAATAAGAATTTACATTGCAGAGAAATAACAAAGTGCTATCTCAGTGCTACAAGGAATCTTTCCTACATATTAAAGACAAATATGGCAGTGCTGACATTTAGTTCAGCTTTCAAGGTAACACTCGGTTAAACTTGTCAGGTTTTAACAAAATTACAAACCCTGAACACAATTACCTAACACAATGTATTTTCAGATAAGATCTATAGACCAAATATTCTGATTCAAGTGAGGAGATAATGAACTGGTCTTTCTGTGCAGTAACAAAACTGTTAAAGATGCTAAAGAAGTTTCACTGAAAACAGAGCAACAGAAGAATACAGTCTACAGTTTAATTTGTGGTGGCAACACACAAGGTCAAAAGAAATAGCATGCATCTCATGCCTTTTTCCAATTTTCTGTGCATTAGAAATTTACATGATGTATCAACAAGGCAGTCACCACAGAATTCCACATTACTATTTTTGCAACCCAGTTTTCGAAGCAAAAATGCACTTTTTCTGCTTTGTAACAAAGTGTCAGCATCTGACATTATTTCAATATAAATAAGCTGAATACTTCCTTTTCTCCTTGGTGCTTGACTTTCACCACCCCATAGTATTTCACTTTACATTTCAGAAACAATTTTAAAATTAAAACAATCTGTCCCCTTAGAATGTCACTTACCATTGACCAAGGCCATATTTATTCCTCTGCCAACATTATTTTTAACTCCACTCATTAAGCTGAAACAAAATAAACATTTTGATTTTTAATTAGACAGTCCTCTAATGGGAAATACTGCTGTTTTTTTTTAAATAGGATCAAGTTCTAAGAGAGACATAGTTAAAAGACTACACATTCATGAGTACTTAAAACAAAATCTCCTTGAACTCATCTGTTCTTGAAGCACCATTGAATTAAGAATAATACATCAAGTATCCCCAGTTGTATTGATTTAATTTGATTGCTTAATCATGGTTTCAAATTATGTCTATATATTAAGTGTCACAAAAAAATCCCCATTATTTATGTAGTTGTTATTAATGCATTAAAAAACCCAAATATTAATTTGTGGAGCTCATCATGGTCACATAACCAGTGTTTTATTCTCTTTTGTAAGCACACAATGAACAAAAATGTGTTAGTTAGTTTAAAAGCTAACCAAACAGAAGCATTTAAATTCACACCAAGAAATAAGACAGGCAAAGCACTTAGTTACTCATACAATTAACAGGAAACCTAACTGCAAGAAAAATAGCTAGCACATTCATGGGACTTTTAGTGAAAGTTGCATACACTTGGACTACAATCACACATCCCCAAAAATTGTCACGATCTGTGACAGAAATCCATTGAACAAACTCAAGAGGGCCAAAGGGACTGAAAAGAAGAGTCCCCTTGTGAAATGGAAAACCTTCAGAGAGGTAAAGAAGAGGTAACAGGAACGTTCAGATTTAGGTAGGATGCTGTGCTGCCTTAGACCATTGGTGGCTGTACCACTCCAGTGAGAAGCTTCCAGACCTCCACATCCCTGTTCACTGGCAGTTCACACAGTGTGAAGAATTCTGCTCTGCCTTCAGGCCCCAAATAGCCCAGCTTTAACATTTTGAAACTAGGATTAAAAGAGGTAACATAAATAGGACAAATAGAAGTTTGGGACAATTGCATAATTTAAGATAACGAAGAAGCCCTCAGATGATATTAAAGAAAGCATCTCACCAAAAGCATATAGCTGCACATCCCAAAGCTTATCTGCTAAAAAACGGGTATTCAAACTGCTATCTTATTTTTAGAGAAAATGCAGTCTATGCAGTCTACATGTCCTTAGTTACAAACACACTCTAGAAGACACTTTAATTACATCCTGATCAGGATTTCTTTACCCTCCCTAGCTGGCTTTAGGAAGAGGCTGCACATATGTACAATCCGGTAATGTTCAAAATTTTTTCACATTTCTTCTGCAGCAATATGATTTTCCAGTCATGTTTGAACATCTGTTCTAAGCAATACATCCTTACACACAGAGCTTCCATGTCAGCTTTCTCAGGCCAACTTCTCAGTGATAGGACTAGAAACAAAAAATAGTCTATCGTAGAAGTATGTCAAAAAACTTCTCTGGTGATCTCTTACACCCAGGATGAAGAGAGAACCCAAAATTTAGAGGAATGACAAAGTGAATAGACCAGTATCAGAAACAGACTCAGCATTCTGAGAGGCTGTGAAAGACTACCAAATAAAGGCAACTCTTGGCAGAGTGAATTTAAAAGGTTTCAAATAACTAGTAATCAGAGATTATAGAGTTCATATTCTTCTGTTAGTCCCTTAAGTTATACTATCAGCCAAAAACTTTGATTTAAATTAAAACTATTTCAGTAATTTCTGAAAGAAAATACTTGAATTTTTCTGCTGAAATTCAGAATTCAATTCTGGATAGTAGGGAGCCCCAGAAGTATTTCAGCCACTGGAGGATCATTTCTGCTCTGATCATGTGATTTTCATGTCATGTCTGAACATCCATTCGAAACAAGAAAAACATATGGCAAATAAAAACTGGAACATAAATGAATAAAGGCAATGAAGTTCTGAACCCATTCTTTTCCTCCTGCAAAATTTAGTGGGCATTTAATTTACAAAAAAGAATAAGAACTTCCTTTCATTTGGACTACAAAATTCTCTGTAAATAAGTACCAGTAGACAAATACCTAATATGGTGACTAGACACTGAAACTCCACACATGCATAAAGTTATAATGGATTCAGATAACAATATGTGCAATTCTGAATACAAGAATGACTAGTTACTAAAGAAATTTAGTACATACAACCCTGCTGTTGAGTTACTGTGGCACTAATGTGCAACTGGCTTCTTAAAAAATTAAACTGCATGGAGAAGTTGCTGGTAAAGAAGTAATTATAGCCTCTTCTGAAAAGCCCATGAAGTAGCAACTACAATATTTAATATTCTGATTATGAGCCCAGCATGTTTTTTCTAATTTGGATTATGGCTTCTCAATATAGAACAAGGCTATAACTGAACTTTTATAAAGCAGAATTCCTGTTTCACATTAAAACATCTATATAATAAAAAAGAAAAATCGACAAATTACTTGCATTCTGAATTGTATCAGCAACTTTAGTGCTTTCATAAGTCAAGTGACATCCTTATATTTAATACACAGGAAGATACTCTACTTTGCATGTATCATTCACCAATCATGAAAATTCGTTCCTGCTGTCCTGTCTTGGAAGCAGGAAGAACACAAAGTTATCAGAAAAAGAAAAACCTTTCTGTGTGTTAGAGTTCACAAAATATCTCTAAAAAAGAGCTACTCAAGAGGAAATGAGTTTTTTTCAGAGCTCTGATATATTAGTTCATATACTTGAGAGAGCTTGTGCATCATCAAACACAACAGGCTGCAATGCGACAGCTTCTCACAGGAGGGCAGCCCTTCATCAGTTTTAGAATTCTTCCAAGAATTTACAGCCAACAAGTTGAGAGCTTTTGAAAGAGAAATAAAACCTCGTATGAGCAAAGCAGATCATCACACAAAATCAATCAAATTTTCTGGTGGATACTTAAGACAGACATGACCAGTTCCCCTCTGAAGGAATTCAGAAAGATCTTTGCCAAGGAAAGCTGGACTTTAGAATCCAATAGCTGTGCACTAAAGTGCCTGCTTAGAGGACTTTTTCCAGCCACTACTTTCTTTTCATCACTTTCTTCAGCAAAATATCTATTCTAGGATTTTCCTTTTTTGGAAATAACAAAACTCTTACTTAGTTAATCAGTCAGCAGGACATTAAAAAGCAACAACAACTAAAAAGTCAAAAATCCCAAACAGAACAACCTTACTATCCTGAAATTAAAATTTTACTTGCATTCTCACAACTTTTAATCACTGAATCAGCTTAAGTCTTCACAGATATTAAGCTTCCTATATTAAGCAACCAGAATGAGACAGTAGCATGTTTTGTAACACCAGCAGAAATACCATGCTCAGATTAGATAAGCCTGCCCAAGGTCACCAAGCAAGTCACCAGTAAGGAAGGAGGAAATCAGAAGGAGCAGCCTGTAGTCTGTATGTGCCAAGGTGAGCTCCTGCTAGCACATGCTCCCAACTACACTGGGATGCTCTGCTGCAAACTAACTCCCAGGCTTGAGCTAAGCCAACCTTACACAGGAGTGCTACTTGGAGCTATCAACAGATTTCTCTTTAAGATCACTTGAGACTAGTCTTACAGTTAAAGAGTAAAGTGATGGAAAATGCTACCAATATATTTTTTTCTCTTATACATTATCCTATTTATGATGTGGGGTTCTGTTGTTCACAGAGAAGTTGCCATTGGCTCTAGAATTCATTAGCTAGCACCAGCTGCTGTACATGCTAACTGTACTAACACAGTGTGAGCTGAGAAACAGCTAAACTGGAGCAGCTTAAATGCACATGGAAGGCAAAAGCATAAAGTGTGACTGACATTAAAAAAAAAAAAAATCTCCTTCCAACACCACATGCCGTGATCTAAGTACTTGAAAGAGACACTTAGAAACAACAGGAAAAAATACTTACACATTATCCTCGACACAAATTTTAGGTCCAACTACATTCGCTGCTCCACTTGACATTTTGAATGCAAAATGCTTTTCAGGACAAGATTTAGAGATCCCACACTTGTATCTTGGAGGTTTTGTAGCTTTCAAAAGGAAATAAATCAAGATCTTAGAGAACACCACAGGTAGGCTAACACACAAATATAGTCTGAAGGAATTCAAAGAAGACAGGAAACACAAACACTATTGCATCTGCAGTTACAAAGCAGTTTAAAATAGTCTAAGTTCCTGAAGTATCTCATTATTTCAACTTCTTGTCACTCTGCTGCCTGCTCTGGCACTGTCATCAAAAGCCACAATCCAAAACTACAAAACAGGCTTTACCAGAAATTTAGGAAAATCAGAAGAGGAAAATTAGTTTCTGATTGCATTTGAAGTGTAATTAAGACTTTCTTAACTATGAAAATTCATCAGTCTTTCTTTCTGTTATTAGTAAAAGCAAGTCACAGCAGTAATACATGCCTATGAATACTCACAGCGTGCAGCTGCATCCAATGCTGATCTAGCTAAAATGAAAAAAGAAAGTCTTACAAGATGTTACTATTAAAGTGTCATCTGCTATATCATATCCTATAAATGTAAAAGTCTTTCTGTATCCCTATAAAAACAGGCCGGTTGAAATGAAGTATCAAATACACCCGAATATTATGCTCCAATAAAAAAACCTTTTATGCATTTGCAGAATGAAAGTGAATAGGAACCCCATTCAGAAGCACTGCTTTAATTTATGGCTCTTTGAGAGTTATGGAGTTGAAAACCCCCAGAGATCCAAAACCTCTGAGAATTTATGGAGTTCAGGGCATTGGAGTGAAATTAATTCCCTCCTTACATCTTCACTGGGATGGGGTTCCTTTCACCTAAACTGGAAGCCTGCAGCTCAGGTGTACTACAACCCAACCATTCATGACTCCCTTTCCTGAGATAGGAAGAGACACAAGTACCCCCATCATACACAATGACACTCCTGTCTCTTCAATGATTACTGAAGATGTATCTGCTGACTGGTTTGGATGGCAGCTCACACTGCAGTCATCTACAGTTAAAGAGCACGAATTTACAAACACCCCATCCATTGTTTGGGTATTTTTGGTAATAAAAGCACCTTGAAAGAAAATTCTGGAGCAAAATAGACTCTGAAATTTGATACAGCTCAACTGCTAATCTTTATCTGCATAGATCACCTGGGCACATCTGAAATGTTTTGATTACTGCACATTCAACTTAACACAGTACCTGCAGAAGAGAAGAAGCTCTCCCAAAACAAATTCTAAATCTCTTTAGCAGTAGCAAAGTAGAGCACAGCTTTCCAGAAATATGGTTCAAGTTGCCTAATTTATTACTCTACACTAAGAATGTACTTCCAGTAAACAAAAAAAAGCAGGTAAAATTATGTATCCTTGGCAGACAAAATAATCAAACTGATTAAGAGAGTAGGTTAAATATTTCATACAGAAAATAATTTAATACACAAATTATAGATAAAAATTAACAAGCACACATATTAAAAATAAACACATAATTCTTAAGTTGAAGAACCTAAGGCAAACCAAATACAATATTCTTGATAAAGGCTCAAGTAAATATTAACAAACGTCCAGAGAAAACAAAGTCATCGCTTACCAAATATGTGTCCTAAGTTTGCATCCATTTTTATTTCAAACACTTGAGATATGACATAAAACGTCAATAAAAATATTGCTATGACTACTACCAACTTTGCAGCACCTGTTAAGAAACAGAAAAAGTTTCAAAAAATTAACTGCAAATGGTAACATTAGTTTACCAAAATTAGCAACATGAGAAATGTGTACCAGATAACATCCTGGGGAACTCAGAAACAGGATGATCATTTGTGGACCTACCAAATAGAATGAATCTGAACAAAGGGATGGATATTATGGATGGATATTATAATGCAGGATGTAACTGCATGAATACATCAGGTTATCATACCAGATGCACTCTGGTCTTAATTTTCTCTACCTTCATGCTTGTCTGACAACACAGTACAGCAACTCAGCTCAGCAGCCAGGAGAAACCAGACTTCCATGAAAATCCAGCTTAACCAAATGAACTAAAATGATCTACCTGGCTGTTGCCCAAAATTCCCACCTTCCCCATTCCAGTTCCGTGTTCTTAGTCATGAGTACCTGGTTCCTCACTGATCACAAATACTGTTTCCCCCTGCCCTCAAATTGAGCTACCTCCATTTAACATATGCCCCACACTGAGTGATTAGGGATCTGTTCATATACTGCAGCTTGTCTGCTATGGTCAGTCAGATCTGAGTATGGCATTAAAAAACAAACAAACAAAAAACATCAACAATTAAAAAACCCCAAACCAGCAGCCAACCAGAAACAAGTATTCTCACTTACTTTTCAAGAAATTTATATTCATGACCTTCAAAAAGTAAGTTTGATGACTCAAAGCCTATTTTAAAATAAGTAAGAAAAAGCCATACCTCTCCCATCCTCCTTTAAATATACTGAAATAGGCAGCTCTAAGCTTTACAAGGCTAAGTTCCTGCAGTGCTGAGTGACCAATCTACTCCCTGGAAGAAGAGGTGTGACCACAGCAGCTTACATCAAATGGAAATGTATGTGATACTGCCGCAAACCTCACAGTTTTTTAGCATAATTTGCAATACATTTTTACAGAATACTTCACTCTTAACTGACTGTAAAATAGTGACTAAAAAATACTGACTGAGAGAACAAGTCAGGTGAGGAGGCATCTGATCAACCTCCTGCCTTCCTATCTTACTGCAGTATGTCAAACTAGTTGGAAGAATCAACCTTAAAGCATGCTTTTTTTCTTTAGATTGACAGCCAAATCCTTTAGAAAAAGCCAAACATATATACTCCTGCAGATCTCAGACTGCTGCTGTGATGGGCTGCTCAGAAAATCTTAAAATAGACAGATTACTCAGCCTTCAGAAGGATGAGAGATGCTAATCAATCCTCCCAAAAGGCTAAAAAAAGATAAGGGGATCGAAAAAGAAAAGAAAGATGAAGAAACACACAAGGGTTTTTTTGCTTGTAATTTGCTCTTTTTCATGTGTGAGCATATACATATTATGATGCTAGAAAACACAGGTGCAAACCTAACTTAAAAATATTATGCTGGAGCTCCAAAGATCACTGCACTTGAAAGGAAGGGAACCATTGTAAGCCTTGGAGAAACAGATGATCTGAACAGAAGTTAAGAAATGGGGAAAAGGTTTTTCAAACAACACTGCTTAAAACCACAAGATGGTACCAGATTTTGGAATGTGTCATCTAGCACGTGGCATTTGGAGAGCATGTTTTAGTATATAGTATGTGAGATGAACAAGAACTCAGTCTGAGGACTAAGCATCCCCTCTACTCTATATTCTGAGCTTCTCAGGTGAACTGCAAGTGCTCCCTTCAAAGGAACAGTAAGAAATCTCACAGAAGGTTCTTTACGCATTTGAACCAAAACTGGCATGTTTGCTACAGGTGAAACATTCTGTAGGAACTGCCATACCTACTTTGTGGTTTTTAGCAAAAAAATAAAATAGTTGGATGGAAGGGAAGGAAAAAAACAAACAACTAAACATGTTTGAAAAGTAATTTTCCAGCTGAATCAGGCACATAAAAATTGGAACACTTTCCAGTTCTTTGTCAGATTCACTTTAACAAATTGCTCCAAATAATACATATCATGGTTAATAAAACAAAATTAGGAGTAATGAGAAAAATTGCATTCATTAACAAGCTCTTGGAAAAGGTGTCATTTTCTTCTAGAAGAGGCAACAATTTCTCCTTCTGCAAAATAACACTGTAACTATTGATAAAAGTGCAATGCACCAGAAACTCAAACCTGTTCTATTGCTACACAGGCTATTCTACTGTGACAAAATGTCTAAAATAATGTTTTCTTTTAATGCTATATTAGCAAAGATCTTATTTTTTACAACCCCTTTACCTTCTGTTAACTAGAATTAGTGTCTTAAAGGCTGTACTACAGTAACTTAGCTCTATGAAAAGGCTTTTATAATTTTCAAACTCCCAGCAACCTTTCAGAAAGTTTCAGACACTTAAAGTAGCACATAGCAATTTTAGTGAGTGGAGAAGAAATAGCTTCAGACAATTATTTGCCATTTCCTTATTCCTTCATCATCTTACAGAAATAGCAGCCAAAATATGTCAAGTCATGGTACCTTAAACAGTCACTGCAGATCAGCTACAGCATTTTAAAAGGTGATTGTTCTTCGACCATCCCAATTCCAAAATGAGTTTCACTGAACACCAATGAAGTAGGACAGGATGCCTGCTATCCCAGTTAAGTGAAGCGTACCCTGACAACGTTTGATGAGGGTACAAAACTGAGTGGCAGTGGGCATCTAAAGGAAGAGCCAATCTGCAGGAACACCTGGATGGACTGGAAGAACGGGCTAACACAACAAGGACAAATGTAAAGTCTTCCACCACAGAAATCATAACCAGGAGTACAGAAAAGACTGTAATCTACCCAGCTGGGGAGCAGCTCTGTGGAAAAGGACCAGGGGATTCATGTGGACAAGCTCAATAAAAATGGAGGGTGCTGGCAAAGAAGTCAACAGGATGCTGGGCTGTATCAACAAGGGCATGACCAGCAGAGAGAGGTTATTTCTTTCTTCACAGCACTTGTCAGGCCACACTCATTACACTCCCTTCAGTGTTGGACCCTGGTACTAAAAAAAGAAAAAAGACAAAGACATGGACAATCTAGAGACAGTCCAACACAAAGATGATCAAAGGACTGGGAAGCCAGACAGATGAGGAAAGGCTGAGACTGCTGCATTTGTTCAGCCTTGAGAAAAGATTTAGAGAAAACTTAGTATCATGTTCCAGTATTTCAAGAGTGGCTACAAAGAAGATGGAGACTCCCTTTTTGCAAGGAGTCACATAGAAAACGAGAGGGGTAGTGAATATAAGTTATTCTGGGGAAGATTCCAGTTAGACATGGAAAATTTATCACAATGAGAACAATCAGACATTGGAATAACCTCCTCAGGAAGTGGTGGACTCCCCAGCACTGGCCATTTTAAAATCTGTCTGGACAGAGTGCTGGGCTAGGGTTCAAATTAGAGAAAGTTATAGCAGTGTGAAAATTATAGGGTAAAGTACAGCTGCTACTTCCTGGATGGAATGCTGTGAGTATGCTCAAAACCTATCCCACAATGATTCCATACACACACAATCTGCAACCTCAAGCACGTGCTAACGGGCAACAGGGCTTGGAGCAGAGTGGAAACACCTTAGCCAGGCTCTCTGGAAATCAGGTGGTGCTCTGTAGCTGATAAACCTGCACAGCACCTGTCAACCAAGGGAGACAGAAGCACGTATCTGGCTGCTGAACCAACAACTGTGGTGAAATCACTTTTGATTGAGATGAACCTGGTTCTTTGTAACTTAACTGTAATATTAACTCACACCATCGTCCCAAAGTTACCTGCCTCCAATGTATGACCATCCCTCACTGAGCATGTGGTCTATATTTTATTGACTATATCTGTAACAGCAAAGCAAGAGAATTTTACACCGAGTAACAAAAATATATATTACTAGAGTCACTTGAGATCCACCCAAATGAGAAGGAAGTTCATTGAAGGGTCCCCACAACAGAACAAGGAAGTTCACTGAAGGGAGCTCATAACAGGACACAGACTAGTCAGGCACAAGGGTCTTGGTTTTCCTGGTGTGCTGACAGACTAATCAAACACTAAAGGTTTGAGGAAATCTCCACTTTTCATGTGACAATTATCTTGTCTAGACTTTGCTTCTGCCAAGAAGTTATTGATTCTCAAGATCCCTTTTAACCTGGTATTATATGATTCTATGACTTTAAAACCTTATTGTCACAACTTGCCAATGCTGTCCATAGCAGTTGCTTCATAAATGATTTAAGTCTGATTTTACTGAGCATACTTACCTGCTATTCTCATGTTTAGTCTTCAGACAGTTAATGACACTGTTGCATTAAAACAGCCACCTATAGGAAATAAAAAAAACACCAAACCATAAAAACTAAAAAACACTTCACCATAATTACAGCCAAAAAAGCACTTTTGTGTAAAAAAAAAACCCCACTGATTTTCTAGTCAATAAAATTAACGACAATTGTTCTGAATACCTATTTCTTAACACTCACGGTTAAGGGAGGATTTAAGATGGATTTCGGATGTCTGCTTTCACTTGTTTCTCCACAAAACAACTGTTTTGAAAAAACATCAATCTCATCTAATCTGCTACAAATTCAGTTTAACTTTCAGTCCTTCCATTTGTGACCTAAGTATTTACCAGTGCTCTATCTAAGCAGTCTTTAGTTTTCAAAAGCTATGTGGTTGAAGTCAACAACTCCACCTTCACTCCTTCAAAACTCTACCTGCTTCTGGCTACAAGTTGCTATGTGGCAATATAGCATAGCAAACTATGCTTTGGAGAGAGAATATTTAAGCATTTTGGTCTCTAGGATACTACATAAACTGCATTCAACAGAACTGAAAGAAGGTCAACATTAATCTTTTTATTACAGAAATATAACAACATCTGTCACTCACAGGTACAGCCAGAGGAACAACATGATGGTCAATGATGACAGAAGCACCAACCCTAGTACTCCATTATTTCAGAATAAACTAAAAACCACCATAAGCAAACAGTGCCTAAGCATCCACAAGCTTCTTGGGAAGAACATGTCACCAGAGTCAAAGTGGGCCACAAACCCCATAGGCTCTGAACAGAAGCTCCCACCTCATCCTCCTCAAGTAACGCAGGGTCCAGGGGCCATACTAAATCTGCCCTCTGCTGCAGAGCCAGAGCTGCTCCAGGGTGGCTCTGCACCATGCTCCTGCTCAGTTCTGGTGGGCCCACACTGCACTGAGCCTGGACATCTGGCTCTCATCTGACTTTCCCCCAGTTCAGGGATCTTGTTGAATCATCTATACTAAGGAATATTTGAAAACATGTAATCAGCCATCAGTCTAATCCAAGCAGCTGTCCCAGACCCCCATCACAAAAGCTATAGCATCCCTAACCCACCACAGTCCTATGCCATGATTTTGAAAAACATCAAAAACATCATCTTTAGAAATTATTAGAGAAACTGCTATTATAAATATAAATTATTTTGAGACAAGCACCAAAACACGAACATAGTTCTCATGGTCTATACTAGGAGAAAAAATTGGTACTATGCAGAAAACCTTTTGCCTTCACTTAGTTCAGTATCTCCAAATTCAGTGATTTGTGTCCAGATCCTCTTTCCCAAAGACTCAGTCATTGTGCTCTATCCCTTCAAGTTTACAAGAAAATGGTCAGCAGAGAAATAAACAGGAAAAATAATTGCAAATACAGAAATATTTATTTCTAATCTATTCAAATTTGAAAATACTCATCACCAAAGTTTAAAAGCAGACAAATGTTTTGGAGTCCTAATGCTGTACTGTAAAGGAAATCTCACAGCATATTATAGACCATAATATATCCATTTAACTGTAGCCATATATTATATTCTCATATAATAATTTCTTTCAGTGCAAGGCTAGTATTTATGTGTCTTGTAAATGCAAGACAGAAAGGCAAAAAAGAGTCTGTCGGGGCAGATAAACTCATTTTATGTCAAAGTCTGTGAACAGAATTATTCTAGGCTTCTTCTTCCAGACACCCAGAAATATATCAATGTTGCAATAAACACTGACTGTACTTTGAACAGCTACAAGCTTGTTTTAAGTCTGCACTGAAAAAAAAAAAAGTTTCCTTTCTTGTTTTACTCTGAACAAAAACACAACATCAATTTAAAGAATGAAAACAAGAATATGAACACCAGAAAGAAGAATCTAAGTGGAATAATTGTATGATCTAACCTTGACAGCTTTTATCTCAACATCCCCTTTCACCTATCTGAGGGATCATTATTTGTTGCATCAACAAATAATACACATTCTTCTTTAAGTATGGAATGTGTTTTGATTTAGAAAAAGAAAAAATGAGTATGTTATGCCTCAACTTGAAAGGAATTTTAAAAATTTAGTGATTGTTTTTCTCAACTACAGTATACTGAAAAATCAAGAGGTTTGATTTACCTCATGAATATGCAGTATAATATAATACAGTAGTGGTACAGTACAGACAAGTGTTGCACAGCACTTTCCAGCTGCAGGAAAATAATTTATGGACATCAAATCCTTTTCCTACACTTATTATCTTAGATTTTTTTTAAAAGTATTTCAAGACAGAACTGGAATAAAATTAGGATAAGCTGTGAACCCTTATAAATGCTCATGGACCATTACTCCACATCTTCAATACTGGACATCATAACTGAAATTAGAGAACTGATTAGAAAATTGGTTTGGAATTTTTAATACTGCATATTTTAGGACCATTTAAAAGCAAAGAATACTGGATCACAACTGAACTTGCTCAAACTCAGATGCACAAAACCATTACTAAAAACATTCCTTTGATTACTTTAGAAATGGGCCAAAATAACTTAAACACTATTTTTATCTTCTTTGATTCAAGATTCCACCAAGCAGAGGCAGAAGAATTAGAACCTTAGTATACTCCTGACTTATGAGTGTCAAGTAACACAAATAATCATTTACTACTATACCATTCTCTGTCAGGCAGTACAAAAAGGCTCCCAGGAGGTACAGCCCATAGCAGGGCTGAAGGCACTGTCCCCATGAGTACAGCAGAACCCGTTCCTACAGAGATGCAAAGACCAAGGAAAACACCACAAAACAGGCAACAGAAGTGATCAACATTTTCAAGTTGCAAAGTAAAATGGCTGGGTTTGGGAAGCATTATGTGACTTAAATAAGGATTTTCTTTTTCTTCAGACTGTTTTCTTAGCACAAAACTTAAGAAGTTTTTCAGTCAAGGTCTACAACTTGGACAGCAGAAAGAAACCAAAAATTCTCTTGTGCAGCACTGCCTTGAAAAGTTATCCACAAAAAAACCTGAATAGATGAAGACAAAAACTAGAGATTATAAATCCTTCTTGAATGCTGGTATATCATTGTCCAGTTCCCTGCATGGGGACGGCTGCACATCCATCCATGCAGAAAAGAATTATTTATTCTGGATACAAATGACTAGGGAGAGGATATATGGAAAGACAGCTGGGAGCTGAGCTTACTGGTTGCTTTCTTCCTTCATCCTTGTGAATCCCAAACAACCCCCATGACAGACTAAAATGCTCTCCATAGGGCATAGAAAACAGTAGCTTACAATGAAAAAAAAAAAGGAAGAGAAAAACAAAGGACTTTCCCCCACTTTGCTCTACTCATTGATTAACTTGTGTGCTACGATACACTCAAGTACAAACAAATTAAATACACAAGTCCATCGAGCATGTATTTTTGTTCATACCTGAATTAGTTTCAATCAGTAAACCAGCAGATGCTTGCTTTTAAAAGTAACCTGTGTCTCTTGAGGGAACCCTGCTTGGTCCTTGCCAAGTTTCCTCCTGGAATCATTGTGCAAGAGGAAACTGCATTGAGACAATTGACAAATTAACAGGTCCTATTAATCCTACCTCACTGACATAACACTGAATGAAGTGCAGATTTCAGCCCCAAGCTGAATGCAATTCAATTTAGTTAGTTCTTTATCCGGCTTTTCTCAACACTTGTCCAGAGGCAATGCCATGGGGGACACGTCACTAGGGCAGGAGCACAGCCTCTGCCCTAGTTATCATGCAGAAAGTTGTGGCCACTTGCCACAAACTTTGGTTTAAAAGGGGTTTCAAATACAATTGTAATAAATGTTTTGAAGAATGATAATGAAACATGTAGATTAGTCTATTTCATTCCCAGGATAATAGCATTTCCATTAGCAACTTGATACCATGTGTGGATTATGCTTACAAAATGGGCACACACAAACAAGCAAAGAGGAGAGGCAAGAATTTAGAAGGTCAAGATAATTTCGAATTCTGACCTTAGCTGATTAGGAAGAGGTCCCAAATTCAACAATGATATTTAATAAAACAGAAAGTAATGCACACCAAAATTGGCATCAAGTGCTGCAAAACAAGCAGCAGAAATGGAAAAAGGAGATTATAGCAGCTCTCTAATATTGGGGTCAACAATGTCATACTGCCACAAAAGTGTAAGTGTTCATTGTGAACTGCACTGATAGGACTGGTGTGTATGGAAAAAAAAAGCAATTACTCTGTTATGCTTAAACAAACAAAAAAATACCCTGCTCTATGTGCTATCTTGACTTTTAACTAAGACCCATGTGCAGTTTTTTCTAAGTCTATCTCAGTGCATAATCCCCAAATGGAAGAATCTAGATAAGAATTACATGACCTAAATAAACCAACTAAGGGATAAAAGAATCAAGTCTGCTTTGCAAGGAACTGTGAAAGAGAAGAGTCAGGATCAGACATTTTTATTGCTAATCTTCAAGGTGTAATTCTAAAATTTTTTGGAAATAAATATATATATTTAAAAATACTATTACTTATAGCAAATCTAAAATATATATTAAAAGACATTACTTTAAATATATTTTTAATAAGCTTTTTAAATGCTACTAAGGACCATCAGTATTCTCTGGCTGCTGCTCACCTATTTGCAGTTATAATATAAAGAAAACTACAAGGATAAAAAAATATTAAGGATTAGAAGGATACAAGTTACAAGGATTAAAAAAAATTAAAAAGAGGCTGTAAATCATCATAAAAGTCTGGATACAGAGACAATTTTTCTTAACACAGATAGTCTACAAGGTATGAGCTAATGTCCACTTCAATATTAAGCCCAAATTTTTATACTGCAAATACTGTACATGCAAATCTGTACCCAGGTTATGTAATATTAAATGTGTGGCAGCCTGAGATGCTTTGCATTTAATTCAGGGGGAAAGTGTTCCCCAGACCAGTGTCTGTATACTTCCTAGCAAGGTCAAATAATGTTATACGTGGTTTTGCATATATCTGTTATTTGTTCACATGAATAGCATACACTATACTGTAGTGAAACAAGTATTCAAAATTACTTAGCACCAAAAAAAAAAAAAAAACGAAGCCAACACCCCCCCCCAAAAAAAAAAAAACAAACCAGAAAAAAAAACTCAACAAAAAAAACCCCAAAACACACTCGAGCTTTTATTTTTATTTCCAAGAATTCAGTAGATTAGGACATTGTCTTTTATTTTTTTTTTCCTTTTGTAGAACAAAATGCATTCCTCAATGATTAGCAGATGCATTTTATTCCTGTCAGAGAACAGCAAAAAATCCTTCTAACATTAAAAAAATAGCTTTTCATACCTGGCAAAATATAATCAAAGAAACAGTATTGTGTTTAATCCAGCTCTGTTGATAAGATATTTCAGTGTGCTGTCTTCAAGCAGTTCAAAGCAGTGGTGGTTTTTTTCTCAATATTACGCAGTGAATTAGATATGTCAAGGACAGCATTAGCTATTCTTATGTGATTTCTGGTTTTAAACCAGTGGCTGTGCCAACCTGAATTATATGCCATGGACAAAAGAGCTGAGACATTCAAAATCATTCAAGACTCTTATTTAAAAAATGCAAGAGGCATTTTCTTATCCAGATGATTGCTTACTTTTCTGCTAGGCTATGAATAGTTTTTCCAACATGTTTACAAAATTAATTTAATTTGAAATTAGTGAAGGACACACATGGTAAAGAATTCTGTCTTTAAAAAAATAAATAGTATTACTCATTTGTATAATCATGCACCATTTGTGTCTTTTGGAAACACAGGCTATGACCCCAGTAGTTGCTCCCTACAGGCAGCACTCCTACATCCATACAAATTCTTTGAGGTTCTGGCAGAACTCCACATAGGGAAAAGGTTTGTCCACACTTAGAGAATTCGGGAATACATATTTTCTCTTCTCCTTTGTGATAAATGGTACCATGAAGTAAAATTATTAATTTGTTATAAAACTGAGAATTTTTATAAGAATCATATTCTTCCATATGCATATCAAGATTCATTTTGGTATTCCAGACAACTGAATCAGATCCAAAGTGTTTGCTTGTAAATATAAGATTTTTTTTTATGTTTATCAAATTATATTTACAACAAATTAATGTAGATAAATGTAGGAAATCAAACTCCAGCATATTCCAAAATTAGAAACAGATAATCCATCTATGAAATGTTGCACTGTCCTATGTTGTGAATCTCACTCTGTGGTTTCACTTTCAGGAAAGGAAATACACATAAGAAGCAGTAATGTGCCATGTTTTGAAACTTGATGTGCTAAACAAACCATTCCCAAATGATATGTCAAATCACTGATCATGCTAACTTTTGCTAGTGGCATCAAGCCAGTACTTTCACCTTAGGCAACACACAAACTAGACAGTCTCAAACAATGAAAAATTCTTCTGAATCCTGAGAAGCTGAGATAAAAGTACTGAGGCATTCTTTCTTCCCAAAGAGACTGAAACTCAACCCACATTCCTTCTGCAATTAAAACAACAAAACCAAACCATTCCAAGGAAAACAAAAGCAACATAACCAATCAACAACAAAAAAATATGTAGCCTTATAAGCACTCAATCAATACTTTGAAGACTCTTCTCAATTATTACAAAAATTTACTGTTCATATAGTTAAGAATGTGATCTATGGTCCCTAAAACCCACACTATTTCTATGTGATAAAGTAAATCATACCACTGCTGCTGACATACCTATTGAAGAGAATCTTAGCTCTGTGTTTCATGGGGTTGGGATAATATCACATATTGAAGTTCAGATAGATAAAGAATCATCAAGGACAAATTGCCGAACTTCATTCACCAACTTACTTCCCCACTTCATCACAGCAAACTACATAAATCTAACAATAAAGATTAAGAAAATGAGGTACCTCAAACTATTTTTGTAACTGAAACACTGCTGCAATTACCACCTGTTCAAAAGTTGAAAACTAATTATTTGCTTTCTGTAATACTTTTAAGAAACAAATTAGGACCTTGATTTCATAAGACAGAAAAGTCTGTCCAGTTTTTCCACAACAGCAATTAAATAAAGCTTTGCAACACATGAATGTGTGGGATCACCAGGTCTCACCTGAAGGTGTTGCCAGAATCGAGCAGATGTTTCAAATATCATTCACATCAATAAAAATACCAAGCCTCTTATTAGAATATTGCATCACTATCAAGCACTATTATTCTGCCATGATATAGACCAACTCTCATACCAAAGGATATGCGCCTGAAGAGCAATAAATAGTAAGTAATAATAAATAAAGAAATATAAAGTACACATAATTACTGTGACTTCATAGAATGGCTCAGTCTGGAATGGACCCCAGTGGGCCATCTGGTCCACCCTCCCTATTCAAGCAGGGTCATCCCAGAGTAGACGGCACAGGATTGCATCCAGATGGTTCTTGAATTTCTCCAGTGAAGGAGACTCCACATCTGCTCTGTGCAACCTGTTCCAGTGCATGATCACTGCACAGTAAAGAAGTTCTTCCTGAAGAACTCCTAAAGAAGTTAAATTCTTCTAAAGAATTTAGGTGGAACTTCCTGTGCATCAGTTTCTGCCCATTGCCTCTTCAATTACTGCTCAGCCCCACCAAGCAGAGCCTGGCTCCATCCTCTTGACACCCTTCCTTCAGATACTGACAGACATTGATGGGGTTCCCTCTCAGTCATCTCTTCTCAAGGCTGAACAGGCCCAGTTCTCTCAGTCTTCCCTTGAAAGAAAGACATTCCATGCCTTAACCATCACTGCTGGTCCTGCTCCAGGAGCTACATGTCTCTCATGTGTTGAGGACTCGATAAAACCACATACGACCACCATATAAATTTACTTGATGGTATGGTTATGGAACATCATTTCACACAGAGGCCCATTTTAAATAAATTTATCAAGCAAGCAAGAAGAGGAAAGGAGCATTACAAATACTTCCTCTACAGTTCCAGGTTTATTGCAGGAAAACCGATCAACTCCACACTACTCTCCAGCCACAATAAGACTCTAGATAGTAGCTTTAAGGTGTAAGAATGAGATGGACATCCTTTGAATGAGATTCATTTACTGCAGTCCACCACACCAACCTCATCCCAGAGATGCACACCAGGACCACAGACATGGCAAGCCATGGAGTTTGTATATACTTTGCAAGGCAGAGAGGATTGAGACCACTAATAGTAACAAGGGACATTTCCATACACTGTTGGAAATAAAACTCAGTCTATTGCACCTACCAAGCATTTAAGTTTATTTAACAAAACCTGAGCATGATATAAGGCTGCATGTTGGAGAAGAGTTTTAACCTTTGCTCAGTAGCATGCTGTTGTAATCAGGAAACGGGGAAAGTACCCCCCAGTGATAGTCCCTGCTCACAGCATTGTTGGTATCTCTAGTTCCTCTTGTTCTAAGGGATCCTGAAATCCATGCTCTTCTGCACAGCCCCTTTGCATCTACTTATCTCCCATTTGAGGTAGCATTTGGATAGGTTTTGGCCCTTTGCAGGATTAAAAGAGCAGGTCACTGGCTGCACAGAGCATCCCAGCAGACACAGTGCTGCACATTTGCTCTGGGAAGAAGGGCAGCAGCAGGCTCAGCACACAGAAAGGCCATGCTATGCCTACAGGATACTGCTAATGGGATCACACTGCATATATGGGACTGCTGCTGGTGCCTGATCACCACCATGTGCATGAGGCACCCAGAACCAAAGTGCTTCTGCGGTACAGGCAAGTCATTGCTACTGTCCATATTAGCACTGAACAGGCCATCATTTATGAGCGATGAGGTTAAAAATGCTTGAAAATGGAGAAGAAGTCAGTCAGTGACATGATTCTTAACAGCTCTAGAGTTCTTCCTGCTGAAGCCACACAGAACAGCCCCAAAACCTTTAGTTTCTAGGTTTCTGAGCATGAAGATATCAGAACAAAAGATCCACAACCTACATCTTGGCTTGGTGTAATCTTACAGCAACCACTACCAAAACCATAAGCCATATCTGTGAGGAATAATTTCACAGAAAAAAAAAATCTAGGGGCAATGTGTTTTTATATATTATATACTTACATAATATTTAGTTAACAACTGGTATACACCCACTAACTAAAATCCAACACAGATACCTTCTATCCTTTGAGATGTTATATTCTAAGCATCATCATGAGTGGGGAAATCTAAAATTGCTGCATAGCAATTCACTGGATGTCATTACCTATGTAGAAATTTATCACATTCGGAACATATAAACTCCTCTGAGGAATGGCATCCCTCAGTGATAGAAAGGGTATTATTGCAGTGATCTTACCACTGAGACTCTATGCACAGCTGACACAAAGATATGCTGATATGTAACCACTGCATATTCTAACAACTCCCGATGCAATCCCCCCTGGATCATGCCGTTCTAAGAGAAATTATCTGATTGTTAGGAGAACTCTTTTATTAAGCCTTTGTCTGAATCAACTCAAACGCAGTTCCAAAACCATTCGTGTGTCACTGATACTCAGCTGACCAGCAAGGACACATGGCAGTTCCATCAACCACCTCCCCTAGAAAGTGCAAGAGTATCAAGACTAATCCAAAAGCATAATTAAGTGTCTGGGAGCAGGTCAGTGGTTTTCTAGCAGCAGCAATACTACCAAACATGAGCTTAAACATTTGTGAAATGATGACTCAACTAACTGGTGATACCAAAACAGATCAAAATAAAAAGTAAAACTAGCCTTTGCTACTAGGAGGTGGTTACTTTCTTCTCAGACAAAAGACAACTGGAGAGAGGGTGGGAGAAGGGAGGGAAGCTAGCCAGTCACAAAAAAGCAAGTCTTATGAATAGAGGGAAGACTGTCATGTATTTCCAGGTTAAGATTTTAATTAGATTGTGATGAGAACTAGCATGTGTTTGTACATATAAACATATTGTGCAGCTTTCTGCCACTAGTACTGACTCAACAGTCACATCAAATACAGGGCAAAGTTTACTCCAGCAGCTCCCTCTGTCCTGGGAGTCTTAAAGTTTCTCCTCTCTTCTGCAAACTGTTCCACATTCTCTTAGCACTGAGGCTTTGTGAGGCCAAGGCTGGAAAATGCTACAGTGAAGCTCAGTGTGCAAATGAAGGTACAAACCATTTTTGTATTATAAAACTACAGTACTGTATATGGGAAGCAAAAATAGTTAAACAATTCCAAAAGAGTAACTATTGTTAATGCCCTGTGAAAACTTCAGTGTGATCAAATTTCAGGAACCTTGGGTGAAATACCATTTAATATAGTCATCCACCACTTATTATAACCATCAATGAACTACTGAAGAAGGCTAAGATTTTTAAAATCATGCATAACACCGAGAAGCAGGCAGATGGAAAAAAAATTACAGGGTGGAATTAGAGTTACAGATTACCCAGAAAAATACTAATCTGTTTGTTTTAACAAAAAATATCCTGAAGTCCTCTCAGGATGAATATACCCTTAACAAAGGTATGAGGAGGCTATTCTTGTATTCATGGTCAGACACAGAATTTTAGATGATGAAGCAGGAATCCAGGAGCCCATAGGTTACAGATGTTTAATCTAAGAAATACTAGGAAATGAGATTTCAAGCAGCAATACCAGTTTAAAGTTACTTCCTCATTACCCTTCTAACGTGTCCTCATGCCACGAGACCTCAGGCACATATAGTATTAGGAAGTATGAAAACTGAGGAGATAGGTGAGCTCACCTGCCAGGCTGCTCCAGCTCATGTGATTTTGCTCACTAAGGAAACTTAATGTAGTAAAAGAGAATATAACTATATAAGAGAACAATTTTCAAGAGTGTTTAGAGGCAAAGTGGAGCAGCACTGGGCTACTAGCTTTGCTCACTCATGTCATGATCTCACTGCAAGACTATGAGATTTCTGACATTAATACAAATTACATTTTTTTTCTGAGAATTTATGTACAATCTTGGTTTCAGACCAATGTGAGACTTCTCAGACAGATCCTTCCAAACTGAAAACAATTACAATAAATCCAGTATTGTTGACAGTAAAACAACTGTCACAGGGCTAAAGCAGTTGGCCACTGGCAGGTAAAAGGTAGAGGTTTACAATAATTATGCCTCAAGTCCTACACAGTCTCAGCAGATTTTAATGAAAAACTCAGAACTGAACATACATATGACTAAGACAATGGGCATGGACATACTGATTACCACTACACCAGCCACTACACTCACATGTCAATCCTCTGACTTCACTAGAGCTACAAGTTTAAAAACCAGAACCTAAGTTCTATTTGAATAACAAATTCTCTTTGATCAATTTAAATCTTCAAGAGCAAGTTCTCTGTGTCTGCTGTGGATTCATTTTATGGACACCTAATCTTCAGGCTGCAATATAAGTAGACAGATATTTTTCCCTAGTATCAATCCATCTTATGATTTTATTAAAAAAAAAAAAAAACAATAAAAATCTGTAAAATCTGTTTCCTGCATGTTAGTATTTTCCCCCAAAAACCTGAAAACTAAACATTCAGAAATTCACTTGTTAAATATTAATTGTCCAAAGTTCCAGTAAAATTTTAAACTCTGTGTACATCACCCCTCTCTTCTATAAGCACTCATAGGTCTCATTAAACATGGGTGGCCACTGGATGGTTGCACTCCAAGAGTTGTTGTCAGTGGCCCAGTGCCCAAGGGACTAGAGCAGGGTGCCTCAGAGGCTGGTATTGGGATAGTGATTAGACACAGGTTTGCCAGAGAGCTGGCAGGTAATCCATCCCTGAAAGTACTCAAGGCCAGGTTTGGAGAGGGCTTTAAGCAACCTGGTCTAATGGAAAGTGCCCTGGCCATGGCAGGGGGGCTGGAAATAGATTGTCTTTAAGGACCTAGCTAACCCAAACGATTTTATGTAGAGCACATACGCCCTGAAACACTCGGGCTGCCTCCAGAGGCTGGGCAGGAACTTCTGAGAAACAATAATTATTATCTGTTTACTCTGCACTCTTACTGGGTGAAGTGGTCAAGACGTTTGCAAAGGGATGGAAGCAAGCCTACAAGAAACAGGTGCTTCCTCCATCCTGAAGTGATTAGATGTTATTACATGAGGATGGCAAACTATTAGCTACTGAAGAGCCCACCTGCAGGCTTAAAACAAGTCACAAAACTTGTTCTGCCACACAAGCAACTATGCAAATCAACGGTTAAAAAAGATTTCTTCATACTTAAAAGAAACCCTGAGGGGAAATACGTGTTAATGAAAATATTCATACCTTGAGAAGTTTCGAAAGCTTAAAAAAAAAACCAAAAAAAACCCATGACAGTCATTAAGTAGCCGTGGGCTTGTGGTTTTGATAATTTTCCTAAATAACTCTCCAATTAATATTAAATAAATACTTTGTCAAAAGAGAGGAACAATCAGCCATGTTCATCAGTGAAGAGCCACCACGGGCTCCAAGTCTGTGAGGCATAACAGGCCATGCAGAATAGTTAAAATACCTGGTATATGTAGATCTTCATTGGCGTTTAATCGCGTTTAAATGTGAGAAAATGGGAAGATAAACAAATCAGGTGAATTACATGGCCCCTTAGTGGCTCAGCCAAACACATGACTTAACATAGGGTAGCATTTACCAAAGAGGGGGAAAAAATAATTTTTGTATGTTTTCCTACTTCAGCAACTCAAAGGCCAATAACCAAAGGCACACAGCGTGCTTCGAGAAGTCTCTCTGCAAGCAGCACGTTTAACTTCCCTAGGAGTTCACGGCTGCTCTCTGTAAGGATGTATTTAGCCTTTTATTTAAACAAGAGCTGAGCCCTACAACCCATGGTCCGACAGCGTCCGAGACCCCGTGCTGCACAGAGAAAGCCGAGGGAACACCACCAAAAGCTGACTTTGTTTCATCAGGAAGGGGCTGCCACGCTGCCAGCGTTTCTCATTTCTCTGGATCAGGGCGTCCCGTCGGCCCGACCGCTGAAACCCGGTGCCTCCTCCTCCTCCTCCTCCTCCTCCTCCTCCTCCTCCTCCTGCACGGGCACCGCCGCAGCTCCGGGCGCTCGCTCCCTGCCCCGCCGCCGCCTCCAGCCCGGCCCCGGCCCCCTCGCCGGGCCGGGACAGCAGAGGACGGGACGGACACCCCCGTCCAGCGCCCCGCCCGGCTCTGGCCCGCGGCCCCGGCCCACCTCGCTCTTCCCGGGGCGGGAGGAGATGGGGGAAGGGCCGGGCGGCCCGGGGAAGGGGCACGGCCGGGGAAAGCCAGCAGCGGAGGCAGGGGCCGGCAGCCAGCGGCCGCCCCGCTCAGAGGAGAGCGATGCGCGCCCGGGCGGCGGGATGCCCGCGGGGAGGCGGGCAGGGGCCGTTCCCCGCGCAGCCCCCCGGAGATCGCGAGCACTCACCGGGGCTGTAGGGCGCGGACACGTCCCGCAGCGTCCCCTCGGCGGCCGCGCCGCGAAGGCTGCCCCGGCCCGAGCAGGAACCGAGCGGAGCCGCTGCTGCCGCCGCGCAGCCGAGGAAGGCGCGGAGGGCGCCCCCGCCCCCTGCCGGTGGCGGACCGGGACCGCTCCGCCCCGCCCCGGGACGCGCGGGGGATCCGCGGCAGCGCCTCCGACAGAGCGGGCTAGGCGCGACCCACGGGCAGCCTGCTGCCCGGCCCGGGAGGGCTTGGACACCGAGACGTTTCGGCTTGTTTTCTCTCATATTTTGCACACCTTTTCTTTTTTTTTTTACCCGAACACACGAGGAGTTATCTTCTGTTACCGAACAGAAATGGCATTTTCGGTTTTAAAATAAAGTCCAACCTTTTTTTTTTTTTTTGTTTTTCACGGATTTTCCTCTAACCCCACCGTGAGTTGGGGTAGGAAGGAAGTTAGGGGTATTTGGGGTGGGTGGGGACGCAAGCAGGAAATACAGCATTTTATTTTGTGGAAGATTTCCACTGGCGTAACTCACTCAGCTGAACTGTTGCTGGGGTAGGTATGGAAAGTGCTGGGGAAGCAGAGCTCCAGACTCTGTAAATTCCACTATCGTCAAACCAGCAAGAGAGCGTTTTTACAAAATCAGTGTGGCACTTCTCTTAGCAGGGGAAAAAGCCACATCCAAAATGTAGGGCATATTGCGCATCATCAGAGTCAGGTAGATGAAAGGAAGTTTCCACGTTGTATTTTAATGACTAATGGGAAACAGATATTTCTTTTATTGGTTTTGAAATAGCATGCTTTGGGACCGACTGGTCCTTGGTATGAGATGGTTATTTGAACATCAGACGAATTTCACAACACAATGAAGTTTTAGGCATACTGTAATCCCAAAATAAGCAAAATGCTCCCAGTGGGAGCATTACACAAAATGAAGGTATTTATAGCTTTTAGTTCTAAATGATGATATAGATATATAGTAATTTGACAGTTAGTGCTTAATACATTACAACTAACCATGTTCCCTGATTATTAATTTTGGTGACTCGGTCTACATTAACAGATTAGTAAAGTTGGTATGCTAACAGAGGCTAACTCCTTTGATAAGGAAATGTTTGCAATTGAAACAAACATTTTAAAAAGATTACGTAAGTAGCAATAGCAAATTATCTAAAGAAGAAATAATATTATCTGCGCAATAACCAATACCTCAGAATACGTCTGTATCAAAGTCAAAGAAACAAGTTAGTCTTGAGAACAGCCGAAGTTGAATCCCATTGATTATTTACTCTGCTGAAAAGGTGCCACAACACACAGAGGGTGTAGAGACATGCTTCCCTGGAAACATGGCAGCTGACAGAACAAAAGCAGGAGTATGCCAGCCTTCCCAGGGTCTCAAGGAGGCTCACAGGTCCTCTTTTCCTTTTTTATTTCTAATTTGTCTTGTAGTTGTCCCTTTTTTTTGTATTTCAAAAATTGTTATACCCATTAAGTATATGTCTTCCATAAGAAGTATAAATATCTATACCTACAGGAGTTTGCTTTCTATTATTGTCTGTGATGAACTGACCATTTTTTGTTCTGAATATTAAGTTTGTCATGCAACAGAATGTGTTTCATAGCTACATATATTCTAAATGTTTCATCATTACCTAATATGTTCTAAATTCACAATTATTATTCCAAAATATTTCTATTTATTTAATGATAAATCAACAAAATTACTTGTTTTTATGATTACACTGTCTAGGAAAAACATATACTATACCTATTTATTTTGCAAACATCAGAAATCAAAGTATCTTAAGAATTTGGGCACATTGGGCTTGAACAGAGATGACCTTTGGCCTTATTTGCATCTTTGACAAATTTCTTTGCTAGTGTCTCTAGCATTTGACCTGAACTTTCTGGTCTCTCTCATAACTACATCTTTTTATTAAGTGAAATCATAGCATTGTTTTACAATCGTTTAATTGAGAATAAAAACATTTCCTCCATGTAGTTACAGGAAAACTTGATGTACTGCGAGCCTCATTTAGCATCCTAGGGATAATAGGTATAAATGAAAATAAAGTAAAAATACAGAAGCAAACCCTTTCAGATGCTTTACCTATGTTTTGTTGATTACTCCCTCTGGCAAGAGATGTTCTGCTAATTAGTCATCAGTCTTGATTCTCAGTTCTGGTGTCAAAGCAATTTCTGGTGACTTTTAGAAGTACTATTTCCCTGTAAGCCTAAACTTCATGTTCGTATGCTATAAACTAATACTTCTGCCCTAGCAAATCTTTCCATGGCACTTTGAATAGAGCCAGACTCAGATTACTGGCAGAGACCCAGTTCTCCAAAATTTGGAATATCTGTGGAATAGAAATTACTTTTCTCAACACAGTAGAACAGTCATAGGAAACACTTTGCATTTGATATCACCAGTATTACAGTGCTGTGATAAATAAAATGCAATCCTAAGCCCTCTTTAAAATATTATAGGTAGGAAAGAAAAAAAGAAATAAAAGAAGAAAGTTCCTTAGACAATGCTACAGGCACTTTGCCTTTAAGAAATTAGAAAATGTCATTTTCACAAAGTTGTGAGTCTTTTAACTATAAATAGAAACTGAAATGTATAACTACAACATGAAGCTCACTCCTCTCGCCTCCTGCCTCTGAAAAACATGTGAGAACATGTATGAAAAAATCTTCCTTAAAATGATATCCTGTTGGCTTTCTGACTGGTGTTATCAAGTTTTATATAAACAGTATGGGTGTGTGTCTGGAAGAGAAAGTATTATTTAGTATTTGTCCAATGATGTGGTAGAATTTAAAATATTCAGTATATATTTTTGTGACTTCACCCTATTGCTATCAAAAGTTAGATTTTAAGCAGCCAAAATAGCAGGTCTGATATGAGATGCCTGGGTAACAGTGGGTATGGAACTAAAATCAGTGCTCCAGTTTTAGATGAGAAGCATCTGAGGAGCATTTCCAACTGAGGTTGTACTCATGGAGATAAAGAACAAGCATCACTAGCTGGAAACTGTAGATGTCCTGAGAAAGACAGACTACGGATTTGGATTGTTCATGAGCGGCATTGTAAAAGGTCATGAGCACCACTCTGAACATCTTGTGACAGCATGAGAATTCTTCCACACAATAAACCACCTCCAAATGTAAATCTTCATCATAGAAAACATATGGAGTTTGCTTCCAAGTTTATTAATGTTTCATTTCAGCAAGATATTTTTCCTGATCCACAGGCTCTCAACCAGATCCTTCCTTTCCCAAGGCAGAGCTCCATGCCACTGTTCTCTTAGAAAAGGTCAGTTTCTCCCCTCCCTCCCAGTCCTCACTGAACTGCGTGTACCCTGTATCCATCAGCTGTACCACCCCATGCGTGAACTATGCCATGACATCACGGTGATCCCAATGAGATACTGTAGCTCTGCAACTGCATTCAGACCTCTAATCCCCCCTGTAGAGTCTCCATGCTGTATGCATGCATGTACAAGTATGCCAGATAAGGCACCAGGTCGAGATGATGTCCCAGAAAAAGATAGGAAGTTTTTCCATTATGCCATATTGGTGTCACTCTCTCACTGATGTGTATTCGCTTAAGCTGACCTCTTTCATCCTGTTCTGTTTATCACACCTCATCCCACACCACTTCCTTACTTGAAGGTAGGCCATCATATCCCTCCCTGTTGTTTTGTCACTCCTAATTTACTGCTGTCCTTCCCATGTTTGCCAGTCATATGGCAGATCTGCTTTAGCTTTCCTGTGCAAGAAACCATCAGTTTGTTCCTAGTAGTTGTTGACACTCAGACAGGACCATATATAATCATATAAGTTTATGGTTTTTATAACCCTAAAAGCCAGATCCCTGTTATTGATGCCAGCTGCATGATGCCAGCTGATGATCTGCAGTGTCTGTCCACTCCTCCTCAAGACCTGTCTTTCCTTTCTCTGTCAGGATCAACCAGAAAATCCCCTGACCCACCATGTATGTCCTTGACCCTCGCTACCAGAGCCATAGTTATGCCTAATATGTTCTTCCTGGGGCCAATATCATTTCTGCTCATGCGGAAGAGTAGCAAAGGGTAAGAGTCTAAGGCCCCACAAGTCTTTCTTCAGTATCTGAGATACAAGCCCCAGCAAGAAGATGCCCTTAGCCATCAGGTAAGGTCATCGTATGAGGACCTTCTCCCCATAGCAACAAGTCTGGCCCCGCTCTCACTTGCAGGTTCCACCTGGTGTTGTTGGAGGTTCAGGCTTAACTGTTTACCTGGGTTAAGCTCCTGGATCCCGCTGCCAGGGCATTCAGTGTTTTGTAGGTGCAGATCTGCAGATAGGAGTGGGAACCTTCCTTCTGTTCCCAGAATCCACAAGTTTCCAGCCTTCTTTTCCCCCACCTGTGTCAATGTGTGAGGAACATGCTCTGTTTTTTACAACAAATCCCAAATGATGAGAGAGGAATTGATGGACAGTCTCTCCATGTCCACCCACACCTTAGTGCTTAATTAAGATAACCCCTCCCCCTGTCTTACCAACATATAAACCATTGTCAGTAGTTATCATGTCTGTTTTTCTAGTGGGAAGGAAAGAATTTAATCTTCTGAAAAAATTCTCAGGGTGATGGGGCAGAAAGACAGGCCAGCTCAGCAAATATCTGCAGGATATAGACTGTACTCAGGCACTTAGGTGCTACTATAATTAAAAAAAAAAAATCCTGTGTGTCCAGAATTATACAGGTATAATTAAGGATTCTGCCAGCTCACAGATTTTTCACCAGGATGGAATGGCCAGACCCCATCCATCTAAGCTTCAAGTGATGAGGAAGATAAAAAGTGCAGAGGCAGTGGTGATCATTCCATCCCTACTGTCACGCTTGGCTAGACCACAGAAAAGAAATCACATTCTTAGCTAGATTGATAGGCACAGCCCTGAAAAGGGGGTTCTAGCTCTAACCACAGAGTTACAGAACTGGTAGTGGAGGCATCTGAATGTCCTTGAAAGTGAAAAAGAGAACTTGGACAGCAAACACACTTTGGGTGCAGCAGACCAAAATGCAGAAGTTTTCGTGTCAAAGGGATTTATTTAGACTAGGCTCAAGGTAGTACAGTCAGCTCGAATATAATGAAAGGTTCCCTGGTATCTGGGGAAACTCCAGGAACATATATGTGGTGATGCTGCAGAGCTTATGGCTCACCAGCCATAAAATCACACTGCAAAAATTATCTCCTCAAGGGCCAAAAGATACAGTACTCTGAGACTAAAATACTGAAGCTATGGCAGTTTGGATGCTGAGGTTAGAAAGCATTGCTTTGCAACTGTGGGCAAAAGAGCTGGAAACTTGAGAACTTCTGGGATAACTTGAAAGTGGCTGGCTCCACATTTAACCCGTATGCCCCTCTGAAGCTTCTCACTTGCTATCTTCACACTGGTGTTATGCCTCTATGTATTTATTTAGCAATGGTATTGCTGAGCATCTCAGAGTAGCACAGTAACATTCACAGGGAAATGCAAGCAGACTCTGGCTTCTGTCTCAAAAAACTCTTCTGGCTGGGACAAAATTTCAGCCTTTCTGAGTGATAAAACAAATGCAGTGAAGACCTTCTATTCACAACAGGCACGGTGGTTTTCTGAGCTCAGCAGTTTAGGATGAAAAAATATTTCTCATTGGTTACTTCCTTCTACTACAGAGTTGATAGGGTCACTTAAACTCAGATGTCTTTGAAGGAGGCTTATCTCAATAGCCAAAGTGGTATGGTATGAGACCAGTCAATTTTTATAATTGACTCTCATTAAGCAGAGTACCCTGTCAGAACTGACACCTCCACATTTTTTTTGCAGCAGGACAGTAACCTCCTACACATCAGTACTCTTAATTGTTTCTCATGCTGCTGGCTTCACTAGTGTACAGGCCTACTACCATAGATTTTCTGACAAAAGAATAGTATGATTTTTATTGAATTTTAAAAACATATATTCCATATGATACAACAGATACAGATACCTTACCTTTTATTTCAAATAATGACCCTGCAAAAATGTTTGCTTTGTTTTGCAGCAATGTGCTGTACAAACATCAAAGGAAAGAAAGAGCTCATGAAATATGAGAAGATGCAGCTTGTAAGTTATTCCAGGGCAGGTACCCTTTGGTGCTGTGGTGTGTTGTGCTCTGCTTTTGCTGGATTTGTCCACCCAGTTTGTTAAACTTGTATTCAAATTTCAACTTGAAGACTAATTTGTAGATTGTCCAGACAGAAAAATCTCCTGTACCTGCCCCCTCCCCCCCAACCCCCTGCTAAAAATGCAGAGGTGCACAACATCCAGAGGAAGGCAAACTACTCCAAAGCATGAACTTCTTCCATCAGGTCTGGACAGCAGGCCATGTCCTCTCTTTTGACCCTCTGTCTCTGTAGGAAACCTCAATAGTTCTACAGAATGTGACATTGCACATGTGTCTTGCAGTGTACGTGCAATAAAATGTCTTGCACTTCTGAAACAAAGTGCTAACAGTCCCTTCTAGCAACACTCCTAAAACAAAACAGACAGCAATTTTGGGGTTTGGCATTTGTATTTGCCCAAATACTGCTTTAAAATAATCTAGGCATGACTTGAAATCTAGACTTTTATTTCTTGCAATCAGTCTTTTATCTTGCAAATAGTATAAAGGAAGAGGAAAGGAAAATACTGGAGGAGTGAAAGCCTGTTCTGCTGTTGCACAGTTAGTTTCTAGGCAGGACATACTGAAATTTATATCACTCCACAAAGACTAGACAGAACTGTTACTGTAACAGATTTGTGCTACAAAGTATCTTTTAATGTACTTTCTTGCTTGAAGTGCTCTATTTCTGTTACAAATTCACTGAAGATATTTCTCTGAGTAAAACAGTTTAAATTGTCCCCAAATCTGTTCCTTTTAGAATTTGCTATAACTGATTTGTTGATCAGATAAAGACACTCATAGTTTTCATAGATTTCAGGAATAAAATGAAAGGGGCCTCTGGTGGTCTCCTAAGTCATCTTTCTACTTCCCGTCAGAATAATGAAACTTTCCTTCACACTCCATCGGGTGAGGCATCCATGCCATAACCTATCTATGTTTATGTTCCTAATGTCTAACCTAAACCTTCCTTCTTGTACTGCATGCTCATTTCTTCCTCTCATCTACAGTGGTGGCGTACAGAGAACCACATATTTGCTTTGCCTGTGCTATTCTTGTTTGTGCTAGTCTTGTTTGAAGACTTTTTCTTCTGTTTTCTCTCAGCCTTCCCTAGACAAAAAAGCCACAGCCCCCCTAATTCTTACTTACAGATAATGTTTTACAGACTTTCAGTCTCCTTCTCTGGATTACGATGCCTTTGAAACATGGTAGCCAAATTTCAGTACATCTTTCCTATTTAGCCATCACAAACATAAAATTATCTATGGCACACAGTACTCTTACATGATGTTCTCTTCCATTTTTTTGCCACAGCAGCTTCATTTACTGATGCTTGGCTGTGGCTGTGTATGACCCCTACAGCCTCATCTGTGGATCTACCACCCTGCTGAGACTTTCCAGCCCTATATTTATGCAGCTGATTTTTTGAACTCTAAGCTGTAGCCTTTTTTATATAATTTCTGCTCTCTGTCAAGATGTTGTTGAAGATACTCCTGCTCTCTAAAACCCTCACAGGCTCTTACAGATTGGCTGTAGCTCCCTATTCTCCATCATCTGGAGTGCCAATGGGAGCAGTGTTCTTTACTAGAACAAGGGCGGAATAGACTGCTGGGAGTAGCGCAGGGATTTTGGCACAACACAGCTGAGTGCATTTTTCTTCTAGCAGTATTGCACCTGTGTCATGGAAGTCTTCTTCGGGTCTTGTGTGCCAAGATTGCACCTGAAAATCTCAAAAAAGGCAGAGTCCACAACCCTCCTAGCATATTATAGCCACCACATTTCTCCCATCTGCATAGCCTGTTGACTTGGCTAGATTACTCACCTAAATAATTTTATTTCTCTTTAGCATGATAAGGCTTCTGATGATTAACTGAGGAAAGATATTCAGTCTTTGTGGTGTTTGAAGAAATATTTCTTCTTCATTAACAGAATTCTCATTGATTTCACAGCAACAAATGACATTAATCTGACATTTTCCCACCTACTGATAAAATATATTTACAGTCACAGTGGTTTTTTTTTATATTTATTACCATTTTGGAATTGATTTAACCAGGAAATCCTACACTTTTTGAATCTGCTTGTATGACAAGATTTTATTTCTTGTAGCCTATTAGGAGGTCTCTAAGTGAATAAAGATTGCTTACAGAAAGATATACCAGGATTTCCATAGGAAATATCCCTTTCCTGTATTTAGGACTAATCTGGTATTAATGCCTGTCTTTAATCAGAGGCATGCTTCTAGTTCAATTAATTGTTCTGAACTTAAGAGCATTTATGGACATTTAAGAAATGCATAAGTTGAGAGCAATTAATTATCTTCTGGTATTAGCTTCACTTTTCCCTAACTGAAGCTTGAATGAGGAAGCTGGAACTTAGATTTCAGCTAGAGGGAGGAGCTCCTGGAGCAAAACCTCAGAATCAAATGCCATTGAATATTCAGATTGATTTGTTCATTGACCTGATCCCTCCAAACCATGGGGACAGAGTAGAAAAAATGCCCTACAAATCTAAAAACAACCCATAAAAATAGCTTTATCTACTTCCAACAGAGAACAATTTGGCTAGAAAATTTCTGATGGAACATTTCATCATCAGGGTATGCCATTCACGGAAATCAAAATGTTCCACAAAAGAATTTCTATTTTTGACCAATTTCCAATGGAATCTAGGCAGGTTTCCAAGACAAATGAGCCTGCCAGTTCTCTTTTTAACAGCCATTTGGCTGGTTCTAGGAGATCTTGAGCTTACAGACTGCTTTGCCTTGGGATTGACAGAGTGCTTAGAGCTGGGAAGGAAGGATCCTCCACCTCGTGGCTTCTTGGCAATCCCGATTCCCCAGACATGTGGGGGTGAGGCTAACAGGCTCTCCCAGAACAGAGGCATCATGCCATGAAAAGACTCAACATTCCTTGGTTTAATTCCAAATTTTGAAATATTAAAATCTTCTTTTGTATAAATAATTTTTGCATTTCTTCCAGATGCTCTAATGAGTCTATTCCAGATCAGAGCCTAATCCTGTAAGCATGTGCATATCTCTTTATGCACATGCACTATTTAGCTGTTGTATAAAATTACACAGATATTAAAGGAGTTCTGACAGGCTGACTATAGATAGGCATGCAGATGACAAAGGCCACACCTTAACATAAGACAAAGCAGTAGTGTCCATGTTGATGTGGGCATATAGCGCTGCTATTGCTAACACTTCCTTCACAGTTACTTAATGACTGACTACTTCCTTCAATATATCTTTGAAGTGCTAATACACAATATTCCATTTTAGAACCAAAAAAAAAAAAATATATGGAAATGTTACTGGGTTTTTTGAACCACAAAACATATTAATACAATCTGATTTACTATTTCAATGTCCAGCATATTCTATTAAGAATCTTAGTTAAAATTGAATGCCTTCTTTTGTGCCTTAGATGATCATCCAATTCTGTCTTCAGCCAAAGAAAATAACTTCCTTGCCTTTTTACTTTTCACTTCTCACATGTTAGTTTTGCAGTCAAGGGACTTACAGCCTTTACAGCTCAGCTCACAGAGCAAGCATGTGTCTGTTTCTTTTCCAATCCTATATGATGCAGTTGCTCCTGTCTCAAACTCAGCCTAACATGGCAACACGACCTGTGTACTGATGCTACTTTGCCTTGGTGATGTACAAAAACAGGAGAAAAGAAAACAGCTATGAAGATGGAAGTGACTCCAAAGCCACAGCAGATTTTTGCTCCTTATGTGTTTCATGGTTGTTTGGTATTCTCGCACTAAAATGTTTGGGAAAAGCTCCAAAATCCCTTTTGTGATGCACAATGTCAAGTATACAATTAGAATTACTAATTGTGATGAAAACTATTAAATATTGACTAAATCAGGGTAATAGGTGGCCTGCCAAAAACTAAGGCTTCAGTCTAGAATGACTTTTGGAAACTTGATGACTGGGTGAACAGAAATTTCATACAGTTGTAAGAGCAGAGGTGCAAAGTTCTACACCTGGAGCAGGATTGCCCCATACATTGAGAATTAACTGGCTGAGTAGCAGAACTACTAAGAAGGGCTCATGGTGGACTTCACAGTAGATGTGAGGTTGAGTATGAGCCACTAACATGGTGATGGGGTAGAAGCATGTCAGGGAGTTTGTCCAGCCTGAAGAAAAAGCCAAGAGAATAACATAGTTGCTGTTTTAACCCGTATAACAAAGGAGAGTTTAAAGGTAAGACAAGCTATAATCCTGCTTTGAGTGAGAATGGATCAGTCAACCTCCACATTTCTATGACACCAGTAAAACTGTATTTTCTAAAATTTTATTTGATTAACATTCAACACAATTGCCTAACTGAAACCAAGACCCTGGAAGTTCCTTTATTGCAAATAATGAGGATATTATGGTGGGATATATCATGAAAAAACATGTTCTATTCATGGTCTTTCCTGACCTTTTCCCCACAAATATATAGTATTAGCCATTGTCAAATACAGAACTAAAGGGACCATTGACCTCTCTATTAAGGAAAATATGAATTCTAGATTCCTAAGGGAAATAACAATGTCTCTTATGCATTTGTAGAATGCAAATATTTGCTGAAGTTAATAAAAAGTCTGTCTTCCAGTCTACAGTCACAACTGATAGATGCAGTATGTTCAGATACTGCCTCTGAGGCAGCATGAAATCCTGGTATTATGCAACATTCAGGAATGTTTCTGTATCAATTTCAGTGGAAAAGCATTCAAACATATAGTTTTAATCTGCCCATTTAAGAGATGGAAAAACAGTGCTAATTTACCATGCATGACTAAAATAGAGAATATGAGCATTTTAGAGACAAAACTATGCAAAATAGTGTGGCTTTTGAAGGATAGATATGTGTTGGCAAAGTCGAGGCATTGAGTGGATTCACCATCAACTAGGTTACCTAATACTCCCTGCTTTAAATGAGTTTTAAAGTATCCTCACTTTTGCTGTCATGCTGAATACACTGCCTTGTGATGAATACTGGGGAGATCCTGACTTCTTTGAAATCATGGCAAACTTCTGTTGTTCTTACTGGCCAGCACCTTGTATGGACATGACTCTATGAACCACATGAGGAGAATTTTGACAAATGTGAGCGAGAGCTGCTGGCAGAGTTGTATCTAATATTAAATTATCAGTTATGTGGTGATTAAACTTTATTTCTTGCTTAATCAAACATCCAGGCATGTTATGGGATAACAGCTACTGTGCCATAGATGGAAAACACAGAGTGACTGGGAAGCAGATGAAAGGCTGGTATAGGAGCCTACCTCAAAACTGAGGCTTTTCTCTCTGTTACAGCATTCCTAGGCTAACCTACACTCAAGTTTCTTGCCTTAAGGGTGATCTTATTTCTTGATTTTCTTTCCAAAATACTGGGTCTCCAATTTTCAACTCTTTGACTTCAAAATAAGCTGAATCGGTCCCTGTGTGGGTATATTTTCATGTACTCTGTTGCAACATTTTGTATTTAATGGGCTGTTTTTAAATAAAACTCTGGGTTTTTTGTTAAGCAAAACCTCTATGTGGTTTTGACTCAATCTGAAATCTATGTATATTTAGGCTCCTGCTACTGTTTGTGTTGTCTTGCTTTGACTGGTCTCATTTCTCTGTATGTTGCAGTGCTTGGGACCTCCACTGGTGATTTCTCTTGCTCTTGGATAGGATTTTTCAGCCTTAGAACTTAAAATTTCTCCAGGATAGAAAAAGGAAATGTTGGATTCAAGAGCAAGATAGGGAGTTCTTTTTTTTCTGACTGATCAGGGAGTCAAGTGCTTCACTCAATTGACTGCCCAGTCAGTCAGAAAAACACAGCTGAGAAGGCATTAATAGGTATAAAGTTAACGCTGGTCAATTTGGCACAGCGTGCAGAACCCACCCAGATGAGTCAGAGATATCAGTGGAAGTTTAGTTACACCTATGCTCAAATTTAGTCCCCTATCCCTTCTTACATGAGTTTCCAGCCCAATATATCCCCTCAGACTTCCTATTCTAATTTTAGTGTACACAATGTTTAAACAGTTTCCAAGCTCTCTGAAAATACGTAAGAATCTAAATTGGTTTCATTGTAATATAAATGGTCATCATTCCCTGATTACACTGAGGTCTGGCATTATGACTGAGCTTGCATTGCAACCATAATCAAAAACTAGTCTGCAGCACAGCTCTGCCAGGCATTGCATGCTCTTGCTTTACCAAGTTTAGCAGTTGATTACTGCTTTCATGAATCACCTTCTCAACTGCTGGGGTTTTTTCCCATTTGTCAAGGATTGCTAATATCTCAGTGTCTGCATGTCCACAAATCCAGGACACACAGACACTTGACCAGTGCCTACTTGTGCTGTAGTGTGGAGGCAGAGCCTGAGAGGTTTATAGCAGATGGAATCCACCGTGCAACTGATTTGTGCATGCACTGGAAATAAGACTCATTTTGAACACCGATTTTGCAACACATGCATTGAAGTTCAGTCTACACATGAACAAGCTGTGTTGTATCTGGGGTATATCAGGCTCCTTACATATGCAAGCACATATGATCCATGTCAGTCTGAAAGAAGATTGTAGGGGTAGTAGGCAGGGTTTAAAAGGTGACAGTCTTCCTCTGACTTCATTGTGTTCACCAGCAAAATGACATGCTGCTCAACATACACCTGCAATATCACTGTTTTCAGGCAATGGAGGTCCTTTTGCAAAGGCTGCAAGATAGTTTGAAATCAGAGGGCCAGGATGCTCATCACTAAGGAAGCAAACAAGTATTCTCATCTCAGTCTCATACCCTGGTAAAACCTATGTAATACCTTCAAAATCCCAATTCAGAATAAATGGCTATGCATTAATTGTTACTTCTTTTAGACCTGAGGCAGTACAGTATGACCTCCCCCTCAAACCTGTGTGACCAAGATGGGGATTTGCCACATCATCAGAATAGAAAATGTGGCATATGCAGAGACATCATTGTGGCTATCTGCCACAAGTGTGTGGGAAACTTACCTGATCTCCTGTAAGGACACGATGCTGCCATTTTATCCCAATGCTTTGAGAGCTCTTTCACACAACTCAAAGCAAGGAACAAAATGAAAACCTGTATATCAGACAAACCCAAAATATTAGGCTTCAATGCTGAAAGAAATGAAGAAATAGCTAGTGATGCAGTAGATGCTAAAAACTAATTTTTTTTCTTCATATGCCAGCAAACCACCAAACCTGCCCGCAGACTTTCTCAGCTGGAACAGGCTGTACACATATGAGCATGATACAGTATATTTCTACTGTAACAATTTCCACTGTGTAGAAGGGCTAGTTTTGAGTAACCTGAACAATAGTAAAATCATGGAGCAGTTTGGATTGCAAGGGATCTTTAAAGTTCATCCAGTTCTAACCCCTCTGTCACTGGCAGGGACACCCTCCACTAGACCACATGGCTCAAATCCCTGTTCAATGTGGCCTTGACCACTTGCAGGGACTGGACATTCAAGACTTGTCCAGACAACCTGTTCCAGTATCTCACCACACTCAGAGCAAAGGAATTCTTACTAATATCTAATTTAAAACTACCTTGTTTCAGTGTAAGGCCACTTTCTCGAGTCCTATCACTAGCTGTCCTTGTAAAAAGTCCATCAGAGGGTCTTATGAGAAACTAATATAATTACTGCTTCTTACTTCTTCTTTTTACTGACTTTACTTGGAGATAACTTCTGTTGCAAGACATTAGCCTGGTGTTGCATCACCAGGAAATACCATATGATTTTTCCCACTAGGCTGGAAAAGAAAACTGTGAAGCAATATCAGTTCAACCTGAACTAAAGTGGCTTGAGGGATGAAAGTCTATACAGATACAGGTTTTTCCACTTTGTTTTGCAGAAGTACTCCAGTCAGGATGTAGAGTTTGTAAGCTGTTCTGATCCCCAGCACAGACCAAACTGAAACTATCAGCCCTGCTGAAGATTATTGTGGTGTAAACATAGGCCTGTGTGAGATAACTGTCTCAGTTTTCACTTAAACTACAGATCAAAAAATAAATTAGTTCCTTTTATATCTTCAATTTAATACCTCAAAAAAAGAGATATCAAATTAATTTTTTGCAACTGTTGCTTGATGAAAGGAATATTTATATGGTGGTAGATGGTTACAGCATTTAATACTGTAGCCTTGACATTTCTTATTAAAAATTTAATTGCTGGAAACTTGACAAGCATCTGTGAAAATGAAACCTGTTTTTGAGAAAGCAAAGTTGATACCTTAAATATAAGAAGGAGAATATAGATAAAATAAATATATAGAGTTGTCACATAATTTTTTATCTCCAAGACAAGATTTTGATATTTTTTGATATTTATTTGAATGCATATTTTTCATGTGGGGACAAAAGTTTGTAGACTCACTAAAATAAGTGCATTTAATTCACCGTGTTGTTTGTGAATGTTTTCATTTGGTTTGGGTTTTATTTTTTTCAGATTGTATGTAAAACACTCCTTGTGTTTGTAAAGACTACTTTTCAAACATGGTGGTCTAAAAAAAGCAAACGAGTGAAAAGATGGAGAACCTCACAAAGATACAAAAACTTTTGTCTTTCGTACATGACATCAGTAATTTTTGGTTTTTTTTCAGTATGCTATAATGCTAGGAAACTTGTCAGTTGGTTTTTTTTTTTTTGAGAGTTATAAGCTGGTGCTGATCAAAGTCTCTCTAGGAATTTTACCCTGACAACTAGGTGAAACATGACAAATTTAGAATTATTCCTGAAGTTCTTGTATTAAAGTGCTATTTTTTCCATGGAAATAATAAGATTTATGATAAATCAAGTAAATTGAAGTAAGCATCTTCAGCTCTTTTTTGTTGTGCATTTGTTATACACTGCACTTCTCTATCCATATTTTACTGCAGCATACAGGAGCTTTTAAATTTTGATTGTAGCAAGGCCTAGTAACACCTAGGTTTTGGGAGGAACCTTGGCAGAGACTGCTTCTCAGAGACAGCTAATACAAGTCTATCTCTAGTTTCTGAGGACAGCAGTTAATTATTTTCATATATATTTCAGTATATTCAATCCCTTGAATCAGAGATCACATGAATTTTCCTAGTAAGTGCAGAAATGCCACTTTAAAAGCTGATTAAAAGGACTGTAGTAATCTTGAATGAAATCTCAAAACCATAAAAAGTGGATGAACAGTACACTGATCACAAATAGTGACAACATTACATATTTGGTATTGTTGTACTTAAATAGTAGAATAAGGTTCCTGCCTGCATACCTAGAATTTACTAAGCAATTTATGCTCGCTCTTATTCTTTCTTAAAAATTAATCCATGCAGAAAATCAAACCTATAAAATGTCACACCAACAGGTATGCAATTAAAAGACCTCTGTTCACACCAAATAGCAGTCAACCATTCCTGAAACAAGTTTCAGGAACCTGGATTTGTGCCCAGTGACTGTGGTGGAAGCACAAACTTTTTTATATGTGCTGATAGGTAATTTAGCAGGTTCACCTCATTTTCAAATCCATTTCAAAGAAAAAGAGAAAGAAAGCTTTGGTGCTTCAAAAACATGTTAGACAAACACACACACACACACACACACACACACACACACACACACACGGCTCAAAGTAATTGAGATATGAAAGCTGTCGAAGGACAGATGATGGCCATAAGGCCATAAGGTGGAGTTCGTGGGGAGCAGCCAATCTCTGCTCCCTACTACTGCACGTGTCTCGTGCCTGTCCCAAATGACAGCTCTTTACAGCAGTAAATTCCATTCCATATCTGCTGGCAGTGCCTTCAGCTCTTCTGTTGAAAATACCAGCACAGATGCCTGTTAGTGGCAGGAGGAGTGATGATTTATTTTGGGATGAAGACATGTCTCTCTTGGGAGCTGGATGAAATCCACCTAACTTATTTTGCAGAGCGAATTTCAGCAGACTCTATTTCAACCTCTTTCAGTCACTATGAGCCTTACCTGACTCAGATGAGCAAGGGATACAGATAACAGAGGGATTTAACTGCGCTCTTGAAGTTGCATTGCCATACGTATTTCTATTTCTACAGGTATATTTCTCTATTTTATTAGCACTGTTTCTGAGCCATAGTGATTTTTAACAGCTAATTGCCTAATTTAATTCCCCAAGAAGAGACACAAAATTTGATAGCTCATGAGATGATTTTATAAGACATTTTTATTAGACCTATGTCCACCAATGTACTGGGGAGGACCAAGCAAAAAATTCTGCCTTGCCCTTGACTTTCCAGCATGCTACTGATAATGGCCACAGTCACAAAGCAGCCTATGTGAGTCAATAGTTAATTTCTCTGTGTCTCCATTGCTCTCTGGATGAGTTTGGATTGCTTTTGGATGAGTGTGTTCTCTTTGTGTTCCTTCATATACGGACATCACAGAAAGTTTTAGATTGTGGCCTGCCCTTCTTGTTTTACACCAAAGTCGATGTGAAGTTCTGTGTCAATGCACTGATTTACTGTAACTACAATGTTGCCTCTTACTTCTTCTTATCTTACTTACTAGAATGGTTAAGGCTGTTATCCTTCTAAGAGAGCCGTGAGGAACAATGAGCAAATCTCCAGGTGTGCAAAAGGTTTCTGTGTCACACAGTCACAGGAAGAAAATAACAAAAATTTCAGAATAAAGAAGACCTAACTTACACAGTAAGTACCTCTGCACTTGAATTTTCCCCTTAAAATAAAGAGACATATTATGGTATCTCAGATTATATTAAACAGAACTACAAATGAATAAAGACTTCTTAGTGGCAATTTTTATGCACAGTAAGTTATAAGCATATCATGGAGTGTCATAACTGTATTATGGAAAACAGTCAATTTTTCATATCTAATAAGGCTATGAGATAATATGTGTTCATGTCCCACTTTAGTGATGGTCTGGTAACCCTTTGAAATTCCTTGAGTACATTTACTGTTATGTGAGCAAATGAATGGAATTCTTATGAAGCAGAATTGAACCCTCTTTTACCAGTGGTGCATTTCATCCTGTACAGATGGCCAGAAAATACCAAGCCTCTTTCTAATTGTTCAGTACAGTGCATGACACTGGAGTATACTTTAGATAACTAATCTTACACAGCAGTTTCTGTCTTTAGTTGAAAGCAAAAGTCAGTATTCTACACGCATCTGAAATTTCTGGTTGTATGACTTGCTAGCCAAAATAACTAACACAGATTTACATTATCTAAAAGAATAATGTTTAATACAATGGGGCTGGATAAAATACCATAGAATAGCAAAGCTACAGTCAATCTGTCTTATGTAATATTAACATAATATAATGTAATAATTTTGGTTTGCAGTTTTGCTTCAGGACCAAGAATAGGCTGTTCTATATTCCCGGAAAAGTGCTATTATGCAAAATAATAAGAGGTGTGGTCCAATTATTTGAGGGCTCAATGTACTTACAAGGCACTCATCTTTCTGTGTGACTACTATGAAATTTCATCAGCCTTGTGACACTTCTGGAGATAATAAATGTATTCCAAAAAAGGTTTGGACCCTTAACTGAACTGTCCAACAAACATTCTCAAATAAATAAACAGAAATAGGTGCTTGCAGTTGGCTCGGCTGAGTCACTCTTTAAAGACATTTCTCCCTCTTGCTGTAAAAATAAAACCCTTGGTGACAGGCACTTCAGTTAGGAGACTAAAATGACTGAGATGAAATGTGTGAATGGCTATCCAAATTTTTTAACATCCAAGAAAATGTTAGCACTGTTATACTTAAAAAGGCCATTTTTTTCTTTTTGTTCTGTATCCTTCTGTGGCTGCAAAAGCTGTACTAGCAGGGGTGCCCAATTCTGCCCTGCTAGAACAGAGCTTACCACTTTCTCAAGAGATAAATATTCAGACTGTAATAGTTTAACAGGCAGAAGAAAAAGGGATGTCTTCAGGTACCATTTCACTTTCTCAGTTACCTAAAAAAAAAAAATCCCGATCTTGCTCTTAATTACTGCTCCTTAATTGATTTCAAAAACAAGAAGCACTCCCAGCAGAGCATTTCTGAAGGCTACTTCTATGTCTCTAGCAGTCAGTCACTTGGCATGCAGAATCATGGTTCACAAGCTCCACTACCTGAAGTGTGATAACAATTATTTGGAAAAACATTTGTTTGTTTGCTTGAGAGAAAGCCTTCATTCTCAAAGTTGTCTTGATAGGAATGTTAACATAAGCTGCAGGCTTCCAAGGATGGATGGAGTCCCTTTTTTTAAATATCAGTGTAAACAAGCTCTGCATAGTTCAATTTCTAATTGAATATATCATCTCAGACATAGCTGCTTGGCTAATTATTCTGGAAATTTATTTTTTTTACTTGACTGGCTTTTAAAAACAGTTACTTCTGTGATACAGCAACTTAAAAGTAATGTTACTTGGGAACTGAAATGTCTTTATGATCTAATGACAATGATAAAAGTGAAATCTCCATGCTAATAAAGTTTATTTTTGGTGCTGTGATATCTACATTTACTCTAAGATAACTGCAAGCTTGTCATATGATATTTTGAAATTTTTTAGATAGCTTATGCTAATTTATATGATGTGGGGATTTATCTCTGTCAGCTCTCTGTCAAAACCAGGTTGTCTGTCATCACTTTTATTTATTGGAAGCAAAAATCTGCAGAAAGCAGAAGGTCTTCATGGGGGTGCTATCAAGAGAAGACAGATTGGTGGAGCTGTGGTCTTTCAAGAGAAGGAGGAATATGGTGGAACAGTGAAGTTGACAGAGGCCAAAGGTTGACTCCAGCTCTAGGACATGACTTCAACTAGCAACAAATCAATGGGGTTTAAGGGGGCATGTAGACCAAAAGAAAACTCCAAATTAATGATTAACTCATTTTTATTTCTTTCCTTTTCCTCAATGCAAAAATATGGACCTGATGTTTGTTTGCAAATAATGAGAACAATAACAAAGAAACCCATTGCCAACCACTTTTATTTCTACAAGAGTAGCTTGTAACTCCACCAATTTTGGCTAGCTGCTCAGGACAAGGGGACTACCAGCATTACATAAAAATGCTTCTTTTTCAAGAATATTTTGAATCTACTTAGAATAACATTATGGTTTCATGAGTTACCAGTCCCGAAGGAAGTCCAAAGCAAATGTTCCTTGTGTAAAATTTCACTATCTGCCTCTTACAGACTTGTTGCGGTAGGGAGCGCTGGTAGAATGCCGCCACCTTCCAGGGAAGCATCCTGAGAAGGACAACTTGGTGACACAGGCACCTCTGCACTTCCTGGCAAGTGATCAGCTCTTTTGTGAACTTTCTTCTTTGGCTGACACTGGAGAGAAGGACGGGAGCCTCATATGGTGCTCCAAGGAAAAGCGTTATTTGTCTTCCTCCACAACCGGTAGCAGGAACAAAACCAGCTCCAAATGCCAGCGGGAGTAGGGTTTATATAGGAAAGCTGAGGGGCGGGGTAGGGCAACAGGCAAATCAACTGAGGGCGCAGGGGTGGAACAAGAGGGGAAGGACCAATGGGATGCAAATAATCTGCCTGGAGCAGGGAGGCATCTTGGGAGGAATCTTTTCCTCTCACTATAACAGAGGCTGGTGTTAGGGCACTTCCCTCCAAGGGAGACAAGGAGGCTTTTTCTCAGCTGGCCCATTGGTCTCCACACAGACTGAAACAGTTCAGATGCCACTAGTGCAGCGTGTCATGGGGGGAACATAGGTATAAGCACATCAGCAGATCAGTAGTTGTGCAGGGAGGGATCCTTCCTTGGGCCACATTGTGGGGACAGAAGCTCAGCAGGACACTCTCAGCAGGACACTCACATCCTCTAAAACAGTGGATCCTAACAGGCAAAACTCCTTCAGCTTCTTGTGCCATCCCACGTGACTTCAGGCATGGCTGCTAGTATCAGCTATGTAGATTATACAGCATTTTTATGTTTTTTTCAGTATTTTTTTTTTTAAATTTTATAGGCTCAGGGCCCACAGTGGTTGAATTTATTGCCAAACATGGCTAAATTGAGGGAAGAATCTGACAGAGAAGTTAATTAGAGTTGGGAAAGCACCATTTTCTATGCTTGACAAATATTGACTGTGTTTTAAATCTCAGAATATTCGTAGCTCTTCCAGCAAAGCACCCTATTTTCTGTAACACGGCTAAACAAAATAATGCTGTGTGTAAATTCATTGAGAGTCTTCAGAAGCTAGAAGGGAATTAGGAAGTAGAAGATTAGTAATCTGAATGGCAGAAAAGTATTGGGAGGATGGAAAAAAATTAGAAGGAAAGACACTGTAATAACTAAAATGTATATCTTGGTATCAGAAAACAACTTCGAAACTTATGTTTCTTTCTAGCATAGCATTTTATTATTAGTTACAGAACTAAGGATCTCTGTGCAATTTTAATTTGCTCTTTCAATGTACAGCCATTATGATTGCCTGTAATAATATGAAACTGTATTTACATTTGTCAGTACTTCCCCACTTCAGACCATGGTTTGGATTAAAAAGAAGTTGCATTTTCTTTACAGAGTTTTCATGATTGCTGTTAACAAAATAATCTAAGTCATTCAAAAGCATTATTATAATTACCTCCATAATATGACTATTACATTACATGGTATCATTATTCTCATTCTATAAGCAGAGGCAAGGAAATGAAAACCAAAATTATCAACACACAATACATGCCAATTTCTATTAAAAAATATTACATCAGTTTTCCAAAAATGTTAAAATTGCCTAAATCTTCAAAGCAGGAGGCTCACTTATTGGCCAAGACAGTAGGCTGAAATAAAGAACTGTCTAGAATCATAAAACCAGTCTGTGATTGAGGAAGGTTCAGTTCCCCAGAAAAGCTCACAACTATGCATTTAAAGGTCGTAACCTGCCATCCTGCTTTTCCCTGGCTTACCCAGTGCATGTCTACTTATGTCTTTAAAGGAAGCAGCCTACAGTCTCTTACAGGCTCCAGATTTTTCCCAGAGCATCATCCATTCCCTTGGTGAATCTTGAATATCTTGCCATTAACCAAGAATTAAACATGATATCATAACACACACAAGGAAGAACTGGAGCAGGAAGCCTTCACTGGGATGCATTATAGGCATATGAATGCTTGGTTTACTATCCTTTTTTTTTTTTTTTCCAATGGTTGTATAAGAAAGAAGGAAGCTAATTTGAAACAAGTTTCCAGAGAGAGCATGATCATCAGAATACTGGAGTTGCACTGATTTTTAGTGTTAGTAAAAAAAGAAACCTCAATTAAAATAATCTCACAGTAACTTATGCATACTCAGCTGTTCAAATGAGTAAAAAGAAAAGAAGCAATTAAAATTTTCAGAGCACAGTGCATTTTTTTTAAACAGTCCAGGATAGTAGGCTGGGAATGCATTCTTTTGCATGGTGTGGCAATTGTCTGTCATATTTGACATAGCAAATCCCCCTCATACTGAAATGCATGAAAATCTTTTCACCATCTTCAGTGAGTGCAACAGTATCTCTGGATGGCTGTAAGTTTTTTTGGCATTTCATCTGAACAATGCAGATTCAGCAACTGCAGTTTCATATTATTGTTATTAGCCCTTTTGTCCTAAATACAGTAGTTTCACAGAACTAAATCATTCTTTCATTTGGTTGTCTGATGCTTTGCATTGTATTGTCATGTATTTCAAACCTATGTCCTGTAGTAGCTGAACCAAAGAACAGGCTCTGCAGAACTGTGAAGAGAATGTCCCTACCTAACTGCAGCTTTTCAAGGAGCTCATTATTGTTCTTTTTACAGCTGCACACCAAAAATTAGTAAGAGAGAAAAACAGCACAGACTTATAGCTGACAATACCATACCCACAACTACAAGGAGAGTACAATCACAACAAACCCTCCTGCTGGAAAAATGCAAAACGTGACTAGGACTGAATCCAAAGTTTCTGCAAACTATGTAATAATAAAATTATCACTTGAATAAAGAACTCTGTAAGGTCAAGAAACCCCACCTCTTTCTCAAACATTCCAACTCTGTGTGAGCCATGTGCGCTATTCCTGACACTCTCCTCTGAGCACTTGTGGAGAAACTCTTGCATCGGTGTGCAGGAACAAGGATCTAGTGCAGCCCAGGGCTCCCATGTCCATCTACTGGATGCAGACACCTGTAAACTTGCCAGCCATTCCTGGTTCCCCCCAGGGAAACCTGTCCATCACTGCTGCAGGGTGGGTGCCCCAGCAGATGACTCTGGATGCAGCTGTGAATGGAAGAAGTGGGAAGAGAGAGGCAATGCACAGTGCTGGCGCTGGCAGTTCCCGTGTCCATGACCAGGGATGATACTTTACATCTACTTCTTTTCTAAATAATATCTTGTGTCTTGTTCATTATCTGGTACAGACTGACCAACTCTACATTTCTTGTATTTTCTTTCTGCAAGTTTCTGTGCTTTTTTACACCACGTTCTTTGCTGATTGTCAGATTTCTAAAAGTGTGACTAGATCCTACTGCTCTGATTGTTTCCTGGACACTGGGAAGCACTGAGAAATTACTGAGTCATAGAATGGTTTGGGTTGGAAGTGATCATCAAAGATCTTCTCGTTTCAAGCCCTCTGCATTGGGAAGGCACACTTCCACTAGACCAGGCTGCTGGAGTGCAAGAATTACCTCTCCCGACCTGCTGGCCATGCTTCCTTTGATGCAGCCCAGGGTACAGGTGCCCTTCTGGGCTGCAAGCATGCATTGCCAGCTTATTTTGAACTTATATCAACTGAATGAGTACTCTGTACTACTGCTTTACATGTGCAATGAGTTACTAGCAGAATATTATTTCTGTAATTCATGGAATATCATAAGTGCAACTGAATAATTGACCTTGGCTGGCTGCCAGACACCTACCCAGCTGCTTGCTTATTCTTTCTCCTCAACATGACAGAAGGAGAAAGCCCATGGATAAAGATAAGAAGTTGCCTTGAAGTCACTGTCATGGGCAAAACAGTCTTGACTTGGAGAAGATTTATTTCATTTATTACCCATTAAAAAAAAAAAAAAAAAAAGAAAGAAAGAAGAAAAGTAAGGTAATGAGAAAGCAATACAAGACCAAAGCACCTTCCCCTCCATTCCAGACCTTCTTCCCAGGTTCAACTTCAATCCCTTTTTTCCCTAATCTTCTAGCTCTTCTGCTTCCTCCTACCCCAAGTGGGACAGGTGGATGGAGAATGGGCACTTGCAGTCTATGCATGACTGCTTCTCTCTGCTTCTTCTTCCTCCTCACACTTTCCCACAGCTCCAGTGAGAGTTCTTCCCCTGCAGTATAGTCCTTCAAAACCAGACTGCTCCATCGTGGGTGCTGCAAGTCCTTCCATGAAATCTGCTGCTATGTGGTCTCTCCATGAGCTGCATGTTTCTTCAAGGGTACATCCACGAGCTGTGGCATAGGGATTTCCACAGGCTGCACAGCGAATTTTTGCTCCATTGTATTCTATGTGATGTAGGGGAATTTCTGCACCTCCTTCCTCTCTTTTTCTGATCTAGGTGTCTTCAGGGCTGTTTCTCACACATTTTCACAATCCTCTGCTGCTTTGCAGGTTTCTAACCCCTTTTAAAATATGTTTTTGTAGAAGTGCAACCAACATGGTTAACAGGCTCAGCTGTGTGCCATGTGGTGCCTCAGTTTTGGAGCAATTTGGAACTGTCTCTGCCCAATGCAGGATCTGTGACTGCATCTATCCCACCTGTAGTGAGTCAATGTGCACGACAGGTGTAGTCTGGCCACAGCTCATTGCCTCCCAGAAGCTGTTCCTGCCCTTTCTTCCCATGCCTGCAGCTGCATGACTCTCTTGCTCTAGCATGCCTCACAGCACAATATGCTTTGATAATTTGATTTTAATCCAATGAAAAACTGTACCCTTTTCATTTGCAGACTTGGCTTTCTGATAAGTTTGTTTCCTGACAGATGGTGAACATCTATCTTAGTTCAGCTAGAAGTTTAACTGTGTATGAATAACCATGATGGGCACTGCTCCTAGTGTGCATGCATGGTTTTTATTCCCAGAAAACCCAAATTAAAATATGGGATGCTTTTTGAATGTGAACTGAGGACAGGTATATATGATTTAAAAGAGTTGCAAATGCCCATGCCAGAGTCTGTTACAAACTTAGAGCTCTGGGAAAGAAACTATTCAAGCTTGCAGGATGCCTAACTTTGCATATTATATTCCAAACAAAAATTATTCCAAATTGCACAAAACAATTCAAACCAGGTAAAAGATAACAGGTAAGGAAACCTAAGATCCCCAACTGAAGGTCCAGAGAAGGAGACTAATGTTCAAGTGCATGAAAGGAAAGGATTTTCTCTCTAGACAAGGCTATTGAGCTAGGAACATTCCCCTGAGATATGATATGAGAGACACCTATAAAACCATGACATGAGCATCACAGTGAAGATGATTATAATATGAAATTAACATTATCTTGGACTCCAGCCAAGGTGATAACACCAACGTTTTCAAAAACTCAAACATTTACAGAGGAGAAGAGAACATCCCAGAAGGTGATGTATATCTTACTCCTGGATGTCAAGCAGCCCTATCCAGACAAGCAGGAAGCCTGGGTGGGAAATGATGGGACTGTCTGAGGACTGGAAATAAGGAGCGACTGGGAGCAAAAGAGCCACAAAAAAGAAATGCAGTAGATTCTTCACCTCAGTCTTGGTAAGACATAAGACACTGATAAGCTGTAACTTTTATAGCAGAGAGTACAGATGGGATAGTTTGATTTGGAGTAGGCATACCCAAAGTATTTTGGCTAATCAGAGAATTAAATGTTAATAAGTCACCAGGACCAGATGACATTCACCCAAGTGTTCAGAAGGAAATGAGACCTAATAATGCAGAACTACTGGTTATCCACAGCACATGCTGGAGGGGGAACCTGTGAGCTACTGAGCAGTGAGTCTGACTCATGAGAAAATGGTAGAACAGGTCTAGAAAAGGTAGAAAAGAAAGGAATTGCTGAATACATGAATAAACAGTGTCTATTGAAAAAATGTCAGCATCGCTGGAGTTGTGTCCTATCTCCCTGGCCTGCTGGAATTACAACATGGGCAAAGGCAATAGTGCTTTTGAATTTCCAAAAAAGCCTTTGACTAGATTACATGCCAAAGGTATACAAAAAACCCAACCTTGCATAGCCATAAGATTACAGAAAATGACCTTTTATCTGCTGGAAGATGGGTTAACCCCGTACAGAGTAGAAAAATATTGGCAGTGGATTTCAGTAGGGACTAGTATGAGGACCAGATTTATTCATATTCTTCACCAGTGATCTGGAAAGGGAAATGCAGCAAACTCCTCACATTTGAAAATGATACCAAGCTATTAGAATAGGCAGTGAGGAGCTCTAGAAGTTCACAAAACTGAATGGAAAAAAAAAGATATCAAATTCATTTAATTGTATCTAAAAGAAAAGCAGTGCATCTAGAAAAAAAATAATTTGAAGTGCACCTACAGAATTCAGGATTCTCAGGATTCCAGCTCAGGAAGTTGATCTTGGAAACATTGCAGTGAGTTTACAAAAATAATTGTCATAGTGTTCAGTATCAGCCCCACAGCAAAGCCAGAAAAATGCACATCATTGGCAGGAAAGGTGTTCAAAATAACGCAAGAAGCATAATTTTGCCACTATGTAAACTTCTCATCTTGTGAACTTAAAATTTCTGTGTTCTCAAGAATAACATAGTGGAGCTAGACAAGGTACATAAAAAGGCAACTAAAATGATTGAGGGGACGTCACAGCAGTCTTATAAGGAAAGATTCAAAACTTTGAAACTGTTTAAAAGGGAAATGAGAAGTCTGAAAGGAAAAAGAACTAAAATTTACAAAATTATGAGAGTGGTGGAAAGGTCAATGCAGAAGTAAATTTTAGTACATCTTGCAATGCTAGGACTAGAGAACACTTGGTGGTGCTAATTTAAAACAAGAAAATGGAGAGACTATCAAAGCCTTAAAAAGGAGTAGATAAATTCCCTAAAGGGAACAGGCAGTGATGTAGGTTACCTTCTGACATCTGTTAGCCAAATCTTGTGGACAGTTGGGAACTGGCCTCTTCTGATTTCTCCAGGTGGTATTTTCTACTGCCACTATAAAAGACAATGTGGGCACTGATGATCTCTCTCACTGATCCTGAAATGGGATGTTTCATGTATTCTTATCCCCAGTATAATTGGACTGGACTAAATGATACATAAAGAGAAACTTGTTGTAGAAAACACTTGCAAAAGCCACTGATTTAATTTCTTCAAACCCCTTTAAAAACAGAGGAAAAAAAATGAATTAAAAAGGAATTTTCTGTCACTAATTTCATGCTCCCCCTCCTAAAGATGTCCTATTTATGGTCCTTTCCTTAAAATTTTATTAAGCATTAACCACAACACAAATTGTGCAATACATTCCAATACTAAGACAAAAGAAACAGGAAGTACAAATAAACACAGGAACATGACAGCATTAATTAAATACTGCAATGATCTGTTAAATCCCCTTGTCCAATAAAATTGAACATTTTAGATTTATTCTGTGCCCCACACAATAATGACCAAATTAAGAGAAACTAGGTTTCAAGTTTTCACAGCTCTCTTCATCTCAGAAACATACATAAAGTTTCACTGTCCTCCCACTCTGCCCACCACTCCTCCAGCAGATATGCAAATCAAATCTGCTCTGCTCCCTTACTAGCTCCCTTCCCCCACCAGAACTGATAAAGAACAAACCTAGAGTTGCTTTCCTTCTCATTTTGCTGCTGAGCAGGCCTAAAACTTCGCACTTTTCTCTCCTATTCATGACCACAGAGAAAAAGAAAGGAATACTGCATTATTTCCTGGTGGTAGCCATAAAACAAAGGAAGTCAAAGCTTTCTTTGCTTTCCACAGTCTCCTCTATCCTGTACACTGGTTTACTTGCTGCCCTCCTCATAACCCCAAGGAGCTGGTACAGGTATCTTTAGTCCTTTCATTATTTTCAGGTGTCTCCATCCTTCTGTAATCCTCATCTATTCAGGGCTCATTCATCCTCTTACCCCAGTTGAATGGTTAGTTGTGGCCTCTCACGAGTATCCCCTGCCTGGACCTGAAGTCCTGGTCCTTCTGCTCACATTGAGTTGCCCTCAAAGCTGATTCTGCTCAGTGTTGCCTATCACCCACATCACCATGCAGCAACAGATTCCACAGTCCCAACCCAGGAGCACCCTGCCCCTGCCACTCACACAGACACGGTGCAAGGGAGACATGAGACACTTTCTCCCAAGGGAATATTCAGTGTTATTCTTGTTGAACTGAACTGAGTAAGGGCAAGTGAGTGGAAAAGCAAAGTCCTGCCTTTCCTGTGCTCAGGGGATTTAGATCACTCCACTGGATGATGTTGGTTCAGTTGTCCTGAAGCAGAATGCCTCTTTGAGTTCAAACAGTGCCCAGCCCCAGGGAGTGCCCTAGCCAAATGTACCTGTCAAGAAGTTAAGCTACACCCATCCTTAGTTCTTGTTTTCTTTGGCCCTGCAGAATGCAGCTTCTCATATCAGACATTCCATTTACTCTAAAACTAGTTGTTCATCCACCCAAATGCAGGAAACCCCCCACAGTATTCTAGGTGAGCTGAACTGTGCTCTATTGAGGGGTTTATATTCTGCCACTGAATGGAATGAGCAATTAGTCATGGAGAATTCACCCTGCAGATCACTTAAACAGCTAAGAGAGTCATGGTAAAATATCTTATTTGGAGGGACCCATTGTTTTAGAAAAGAAGCATAAGTGTGCAATGTTTTTCTAATTTGATGTTTAAAAGGATATGTGGTATGTGAGCAGATGTGACCTTTACATTTTAAAGACTGTGAAACATGCCAAACCTTTAGGTAGAAAAGTAAGTCTACTTGGAAGGTGACGCAAGAAAAAAAGTCTTTAAGGAGACAGTATTTATTATTACCTCTTTCTTTTCTTTTCTTTTCTTTTCTTTTCTTTTCTTTTCTTTTCTTTTCTTTTCTTTTCTTTTCTTTTCTTTTCTTTTCTTTTCTTTTCTTTTCTTTTCTTTTCTTTTCTTTTCTTTTCTTCTTTTCTTTTCTTTTCTTTTCTTTTCTTTTCTTTTCTTTTCTTTTCTTCTTTTCTTTTCTTTTCTTTTCTTTTCTTTTCTTTTCTTTTCTTTTCTTTTCTTTTCTTTTCTTTTCTTTTCTTTTCTTTTCTTTTCTTTTCTTTTCTTTTCTTTTCTTTTCTTTTCTTTTCTTTTCTTTTCCTTAAAGACCAAGTACATACGGCTCTGAGAGAGAAATAAATGACAAAACTTTCCAGAAGCAAGAAATTATCTGTGAATTTTCAACATTTCAGTGCACGGATCTTCAGACATTCCTGTGTGTTTTGTGCCACCTTTCATTCTGTACCTCCAGTCTGTGTCCCATGTATTTGCCTCAGTAAAAGTTTTCATAGCAGAACAACTACATAGGATCTTTTCCAATAGCAGTCATATCATGACTGAGGCAAAAGTCTGAACAACGTCCAACACATCAGAGATAAAGCTGGCAAATCTGAAATCACTCTGTAACACTTAAATCTGTATGATGCTCAACACAATTCAAACAGTGGCAGACCCTACCCACTAGAATCCAGAAAAGCAACTACTTTTTTTCTGTGAACAAAATACTCATTGCAGCTACCCAAATGGCTACAGCAAATTTCAGCTAGTTTCTGGAAATATATTGTGATGCACAGCACTGATGTGAGCAGAAAATCATAATAGAATTAAATTATAGATTTTACTCTCCAGCTTCTAATTTTTGAGAGAAGTCTTCAAACCTTCTCTTTTTAATTGAAAATAATGTTTCTCAGTTTCTTCTAGTTTGAGTATTATATAATGATAAAAATAAACATAATGCTACTTCAAAAAACTGCACTATTAAAATACCTGTGAAATTTAGGTCTTCTCTTATAATTATGCACTGCACACCTAACGTACAATGGTTTATGTGTGCAATTAAGAAATTGAACTGTGTGAGCAGAAATGTGGATGGTGTACAGTGGCATTCTAAGGAAATATAAACACTTCAGCAGAAGGTTCTTGGTCAGGGAGACTGTCCAGTGGACTGAACTGGTAGTATGTTAAAGACAGAGACCTACGGTAATTCTTCCAGAGTTAAAAATATAGATTAAATTCTGACTGTCTGGACATACAAGCTTTTGACAAGCATTTATCATGTACATTGAACAAAAAATGTTCTCCATATACTCGTCAGAAAGACAAGAAAGGACACAAAAAAGGGCAATTACAATTTAACAAAAAAAACAAACAAAAATTTAAAAAAAAATTATTGGTGTTATCATTATAGTAGTGTAATAGTTTTTCAAATGTTGCCTGTTTTTTGTTGTCTGGTGCATCAGGATGTGGAACAGTGACTGCAAATACAGGAGTACAGAGAACTACTCTACTACTAAGTAAAATAAACCCTACTTTGATTTTCAGCCACATCATCAGAGAGTTTAATTAGATAAGGAATTCCAAGTGTGAGATTTTGGTCTAGTACTTTCCTGCATGGTATGCAGTTACTACGGACATGTTTATTATTATTATTATTACATTGCATTAATACACTTACATACATAATTTTTAAAATAAGAATTGGGAGGATTGTAACTGCAGTGTGAGAGTTTTGCACCACTTAATTAGTGGTTTGTCCCAGTCTTGTCTGCCTTCACTTATAGCCAGGATTAACAAATACATGATGGAAATGTATTTTCTCATGTTTGGGCTTTGTTGTTTATTAAATCTCATAAAAATCTACAGAGCATTCAGCAGCACTTCTAGCTACCTGCTAGAAGAGAGGAAAATGGAGACAGATCCAGCTGCTACAAGGTCTCTTAAAGCTAAGCAGTCCAATAGAGAATTAACACCTATATTATTTATACTTTTAACCCAATAACTAGATTCCCATGACCCACAGTGTGACACTAACTGACCAAGCAGAAACTGCTACCTGAAACAATGAAGAAGAAGGAAGAAGGAAGATGAGCACCAAAAGAGACAATGCCCAAAATCCTCCATGTTGTCCCACACTTATTACTATGCTATAAATAGCTCAAATTTAAAACCCTTTACCACGTGAAAGCACACAGTTCTGTTTCACTACACACCTATGATTTTAACTTCATCACTCAAATTTAGAAGCCTCCTCCAAGACCTCAGGTCAAAAGCAGTGTTTTCCAGGGGGTCAGTACCCGACAGCACAGAAAGCCCAAAACCCTCAGGTTTCTGGGATCCAACAGAAGATGATTACAAACGCAGCAGATATTCCTAGAAGTATGACAACCCTCTCTGTTCTCTATTAAGTCTGTCTAGCCAAGAGGGAAACACAAAGATTAGACAGATAAATATAAAGGGATTTCTCAGTTTTGGACAGAATTTATAATAAATGCATCAAACTCTGTTACCAGCTGGAGAAGCCTTGGGTTATAACAGAGGCCCCATTAACGTAAGGGTTCTCAGAGGAACTTGGCACCTTAAACTGGTGCTTACCACCTCCAGGTATTAGACAAGCTGTTCAGAGCTTTGAAGAATGAAGTTTTATTTATTTGCATGTAAAACTCCAATTAGTGTGCATCAGATTTATAGGCTTGACAAAAAAAAGCAAACCCAGAGTAATTATCATCTGCCTACTTAGATACTGCTAAAGATATTTTTATAGTGTGGAAGAACTCCTGTCTTTTGAAAGAGAAAATTTGTTGATTTAAGTAAAATGGATTTAGTGTATGGTTTATCATTCATAAAATCTAGTGGGAATATAGAATTTGCCTATGAATTGCATTTTAAATAAAAACTGAAGCAACAAAACAAACTAATTATTCATTTAATATGAATGATCTCCATAGAGGAAAAGGTATTTCATCAGGTGTGCAAGGAATTAAACAGATATTTTCAAAGCTAAGGAGAGAGAATAATGAGTTTACAAAATCCATTCTATTTTCTTTACCTGTATCCTGTAGCCACAGTCAATGTCTACTGTCATTCAAGTTTGCCTCAGGCCTGTTTCCCAGACTACTTTTTTTTTTTTTTTTTTTTTTTTTTTTTTTTTTTTGAACAGTTTACAAGTCTGGAAGATCCTGACGCAATACAAAAAGGAGGAGATGCTTCCAAGAGTCCCTTTCTGGGAACCATCTGCAGTCATTTTTACAGTAATAAAAGGTTGTATTCAGATTTGCTGGTAAGTGATGCAGGAAGATAGTCAAGAATAAAGCCTGTTTGTTTGCACTATTCATTTTAAGAGAGACTAAGCCTTATCTTGGAAGCTCATAAAGGACCTGTGACTCCAGACCACACTGACTAATCTCCTGGTAGATTTTATACTGGCACCTTGTTTCCAAATTAAGAAGCAAACTATGCCCTCTTCTTAAGATATACTCTGTAATATGCACATTTGGCTGAGAAAATGTGGAGTTTAAACAGAGTCAATTCCATTTAACTCATTAACAGCTGTGTCTGTAACACATCTTTTTGGGCTGCATTCAGCACCACTGTGCTCTATACACTCATTATTTTTCTCAGATCTGAAATGAATGCAAATTGACTTGCTAGAAGTTAACCTCACTGGTGTCAGTGGCTGCCTAAACTGCAGAAAAAGAGTGATTCAAATGTGCTGCCTGTGTCTGGGGCAGACATGATGCAGCTACCTCCTTGTTACTCTTGTCAGAGGGATGTCTTTGGAACTCTGTCACATTGCACTGCGCAAAGCTGTTTTATTCTTTCACAGCCTCAGCGAGCAAGGTAGGCTCAGCAACCTCAGTAAAGCAGGCAAGTGTGGTTTTCTTCCCCAGAGCTGAAAATTAAATGTGTTATTTTTCCCTCCTACTGGGTCATAAAAAAATCAATTTTGTGTCCCCAGCAAAGCTGCTAACTGAAGTGCTGTCTTCCATGGCCAGCTGGGAGCCCTGAGGTTGAGTAAATGCCCCTTTCTGCAGGGATATCTCATGTATCTGCTACTTCCAGGTGACACTATGTGACCAACCAGGGAAAGGTGAAACAAGGTAGTGCTGTCCACCCCGGGCTTTCCTCTTTGCTCTTGTCTCTATGCTTGGAAAGCCTCCTGCCAGCGTGGTTTCTCTCAGAAGGTGCAGAGATAAAGGGGTGCAGGTTGTGTCTGTGGGCCTGCCTTGTTCTCTATGCTCTGAACCACTTAGTGCAAACAGGGCTGTGGAAAAGCCACTTTGTCACTTGTACTGAGCTGTAGGAGAATGGTTTGTAAGGTTAGTGCAGAAGGCAATTTTCCTCAATGATGATTACGGAGGAGTGGAAACAGCCTTGCCTGCCCAATGAGGATGGGTGTTAAAAAGAGTGGGAGTCAGGTGGAGTTAGAACACTAGGTTGTGCAAAGGAGAGACAGGGATAGGTGGCTGGGTAAGGGATGGGGTTAGCTGGTCATGCAGAAGGAAGAACAGAACTTGTGGAGAGAAGTCAGTGCTGTGTGGAGTTGCCTGAGAGAAGGCATGAAAAATTTTTCAGTTAAAGACTGGTGATGATGCCAATCAATGCCTGTCTCAACATATTTACCACATGAAGCCAGTGTGGACTTTTCTGCAATCATTTTCCTCACCTCCTTTTCAAAGCCAGTCCTATTTATAAAAGGCCTGGTGTTTATTTAGGTTCTTCCTGTCAAAATGTGAGCTATAGGGATTGATAATCTTCCTGGGACATCAGTGGAATTTTTTAACCTGTTTTTGGTGAGAATATGTTGACGGTCCAGATGTGAAAAAATTGTGTTGTATGTTTACTGAATGAGGACTAGCATTTGGAAAAATGTCTGAGGCTCAAAACTCCTTTTCCTTCCTGAAGTATTTGTCTGAAGTAGGCTGTGTAAAAGAGAAAATTCTTCACTAGACAATTTTTCATTATGACTGCTAGAGCAGGAACTGACAGGGAAAATGGCTTGCTGAGACCTGTAAGTATTGTTAAAGTAAGAATATGGTGTGCTTAGACTCCCCCTGTTCTGTAATCCTACAGTTAATTTATCTGTTAATATTAAACCAAGAGATACTACTGCAAGCAGTGGCCATCCCATATCAGGTTAGCACTATCTCCATGGGGACATAAGGTGAATCACAGATCTATGAGGCTAAGTGGTGGGTAAGTTACAGCTTCTTGTACATCAGTGGTGTCAATCCTTGAGAATTTAGCTCTAGTGTATTAGTAAAAATAGAGGGCACTTTTGTGTAATATCTACTTTTCCTGTATCTAAAGCGCTCTGTAAGTCAATTCTGTAAGCTAATGGGATGGTAACGGATCAATAGTAATAGCATGAGAAAATGCCACTGTACCACACAGAAGTCAGCAGATTAGCTGATTAATGCTCCATCAGTCATCTGGTACAATAGAAATAGTCATTATGAAAAGACTCTAGTATGTGATCTCTTTGGAAAATAAACACTTGACATTGATTTATCTCTTTTTTTCTTTTTTTTTTTCAGTTTTTTTTCTTTTTTCTCCCATAAGTGTTAGAATGTTCCATAAAAGTATTTATGAAGCAGTCAGATGCGTTGACCACACACAAAGCTAGGAAAAAATCTCCAGCCATAACTGTTCTTCAGTCACTGAGAGGTTTCAGTGAGAAACAGAAAGTGACTCTTTTTTGTTTCCTATGTATCTCTGGTGCCCATAAGACAAATGAAACGTCCTTTCAGGAATTACCTAGAGAGGGATTAGCTTGCTTATCATTTGGGAGTGTGTGAAAGGGCATTCTGTCCCTCGCTTTTCTACCCACTGAATAATCTATTAATTATACCCAGGAGTGTGAAGAACACAAGGGCATAAGGATATGAGTAATGTAATTATTATCAACAATCTTCTTAGGCTTTGGAATACAAAATTGAGATCAGGACTGAAAACCTCAGTAAACATAGAAACCAAAACTAAGTGTCACTCTGAAATTTGAGAAAACCAAATGACTTCCCAGCCAAACTTAATGGAAAACACATTATTGTTGACAAGCACTGAATGCTCTGCCGAGGGGGACAGGAGAATCTTCATTATTTGAGGAAATTTCAGGAAGACTTGAACAATTATCACATGTGAATAGTAAATCACACCATCCTACAAGTGAGAGTTCCTTCCACACTTGAGTTTTTCTTTCTTCTGCCCTCAGATGACTGTCAACAGTAAAGATTTTGGGCTCAGGCTATTTTCAGGCAGACCCTTTTCCAGCTGCCTGCTTTGCTCTGCAAAGAAGCCTTGATGATTCTCCTGGCACTATACCCTGTAGCTCTGGCATTGCCAGCTGCTTCACACTGTTTCTGCCTTATCATTTACCTGTCTGTGTCATCCTGTCTCTGTGCTCAGTCTGTTCAGTACCAAGACTCTCCTGTCTACACCCACGGCTCTGGGGCAGAGCTATGCCTGTTTCTGTTCTCCATTTCTCCAGACAGTGCCTGGCTGAGGTATGTTGTCTCCACAGCCAAGATGGTCTGTGGGCAGCAGAGTCCAGACAAAGGAAAGAGCATGTCCTCAGTCCAAAGCCAGGGTTTCAGCTCTGTGAGGGCACTTCAGAAATGTCTGAGTGCTAGGGCTATATCCTTCTGCTTAAAAATACATCTCAGATCTTGCCCTGGCTCTTGTCTCTGAATGGGGATAAGACAACCTGCTCACTCAGGGGCTTTAAAATAATTATTTTTTGGCATTTTTTTTTCCCTCTGGCCACTCTCATCTTCTGGAAATTGTTGCTGCTTCAATTTCTTATCATTAAGAGCAGTTACAGCTGCATTCTATGACTGTGTCAGGGACATCACTGCTGTAGGCAGTGAGGGGAAACTGGGAGAAAGTAGTTATGGCTGGAAGGTCTATCTCTGGGTCCTATCCTCATCTGCCAGATGTGGCAGCAGCAGTGCTGTGGCAGCTCATTCATAGCCTCTGGAAGAGGCATCTGTCTCTTCAAGTGTCATTCATACTTGAATGACTATTGCATCTCCTCCAGGGAAGACACCAGATGGAAGTGTTCTGAATGCCAGATTTGACTACAGGTTGCCAACAGGACTACACTGAGCCACATATGAGGGCTTACTAGTTTATACCAGAAATCCAAAGAATTTATGGCCAGATCTCATGCTGTTTGGGCTGAAATCATGCAGAAACTGCCTGCCTATTTCATTCCCTCCTGTGTGTCCTCTGTAGATGTTATCAGAGCTCTCTCCATCTGTGAGCTGAGGCCTTCAGGGCTAATTATGCTTTTGTCATTTTCAGTATTGGGTAATTCTCAAATGTGTGACTCTTGCAATTACCACAAACCTGCTCTTTGTTGAAGTGGAACCAGTTGATTCACACAGCAATAAACAGAGAATGTCACTGGTCATCAGGATGCTCCTGCAGAGTCTAGATGTTGCAATGTAGACCTGTGACATGAGACACATTATCTCCCATGAAATAGCAGGGTTTATCATACAAGTAATGCCTACAAAAATATAAAGTGTAAGAAGATGTTGTGAACTAATTTAATCTTAAGAATGATTCAAAATTACGCTCACAGAATCAAAAATTACCTATCAATATTAGTGTGCCTTTGGGTGTTCCCACTGCAGAGGTATGTGAGGAATTAGTATCTTACTCATTCTTGGTTCTAGAAAAGTTATTTCCCATTAAAAAATCCCTCAAGGGTATGACCTACTAAATCACATTATTTCATGCAGCCTGAGGTATTATTTGTACAATAACCATTCTGTCACTGGAATGCAAGACACCACACTATTTTGGATGATTAGTATCCAAAATCGTTTGACCACAAGACAAGGATCCCTGATGAGAAAACCCATGAGTTTGATCATCCTTTTATTGCCTCCTAAAATGTTCTCATTTGCCTACCCTTTGCAAAATTTGGCTGTCTGTACTCAAAGAGATTAAATTTCAGAAAATATCTTTTCACAAAAATAAATCTCTGCATTGTGTAAAAGGGAAGGAGTTGGGGAGGGGGTAACATGGGGCTGTATCTAGAAGAAACCTACTCTAGGATAGGCTGACAGGCTTGACTAACTACCTGATTGAGGCAAGGTTGTGGCAAAAGACACAGCAAAACAAATCCACTGTTGTAATATGTTGCAATCTTATTTAACCCGGTAATACAGACTAGATGTCTCAGTCCATGTGGGGCAGAGAGTGAAGAAAACTGTGTGGAGTACCCACCTGGACACACCTCTCAAAGGCCCTCTCTGCGAATTTTTGTGACTGTGTGAAGGCAGGAAAACATCTTTATAAATAATTTTTTCCTGAGATGGAGATGAGCAGCAATCTTTGCCAGCTGCATGAGACTGGTGCTGGCAATATTGTGAGCTAAATTATCTGGCTTTTTATGGTGATGTTTCCCAGACAAAGCATCTCTGTGTCTTGAATACAGAGAGCTGGCAATGTCTGCCTTGCAGGGAGGAAGAGTGGAATGTTGCATCACCTTTCTTGTCTCTTCCCAGGGAAGAACACTGGCTCATGGATATTCCAGAAGGAACAGGCTGGCTGCTTCCAATATTGCTTAGGATAAAGCCATGTCCTGGTGATGTAAATCAGGCCAGATTTGTTTTGGAAACCTGCTTTTCCAGAGCGGTCTGGCTGACATACTTATTATTCCCTACTCTTGGCACTTGCTTGCTCTGACTGTATATCCTTTTGAAAGCTGTTGACAAGACCTCCACACCACCCAGCAGAGCCTGGACACTGATCTATGCACACAAAGTATTCTTTGCTGAAGTTCACAGTGTTCGAGTGAGGGCTATATGAAAGAATTAGCTGAAAATACAAACCAGGAATAATTGTGGTTGGCACCACTGCAGCTCTCAGGGTGAAATTTATTTCACAGATCATGCACAGAGAGGCAAGCCCAAAAAAATGCTTGGATATTTTATTTGCAAAGATTACCCTGACATTCTGTCATTTTAGGAAGCGCAACCTTATCGAATACCTTTGATTGTTGTCAAGAGAGGTTGTTCTCTGGATTTGTTTAAGTCAAATGTTGTAGTACTTGATGTCTTGTCTTCTCCTTTCCTTAGGAAACATTCTTAGGCTGTCACTGTTTTTGCTGTTCCCAGGCTGAATCAAAAAATAATTCTTTATGTGAGGAAATGCAGGTGCAACTGTTCTGTCATTATATTCAGTGACAGTGTAGGAACCCTGGGAGAAGCAGAGATTTTGAAATGGAAGAAGAAGGTTTCCATGGATGCTTTTCTGCTTATTTTCATGTATGAGACCTCTCTTTGAGCTATTTTGCTGTTAGTGAATCTTCCACACAATATTAGTCCTGAATAACGATTATTTTAAAGGTGTCCATTTAAATTCAGAATGCATCTCAGTGACTCATCTGCTTCCTCATACTTCTAGTTCAAGGATAGTTCTGAAACCTGTTGCAGGATGTTTATCTTCATTTTTTTTGCTTGTGAGTGCTAATATATATGTTCTCAGTACCATATTACTCAATAGGGAAGAGGGGAAAAAGACTGGAGTAAGGTAGTGGCTTGTAGCCATTTTAATATTTTCCTAAAGAGAACAGAGAGCTGCTGATTTTAATCTTCTTCTGGAATTTTAAATTTCATTGTTTTATCTTTAGAGTCCAAGAATAGAATGAAGCAGGTTGCTGTCAGAAAGTTTGGGATGAGTGATTAATGAACTTTGTAGTAATACTCTACTTAAAAAACCCCCAGATCCTATTACAGAGAAAAACATCACTTCCATTGGTAGAAAATCCCTCAAATGGAGAAAAAGCATAAATTGAATAAAAAGGTTTTGCAAAGTGCTTCAAATGGATTTCTTGGGCCTCTACCTACTGCTGGCTGTGCAATGCCCTGAGGATTATGCAAGGATGCAGCCTGTTTCCCTCTGCAGCACTCATCCTTCTAGCACAGAAAGCAAAAGAATATTGCCACGCATCATGAGGCCACTTCAAAATTAGCTTCCAGTTGTAAGGTTATAATTACTCAGCATCTTCTGCTTCCCAAAGCTTCCCAATCCTCTCCTGCTTACATAGGAAAATTTCTGTAGATTTATATAGGAGAAAGATGGAGCCATTACTAATCATTTATTGTAGTGTTTAATGCCTTTGCTCTCTAGTTTCTTAAGTACTTATTCAGAGCCGCTTGTCCTGCAACAACCACCAGCTCAGGACACTGTGCCATCCCCCTGACAGCAGCAACAGCAGTAGGTGGCCTGGCTTCCCACAGTTCTTGTCTGGGTGAGTTAATTTCCAGGCTGTGACACCTTCTTTCTCTCCTTCCTTCCCTGCAGTCCTGCACTCTATCCAGCTGCCTGTTCATCTCTGTCTCAAAGCATCCTAAAAACCAGTGGAGCACAGGCGACCCTATGCCAACCCAATGTCAGGTTTTATTTCCTGAAGAAAAGCACAATTACAAAGTAAGTGATGTAAGCTCTTATTACACTTTATAGTAGGAACAGCTGAATGCAGGGAAAAAAAGGAGACATTGAAAATGTCCACTAAGAATAAAACCAATTAGTACATAGCAAGTTTTATTCAACACTGACAGTATAATCTCTTATTCTGCAAAGAAAGGTTTGCACATGCTTCACTGTTTTCAAGAGCTACTTCATTAGTATTACTCCCTCATCTATAAAGTGAACTCATGACTTTGCATAATCATTCTCTCTTCTGTATGAGACAGAATCAAGCCAGCATTGGACATTCCATTACTTCTGAGGGGCAGCTTCCAGAGCTGCATTTTAATTAGGGTGATAGGTTGATGATCTCTATTGGTTCAGGTAGACTAGTGGGTTTCTGAACCTTAATAAGTTACTGCATGTCTGCCAAGGCAGATGCCTGCTAGTGTGCATGCTCCTTCCCTGGTACTTATCAGGTAAAACATATTTTCTTCTATTAATCTAGACTGAAGTCTGAGCTGAGGTGTTTTACACCACATTTGTAATGAGAACCTCCAATCAATTACCAGTACCTGGTTAAACTGCAGGTGAAATAATCTTATCTCTTAGTGCTGAGGCACAGCTGTGACACAGCCCATCTCATCTTCCTCAGGAGAGCTTGATTAATGGGAAACAACAAAGTCCATCTCTTCTTGCTTTCTATTTCTTAAAAATGCATGAACCCCAGGTTAATTATGTAGGTTTGCTGTCTGTAGGAGGAAGGGTAGTTCTGTATATTAATACTGAATCTGCAGACAAGTAATTTCATACATTTTAACTATAAATAGCATTAGAATTTTGACCCTTTCTTCTAGTAATTTGGGGTTAAAGCTTTTCTGGGCTACCTGGTGCTATTTAACCTTGGTTGAGCTTGTTTATTTATACAGGGAGTGTGGAAAGTAATGCTTGGCTTTCTCACAAGGCTGTGAGGAAGCTTTTATTGAATAATGGATGCAAAAAATTGCGGGATCATTGGCTAGAAGAAATAACAGAAACCTCTATTGGGCTCATATAAACTCATCAAGTTTATTTTTTAATGTCAGTCTACTGAGTAGAACTTCTGAGATCATCTAGTCTTTCTGAGGAGACACCCAGCAATATAATTGAAAGTGTTGAGTGTGTTTATCTTGCCATAAATCAAAACTTACACTCAAGTTACTTATGCTTGAGTTCTAGAAACACAGGTGACGTCCAGCTCAGGTGTTGACTTACTGCATGAGTCATTGTCTGAAGGTGTGGCTGTCTCTTGGAGCAGATGCTGGGTGCACATGTTCATTCTGCCCACTTTGGAGATGTGTCTGCAAATACGTTGGACTGCAGCTCAGAGCAAGGTGTTTTTTCTGTGTGTGCTTGAGAGACTATATTTAAACTGCAAAGGTAAGTACAGAGAACCCATCAAGGTTGCAAGGTAGACACAACATATGTAGATGCCAGATAGGCTTCTGAATACAGAGGGACAGGTTGTCTCAATTGTTTAGCTTCAATTTTCACCGTAGGTAGATATCCAAAATCTAGCACTTAACATCTTGCTATCTAACCCTCAAGATGCTTTAAGTTCACAGGTATTCATGTTTCCCATGTATAGTATTCCCCAAGTATTCAAAGTTTTTTCCTCCTAAGTTCAGGCATCTACAAAAGTTCAAGAACTCTCTAACATTAAATCATACCATGATTTGTAGAGGACTGTTTCTCAGATGGGGGCTCCATTCAATAAATGTTGTAATGGCCACATATCTTTCTTCCAAATACATGTCTGGAGCATGTGCTGGCAGTGCTATTTTCCTTTATGCACAGATGTTCCAGGATGAACATCCAAGAAGAAAGAAGGTGCTGCATCTTCTTCTGCTGGAAAGAGTTTAAAGCTGCAAGTCTAAACTCTTGGGAAAGCACCCAGAATCTGGTTATATGTTGGAGATGTTGGTTTCATCAAAGCAGTGGGGTGACAGATAAGGATTGTGAGGATGAGTCAGTGATTAAATAATTCAGGCACCTGGAAGATGACCAGGCCTCCAGTTTGTGCTCTGACCTGCACATAAAGCATTGAAAAGAACACAGACTCTTCTACTTACCTGTAAAGATCGGATGATAGAGTGGAATTTAAACCCAGGATCTCTGCTGTTAGTGGATGTTTTATCTGTCATCACTGTGTTGCCAGAAGATCCAGGTTGCTCTTGGGTGACAGCAAGATTCACCTAAGAGCAGGGCCATTGACTTAGGCTCACTTTTGCCTAGTGACTAATGATTTCTGTGCAAAGTAGGACTTCTAGGTTATCTGATTTAAAGCTAATTTTCATAAACGTGAAAGGGTAGGTGAGTAATGCAAGGCTGAGGAACCCCATAACCTAATCAGTGCCAGGAAAACACATCTACTCTCTGAGCTACCAGCCCCACTGCCTAGGAGGCTCTCCCTAGTTCACCTTACAGACTCTGAGTCTAGGGGGATTCCTGCCTCCAAGTGTGTAGGGTCCATTATGGAATGCTGGCAAAAGCATTTTTGACATACAAGAGGGATTTTTAGGAGAGGAACCAAAAGTGGAGCAAAGGGAGGAATCAAGGTCATTTGAGGGGAAACAAGTCTGAAAAAATAGTGGAGAAAAGGGATAAAATGTGTAAGTAGGTTGTTGTGTCTAGCAGTTGTGTCTGCCTGATCCCCAAAATAGGGAGGCGTGTTGGGGAGGTGTGTGTGGCAGGTCAGAGCATCAGCAACCAGACTGTGGTGTCAGCCTGGGGTTGCCTTTGTCCCAGTGACAGCAGGGGAGACTGGGATTCACAGGCAAATGCTGGTCATGTGTGTACATTTTTACATATTTTCCACTTAGGGGTTTTATCCTAATCAGAGAAAGAGGGGAACAGGATCAGACCTTCTGTGCTCTTCTTGCTAAAGTGTTGTGTTTCCTGTCTGCATGGCCAGCCATGTGTAGAGACATCTGTCTCTGTATGCAGATATGTGCAGATGTATTGTGTGCATGTGTGTGCATCTATGGTACCTGCCCAGCCTCACTACTTGCTGCACCTGGGATTAGGAAATTGCGGCCCCACTGGATCCGCAAGCTTCTGAGAACAATCCAAACCATGAGCTCTGAATGTGAAGATCCAGGAGGGAATATGAACCCCCTCACAGAGAACATTAAAGAAGACATCAGCATCTCCTTTCCAGTCACGACTCCAGAAGAAAGATCTAGAGCTAGGAAAGGTTAAAGCTCTTCAGTGGTGCCCTGTATAAAGTATCTAAAATTCAGAAGGAAGGTTTGGGGTTCTTTTGCCCTGTAAGGATTAGTCTAGATGTGTACCCATTCACTGAGTTCATATCTCCAGACTGCAAACTGCTCCCCTGCTTTGAGGCAATTGATTCAGCCTGAAGGAAGCTCTCACTGTTTGGTTCACATAACAATAGGCAATGTTAAAGTACGATTTCTAAATGCCTCAGTTATGAACAATTCAGACATGTTTAGTCATGTAAAAACAGGAGAGGAAGAGAGAGACACATATGCTGCTCATTTTTTGAGTGAAAGAACTCAAAAGTATAAATATATATAAAAGTATAAATATATAAATACACATAATATGTATTATCTATTTTTACATAAGATATATATTTTATATATATAAAAGTAGAAGCAACTGTTTTTCAGGACTTTAAAAGAGCATTCTAACTATACAAATGTCGAAATTCAAATATGTGATCAGATTAAAATATATGAAGAAAACTCATCATCAACAAAGACAAGAAACAGATGCCTGTGCTTATTGGCTGCTGCCATCTATGAAAGTCTAGTCCTGGGGGAACAGCCTATTATATATAAAATAAACATATGCTAGTGCCCCAAACAAGTCACATGGAATTTTATCACTTTATTGAAATAATAAATTCACCAGAAGTTTTGTTAAAATAAGCAAGAAAACAAAATATACTCTATAGTAACTTGGTCTTGAAGGTAGTGGGATAAATTCCACTAAATTGTACCAGAGATAAATGTCTTAATGAACAGAACAAGCCTTAATTAACAAAATGCACAAATAAAATACTATTGGGAGTTGCTGCTAGTCCTCAACATGCCCTTAAAGCTAAGGTTAACAAAATGTTATGATACAGTAACTAAATGAAGTACAGTTCTAAATAGCATGAGTGATAGGGATTAACTGAATGATATATAGAGATTGGGAGTAGGAACCCACGGAAAAGGAGAAATTTCTGAACATTTCATTAGCTGATTGCTGATTATACTGTTACAGTCCTCCAAAATACAGTGGTCAGACTTTGCCTCTGTGTGCAATATTTGTGGCTTGTAATAATTGTAAGATTCTAATACTCATTTGTTAATCTTTTCCTGAAAAAGCAGAAGACTCCATCTGTGGGGGTACAAGTGGAATCTTTCTAGCCAAAGCTGAGAAGAATTTAAGAATTATACAAGGGAAAGACAAGCAAAAACTGTAGCTCATAGCACCTTGGAATATGCTGGGCTTTTTTTCTGAGTCTGGTTTGTGTCTGTGATGGTTTTTGGCTATTAATATAAACTCACTAATAGATGTTGCTTTGAATATTTACACTAGAGTGCAGTTATAGGAGAGAAAGTCTGACAGGGAAAACCTTTCCCAAAAAAAAAAAAAAAATCAAGAGTCAAGATTTTCATATGATCGCACATACAATTTTCCTTTCATTCAGACAGTGTAAATTGCTTCCCTAGTGTACTTTAACTTAGGGTCAATGCTGCAAGTCTGGTTCAAAAGCTGCCCATTACACATTCCAAACTGATTACATTTACTTGAATTTTTTTCTAATTACACCCCCCTTTAGGTGATGAGATCTATATACAGTGAAAGGCAATATTTCCCTTTAAGATTGCAATCACTGGTGATTTTGTGTATCCGTATGGAGTATCAGACTCAGCCAGGTGCTGCCCTGAAACATGCTGAGGACTTTGGAATGCCAAATTGACTCAGCTTCTGCAGGAGCCAGCATTGTGGAGCCAGCAGGTGTTTGGCATGTTACAGGGCAAGTAGTGAAATTACATTTTAGGGCTTTTCCTTGTAATTACTTTGCCTCATGGGAATTCTGGATTTTCTTTTCTCTTTTTCCTTTTACAGAGGTCACAGCCACGTGAGGGCTAAGCGTAAACAGGCTGTTCTCATTTTATGAATGCCACACCTGTGGCCAATAATCACCAATAATGCGATACTGGCAGTTATGTACATTATTCACATGGATGTGAAGGCAGTAGGCATTGTAGCTCTACTTATCTTGAAGTTAAATTGAAGAGCTTCTCTGTAAATCCCTCTGCAGAAGAGACGTAACAGAAGAAGAGCCAATTAATTTATCTGCTATGGGGGAAGTGAGTGTCATTTATCCAAAGTGCTGAGAACGATCTCCTAGCACTCCACACTCCAAGGCATTCCCTTCGTTATCCACAGAGACTAAAAGCTTCACAGTCCTTGTCAGATTCACAGCTCAGAGAGCTCAGAGTGAATCTGTAGTGGGTCTGTACTATTCAGCAGCACCTTCCAGCACAAAGCCACTTACTCACCTTAGAATGCTAATTACTTTCTTTTTAATTAGTTATATAATAAACATAAATAGTTTTCTATAATTACTACTGGACACCTGGTAAGTGTTTTGGAATAAATTAAATTTTCCATCAAAATTCTACTTTGGAACCAGGCTAATTTCCATAGATAATAGTTTTCCTGAAGGATATGTTTAAGTCCTTATCAACATATATCACCCTCCCACTTCTGCTCCCAACACTTCCTGTCACCTCAGAGCCCTACAACTGAGATTTTTCAGGCTTCTTGGCAGCTGTGACCTGATGGGTCTGGTTGTGGCCATAGGGAAGGGGATTCTGAGCTCTGTGACACTGGAGCATCAGCATGATGTGCTCTTTCATATTTACACCCATGGGAAATAAAGGAAACATTTATAAACCAATGATAAAGATAATGCATTTTAAACAAACTCACTTCTTTTGAAAGTAAGAAATCCTATATTATCTATTTTAAATCCTCACAGTCAAGATATTCTGGTGAACTTTGAGCTATATTTTGGTCATCCCAGTTTGGAGGATGTGGAGATAGTAAGCTTTAACAAAAGCGAATCTTGTTAAATTTGTGATGAAGAAACTTTTATTATCAAAAGCAGCTCCTAGTGTTGCAGTATAATAATTTTATATTATTATCTATAGTGACCTTCAAAGATTGTACATTAAAATTGCAGGTAATCATTCAATGACAGCAATCATGAAGGTTCCCAAACAGCCACAGTAGCTTCAGAAAGGCCAGAAAACCTAGTTCCCACACCTGTGCTGTATCAGAAACTGCACAACATTTCCTGTAACAAAAAAATTCCAAATATTTATCTAAGCCAGAAGCATAAAAAATATGCAGGAACAGAGCAGGAGAGAGAAAAGACATGACAACATCAGGGCATTTGCTAGCTTCTTACTATAGGCTTCATGTTTTCCTCATGGTGTGGTTTAAGAAAAAAATTTTCTTTCCTTCCTGAAGTCCTATGACTGTTTAAATTGCAAGAATATTCCTCAGACACACCTCTTAGTTACTTGCAAGTTTCTCTGCACGCTAGTTATCTTTCAAAAATAAAATTTCAGAACTGGCTATTGATAAATGTCTGCCATAACCCTTTATTTATACTGCTCCCCTGCTGTTTTGTGAAATCTTCCCCAAATAGTCCATGTGTATTACTAGATATATAAAAAGAAGTCATGAATTTTATACCTCAAGTCCAAAAAAATTTGGAGAGTAATTTGCTAGAAATGAGCCAAAAATATGTGAACTTCAGGCTTGGGAAAATGGAAAGATGATGGAAAAGAAGAATGTATCTTAGTTTCATCTTATGTGAACTCTGCAGCTATGGAGAGATTCAGATAAAAGTGCCCATGGTCCCATTATTTCCTTTGGTGACACTGGACCTGGGTTTTGTTCAGACTCTGCTCAGTAGGCCTTTGGCAGCTGGCACACTCAGTACTGGAAAAGATTTGAAAGGTGCCATTTAGTTCTGCCCTCAGCATTTTCTTCATTTCTATTTAAGTATAATCCCATCTATGTTAAATTATTGCTCAAACTACCATGTCACTACATGCCACAAGTACTAAACAAGTTTATAATCCAAGAACTCTAGGGATGCCCTTAAAAGTGACAGCCTACTTTCAATAAGTGCAAGGATGATACATATCCTTTCAACAAATGAATTATTTATTTATTACAGCGGTATTTGAGAAAATTAGAAACCAGTATATGTCAGAACATGTTATGCAAATCGGTGTTTAAAACGCTTATGATTTTTGCAAAAAATAAAATAAATAAATAAATAAAAAAATCTTATAAATCTTAAGGAAACATTAATACAATGAAACCTAAATCATTTGTTTTAATGACTACGTCTTGTGACCAAGCATTTTGGGGCTCTTAGTGCCATCTAGTGATGATTGGATGGAATTGAAATATAGCTATATTCACAGTATTACATACATGTATGAATATACTCAATAATAGAAAACTCTTTTAGACTAGCAGTACTATACTTCTTAAAAATATAAATAACTCTTTAAATTCTGTTAAGGATGTATAACAGCAGAAATCACACATACATGATACAGCAGGAAACAGCAGCCACCTGCTAACTTTGTCTCCTGCAGTTGTTTCTGCATCTTTCCTGGATCCCTGATTTTTTTCCCACCTCCTTTTCTAGCCTGTAATATCTAGGCATTGCTTTTTCTTCACAAACACCTTGGGGAAAAAAAAAATAATTTGAGAAACTTTTCATATCTAAACATAGATAAGGAGTTTACCTTCCAGACAGAACCTGAAAATCACCCTAAGGTCACCCTATTGGTGACACTAACATGTTGTGTCCAAGGTCTAGCTCTAAAACATACAATAACTGGTTTTGATGTATAATTATATATCTTTCTCTGGATTTTATTGTGAAGTGCTGAAAATCCTCAATTTTAGAGTTTGAAAAAGATTTTTTTTCTTAGAATTTGAAGGCCTTTTATTGGTCAGTTCAGTCTGTAATATGACAGTGTCTGAATATAAACCAGGGTTTTTTAACCATTATTAGTATTCTAGCCTTATCTTCAAACTCTAGTTAGATGTAAGTCTTCATTAAGTGAGGGTAAAGTATATGTGAAATGTGAATTCCCATCTCAACCGTGCACACAATCCAAATCCAGAGTGCAATGAAGCAAATTGAAAAACTGAGTTTTGGCAGACTGATAAAAAAATTCTCAAAATGGATCTGTCTGGATGGTGAGTGCAGATTTGCTCTGTCCCTGCTTGGGCTGGTGGAGCTCTTGCCTGAATACTTGGGGGCTGAGCTGGGCTAACCTGCTCCAGCGCTGTCCTCTAGCTGCTGGAATATCTGATTTCTGCAGGGCAGGAGAGGTGTATGGTGCTGTCTGAGCCCCTTTGTGAAGAGATACCCTCTGTAAAATCTGTGCAAGTGCTACAGTTTTGGGTCTTGGTAAAGAAAAAAAATAAGCATACTATCAAGAACTTACTTTCACTATTATATTTCAACCATATTTCAGCCCAATTGACTTAAATGTGACAGTGAAAAGGAACTAATTTCATAAATACTGGACAGGAGGGGAGACTGCTTAATATAGAAAACTTGCTGGAAAGATTATCACTTTCCCCCTGGAACACATTGATGGGCCAGGGATACAGCACTGAGGAAGGCAAAGCAAAACCAGAAAGAATTTACCTGCTGTTTTCATGTCTGCCAGATGAACTGACGAGAGAAGCAGAACCACAGCCTGAGTCAATGTTCGACAAAGCAAGTTATATTGACAGGGCTTTTGTAAAAATTGCACAACATCATCATTCTCATTTTGCCTTTGGAGACTGCCTTTGACAGGAATGTGTTTTATGATTTGGAATAATTATTCGTACTGAAGATCTATATTTCAACATCACAGGCTGAGACAAGCTGAGTGTTAGATAAATTGGGGCTATGAGTCCCGAAGTATATAAAAGAAGAATTTCACATCATTTAGAAAATCTGCCTTATGACAATGGGACAAAAACCACGCTGATGACTTTGTATTTCTCGCTCCAAAGACAACAACCGTGACTGAAAAGAGCTTCTTTTATCTCTGGTGTGAAGGGATTTTATTCCTCCCTCTTGGATGTGTTCCTTTGCATTCCAACTTGTGCTAAATTATTGCAATTCCCTGCTGATCTTCAAGACCAAATGGAAATTAAAATGAAATTAAATGCCTGAATCACACAGCCTTGAGGCAGTGCAGGCCAGTAACAGTATTGACATCAGATGACTCCAGTCCTGTATCAGTGTTAAAAAGGGTCTCTCTTGACCTTTAAAGCCAGCAAAAATCTAGGTCAGGCTTTCAGAAATGTTGACTCTTCTTTTTTGACCTCTGAAGCAAGTTCAATATCTCTGATTCAAGAGGAGAGACATAGTATGGGGGAGGAGACCATTCCCTAAACATGATTCGTGACAAAATGTTCCTGCAGCTGTGAAAGGCAGAATCAGGAGGCTCTGTCACAGCACACAATACCAAAGAGAATCATGCTTAGCACCAAGCATAACAGAAGTGTTAACATTTGTGGAGAGAGGACCCAGTGGGATTTCTGAGGGCTGTGGATGGGGAGATCTGCTAACTTCCCTGATCATGCGTGCTCGCTGTGGGAAACTTCACCTCCTGATGCAGAGGAAGATGTTGAGACTTCCTCTAAGAAGGGAGGTTGTCCTTGCTCTTCAACTCATTTCCACCCAAGGTGCTCCGTTCTCATTTATGACTACTCTGCACTTTTCTTCTGAACAGAGAAACCCGATGAAAAGAGCAGAATGGATTGCAAAACATGGCATGGGACTGGTTATGAGGACCATCGTATGCCTTCTGTTTCTATGTTCCCTGGTCTTGTCTGCTGGTGGTGGTTTAACAATGTGGTAGGACAGCAGTACCTCTGTGCTGCCTTTCTGTGACTTCAGAGTGTGTCTTGGGTGGTGTGACATGGGTATCAACTTTATACAAGTCACATGAGTCAGGAATGCAGGTGCAGCTCATTTTCTTGTCACAAGGTGATGGTTTGCAAGAAGAATGGGAACAAGCACTGAGGGCAATCCTGTTTAATGTGCAGTGCTCCAGAACACATGTGAGCACCTGAGACAAGTGCCTAAAATGAGTTTGTTAAATATGGGTTGTTCTGAGAATGTGCACATAAGTGGCAGTGATGGTAACGTGCTGTCACCTGCCTGACTTGGTGGTAGACTTGGTTTGCACATCAATGTTTCATCAAGATTAACAACTGGTGAAATGCAAACATTTATCTAATCCAGTTAAGCCTTCTAATTAACTTTCAACCTGTCACACCTAATCACAGCCACCAAGATAAGCCTTGTATCATTTGCACGATGTAGATTTTTTTGAAAGTACATGAAAAAATCAACATTATAGAAGAAATTTCAGAAGGAAAATCATTAGAGTTAACCCACTCAATTTGATTGCTTTCTGAAATGACCAGCCTCTGAGTGAAGCAAACCTTTTGTGAGTCTGTTGTTTGAAATTAATTAAATTTCATTAGTCTTGGATGTTTTCTGAAATGCATGGTAAACATTTTTGGTGTTCATGTTCAGAAGATGAAGTTGCTCTCTTGGACCAGATTAAAGTTTCCTATAAATCCAGTATTCCATTGCTGGCACTGCACAAATATTGGCGCTCATGAAAGACTAAAAAGAGTGGGAGGGGCAATGCAATACATTTCTTGAGGACCCTCTGATGTCTTGTTTCCTTGTTACCATCTAGATGCTATACTGGAAGGATCCTCTTTCCATGCCATTCTTCACTGAGCAGACCAGGGCCAACAACGATGAAAATTTGCATTTTTCCTATTTCCATGGCTTCCAAGTAATCTAGATTCTCTCTGTTTTATTCCCATCAGTCTCTGTCTCCTCAATGCAGGTGCTTTCATAGCCTGGTTGTGTCTCTCTGTCTTAGGCACTCCATTAGTGCTTTTTTGCTGTTTTCCTTACAGATTTCTCACTGGTGAATCTCCTTTGACTTCAAGGAACAGAAAGACATCCTCCTACTACTGTCACATTTATCTGTCAGTGTACTGTTGCCTATGTCATGCTCCCCCTCTTGACAGTTAGCATCTGTTTCACAGGATATGTGACAGCAATACTGAATGACTGGTTTTAGTATTCCCTGGGCCCTGTAGTAAAGCATGAGACACTTTTCAGCTTGCAGTGTCTAAAGTCAAGGGGAACACGTAAAACATAAAGACAGAAACGGTTGTTCCGATAGAGCAAATTGTTTCAATGATGTCAAGTTCTGGATAATGTAATCAAATTTCTGAGAAAGAAAAACTCTGCATGCCATTTTTTTTTGCAGCAGGAAATCTAGCAGGCAGAGCATATAATGGGATCCTCACCTAAAATCCTAGTAGTTAAATAGCAAGAAATTCCATTTGTATAACCGTGCTCTGAGTCAGACAGGGAATGTATTTTTTGGCAGCACTGAAGGTGGCTGCCATTTCTGTACATAGAAATTAATGTGGCACAAGAGTTTCGAAGGTCTCAAGAAAACAAACAGAAGTCAGGTGTCTTTCAAAAGCAGCTATCTTGATGAAACCTTCCTGAGGGGCTGAGAGCATTTTGGGCTGTAAGTTACACGAAAAGCTAAAGCAGGTGTTCTGACAAATCTTGCCACTAATCAGAGCACAGAAGAGGCTAGTACATTAAATCTATGCCTCCTGCATTTGATTTAATAACTTCTTGCCTGGCAAACTGCCTGCTGTACAGTGATTCACTTCATATTTTAATAAAAAATAACTCGAGATAGAAAATTGGATATTGGTTGATAATACAATGTAGGGAGTTTTGATGGCCTGCTAGTACAGTGAATTCAAAGTTAATGGTATGTAAATGACAACAAACTCCTCATACTAAATTACAATGGAGCACATGTTTTCAATCTTGCATTCTTTACTGCAATTTATGGCACAAAAAAAATCCAAAACAGAAATACTACAGAAGGCATGCATTCCTCTGCATTAGACAAACCAGGTAGTTTGGAATGTTAATAACAGAGAAACCTAGCTCTGGCTCATTAAAATGAAAATAAATATGTTTGCACCTTGATCTGTTTTGCTTGGAGCTGCTCCAACTGATAAAAAATGAAATGTGGGCTGCAGAGTTAGCCTGTGCCACAGCTGCCAGGAAGTTCCTTTGTGTTAGAGATGAAGCTTGGTGGGGGAAGGCAGTTGTGTCCTACCAGCAGCAGCAGCAGCAGCAGCAGCACAGCTGCGTTTTGGTATCTAATGTACAAGTAGGATTATATTTGATAAAGTGAAAGGAGGATTACAGTGCATCTGACAGTAGAGGGGGCTTGAAGGAAAGTTGTTTGCCACGGATTATAGGGACATAACCTTTTAATGTCCCCAGTAAATGTTGATTTTGGAGGAAATATAGAGCAAATGCATATCAATCTTTAAGGGAAGAGGGATTGTGTGTTTAAGTTGCTGTAATGACTTAATATTGTTTTAATTTGCTGATTATTTTGAAGGATGCTCCATTTCACAATCCTATATATAGGGCGTAGTACTTGTCTAAATATCAAAGCTGTAAATAATAGGCATGGAAATAATAAATGCTTTATCTCTCTAGCTAATTCATTATTGATGTAGACTTCTTACCAGAATAACATATTTTGAAGTCATTTTGTAATGTCTTTCAGGAGAAAAAAGGTCATCCTGAGGCTTTTTTTCCTTTTTAGATTTAAGCCTTGTAAACATCAGATAAGCAAAATACTTGATTAATATGTGAATAATCCGGTGGTGTTTCATATTCTGTAGTCTTTAAAGTAAGATTAAGTAGAAGTGCATTTAAATAACCAGTATTGTTACTCTTCTTCGCTTCTGAAAACTCATTTATTCTCTAAAGCTGGTGTGAACAAGTTTTTTTATGGGAATACAAAGTATTAGATATCAAATCCAGGAAAAGAAGGTGCAAATCCCATTGAAAGTCTTGTAATTTATCTCTTGCCTCCACTTTCTCAAATTTTCTTTCACGAGCACCTGCTCACAAGGAGCTCTGGCAACCCTGATGTGCAGTCTGAGCACTTATCAGGTTGATGGGTGTCCCTTGAATCTCACACCTAAACAACAAAACTTGGCCCACCTTTAGCTATCATTTGATGCTGGTGAAGATAGAAAGTAGCATATATATTGAGATGTTAAAAGCGTATTTAGGGCGGAGTCAAAAGCTCAGGGCTCAAGCTGAGTTTCAGCCAAGCTGTTTTGGCTTGGCTTTCTGACAACTGAGGCAATTGACCTAATTTTTGTGAGTGACATCCGTGGGACCGGGATTTTGCTGCGGAATTATCTATTACTATGTAATTATGCACAAGAGGATTGTAGGAAAAGTGTTTGAGGCTTAAGTAGGAACTTCAGAACAAATAAACAGAGAACAAAGCACTCAGTAAAACCATGGCACCTATCACAGGAATCTAATTAATGCCTCCCAGGCACAATCTACTTATCTGTATTTTGATACTCAAGAAATGTGGAAAATACATTACCATATAGCCTGGCTGCATTCTTTTCTTTTTTAGCAGAGCAATACTTCTCATAAGGATGGGAAAAATGATACTGAGCAGACAGTGATAGAGAGTCATGATGCCCTGTGCACAGTCCCAGTAGAGGTTATCCCCATCTAAGCTGCAGGACTTATTCAAGCATGATTTCATGGTCAGCAGAAAATTGGCTTTTGTGGAATGGTGCAGGACCATCAAAATCCATAGCGAATAGATTGGAGGAAGGTTTGGGTAATTCCTGCAGGACAGATATATTTTTTCATTATAACCCATCCAGGGACTTCATTTACTAGGGACAAAAGTTGAGGGCAAGTCTTCAAGAATCAAACCTCACTTCCAAGCAAAACTGCTCTACTCAGTCTCTTGTTTACTGCTACTGAAACCAAGAGCAAACCGCGTGCTGACTTTTATAAGAAAGTGGTTAGGATTACCTTGTTTTGCAGACTACAAATGTATTTAATGCTATTTTCAAGAAGTAAATATCATTAGGAAAAGCAGCTAAAATAATTATCCCAAAAATTTCATTTTCCACCTGAATTTTTTTACTTTTCATCTTCCAACAAATTTCTATACTTAATTATTCTAGAAAACCTAAATAATATTCACGTGTATACGTATTATTCTCAAACATTCTTCTATGGTTATCCAAAATTTATAAGAAAAAATTATGCTGGTTTTATGTGATCAAGGTAACATTTTGATATTCAGGGAATTTTTACTACAATAGCTAGACTGTGACTAAAAATCACTGGCAGGGTTAAGTGGATTCCACTTAAGCAATCAGAACATAAATGATGTTGATTGTCATAGTGTTTTATATAGCAGGACAAGTGTGACTAAAATTAATATGTAAAACACAACATTGATTCATTTTTCCTCTGGCAAAAAAATGACTTTATGTTATTGCATAAGAGGTCATGGTAGTCTGTGTCTTGAGCAGATGTGATATTCAGAACAGAAAAAGACTTCATATTTAATACAATAAAAAAATTCGGGCTCAGAAATTATCTGTTTTCATTGACCACATTGAGTTTCTGGCACAAAAAGACCCTCCTGAATACTCAACAGTATACTTAACAGTTCCTGTGTACATGGAAAAATTGTGAGTTTTGTTATAGAGGCAATAGAAATAATTTTTAAGTAGAAATTCACCTCAGATATAAATTTAATAAGGTAGGATACAATTCTAGTAATTCCTCATTCTAGTACGGCAGTAGCAAGCCACCAATACAGCAAAACATTCAAACATTGTAATATCTAAACTACATTATGGCTATATATGAGTAATTAACAACAGATGTGATGGAAATTTTGTGCAGTGTGTCACCGAAATACTTTCAACCACAAAAGGCATTTTCCATAGCAGTGATCACTTAAAATTTAAAAAAACCCCAACTGTATTTCTTATACACCACCCAAAGACCAATAATATTTATTTCCAACAACTAAAAATATTTTTTCATTTTGTGTTGTGAAGTGCAGGAGGTGACAGGCAAAACACAGAGCTAGAATGTAGGAAAATACAGAAGACATGTTTTTTTTTTTGTAAGCTCCTGCATAGAATTCCTCTGGTCTCTTGGAAAAACTGAGCCATTCCACTCTTAGGAACATATTTTTCTGCTCTAGTTTAGCCATCTAGAATTTAGGTGTTAAGACTGAGCAAGGTGGTAAGACATTCCTTTCACAACTACTGGAGAAAAACAGGCACCTTTGCAAAGTACTCTTCTTGCAAAGGGCAGGGAAATCTCCTTCTATGTGCTATAAACTTCCTGGGTTTTGGGTCATATTTGTTCTGGGCAGACATCAGGGTCTTACTGACAATATAGAGAATTCCTGGTTTTTCCTAAAGTGTCAACAAATTACCGCCAGAAAAAAAAATCAAACAACGTGGTACTACTTTATGAACTTAATATTAAAAATAATCAAAAATGCAATTTCCTGTAAATGCTGCTGAGTTTATATGAGAACTAGATTAATTTTCCATGGAAGACCTAGATTCAGAATCATAAAATTACTAAAAGAAAATGTCTACTTTCTTTACTAGATCTTTAAACATTCAATAAATCTTTGAATTAATTCTTACAGTGAACAGAGGACTTGAAAAATTATTGTGGAAGTAAAAGTTCAATATGTAAGTTAAGATTATTGAATTTAGCATTTTGTAGAAAGACTCCACCAAAAGGAAAAAGAGGCCAAAAAGCAGAAATATCTTTAGTACATGTATCTAGACACAGATTGGAAGACTGCCTATAGTAATTAATATCCCCAGGCACTCAACAACTGCAGCATTTTCATACCAGACTAGATAAGGTGCTAAAGTATCTGCATGGTATAGGTATGTCTCAACAGCTTCAGATTAGTCTGCAATAAAGTTTTTAGTAAAATTGGTTTTCTGCAAGAAGGCAGCACTTTTGATAGTTCTGGTGAGCTATGAAATACAATTCTATATTTATGCCAGGAGCAACTGATTGCAAACCATGTTGTCCTGGTTTGTGAACTTGTCGTGGTCACATCAAGAACTGTATTGACACCTGGAGCAGTGAGGCCCTACTGTTTCCTCAAGCCATCTTCACTTGAATTTCTATTGTACGGACCAGTTCCTGAGATTTGGTACAAAAGTATTTAGTTAGCCAACATGTGATTTACCTGTAGCATGGTATTAAGGGACACATAGTATGAGGAATTTCAGTAGAATGTAGTGGTTTTTTCCCACCTTTATTACATTTGTGTATGAATATTGAGTCATGATATGTGATAACGTGCTACTCTGGATAGGGCCTCAAGAATAATTTATATTTTATCTGTTCCTGAAGTTAAAAAGGTAAGTGGGAGGAGTATGCACTGCAGCACTATGGATGCCATGATGTCAGTCAGAATCATGAAGATGTGGGTAAGACCAGATTTGCCTGCCTCAGCAGGGCAGGAGAAGACCTGGCTGCCAGGATGTCACTTTGCAATAGCAGCTTCAGCAGGATTTGGTCACTGGGGTGACCATGGCACGGCTCAGCAGCAGCCCCTGAATGCACACCAGCAAAGCAGCTGGAGGGAGAAAACTGCACTGGAGGTCTCTAGAAATGGCAGGGCTTCTTCCATCCTCTTTTTCAATGCAACAGGCTCTCTGGAGAGAGGAGCTCATCCACGAGGCTATTTCCATGGCATTTAAGTGTTTCTGACTGCTTAGAGAGCTCCCTAGCAGGCAGTTAAATCAAAAGAATCACAGAAAAAGACACCAGAAAAAAATGCCTTAAGCAGTGGGGTCTGAAATGAGACCTATATTTAAGCATAAAGGATGTAAAGAGATACAAACCTAGGGATTTAAAGATAGAAAAATAATAGAGAAAGTGAAATGAACCCATTGGATTAGACTTGTGCGTTCAGCTCTAGGCGAAAGCAAGATTAACTTTATTGAGGTCAATAAATAAACCTCCCCTTCAGAAACAAATTACTTAATTTAGTTCTGTGGTGAGACAGAGCCATCTGTAATGCCCACCCATCACCAGAGCAGTTCTATAAATAACTACCACTGTTGCACTAAAGCAGAAGAGGATTAAAGCTCTCATTTAGCTCCCTTGCAGAAACAAAATACAAGGTTTTTGCTGCACGTGAGCAGTGTAAGTGGTTGCTTACTGCTGGGTGAAAGATGGCCATCACAAAAACCCACCCAGGACACAGTGAGACACACTTATTTTTTTCCTTTGGAGCTTATATTCTAGATAAGTAATTTTAAAAGAAAATCCCCCTCCTCCCCTCTCCATCCCACCCCCCAAAAAAGACCCCCAGGGATTAAGTGCATTGGAAAAAACAAATTATTGAACAGGTTGAAATCTGGGTTGCCAAAACCAGTTCAGACACATAAAATAACTCTATTAAAGATCCTTTTACATATCTTCTTTTTTTTTCAATACTTTTGATTGTATAGGTCTGCTATCAAGTGTCAATGAAGAACACACTGCACAGCAAATAAGTTCTGTTTCAAATATGCTAACAAATTCAGTGACAATCTTACTTTTGTCATCACTTGAATGTTAGTGACTTCAAAGCATGGAGTACCAGAATGGGTTCTGCTTTTTTTAAAATTATTATCTCTATCTTTAATTGAAATCTTAATATGATTTGATTTAATATAAATATTAAAAATATCGGCTAATATTTAATACTGGGGGCAAATGTCTCCTTAATTCAGAGAGACATAAAATAATATTTTTTCTCTTTTTCATTTATTGTTATTTATATCTTTCTTAGGACTCTTAAGTGCTACTTAGTTTCTGATCAGTGTTTTTATGGTGATAAACAATAAAGCTTTTTTACTTCTATTTAAAGTGGTTTTCATCCTCCTTTTCCCCACTGCAACTTGTTCCTGTCCATCAGCTAGAACAGAGCCATTTGATTCAGAGCAGCTGAGAGGGTAGAGATTTCTGGAAGGCAGTGCAGAACAAGGGCAGGGAAATCCCATCAGTGACTCTCAGGTCCCCAGGATGTCAAATCAACTGGCTGCCTGGCTGCCTTTTAATCTCTGGGGAGGAAAAAGAGGGTTTTAATCTTTTTGTTCCATATCACTTTGCAGCTGAGCTCTGTGGGCAAAATGAATAGTTAAGGTTTCAAATCACAGATGGAATTGTTGTCCTGAAGCTTTGGCTTAAGTAGAGACCAGTTTTGATAACAAGTTGGTAAAGCTCTCAGTGGGAGAAAGTCAAGGCTGGCATTCTGCCTGGATCACACCATCATCAGCAGAAAGATTTTCTTTCACACCAGCTGCACTAAATCTCTCCACAGAATTCTTAAAATTTTTATTCTGAAGATTATTATATATCTCTTTATTGAGGAATGTCAGAGTTTACTCTTCAAACGGAAGAGTACATAGGAGCTAAGTGGGATTTTCAGGCTCCAGGGTTATAATTTTATACCACTAAAAAAACAATAAAATTGTAATTCTTGAGTAGAAGTAGCAACATAATCTTATATCTCAGGAAATTGGGACAGACCAGAGTGTTACACTAACAGATGAGCTGGTTAACTAACTGATGGTTACCAGTTATCTACTGACCATTTAAATACAGCAAATGTGCCTCCATTTCTGCCAATATTTGAATGCTGACAGCAGTATTGTGTTAAAGCAGTTCAGAGATTAATATTTTCCTTTTACACACAGCACCTAACCTCTAACATATTTGCTCCGTCTACCAAGGGTGCAACATTTATGAGAGTTTCAAGAAGCAGTCCAAGGTGTAGTTCAGAGTGACACCATATTCCTGTTCTCACACAGGTGATGGTGCAGAGGTTTTTAAGTAATTTTTCTCTTGATTTAGAGAAGTCCCAAAGAGACCAGTGACCTCTTAAAATGGTGCTGTGTTGCTGCCTGTCACTTTCAGGGCTCTATACGGCCACTTGTTCTGAGTGTCTAGCAAGAGCAGAGCTGCTAAAAGTGGGGAGAAGAAAGTCCATGCTGAGAGTAGTTTGCTGATTGCCATGGTAACTGGGGGCATTTCTGTGCCTCTAAATGGTCAAGATGCACATTGCCATCCAGTGCTCCTCAGAGCAGCGTTCTGATTGTAACCATAAGAAGAATTGTCTGGCACATCCCAGAATCACACAGATTGTTACAGACAAGAAATGTGGGGCAGAATTAGACATGTCCGTGCTGTATTCCAGGACATGTGCCCTTGGCCTATCCCCTAGGAGCTGTGCTTATGCCCCTGGTGAAACATTTCTAGCATTTCCACCACTGCTGACTTGCTGCAGCTTCTACACCCCATTACTTTGCTGTGCTGTTGCACTTCAGGGTTTGTACTGAGCACTGCACCTCAGTACCTACCACAATCTCTCTGTGCCATTGTTACATTCTCTGATTGATGATATTGAGGACATTATGAGGAAAAAATATACTATTTCCATACTTTTTTTTTCATTATTATTAGCAGATGATGGAAAGAGAGAGACAAAAATTTCTAACCTCTATTAAGCTATATAATGCAACAATTGAAAAATTGAATTTAGGACTGCTACTGTTTACACATAGCTATGTATGCTTATTTCTAAAGATCCTCATGGACTCTAGAATTTCTATAACCGAGTTTTTAAAAATAGTGGAATAAAGGGGAAGAAAATGTTTCTAATCTATACAAAACAAATGAAGATGTGTCAAGATTTTTGCAGGATAAATTAGATAAAACATGAGAAAAATATTCATTGCTCTGAAAGATGCATTTGAAGCATAAATGCCTTGTTAGGTTCTCAATAAATTATTGGGAGTATTGAGTACTAGCTGCCCATCACACATCAGATTTTGAGTAGAACAAAGCCTTTCATAGTGATGTCAAGTTACATGAACCTTCTTCAACATGTTGTTTAAATGAACACTGGCAAATTGACATTATCACACTGTCTGGAGCAACTAAGGAAACATAACCTAGTGCAGGTGAAGGAAAATAATAGCTGGCAAAACCTACTTGGGTTAACTGCTGAATTTGGGTCTGTCCACAAGCATAAAATATTTAAACATTATGGGCAATAATTTTTAACTTATGTTTTTTCTGAATCAGAATCTAGATTAATTCAGCAGAGATACTGTAAGATTTTTTTACGATGCAGTTCTATTTTAGTTTGCAGTGAAATTCAGTATCTGTTGAATTATCTGTTACTGGATGTTGGCGCAAAAAAAAAAGATGAAATAAATTATTCATAACAATTAGCATAGAAGTGTAAAATTTCACAGAAGGGATTAAACAGCAGTGACTCATTCACTCTATCCTGCTGTTTACAGAGGTTTCAGTAACCTAGTGAGGGTGGAAAAATTTGCCATGAGACTCAGGCCTCAGGTCAGGTAGAGATGTTTTGAATGAGTCAATTGTAAAAGCTGTGTTAAAGTAATGTGTTGTGTAAAATAGTGTTGAAAGGTAATAACAACTTCTGGGCAGTGGGTCATTGGCTAATGGCTAAATACAGAATAACAGGCTCATTCACAGATGGTGGATGTGTTAGGTCAGTGGAACTAACAATCAAGTCTGTCCACAGAGAGTAACTCAAAACACCACTCAAAGCAACGGGATCCTGATCAGAAGCTAGGACACTACACCACTGGATATCCATATGCATTTGAGGCTGAAGGCAATGGTACAATCCTTCAGAAAATAAAACATATTTCAAGAAGCAGTAAAGATTAGAGCTTCTCTGTCTCAGACTGACAAAATATTCAGATGTGACATTTGAAAGCAAAGAAATTGCCTGTTCCATATATTCAAGAAAACACCTTCATATACATTCCTTATTAACAAGCAGAACTTCAGCAAAAGAAATCTGGCTCTTGACATCTGTCCCTCTATCACAATCTTGCAAGTGCCTGATCATGAACTAATAACTCTGTTTAATGGGAAAAATATACTCAGAAGCAAAAGACTTGGATGATAAGAAAGATGGCATTTTTATAATTCCATAAGGGCCTCAAACACGTCTGTATCTGACCACAATAGTTTGAGGTCCTTTCTGACGTTATCTAATATATTTCTGTGATATCGCAGATTTTTTAGAAGAATTTGAAAGGATGGTGAAATTTTGACTAAAAGATGGTTGTGAAAGAACTTTCTGGGACATACATCAAGCTGAAGAATAAAGTTAAAAGAGAATTCCTGTGACTAGAAGGCTATAGCAGGATGAAACTACTAGAAAGCATTTGCAATTTCTCATGGAGCTAGAAGAGAATTCTCTCTGGAGCTGTGAAAATGCTCATAGTTAAAGTAAGATGTGACAAGCAAAATTTGATTTCTCTGTAAACATATGCCCATGTTTTAAATAAGCATGATTAGTTGGAAAGATATTTTGTGCAAAAACAATGCTTTGGCCCAATTCTTTAAATGCTTGCAAGTAATTTAAAATTAGCTGAATATCTGTGTTATATCCTCAGTATTCAGTCATTGTCTTGGATGATTTGTGCTGGTTGCAATGATGTTGAAGTGACAGTTTTCTAAATAGCAGCAGTGTAATCTCTGTGTAAGCAGGTCTATTTGGCACAGTGAGATTCAGGTAAAATCTCCCAAGGCATAATTTTGCTACAAAGGGGAACAGTTAGAGGAAGACTTTGATGGATAACAAATTAAAGTAAGTGATTGACAAGACAGAGCTAAGTTCAGGTATTCAGTACCAATTCTGAGAGCTCAACAGTCTGCTGGGATTTTTTACGAGGATGTTAACAGAAATAATTGCCATTTTTTTGTTATCAGACTACCTCAAAAACTCTTAAGTTGATTCTGCACTACTGAAAACAAGAAAAATTGCAAGGACATTTGCTTAGTCATACATTCACTAACTTCATTTCTGCTCCACCTGCAGTCTGCAGAATCACAGACAGTCAAAGCTTCTGGGAAAAAGCTTCAGGATTTAATAAGTACAGTATCTTGTAGGACTGGTTTCCTTAGTGTCTCTTGACCCTTTCTTTCACAGAAGCATTTTATTATTTTTTTAATAATTTCTGCATATCTTTGTGCAAAAAGTGAGCCTCACATATAGATATCAATTATTTGTCAAAGAAGCTTGATTTCTGTGACATGGAAGGATTATTAATTTCGGCAGTCTTTTATTTTAAACCTTACAATTCTGTGAATTATTTCAGCAACTACTCTCTTTCTCACTTCGATGTTTCCAGTTCTGACCTCATGAATCAGTATTTTGGTGTTACTCATTTAGTAAGATGGTACTGTTTTATGAATACACAATTCCCGTGTAACTGTACTTGTGTTTCCACACTATTTAAAAACAAGAGAGCAAAAAAATGCTTCAAATATAGTTCAAGCACTTCAATCTTATACATGAGGGAGCACAAGAAAAAATGTACAACTGTGATGGGAGAACAGAATAGAAATTAAAAAAAAAATTAAGATGCATTAACCTCTGATTTCAGTAAGAATCATGATGCTAAAAACAGAATCATTAAATATTTGCATTTGAAATTCTTCCAGAGGTCATTGTCCACTATTCACACTCTGCTCCATCACCTCAAAGCAAATCTAATCAGAGCAAATTACTCAGGGCCATGCCTTCTTGATTCTTGAGCATCTCTAATGATGAAGAGTCCACAGCAAATCTGGCCAACCCATTTTGGACCAACCTTATGTTTAAAAAATAATAACATCTTATTACTATGTCATAATGAATCACAATTTACCATGTTCCAACTTGTTTTCCTCTCTTCCTAGGGACAAATATAATCTAGTCATTGGAGATGAGGATATGAACATGGAAAAAATCATAATTAGGAAGGAAACAAATAGGTTAATGATCTTAAGACTTTTATTTAATTAAGGTGAGTAGAAATTCATCTAATGGTTTGGAACACTGTGAGTCATGCCAAAGAAGGAGTCATTGACTTTCAGAGAGATTAGTAACAAAGGTTTCTAAACATAATCACTGGCAGCGAGTTCTTAATGTTTTCATTAATAGTCTGGGCAGCAAATAACACTATGTTAGTGCAATTTGCCCACAACATAAATTTGGAAGATAAGAACAGAACAGAGAAAAATCAGAACTGTGTAGACACATAAAGAAATAACCTTAAACTGAACAAAAAACATAAACAGATCAGATTTAATAATATAAAAAGCACAAGAAGTAAGGCTCACATATGCCTCTCCCAAGTTTACACTTTTAAACACATCTGTGGGTCTTGGGCTAAGGCATAACCCACTCCATTGGTTAGGACTAGGAGAGAGACAAATTTTAGCAAGCTGGCATACCATGCTGATCAAAATAATGTCTAGGCCATTTATACCTGTTTGGGAATAAGGTTCAGTCCAAGACTAGGTCTTGTGCTAGATTTTGGGCTCAGTGTTCAGAGCCACAAAGGTTAGAGCCTCTCTCACAATCTGTATTTAAGATGCAGTACCATTGCATTGGGTTTGTGTGACAAGATTTATACAGTGGGGAGGATACAAGGGTGGCTTCTGTGAGAAGCTGTCGGAAGCTTCCCCCATGTCCAGCAGAGCCAATGCCATCCATCTCCAATATGGATCTGCCTCTGGTCAGCACTAAGCCCATCAATGGTGTTGGGATAACATATATAAGAAGTGGAAAATCTGCTGTGTAATATCAGCAGTGGAGAGAGGAATGAAACTACTAGAAAAACAGTTTCACAGACACCGAGGTCAGTGAAGAAGAGGAAGGAGGCGCTCCAGGCACCAGAGCTGGGAGTCCCCTGCAGCCCGTGGTGCAGCCATGGTGAGGCAGCCGTGCCCCTGCAGCCCAGGGAGGACCATGAGGGAGCAGAGATCCACCTGCAGCCCACAGGGGACACAATGCCAGAGCAGGTGGATGCCCAAAGGAGTCTGTGAGCCATGGGAAAGCCAAGCAGGAGCAGGTAATGAAGAACTGCAGCCTGCAGGAAGGACTCACGTTCATGGAGGACTGTCTCCTCTTTGAGACACCCCATGCTGGAGCAGGGGCAGTGTGTGAAGAGTCCTCCTAAGGGAGAAGGAGCAGCAGAGACAATGCATGATGAACAGGCCACAATCTCTAAGCCCCATCCTATCCCTCTGCACCACTGTGGGGAAAGGTGGCAGAAAGGTGTCCTGAAATTTGGGGGTTTTCTCATCAACCTGTTTGATTTGATTGGTAATAAATTCAAATACTTTCCCCAAGTCAAGTCTGTTTTGCCTGTGATAGTAATTGATGAGTGATCTTCCCTGTTGTTATCTCAAACCACAAGACTTCCATTATTTTTTTCCTCCTCTGTCCAGCTGAAGAGGGGAATGATAGAGCAGCTCTGACAGACACCAGGTATCCTACCCATGATAGTGAAATCACTTGTCTGAAAAAGGCTGCAGCAGAGACAAGATGGGTAGAAAAACCTCTAATAGCATCCAAGTTAAATGGATTATTAAGTTCACACTGGGGAAATTGAGCTAATTAAGAGGTTGCATAGTATGCTCCTAACATTTATAATCTCATAAGGGACCCTCTATACTGTTTTTCTTCTAGCACTGCAAACAGAGAAAATGAGGTTTGGGAAGGAAGAAAGATTTTTGAAGAGTACATTACCAGTGTGCAGAAGGGATAATTTTGGTGGTGACCATGGAACATATGGCTCATACAATTCTGGTGTCTGGGAGTCTTGAACAAACTATTCAGCTTTGATTCTCCTGGGTTCCCACCTGCACTGTTTTACAGTAGAAGTGCACCCAAACACAAAATATCCACCTCATTAATTAGGTTAACTAATAACTTAATTAACTGTCTTGTTAGTAATGTGCTAAATAGTGAAGAGCAATGGAGGCTTCATAGATATTAAAAGGTACAGAATAATATTATTGTTCTACATATTAAGGGTCACTGCATTCTTACTATTAAAAAAACAGGTTAATAAAAATAAAACATGTCATCTGGCTCATGAGATTGGAGAGAAACAGAATTCATGCCTCTGCTGAAGGACTCCCTTAATCACTCACAGCTAGGTTGTGTAACTGCATCTGTTAACAGAGACCCTTATTCCTTCAGGTGTTCCTGGCAAGAGAAGATATAACTGAGAAAGGAAAGATGTTGCAGTGCCTCAGCACTGCTCAGTGTTAGAGGATAAGGAGTTGGCTTTTTGATATAGCTTGCTTGTCTCCTCACTTAACACTTCAACCATACCCCTACATGTACATAGGCAATTCCTTGCTTAGGCAATCCACCTGGCTGTGAACTTCTGTTAGTATGGAAAATTAGCCCCTGGTAATTATGAATATGTTGGGAAAGTCAACACTGCTTGCCAGCTCTCAAAGTTATGTGTACAACTGGGAAGATTTTCACTAGAACTTCATGGGTTTATTCACAAGAATAAGTGAACAACTGGGAAGATTTTCACTAGAACTTCATGGGTTTATTCACAAGAATAAGTGAACCTCCAATTTTAATTACTTATCCCAAAGAATTGGGATGCAGGAGATTTTCAGGTAAAAATTATAATTCAGGACACATTATAATTTTATTTTCTTTTTGGAAATGACTGGACCATTGAAAGTGAAATTACAATAAATTGCTTTAGGTTACCATCAGGACTGGACATATGCTTAAATACTTCGGACTTGGCAATTGAAGAAAGCAAAAGCAGTAATGTGAATTACAGGCATCATTAAGAGTGTTGCCTATAGTGAAATTGTACTGTTCATTAAACTATAGTTCTTAGCTAGCTAGACCTTTAAACATGGTGTATTATAAAAATTTTAGCAATTGCCATGATAATTAAATGAGTCATCTATGATTACACCTGAGCTTAATGTCACGCTAAAGGCAAGAGGTGCACTTTGGGCTTTAAAAGGTTAATTGGCCTTTAGGAAAAAATAATTAGATTTATATGATATGAAAGACTAGATGGTACCTTGCTACTGAGTAAGAAAGTGTAGGATAACAGCAGCCTTCCCTATGTGTTTCCATGACCTCCTTGGAATTCTGTGAAGAAATTTTACCTGTAGGCCTAAAAATTAATTGAATTTAAGACTTTCTGTATTAAACAAGACAATTGTTCCTCTTTTTTTTCTCTCTTTTTTTCCCCCTCAAATTTTCAAGAATTTAAACTTTTTATTAATACTGTTATTAAGAAGAGTTTTAACTTTGTTGATGGACACTCTTGTAGACATCGCCCGTTATTGACTGGCATGTGAGCCTGTGGTATTTAATGTTTTAAGGTAGCAGTAAAACCAAGTGAATAAAACACTGATCATCCAGGAAACACCTGATACTAACTAGTATGTGAGAGTGACATAGCACTCCTGCATTATACAGGACGTACAGGATCAGGCTGCCTATATTCACAAGGCTTGAACAGGCTGCAGGAGCCATAAACAGCCTTAACAGGACTTGCAAAGCAATTGTCAGATTAACATTGCATTTATCTGCCAATCAAACGTAACTGAGACGTTTCCTTTAATTTCTCATCCTTTAGATGGTCCATGACTGCTGCAAAAATGTCACCTCAATGTTCCATACTCACCACTTAGGACATTCCTATACGTTATTTCCAGCACCTTATTTCTCTTCATGACTAGCTCCCCATGCATGCAGAGCTAATGCTGGGGCATCCACATGGCTAAAATGACTGTGTTACAATTACAGGTATCTTTACCTGTAGAACTTTTCTTTCCTTTTTCTGTTTGTCTGCTTTTATTTTCTTTTACTCCTTGTTACTTCACCCTACAAATTACATTGAAAAAAGTCTTTGATCTCTGCCCAGAATGCAGATGAAAGAGCTAAAAGAATCCTGATTTTTGTCAAAGATCTCTGTAAGTCTGTAAGCAAATAAAATAAATTAATAAAACAAATTTACATGAGGGATTCCCTTATGCTCGCTGCCCCGGGAGTAGGAAGATGACAAACTCCATTTTGCAAACATTTGATAGTTTGCTATCAGATGCCCACTCCAATAAAAACCAAAACCTATGCTCTATGGTATCTCATATTGCCACTAGCCAGTGATCCAGAAAGGCAAGGATCTTTCACAGGTTTTCAGCAGCTGTGTTTTATTCAGTCTGTTAAGCACCTCTCATCTGTTCCAGAGACAAGTATGTTACTGGTAATTTCAGGTAAAAACCTGTGTGAGCTTTTTCCTTGTGCACTTATTTGTTTCTCTGATGGCAGAGAAATGCTGTGTTTCTATGAAGAGACTGGAATTTCCCTAAGAACTCCCTTAGGACAGGACCTGCTGCCATACTTCTCAAGGGCATCTTAATGAGTCTGCTCCAAAATGCATTATTTTTCCTAGAGTGAGGTGGGGACAGGGTTAGTGTTTGTAGGATCAGGAATTTTCAGAAATATGAATATGCTTCCCTGCTCTGGAAAAGGCTATATAAATCTGAATGGTGTAAAGACCCAAATGAGGGCATTCATACTCAAATGACCCTTGAAAAACTTGGATCTAGATGAAAAACCTCTGCCAAGGGGAACTGAAGATTGCTCCCACATCTCTCTGTTTTACTTGGGGAATTCTGTTAGACAATATCCTGATTATAAGCCCAGCTGGAGATGAAACACCAGGCAGCCATCCAGTAGGATCATGGAGAAAATTGGAGGATGAAGGAGTGATGCAATAACAAAAAGACAGCATACCCATACCGTTAGCAACCCTGGACATCTCACAAATTAACCACCTTTTTAGCACCTTCTTTCCCTTCTATGCTTTTCCAGGTTTGTTATTTAAGCAGCTCTTCAGGAAAGACGTCAGATACACAAAGGCAGGTCACTCAAGGAGATGTGTTCTAGGTTTACTCCCCAGTTTACCCTGAGCCAAATTTAACATGTACACCAGTGTTGTACTGTGTTTCCAGCTGGACTCAGAAAAAACCCCAAAAACACACACACACACACACAAAAACAACAAACCAAAACAAACAAACCAAAAAACAACAACAATAACAAAACACCAAGAAACCAACTAACCAAAAAAAAAAAAAATCCTCCAAGAAAGCAGAGTCATGGAGGGAGAACATTAGCAAGACAGAGATGGCTAACAAAAACCCTTTGGAGATACACCTGCTATCCACAGAGCTTTGTGGACTAAAAAAGCAATAGGCAGCAACATTCACTTTAGGTGCTTTTTGGATCAGGAATGTTAGACAAGTGATAAACGACACAGTCATGGGTAATTTAGCATGCACAGCATGAGTCAGAACCTCTGGGGAGCAACAAAGTTAAACATGAATTTGTTCTCTGCTCTCAAGACATGCTACAGGATTATGCTTATTTTTGCCTGCAGTCTTATCTCTCTTAGGATCTCTGATCCTATAGAATCAATGATGATCTGAAACTCCAGCTGTGTAGGAGCCAAAAAGAAATGTATGACACATCACGGTGGGAGGTCCAAAGATCCACTTCAGCACCTTGATACAAAACAAACATCAGCTGTCACTGAGCCCATTTGGAAAATGCTTACATTTTCTGTTTTCTTGCTCAACTTTCCTTTAGTTTCCCTGTTACAACCTCTTGAGGTTATATAACCAGTTAATAGATTTGCTGCCTGCGTTTCCCCCTCTTTCTCTCTTTTCTCCCATGGGTTTCTGGTCTCAGAAACCAACATGCTGTTCAGTACAGGCTACAGACACTCTGTAAGGCCCACATCTGATTCTGCTGCCTTGACAGTCACAGAAACATTGCTGTCACAGCTCACAAGGCTGGACTAATGCCAGCTAAATATAGTTTTAATGGGATAGCATTCCCTGGTGACTGAGAAGGCTTAGCAACCATATGGCCTCCTTGGGGGCTTTTCCAGTAGCAGCACAAAAGTGAATTGCCCTTCTAAAAGCTGTAAAAGATGAGATTAAGAAGTAATATTAAGAGAGAGAATATGAAAGTACAAGGTGTCAGGAAGTTTTATCGCTTAGCATTGGAGTCATTCATCTTGAAGACTAAGTCCTACTGAAAGAATGGCAGCAAATAAAGGGATAGAAAACATGAAGTTCACTGTTCTATAGCACATTTCCCTTCTAATATGAAAGGTTATTTACCTTTATTTCTTCAGTGTTTTCAAAACTCCTAAGAATCAAACCTTTAATATAACAGAAATGATCCAACAGCTTTCAGAGAGCAAGCTTTGGCAACTTCCACAGGAATACTGGGGAAAATAATCCTAGCAAGGACCAGGCATGTCCTGATGAAAGTAGCTATTGACTTTTCATCAAATCCTTGAATTGATAATTAAACCAAGTGAGATGAAGAACAAAGTGAGTGGTATTAAAATGTAATCAGTGATAAATGCAAATGTCAATAATCTAATTAGTGCTATTTTTCCTTGAGAGGCAGCAAATAATAAAAACACTGAGGATTACAGTCTAAGATTAAGACTACAGTTCAGGATTTTGTTCTGTATAGGAAATCCTGAAGTACAGCAGGAACTCTTGCAGAACCAATACATTCATACCTGTCCTTCCATCACCATGGCTATTCCTTTTTGGGAGAAGTAGTTTTACTCCACCAATCCAGAGCTTACCAAGTGCTGAGGCTGCTGGACAAACAGACTGGCAAAGACCTTCGTGACTTAACGCCAGTGTTACAGTTTTACCCTAAGGCTTCACAGACACAGTCTGAGCAACTGAGTACCTTCGTTCTCCTTTGTTGTTTAGAGTCAGGATCCATATGTCAGAGCTCTTTCTAGCTGATACCTCTGAGAGAAGCACAGGCATTGCCTCAAGAAAGATGCTTGCTCTTGTTGAGACAGACACACCAACACACCAGCCACAGCTTAGTGAAGTTATCTTTGCCAATGGAAGCACTCCTCCATCAGCCTGTTTCCACCTACATAAGCAATTTTGCTGGCATAAGGAGGTGAAACAGAGAACACGATTTGTTCACGCACCTGTGATGGCAGTATCACTATTTACTTCTCTCAGCTTAAATTGAGGACCTTAGGCCAAAAGCATGCAGGTTTTAGCTGGGATAGCAAGTGTTGGCAAAGCCAGCATCCCCCACCAAATTATCAATTACGCCACCAATTGCCACTCGTAGACGTGTCAAATGAAGAGCTGGCATTTTCTGAATTTTGCTTAACTCTTTTAGGATAACTACGTGACCTGCGTGGTTAGGAAAATCCCCAGTGCTGCGGCTCCTCATGTTGTCTCCACGAGAGGGCTCTGCTGGCACGGCTACCTGGGCTCCTGAGAGCCCCCGCACCGCCGGCTCGCCCTGGGACTGTCCCAGGAAACTGGCAGATCGGCTGGAAAAAATGAAATACACAAAACTCAAATCTGGGAAGGAGAAATAAAAATAAAAATAATAATAAATAAAAATAAAAGAAGAAGAAGAAGAAGATGATGATGATGATAATGATGAAGAAAGAAAAATAGGGAGAGGGGGAGAGGGGGAGAGGAGGAAGGGAGGAAGGGAGGAAGGGAGGAAGGGAGGAAGGGAGGAAGGGAGGGAGGAAGGGAGGGAGGGAGGAAGGAAGGAAGGAAGGAAGGAAGGAAGGAAGGAAGGAAGGAAGGAAGGAAGGAAGGAAGGAAGGAAGGAAGGAAGGAAGGAAGGAAGGAAGGAAGGAAGGAAGGAAGGAAATCAAAATCAAATGTTCACCATTTTTCCAGAAAAAAATATGGGTCTCGACCCAATAAGAAAATTTGCCATGGGGCCTCTTTACAAAATAAGGGCCAAAGTTTGCAGTGGAAAGTTGAACACCTCCATAACAAGAAAAAAAATCAAACAACCCAAACAATATGTCACAAACTTTATTCTCCAAAGAATGTGGTTTCTCATATGCCTGAGAGCATCATTACGGCTGATCTTCACTCCATGAGGCTGCTTGTTTCCCACAGCAGAGCAAACCCAGGTGAACAGTGTCCATCTGTCTCCTCTGGGTGATGTTTGTTCTGTTCATAGGAGGAGCTAAACAGTGAGATCACTTTGTTTCTTGTTTGCCCCTTACCACTGGCTTCATACTCCCTCATAAGGGAAAAGTTCAGTCTGTGTAAGTGAGCATAGGTGGAAGGAAGACTGAGGCAAGGGTTTTCACCAGTGTACTCAGCATAACATCTTTCTGCACTGTATGATGAGATTTCTGAAACAGAAGTCAACTCTGATGTGCACAGCATCAGGAAAGCAGAACTAGGTTACTCTCATGTATAGATAAATATGGTATGTTTGACCATAGCAAGGGGTTGGCTTTATATGATGGATAGTTGTAGAATATTATTATTTTTCTAAAAATACGACTGATTCCTACTTCTATCTCTAATAATTACAGAGGTTTTGCATGACTACATGTGAGGTTTTTTTCTATTTATATATATATGTATATATATATATATATATATATATATATGAAATAGTGCTGTACTCTGCAGACTGAGCTTTCAACAGCTTCAGCAGCCTGAAATAACTGTAAACCTAATATCAAAATAACTGTAAGCTTAATTTTACCTTTTTCTTCAGTGTGTCTTATGAATTTGAGACCTGCCGGGATCAGAAGCAGTAATGAATGTAAATGACTCAACCTTGGTTGAGCTAACCACAATCATCTTAGTTCATAGTCTGAGCTGTCATGTGAGCCCAGAGCCCACACACCTGCTCACACCCTGACTCACATCTGGAATGAGACAATTGACTTTCCAAGCAAGAAAGCTCATGCCCAGGCTAGAACTCACGCCCAGAACACACTGGTTTTGCCTTGGTAGGCAGAATGGGTACATCCATCTTGAACCCTAGACCAGCAGACAGAATCAGAATGAAAGTAACCACCAAATGTGTTGTACAATTTGAGTACAGAGGGGAGCAAAGCTGTGTATGTGCCAGTCTCTGTTTTCCTGGTGCAATGACAGTATTGTGCTGAATTTGAAGACTCAAACACGAATTTTAGCTGGTTCAAAAAGCAGAAGGCAGCTGCCTGCTGCCTGCACAGCACACCTCCAAAGACATAAAATGTCGTGTACTGTGCAGAGAACCCTGGCTCTCTGGTCATCTGTAACTAGTAGCTGTAGCTCATGGAGCGACACATGCTTTTGTCTTCAGCCAGTGTAGGATATTTTGCTACTTTCTCTGAGAGTAATGATGAAGTTCATTTTGACATCATTGGTAGAATGTTAGTTCTGAAAAAAGAACTGTTACTTGAATACAAATAGTGGCACAAAAGTCTCACATAAAATTGGATCAAAAGTCAAGAACTCCTTTAAACTGCACTCTTCACCCCCTTCCCCCTTCCCACTTCAATATGCCATTTTGGACTCCGTCACAACTACTGAGCTCAGCTGAGAGCCCTAATTGAACCCTCTGTCAGTTGAAATGCCTGAATCTTGGTGGCATAGTGGTCTCAAGGAAGGGCATTTGACTTATACTTACATTAACCCTTGGCCTGCAGCTCTTACTTTCCAGACAATGTTGAAACACCTTCCAGTTCATTTGGCTTCTGATGAAGGTTGATGAAGCATTTTGGACAAAGAGATGTTAAAATATGATGTTTGGCTTTTTTTAATTTTATGTTTTGAACGTGTCATTATGGATTTGACTGACTTTTAATATGTGTTTTGTCTCAAATGCTAAAAGACATAATTTAATGAACTGGAAAATAAAATTGTTGATTTTCATTGTGACTGTTTAGAGATTGGAGAGCTTAGTCATTCTTGAGTTTGTGACATTTTCAAAGGTTTCACAGGATTTTCATCACATCCGTTCTGCTACAGTTCTTTCAAATCAAACACTTCAACTCTCCCCTCTCAGCACCTGAGAGGAAAAGAGTCATTAGACTTAAAAGACCACACATGAGTTTGGAAAGATAGTGCATAAAGGTTTATCAGAAAACCTAGAATGGATTAATCTATTCCTATAGATTACTACTATATTTCATCTAATACTATATTCTATCTAATATATGGAATATTAGTAGTCAGTCTGGCACTGTGAATTTTTTTCAATTGGAAGGCATCATTCTGGCACATTTGCAGCTAGTAGTGAGTCTAGCCAAGGTATTTATCAGTTTAGATGTATGTATTGATTACCTTTGGTGTAAGGGGAGTATATAGTCTTGAATAAACCCTATCTTGGTATCCATATAACTATTTTAAAAATAAAAGAGATAAGCAGAAGAAAGAAGAAATGTCAGTATCCATGGCAGTCAAACACACTACACTCTCTTCTGAGTAAGCATTCTTTGTATCCAAGGGCAGAACCAGTGCTAACTCAAACGCAACCTCCTTGCTGCTACAAGGATGGCCTGTGGCAAACACAAAACTCTGGCTTACCTGCCCCTAGTTTGTTTCCTTAAAATTCTAGACAGGAATTGCTACAAGTTGTACCAAAACCACAATATATACCTGTACCCTTTTTGTTTCAAAATGCAATCTGGATTTCATTTTTTCAGTATTTCAAATTTGAAACAGCTTTCTATAACCAGATTCACTAGAACAGTGTCCTTTACTTTGAAAATACTATTATGTGAGGATTTGACTGCTCTCTGAAATTCCTAGGATAATTCTGCTATGGGTGTTGATATAAAATTCAGTGTTTACAGTTGTGTTCCATTGTCTTAATGACTTGCTTTTCACATTCTTCTGCACCTAATTAGATTCAGATCAAATGAAGTCATAAGCGCCTGGGGATAAAGAAAAACTCTTAAAGGACAATTGGCTCAGTCAATGCAAGACTCTAAGGGGAATTTGAAGCAGATGCAGTGACTAATTCGTTATTTCAACTTCTTGTGATGAACTGTTCTGACAGGACAGGTATTTTCATGCTATCTGACTTGATTGCAAAAGGTGTTTGTGTAAGAAAAGTGCAGCATCGAAGAGATAATTTAATGTGTACATGGGGACTGTATCATCAAAATAAGTATATGGAAGTTGTGAATATGTAATAATTAGTGTGGAGAGGCTAAGAACATTTTTCTAAGATGTAGGATATGCTGAATAATTGCTCCAAAAGGGGTGATGTTAGTAATGATATGACAAGTAATAAATATTTAGCTGAAATAAACTGACACAGTCATTTAGAAGTAACTCTCAGAAAATGTAAATTCTTCTGTATTATGGTGAAGTCTTATGAAGGTAACATGTGCTGGGAGAAAATGCAAGATCCATCTCTGAGAATCCATGCCCTAGCACTGGCACCTGTTGCCTCCAATTCTTCATAGGAATGACAGGGTTAGGATAACGTTCTAAGATTTCTGCTCTGATTAGCCAATGTTGAAAAGAAACTTCATACCCTGCAGGTTCCAAACAATCTAACAATGTGAACTCTCAACTTCCCTTTCATTTACTAATTTGGGAGAAAAACACCTTCAGCAAGACAAGAGATTTCAGAACTTTGGCTCAGGGAGTTAGAGGTGTTCAGCCTGGAAAAGAGGATGCTCAGGGGTGATCTTATCACTCTCTGAAACTCCCCGAAAGGAGGTTTTAGCCAGTAGACATTGGCCTCTTCTCCCAAGCTGCCAACAAGAACGACAGAACATAGTCTCAAGCTGTGTCAGGGGAGGTTTTGGAAGAATTTCTTCACAGAAAGAATGATTAAACACTGAAATGGTCTGCCCAGGGAGGTGGTGGAGTCGCTGTCCCTGGAGGTGTTTAAGTAAAACTGGATGTGGAACTCAGTGCTATGATCTAGTTCACATGGTGTTGTTGGGTTATAGGTTGGACTTGATCTCAGAAGTCTTTTCTCTCTTCTACATAATTGATTCTGTGATTTATTAACTTGGCCCCCTCCAGTCTGTAACTGTACATAATTTTCTGTGGTATAACTTTGACCTTCCACATATGTTGTTAGGTCAGGTCATAAAAGTACAGATTGTTTGGAGCTAAGCAATGAACAATCACCTTTGGAGTCTCTCTGGGCTCTGGTATTGGATGTACTTGCATGTGAGACTTGCAAATGATCTTTCCCCATCATCTCCCTTTTGGCCTCATCTTTTTTACAGTCTGACTTATATCCTGGCATTGTTTCCTTAACCTTTCCTTGTTTTAATTGCTCTAATTTTATTATCATTTTGCTTTGCCCATCCCTTTTCTCTACTGTGCGCACTCTTTGCAGATGCATGGCCTCCCCTCCTACACTGGGTTTTTATTTATTTTTATCTCAGTTTTTTTTTTCTTTTTAACAGAATACACACACAGGTATGAACAATGCTCAAACTAGTAAGACTTCTGAAGCAAAATAAAAAGAAACACATTGACGCATTATGTTTTGGTCTTGCTTCCTTTTGTTCTTCCCATCCTTTTGATTTTTGGCTTGATCTCTCATGAATAATCAGGCTATATAAATACTTTGCAGTAGGAGCAATATCTTTTATCAGCACCTAACACACTTTTGGATGCTATATAAAAGGTGCAATATGTTGTTAAAATATTTGCCTTAAGAACGCAGTGATACAGGTGCTTAGCATTCAGACTTGATTATCTTCCTTTCTTTAGGCAATTGTCTCTGAAATAAGAACAGCATTAGCAATATAAGGAATTAGTCAACTTGTATCAGTCCAGGGACTGCACTTGGTCCATTTATATCTTGTTTACACGGGAAAAAAAAATCAAGGCACCTTTACTGTGACTCTACAATTTCTATCTAGGAAAACAACACCTCTTCACTCAAGATTATATACTTAATTTAGAGAGGAAGAAGAACCACGGATTGTAAACTGAAAATACTGCTCAAATTACATCCTATGACATGGTTCAGTGCTTTGAATTTTCCTGGTTTAAGATAAGATTTTGCTGCTATGCATGCCCAGTGATAAGCTACAGCAGTGTCCCAGTCTCTAGATCCCTTCTCAGACAACCCCTTACATCTTGAGGCTTCTGCCCCCTTTTGCCATATCACATGCTCAGCATGGGAGACAAGAGCCTTGTCCACAATTCAGTGGTTAGCAAACTTGTCCAGGATGTTTTCAATGTGGGTTTCAGCCTGTGGCAGGCCTGAAAGACAGGTTTTTTGCCATACTTGCAAGACTGCTGTGACCACCAGAGTATTTTCAAGGCATGAACAGTGTTACAGAGGCATGAAGGAGGCACTGAATTGTGCTGAGAGGAAAAACAGACCTCATAAAACTGCAGTTTCTAGTATGTACAAAAGAGAGGGAGAACTTAAAGCAAATTTCCCTCTGGGTTTTCATATGCTATCCACCTATTTTATACCAGCTAAATTTTGATTTCTATACCACTAGTTCTCCTATTCATTGCACATAAAATTCAGTCAGGACTAAACACTGCCAAAAGAACCAGATATCTAAGTGTTAGCATGGCAAAATCAGAATCCTTGAAGCAGACCTATAACTTTGTAACTGGAATAATTAGGCAGTGCCTGAGAAAATGTAAAGGGATGTCTTTGATTAGTTGTCAGCTACTAATGGCTTATTTCAATTATTTTTAATTGAAACCACTGAGGTGTTGGAAGAAACAAGCCCAATCTTTTTACTTTGTTTCATACTTTTAATGTGTACATTTAAAAGAATGTTCAGTGCAAAATTAGCTTTAATGCATAACCTTTACAGCATTATGAATAATGCTACCTTATTAAAAGTGAATCAGTCTGAAAAAAACCCCCAGTATTGCACTCTTGCTCCTGGCAATGTTTATGCATGTTATTCATCTGTTGTGATGAGCATAGACCTTCAGGTTATCATTTTTTTTCACTCTAGTTTTACACTTCACATTGCAGACAGGATCAAGTTTTAGCAAGCACTGAAGGGAATGTGGTTAAACTCCCTTTTACTGTTTTTTTAATACAATAGAAACATGTGAACGAACTTACAGCTCTGCCATTTTTTTTCTGGTGCTAGACAACATAGCAAAGCTAGGAAACATAATCATCCTCTCCTCAGATTTGAGGGCTTTGGATCCAAAATTAGGTCATGAAACTTTTCAATTAGGTTGAAGCTCCAAGAGCACTTCAGGACAGCACAGGTCAGTCATCATCCCAAACACCACTCTTAGAGCAGCTCTCTGACTGTGTTGCAGTGGACTGAACACATGGGGTCAGGGAATCCATCTGATTAGAACCAAAGTGGAAAAAGCAATCCAAATAATCAAATAAAACTCTATATGTTATGTTATGTGTCCCACTCACCCTCCCCTCAACACACACCACAACCCTACTACATAACCCCTCCCACCCCAAGTAAACAGTGTACACAAAATCCTGGTTAGTTTTAATCCAGTTCAGCTCCCTGATCACTTAACAACATAGCAGAGGTTTCAGTTTAGGCTCCTAAATGCACTTGTCTCTAGTGTTAAAATTTAAAGCTGAACCCTTTAAGTGCCTGACTTTCCACTACAATTAAGAGAGACATCTAGGCAAGAATTCAGGGGGCATCAGCTAATATCCCAGATGTCCTAGGTTATCTAAGGCACTTCCACAGAGCTGATATATCTCTTGCAAGATCTAAGAGAGACCTATGCCCTTCCAGATGGGTATCTGGGCAGCGGGGGAGTTAGTGTAGGGACATGCACAACACTAGATGCTTATGATGAGACAACTGAATATGGATGTAGACATTTAAAAAATCCATCTGTGTTACTCTCAAGCTGAATCCTGACTCTAAACTCACTTAACCTAAAGCAGAAAACCACTCACAAAAATGCCAACAAACAACACTGCAGGATGTAGATATTGCTCGAACACAGTGGAAATGAAAACCACCTTTCTTACAGCGAAAATACTTTCTTTTGAATGGAAATCTCTTTGTGTACTGGAATACGTTTTTTATAATTACCATGTTATCAGCAAAACCAACAGCAATAGTCTTTTACTTTTGGAATATTAGTTCCCCTTTAGTCCTCCAAAGACCTCTCAGGAAAGAGATCCAGCTCAAGATGCATCTTCTCTTAACATGTAGTGTCTATCTAAGAGCATATTAAATTAACCTAGAATATTTTCTATAATTAATTTGCATTCCTTTGTCCACAGGTTAGAGGCTGACTCAAAGTGCTTCTGGACTCAGCCTGGGGTGAGGACAGACCTAAAGGCTTAGAATCCACTGTGACCATGCTGTCTGGTATTGGAGAGAACTGTGATGAACAAGACAATAAGAAAGTTGAGGTGAAGTCTCCTCCAATATAAAGAACTAAATTAGCATTGGGTCAAATATGTGTGATCAAAAAGGAGAAAACTGTATTTCAAGAATAAAAACAATTGATGCAACCAAGTAAGTGGATAACATGAACTAAGTAAGAATGAGAAGCCTAATTCTCCCAGAATTCATGAGTTAATCCTCAATGCATTTTTTTGCTGATTTTCTCACTCACTCGTCCATAAAACATGTGGACAATACCTTTGACATGAATATTTCACTTCTAATGAAAACAAGTGTTCATACATCTTCCTGCCTAGGTGGGATTTATGTGAGCATCTCTCTGCTGTGCGAAAAGGGAAAAAAACTGTTCATTTTCTATTGCTATCTGGGCACTTCTTTCTCAGAGGTGACTGCCTTTCCCTCATCTCATTCCTCTGAATAGACATTTAAAAGGCAAACGGAGAAAAAAAAAACAAAAGAAGGAAACAAAGGAGATTTAGGGAACACAAAACCCTCCTTCAATCTTAAACTTATCAGTATGACCCATTGCTCAATTTTTACATATGTGAATACATACACAGAGCAGCATGTGACAGAAGAGACACATCATAAAGAGAGATCATCGTTATTTAGAGAGATTGATTCAGGAGTTGGAAACAATCAGCCCATCCCAGCTGCCATGGAAAGAACTTCCTGGGAAAAGTTGTTCCAGCTCAGAAAGTCTATGACTCAGCAAAAACTAAATCTGGAAGCAAGGACTTGCCTGCAGGGGCACCTCCAGGGTAGAACAAAAATTGGATTCAACATCCCTTGTTTTGTTCTATTCTTGACCCATTCATTTTGTATTTTCTCCACATAGAAAATTAGATTATTATTAATAAATAATAAATCATATAATATAATTAATATAATAGAAATGATAAATGTAATATAATAAACATCACATTACATAATATATAATAAATATATAACAGATTATGATATGATATAATATGATATGATATGATATGATATATTTCTATTTGGAAGTCCCTTTGGTTTTCTTTGGGAAAGTTCAAGTCAAGGTTCTGCCTGTACTTTTCTGTATCTACAGAAATCTGTTGAACCTGGGAAGTCTAACATGAAGGTAAAGCTCTGGGTTTATTTTAAAACAGAAAAAGAAAACTTAAAAGGATGAGCCTTAATGCTATGGAAGAGCTTGCAAACCTAAGCATTAATACTCTGACATGAGATTACATAATTAAAACATGTTTTTAAGTCAGTGCTCAATTTATTTCCTTGAAGTCCTTTATTTTCATGTCTAGAAGTGGACTTAGCTCATGATTTCTAATGTTAGTTTGACAGCACCCGGTGATTATGTCAATCTCAGCATTAAGAGGATCACTTTTAAAATAAATCAAATACTTAGCGCATATGTGAAGACAGAATAGGATTTAAGGAAATCAATAATGAACACTTGAATGCTGCCAATCAGCCAAAAACTCATAAAAGGCCCTTATTCTTCAGGTATTTTCTTTGCTTAGTTTGATTAATCACATTGAAAGCAACAGGACTTTTTGTGTGCATCAGCTTCTGAAAGAAATGCTACTAAAGTGGCAGAAGCTACCATATATCTATTCTTAGTTTAAAAGGTTGAAAATCTCAAATTCTTCTTTGAATCCTTGACATCTTCAACATTTTTTTCTCTTGTCAGGTAGCTCAGTTCTCTGCTAATTCAATTGCTTTTGTTGATTGTCTCTGCCAAATGGAAAACAGCAATTTTCCTTAACCTGCAACTTTTAAAATGTATTTCCCATGATTTCAGATGTACAGTATTCCCTCCTGCACTATCTGCTTTGTCATTTGCAATGGATTTCTAGCTTCTTCAGAGTGATCTGCAATAGCAATCCATTAAAGTATTTTTGATGAATCTCCGAGTATCTGATTTTATAATAAGGCTATAGATTTTTGCAAGAAAATGTATCTGACCACAATGCATTCTGTATTATTTCTTTATTATATTATTTTAACTCTATCTCTTATAGATAATTAATACCTGCAGAAGTTGCACATCTCCCTCTAGGGACACTTTTTGAAAAACAATACATTGAAGTATCACAAAGAGGAAAATTAATCAAAATAGTCTAGATTTCTAACTATCAAAAATTTAGTAATTTGCAAAGACACTGTGATAAACTGGTTCTATTCTCAGACAGAAATAAAAGCAGTATGTGTTAGGGTACCTAACAAAATTTCTGAGAGAAAGGGCTCTGCCTGACAATATCCAGCTACCTTATACCATCACTTACTTACATTTGGAGGAGTTTAACTGTATGCCTTATTATTTAACATGAAATCTCTTAGACACTATAATATCTGCACCTGAAAGGGGAGTGTTTATTTCCTACCGGAGGCTTTACAATGTGGCAGTTTGTCCATTCAAATGGGCAGCATTTAAGTCCTTGACAGCAGCCTGGAAATTTAGTTGTGCTCAAAGCTAAGAGCTGTCTTCTCCTGACCTACTGATGCTCTTTTTCCTTTCACCACCTACCTTTATCAAGTTCACAGGATCACAGAATCATCAAGGTTGGAAAAGACCTCCAAGATCATCTAGATCATCTAGTCAAACCATCAACCTGGCACTACCCTAATCACCCCTAAACTGTACCCCCAAGTGCCACATCCAGGCACCTCTTGAACACTTACAAAGATGGAGACTCCACCACCTCTCTAGGCAATTTATTCCAATGCCTAACTACTCTTTAAGTGAAAATTTTCTAATATCTAATCTGAGCTTCCCTAGTCCAATTTGAGGCCATTTGTCTTAACTTTAAGAGGACTGTTGATGGGTGGATACAAAACGAAGGCTGAAAATAAGGTCAGGCATGTTCCTGTAGGCACATGCCATAATCATGAGGTCAGACCCAGACTTTCCTTTTCTTTTGCTCCAGGAGCATAGTGCTCAGCTTTGACCAAAGGAGACAGGTTGTCCCTAATTTTCAGATCATGGAATATTGTGAATTCAGGTATTTTTAGAGGATCCATACTTTTTTAGACTGGGGGAGCACAGACCCATCACCTAACTCATCCTGTCTTCTGAGTAGTTTTGTTAATCACTAAGCTATTACACTAAAGATAACTCTCAGTGCTATTCAAAAGCTCTATTAAAGTTCCAGCCTCAAAAGAGCAGGGGTAGAATGCAACATGAGTGACAATACCAGCAATGTGAATCATCCCTTAAAGTTGGCTACAGATTCAGAGAGAATCACTCTAGTTAAGCATACCACATTCAATCAGCATGGAATTAATGTAACCTGTTAAATGGCATGGTTTGAGAAGCTGGAGGGGGCAAGTTCCTGTTTGGCCATGGAATAACAGAATTTACTAAGAAAAAACTGAAATGCCTATTTTGCAATACATGTAATGATCAAACTGCTCTGTGATTGTGAGAAGTGACTTATCCCAGTCAAAAGATAGTCACATTTTTCTGAGGTGATACTTTTCTACATTATGTGTAATACACACCTTAAAAAAAGACACAGTGAAGAATCCTTTTTTGGATACCTATTGTTCTTCAGGCATAATTTTATCTTGATTTTCTACATCTTCTTGCCTTCCTTCCAATTAAAACAGAGAAGAAGGAACCATCACAACTGTTGTGTTTTCGTTTAACTCTGTGGCTAGTTGTAATTTAGAAGTTCTCTGCTGCTTGCCCTGAAAATCATCAGTATCATTCTGATTAACATGCCATTAATCTCATAGAAATGGAACTGAATAGAATGTGAGAAGCTCAGGCAACTATTTGGACAACACAGCCTATAACTGGATTTCATTAGTACTGCACTAATAACTCAGTGCATTAGCAGAAAGAAAATCATATAGGAAATGGGATAGAGCTGCCATCAGGGTACTTGTATGTTCTCACTCTGGTGTGACAGAGCACAAGGGTCGATACCTCGGTCATTGAAGCTGATGTGCAAGAGCAAAACAGCAAATAAATTTAAACCTTTCTGTTTTCTAATTCATTATGAAAGTATATTATTCTGTCTTTGAATTCTGCAAAGCTATGCATCTTCCACTCACTAAGTGTAGGATCAGTGAACAAAATGGAACCTAATTCATGTTACTTGCAAAATTACATTTTTACATAGAAGCTAGAGTGCCATAAAATGTTTAACTAGTGATGATTTTCATGACAAATAAAACAATTTTATTTTCTCTTAAGAGGTAGGTAGCAGGAAAAGAAGAAAGAAAGCAGGAAAGAAATTATTTTCCTAGAAGGACTTTTCAAACAGTTACAGGGCTTACTGTTGCATGTTTTCACTCTGAGTGATCCCTTTAGTAGAAAAATCATGGAAAACTGAAACAGAAGTTTACTTACTGGTAGATCCTTCTCAATTTTTTGTTTGTAGGTTTTTTTTTCCCCTTTTTTCTGCTTTTTAATACTCTTTGCTCATCCATAGGTAATGGGGAAAATTGGTGCAGCTGTGGCTTGACTGCTGCTGGAACAATGTTAATTCAGTGACAAAGGAAACATGTTCTTTACAGATGCAAAAGGTTTCCTTTGGCTCTAGGGGAGAGACAAGCACTTGAAGAAAGGTCTGTTACAGACTACAAAATCTACTCAGGGAGCCTCCTGGACTGAAGATGGTCAGAGGCCAGGGATGCCAGGAGAAAGGTACAGCAAATGATTGTCCACTAGCTGCTCACAGACCCCATTGGATGCAGGATACTAGCTGAGAAAAACAAAGGGCTCATAATTAGGCAGAAGATTAAAAAAGAGTGGGTATTTCTAAGAAATACTTGAAATTCATTTACATAGAAATGTCAGTTAAACAAATTTTAACTCCAAAAAACTGAACAAGGAAGTCTTCCCATCTCTGATTTAACCATTGTAATATATGCCTACATGTCTGTAAGTGAGATCCCTCCTAAAACATTTTCCCCTAGAAAGTTAATGTTTTCCTTTTGTTTTCACCACATAGATTTCAGAAGCTCAGTTATGTATTTACCATGTGAAACAACCAGGCAGTTATATGTACAGTAATATGAGCATTAACAACTAAAACTACCACATTTTGTATACAACCTTTTCTATAGTGTGTAAGCAGACCAAATTGTAATGCTTTGCAAATGAATATGAATAGTCAGCAGTGAGGCTGGGCTGTTGCATCACACCCAGAGAGCTATTATTTAACATGTACATAATATTTTCATCCTCAAAGAGTTTTATGAGCAGCCATGCATTCATCTCCTAAAGATGCCTCAAGCAAAGCAGGTAAACATTACCATACCTATTTCTAAACATGAAAGACCAAAAGACAGAAATGGTAGAGAAGCTAAGTGACTCACCCAAAGGCAATCAATAACAGCAAGTCAGTATCAGAGATGAAATTATAATCCAAGCACACCTAATTATATCTAGAATACATTTAGAGGAGGTGCCTAAGGCCATGCAAGTCAACATGCTTTTGTCAGCATTTCAAACATGAGGTTGCGGTGACCTTTGGAAAGAGCCAGAGAAAAGACTTCTGGATAATATTATCCCTTAGTACAACATTCGTGATCCAAACACTTCTATAAATAATTTCAGAAATGTTTCTACCACTCCTTGCAATATAAAGAACATGCAGAGAATTATTCTGAGATATCTCAGCAACTTTGCCCTACCAGTGAGTGGGATTTGTTGACAAAATAAAAACTTCTACTGTCAGCAGTATGGACTGATCAGATCAGCTAATAGTGCAGAGCATGCTGGTAATTTCCTATCCTGAAAGCAAAATGTGGGTGTGGATGCCACCTGTTGTGCTCATAATTTGACTATAGGACTCCATTTTCCCATCCCTTCTCCTTTATGTTGTCATTTTCATTATATGGAATCTCTCTCAGAAGTGCAGTCTTTCTTTGAAGCTCACTCTTCCCTGTCTGCCCCACAGAAAAAAAAAAACAAAAAACCAAACATCTTTTCTCATATCTTTTCTCATGACCTTATGAAATGTGGCTTTGACTGCTGCCTATTGACTGTTCCTCATGATGAGGGGATTCATCTTATTCTTTTAACACCATTCTCATCACTTATCTCTAGTCCCTCTTTGCTTCATTACACAAAGTTTTTGTAGGAGTGGTACATTCTTCACAACCCTTCTGTACACCAACCGTTCCACCTCATCTCTCTCAAACTTCACTAACCAATTTTTTAAACTTTTCTATGTCTTCTAACTCTAATCACATCTATGCATTCACATTGCCCCTCTCCTTTCTACACTCAGTTTTCTACAGAACACTTTAAAAAAGGTTTAGTTTCTCCTTCCAGTCTCATTTGTTACACTCAAACCCTCTGCATTCCAACAAAACTTCCATCTCAGTATTACTTCCCTGCTCACTGAAAGCTAAATACACACCAAGGAATATTAGCTTAATTGAGCCACTCAGATGACTGAAAGCACGTGAAGGCTTGAAGGTTTTGAGAAACTCCACCATAGTCTGTATTGCCTGAACCTCAGCCCATCCTCCTCCACCCACATATGATCAAATCCTTGATGATTTATAACCTTGATTTTTACATATATCAACAAGATGGACTGTTGATCCGTGTGTTGGACTATTGATCATTCAGAGAAGAGTGCTTGCCTTACTTATTTCTCTAGCACACTTATTGACCACACAAGTTGGAGTTGAACAATTCTCTATAATTCTGTTCCTTTTAATTTACCATTCAAAGGTGGGAGAGCCCAGAGCATCGAGTGAACTGAGTGAAGGAAGGATCTCCTTGCCTTGTGGACAAATATATACAGAACTTAGGCATCACTTTTCCACAGGCAAGAAACACAAGGATTACCAATTTTCTGGCTTACTTATTAAAATAAAATCATAAGATTTCAGATTCTATTCCTCCTATTTGTAGTCAGCACATGTGCACAGTGGTGCACAAATTTACAGTCAACCTCTAACCCTTAGCAAGCTCATTTTAACTAATTTATACTGGGGAGTTTGTGGAAAAAAATTACCAGGAAGAAGTAAGCTTAAAGGCCTCAGCTGTCTAGTCTTCAGAAGCACTCTTTGGTTTTGTTTGCTCTTCCTCTGCTGTACAACTTTTTCTTTTTTAGTTAATGAAGAATAGTGCAAACTAGAAAGCTTATCTTTACTTTCAATGAAGAAACCTTGTCAGTAGAATTTCGCAAGGGTTGAAAGAAGTGAGCCCGCAGAGACCAACTGGTGGGATTCTTTCCTGAGATTAATCTTTTCTGTTTGCAGATATTTGCAACAGTTAAAGGATCTCAGTACTGAGAGCCAGTCTGAATGGATGAAAAACACTTTTCAACCATTCAGATATATACAGGAGACGGTATCTCCAGTATTGTAAATGAATGTATCACTCTCAACTTCAAAGGAACTAAGATGTTTTACACCCGATGAATACTCAATCCCATCAGAATTTCCTGTCCTGCCAGAGTTTGGTTGTTGTTGCATGTTTGGGTTCAGCTGATCTGGATCAAAAAGACTCCTAGTCCCAGATGCTTCTCATAGTATTCTCTAAAGGTTAACCCCCCTGTTTCCCATGCTCCCCCTCTGATATGTGTACATAATTGTTCTCTAACCCAATTCAATCAAAATGAAACAGGTTAAGAAAAAAACCCTACTATTTAAAGTGTGTGAGCTAACCTGGATCATTTTGACTGAACTGGGTCAGGGAGTGATTATATGTGCTGTTTTAACAGCTGAGTGAAAAGGAAGGGAGACAATCTATTTGCTTGGCTTAGTAACAGTCAAAACAAGACATAGGACTGCAGCTTTATGTGATTTATTCATAGAATGCCTTTGGATGGTATAAACTGGCATGTGGTCTAAGAAATGTCTCACTGTGCACTTCCTTTTGATGTGGTTTCTACATAACTGAAATGCCCTAACAAATCCTCTTGAAACCATAATGGGGAGGTCAACTGAGCATTTCAGATCTCCCAACATGCTCATGCCTTGGGAAGTTCTGCCACACACACTAAGTACTGGCAAAACCCTGCAACCAAAATGGTTTAGAACAGCGCTGAGGGAGATTCAGGGCAACAGCTAACATGTATGTCTTTTGAAATCAGCCGGATGGTTTTTTCTGGCAGAGAGAGGCAGCCCTCTTCTACTTATCCTCTGAAGAGGAGAAAGGATTTGCTATCAACATGAAAGTGTTACTGCATCCTGTCTAATAGATTTAAGCATTCTTCAAGTGAAGATATTTAATGTCGACATCTGGGCTTAACAGTCTTTGTCAACAGCTCATTTTATGTAACAAGCCTGTACTCTGCCTGACCTTTAGTTGAGCAGAAGGGAAAACCATAGCAGACTCTGTGTGGCCTTATATGTGTGCTTTTTGGACACACAGAAAACTCAGCCTTTCCAGTGCTGAGGCTAGTATTATTACTCTGAAGCCTATTCTCTTCTTGGAAGAAAAACAAACCAACAAACCTCAAATGCTTTAGCTTGTTTGGTCTGTTACACAGTAAAACTCTTCACTACAACTCCTCTATCCCAATTCTCCATTATCCAGCTGCTAACAGGAGTGCAAGAGCACAAGAAACACTGTTCAAAATGTCTACTCTAGGAACCATCCAGGTAACAGCAAAATTCACCCTGGCGTCCCCACCTGTTTTATAGGCTCCCATTAAGTACTGGTAGGCTGTGCTAAGGTCTTCCTGGAGCCCTCTCTTCTTCATGCTGAACAACCCAAATTCTTTCACACTGTCTTCATAGGAGAGGTGCTCCAGCCTCTAATTACCTTTAGCGGCTTCCTCTAGACTCACTCTAACACATCCCACATCCTTCTTATGTTGCAGACCCCAGAGCTGAAGCAGCACTGAAAGTGGGGTCTTGCAAAAGCAGAGAAGGACAACATCACCTCCCTCAACCTGCTGGTCACATTGCCTTTGATGCAGCCCAGGCTGAGTGTGTACATTGCTGTCATATATCCAACCCTTTTTCCTCCAGTATCCCCTAATCCTTCTTGGTAGGGGTGCCCCCAACCCTTTCATCCCCCAGTCTATATCACCTGGGTTGCCACAACCAAGGTGCAGGACCTTGCACTTGGCCTTGTTAAACCTCATGGAGTTCACATGGGCCCACTTCTCACTGTCTCAGGTGAATCAAGAGGCTGAACTACAACATTTAATACTGATGCTCAGAAAATATTAGTAAACATTAAGGGCAGCTGCCAGTTAGTACTATTTGAAAATCCTGTCTGAGAGCTGTGGTTCACAGTTCTTCTCAGCACCTCTTCAGAAACGAGGGTTAACCCCAGCTGATGATGATTTACATAGGTACAGCTCTGCCAGAAGCAGACATGCTGCATACTGTACCCACTCTGCAGTGGGTTGTTAATCTTTCCTGCAGGAAAAGGGTGGACAGCTGCAGGCAGTAACCTCTTTTGCCATTGCAGTTAAATCCACCAGAGACTGTGAATCACAGCTCTTATTATTTTCCACATGAATGTTCTCCATTTATGCTCTGATGAAATGATGCATCCAACAGAAAAAAAAAAATGAAGTGCTGAAAGTATTGAATTCTTTAAGACCAGGAGACACTGCAAGTTTTTGTCATTAATCTGCCATAATTAGGAACTACTGGTAATGTCTTTCATTGTACATACAACTGAAATGTTATTAATGAAAATGATAGCATGGCATGATATGGTGGGATGCACAGTTTCATCTACACCCAGTTTTTCATTCCCTTCAGTGTGGTGGATTAATGTAGTAATAACACAGACATAAACTTGAAGCAATATGATCTGAAATTAAAACTTTACTTAGAAAATTCTTGTGGACTTTTTCCTGAAAAGAAACTTTTCAAAATACAGAAGATGTGAAAGGAAGATCACCTGTTTAACCAATGCAAAAAACAAAGCCTGGGTTTAACTCCAAATTGAGATGAAGTGAGATTTCAAAGCTAATCACAACCCTGAACTTTGGAGTTTCAGTTGTACTTGAAATCACAGAAGAGAGGTGATGGAAAATGTGGTATGTTTAAATGGAAAAAGGATGTGGTTTTCAGGTTACCTGATATTAGGCCATACCAGCTGGACAAACTTGTCTATCTCTATCACTACAAACAATTTATTTAGACAGTTTGGAACACCAACATAATAAAGAAAAGTAATATATAAAATGAAGTATACATCTATAGCATGTTTATAAGGTAGACAGTAAAAGATCTCTTCTTTGTAGAGAACAGCCTGTTATATTTAACAGGAAAATGCAAAGGCAATCCTGATTTGCACAGAGATTAAAAAAAAAAAAACTCTTTAAATCCAGTTTGAAGGGGAATGCCAATCTCCCTCCCCAATATTTCTCATGACTTCAAAAACAAAACAAACAACAAAAACAAACAAACAAAACCAACCAAAAACAAATCACAACACAGCACTTAAATTATGTCTCATTTTCTACATATAAGGTGGAATTGAAAAGCCAAAAAATGTGACTTTCCCTTCTTTTCCCTCGCCTTCAGAAGTCATGCTGCTGGCTCCTTTTGGAGCATTGATATTTTAACTCCCTCCCATACCCACAAGAAACAGACAAAGGAGAGGTAGGGAGAACACAGAGGTTTCTTTTCTTCCCACTGTCTGCCTGTGAGTTACCAAGTAGAAGACTATTTTCAGCTCTCTTTTATAACTGGGTAAAAGCACAAATGGCAGGGTCCTGCCAGACTGAAAGTTGTGATTTTAGTTTTCTGAGATGAAAATATTGATGACTATGCAAAAGAATGAAAAACTTCTGTTGACCCTATTACAACTTGTTTTTCATATGTGTCACTAGAAGTGGAACTAATAAATAATGTCAGGAGAGGAAACAAAGTGAACAAAATCTCATGGTTATTTGAAATTGAGCACATCTTGATAGCTCCTTTCAAGCTGATTTTTTAATGGCAAGTTCAATTTTCTTCTTGCAGACAGAGTGGAAGTATCATTAGGCATATGCTATCTTCTATTCTATTGTAAGATCTGTTTCATTCCATGAGAAAATAAGGCCATTCACAACTAGTTATCTTATAAAATCCCATTCAAGCACAGAAGCTGGAAGCCATAACAAAACTCTTGGAGATTTTTATTCATCATTTTTATTTATGGAAGTCTTTGGTATTCTTGGCACTATACAAAACAGAAAAAGCCAGAAACTACCTCTTTTCTATGGAGTTTACAACCTGTGGGTTATCCTCTGAAATTCAAATCAGCCTGAGTACAGAGTAATGAAGACCTGCACTGTGTCCTGGAGTGGAAGCACACCAGCTTCTTGCGAAGCACTACTCTTCTTGCAAAGATAAAATTTACACATCTGGTATGCTAAGCCAGCTTTGCTCTTTCCTTTGATGCAGTACCATCCCCAGGGAAGCTGTAAAAATACGGGGTGCAGCAGATCTTTGAGTGAGAAGGCAAAGCCACCTGAGGCACAGGTTTCGTGGCTAGTTGTCAAGAGCAGCAGACTGCTAATCTTGCAAAATGGTCAAGATTTTATGTACTGTGTGCAGAGCAGCCTAGGTTTGGTGCTGCTGGTACTATTGCTCAGAACGGGGTCAAGATGGGTGAAGTGACAGTTGCTGCAATGTGAAGCAACTCTAGTGCAACACGTTTTTCCAAATCATTCATTCCAGCAGCAGTGATGGCCTCCCACCTTCTGAACAGCAATGTTTTCTTAAGATGGCCCAGAAATGGAGAGTGCTCTATTTATCTATACAATTTATGCAGTGCTGTGTAGACAGCTTCACACCAGGGCTAGATAAACAAATATATTTAAATAGTACTATGTGCACTGTCTTGCAGAGATATTAGCTTGGCTCACAGAAGCATAAATTAATAGTTTTCCACTGGGGCAAGTTGGGATGATGCATCATTCTGACATGGCTCTAACCCTGGCAGTTTCTGAGTCAGTTCATTTGCAGACATTTTGGACATGCTGCACTGCCTGATGTAGAATTATCCCTTGTGATCTCCCTGCCCTCACAACCTCGGTAAATGAGTAATGACCCATCCTAAGTAGATCCTAATTTTGCTGGAGAAGTTCAGACAACGAATATACTGAGTAAGCAGATGGTGTACCCAACTCAGAATGGTTTAGATGTCATTTTATGATTAAAAACTGTGTAGTGAGCATAATTCTTGCAGCAGGCTACTCCAGGTAGCTATTTATAAAACTAAATATAGAGGTAGATGTAATGCCTGTGGGTGGTCATTAGGCAGCAGCTACAGGTAACCTTGGAAAATATGGGAAGACGGACTGGGAGATCACGTGTCACTTACAATTGGCATCAAACAGTGGAAGAGTAGGCAGTGATAAAGGATTTGCACACAGAATGAGGAGTCTGCTGAGTATTCAGAAGAGGTCTGAATGTGAGCAGAAAGGCTCAAATTAGTTAGTGTTGGAATTTAGACCTTTCACAAAGGGAGAGATCTGTCCCTGATGAAAATGCTGCTATGACTTGTCCACTCTACCAGAGATCATTTGGTCACACACTCCCTGGATTTGTTTGCTGGGAAGGTAGACAGCAGAAAAGAAGTCAAAATAATTTTGTATATATTACTTTTCCGTAAATTATGGAACATTAAGTAATTTTTAATAGCTTTTTGGCAAAAAATTCATGGAGAGAGAAGAAATAATTTTGTTTTGCATATTTAGTATGCTTGTTTGCATTCTTCCAATTGGAGAAGTAGAGGACTAAAGAGGGAAAACAGGGTTCTTCCACACTCATCCCGTCCTTGTTGGCACAGATCGCATTCCCAGCCATACAATAGGGAACTGCAGGAGCAGCATGTGTGTCCTCACTACCTCTTCTCAGCTTTCTGGAGCAAGCCATCAGTCTCCTCTCCCAGCCAAGAAGGAGAAGCCAGCAGTTAATCAATTTGAAGGGAAGATTTGAAGTTACACTGTTACTAGTGTTTTAACTGCTATGTATTGACTGCATGGCAAACAGGTTGATCCTTCCCTACAGCAAGAGAGCTCAGGGCAAGATATATACTTCTGTCATACTGAACTAGTGCCACACATACAGATACACATCCCATGCTGCCCACTGCACAAAAAGAGTTGCTCAGCAGCTATCTAGCTCTTGTTTTATACAGAAGTTTATGAAACTCAAAAATCCCATTGTTCTTTCAGGAGCTGTGTAAAAGGAAACTGGATCAACAGTAATTGTTCACACTACATATCTATATATGTGATGATACATATCTTGCAATATCCTCTTTAAATTTTAGTTTATAGTCATAGTCAATACAAATGACAAAGCCCCATGTTACAGTCCCTGTGAGGACAGGCCAACTTTTTACATATGACAAGGTATTATGGCAAAGAGAAGTTCTGTCTCAGTCCCTAGATCCTCCAATGACTCAGAGTATCTAAGCTGGAACCTAGGAGCTCAGCTTTTCCTGAAAGTTGAAATTCAACCTAAAACTGACAGAGCCTAAATCTCTCAGGAGTTTTCAAAATGTTCTTGCTCTTTATTTTCTCTGCTTTCCAAATGTTTTGATAGATGTCCCCTCATATAGGTGTTCTTCAGGATCCTCTCCACAATTAGTAAACCTAAAGTAGATATTATTCAAAAAAATGCATAATTAGTACCATTTAATATGCCTTGGGCTGCCCTATATAGATATATCTCATTTGTCAGGGAGTAATCCATAGATATTTTATATTTCCCTTGCCTTGAGAACTTTCAAATCTACAGAGCCCAGTTCCAAGAAAAGGGCATTGAGACTACTATCAGCTTTCATCATTTTTTATTTGAAGCTAGAGTATTAAAGTAAAAGTATGTAAATTTCAGAATGAGAGAAGATAGGGAATCAAATTTTGCTGCATATAAAGAAGTTCAATAAATCAAAGAGAAAGATTACTTAAGGAATTTTGGTGTTAAAAATTCATTAATATATGTAAAAATCATACTACCATTAATTATGTAATTGTCTTAAACATGCTGGATTTTTCTTCATATAATGAAATTCAATAAATCAGAGAAACAAACAAGATTTTTTAAAGGAATTTTGGTGTTGAAAATTCATTAGCATGTGTAAAAATCATACTACCATTAATTATGCAATTGTCTTAGATGCTGTTTTACAGCAGCAGAGATGCTGATTACTTTCACGTATATTTTCTCTTTCATATTGCACATACTACAGAAATTCACTACAGAAATTATTATTAAATCATATGCTAATGAATGAGCACAAAACTATTAATGGGACATAAATTGCAGTGTACATGTCCACAGGAGTATTTAGCAGTCCATGCATATACTATGCCCTATGTGCTTTGATTTTCTCTGTTAGATGATTGAAAAATATTCATTAAGAGATTTCTCTAATGAGCTGTGTTCAAGCATAAAATAGGCCATTTCTTTTATAATTTAAGTGTGGTTTTTGGAATATAAATATCCTCCAATTCCCTATAGGTACGAACTTCAAATAGAGGTTTTGTCTTAACACAGATTTTAGGATCTTTGAAGGGTCTTTGAAGTTTATAATTGGGTCCAAGCTGAAATTGGTAGTGTCATTCACTCAAACACTGGCATTTGCACTGCTTATATTTGGTAGAAAACTTACATTTTTTTTAAGATATATCCTAAAATTGCTTTGTATAAATACTTAGGTAGAAAGCTGAAAGAATATTAACATTATAAAATCAGTACAACACCATCTGACCCTCTGGTCAGTTAATTCTGGATCCCATTAATGGAGTTACATCAGACTTACTCTTTTTGTTTCCCGTTAAGTTATTAGAGGGGAAGCTTTTTTATGCTTTAATTTATTCTGTTTTTATTTTCAAGGCACTGAGAATGTTTAAACAGTGAAATAGGTAGCTTTCATTAATGTACATAAAGGCCAAATATGAAAACCAAAATAGTGTTTTCTCATCTACACAGGTGAAAAGCACAGAGCGGAACTGCCCTTTGTTCAAATGTATTACTGTTGTGCCTGTCTGAAGACTGTTAAAAATAAGAGCCATGTCCTGAGACTGTAACAGGTCTGAACTTCTGGCCTCCTGGGGAGGTAAGCCTAGCTGAGGACATCACTTGTGAGAAGTGGCATTTCTGAGCTGGATGAGCTCACTGTGATTTGTTGTCCCTTGCAGAGTTGAATAGTGGCAGACCAGGAGCATTCTGCTTCAGTGAAGTTAAGCAGCTATTTATGTGATGAAATGTGGGTATTGTAGCTCCTTTCCTTTGCTATTTCTTATTTAGTCATGGACAATTCCTAGCTGATGCTAAATTGAAAACTCATTTTAGCTTCAAGCTTCACCACAACTAGACTTCAAGCTGTATTTTTGCACTCATCACTGCTTTGGCTTTCTTAAATAGAGACAAAGGAGCCTTCACATGTTGTCAGATTAAAAAAAAAAAAAAACAAAAAAAAACCCAACCAAACAAAAACCAACCAAACAAAAAAAAAAAAAACAACAAAAAAAAAAAAAAACAGCCAAACAAAAGCCAGACACAAAGGCTGGACTTTGGCACAGAAGTTTGGCAGATGTGACACCGGGTTATGGTACATTATAAGCGGAACAGCCAAAACCAGAATAAACAACACTTTGTAACCTGCTGTGTCTATCAGGGATAAGCACAGAAGAAGGGTCCCATCAGAAATAGATTGTAATTTGGAAATGAGTGGATACATTGTCCACTCCAGCTACCAAGACATCTAAAAGACCTAAAGAGAGTCTTGTTTCAGGATAAGGATTGTTCCTGAGGGACAGGCACATAAGGGCTCTGCTCCCATAGGAGTACTCCAAGCATTAGGTAATTACTGTGTTTCTTCATCCCTCATCCTCCTTTTGACTCTGTGACCACTGGCCTCCAGGTGCACATTCTCAGCCTCCTGAAATGTGGATGCATGAGCTCAAACTAATCTTCAGCTCAGAAGTCAGAGTAAGATTTCTTCCTTCTCAGGAAAGCACACAAGAAGGTAGACTTTATGGTAAAGGATAAAACTGCTGTCGCCAAATTCCAGTCAGCAATGATTCCAGGTAGCAAAAACCAACACATTTCTATAACATGTGCAAGGTATTGAGATGATTAAAGTCTACTATCAGGCTTGGTAACTTTCTTCTTTTTCTCAACCAAAAGACACTGGGAACACTGAATGTGCTGTCACATCATAATTTAATCACTGCTTCCTTTTCCTTCCCTGACAAGTCATTTTAGAGGATGTCGTCTGTGTTAATGCTATATAATCAAAACCCCATTAGTTATACTGTCAAAATGAAATTCATTAAATTTCTAACCAAACTTAGGCAATTGTTCTTTAATGTCACTGGTGTGGTCAAAATACTTTTTCAATTAATTTTCCCTAAGGAAAAATTTCAGGGTTGGGACCGAGTGGTAATTTCTCCTCCTGTAAGTCATATTTGCTTTTCCATTGCCTCAGCTGTATTGTAAAGGTTGAAAGACATGGTTTTCAACTGCAGTAAAGTGGCAGTCTGTTCACTGAGACATATCTTGACAGGTATAAATCATCTGTGCCTTTAAACCTGAAATCAGTATGAAAGCTTGCTTCTTGGACCAGGATTCAGAGAGACGAAAGAGCCATTTTCAATGTGATAACCAGATCATTTCCTTTTGGAGACACTTTTGATGACTGCCTTCTATTTTTCTCACATCACTGAAAACAAGCATGAATTCAATGCCCCTACTTTAATAAAACTGACAGCCTGACTAATCCACAGGCATTCCCAAGATAACAAGCAATTTTAAAGATGTAGTTTGCTGCAATAAATATCACAGTAACAAAAGTTCTGTTGTTCTTTAATTCCCATCACTCAGCCAGGGCTTTCCATTGCTCACAGTCCTGTGTGGTTTAACAACATCCACTATTCATTGTGAAAAATTCAGTGTGCTTTAGCCATTGTTCATCCTGGCACAGCTCTACGCTTTGAGAATACTCCATGAATGTTCCACTTTCAGCCTTTCTATGGCTGAAAGATACTGATTAAATGGGTACTTCTAATTTAAGAGACCTAAACATTTTTCAGTCTTTTCCAGTGCTTGAGAAACCATGCTGTAAATAATTTTCTACAAATACGTCTGATAAAGAAACAGCGGCATTTGGCAGCATCATCACATAAGCCTTATATCACAAGAACTAGATGGAGGGATAAAACTGTGCAGTGTGATTAGAAAAATACGCCAAAAAAGAAAGAGCAGCTGTGCTTGAGGGTCTCTCTTAGCTGTTACACCTGTGATCAAGAGAGGTAGTGTACTCAAGTCACTACATATCAGCTACTGTTTGTTTACCTCTCAATAGAAAGAACCACATGCAACAAAGTTAGAAGAATCCAGTTACTCTCTAGTCATAAGCATTTTGTGTATATGCCATGGAACCAATGGTTGGATTTAATACATGAAGAGTAGGCAAAACTAATGTGTGAAAAGATGGCTGGGGATCTCATGGAAAAATGGCTGGGAGTAAAAGTAGAGGAAACTGAGATGCTATATTCACATCTGAACAAAAGTTATAGGGGTATGGAAATTATAGGGTAAAATACTCTTCCTGCTCCCCCAGTGGTTGACATGCACCACAATGATTCCCCACGCAAGAGTAAGCACCTGCTAAGGGAGATGGAATGGAGTTGAGACACGGTGGTCATGCACTGTTGAAATCCTTGTAGGGAGGGGAGCTCAATGGTACTTTTCAGCTTATAAACCATTAACGCCTGTCAGCCAAGGGAAAGAGGGGAGGATGTCCTGCTGCTGAGCCAACAACTGTGGTGGAATCACTCTCCTCAAATGAGCATGGTTCATTAAAGCCTAATAGTAATAGTAACACACACCTTTATCCCAAAGTTACCTGGCTCCAAGGTATGGCCACCCCTCACTGGGCCTGTGCTCTATATTTTTTTTGACTGCACCTTTAAAAGCACAGGGAGACAATTTTACACCAATCAGTAACAAAGGTATGCGTGACTAGAGTCACTCAAGCTCCACCTAAACATACAGAAATATGAAGGTAAGTCTAGAATGGGGATAGATTTAGGGAAGACTCCATTGTGACTGCTGGGATCAACTGATCCCAGGCTGAACCTGTCTTCCCCCATAGGGGACACCTATTGGATAATGAAAATATTCTATGCACCCTGAATATTCTTAATGGGGATTAGAAAATCTCTGTATATTGTTTTGAATATGTTTTTGCAGTCAGATACTATCACCAGCAATTATATTAATAAAGAGTGTTATTCTGTAAATAATTGGTATGAGTCCCTCATTGGCAATTGCTGCCAGCAGAGAATATACTCACTGAAAGAGGAAGACCTGCTGAGGGGTCATAGAGTAGGAAGATCCACTGATGGGTCTCCCTTATGCTGTTGGTGTGTTTCCCTGAACAAGTCAGTCAAACTGCTGTCTGATACACAGGACTGCTCAGCGAAAGGTCCCTATAAATGGGATGCTAACAAACTGGTCAGGCACAAGGGTCTTGAGTTACCTGCGGTACTGACAGACAAATCAGTTATTAGGGGTCAAGGAAATCTCTCCTTTTCACATGACTGTTCTTCCTTTTGATAATTTTTGATACCATAGTGAATTACTAAGCTGTCATGTCAACATATTTGGCTGAATAGGGTTTACACTGTTTCTGCCCCAAGCATGAGAATATTATCAATTTTTTTGGAGGCTTTCAAGCCTGCATAATCTTAGTCCAGCCATGCTTAAATGTCTCTGGAACTTTTATACATTTTTTCTTTCTCCTCAGAATCCAACGACAGTTCACAAGACAAATGGTGTGCGTTCGCACCTCCTAATGAATCAGCAGAATTTATTGCTTACTACAGAGCATGTACTTAGTGCTTTTTAGTGCCCAAAAGCTGTCCAAGCTCTTCTGCTCAAGCCTACCACTTGTCTAACAAGACTGTCACTGTGTTCCTTACTGTATTTTGAGGATGGTTTTTTATCTGCGACTGAGGATAACAGTCACACAGAATCATGGAGTGATAAAGGTTGGAAGGGACCACATTGACTAGAGTAAACCATCTCATACACACCTAAATCAGGGACAAGAGAAGGTTCCTAAAGGTATGTGAAGTCCAGTGTTTAATACAGGACATGGGAACTTCTTCTCAGTATCATGTAGGCGTAAAGATCTGTTAAAGATTATATGGTTGGTAAAGACCTTCCGTGACAAACTCAGCAAGAGCAGGGCTTGGTAGAGTGAGTATAAATTGGGAAGCAAAGAGATTTGAGGTAAGATAAGGGATTTTCTGATCCAGACTTGGGAGGGTATTAATGGTTTTACAGCAATTCTACGGGCAGGAGCTGACTGCTTGGGAAAATACACAAATTTGAAATGGATGTCAAGTACCTTCAGGTCCTGCAGGTTCTTTCCCTCTTACCAACTATGGAGATTTACCAACTGACGGGCAAAGTGCATAGGGGCTGTAGAGAGGCTTCAGATTCAGTTGGCCACACACCCTATCCACTGGACCTCACCAGGCAATGTGTCTATTGCTCCACAGAAACTGGACAGGATTTACTGTGTCCCCCTGTTAATGGATAATAAAGGGTTCTGTTGGGCTGAAAGTGCAAAGGTAGTGTATGTACTGCAGTTATGTGTTGTGTAGATGTTCTGTGATCTGAAATGACCTGGAAAATGAATTTTGCTTTTCAGATATGTTCTGGCATGCTCCAAGATGCATACAAATAGTCTCTCTTGCAAATTGGAAGGCGTTCTGACATACCACTTCAAACAAGCTTATCAAAGAAATACCTGTGGTGGATAGGTCTCTGGGCAAAACACCCACAGCAGAGAGAATTAAAGTAATGTCCATCCTCTGCATTCCCATGTACTTTATACCAGGTTGGAGTTCACAGTGTTTTGGGAATTCTGAGTCGTAACATTTAGCAAGACAGGGAAGTATTATTCTCTACTTTGATAGATGAAGATGACAAAGCTCAGACTGGCCCAATGACTCACCAGTGTACCTAGGTGTATAAAACATCCCTAAAGTAAGTGAGAGGAGTTATAAAGCAAGCCCAAAAAAGAGCTCCATATATACATATAAGGTATATCCTGCCAGTTACTTCCACCTGAAAGAATGTTTTTCTTTTAGCCCTTTTTTATTGTTGTCATTCATCCTGTACTTTCTCTGTTCTAGTTGTTAAATCCAGACATTTGCCAGTTATATCACACATATTTTGCACCTGAGAAATCCTAGATGAATTCATAGCTGATTCTCACTGTAGCCAGTCATACAGAGGGCATCTCATGAATTCTTCTACTCTTCTATTGCAAGGAAGCCAAGTACACTGAGAAAACCATTTTTATCTAGGTTTCTGGTCCTTTCACATTCTGTGTGGGATTCTCCCTAAACAATCTACCAGTCCAGCTGTTTACAAAGAAATGCTGGTTTAAGAATCTGTTTCATTTGCAGCTTTCTGAACACCTTTGTGGCTAAGCAGAATACAAAATCTGTACCTTGATTCGTAAAATTTCCCATGTCATTCGAGCTCTGAAAAAAACACATTTTTTAAAGGCTAATACAATATATTAAGTGTCCAAAGAGTTCAATGCTGTTGCCTTTGGATACCATGTAATATGCTTATCAAAATATGAGAAAGATATAGAACCAGAAATACTGCACAGAGATGCACTAATTAGATCATTGCTTATTCAAGAGAAGAGATCTTTCATCTCCAGGAGCTCAGGCAATTAGGTGAGGTCCGTCACAGTACACCACAGGGGCAGCCAGCTGATACTAATGAGTTTTGTGCTGTAGTTGAGTAAACAACCAGTCATCACAGTCTCATTAAGGCTCTTCCATTTCCATGTTTTCTTCCCAGTTGCTGGGCTCTGTGGTCTGGTAATGTGTTAAGGCCCTGTCATTGCTTTGTGTCTGCATCTATTACTTCTGCTTGTTTCTCCTTCTCTCTGTCCACACTGTTTTGTCTGCAGTGTGGGACTGGTGCTCACCCTGCCCACTCAGCCCTCACCCCATCCATATAATTTTTTAATGTCCCGGAACAGCTTCCACTGAATGCTCTGACCTGCTTAGATATGTGGCTCCATCTTGAGGTTAATTTACCAGCAATGAAACTCCATCTACAGAGAATAATTCTATCCATTCTGATCAGGACAGCAGCTGTCACAACTGGATTAGTTTTACTCTGTTTTATAATTGTAATTTACAATAAAAAAATCAAAAATTTAAGTTACACTGACAGCAATGTAGCTTCAAGCTATTAAAATGCTGCAGTATAACTAATTTTCATTATACCTATTGAACATCTATATTTTTAATATATAAATTAATAATTTATCAAAATATCAATAAAAGTATCTGCACGTAGGAAATTACCAAAATCTGAATATAAATAAGCTTTGACATTTGAATTTATAAGGATAGTAAAGAGTGGCTTTAAAAGTAGATACACAAAGTAATTTGTGGACACTTGGCCAGACTGTGCTCCCCAGTGTTTATTAACTGTAACTTTATACTAGAGACAAAGAAAACAGACATGTGGTGTGAGAAGATGTAAGAGACCAGAACCTGAAAAGCAGAGCTTTTTACTAGCAGTCAAAGGCTACCCAGAGACTGATGGAATCAGCCATTCTGCTGAAATCTAAGACCATGCCATATTGGATCAGTGTCACTTGTATATTATTTCCAAAGAAACTAGACTACATTGATTACATATTTTAATTTCTTAATCGGAACATGACAACATAGCCTCCTTTATGTAGAAAGAGATTCCATCACTTAAACAGAGGTAGCTATTGTCATTTGAGATACACTGGCTACCAGCTGCTGCTCCAGATAGGACTCCCATAGTTCTGTGTACAATTAATATTACATAGGCAAATAGATATAGTTACAAATATATGCATCAGATGCTTGTGTTTAGGTGGCTAAATCCCAGCAGCAGTGACTGTCAATAAGTGGGTATAATGCCTGGATACATTTTAGCATCAGGATTAACATCCTTATATTTCTCTTACAATTAAAGATAAACATGAATTTTTGTGGGTTTTGATCCTTGAACTTATCCCAAAACATCTTTCCTAAAACACATTTGCTCCACCTTTTAAATTTATTGTTTACTCTGGTGCTTCTTGAGCTGTAGTGCATATAATTCCATTGTTTCTAATCAAGAAAAAAATATTTTCAGAAGCAGTTATCTATAATGTCTGCCTTTGTAGACTTCTTTTTTGATTGCTTACTTTTTTAAAAAAAATCCAAATTAACACACTTATCCCAAGAGGAAAGTGTTTTGGAAGTAGATAATGCCAGGAAAATGTGCTCTCATTCAGAATGAGATCTGTGCTTAGACTTAGACTGAATTCAGTTGTCCTGAAAAGATATATTTTTTAAATTTTCTACTTTTTGTATTAAGAGATAGATATGGAGATATAGATGCGTATGTGCATCCTATCTCAAACTAGGGTAAATTTAAGAAGAATGCAGAGCCTTTGCAATTTGCACTTAGTTATATGAAACAAGCTTTTTCGTGTCAAATTCTTTTCTTTCCCAACCTTTTCTTACTTGAAGTAACCTAACCCTTTTCAAACAGAAGCCTGCCAGACCACAGACTTTGTTGTCACTGAGAGAACCCTGGGGTATCACTGAATAGGCACAAAGAACATAACAGTGCCCAAGAAGTAAAGTATGCTTTATTTAAGCATATTTAAGCAGCAGAACCTGTCTCTTCTCTCAGCTTGAACATATTTCACAATAGGCGCAGAAAAACTTGAAAGGGTGGGAAAAGAAAATACTGTCTGTTTTAATGCCCTCTGAAATGGTAATTTGCTATGAAATTAACGTTAAGGTGAACAGAGATACAAACTGCATGCAAAAAGTGCTGAGCTACCAAAGTTTTAAAAAAGAGAAGGTTTTTGATTATATATATATTTTAGTGAAATATGATCCTCATGAAGTGGAGCAAACTTGTAAACTTTGAATGCGGATTCAGCTCATCACTTAAGTTTCTGCTTTACCAGAAGCTTTTTAAGTAATTGGAGAAGTCACCCAGGGACTAAACCCATAAAGGGGTATTTAAACTGACCCTGAGGTTTCTGTAACCTGTGGATGTGTGCTGAATGTTGATGCAGGTCTCGTTGTGGCTGCAGATGCACAGAGCAGACTCCCATGTTTCTCTCTCTCAAGAGATAGATTCTGGAGGATCAATTAAAACATGCCTGGATTCAACTGACAAGTGAAACCCATTATAAACAGCTGATTTCTGGTATGGGAACTCACAGTCAGCTGATCCTCAAAAATCCTCTACACTTAACAATGTGTAACTACACACAGAAAAGGATGGAAGATTACATGGCTACGTCACTTCCCTCAGCTCTTTTATGCAGATGCACCATCTCTGCAGCAAAAGGTGCTATAAGGAGTTGTCTATGCCAGCTTTAGTGGAGTACAATTGCAATGTCAGAGTCAAGCAGCTCTTCTGTATGTGTTTTTCCAGAGACAGAGACCACCAATTAATTTTGCCCAGATAAACAAAAAGCTGTTGTGGTAAAGATATATATATATTTTTTTTTTTTTTTACAGAGCAGAGTTAATGCAAAACTCACTGACCTGGAACTGAGTTGGCCACAGTTTTATTCATCCTCAGATAAATCATACGTGTTTAATGTAAGTTTTCCTAAATAGTGACCAGGAGTCAATATTCAGTTTTTGAAAATTGTTTAATGTAATTCTTTCCAATTTATACCAGTGTGAATAACACTATTGAAGAAGCTGACCCATAAGCTAATGATAAACATTTTCTCTGATACGAACACAACACATTCCTGTGTTACATAACTTCAAATAATTTTTAGCATTGTTTTGCTTTGTGTTTATTCCTTTCTGTTCTATAGCTTTAATGTGGGAACAAATGGGAGTTATGGTCAATATAGATATTCCTAAGAAGTAGAAATTTAATGTTGTGGGTCAGCTAATACATTAAAAAACTGTTCTTCTTTTTTCTTTTTTGTCTTTTTGAGAGTTTTGTTTTTGCCTGTGGTTTAAAATTGAACCCTTCTTTCATTAGTGAAAAGGTCATCGTGCCCCTGTAATTTTCATACTATGTCTATGAAATATATCCATTTCCTTATATCCAGTCATCCTTAACCAAAGCACCAAAATTTTAAAATACAGCACTTCCTTGTGGCCATGTGGAACACAATGAGGAACAATACAACCACACCTTGAGAGTATTAATGATACAATGGCAAGAAAGTTACATATTAATTACATTAAATGTATTCAAGAAGGATATTCTTTAGCTTATATAAAGGAAATACTTACCCAATTCCAGCTAAGATACTATTAGAATCATGTGGCTCCCTTAAGAGCCTTGTTTGGCATGCAAAATTTAAATAGACATTGTAACTTTACATCGAATAGCATTCTATGTTGCAGCGTGGAATAAAATAAAACCCCACCATCTTTATCATAGAAAAAGGCCTATAAAGAAAAGAGGACATTTTGCAGTGAATATTCCACCTATAAAGATCTTTTAAAATTACTTGCGCTATTACTTTAGCTATATTTAAGTTTCAAAAGTGATTTCTATGTTAACCTCATTCCGAACTGTTTATAATATTCTGAGAGATCCTATTTTCAGACTCAATGCCTCTGTATTTTGCCTCAAGTAAATAATATAAAGTTTGCCTTCTTTGCAATCTGTTTTCATTATAACACTTACATCTTTAAGTTCATTCTTTCTCCTTCCTGACCTGAGCTGGAGTGAGTGTTAGTACTATGACCTAAAATTACATTCAACAACAAACCTTTGTGCAGCAAAACTATAAATATGTGCATTGGCCTTTGAAGGTCATACACAATTAATTTTAAACACACCTGCAATATTCTGTAAGCCACAAATGAAGAGCAGCTTTTATGAATAACTGTGTGCAGTGACGGTTGTACTCCTTCTCTGCAAAGGCAAAACTTCTAATTCAAAATATTATTACTATTCTTAAGATGAGAAATAATGCTTTTATATATACAGAAAATACTAATTTCTATATTTCAGGGTTTTTACCCTACCTCCCATTCTGCTGTCTGAATCTGAATTTTCTGGGCCATATTCTTGGGCCTTGAGAGCAAATTGCACCTTACAGATCATATCTGTGCTATTAAATTATATTTCAGTTGCTCATCTCTGTGTCTTAATCTTTTCATGTCTTTTCAGATAACAGATTTGTCTAGATACATCTGTGTTCAGGGTTAACTGGTGCTTTGAAAGATAGTGTGGACCTTCAGGGACCTTCAATTCCTGCCACTAGAATTAATGTCCAAATCTACACAGTTACCTCTAGGGGGACAAAGAAAACATAACCTTCTTCCCTAGAGTCTCTAACGGGGGTTTGATTCGGAAATTTTCACATCAACATCAGCCACCTTACACAACACATTTTCTGGTTTTCTTCTTTCTTGATTGCATTCTGAGTAAGTGAGATTGGTTTGGTGTTGAACTCATAAACCTGAATTCATACTTTTCTGCCTAGATAACTTGGCAGTGTTAAGTATCAAAGTCTACCAACAGATTTTCATGGCTCAGTATGGATTGTTGCCATCATACAAAACTGCATACAAACTGCAGCCTGGGAACATATCAGTGGTAAACATAAGTCATGAGTGCTCTTCAGCTTTCCTGGTATGAAGAGAATGAAGCATTTTGCTTTTGCTTATCCAAGACTCTGGGTTTATTCTTGGCCACACCAAAATAACTGTAGGTAAGCAGATACAAGACTTTACTGCAGTCCCAAAATATAAATATATTCCACGTATTGCAAACACACAGATCTAGAAAAAAAATAACACATGTATTAGATTTCTCCCACCTGGGTTGCCTTCTTTTCAACACTCATTTGATATACTTCAGTATCCCTTGAGAAATCCAGGATCTTTCATGATTAACATGCAAGCTCCCACTACACTCATGGCCTCTTTCTTACTTTCAAGCAAGGAATTGTATTTCTTCCCTGGATTCTGTCACCTGCTGTGACTAACTACATGAGTACAGTTTAGTGATGTGATATAAACTTTTGGTATGGAAAATTTGCTAATGGCAAACAGACCTGAAGCATATCTGGCTGCACTATCAGGGGTTTTGTAAAAGCATCTTATGGAATCACTTCAGTGGAAGCTTCAAAACTTGAAATAGAGGAAGAAATTTAATCCATTTTTTCATGCTGCATAAGGATTATTTTGAATGTACCAGCAGATATAAATTTGTGTTCTAAGAATTCATGTCCCTTCACTGCAGTCCAGCATTCCTCTGTCACCGTTAGTTCTCCTCTTATTCAGCACTTTTCACTTATGGTGGTTAACAATGGCAGCTCTTCTGCCCTTCTGCCCCTGGAGAAAATCAGAAGTCTCCTATGCTGGTTTGTTGCAGAACAGTTGGAGAAAAAGTTTTTCTTTTTAATTCATCTATCTTAGGCCAAAGAGTTTTCTTTGACCTGTATCACCAACCCTTTGGATACTTTTCTGGTACATAAACAGAAAAAAATCCCCATATTCAAGCCAAAGTTCAGTCTGGACATGGCACACATGGGTAGTCCCAAATTCACATCAGTGTTATAACCTGTATTTAGGCATATTCCACAGGTTCTGATGTGTATATTAGCATATGGTAATGTTTTTAGATATCTTGACCCAGTAGTTTCATCTGAATGGTTTAATAATAGGTGTTTTCATTACTTAGACAGGGATTGTTTTCCTATTTATTACAAGATTTACCACAAAACTTCTTGAGAATTCCATTCCATTCATTGCTTTTAGAAACAGAAAGGAAGTATAGCCCTGTTATATGCTTTTCTAAAAGTTTTCACAATACACCAAGATTTTTCTTAACATCTTTGCTATCACCCACCACTATATGCCTTTTCATATACATAAATTTCTTCTGTCTGTCTCTCTGATAGACAACCCTTTCTTTTAAGAAATTATTAATGTGAAATTCTGTCCTGGTTTTAGAATATCTGTTTAAAAATAATTTGCTTTTGCAAATGATAGCAGTAATTTATTTCTTTTACCTGGGACTGGTGAATGCTTCACATATTTCACATTCCCAAAGTGTGTACCCTTTGTCCTATATGTCAATGGGTTAAATATTTTTGCCTTTTTCGTTAATATTTTCACATAGTAAGAGATCAGTTAAGCTTGTAAAGGTTGTCTGGAGGTCATTTGGTCCAACCTCCCTGCTCAGGCACAGTCACCTGGAGCAGGTTGCCCAGGACTTTGTCCAGATGGCTTTTGAGTATCTCCAAGGAAGGAGATTCTACAACTGCTCTGGATAACCTGTGCCCAGTGCTCAGTCATGGAGCACTGGATGCCCAGGTCCTTTTTGGCAAAGTTGCTTTCTAGCCAGGTCCTCCAGCATGTGCTGGTGCCAGAGTTTATTCTGAGGGAACTGAGACTCCACTGCCCATGTGTCCATATCAGGTCACAGGCAGGTATGTAGACATGTCTATGTGTTTCTAATTTGTTATAGATTCATTTTACAAGTATGGAAATATTTTTCTACTCTTCATTTTAGCTTACCATGGTTTAAATTTTTTCTGCTATCAGAAAATAAGAATTGCAATTGTCACCTTTGCCACTATTTTGTATCAAACTGTTTGCTGAATTATAATTAATTCACATGTTTGACAGCAAATTCTTCATAGGTATTATAGCATTATAGTTGAATTGCTCAGGGAATCATCTTTGAGGAATGGGAAAAATCATAAAAATAACAGGTTTTCATGAATTTCCATTTCTACACCAAAAATCAACAGTTTCCCTTTCAGAAAATGCATGCTGACTTCTTATTGGCCTCTTTTGATGTTACTAAAAAATGTAGTGGGAGATTTTAAAGGGTTTTTTTATGTTCTTACTTAATCTTCCTTGTTACATTCTACTTCAAAACTGCTTAAGAACAGAAGATATACCTACACTAAGGAAATATAATTTTGTTGGCAGGAAGGACTTATGGTATCATATATGGCAATATTATACTAAAAGGTTATTAGAGAAAAGTTGAAAACTGTCATTTAACATATTTTTTTTTTTTTTTAATATGCTTATTCTGTAAGAGGAAGGGCATTCCAGCTATTAGAAATACAAAAATAGGTCAGTGGTGGATTACTGTGGTGCTGTGGATAGCAGGGTTTTTCAAATGTCAGCCTTTATGGGTCCTAGAAGGCAGCATGAGAGTAATTTTATGAGCCAAACTGTATACACAGATTTTCTCAATTCAACATTTTACAGGGAACATACCCCAGAAACAGTAGCAATTAATCTGAGTGACTAAAGTCTACATGAATGTACTGTAGTGGCAGCTTCTTTCACTGTTGTCTTTCATTGGTTTTGGCTGAATCCAGGTGCAAAACTGAACACTATTATGCATATTAATTAAAAATGTCAGATTGAAGATGCTTTGCCTAATTTTTCTTTTATTTATTTCCCACTGGATGAAGTTTCAAACAAGAATGATCAGTTTAACTATGGATTTATAATGAAGTATTAGCAAATACCTGTATGTTTTTCTCCTTATGAAGAAAACTATTTTTATATTTTACTCATTCAGCTTGGACAAGAAAGGAACATCATGTGATAAGCGTGTTCTAGCACTGTTCAGATTTAGCATATTCCTGCCAGCAGTCTACATATAGAAATTATTTACAAAAAGTATCTGATGAATAAATTTGAATTGCAAAAAGATTTCATTTTTAAATTTAAAATAGAAAAAAGCCTCATAAATAATTTTTGGGTGATTTGACGATGAGAAAAAGCTAAAGTAACCAAATTATTAACTGAGGAGTGCCTACTTAGATTTGAGATATTTTTCTAAGTAATTCTCAATAGGAATGAAGTTCAGTTTTTGTAGATATAACAGTCAATCACCAGGAATACTCAGTGGTTTCAGATAGTCAAATGATGGCATTAATTGGTTTCCTAATGAAGTACAAGTGTGTAAATAAAACTGCAGTCTTGTTTATCTGTTTAAGTTACTTATGACTTTGCTATGAGGATGATAATCTTTAAAGAAGTCAATGTGGACAGGGTTACAATTGGTAGATTTGGCAAGGAGGAAGGCATAGTTTTGCTCAAAGTGACATTGCATGCTAAAAGTGTTGGTGTGGGAAAACTGCATTTCTTATGCCTCTTGTTTGGAGGAGAAAAATTCCAGTGGAGAGATAACACACTCTCACAGAACATGTGTGAAGCCGTTTGCCGCGGTGAGCCCCCGCGCTGCCCGCTAGGAGGAACTCAGGACAATGGAGCCTGTGTCCCCCTGTGTGGTTCAGCCACCTGAGAAAGGTAATGAAATACCTTCTTTTTTAGCAAGGGGATGAAATATTTATTTCTACTCTGTATTTTGGCTGTGGTTTGACAGTTCCCCTTAGTTATCTGTATGTGTTGATTCACACAAGATCCTTCTCCTACAAAACCATTGCTTTGCTTCTGTAAGTCCAGGCAGGCTGTGCTGATAAACAGCACACCCAGAACCTGCCCAAGCAATTTTCTTGTTTTGCTTCTGTAGGATGATCAACAGGTTTTCCTGGGTTGGGCTGGTCGTGTTTCAGCGTGTCTTGTATAAATCTTACATGATGTGCTTGATTGATTCTTTTTCTCCAACATGCAAATCTCACAATACCACACAATAGACCAGCTGATCAAAATTAGTGTTTCATGCCACAACTTGTATAGCATGACAGGTTATAGCTGTGGTATTTTTATGAATTATTCAAAACACTTTACTAGCCACTATGAAAGAAAACATTTATTTGAAAACTCTACCACTTTCTCCTGGGATGGAGTTTTCTTCTTAGTAGCTCCTGCAGTACTGTGTTTTGGATTTAATGTGAGAATTATGTTAATAACACACTAATTTTTTGGTCGTGGCTAATTTTCCTGTGCTCTGCCAGTGAGGAGCTGCACAAGAAGCTGGGAAGGAGCATGGCCAGGACAGCTGACCTGAAATGGCCAAAGAGATATTCCACACCGTACAACATCATAGCCGGTATATAAACTGGAGGGAGTGGCCCAGGACCCAAAATTTTTCCTTTTTTACTTATCCTCCTTCCCACTGGGGGAGGAAAGGATAGTGAACAAACTGGTATTCACTCACCAACTGGGGTTAAATCACAACAAAACCCTCACTTTTCTTACTTCTCTGGAATTTATGGATAATTATTCCAACCAGTGAAAATTTAACTCTTTCTTTGTAGAAATGTCTCTCAAATCTTTCCAGAATCCAAACATATTTCAGTGCAGCTCCTATCTTGTGTATTGCCCTCCTTGCACCCAATAACATGGTCTTGCTGTAAAATTTCAGCCATGTCAGACACTGAACACAGGCAATATTAAGAAAGCATTTAAGTAGTGCTAGCTGCCTTTTCAAAATTTTCAGAGAAGGAAAAAAAAGTCTTTAACTCAAATGAGTACTCACACAGAACTGTACGTTCATTTTCAGTATTCAGAAATAATTCCAGTAATATACTTGTACATGCATGTACACTTTGGAACATTTCCACGGTCAGGAAAGGAGTGACACCAGGGGAAATTCTCTGTCCCAAGCATTCAATACATTCTCTTAGCTGAGGCCTTTTTATTTTTTCAATATCTCTCAGTGTTCATGTAGGATTATTTGCCTTGGTAATTTGAAAACTTCCAAGAAGAAAATGAGAATTAACTCTCTTAATTTCAGATATTTAAATATTACATGTGCTGTGTGTATTGAACATGCATAGCACACATGTAGACATTGTAAGTTATGTATGACTGAATGAATCTCATCTGTAGTATTTAAATATTAAATATAAAAAAGTCACAAAAATAAATACTTCAAATTAGTATTTTAAGTATGTGCTGCAAACACATACAGACATGTAATCCAAATTTCTCTATGGAGACCACTGAATGAGTCTAAACAGGACTCCAGCTGTTTAATACTTGTGCAACTGACATCTTAGTTCAGTTTGTTGTCAATACAGAAACATACTATCTGTCTTAATGGTGCCTATTTCACGCCATTTTTCTTTAAAAATGTGATAAATTGCTTCTAAAAATGAAGATTGATCTCCATTAATTAGAAACATAGTCCAAACAAGCTTCTGTTAGCTCTGATTGTCAGGTCTTAGAGGTCAAATAATTTGCTCATACGTCCATACCTAGGGCGGTTTGAGACTCTTTGGTGTGTATGAGAGTACGTGTACATAGCTTGGCAGATGTGGTACAGCATCTATGAGAAACTCCTGCAGCTGCAGCTGGGAGATAAGCAGGGCATCTTTGGGCAGCTCAGATGGCACAGCTTCCCCATGTGGAGACAGTAGAACCAAGATCTCAACTTTTACATATGCATAAATATGTGGGAAGAACTCAACCTGTCTGTGATTGCTGATTTGAGTCCATCATTCAGTTTGACATCATTTTGTACTATCTAACACTTGCACCAGTTGAAACCATAGGCTTGGCACATTAAATTGTGACTGTGGGATTGTAGGACTTGGGTGAAACCTGTGGCACTCTGGACATTATCATGTTCTAATACTGTGAGCTACTTGCACCCTCAGAAAACAAAATATTCTTTAATGGTAAACAACTCCTGGTGTTGTTTGCCATGAAAACCACTAAAACTTCTGTTGGATACATTTAATGCGTAGCACCTATATCTTAAGACTGTTACCACAAGGGAAAAAATTGAACCCTTTTTTCTCCCTTTTTTTTGGGGGGTGGGTGTATGTTTGTGGGACTGTGTGTGCATGTTGGTTTCTTTGGTTTTGTTTTCTCTTTTTTTAATTAAGCAAGATTATTTCTCTCTTTAAATTTCAGATGTCTCAAATTGGAGTGTAAGGAGGAACAGAGAAATAGAGATTGATGTGGACTTCCTGGGCCTACTTGAAGCCAGCTTTTGTTGCAGACTGAAGTATATGTATTGACATACATGAAGAAGAAGATTGGAAGGCACATCTGTGAGCACATGCATCTTCATTTTGAAATGCAGCACACAAGAGAAGAGCTGTTGCATTGTCTCCGAAAAAAAAAATGTGTAGCTGAGGCTTACATTGGTCCTCTTGCTTTTTCAGGAATAAACCCTGAATGGTTTACACAGCCTCTGAATAAAATACACGGTCCTCATAATTACCAGTCCTGTTAATTGTCATTATCTTCTCCCTTCTCTGTCTCACACATCTTCTCACCTCACAGCCTACATTTTTAGCTCTGAAAAAGAACAAATAAAAATATGTAACCATATTAGCAGAACCAGAAGTTATCATCAAATTGAATAAGGAAGAAAATCATCTTCTCTGTGCCAGTGCATTTGTAATTATTCTCACGTGCAGTGAGAACAAGAAAAGCAATAAGAACAAGAAAAAGCAACAGTGCTGGAGACTTTATATTTATAAAGTGCTTTGTTAGTTTTCACATCGATTATACCTCATGTGATTCAGTGGAATTAACTTTCCCTCACTTTCCCTTTCCATTTTGGATAGAACTAAAGATTTAAACACTATAAAATATACATGCTACAGCAAGTAGGTTAGAGGAATTCTCTGGTTATAGGAGTTCAACCAATAGTTTCCCCCAATTAATTTTCAAAGCTTTTCAACAACCGCTGTTGGCTTTTAAATTCTCCCTTACCCTGCCCAGCATGTAAAACTTGCAATATATGTAGACACTCAAATATACTCATCCTACTTCACATCTCAGCTGAATGAGTCTCATGCCAGCAATTTTGGTGGAGTCATCCTTGTTTCAGGCTACTGGATAGAAATCAAGCTTTTGTATACAGGATATTTGAACAAAAATCCATACATGAGAGAAGAGGGTAATGCATTAACAGCTGACAGCTTTCTTGTACTTTTGTCTTCCCACTGATTGCTGTGACAGCACAGCTGATGAGCACCTTGTTTAGGTAAACTTGTTGCAAGGCTGGAAAGCTCTGGGGTGGGTAGCAATGGAGCTCTGATGTAAGACTGGCCCCGCTATTTTTTCCTATGAACTTGAGTTACAGTCCTCAGTATAGAGATTAAAATCAAAATGGTTTTTTATTTTGGTGATTAATCAAAATTTACCCAGTTTAGAATTACACATTAAAACAATTTTCTTATCCATACTGATAAAGGATTTTCCTGATTCCCAGGTATTCTTCTCACAAAGATCCTTTTTCTTCCCTTCAGTCTCCCTGCCCTGTTGTTTATTTTAATAGAAAATAACAGTAAAATATTGCTTTTGTAAAATGGCATCTCTAGGATATATGTTAGTTGTCTTTTTTATAGTTGCATTTCTTTAAAATTCACTAAATTTAATCCAAGCATTCATCTTATCAACATCTTTAAGCTCAAAGCTTTTTAGAGTCGCAAGGACCTCAATTTTCAAACAAAAAACAGATTTTTATGTCATTGCTTAACACTTCTGCTTACTGACCTCTTACCTGAAGCCTCCATTTAACTTTAAGCCATGAAACATGCTTTGGGAAATTCTAGTGCCTTCAAGAAAGTTTTACCTGTACAGAGCATCTGAAATAGGACATCCAAATTATTTTCTAAAGGTCTGTTTCCAAAGAATCTGCTTTTTTTACCGATACCTAAAACCCATCTATTTGTAGCATTGAAGTTACCTGCTACAGTGCTGACGGTACAGGTTCTTAAAGAAATCAGATTTTCTATCTATAAACAGATTTAGGGTGCAAATTTGGCAAAGGAGAGTTTTAGCCCACCAAGACAGATTCTCAACCCAGCCAAATTCTAATCTGCAGTGGGGGTATGGGAGGATTTTTCCCTGCAATCACTCACCAAAATGACCAGTGAGCCACCAGGCTCATATAATTCAGTTTTGGTGCATATCCATGAGACAATTTAATAGCTTTTCCAGCACAGAAAGGGAAATACCACCAACATTTGTAGAAAGCCAGAGGCTATGTGGCTTTTGGAGTAGCAGGGAAGTTAAATAGAATGGGAGCTGGCTGTAGAAAGAGGTTGGTTCTTGGATATTGGGATGAAAGGCTCCGAGCTGGCACGAGAAACTATATGTTTCTGGCAAAGGGGTCTATAACAGCCATGAAAGAGCCTTGTGGGTGGCCCACTAAAAAGGGGGTTACAGCTGGGTCTGAAGGAGGCTGGCAGAAGATAGTTCCTGGCTGTTAAGTTTGCCAGCCTGTGTATGCTTGTAGCAAGGCAATGACCTACAGGGAGTTGTCTGGACAAAGTCCACACCTATACCCAGTGGGCATTGGGATGTCTTTAGGGCTGAATGAAATATGATGATCTTAGATTGGTTGCCAACCTTCTGTATACACAAAACATGAAAAGATTTTTCCTCAGAAACAAAGGTTGAGAAAAAGGGTACCTTCATTACAACATGATCAAATGAACATGGAGAATTCTTCAGAAGTGCTTATTTAAACACCTGTAATCCTCTAGGTATTAAAATTGCACAATGACCATATGTTATCTTTTCTAGTTCTTTACTTACCTTGAAATTATAAAGTATTTCCAAAAAACAAAACAAAACCAAAAAAGGTGTAAGGGAATAGTTTTTTTTTTTCCCCCTACCCTCTGTGGACTTGGAGTGAAAAACAGAATTATTCTGCCAAAACAATGAATCAACACAAAGAACTGTTAAAGGATTGGAAGACTTTTAATATCCTTCCTCCCTTGTTTAGTTTGTTCATATGTATGTTAAACATGATCAGATCTTTCCAAACTTTTTATGGGTCGTATTCATAAAACTCTTTTTTTCCCTGGCCTTCTCTAGATTTTCTTCAACTCCACCTTTCTAAAAATATGATGGCTCACTTAAATGTAGTATTCCAGGTAAGCCCCCACCAGTGGCAGGTACAGTAGAACTGTGACCTTCATGACAACACAAAATGGCATGTGTTTTTACAACAGCATGATATAGTTGATTAAGAATTACCTTATTAAGCCTTCTAACTTCTAGGTCCTTTCTGTTATTTGCTGCCAGTCAGTTAATGCTCTTTTCTGCATGAACACACCACAAGCAAAATATTGAATTTTACCTTTATTGAAATTCTCTTTATTATATCAGATGATTCTTCACCTGATCAAGATCATACTCAGTGAACCTTGCCTACTATCTTCACTCATTCAGTTTTTCATTAAAGCTCTTTCTAAACTATCTAGAAGCTATTCATTCATGCTGTTAAAAAATATTGAAGAATACTGAGCACAGGACAGAGCCCTAGGGAGTGCGACATAATAAGAAATGGTTGACAAATAACTCCAGAGGAGATGTGCGCTTTTAGCTGTGAAGCTGCCAAAACCATCATGTATACATGACTTCCTTGAGAGAAAGTGCCATATGGAAAGATCTCAAAAGCCAAAAGCCAAGACATATACTGATGTTGCTCCATTTTCTGTCTGTGACATGATTTTCTCTGAAGAAAGAAACTGCAGTCGAATAATGCTTAATTATTGAAAATCAGTTGTCGGGTTTTTTTTCTCATTTCATTGTTATCCTTTAAATACTTGCAAACTGCTTTTAACGATTTTATTCTGATTCTTCCAGGCTATCAAAATGGTATGTTTTTATAACTCCATTCTACCCTTTTCAAATTGGAAATATCTTTGCCATCAGGTTTCCTTGGTTGCCTGGAAGAAAATCATTGCAGGTTTGAGAGTTGCTATAATAGACTTCATCAGGAACTCCCAAATTTGAGAATAACTAAAATATTATCAAAGGGTTTTGAGCCTAGGATTTTACATCTGTTCATTTTAATATTATAACCATACAGAAGAACTAATATTTTGCTGTACTTGAAATAAAAAAAAATACCTTTAATTTCTCTGCTCATTACTTCCTTCTCTTTCCTGGTAAGAACTCAGCTCATTCTTTCATTTCCCTTTCATTTACTTCAAAGACATAATTAGAAGGTATTCTTCTTGTCTGTTTTCACTTGCTAGTCACCTAAACTTTAGCACTCCATTGTATGCTCTGAATCAATTGTTTTTTTAATAACAATTTTTAACAGTAATCATGTGTCTCAAGTAGCTCAACCTCTTGGCTCAATCGCATAATTACATATTACTTCTTCTTTTATACATCCCCAGGGACTTTCAGCAGATTGGTCTTTGGTTTCTTGGAAGCCAACACATTAAGCCTATTCATTTTTGATCTATCAGATTGTTATATAATAGATACATGTTTGATCTATATATGTTGTTATATGTGTGTTTTCTTACTTTACTATTTAGCCTGTTGCTCAGATACTTACATGAAGGGGGTCAGGATAACAGAAGATTCTTGTGTCATAGGAAGGTGGTGTCATAGATTATGGTATTTAATAATCATAAAAATCATAAGCATGCTAAAAACAAAAAATAAAAATGTGTACTGCTTTGCAACTTTCTCCTTATATGAAAAGAGAAGCTATGATAAACATCTATTGGCACACACTGGAGAATTACTTTCATTGTAAGCTAAAGTAGCTTCCTGCACAGTGAACTGGTCCTCTTTCCCTTCTGTCAAGACTCCCATTCCCATGAGGAAGGAAAGCTGAGTGTCTTTTGTATTCTCCTGTGCCCTGAACAGAAAGCATAAGGTCTTGCCTGGCATAAAGGAACTGAAATAAGTAGACAGTGTATGCAATGGTGGCCTCTGGGAATGGTTTCAGGACTTCGTATTTCCTAGTTATTTTGTGCCTTTTTGTCAAAGGGTAAACATTTCAAGCTAAATTATTCAGAAGGGATTTAGGAGGTGTTTTCTTTAAGTTCTGTGGAATACAAATGTGTGGAGAGAAAGAAAAATCAAGCATTCTACTTTGGTTTTGTGGTTTTGTTCACTGGTTACACTGAGATCTTTGAGAAGGATTGTATAGATGTTTGGGATAATCCAGTTCCCCCCCCTTCCTGAGTAGGGCTTTCATAGGAAGCTACTCCAAACCACTACTGGAAGAGGTCATCTCAAGCCTAGTAAAGAAGAGAAAAGAAAAATCCTGGCAGATGAGGAGCCATGATAAAATCTGAGGGAACTTTACTACCAAGACCAGTATGTTAGTGATATTTCTCCAGCTAAGAGAAGACACTGAGTACTTTCCAGGAGATGGCATTATGGAAATGTGTGGTTTATTATAGCAAAGTGCAATGCCAGCACAAGGCTTCAGAGTGCTGAGTGAATTCACTTTCCTGAAAAAAATACCGTCTTTACATATAGGTGGTGGAGTGTAACTCCCTAAAGGTAGAAATTGAGGTAGAAGTCATCTGCTTCTGGATTCTGGATTCACATTGACAATACAATATATGCATACACATAGATGTTTGTTATTTAAGCAAAAACTAATTGGTAATTACTATGACCTTGGCATGCCCCAGTACACATAATCTGCATGAAGCCAGAAGAAAACTGTTTGACCCCAATAGAGCAAAGCCCCCCCAAGGACTGCTGGAAATGCCATTTTCCAGGCTTTTGGTTCCTGCAGTATACAGCAGCAGATGGCCAGCCAGCACTCTGGGATATGACTGACTGTAAACCAGCGCCTTGACTTTATTCTGTCATTTTAAATACTCAAAATGCTAAATGTATGCATTTTGACAAAGTTGTGAGTCTGCTTACAGGGGAGGTATGTAAGAAGGGAATAAAAGTTGCTTCTTTACAAGATATTGTGGTCTCTAGAGAGACTAAGAACTTCAGGCTTGTTTATGCCAAATGACCTGCTGAGCCCATGTGTCCTGTTTAGGTTAATTGACACTGAATAGCACAGCCCTCAGTGGGGTCACCATCTTTCTTCAGTATTCCCACAGTGTAGTTTGAGTAGTGAAAGGAATAGTAACCCCAGAAAGCTATGACCCTCATGGCATACTGTCCCCAGGAGAAAAGAGACTGGCTCTTTTGAGACTGGGAATTTCTGTACTCTGGCATCCATCCATGTTGATCATTATTCCACTTATCTGTTATCATGCATTTGGCCTAATTCTACAGGACCATGCATTTATATTTAAATATTATGCTGACAGCAGTACAATTACTCTTAATAACTGATCCCAGGACAATGATTATATTTTAAAACATTGTTACATATATTTTGATACTGATACTGTTTCGTGGTTCACAAAGTTGTAGTTGACAAGGTGCAGGCAGGCACCAGAAGTTGTGAAGGTACTGACTTTTGTTACATGAAGTCCAAGTGCACATCCTTGTCCTCTGTCTCAGCATGATCAGTGACACTGTGTAAGATTTTTCAAGCTAGGGCTTCTATTTCTCTGCATGTTTCAGCTACATAAGTGTGAGAGACTAGTTTGAAACCTTCTTGACATTAAACCTATGAAAATAAAATACTGCAAGAGAGCACTACTCTTCTTGGGCTAAACATTTAGTACACACTTAAGAACCTCACTTACCTGGAGCTTGTGAACAAGGGTCCTCCAAACCCGAATTAATAGTAAATGTAAAATACTTATGATAGAGATCCAATACAAAATGTGGCATTGAAAAATAAGGATGAGCTTGGTGTCTAGGAATGTAAATACATTCAATTCTCTTTATGATATAACATATCATAGGCTTGACATGTTGTAACAACAATGAAAAAAATTGAAGGATGCTAGGGATGTCCTCAAGGAAGACATGAATTCCTAATTTCCATAGAAAGGGATGGATGTAAGGAGAGAGGAAGATCCTGCTGCTATGCATGACTTTCAATCCTCGAAATTCTTCTCCAGAAGTCAGTGTGGAAAGAAGTGAGGCATGAAATCTTGGTTGGAAGTGAGTTAGAATCATGTTTTGCTGTTTCATTTTTTACCTTTGATGTTTTGTTTCCAGCACTGATATTAAGAATTTAAGATTTTCTTTTGCTCAAATAAGCTTTCATTAATTTTCCCCATCATCTTTCCAGTGCTACAGCTGAGGCCGAAGGAAGCTGACAAATTTGGCTCATGTTCTGTCTCTGGAGGTAAAGTATGCATGCATACTCCCCTCATGAGGTGCACTCTGACATGGTGCTAAATGTTCTCAGCCAGGCTGGAAGGGTCAGCCAGGGCCTGGGAGTGCCAAGCACTCTATTGAAAAAGTTGTTCCTGGCAGACACAGAGAACACCCCTTCTTCCAGGATCAGGTAACAAAGAAAGACCCCTCACAGCAGACTCCTGGGGAACCTTTCAAATCAGTCCATGGCTTCAAGGGGAAAAGTAGCAGCTTCCAGCACAGGAGAGAGGGCTGAAACTGAATTAACCAAGAGAAAATGTTAGACAGCACCAATTTGTGAGAAATCAAAGAGCTTTTGAAAAAAATATTTAAAACACTTTCTGCAAAGTTGCTACTATTGTAAAAAATGCAAGAGATGGTGTTTTCGTGAGAATTAAGAAACAAGGCAGATCTTTTAATCTAATAAATTCCAGGAAATCAATTCTTTACACAACCCTCTGACCAGAGGTGCTGTAAAATACTGGTTTATTCTACCTATTTTGAAAAGTATTGGAAGTTATCTAGTAATTTGCTTACTACAGTAGACATTGTAACTGTGTTGTTGTCTTTATCCCTTCAGTCCATAAGGCTTCTCTCTGTGCTCTCAGGTTCATGCCTCAGGAAAGTCATAGGCAAAAATTGCTTGAAACTCTGCTTGTAGCTCAGACCGAGGCTTTGGGTGAGCTCATTAATACTTAGAAGCTGTCCACCAGTGTAAAATGTTTTCAGGGAGATTTCATGAAGACTGTGGTCTAAAACCCAATATTATTCTCTGAGTTAAAAGCTAAACAGGATGTGGGGAGAGTTTCTATTTTATCCTCTAAAATAGGTGACAATTACACTGATGTTATTTTATAGCTACTGTTGGATTATTTTTCTTAGGTTAAAACCAAAATAACAGGTGCAAAAAAATAAGAACATATTGAAAGAGACTTATACAGGACTGCATATTTCCTCATGTTCCCATGCCCTTAAAATTGCTTGTATTCCACTCTAATGCAAAACTAGATGTAAAGGAGGAGGGTGTATTTCATTACAGGTAACTCAAAAGAACTGTCAGGGTATTCAGTCCCATGTTAAGTCAGTATAAAAATAGAAACATGAACTCTATATTTTCTAAATGCAATGATGTGAAAAGTTTTGGGACTGTCACAAACCAGATACCACCAATACTATCAAAAGGAGATTCACTCTAAGAGTTTATCTGATATTTTTTGTGGTACTATGAAAAAGTGCACATTTTGCAGTAAAATAAACACTATTGCCATCCTGAATCATGGTGATAAAAATGGAAACCAGGCTGCAGAAAACTGAAGACTGCATTGAAAGCACTTTAAGTAAAGCCTTTCAGAAATTCTAAGAACTGCCAAAAAAAGCAACCCAACTTCATTTAGAAGAAACAGATAGCAACTGTGCAGAAAGAAAACCCATGCTACATAAAAGAGGTTCAAATGCAGAACACAGGGCCAAAGTGATGGTAATTCCATTTTGAAATGGTATCACAAGTGAAAAGGCCTAGCTGAAAATAATAGTGCTCCAGGTAAAGGTCTTCCACAAGGTCCTAATTAAGCAAAAAAGATTGCCCAAAAATATTAGCATCAGGAAACAGCTCCAGTAACCTGAGTACCCTGGCAATGTAATTGATAGACTATTAAACTGATATTTTAAATCCAGCAGTAGCTCAGGCTAAGTCATGAACTTGTGAGTCAAGCATGTGTTAGTGAAATATCAGAAGCTAAGTTTTACTCATGAAATATACACTCACAGAGAGGTTATCATCCACAGAGCAGGCACACACCTACTGAAAGTAGGCAGCCGTGCATGCAAAATTGCCTCCTGCCTGAGAGAGCAAAGGAGCTACTTAGATCCCTTCTGTGTCCAATAATGGGGCTCAAAGGAGAGACAGCTTGGATACTGTGTATTGCTAATAACTGGAAAAGGTGCACTGAAGCCTGCATAACTAAATGTAACAGAAAGGGCTATAGCAATGCCTGTGAGGAATATAGCAGAGGGAAAAAAGAGAACACTGAGCTGTGGAAAATAGTTCATACCCCTCTTCTTTAAGGCTTTTTCTTACAATCCTAATTAGACATGAGCAAAGAATTGATTTTTCAATTTGGTGGCTGAACCTAAAAAATACTTTCTAATGTGTTTCAGATCAACCCGAACTGATTTATTTTGCTAACTTCTTTTGCTAACACAAAAAGCAGTATTAACAATAGTTGGTGTTCAAGCACTTCTACACTTACAGAAATTATTTTGTAGTGGCTTTTTTGTTGGTATTTATTTTGGTTGCTTTTTCTCTTAATAAATAAAGGAGAATTTTATTTCTGCAAGGAATGATGACTAAACTTTTATTAAAAAAAAAAAAGAAATTTAATCCCAAAATTCACTAATTACTTCGGTAGACCTAAAACCTTTCCTCTCATATGAAATTCGAATTTGAATGCAGGCATGATCTCCATTATTGAAAGCCTTTACTTTTCTCCCCCTAATTTCACATTAGTAGAATTAATTCTGCCCTCATATAAGTGGAGAGATGTAGCTCTTACAGCCACAGGGTCCTGAATCAGCAAAGAACCCTTGTATCTTCTTAATGATAAAGTACCTGAGAAGGAATTTGTATTTCTGTTTGAAAACTAGGTCAACTAAAAAAAATGAAATTATATAAACATCATTTCAGCAGCTTACTCCTGCATTCCTTTCCCTCTTATAACTGTACAGTAATTTCCCTATTTTTCCAAAATCCTGCCTGTCCTGTTGAGGTTCCTGTTTACCACACTCTGAAGAAGCGATTGATGGCAGTCTGCAAGCTCCCAATCTGCAGTCCTGACTCCTAAACTGAGAAGTCCTCAGGATCAGCTTCTGATCTCCAAGGTCTAGATCCGTGTTTTTGCCACAAGCTGCTTTCATCTTAAGCTTATCTCTGCCTGTCTAGAGCTCTCCTTACACTTATTATTGTGTAGATGAGATCCAGCCATACGGGCTAGATGAGACCCAAGGAAGACTCGGGCAAAGCTTGCAGCTCCTGTAGCTGGGTGAACTGGGATTTCTCAACATTCCCACAGTGCAAACCTGCAGTTTGAGGAGTCATGGACCATTCACATCCCATCATGACCCCAGTAGTTAACTCCTTACCAAAAAGAAACAACAGGAGATACATAATAAGACAGTAATTGATTGCATCAGCAATTGAGTAAAATTGACTGTGTCACGGGCATAATGAATAAACTGAAGAACAGGGAGAAAAGCAATATATCAAATAAATAATTCTTTAGCAATCTTGGCTGCCTCTGGTATCAAGAGTTCCCAGGACTTTTTAAGAGGCATCTTGACTGCCATACTGCTTCAACAAGTTGTCCAAAACACTTCATGTTCTTTCAGTTTCTTTTTGCTTATTTCAGTTACTCATGAATTGTAGCTGAAGAGAAGAGTAAAAACATTTCCCTTTATTTAGGGTGTGCTGGTGGAATCTTGGTCCAGGGCAGTGAAATCAAGGCCAGACCCAGAGTCTTTTGTTAAAACCTGTTGTTGGAGAATCCTGTCCCCTGCTGCTGACTCTTTTATTTGCTGTTGCCTCTTTTCTGTGCCTTTGCTCTTGGCAAACTGGGCCTCCTCTCCCCTTCAGAGGGATACTCATCATATTCAGTCTGGGAAATCCCTGTTCCTGGGAAAGGGATGAGGCAGTCCTTGCTATCTGCTCTGCCAGCTCTGTGGGTAGTTTCTATTTGTCCTCTCTGTTTATTCAAGTTCAGGTATAGAAGACCCTTCTCCTAAGCAGAAATGACACCTGCCTAAGTACAAGTCAGTTTAAAACCACTCTCATGTCTAAAGCTGTTGACTGAAACTACACTCTTTTGAGAGACTCAACATCTAGCAAAGTTTTATCTGTGGGCATATAAGTTTAAGTGTCTTAATCTGAGAATTCTAGCTTGACCTTATGAATCTATGGCCTTTCATTTCACACCAGCTTTACTCTGAGAGGTAGGACAGCCTGAGCATTTAGACCCTGTGACTGAAAATACTTTGGACCTTGAATTTAAAGCCATAAAGGCTTAGATCTGAAGATTTGCTAGTTTAGGTAAACTAGGCTGACAGAATCTAGCCATTATTTCTGAATGCTGCAAAATCTTAAATTATGTATTAGAGTTATAGTAAGTGGGATCAGATGAGTTTAGAGGAAATAGAAAGAGTTGTCTGTGAGACTTCTGACTGAGCAAAAGTCTGGGTGCCAACATTCAACTAAAGTTTCTTACAGAGATAAAAAGCTTGTATTTATATCAAAGCCACTATCCTGCACTGTCACAGCCATTCTGTAGTGCCCATGTATAATGGTCCCGGTCTAGTTGCTGCACAAGGAGGTTCTATCAAAGGCAAAGGGTCTATTCAGCTTTCTCACACATAGTTTTTGAAAGGAGGTCCAAGAGATGCCTGTCACTGATGCTTTTATTCACCCTTACAAGTAAGGTCTGAGACACATTTACTGGAGATTGTGTGAGGACAAAAAACTGTGTCTTCCCAAGGTGCTTAATACATTTCTCCAACCTCTAGATTATCAGTGTGACAGTCTTCACTGGAAAATCAATGCACATAAAGTGAATACATACACAAATGGCAGCAGTATTAAAAAACAGAGTGAAAAGACTTTGAAGGAAATAGTAGATTATATCTAACAAAAATACCTGTTAGTTCGGAAATGACTTCTGAAAAGACATCAGAGGGGCAGGGAAAATGAGGTCTTTTTTACCTGTTCTGACTACAACTCTAGTGCAAAAAATTTACCCTAATACATAATAAACTTAGCAAAAAATCAGCTCCACATAACTAATTAGCTTCACCTTGAATTCCTCCAATATGTTGGCAAGCATTTTTTGCAGGTAAAGATGCAAGTTAGAAAGGTGAAGACCTCTAGCATGAAAATCTGAGGCTTGCTGCAAACAGACCGACAGTTTTGTAGGAGAAAAGTATAGTTAAGTTGCAAAATTCTTTTCCAAAACAGAAATACCTTATTCTACAAGTGAAATTTACATAAACCAAGTGGTTCGTCATTTTAACTTCAAATTCAACTATCAGTAAATTCTACTCCTACTACTCCCTTAAAAAGTTTAAATCTGAAAAATATAGAACTGAAACTAACACACAAAAGCTGTGGTAGGGAAAAGGGTGGCAAGATCACAAGGGTAAATGAAACCATGCAAATCATCAATGAAATCCAGTGTCCTAAGTTTACCCAGACAGCTGTACAGGATTTGTACAGCCACAAGATGTTTTTATTTTAGGCTTACCCCTGGCTGTCTGGAGCTCTCCCCAGAGGGAGAGCAGGACAGGGCAGGTTTAGCCTCATGCTGTCCCCTAGACTGGGGAGGTAACTGGTGATGTTCGAAGCCTACTGGGAGCAGGAGCAGCACCTACACATAAGCTTGGACTCCAGGATTCCAGGATTCAAGATGGCCCAGAGTAATTGCTGCCAGACATCCCTATCCCCAGTCTGTGTCTGCCAGAAAGGATCCCACTGGTCCAGCAGAGATTGTCTGCACTGAAGAAGTCAGAATTTATGAGCTTCAGGAAAACAAGGTAAGAGTGACAAAAGAATTTTAAAATTTTAATGAAAGGACATCTGTGATCCAGGCAAATTGCAAAGGAGAAAGGAGCTGAGAGAGGAAGTGGATAATGAGTTATAAAGAAGAGACAACTTAACTGCACAATATTAAAAGACAAGCATCAACTTTATAAGGAAAAGTTGTTTTGAGGACAGGAAAAACCCTGCAAGTCATGGTGTAGGGCTACCTGTGACAGGAAAGAAGAACCATTCTTGTTTTGAGACCTTGTTCATGCCCCTAAGTCCTTTTCACAGCATAACAGTGGGAAAAAGTTGTTAAATGTAAAAAACAGCTGCTGCTGTGCTCTCTGCTGTCTCACAGCATCCTTTGATCACCAAATTATAAGTAGAAGCCCAGGTTCGTTGCTAAGCAACAGACAGGCTAAACATATACCTGAATTCAAGTGTGTGACAAAATTCTGTTTGTATTAGTAGGGCAGAAGCTTGTAACTCAGTTTAAATTCACATGAGTGTGCTGCCAAAGGGTGGTGGAGTATGGAGGTGGAAGTGTGCACTCTGCCCAGCACCTTCAGTGTCAAAATGGAGGATACATGAAGCTAAAGCAACATCAGGCTTTAGCTGCTTTCTTCATGTTGATTTTGGACTCAATGATCTTCATGACCTTTTCTAATCTAAGTGATTCTATAATTCGGTATCAGTCATTGACAGTTTATGTCTGTTGATTCATTTTTTGCAGCAGTTCTAGAGTTTTCCCTTCTCATGAATTAGGAGTGGTGAAGCAAGAGGGCAAACACATGCAAACACAGCACCTGAAGGGATTGCTGCATGATCTGATCCCATTACCACTGTCGTGAGACACCGCCCACTGATCTTTCAGCACCAGGAAGGCTTTACAGAACATTCACTCCCACATTTTAATCCTGGTTTACAAGTATCATGAACCAGTTCTAGAATTATTAGAAATGCCTCTGATCAAATTAAGATGCAAATGAGACCATCCATATGCAAAAGTCAATCATATGGATTTTATTGAATAGTAAATATGAGAGAGAGAGAGTAAGAAATTGGAAAGAGGTGGGAAGATAGAAAAGATGGTGACAGAGACTGATTAAAGAAAATACCACCACCCCATGGATTCCACTGGCACCCAATGATCATCTCCAGCTGGTCTTCCTGGTGGTGATGGTCCCATGAAAAAACACAGAATCCAATGGATTGACACACATTCAGGCCAGGTGAGAACACCCTGGTACCACCCCTGAGGAGTGGGGTGGGGCAGGTTTGACACTTTCTTGCAGCAGACTCTGGATCTGTTGCATCACTGCATCATGCGCAGTCCTCTGGTGCAAGGCCTCAGGAATGAGTTTGGAGAGCATTTCAGGAGGTCTTTGATAGTTTATGACACCTCCTCAGCTTCTTCTCACGTGAATGGCCCGTGGATGGGGCCTTCCTGGAGCTGGGGGTTCCCTAGCTGAGTGGGTTTGTGTAAGGGAGGATGGGTGCTCACTGCCTCTGACCAGGGGTTATGCCACACACACAAAACTCTCCTCCTCTCCCCTTCTTGGTGGGGGCACTGTGCAAACCTGGCCTCTGTGGGCTACGGTCTCCCCAATCCCATCCCAGCCAGGGATGATTTTATGCTGGGTTTGGTTTTCTTGTGGATGCATTCTTTTCCCCTTTGCCCAATCTAGGAGTGATTCACATTTTTATTTCTGTTTGCAGCTGAGCTTAAGTCAGCTGTTGGTGGGATGGTTTAAACTGATTAAATCTCCTCAAGAAATACTTGGGGACCTTTACTGGTATTCTATTTTGAAAGTACAGCCCGTAAGCAAGAGGGAGAAACACTGTGTTGTTCCCCACCTGCCTGACCCATGGGAAGATTAACACAGAGGTGAATAGTGTTAAAATGCTTCTCCTAATAAAAAGAGCAAATCAGATCAGACAAAACATGCTCAGAGCCTTCTTGCAGGCATATCACAGAAAAGTAAAAGCAATGTGTAAACCACAGTCTGACAGGCTGTGTATTTATGTAAGAGCAGGTACATAATGCTTTCTTTTTCATCCACCTCTAAATATTGCCTTGGCTAACAGTTTCCTTCTAATGTCAGGTTTTTTCACTATAACTGTTTTCCCCCTGCATTTATATTCCTTCTTCATCATAGTTCATAGAATGGCTTGGGTTGGAAGAGACATTCAAGATAATCCAGTTCCAAGCTCCCTACCATGGACAGGGACTCCTTCCACCGTGTTGCCTGTCCAACCTGACCTTGAACATTTCCAGGAATAGGGCAGCCACAACTTCTCTGGGCAACTGTTCTAGTACCTCAACAACCTCACAGTGTAGAGTCTCTTCCCAATATCTCATCTAAACCTACTCTCTTTCAGTTTGAAACCATTCCTCTTTGTCCTATGACAGCACGTCTTTCTTGTAGGCTCCCTTCAGGTAGTGGAAGACTGCAATAGGATCATATCAAAACCTTCTCTTCTCCTGGCTGAACAATCCCAGCTGTCTCAGCTTTTTCTCATAGGATAGGTGCTCCATCACTCTAATCAACTTCATAACCTCCTCTGGACTTGCTCCACCGGATCTATGTCCTTGCTCTGCTGAGAACCCCAGAGCTGAATGCAGCACAGATCTTCTGGTCTCCTTCTTCTACAAGAAGTGGGACACAAGTTTTATATATAAGTATTTGTGTCTATCTGCGTGTGTGTGTACAAATAACATATCCTATGTATACATACATATATGCATTTACGCAGCTACTTACTTTTGAATAAGACGCCTAAGAGAAGGAAAAGCAAGGGATCTTGCTGTTTTAGGACTTATTCTCCCTACTGTTTGTTACTTTCAATTCTCACAACACTGTGAAAATTAATTTTAAAGTATTTGGAACCTGATGTTCTGTTCACACCTGAAGTGTGGTCCTGTTCAATCTCTCAAATGAATAAATAATTTTAGTTTATACTGAAAATCTGCAAAGAAATTAGTTGCTACAACAGCTGCTGAAACAGTGTTAGAAATTTTAGGAGAAACTGACTCATGATATAAAGGTATCACATACCTTCAAAGTTACTCTCTTAGTGTTTAGTAAAGTCACGTAAGGAAAGGTATAAAAACCTCAAGAGGCAATAAAATGATGGTAGTGACAACTAGATGGGTTCTGAACAAACACCTTGATGACTTGGAATGGCATCAAGGCTTTTCCAGCTCCTCTACAGGAGACAGGAAGAAGAGCATGACACAAAATCTCCCACAGATGGGATTCTCTGCACCTCACTTCAGATGTCTTCAATGTAAATGCCTATGTTTGAAGTAGCCATCCCCAGGTAATTTCACCTGGAGGCAAGACATCTTTCCATTGTCAGATCCAGGGATCAGCCTGACTCATCAGATGTAAGCTATGTGTAATGTTATAGGGTAATTGTGGCTGCAATTAATCTGGTTTAACTTCGTTGCTTTAAAGTTTGGAGACCTGTTCAGTTCGCTGGAACCACACCTGTTCAAGGTGCAGTTCTAAGATTTTGCTTCATGCTTTTATTTATTGACATAATGGTCATAATTATCACCCCACTTCAGTTAACAATGGTTTTAATGTGGCTTCTGAGGGCTCAAAGTGGAGTGCACAGGGAACAATATTTTTTTCAAAAAAATGCTGATTTCAGCTTGTGTAAAACGCTTCACACAAACATGAATGTCTTTCTGGAATAATCACTCTCTTCTCTTCTTGCAAGTAGAAGATACATGCAAGCGACCTCAATAAGAACAACAATGTAGCTCTGATCAAAGCTAATCATAGTGTAATAGAAATATTTAATTTTTTCCTCTAATTTCAATGCAAGTCCAAAATTATCCAATGCTCACTTCAACAGATCTGAAATATATTTCATCTTGATCAAAGGCAAAAGAAAAGCATTTTCATGTCATCATTTCAATTCTTATCCTGTACTAAATATAAATGCATATTCTATTATAAAGTAAAAAACAATTATTTGGCTTTATTAGTAGACATAGCATAGGAATTAACAGTTTAATCTTAAACACACAGACCATATTCCATATATGAATATGAAATATCACAAGGAGATTAATTAGAATTTTTCAAGAATTCTGAAATATTTGGCTCCTTATCCCATTTTATCTCTCAGAATTCCTTGAGAAATGGAAATTCAGATCAAGCCTGGTGAAGTTTTATGAATGAAAGTAATATTCAGACTCTCTGAAGTCTACTGAAATTCAGCTAAAATAATTTGGATGAATCATGAAGAATTATTCTTTCTAAAAAAGTGGACTGATTTTTTAGGTTGTGTGACTGTGGCATTCCACAAAAAAATCCATAGGATACAAAATCAACAAACACCTTGAATAATTATTTTTACTGAGAAGGCATAAAAATCTTGTGTAATTTGCATAGAAATAAAGGAAGAGATGATGCTTCATTCAGGTCTTCTCTCTGAGTGTCTCAAAATGACTTGGAAAGATAATAAATTTAAGTCTCAGGAAGAATAACCCATTATTATATTCTTAGTAATTTTAGCAAACGGGAGTGGAAAAGCAGTTAAATGGAAGCACTCAGAACAAAACACTTAGATGTTATCTTAGAGTCCAATTAAGAAGACCAAAGAGCAAAACCTTCCAGCTATCATTAGCGCCACAGGAGATCTTTTTAACTAAGCTCATTTAAAACATAGATGTTCACATAAATCCCTTCTCATGAAAAACATCTTCTGTCTAAAATTTCCCTGAAGTATAAATGTTGAGGTATTGGTGTGCAAATGGAGCAATTAAAAGGAAGATTAAAAGAAATTTAAAGAATGTATTTCCTTCATAACTACTCTTATTCTGAAGATCCTCAGAGTCTCATTTGATTTCCCCAATTGATTTTCAGTCTTTTTCTAGTATCAATATCAGTCACGATCTCTCCCTGCAGAGTAACACATCTATTTTCAGGGAAAAGAAGGGCAGACAGATATGGAGTTTCTTCTAAATCAAGCCAGAACTTGTTATGCATTTCATTTTCCCTCTTGCATTCCTACAGCCATAGGAAAGACATAGTGGGTTTTGAAGCACACACTATCGAGCAAAAAATTACCAAGATTATTAACTACAGTGAAGCCACGTAGTTCTCATTAAAGTCTGATGTATTTAAATAAGCAGAACTCACTTTTACTGGGGGAAAAAAATTCCTTATTTTTTTTTTCCAATGACAATTTAGGACTTTGCCTTTTTTCACTGAGAGTAACAAAGTAAATAATTGCTTTTAAGAGTGAAGTTATGCTAAGCAGCTTACAAAGTTAGGGAATTCTGCGGAAGCCAAGGCTTTATGAGGAAAAATAACTTTATATGACCAAAAGAATGGCCTTATTTATTTGAAAACGTAATGGCTTTAGACCTTGAGGGGTTATCTGAGCTTTCACCTTTCTAAAAAGCAAGGTATATGCAAGGAACCCAGAATTGATGTGTTTTAACTTTAAAAGCTCTTTATAGCTCTAGCTCTTTTAATTTGAACAGCTCTGCTGCTGCTGAAACAGCTCAGTCAATATGATCTCTACAGCTGTCTCAAACACAAGTTGTAGCTAATGGAAATAGATGAGTCAACAGTTAGGATTTTACTGAGAAAACACCTTCTACCATCTTTTCTGGACAAACCTCTACATTCCACCTCCTACAAAAGGATACAGCCATACATGTTTGATTTCTCCTACTTGGGCCCAAATACTGAAACAAGGTGAAACCTTCACCTCACATAGGGTGCAGAAACTCATGTCTGACAGGTGTAAATTTTGAGAATGCCTAAGGTTCAAGACTTACAACCTGTAGTTGTCTCCCTTCAGTTATTCACATACTGATACTCTGGGCTGTCAAATATTTGATTTGTATTCAGCACCCTTACTTAATTGCCTTTAACTGCTTCTATATGAGAAATGGCATAGTCACTCTCCTCTCAGAAAATTCAACCTGTGTGCAAAGTGTGTTTTAAAAATCAGATGCCATGATGTGTTCCTAAACACACTGAAGACAATGAGAAGCCCCTCTTTTCAGTGGAATAGCTTCCAAGTCCTATGGTAATGAATTTTAAAACTGCATTTCTTACTGCCAAATTCCTCAAGATCGAAGAAATTCTGACATTCTACTGGTAATATTGCCATAAATTACAATTGAAAACATGAAATGTCAGAATTTCCCAGTGACCACATTTACTTCCCCAAAATTCAGCACATTATGTTTTGAGTTTATGTTTTTTTATTAATTTTTGCCTACATTCTCATTATAGAATGATGACTTGCATCCTGAAAATAGCTACTTGATGGAAGTGGAGCCATGGACAATTTGTTTCAGCACAGACACAACAGCACAGATGTCTGAAGTTAGACAGCATGAATTACAACTTTTGTCACTTAGACATCATGAGACTTGAGACATATAAGGCAGCATGACCATGCCCAGCACAGACTACAGGACATTATCCAGTGATCCTTTCCCCTAAGAGATAGAGAACTAATAGATAACTGATATTCCACCTGTTGAATGAGGTGAGAAAGTTAGGGATAGGCAAAGTAATATAGAATATCATGGATTATATAGATTCCCTTACTCTCGAACTAAGAAGACAACAGACCACTAACAACACTATAGTGAATAAACCTGTCTCAAGCATACCAGCAAGGCTTGAAGTTTGAGTCAGGAATCATTTCCCTAGAAGTTTCGTTCCAGATAGTACAAAAAAAGCATTAAAAATATATACGCTCTACATAATTATCTGGTTTAACTTCTAGATGCTGCCTTTGTCTGCTAGATTAAAGACTGATTATATCTAATTATCTCTCCTTTTTTAATATACATATGTATGCTTATATTTTTATAAATATCTAAGTTGTATCTAGATTTTCTTTTGATCATGGAAATAAATTACGAATAATTACCTCATTGTAACAAATGAACACTTACTTTTTTGATAAGAGATGGCAAGAGTAATCTGCTTTAATGCAATGTCTTCACTGTGAGAAAATAAAGTATAATACCCTATTAGTTGCAATGAAAGTTTTAATGCTTACTGGTTACTTAATTGCTCAACTGGTAGCAATTTAAATTCTAGAAAACGGCCCTTAATAGGATCAAAAAGATCTTTTTCATTTTATTCCTTCAAATGCACATCAAAGCCTCCAACTCCCTGTATAGTGCTGTTAAGCTAGTCTATAAATATGTGCTCTGTCATCTGACAGTAAGGAACAAGGAATTTTTGGCCAAATAACAGTTGAGCTGCAATGTGACAATTGCAAAACACAGTACTGTGGCTAGGGGAAAGAGAAAGTTTTACTTTGAAGGCATCATGAAACTCAGCTGAGGCAAATCAGCTGAAGAATCACCATCCTGGTTTTAAGAAGACAGGTGTCCAAACATATGTTTTGACTTGTAGAATATGAGCATGAAAACTTATCCCACAGCCCAAAACAGCCTCCCACAATGTCACCTAAAAGCAGAATTGGATCGTATTTCTGCCCTTAACTGTTGGAAACAGTCAAATTTGTCAAGTAACAAAGAAAACTGCTCTTTTAGTCCATGAAGCTCCTGTGAGAGCCTCTTTTTGAACCTACCTACCTCCCCTGAAAGACTGGACTTACAATGAAGTTCAAATCTGAGAGGAAGAATTTTTGCTGGCTCTTCTACTCAAAATGAAGTATTAATTCCATGCTGTTTGATCTTTGGATGTGGTCTCTTCAGGATTTGAGACATACTGACTTCCTTAAGTCTGTATGATTTATGCAAAACTTGAGTGAGGCAAAAGATAGATGATATTATTCTCTAAAAGAACACCAAACAGGAGTGCACACTGTCCTACTCAGGCAGTTTGAACTTCCTATGCATGAAGGGCAATAAATAATTCTGTGCTTGACATATGTCTTTCAAATAGCACAGAATATCTGGTGTTAAGTAAGCGATGACAAATTATGCTCCACTGCACACATATATGAACAGATTGTTTCATCTATTAAAACAAAGGACAACTAGTTCCTCGCATAAATTAAGACTTCATTTGGAGACATGACCTTCATTCCTTTTTCTTTCCAAGCATCACCATGATATAACAATTCCTATAACTTAAGAGAAAACAGATTGTTAAAAACTAATATAACATTGTTTCAGGCCTCAGCAGAAGCTTAATCACGCAATCAGCCTTTCCCTTTACGGGAAAATCAGGTCATGGATTTCTACATTCTTAGAGCAGCTGTATAGAACTTTGAAACTACAGGTCCTAACCAAAGTTTGCATTTATTTGAACTTATTGAATTTATGAAGTGCATACCAATATCTAGATATCCAACTAGTATAACCCTCTCTAGCAGAGTAAGAGAACCACTGGCTACGGGTATATAACCCTTTCTTTGCAAATTGAAAAGCATCAGAAATAAGGAAAAAAGGGCAAACTTGACTGATCTCTGGGCTTCAGACACTGGATGAGAAATATCCAACATGCTGATTAATGTATCTGCTTTCCTGACTAGATTTTCCCATGGAATTTCACTTAAAAACTCCTAGGGAAATGAAGTCTTCCTTCTAGCCAAAGAATTTTTTCTCCTTTCTCAGATGCTACATTGCAAAGAAGAATTAACAATTATCATAATGAGTTCTTCACAGTGTATAGATCCAGTAGCAACAAGCACCCTTCAGCACAATGTAAAAGCCCAGGGTAGACTGATTCCAGTAAAACTGGAAGGAATTACCACTGCTTAAGATAAAATCTTCAGAAGTGCCTAAATTACTTAGGCCATTGAAGACACATGCTCAAAAATGACATACGCACTTAGAAACATAAATCTAATAAAAGCCTTATGACTATTTTAGCCTAATAGTTACTTCATTGCAGTTGAGCAGCAGAAACTGCTATATTTAACCTGCTAAGCTCTGCATATAAGGCTTAGGTGGCTATTCCTTTGCAGGTTAAGTACAGTCAAATTTTTCTTACTTCCCATGTAGCAGGCAGGGAGCTGTTATGAAGGCCAACTTGACATGTGGCAGAAGATTAAATTATAGTAATTCACGATTAGCAAATAAATCATGGGACCTCAGAGTTTATATGTAAATTCAGTTCATGAGAGGTTTTTGACTCATAGCCTAAAGAGAACTTTACCCAGAAGTTCCTCCAACTATTCACTGAATAGATGTGCAAATGCATTTTCTTGAAAGCTTGCTTTGTCCGAAGAAATAACTACAGATTTTTCCAGTCTCTGAAATATTAATCCAAATGTTCTTACACACAGGTGTGTATTTTAATATGGTTCCAAAGAGAATGTTTACTGAGAGCCTGTGATTCTTTGGATTCCTGCATTTTTCTACCTATGTCAGGTTACCCAAGTTTTTGAGTAGCTCTGCCTCCTCTTGGGGGGTGTGTGTGTGTGTGTGTGTGTTACAACTACAATCATGAAGAATGCACTAAGAAAAGACACACTAATGGGTTAACCATCCATCTAGATCTGTGTGTGGGTGGCTAAATAATTCATTTGAAATATAGCTCACTTTTCACCCACTCACAAAGGTGTTACTGGAGGCATGAATTCTCTTTCATAGTTGGGAACAAAACAAGGCTTATTTTGTGGCTTTTATAAGAAATGCTAAAACAAATGTGAGAACCCATCTTCTCAAATACACAGAGTTCGCACAAGCATTTACGCAACATCTGCTGCTGTGGGCTGAGGCTAGTAAACAGTAATGTTAATACGAACTAAAGATAGAGTATTGATAATAATATAAAGTAATAATGTGTTTCTACTGCTTAGGGCATCACAAGTGTATAACCTAAGGCAAAGCCTGCTTTTCATCTGGAGAGGAAGAAAGAAGGCAGTCACCTTTTTACAGCAGCAAATGTCATGCTTTGTAGAATTTCTGTTTCTCTACTGCAATGTGACTCTGTAAATATAATGTATTAATTTGTTCTACATCTATTGCTCTCTACCTCAGAATGGATGCTGTCGTATGAAGAATCATGGAACTGATTGCAGAGCCACACTATTTAAGTCAGAATATACTGGATGTAAATACTTTGTTTTCATTAACATGGTCAGCTTTTCTGTCAAACTAGTTGCAACTGAATATCCTGCTTTAATAAAAAGTACACACTATTCTCCATTTACAGAATATTATTGTTCCCAAAATGCAGCTGCTAGATAACAAAAGGTTGTAAATATTTTCTATGCCTGTGTAATAAAGTTCTCACTCAAACATGCTTGAAAGCGAGCATCTTATATTAGTTTTGCTTTTCAGGTGAATATATATCCTATACAATAGGAAGCATGACTATCATCCTGTTTTATCCACTCTCTTTTATGGTTTTTAGATTTTTTTACCTAAAAAATACCCAAAATATTATATTCAGAAAATATGGGCAAACAAATTCTTAACCTCGTGGCTTTACCCTTTTAGAATTGCTTTGATAAATTCAGGATAATACTTCTGACACAGTAAGCTTAACCTTCAAATTTAGGAAGTGCTAATTTAACTACAGGGAGAAACAACCCTGAGGAGTCCTCCATCAACAAGACACTGCCTTCCTGGCAGTTACTACATGATAAAAACAAGCTCAAAGTGGTTCTTTGCACCAGGGTTGGCATAATACAATTTTCCACTACACATTATTATAGTATCTTGCTCATCTGCTCATAAAGTGGGCACTGTACACAACAGCAAAACTGTCCTTCAGGAAATCTGAAGGTTTAATAACTTTCTGGTTAACTCTTTCTTTATTCACTCAGTTCTCCTCTACCTATGCTAATAAACAAGGAAACACACTGAACTACGTATCTAAATGCAGCCCTGGCCCTTCATTTTTATAAATCATCTACAGCACAGAGTTCAAATCCAGCTGGATTGAAAGGGAGTCTTTCCACTGTGGTTTAGATCAGGGTATGCATCCTGCATTGGACAGCTCATCTTTCTGTATAAAAGTCCTTCCAATTCCTTTCAAGTTTCCTTCTAAAAACATCTTTCTCTTCTATGAGAAGATATTCTGAAATATTCTCATTTTCTTCATGCTGTGAAATTACAGTATGTGGTCTTTATGGGCAGTGTATGATGCAACTGGCAAGTGTTAAATAGCTGGCCACCCACTGTGGAATAATAGTCGATGGTAGCAAAAGCACAGTAAAAGTCCATCAAATAAAGGGCCAGAATTCCTTAGACAGCAGTTAAAACCCCAGGGATAAAGCAGTCGAGCATCACTTCCTGCTTAAGATAGATGACATTAGTGTCCAATGAAAACTGACCTAGACACACAGGGAAAATGCAGACCAGATCCTGAGATCTAGATGTGAAGGCACCCCATGAGCTGCACTTGTTATCTGTCCACAAAATAAAACATAAATCTGTAGTGCTGCCTGTCTGGGGGGCAAAAAGGCACTATATAAACCAGTTTATAATTTTTTACAGGTCCTCATTGCAGCTGGCGATTGCTATAATAGATGATCTCATAGTCTGCTGTGTGACTGCCAGATAGCTTGCATGCAGATAGATGCCTTTGTGCTGCAGACCATAGAAACCTGCATAAAATTGGCCTTCTTTCCTTAATAGAGCTGCATGAACAAAGATGAGTTTGTTGCTGACCAAGAACTGAAAGCTTTGTTTTATAAGACTCTTTGAATGTATTGCACTTTGCCAAAGGAAAAGGTTCTCTATAAAAAAGGGGAAGGAAAAAGGGGGAGAGAGAAAGAAAGAAAGAAAGAAAGAAAGAAAGAAAGAAAGAAAGAAAGAAAGAAAGAAAGAAAGAAAGAAAGAAAGAAAGAGAGAAAGAAAGAAAGAGAAAGAGAGAAAGAAAGAAAGAAAGAAAGAAAGAAAGAAAGAAAGAAAGAAAGAGAAAGAAAGAAAGAAAGAGAGAAAGAAAGAAAGAAAGAAAGAGAGAAAGAAAGAGAAAGAGAGAAAGAAAGAAAGAAAGAAAGAAAGAAAGAAAGAAAGAAAGAGAAAGAAAGAAAAAGAAAGAGAGAAAGAAAGAAAGAAAGAAAGAAAGAAAGAAAGAAAGAAAGAAAGAAAGAAAGAAAGAAAGAAAGAGAAAGAAAGAAAGAAAGAAAGAAAGAAAGAAAGAAAGAAAGAAAGAAGCACACAAAGTGATTGCACTTCTGTGGTGAATATTTGTGAGTAAAGTGGGCTGAAACTTTTTTTTTTTTTTTTGAATAGTGGTCACATTTCTTGAGCTGAATAAAAATAAAAGCAAAAGGAACTTTAATTAATGGGATGTCTTTTGATTTGTAGAGCAAAACTGCCAGAGCAGATGTACTAGCAAAGAGGATTAGATTGTTAGATTGTCCCTTCCCTGACACACTGAAAATTTCTTTTTCCCCATGTAGTAACCCCCATTGAGGAGAGGCTGTCTTTAGTGTCTAAAATTCAGCACTGCTAAAGAAACTGTTGTATTTGGGTACAATGGGCAGCTCTCACAAGACTAGACAGAATATGTGAGGAGAGAGCTAATATTCCTTTAAATCCAAGGTTGATTCCACTTCAGTATTTAGAAAAGCCTAAATAAAAGAGAATTTCTAAGTCTGAGTTCTTTCAAATCTCATCAAATATGTATTAAAGTGAATTCTGAAGGAGCCATGATGAGTGTTCATCGTTTTTAAAAGGTTGAAGCAACTTAAAGAAAGAATCTTGAATTTTTTTAAAAATTTATATTGAAAGTCCATCAATTCATCTATTTCTGAGATCTTTGGCTTAAGTTCAACTTTAAGCAAGGTAGAATCATGAAGTGCAAATGTAACTGATGAATTTTTTATACACAGATTAGGTCTGATAAACAAATTCCTTTGGTAATTGATTTTTAAATATTTTAAATTGCATTCTTAAAACTCTAGTTTAAAGAAAAGCAGATCTCCACTTCACTTCTATTTATTTAATTTCCTTTGCACCATCTATGAGACAAAGTGCATATTAAAATTATTTTTATCTAGTCTTTGCTTAGGTTCATTTTGAATTTCTTCTGTATTGAGAAAAAGCAAAAAACTCCAAACAGATTGCATTGGAAATACATAACTGGCTCAGTGGTGGACATGCTAAGGTGGTGAGCATACAGAAACCTAATTTATCCAAAGAGAAACTAAATGTCTTCAGGAATCAAAATAAGTACTTTTTTTTTTTATATTATATTCCACCTATAAACAGCACATACTTACTAAAATAAATTGTGTACAAAAAAAAAGAGACGCAATCATGCATTTTTCAGGCTACAGTGCTGATTTCTTGATTTTGGATCACTCCTGGAATGGGACAGGCACAGAGGGCTTCAGTTTCCATTCTCTTTCCTTTCCAAGGGACAGTAACTCTGGCCTATGTCTATTCCTGCCTTAGTCAAAGGCTAACCTTGATGTAAGCTTTCATGAGGATGTGTCCCAAGTCATGATCTTGTTTGTTACTGCTTGAGTAAGTGATAAAAATTACTTTCGATACACCATTTCCATCACGTTAACTTGCCCAGAACAGTTTCTACTGCCAAATGTCAAACAAAAATCAAAGCACAAACGTTTCCTTTTATTAAAAAGAGCTTCTTCTGGTGCAGAACTTGGCCATGCATTGCTCTCCCACTGGGTAAATTACTACATTGTTTAGACCATAATCCTGACAAGTTCAAGTCCTAAGGAAACCTTTTAAATGTGTTTTTTTCTTCATGCAATTCACAGTATAGATTATACTTGGCATGACACTCCTGCTGCTACTGTAGTGTCAGAAGCCTTATATTGGTATCAAAAGAATGTACAGCACTAGAGACCTATACCTCAGCAGTGCACACATGATTGCCAAGGAATCAGGACTTCTATTTAGCCAATTGTAAATCTTACAGAACACAAATCAAAACAAAGTATTGAGTTCTTTTACCAAACTCTCCAAAGTCAAGACTCTGGATGGGATCCTGTGGTGGTATGACCAGCATACCATCAGGCAACTCGTCTCAAGGAAAGGGATTACCAATATCAGCTGATTCATGTGTGTGCCTAGTTAATCTACAGTTGTTTTTCCACCCTCCTTTTACATAAAAAAACAGTGGGTAAAAATAAGCACAAGGCTAATTACCAGGGTTGCACTGCTCTTCCCCTCCCAGCAGGAAATAGTTTGGTTGTATGTTCTGCTGTTGACCCTTATATCCAGTTTTGACAAGGGGGGGCGGGGAAAGCAGGAGGTTGCAAGTGTTACCTTTTGGTAAGATACTATGGGTATTTTATGACAATTTTGTTTTCTGTGGACAGCTGGTCCCTAAACTGTTCATTCTAAACTAATCAGATCATTACAGCATAGACATTTCACCACACTGTAACAAAAATCCAAGACAGGCAGAGACAGGGACTGAAGCTCATATAGTGCACAGAGGCAAAGAACAAACACACAGACTCATTTTAAGATGTTAATAACATAATTAATTAACAAAATTACAGCTGTGAAGTGATGGTGTACTAAAACTGTGATAATGTTGAGAAACAGAAAGTTCAAGGACTGAAAGTTTTTTCCACAGAATTTGCTATACGTCAAAGATTCTGTTCTAGTTTATTCTTCTTTCATTTTCAGTATGAAGTTTCATGTGCAATTTTCTAGTGGATGCTTCAAATTTTATTTTAATGCAGTTTATATTATTCATGGACATAAAGATAGATTGGCTATAAAATTGTGGTTTTGTTTGTTTAAATGTAAGTACAGCATTTATTAGGAAGGAAGACATAGCTTTATAATATCCAACTATTGAAAGACTGACAAAACGTCCTCCTTTACACTGGTTTTGTTATGTCCACAGTGACAGAGCAAAGCCCTGCAATTTGGGCTTGTCCATGGAAATTGAATTAGAAACAGAACGTAATGTGAATGAGTTTATCACAGTCACATTTCTATAACAGCATTACAAACACATTACTTGCACTTGCTGTGTAACTAAATTCATTACTCATTCTGTTTTGTTAAATTACATTCATGTCTACATATGCAAAGATCTTTTTTTCAAGAATCAAAGATTCTTCCTTTTTTAAAAACTATGGAGCAGAGTTAAGATGGAGCCAGTGAAATAAATCAGTGCTTACCTATGAAGCACCAAGCACTTTGTTCCTTGTAGTTTTTACTTTTTTAGTTTTATCTTCCTTGGTTTGTAATAAACACACTGCTCTACTTCAATACTTTAGCTTCACTATCGTGATTTTTTATTAATGTACATCATTATTCACTATACTTACATAAGGTAATGAATTATCTTTCTACTGATAAGTTAACAGTGTCTAGTGATAGAGTAATTGTAGCCCCTTTATGTGTGTTTGCTATGTGTGTTTCTCCAAATAATGTTTCTCATTTCTTGTAGTCTAAGTACTAAACAAGATCTCTTCTCCTTTAAGCATCCCTAAAAAACTTGTCTTATTTGGTTTCTTTATATTCAGCCTCATCGCAGTCTTATTGCCAGTACATCTCTATGAAAAAAAATTCCAGAGATTTCATTTCACTCTTAAGTCCAAACCCCACACAGTTATAGTTCTGTCATTTATCTAAAAGACAGAATATTCTAATTGATTCTTAAATTACTAGTTCTAAAATTCATGCCAGAGTTGCTAAAATAGACTTTTTCTGTAATATATCCTATTATTTTTCTTCCGATCTTTCCATCAAACATGGTTTTGCAGGTATTGTGTTTATAGCCTGAGAACTAAGATAGGTAGTTTATGTGTTACATTATTTGATTCAGAAACTATTCTTGATAATTTCTGTGTTTTACCAGGAGTCAGAACAAAGTTGACTATTGGACCTGTACCAAAGGTGTTCTTGCCTCTTTAGCCTGTGGGACATGAGAATGAGTAGCAAATGAAGACTACCCCTCTCCAGCTTCATAGTCTCAGCATGGACACTGCTAAGTGAAGAGACTTAGTGAACAGACATGGAAATGTGCATCCATGGAAAGAAACTTCACAGTGGCTCTGGCTATAACCTCCAAACCATTTTGCAAAGCACAGTCAAATGCAGCCCCATGAACAGCGAGGTATCTGAGGCAGAGTTACAAAAGCAGCTCTTGAAGGCTGCTGTCCTCAGTTGCTTAGGTAGAGTGGGACAAAAAAGAAGCATGCAATCAAGAAGGAGGGAAGATGTGGGCAGAAATTCCCAGGTAAAAGCTGAGGCAGAATTAGTAAGTAAGAGAGAGAAGGTGTTTTACCACAAGAAAGAAAAAGAAAGCAGATGAGAGAAAGATCAGAAATCCACGGTGCCACGCACAGCTCCTCTCAAATACTGCCATAGGAGGGCTAATATGCTGTTTGGATAGATCCCATTGCCCTTTTTAATGGACAGCAAACCCAAGTGAGGCATGTAATTCAGGCATAGATGCACTTCCACTTTGGGCACCTGCCAACAATAGAAGGGAGCAGAAGAGGAACACCTGAAAGGGTTAGGTTTATGTCCTTCTACCCAGAAAACAACATTTTCATTTGCCTTCAGCACACTTCACAGCCTTTTGCACCATGGGAGCCGAGTACAGTGGTACCTAGGACACAACAGCCCTGGAGGACTTGTCACCCTGCAACAGAGTCTGAATGAAATCAAATCTTCCTTAGACAAAGAAGACTTAGATTTGGGGTTTCCTGTTTCCGAGAATAAATGGCAGTGTATGATGCAGAGGACACGACTGCTGTTGAGGTTCATGGTGGGAAACAGTTGTCTGTCACCTCAGCATGAGGGTAGGTGAATGCCAATAAGGTTTTTACAAGCTTTCCTTCAATGACACAGGAATATTAGTGTTTAAAGGGCTAGGTTGCTAGCTAAGCTGAAAAGATGTTACCCTGTTTCATGTCTTTCACATATAAAGCTTTATTTAATTTACTTATATATATCTTTATCTCATGAAAAGATCTAATTCTAACAACTTAAGTGTCATGAATTGTGAACTAATCCATCAAAATCAACTGAATTTTCTCTTATACTGAGGCTGAATTCAATATAAACTGGAGTACCAGTCATGGTCTTCAAGGAAATGATTCACTGTGTTACCCCCTTTCCAAAAAAAAAAACCAAAAAAACCCAAACAAACAAAAAAAAACCCAAAACAAACAAACAAAAAAAACAAAAACAAAACCCAAAAAAACTAAGAAAACAAAACAAAAACAAAACAAAACCAAAAAAACACCAAAACAACCCCCTTACAGTTATTGTAGACTGTTATTAAATATTTTTCTTTTTAAGGGTCAATTATTCTGTAAAATGTGTCTTAAAAGAACTCTGTCATTTTCAAAATTTGCAGTTGCCATAAGGCTACTTTATATCCCCTCATGAAAGGTCAGGACAGATTCTAAATTGGTATCAGTTGGCAAAAATCCATGTGCTTCCATGGAGCTGAATCTATTTACATCAAAAGCTTTCCTGGCCTTTTGAAAACAAGATTTTATTGTTGTTATTATTATTATCATTTTAAACGCTACCAAGACAGCAAGGTTTACTCTTTTTTTTTTTTTTTTCCCTGAAACTTGTGTTTCTAAAAAGAAAGCACCCTACTTTCTCTTCAGTAATTTTCTAATTAAATCCACATGGAGGTAACTGCCACCTTAAGAATAATTGGGTGTATATTTTTGTTCTTGGAAGCAGGAAAAATTTTTCAGCAAATACAATGGCATGAAATGTCCTTTATAACAGGCTCAGTGGCTCTAACAACAAATTGTGACATTATATCATAGGAAACAGTCCATAATGCTCCTCCAGCAATGAATCAAAGAAATAAACATATTAATATATGCACAACATTTATCCTCAAGCTAAACCCTTGCCTCATGTTCAGTGCCTGAATTTGCTGATATGCCCACATTGAAAGGAACAGAATCCAGAATTGCATCACGACAGCCATGTTTTATCCAGAATGGATAAGGAGCATGTATGGCTGTTCCTTGGCTCTTACATATAGAGATTTTGGGATTTACCTCCACACTGCAGCCTCATGGTGTGCAGTAAAAAATGCCATTTACTCTGTCCAGTACTGACAGAACATGGAACTTTATCCATGTTCCCTGTGGAGTGAGGAGACACCCTCATTGCTGTGGCAGGGTTCCTCCTGACAACAAACAAGTGTCTTGCTCTTGGGTTGAATTTAATGTCTGTTCCAGCCCAAAAGCAGGACAAATTTACACTGCTCTGCAATTGCAGGTGCTCACTTTTAGACAGACTGCCAGTTTCCAGGCAACACAGTGACCCTTTTTGTTTGGAGGTATTGCCTGGTGAGGTGTAATTGTATATACTGTCTACAGTTTAATCAGAGACACCTAGTAAATTATACAGGGAGGCATTTTACAGAGAGGTGCACTGGCGCCCTGAGAAATTCCAGCTGTTACTCTGCAATATTTATTATATGCCATCCCCATTTTCTGTATGTGGCACTTCACATCACAACAAAGCAGAAAGTAAAGATGCTATCAGCTGACAACTTGTAGCTCTGGATATAAAAGTTAAACTATTCAATCCCATACCCTTCTGACAGGTTGCTCTCCACTTAGTGGTGTTTTTGCTGCCTGGTGAGTAGTTTACATTACTGGATTAAATGAGCAAAAGACAGTCTCTAGTCTAATAATAGGCTACATTTTTCTAATGGACATCATTATATCTACACAGTAAATTCTCTCTTGTTCTCAACATGAGGTTGAGAAAAGTGTTACTTTCCGTCAACAGCCAAAAGCATGTACCCATGTGTCTGATCCATTTGTGTTGGTAATGGAGGGTATTGGCAGAAGAAATGAGAGATCATTACAGCTCATTGCTATTTTTATAAATGCAGGAAACATAGAAAGGAACTATAACAAAAAGGTAGAAGAGAGAGAGAAAAAAAGTCAAATTCCCCTTTCTTTCATTCTCATCTCTGGGTGACTTCTACGCTGGGTGCTGTGGTAGTAGAGAAATGCTTGAAAGCCCAGAGGCAGATCAACCCATTCCCCTGCCCACAACACCCTGACATTGCAGGTTTTAAATAGAAAAACAGATAGACTGAAAGACGAGCCCAGGTGACCTCCAGCCTATTTGATTTCATGGCACATCATATTCAATGAACATTCCCAGCCCAGTTAAACAAACCGTCTCTGATCTTTCTCTAGGATATGCTTTATTGAAAACTGCACTTTTCAAAGATTGCACGTTTGGTGACATCTTTTTGCCCACTGATAAGAGCTTTGCAGTCCAGGTAAGGATGGGTGTAAAGAGGAATATTTCCCACCTACTGCAGAAAATGAGTGGCGATTTATTAAAAAAAAAAAATTGCATCACTTTAACTAAGCCTTCATGTCTATTGAATAAAACCATCGGATTCATGATTAACAGCCAAAACACATAACATTCTCTTCAAAGAACGAGGTGATGTACTATTCAATAACACTGTGGATATTAGAAGAGTCGGCAGAGCTGTGGTAAGTAAGTGAGAATTATGGTGCCATATGGCAGCAAAGCCCACAGAGAAAGAGCAGCTGCAAATCCACAACAGCAGCAGCAGCTGCTGGAAGGGACTGAGGAATAGCAAACCCTTATAAAAGCCCTGGAACAGAAAAATATTATGATGCTGGGGGGCCCATGCAGCTATAATTCTTCCTAGAGTTCTGAACATAGGTTAATCATTCCTGCTAGACACTGCAGGGGAGTGCTGCAGGGTCATAGGAGTAGTTTCCTGGTTATGACTCTTTTGACCCACAAGAACTTCACATCTCTCTTGGCCATGTTTCTGTCCTCTGCCCTTCCATCCTTCTTAAGGTGTCTACTGTGCTTTTACGATAGGAAAATGACCTTGTAAAACCAGTTCTGCACTTGATCTGAAAGTTCCCTATATATAGCTCTGCAATTAGGAGGTGGTTTTGGCCTGGCACACAACCAGCAGTAGAGCAAAGGAGCCTTGAGTCAGTTCCGGTCCCTCCTGGCTGCACCTGCTTGTGGTGAGGGGGGAAAGGGACACACATACACATCAAATATTAAAGAACAGCATTTTACCAGATAGTTGCTCAACCCAAATAAACATTGTGATAGCTTCTTTTATAAGTGTATAAATTCTATCACATTTCTAGTACCATAGAAGGAAAAAAAACAGAAGGAAACACTATGGTAATTAGAACACAACCCCTTACAAAAGGAACATTTTAACTATGATTTTCTGTCAGAATGTTCCCAAACATTTTAGAAATCTAGCATATCCTCAAGAAAATTCCCTTCAAAGACGAATCCATTGAAACACTGAACAAGTTGTTCCTCTGCTTAATTAGTCCCATGATAATATGCTAATCAATAGTAGATAATTGTTTTTTAATGGTTACCACTCTATAAAGCCTTTAATTACCCACAACCTTCCTGTAAATCATCAACATCTCCAACCAAGCAGTAACACACTCAGTAACAGATCCAGAGCTTCATAAAACGCTTCGGTGGTTTGAGTATCTAACCCAAGAAACTCAACCTTGTCCTTCCGAAGTCAGGTACTCAAAGCAGATTATCATATTTAGATAACCAGACTAGAGATGGGGATAAAGGCAGGTTTCACCCAAATTTACCAGCAGAATACATAGTTGTTTCCCTCTTTTCTTAAAAATCACATTTCATTTTTGTTGAAAAAATCGCCCCCGTTTCATTTTGTATGTAGTACATATGGGAAAAGGCTTCCATGTGGCAACAGTGATCTTAACAGATGCTCCCCTTTGGGCAAACTGGCTTTTAGTGGAAAAAGTGCTGAGCAAGATGCAAGTACCTTTTTTTAATGAAGCAAAATCATTCTGAAATGGAAGTTTAGTTTGTCTCCAGTATACTTTGTTTATGATGTCAGCTGTTAACTGCTATCCTTCATCTCAAGCAATGTTTAAATTATAGGTATTCACATCAGATATGAAAACAGGGAACTGGAACTTAAGTCAGATAATAAGTACAGTCCCTTAAATTGCCAACATAACCCATGAAATGGGAGATTATAACTGCAGTTTATTCTTCATCTGTCACTCTTAAGGGAAATGATTGTTATTTTCTACATGGAGTCATCAGTCAGACTCATGGCTGCCTGATGAACTGTGATGATTTGAACCTAGGAAATATAAAGGGCCAAGTCATTCATTACTTTCTCTTGTACACCACTTGTAGACATGGTGCCAGCTGCAGGAAAATCTTTCTCTGCCCCACACTTGAGTTGCAATAGGCCTATTATTCAATGTCAGGCTATGGTTTCCTAACTTTTCCGGCATCAGCTTAATAGTAGCATCATCTGGGCATCATGCCATGTACATCGGCTATGCCTCATTTACCCTTCTGCTCCCAATTAGCTTAATCATGATGATAAAACCAGGAGAAAGACCTTTGGATAGAAGGCACATATTTATTTGGCCAACAGTCGAGTAAAAGGAAGGAAGGATGGGAAACTCATAAAGGGGAGGAAGCATGGATTGTGATCTTGGCTGTTCTGCAAATCCTCTGCATGACTGTCACTTTTCTCAGCCTTCTCTTATTCTTCCTCCCACAACTGGGAGCACTCTTTGATTTGCTCATGGGAGTTTTCTGAGCCACTCAGCACAGTGTCAAGACACAGAAATTACTATAAATGAAGGAGCCCAAGAACTTTAAATAATCCTGGTGTTCACAGACCTATAGTTGCTTGCTGATGTATCTCAATCAAAAAATCTTCGCTGAATTTCATGAGGTCCTATTTTGTTTGCTGTGACTGTTAAACTGTGAAGCTGCCATCTCAGTTACAATCCAAAAGCTGAGTATTATTATTTTGGGTAAAGGAGAGAAATCTTCTACTTTAAGACCTTTGTGCAAGATATAAGCCACAGCAGTATAGCTAAGAGAGAGAAAGCTCCTTGATTTACCCAACAAGTAGTATTGGTGCTGGCACATGGAGCAGACACCTCTAGATCTGAGATATAATAGGGTTTACTATATGCTGGACAGGAAGGGATAATTTGCATTTCCCTGCTATTGAATTATATGACAGTGGAAGAACAGATCATTTCAATGATACAAATCCTGTATCTCTCTGTGATCTCAGTTCCAAGGCAGACAAATTGAGGAAAAGGTGCTAAAAACCTCTCCAACAACTACAAAGAAAATCTTCACCTAGCAATCTCAGGAGCTTAAGATTTCCTTCCTCTTGGTCTTCTGGCACATTTTCTCTAAGGTGCTGCTCATCCTCTAAAAGACAATTTCACCTACGTGATTCATAGTCTTCTGAAACAAAATGTTATTTTTGAAGATAATGGAACCAAAGTCCTTCAGGAAATCTGTGCCCAGTATAGTTGCGATGAATGTTCAAGGCTAGCATAAACACTCTGGGAGGGCCAGCACCCAACACAGAAGATATTGCTGCCTCAGAGCATGGAGACAGAGGAAGAGACAAGGCAAAGGTCCTGTCAAGGCCAAATGTCTGTCCATTACAGGTCAGGAAGGGAGTGGAAGTCAGCTGCTTATCCCATCTGATCAGGCATAGTTTTTTCTCCTCCCACCATCATTAAAATGGTCAAGTCCAGACCTGAAATGAGTCTTGTTTCCTCACCTGGGCCTCAGGCATTAGTCATGTGTGTGTCATTTTGGTTGTGACCTTCTATTCATCAAAATGAGTGGCAGTGGAATTGAAAGAGAAAAAGAGAGAGATCAACATGTGATGCCATTTTATGCCATCTGCTACTAAGTATGGGGATGCATATATGAAAACACTATTTAGAAGTCTTCTTAAAATGTTTACCTAAAAAAATCTACTAGTTCACTACTGCAATCTTTCCTAGCAAGAATAATTCTCAGAATGATTATATCCTCTAAAGCTCATGATAGCATTTACACCTACTTTATTTAAAAGCAATGTCCACGTTCCACCTGAACAGGCTTTCTGTGGGAGGTACTGAATAGAGTGTAAACCACTCACGATGCCTACATATTTGTATGTGACTTTCATTCTCCTGATTCAAATACTTTGAATTTGTTGTGCATGGGAAGAAGACATCCTATTATTTAACTTCAATGAAAAGTTTCTGTTATTCCTTAGAGACTAAATGAAAATCAAAATCAAGTCTGTAGGAACTAATTTCATCTGCATTGTAATAAACATCTTTGCCTCTGCTGACTTTCGTGTTTCTTTGTAAATTGGAAGACTAACATATTTGCTTCTTTCTAGCAATCATAATCCCAACCACATTAGAAATTAACTCCTCCTTTCATTGAGAGTCTTAGGTTCTTATCCAGAAGACTGATTTTTCATATTTGGAGTATGCTTAGAAAAACGCTATCTCATGGTAGGAGTCATGTGATCCCATCCATCTTTAAAGCAACTATTCAAAAGCTATATCCTGTGGTGCTTTGAACACGTTCCTAACTTTTCTTGCACAAATGAATAGCATTCACTCTCATGTTTTTAGAATTGGGCGCTGGTTTTCTACATGACTATGTAATTTAAGTATATAACCTGCAGCAGACCATTAAAGTGAACAGATTTACTTTGCTAAAGATAAAAACCTATTCCTCTTATTAATGCCCCAAATCTTTATTTCACTACTGTGCAGAAGATAGTATGTCAGTGGAAAAAAATACATTTCAGTTTCACCACTATTTTGAGTGCTTTTCATTTTTCCATCTGTAGACTTTCTACCAGGGCACTGCAGCCCCAAGCAGCCTGTCATAATTACTCAAATAATTAACAAGGAGATCATTTAAGCTGAGCAAGTCTCTGAATACACCCATTGCTCTCTAACATGGGAACATCTACTAAATGGGATGGTTGTGCAATGGTATTTGTGCACCATATTAAGTAATCTGAAACATCATATAAAGAATATACAAAAAGTCACTGACAGGACATCTCCTTTGCAACCAAAAGAAAATGCTTGTTTTCAAGTGAAATACAAAGCAAAAGAAATACTTGCTTTCTTAAAAAAAAATGGTATTCTGGTGCCAAACATCTTAGAGATATTGTTGAGGAACAGTCCTTCCTCACATAGAGGTTATCCCTGTGGTACTGCCAAGTTCAGTGCCTGAGTGGATGATTTGCCAAGTAAGTGCCAGTTGTGTAATATATGCTGTAGCAGGCATGGAAGCAGATTTTACTTTCACACTTGCCTTCTGAATTGGCATTCTTTGACTCTTTTGTGCCAATGTTACTTCTCTTTCCTATTCTGTGTCCTCTTTTTGCACTGGAATGCCCGTTCCCCTCACATATAAGCTGAATGTCCCATTGTTTGCTAGAAAGCATAGTTGCTGAACATGGATTATATGAAAGTCACTCAGAAAAGACAGACTGTATTAGTTGCCACATACCTTATTCACATGGTAACCCTACCAGGAGTAAATTATTTAAAAAAAACCCACTTATATTTTGTCACATATAGCTGTCTACCTTATATAATGGGCATGAAAATAGCTCTTCATTCTTCTGGAGTTTTTCTTTCTCATATACCCTTTTTGTCTGAATGACTGTTTAAATTTTATTTCAATTTTTTCTTTCCCAAATCTTTATTGTCTTCGTATCTATTCCTTTGAGTTTGCAAATTTCCACTGTTTAGATAAATATTTTCCTACTCTTCAGTTCCTAACCATATGTTTTGAGTCAGGTCTCTTTAACAACTCCACTCAGAGCCTAAGCACTTCTTTCCAAATGCTGACACTTATGTGTGCCCTCTCAAGTAGTAAAACTGGATTTACCAAAGGTTTTACAATCAAGTCTTAGTATGCAGCTTTATGCAATCAAATTATAGAAATTGTTGCACAATATTAGAAAGTTTCTGCAAGATAAATGCAATTTCTAGCTCAACTGGAGAGTCAGAATCCTGTTTTGTGTATCTTTCTTTAAGTCCAGGTCTGCTGTAGACCATAGCTCTTCTTTGTTACAGGAGTAGGAAGGATGAGTAGGCTGAATCGGGACATATCTCTAATGTACTCCACCTACCTGTCAGTGGCCAGAGTAGGATATCAACCTTGCATCCTTTGAAGTTACAGAGGATTCCTTCCAAGAACCAAGAAGGGACTGGAGGACCATAATCACTCTGAGAGTTTGGGTTTACATAGAGGTTGCATCAGCTGCTCAGGTCTTCACTTGTCAGTCAACCAGTTGTATTAGTGAGGATGGGTGCTCTGATCCTGGGGTAAACATTAGGTCTTTCAACTTAGATTGTATCTTTTTCTTTGTGGCCTAATCAAACTCAAGTTTCTTTTCCCTGTTATTTCAGGATGTGTATATAGTCAACTACTGACACTCAGCCAGTGCTTGGTCAAATGTTAAATATAATGACATGATGGGGTGTGGAATCTCTGAGTCATAATACCTTTACTGAATGTGTCTAAGCTGGACCATTTAAACTGTTCCCTAGCTCAGGAAAGACCACAGATGTTAAGTAACCAAGTAGAGTATCAAAGTGCGACGTGTACATCTTTTAGCCAGAAGAAACAGAAGGGACCTCATTGTGTAGGACCTATCAAACCTTCAGGGATTGGTGAGATCAAATTAATACATGCTCTCAAGGGTGGTTGATGCCACTGCAGAGTGACTGCTCAGCAGTCTTATACCTGGCACATGCAAAATTCTTTGGAATGCAAAAATTATGTCATGAGGAACTCTACTTAGGAGAATTTTTCTTTGGAGACAAGTATTAGTTACTCATTTATTAATGTCTACTACCAATTGGTAACAAACAACAGACACCCTGATGAAAAAAAGTGGGTGGGAAAAGACTTATAGAAATGAATGGACAATGTTCTTTTTTCTTTCTGCTGAGAGCAGTGGCTTCATCTAAGCATATGTCAAAGTAAGCTGTTAAGAAAAAGTGGTTAACACTCAGTTTAGACTTCCTGATTTTTCCATTTCAGGGTTCATGAAGACACAGAAACATAGGAACACTGAATACAACATTCATATGGGGAGAGAAGGGGAATGACTAGAAACTCATTAATTTCTTTGGAAGTGCTATTAATAAATAGGTCACCTCCTTTAAAAGGGAGGAAAAAGTCTGCAGATGCTAATCTTTGGTGTGTTTTGAATCACACTTTCCATTGTGAAACACTGATAGCTGCACTTTGCTGTAACTGAAATCAGAAGAATTGCAGATGTAGCCATCTTCTACTCTTTTCAGGACTCTAAGAGACAGAGACGTTGCACAACCTTCCCAAAATTCCTTTGTAGAATCTGAATGTACAACAGAACTTCTAGCAGTTTAACTAAATTTGGAGAAAAAAAACAAACCAAACCAAACCAAAACAGGACATACAAGAATGTATTCTTGCCTATAGCAAAATATATTTTATTCTGATTTAAAATAAAAGTTTGTGACTTAGCAGGAGATTTTATTTCTTTAGCTCTTCCTGCAGTAAATCAGTTTTCATTTTTTAATAACCATTATTTGTTAACTTCTTTCCTACCAGACATTTTAACAGGATGCTTAAGTTATTTTATTCTTCCAGAGACTGCACTTAATCAAACACTTCACTATATCTCATTATTTCCACAGTAATATATCTCATTATTTCCACAGTAATATTACTCAATTTATTTTGCACCTATGTCTAATTTGTCAAAGTGTAGTGTCATGAGCTGTTGGTTCTTCATAAATAAAAAATAACAACACAGCCAGATTTGTGCATTTTCTTTATTTCTGAAATTAATTTTCTTAAATTAATGAGATGAGATGAAATAAAACATTTAAACCTTTAAAATAAATTTAAGTATTTGTAAAACAGGTTTTTCACTGCTAAGCCATCCATCATCACTCCTGTAACTTTTTTTAGGTAAGCTTCATTGCAACAAAAAATACAGCTCCTTCTCTCTTCCTCTCTTTCTCTTTCCCTCTTTTTTCCTCTTCCCTGTTCACATTATTATCCTCATCATCTTCCTTGTTCTTGTATTCATCATCCTCTTCCTCTCCCTCTCCCTTTTTGACAACTGCTTTGCTTAATTTTCTTTCCCAAAGCAGGTTAGACTCAATTTATGTCTAGGACCCATGAGGTTCTCCCAGATCGTTAAGCAGCCAAAAAGAGACTCAGTGTGAGCCAAATTATAAAATAGGCTAAATGACACAGAAGGAGATAACTCTCCACAAGGCTTCTGCGTGCTGACTCTTTCAAAGCTACAGGTTATGCCTGGAGATGACACTGATTTCCGGTGTTATTTCCATCTTAATACATGCCAGTACTGAAAGGGAAACTGCACTTACAGCTGGACTATTATTTTCAACACTAGAAGAAAATTACTATAGGATAAATTTAGGTTTTTCTTTGGCTAATAAGTGTAATGATTTTTCTTATAAGAGTTGGATGTTCATTTAAAGTTAAATTAATTGGGGCGTTAAATACAGAGGTTGCAAAAGAATAATTTTAGAAAAGTTATGAGATAAACTACTTGATCTAAGGTTTGCTGTTATTTCAACTGTGATGTAAGCAGCTTTCTTCAAAAATATAATTTCTTTTTCCATCCCTGGAGTCTGCTCATGATATTATCTGAAATGCAATAGTTGGAAGTGCAAATGTGAGGTGGAAAATTCCAAATACAATTCATTGGTGTATCTAAGCAACCAAGTGGAGGACTGTATGTGCTGTCTCATGGCCTTCTGAAACTTTACAGTACCTGCCACTCACCAGTGTGGCCCACTCTGACAACAGATACAAAAATGGAAAATTTAATAAATTTGACTTCAGGATAAGCAACAGAATTTAGCTGTGCTTTAGCAAAATAGACCCATCACATAAAGTATTCAAAAGAACTGCTATAGGCTGAGAAGAATAAACTTCCCATCTCTTCTTCATTCACCATGATGTGCCTCTCACTGCTTTCTTCTCTTCTTCAGCCCTAATTTCCCCTCCTCCTTCCCTTTTCAACTCCTAATTCTTTCACTGCTTCCCATTCAAGCCTTGCCCTCTGCATTCAGTTTCTGCTTCTCATTCCCCTTTGCCTGCTACCCGCCCTGCCTGATCTTTTTGGGTTCAGTTCTTCTTACTTCAGGCTTTTATTTCTCTGAGGGATTTGAATAATCACTCCTTCTTTTTTGATCTCATTGTCATCTCAAAAGGTCTTGCTGCCTTCCACCCTCTCCTCAAAAGGTAGGTTTCCAAAGAAAGTATTCACTCCAGAATGGAGGAAAGGGACCTCTGAAACTCACTGACCCTTCCTAAATTGGATGCCCCATTGTGTATCACAAAATTAGAAATTTTTCTATTGTATTACAATGTTAACTTTGTTAGTGAATTTCTTTTCTAATGAGCACATTAAAATCCTCTTTAGCCTTACAAAGATTAACTCTACTAGTCTATCATTATTAATTTCTGTCTCCAGCCAGCTAAGGGTGAGCTTTAACAAGGCTGATTTAGTCATACATTAAATTTTATATAAAACATCAAGTGAAGGAGTAGTCTTAATAAATAAATGCTTTTTTTAGTATAGGAACTGGGAATCCAAAACAAGGCTGACACACATTTTATACTCTTGACCATATTTTTAAAATGCCCCTCAAATCTAAAATCTGCAACTGAATGCCCTTGAATGCAACTATGCACAGCTGAGCATCTAATCACGCTGCTTGAGCAGAGAAGTCTTTCATAACTGTGCTTTTTCTTTGTCATAGGTCAGACCAATTAACCAGACAGAAACATCAGGTATTCCAGGAAAAAAATTACTGTCGTACTTCAGAGTCATAACTACTGCAATAAATTAAAGAACATTAAATTAAAGTAAAATTAAAAGTGAAAAAAAAACCATTTTGCAGCTATTATCAAAGTCTACACTTTCTCTTTCACCATATGAAAAAAAAAAGAAAGAAATCATCTGTGAAACAGCAAAGGCCACAAAACATGAAGACCTTGAGTCAAACTTCTTCAAAGATCAACCATATAGGCATAATATATTTAGTCAAGCTTTTTTTTCCTTATGTATTCTTTCAATGGCAAACCACAGCATGTTTGCTACAGACCTTGCAGCTAGGTGAGGTAATGTTAAAACATTCTTTTTTTTTTCCTACAGCACCCAATCACCAGGGTACTAAACAAGCCTTCCAAAATAAAATGAATGCAGAACCATATGTTTAGTTTTGCAATAAAAAATCACTCATGCTTCTGCTCTGTACTACAGATGGTTCTGATGGACAGCACGTTTTTATTGCCTAGAAAAATGTGACGACAATTCTGAAAATCTATTTATGGAGCACTGTCGCTCTATTTGACACAGGGATAGGTAACCAGAGGGTACCTTTATAGAGTAGCCATTTCCATTTATATTCTGCTGCACGTGTATTATCTCATCATGAAAACAGCTTAGCAAATCTTTGAACAATGCATTACTGCACCCAGTCTTAAGACTACATTTTCTTCTATTACTTTCATCTCACTTCCCAGAATTCTCATTTCTACCTGCAACATTGAGCCTATGTTACTTGACCTATTTGAGCATCAGTATGGTTATTTTTTCTTGTAAAGTTGGTAAACTTGACTGCCTGGTCTTTTGAAGCAATAGTGGTCTTTAGTAGTTGCATAGTAGACACATCTAACTCATCATCACATATGTGGAATGTTAACTACTTTAAAAATATCAGCAACAAAAATAAGTGAAATATCTCTTTTACATTTGCAATTCCCATATATCTCAACAGTTTTCTTGTTAATGCATAATATAAAACAACAGGTACTTTTAACTTTTAGGTTTTCATTTATAGTTTTCTTAACTACAGGACAATAATGTCCAAAATGTCCATTCTACAGCTATCACAATATTGCCAAATTAAATTGTACTGCAAAGCATACATATTTAGATAAAATGCTTTAAAATTATCTCTCCGCAAAACATGGGAACATTCATTTAACAACAATAAAAAATCATTATCATGTCATCTGCCTGTGACCATAATATTATGAATTTCAGTTTGCTCTCCACAAACTCACAGGAAGAGAAATCCAGCCCATCCTCCCTCCTCCTCCTCCTCCTCCCTTTTGCTCTTGGCAAGAATTTAAATAAAACTTCCATATCTACTTTTGCAATGTACATTCAGTTTCACAAATAAGTGGTTTTGTGTAAATGCAGATAGCACACAGTCACAGGCATTCCTGTTCTACATTCAGTTTCGACTAGTTTGCATAATTTTCTCTTTAGGGATTCTTACAAAAAGTGACAGGGGGAGGGAAGTCTGTTTTTTACTCCTCAGCCATGAATTCCATCTGTTGTCATGGCACTGAACCCAGTGTTGAATAGCAGCCAGCATTGCTTTTGATGTTCTGTAGGATTAGTAGAGATGTCTGAAGTTATTGTGCAACATAATTCATTGAAATAGCTCTGAGCTTTACGCAAATGTTAAGTTACTAAATTAATAAATAAATATGGTATGCCACCGTTGAAAGTTCACTTTCTAGGGGCAATCCATTGGATGGGTACTATTGCTATAATGACTCACATACTTTTTTTTTCAATCATTCTCATTTCTACAAACACAAGTCAAAAGTCTGTAGTGTTTTGTTAGAGGCAGTTAAAAAATATTATGTCCAATGAAATACAACTGATGATCTGATGAGGCAAGTCTTATTTTTGTGACCTAATACAAATATTCATGATTTGGCTCTGCTTTTGACTCTGATATTTTCTATTGAGCTATCAAGAAAGTTACCATTGATCCTAACTTCAGGAGGAGTCAAATATTCAACAATTAGAGATATTATTCAATGCTCAGGACATTCAGGCTGTCCTGTTTCAGACCTTCAGAGCTCTTGACATATATAAATCAAAATTTCAGAGAAGACCATAGAATAGAAGAGTGTTATTTTGTTTGGTTTTGTTTTCTTATAAGCCTCAGTGCTGCATAGGAGTTTCTTCTGACATTTCTTTAACAAAGAAAAACTAAAGGTTGTCAGGCTAACAATGCCTCTGCCCTGTTATGGATACACTTTGGAAAGATTTCCAAGTTTAAAGCAGAGTTTCTAATTGAAACACAGAATATTTCACCTCGGCATGAACTCAGGAAAAGGACATGTAAACAATTTTCTGCAACAGGTAAGTGCAAAGGGTAGCACATGAACAGCAGTCTTCTTCCTTTCCTGTCTCTAAGAAACCAAGTTTTCCTCTGCTTCTCAGGAAGCAGCCAGGTTATACCGGGCCAGGGCAGTGGCTGGGGGAAGAAGAGGTAACAGCTGGCATTTCCTGTCCTCACTGGTCCTTCCCTGCAGAAGCAGAAAGCCTATTTACTGCACTGTTTCCTAAGGAGGAGCAGTCCAGCACTTCATCCTTGGAAAAGAAGTGTTCAGTTTTGCCTCTGCAGCTGAGAGGTCCCATCTCAGCTCTGCTGGGAAAGAGTCTGGTGGGTGGCTCTTTCTAACAGAAGTAGAATATGCAGGTCTAGGATGCAGAGCAGACTGTGTGGATTTGGTATCCCACAAATAAGGCCAGTGTCTTGCTACTGACTGCTCCATGGCTTCAATAAAATATTTTAGAGAGAGCTTTCTTGCACTCTGCATCCTGAAAGGACAAATAGGAACTAGATATTTATTTTCTTCTCTAACCACTGAAATATTATTGATTTGAAACCCTTTATGCTGTTTCTAACAAAAAAAATAGCTCTTTTTTCCTTGAATTCATTATTTTCATATCAACTGTTTGCACAGACTATATGGTATCTGAGAATGGTATTGGACTCTTATGAGTGTTTGGAAATTACCCTGACTTTTCCACATGTGACCATTTTTAAATAAAATCATGCAGTCAGCTCAGGGGGTGTTTATGTTGAATAAATCCACTTATTTCAGTAGCAGCATCCTGAAGCTACTTTGGAGCAAATTAATATGATATTAAATTAATTAATCAGCTTATTGTTTGAAATACAAATATAGAATTCAGATACAATGCCTTGAAGACCAGCAGCATGTTTGCCTAGGGAAAAGGATAAGGACAACTGGACTTCTCGGGATACAGGATGGAACACAGAATGAAAGTATGCTCTGCAGTGCAGGAGGGTTTCACCTGCAGATGTCTTGCCTTCACTGGTGAGCCAGTAAGGCTAAACTTCAATAAATTTAGTGAAGTGAGGGAGCTATAAAACTGCAGCAACAAATGCACAAAATACCCACACAGTTAATAGAGGTAATTTCTTGTTTATTTTGAGAAGAAAATTAACATGATTTAGTCTTTTATGTGTGAACTGGCAGAAAGATATGTATGCTCTAAAAGGAGAAATCATGGCTCACAGTACTTTTTCTCCTTTCTGTAAAGGCTTTTCACCCATATCTTCATCTCAGTCTATTAAATGCATGTTGCTTTTGTAGCTGATGTATCAATGTCTGTACAAATGCAGCACAGCACATGAATGATTGGGAGAGGGCTGGACAGTAAATTGGTTTGGAAGAAGCACAGCTTAGCCACTGGTGAGACAGAGCCCAGACAGTTACTTTACCAATACGTAATCTCGCTTCTTTTTCGATACCTCCATCCCCAGCAGCTACAACCTGCAGCAGATGTGCAGCATGGGAATGGCACCAGCCTGGAAACTGCTGAGCATCAGCTGCAGCCCTGCTCACCTCTCACTTCATCCTCTGGCAGATGCAATATGCTCAAATATTTGCTGTATGGGCTCTGTGTCCCCAGGGCTTAACCATAGATCCTTGAGCAGGACAGAGAGATTATCACATCTGGAGATAGGGGTGTTAACCCTTGCTTTTCAGTGAAGAACAGACCACTGCTGAAGCAAATACAAATTACTGTATCTGGAGATGCTCTGCTCTGCTCTGCTGTGGGAGCTCCTTCTGCTGCTCCGTGCTAGGAAGAGAGTTGTAGAGGACTGACAGTGACAGCACTACCATGACCGTGGTCCAAGGTCAGCGATGGCTGGGTTTCTGGCTCTTATGTGCACAAAGAAAGGGGAGAAACAGAGAGGCCAAGAATCCAGAGTTCATTTGCAGATTAGATTTAATCTCATTGAGGTGAAAAAACCTTTTCCTGATATCACAGGTACCATTCAGTCCCTGTGTTAAGCATTTTTTGGAGCATACAACACAGATACATTTAATTTGTAGTCTGTAAAATTAAAGATTGCCTTTTCACTGATAATTTGGTTCATAAAACACATACATTGAGGGCTCCTGGAGTACAGGTGCAGCACTGGTAACTGAATGTGAACCCACAAGCAGCGTGGTAAGGAGGGATGCATATGTATTAGCACCAGGCTGTATCAGTGAAATTACTTCCATTTTTCACTGTCGTAGTCCTGCGTGCTAGACTGAGCTGCCCTTCATGAAACAGAGTCAGGCATGGTTCCCTGTGCCCAGAGGAAAGTCTCATCTAGTAAATAAGTGTCATGCCATCTAATTGTGTGAGTTTCACTCAGCTTCATTTTTTAAGTTGTTATTATCTCAGGTGCCCATAGATAAGATATCATTGCAGGAGAAACATTAGGTACAGAGCCAGAATGATCCTGTCTTGTTTAAGGACTCTCCTGGGCCACTAAAATCTTTATCCTCCTTAAGGAGATCAAAGAGCTGGTCTCTTTCTTGAAAAACCACAAAAAAGAGATGCTGAAGCACTAGGTTTTTCAGGGTTCTAGTAGACTACACTGTGTTGTTTCCATTTTATTTGACTTTACACTGCACTGAGTGTCTTCAGAGACAGAAACCTTGTTGATAAAAAGCACAATTGTCTAATCTGTGTCAGTCATGCTGATGGACACTGTAGATATCTTGATATTACGGTGCTTAGTATTGTCGAATGGAGCTGAAATATCAGCATAAAATTGTATTTATAATGAACTTGAGAGAAAATGGCAATTACTATGTACTGTTAACAGGCTTTCAAAAAGTGGCAGGAAGCCTACTGAGCTCTCTTTTCACAATATATCACCAGAAAAAGTTTTATAGATAACCGGTTTTCAGAAGACAGAGAGACAGCAAGACAACGAGACAGAGATTTATCAAAGAAAAAGCATCTAGGGCAAGATTATGAAGTTGTTGAGCACTTATATGTCAAAACTCATTGGCTTCAACTTCTCATTAGCATGAGAAAGAGTTGTATTGTTTGGCCTTTAGTGAGACAGTAGGCTTAAAAAATACGCATTTGTCAATTTTCAGCTGAAGCATCTCACTAATACTAATTCTATTCAGACTACCCAGCTAAAAGAAAATTGAATAAAGTACCTGCATGGGAGGCTTTTTTCTACGCATTTGTGCACACAGGAGTGAAATTCTGTTCAATTTTTAGAATACAACTTCCAGTCTAGGAATTTCAAAAAAAGATCACTGTCTGCTGTATTTTATTCCTAAAAAGCTGAGCCAATCTTTCTAAAACTCATTACAGTTTGGAATCAGTTGATGAAATGTGCACAGATTTCACAGGTATCCTGAAATATTTCTTTCATGTATAAAGAAACAGCACAAGTATTACCAACAACTGAATATTCTTGGATGAAAACTGCCTTTAATAAGTTTGCACTAGGAGAAAAATCTGTTCCTTTATGTAAAAATAAATTACAGAGGGCTTTCCTTTACTCACTAAGAATTTTTCTTTCCTAAACTTCTGAGGATTTTAGAATTACATGATGCAGATATGTCTTTAAAGCTACTCGGGCAGTAGAGGGAATATGCTGATTCAAGAGCCCCTTTTATGAGAGAATATCCTTCCTCTTTTTCTTAATATCCTTGAAGCTATTATGTATGCCAGACAAATTACACACAAAAGCCTGAATGTGTACTGGGGTAGTCAAATATTTCAGAGTAAACTTTCAGGGACCTCATCTCTTTCAGTAATCCCGTGTTTTAATAAATGAACCCAATTCAAGACTATTTTTTCCTTTGAGGATTTCCAGAAATGCTTTGGAAGGTCACCATACAGCTCCAGTCATTTGTAGATAGAATACAATCATAGCTAAAGACACAATAATAGAGGCGTGGCTCTAGATTAAAACAAAACACTCCCCCCCCCAAACAAACAAATAAACAAACAAACAAACCAAAACACCACCACAAAAAACAACAAAAACACAAACAAACAAAAACACAAAGAAAAACCAAAACAAATTTGATGGAATTATTTGTCTGTGGTATTTAAGACATAGTGGAGGAAAAAAACAAGCACATTTCAGGTGGGGCATGGGTTATGTTTGATGATACATGTTTTAATCATTCCACCAACGTTTTTTCTAATCTTTCTTGCTTGTCACTGTTAAAAAGAACAACTTATCTCACTATGCATTATTTCTCTGTATCTACTATTTGCCTTCCAAAAACATTTATTTCCCACTTGGACTCCAAAGGCAGAAGGAAGTGACAGCATTTAAAAGCATAAAGGCAGCACCTATTCTACGAACAATTTCAAAGCTCAGCAGGAGTCTTCAAGTACTGAAGGAATTTCAGTACCTGTAGCACACAAATACATTTTACAAAGGGGATTAGACTAAACCATGAACTCTATGAAACAAGGGAATTGTACCACTGACTCTACTAGAGGCCAGGCTTTCAACCTCATTGCATTCTACAAAAGATCTATAAATACAATCTGAGCTTAAATTTTCCCTCCGTAAAGACTCAAAATTCTTATTTCAGTAGAAATTAAGATAGTTTTGGAGTGGGGAGATGTAGTGCAACAGCACTGTCAATCCCATAACTAAGCTGTGGTGCATTTTTACAGATATACCCTGTGACTCAACAACGACTGTCTTACCCACACGGCTCCCACCCTTGTCATTGTTCTACCTGAACCTTGTGAGAACGTTCCTCACAAGGAAGTGGCTATCCGGGGGTTATGTAGATAATGTAGGAAATATTAGGAAGAGAAATGTCATCTGTATTTTCAGAGGCCTTCTTACACCAGGCCTGACCTAGAGGAAGCACTACAAGGCCCATGCCAGAAGGATTGCCAAGTTTTACAGCAGTCATCTAGCAGCTGTGGAAGAGGTATACAGGGGCAATGGCATTTGAGCACAGGATTTTTAATTTTGCACAGTACAGTTCAGAAAAATCCATCTGCACTGAGGAAGAGTAATTTTTGTGCCTTCCAAAATTATTTACAGCACGGCAGGTACAGTAGGGCCACAGTCCAATACTACATGTATAAACAAAACTATGTTTTAAATTTGAACTCACCAATATTACAAATGTGTAGCAGTGCTGCATTTTAAGGCATCACAGTTTATATTACCATAGTGCCTCACAGCCAGCTGACTAGTACAGCAGCCATGTATGCACTAGAAAATGGGGGGAGGACAAAACAGCTACAAGATGAAAACCCTCAGTTATTTAATGCTCTGAGTACAAAGAAACTGAACGAAAAATATTTCAGATTCAGTCACTTACTTATAGTGTATACCATGAAAATCCAAAACTGTTATTTCAGTAAAAAGCCAAGATGTTTTATAGCTACTTAGTATCTGTTGCCTGTGTCAATTGGACTTCATCCAGCCCCTCGAGATCTGAGTTACAAAAAATCATTAATTTTATGACAAATACAATTGTCGGTATGATAAAATGGTGGTAAAACTTACCTGTATCTTAATAAAAAGTATTGGAAGTGCGACCCTGTTTTCTGATATTCTGAGTTGTGATATCTGCACAACATAAACTGTGCCTTTACAGTTGATTTGAGCAGTTGACAGAGTAAACCTTTGTCTTGGTTTAATTGGAAGCTTCCAGAATGCACTCTAAAAGTATGAGAAAAGAGACCTGTTTTTCACAGTCATATCTATTCTAGTTATGGAGATTTTCACACTGTTAGTTACGCACAGCAAGTCCTTTAAGGCTATTTCCAACTTCAGGACAGTTAAAAGACAGGGGAGGTCTTTTCAAGACTGACTGCCCAGCTCAGAATCCCTCAGGGCAAACTGAAGTGTAAAGGCAGCTCACACCACTCTGATGGCACTGGTCACAGGGGAAGAAATGTGCAATTTTGTCCAAATGTTTTTTTTTTTTTTTCCATATTCTTGATTGTTTCTGGAATCTGAAATCTAGTTTGAGATTACAAAATTCAAAAACAAATAAATAGTGTGGGAGCTTGCTGTACTACACACGGATAAACACACATATGTACACATACAAATCTCCACCCTTCTCTCTACCCTCCCATGTTAAAGTAGCTATCTTGCACATCAAAGGGTGAAGGATATTTTTGGTATATTCGAAAATCACTCAGGAGATGAACAAGCTTATTTGTTCCAAATGATGAAAGTTCAAAGTATTTCATTTATGCTAACAGTTCATTAGTGTAGCCACTCATGTGTGCTAATCCCACTTATTAAGCCTCCCTGTCTCCTATTAATAAAAATTTAGCTAGAGAGATGTTTCAACAAGAGTATTCCTACTTTCATATATAATTATACTAGATATGGGTATAGTATCTCGATAATAATCTTCCTTTTCACAAAGTCTTTAATCTAAATAGAGCTTGGAGTTGCCACAAACTACACTAAGTGCTGCACAGGCTACGTTTGTCTGAAATACTGTTACTGAACTGTCTGTACAGTGCTCATCTCCAAAAATCCCCATGTGAGCAGATTAGCAGTAGTATCTTTCTTAAACAGACAGAAACTTTTACAGTGGAAAAACACTGCAGTAGAACCCACAAAACCACACATGCAACTTAATGGGTCTCAGGACCTACAGGCAAAGTCTGGTAATGGAAAGAGGCAGCAAATGTTGCAAAAGCAATGGAGAGGACCTGAGTGTACTGTTCTTGCCTATGTGAGAGCTATTACACAAAAAGCAGCCATTTCCTTCTTCAGCTGTCTCTAGAAGTGAGCTGATTGTCTGTACCTTGAGAGATGATTTAGACAGGCCAGTTAATCCCTGGCAGCCATAGGTGCCAGATCTGTTTGTACGACCTGCTATGTTCACCTCTGCTATAAGTAATTTCTTTCATCACATAAGTAGATAACTTTATGTTTCTCCGCTACAAGTCCAAGAATAGGCCATTTCTTCCTCCTTTTCCATTAAAGTATCACATCTGTCCTTTTTCCCCAGCACATTTCTGTCATCTCATTGATGACGTCTCAGTTTCCACTAGCACACAGGGAGCCCCCTTTCTCACACATAGCATTTATACAGTCAGGCCCCAAACTGCACAGTGCAGAAAGCCTGTCTATCTCTCCATCCTCCAGTTTCTGGCTAAATAAGACTACCTGCTTTCTCTCCCAGCTGTCTTACAAGTGCACAAATCCTGTTCTGCCAAGCACCACAGCAGGATGAAATATATCTCCTCACCTCCATCAGGGAAAAAGGAGGAGGCTAAATAGAAGCACACATGTTCCTAAGCACATGGAAGGATTGTGTCCTTGACTGTGCATGGACAACAGTCAGTCCTGCAGGGAGGATAGGTACTGGAGAAAGAGGGGATGTCTGCCCATCCCCAAGCTCTGAGAGGCATAGAATTTATGTCTGCTCATGAATCCTTCTCCAATAGCCAGACATCTGAAGGCAATATAGAATCAAACTCAACACCTATGCACTAGCACCCTTTGGGGATTTAGCTCTTAGCAGTTCCCAGAAGGTGACAAACCAAGGAGAAGATTCAGCTTGAAGATGATAACTGAGCACATGTACCCATATATAGGCATCTGATGACATTCAAGATGCTTTATGAATGAATTTCATGCTCACAGCTGTAAGTCTCATCCAAGTCCTCAGGCCAAACTAGCAGTACAGCGGGCAGGTCACTGAGGTTCTCAAATTCTCAAACAGCACTAAATGCCTATATTTAGGAACTTGAATTGAGCCCTCAGATGTCGCCATGTATGTAAGTTTTCAAAGTTCTCACAGTCAAATTCCAGTTGAGCCATGCAATGGCATTCAGAGAGATATTCAATATGTCCTGCAAAGCAGACACTGATAGTTGGTCAGAACACACTGGCCAGTTCTCCTTGTCCTATAATGGGAGCACAGTCATATTGGAGGCCCTTACATTTACATGTCTTTACTTGGAAACTATCACCTCTCCATCAAGAGAATATAAAACAGAACAACAGAACCAGAAATTCAGCATGGGCTGAATAGGATAACCAAAAAACAAGGAACTTACTGATTCTGGTAGGATGAAATAATGTAATCTGGCACTAAGGACTGGCTCCAATTATTTGCCCAAATTATATTATTCAGTATTTCAAAAGTCACAATATAAATGATAATCCAGGAAATCATATGGGTCTTCACACACTACTGCTGATTCATACTGCTAACTGGGAATGTTTAAGTCAGCTTGATCAAAGAAAAAAATGTTTATTGTCCAACTACCTGCTCACATATGCAAGCACATTTATACTTCTCATCAATATTTTCCTAAGCATGTTCCCCCATCCTCTTCAATCCTTCCCTTTCTTCTCTGGTCTTCCTCTAGTCAACCAACCCTCAGTTATTTTTCCCCATTTGCCCCAGTTTTACTATATATGTATTCAAATTTGGTATTTTTGATAGCCACCTAGGTAGTCTTGACCTTAAAAAGGTTTATTGATACTGTTACCTAGGCACTGCTGGCAGTAAGATTTCCCCTCCCCAAAAGATGCCACTATTGCCCTCCAATTATTGTGAATTTTGATCAGCTCTCAACTCATGTAACTCACCCTTAACCAACTGTGAAACACAGCCAACCTTCACAGTACTATAACTTACTTTTGACAGCTTCTCACTCTGCTATTCATTATGTCCCACAAGAAAATGTCTCATGCCACGTTCGATTAGGTGAACCTCAAGCCAGGGCTCTGTCATCTCCCTGAATGCCTTACCCTTGGCTGTTTAGCATTCACTTAATTGGTCCCTAACCCTTAACTTAATGATAAAAATTACTCAAGGATTCAGCTTTCTCCTGCAATTTAGTCCCATGGACATGTTTGCGATTTTTCCAGATGCATATTAAAATAAGCAAATGACATTTGATAAAAGCATAACATAATGGCACACTCTTTTATTACCATCAGAATATTTTGATGGTCTGATGGCAAACACCACTGTTATCTTTTTTTTTATCCTGGCATATTTAAATACACCATAGTTTCTGTCATCAGCCAGGACTACACCTTCATCAACAAGACCTCTAAAGGTCTCAGCTGTCAGTGAAGAATGAACCCATAACAATGCAATCCAAAACAGTCATTTGTCTCAGAGAAAGCAACCATTCTTTCTCCAGTGGTTAGTAGGTCCCCACAAAAGAGAAAAAGAGAACAATACTTCCTTCAGGTAACCTGCAACCACTGACTAATCCTCAGTTCAGATTTACTAAGACTGACGGTACATGTACATTTAGTAACCTTCTAAACTCTTTTTGGCCAGTCCTTGAACTCTCTTAAATACATTGAATCCAGAAAACCATTGACAAGGATTTTCACAGGCCTGAATCTATTCACTTGAAAGAACTTTGGGGTTGGAGTATTTTCAAACTTGGCTCATGCTGGATTCATTTGCTGCCAGCAGTTCTTCCTGTTGGACAAGTGAGCGGTTCCCATCCATGCTCTCCATGACCTGATGTGGTTGTACAGACGTTGGTCATGGGAGGTCTCTCTTCCAGACTGAGGAATCTCAAACTCTTTTTTTTCCCTCAAATGTATTCCTTCTTGTTCCCTAAACATAGAAGCCATCTCACCTCATCTTTCAGGTGTTCTTTGGAGAAGGTTGTTGTTGTTTGAAGAAGAAAATTTTGGTATCTGAAGGTCTGTAGCGAGGAGAAAAACCCCAAACAACAGAACCTAAGGAGTAATTTCAGTCATAATTAGAAGCTTCAAGCTAGGAGAGAATTTATAGAGTGACATAAGTAATGATGTTCTCTGTTTTGTTCTCTATTAAGAATGTTCTTGCCATTTTCTGAGATCTACCAAGTACTGAGCAAGACTTTTCTTACAACTGTCTATCATAACCCTAAATACCAAATAGTGGGTGTCAAGAGTAATCTCAGATCTCATAATTTTCCTTTAAGATACAGAATCTCTTTTCTATACATCTGTCACATATTTATTTGTATTTATTAAATTTTATATACTTCAGTTACCACAGTTGATAGGCAGCTCTGAAGTTTTAGCAGCAAACTCAGATGTCTATGTTTTCTGATAATATTTTGTTCAAATTTCAGAAGTTTCTCTTTCTAACAACAGAAGTTTTGAAATCTTAAAAGCCTTTACAATGGAATGATTGCCAGAAATGCTTTTAGAATTAAGAAGGAACATTGTTTAATTACTCGTTTCCGTATTTGGGAAACTTGGGCGTTTTGTTTGTATGGACTAGAATCCAACATGTCTGCCTCTGTTTATTTTTCCTGTCAATGAACAAGCAAGATGGGATACCATCAAAAGAAGGAGGAGTTGTGAATTTATTTTGTGGATACCTTGAATACTGACAAATAGCTGCTATTTTTGATATGGGCTATGGCATATCAGCATACTTTTGTTGTTACTGTGTACTTTAATCCCCAGTTGAATAATAGATTTCAAACATTATATTTTAAAACTATGAGAATAAAAGCAGTCATAATATGCAAATTAATTTCTATAATCTAACTAGCCTCTTACTCCAGCTGAAATTGAAACATGTATGTAAATGTACTACAATAATAAACACACATTTAAGGAAAAAAACATCCCATGCTTCATTTTCCAGCAGTGAACTATTCCTACCATTCAATATGCATTATTTGAAAACTCCTCTGGGCAGCATCATCAATAATGTTTATTGAAGCATGATGATTATGATAAATTGTTCCAGGGAGTTCACATCTATTGTGCTTGTAGGTCAGCACTTGCTGTAAGAAGAATGCCACCAAACTCACAAATAAAAGAGGAAAAAAAAAAGATAAATATGACGTCAACATAGGAAAAACTGTTTTATAAGATCTGTGAATGTGCCAACTTGCTTTAGGCTGGAATCAACCTAGTAGATCTCAGCTTAATGGCTTGTTCCAGGGAGATTTAGTTAGTTAGTTAGTTACTTATTTCTTTATTATTTGCTAATAAATGGACTATTGTTAAAGCCTGCTACATACGTAGGAATGGGAGTTACTCTGCATGACCAACTGTTTGAGTCTGTGCCTTTAATACATAGCTTAAGCATGCACTGGACTTTTCCATTTTGGATTGGTGTTTTTGGAAGCATACATTTTGGTTTTATTTGTCCAGATTTCCTGTCAGGATGTACACTATCTCTGAAAGAAGGTAGCAGAAAAAGAGCCCTTTAATCATCAATACCACTGAAAACAGTGCCTTATTCTGCAGTATAGTGACTGAAAGAATTTTCTTCACTGGCACAGAAAATGCCTCTTTACACTCTGTAATGAGAGCTTTACCAGCACTAAGAGCAGGAGGGGAAGGGGACACATGAAATTGTAGGCACAGCTCACTGTGTGGGTGACATGAAAAACAGTGGGTGCCTTATGCGTCATAAAGTGAAGGGCCAATTCACTGCCTGGGCAGGCTGCAGAGGAGCTGGGAGAGGCTCTGCACGCTGCCACTGCTCCCAGCAGTAAAGCAGACCTGCTTCTACCTGGCCTTCCATAGGAAGGTGAGCAAAATTTAAACCTCCCAGGAGGTCACATTACCTTGTATTTGGAGAATGGAGGGGAATTGGATGTTAAACAATTCACTCCTGCCCACTCTTCGTTTAAAATTTCAGGCATTAGCCTTATCTGTCTCTGCAGGAAACTACTGTGTTGCTAACAGGTAACCAGGCAGTGGGATGATATGATAGTGTGATCAAAGCTGTGCTTTCTCCTTCCAGTTTCACATTTAATAATCCAAGCAGAAATTAACAGAAATGTTAAATAGGAGTATGAAATATATATATTTGCTGTATAGCAGGATGGGTGATAACCAAATGCCCCTAGAGACATATCCATTTGTCTAGAACACAGGAAGAATTTGCAACTGGAGTAAGAACATTTTACAGCACAGCCATGGCTCCCACAGAGATGAAAGTATAGTCAGAAAATCAGCCATTGGTGCATCTTTCTTCACAGAGAGGTTTTGTGTAGAAAAGATAGAACCAACGTTCAATAAATATGTTGGAAACATTTGTTCATAACAGGTATTGAGTAGTAGCAGTGGGTGTTGAGTACTAGTATTGAGTGCTACATAGCAGAGGTAAATTGTGATCAAAGAGCCAAAAACAAGTATTAAAGAAATGCAGAGAAATTTAACCCAGTGCTCATGTATGCATGTATGTGTGTGTGTGTATGTGCATATATAGGTGTGTGTGTGTATATATATATATATATATATAAAATGTTCAAAATTTGCCTTTCATTGCTTACTTCTCACACTCTATAATCACTCTTCTTGGACACACAGAGGGTCATTCTTCAGCACACTTAAACCAGGCGCAGATGTAAAAAGAATCACCTAGGCAGAGACTGGTTTAGCCAAAAAAGACAGAGTTGGTAGGGGAATATAGATTTTTTTTCTACAATCAACTGGTAAAGCTGCGAGAAACCAATATAAAAGATTTCTAGCCCACAAACCTTTCATTAGATCACTTGCTTTGCCAGAAGATGTGGTGTTGAAGCCTTTTCCATGGCTAAGCCATTTCCATGTCTAAAAAAACCAAGTTTAAGCCCTACTTATTTAGTGTCTCTACAGTTCAGCTTTTTGTCAAATGGTTCTTACAGGGAAGTAAAATAATAAAAACAGAGTATTTGAATATTTGAGAGACTTTGTCTCTCACACAACCCTTCCAAGAGTTCGATGGCACTTGTCATGTTTTGATCTTTCTCTAAGAGGAAAATATACACATGTACTGCCATTTGGTTTTGCTTTGAAAACCAATTGGATTACATCTCCTCTTTTAGGAAAGGGATAAAAAAGGGCTTTAAAGTCATCATTTTTCTTGTATTTTTTGTGTTCTTGGAGGCAGATTAACTGGGAAAGTAATACCTCAGACCAATTTAAAAAAATGAAAGTAACACTAGATAGCATGTAAAAAATGCAATCCATTAAAAATATGAAAAAAAAATCTTAATTTATCTGTTAATAGGTTTTGAATAATCTTGAAACTCTACATACCGAACAAAATTGAGGTAGACAAAAACAGTCGATTTACTTTCATTTTGTATCTTAATATAACCAAAACAAAAGTTTGAGATCCCAAGCTAACACTTCTCCATGTAAAGGGGCATTCACTATTAAACACCCATGGCATCAAGTAAATGCTCTGAAGAAAAGCAGTATTTTAACCTGACAGATCAGGCACATTTGATTTCAGCATGACTCCTAATGAATTTGAGTTGTGTTTTTGTATCATGTATCTGAATGATATTCCTAACAATGGTAGTGACAGGTATTGCCTGGACAACACATGTTTTGAACACACTTTTTAAAATGTTTTGTATGTACATGTGTGTTTTTCCAGCAAATTAGAAATTAAAGATGGAAGTCCATCAGATTTTTTGTTAACCTACTGTACCATACATACCAAAACATACTGGTGTTATACTGGGAGAGGAGAGGGAGAGGGGATGCACATAAACCCAAAAATGGATTTGACAAATATTGAAGACATTAATGAAAATTAAAACATGAAAAGATAAATGCTACAGGAAATTGGCATTATTGTGAAAAAAACACCCATAAAGCACTCAAAGCTAGAATAAAACCCTAAAAGATGAAGGAACCATGGAATGACTCACTCTGGAAATTAATGAGGTTGTCACAATACAAAGTAAAATTCAGTATCAACGCTGAGAAAAAGTTTATTTAGCCTGATAAAAAATGTTGCAATTGATAAAAAGAAAAAAGATTTGAAGAAAATATTTAACAGCAGGTGGGAAAATAAAGCTAAACATCAGAGAAATTTGAAAACGAAAGGCCTTTCAAAAGAAGAAAAATTTTAAACAGTAACTAAACAGGGAACAATTTCTCATCAAGATTTGCTATTGTTTCATAAAAGTTCAAGTAGAAATATTGTGTACTAAAAAGAAGCTTTATGAAAATCCACAACATAACTACTATAGAGTATAGTGAGGAAAATAAGCCATTTTTCATGCCAAATATAAGTCATCAATAAGAATAATAAATCTTAAAGAAACAGAAATCTGTAATGTTAGCTACAAGTCCATTTCAATCTGCTTGGTCCTGTGACAAATTCTGGATTATTTATACTTCATACAGGAGAAAGAAGAATATTCTAGTAATAGAAATATAAATAGTAATTATTTAATAGAAATTATGTTTCAAGCTTGTTAATTATTTTCTTTACACATTTGTTTATTTCCAAATTAATTTCTGTGAATTTGGCTTGTCACAAGCTAAAACATCATGAACTGACAGCCAAAGACAAATATCAAGTGCCACCCTATCACAGCCAAGTGCTTCCTACACCATAGAGAGCTTTCTCCCCAGCTGTTCCTCAGTTCAAGAACCAGAAGGAAATTGTGATACTTAGCCTCTGTCCTGTTTATTTTCTAAACCACTGACACCTATTCAAAGCAGCTGTAAAGAATTATCACAACAGGACATTATAATTTAATTCTTATTCTGGCCAGCTATACACACACACTGAAAGACCAGAGATGAACCTTCTAATCCATCCTAATTATCTCTGTGTTATAGGCTATAAAACTGCAGATGAGTTGCTTAGTTTAGGCACCTGTGGTCATGTTTTCAGGAAACTGTATTTTGATGTAAAGGTTTGAAATTATGGAGAGTCTAACACATTCACTTTAATGTCTTAAATGTTTATCATTCACCTTGTAAAACACTACAATGTATTACCTACTGAAAGGGAAACTATCAGCATAACAAACATGTCAGTCCAGATTCTCCCTGTGGAAATTTACTGTGGAAAACTAGGAAATAGTAGTGCCCTCTGTGAATGCGGTACTTAAACTTCATTGTGGATGTGTTCATGATGGGCAACTTACTCATGGCACAAATAAAAATAAACCCTGTTGGAAAGGAAGAAACTGACCTGTCTAAAGCTTTTCCAGCACTTACCTGGGTATTTAATCATGTTAGCAGGTGTTAAGAGGAGGTCCTTTAGTCTTGTTAGACAGTCACAAAACAGGGAGCAGCTGGCCACAGCTGAGCATCTGGAGATTAAAAAGTCACCAAACTGCTCAAAAGTTGGTTCCAACATGGACAGAGGAGGAATGTGGAAGTTGCTGCAAGCTCATACATACTTAGAAGCACCACAACTGAGTTCCATCTACCTATCATCTCGAGAGAAAAGCCAAGCAGAGGTATAGCCTGAGAGTCAGGCATTATTGCAGGCTCTGGCTTTATACTGTACGTTACAATGATACCTCTGTATATTATAATAATACCTCTACATACTTCTACACAATATTGCATCATTCTTATTCCTCCTGAGAAACTAAGCCAATTGCAAAATGGTGTTGGAGCTGGAGTTTATCTCAAATATACTAAGTATTTGTATTAGTTATCTTGTCTTCCATATGTGTATCAATGTGTTTGTGCATGCTTGTCTGTGTATGGGTTTGGAAATCACTATAGCTTTTTCCTGTCATTTAGGTTCATTAAATAGCATGAAAATCAGATGATTAAAATCTTTAACATTTTCCCTTAGGACAATCCTAAAATAGTTTTTTTTACTGGTGGAGCTCAGCACATGAAGCTTGTTTCTTCCCATTAGACCAAAAGTCCATTTAGCAAGAACTGTTACTCAAGTTTAGTTTTCTCCTAATGAACCAACCTCTATCATATTTACACTTGTAGTACCCTGAAAGATGCTGGCCTTGCATGAGAAGACACACCTGCAGTCTACTCTCCAAATACAATTGACTGCTTAAGCATCTTGGCACTTTCTTCTCTGACTTTTGTTCACTCTAAAATTTCTGCTCTGTTTAATGTCAAGATAGCTCATAACATCCCAAAAAGCCAGGTAGAGCTAGTGGAAATTGAAATGAGAAATACACAGGACGGTTTTCTTGATTTCTCTGAAGAACAAGCAGATGCAGCTCCTGCGCCTGAGGACTGAGAGGCTCGGTAGAGTAGGGTACCTATAAAGCACCAAGTGTTTTCACACTTAAGTTGCCCACCATTAAAAGTCGCATCACATCCGTGCGGAATAGAGCGTTTCCCTCGGATGCAAACAGTATCACAAACACAGGGACCATTCACACGGCTACTGGGCTGCACTTCGGCGAGCCTGGGATGAAGCCGAGGACCGTGTGTACCATCTAACGCTCCCAAAAATCTCTTGTGTTTGTCAGGGTATTTCCAGCCCCCACTTATCTTTTCCCACGAGGGCTCAGCTCGGTGCGGGAAGGCCGTGGGAAGGCAGGCTCAACCCAGAGGGCAGGGTGCCCACCCCCGCCGGGTCGGGGTGCGTGCAGGGCAAGGGGGGCTCAGCCGGGACCCCGCACCAGACCCACGCGTGCTGCTCCGCATCCCCCCCCGCCCGCACTTTCCCCGCTACGTGGGACTTGGTGCTTGTTTGCCTTCATTTTTCACTCCTGCTTTGGGTGGGTTTTGCTTTCTTCTTTTCTGGTCTTGTTTTGACTTCCCGCAGAAACGGTGCCAGTGCCTGCGCCCTGACCCACTTCTCCGTCGGATAATGATATTCCCCGGCTCCAGCCCCTTCCCCCGCCGCCACTCAGTTCCCAGGGAACACGCAAACCCTCCGGTTCCCGGGGCAGGCAGCAGCAAAGGCAAACGGCACCGCCTTAGAGGCGGCTCCGCGCCCGTTCCCACGCGGTGCCCATCGCGGTGCGCGCCCGCAGCCGGTCCCGACCCACGGCGGGCTCGGCCCGGCCCGGCCCGATCGCTGCCAAACTGGGTCCTGCCCCCGGCCGCGGGGCTCCCAGTGCTCCGGGCTGCACTGACCGGCCGCGCACCTCGCTGACCTCAAGAGACCTCAAGAACCCCAGAGCCGCCTGCCCCGTCTCCGCCTCGAAATAAACTTTTCTTCCCACGGCAAGGGGAGGCTAGCGGTGTCTAGGGTGTTGCTCCCCCGCGGGGCCGCTCTCCCCCCGCCGGAGACGGGGCTGCGTCCCAGTCTTCGACCCCGGAGCAACGCTCTGCCCGCGGCGGCGTGAACCCCTCTCGGTCCCCGGGCCCCCGTTCCCTCCCTCCTGCTTTTTAGGAGGGGCGGGGGGGATTCTGTTCCTCCCTCCCGCGGGTGCGCGCCACCGCACTCGCCGCGCACAGCACCCCCGCACACGCATCCCCCACCGCCGCACCCCATCCACGCACACAGGCAGCCACTCTCCCATGCACGAACACACGCAGACGCTCTCACACGCACACGCACACTCTCTCACACGCGCGCACACGTGCGCGCCCGCCCAGCGGAGCACGGTCTCCGCCCCCCGGCACACACATACCCGGCACACGCACACAGACACACACGACGCACGCACTCGCGACAGACACATCAAGCGGACACCCGCGCGCACACACGCACCCGCCCGGGCACACCGCACACCCCTCGCTCCCCGCAGTCACTCGCGGCCCCCGCCATGCGCTGAGCGGAGCCGCGGCCCCGCCAGCTCCCAGCGCCGCTGATCCCTCCCGCCCGCGGCGTGGGGGCGGCCGCCGGGCGCGGTCGCGGCGCGGAGCCGGAGCCCCGCGGGGGAGAGGCGCAGCAGCCCGCGGAGGCCGGCGGGCGGGCAGGAGGCTGAGAGAGCCGGACAGGCAGGCAGGCAGTCGGAAGGAGGCGAGGGACGATTTGGACATGCTTATTCTCGGGCGCTTGGTTGCCTGCATCCAGCTCATCTGTATCCTCAGAGTGGGTGAGTGATCTCTGCGTGAATTCATCTTCGGGCTTCGGAAGAACTTTTCTCCCCGGGCTCCGGTGGGTTTTGGTCTCTCTGATCCCTTTTCCTTAGATATTCAGGGGCATTCCTTGCCTGTTCCACATAGCGAAAACACGCTGTCCAGACCACGGGTGGGAGCGTTTCTCCTACCCCTTTTATTTCAGCCGCCGGGCTCCGAGGATGCGCGGTACCCCACGCCACCGCCGGCGCTGGCGGGCTGTTCCGAGCGGGGCTCTCCAGCCCGCCTTGTCCCCGCAACCCAAGCGTGCCCGCCGAGCCCTCCCAGGGGTCCGGCCCTGCTGGGCTGCCGGCACTGCCTGGGTAGGGACCGGGTGTGCCCGGTGACAGCGGGACAGACAAAAATCTATGCCCAGCAATGCTGATACCGAGCTTCTCTGGGGTCGTGGGATGTGAGATATTACTTTAAGGTCTCGCATGAACTGTTCCGAAGAGAAGGGGATGGTGCAAAATTTTCGCTTCAAAAAGGGACTCGTTCTCCCTGAACGAGTAATGACAGTGGTTGCCCTAAACCATGCAAAATACGAGTCGTTCATTCACGTGGGGCCCCGCATACAGAATACGGATTCGTATATAGATGTTAGTAGGACTGCTTACATAACCAAATTCATTTTCAGCTCATGCAGACCTGTGCAACTGGAGTGCATCCTAAAAATAATGCCGTTCCCTGTTATATGATAGGATGGTTATTGAAACCATCGTGAATCACTTAATGCTGTTAGGAGTGCTCTCTTCAGTACTTCATCAAATAAATACTGGCAGCTTATTTGGTAGGGTTTGTATCCTGTTAGATGATCGTATTGAATTTATAAGGTGTTATCAAATAGTTCACTAGAAAATACCGGTTGTCTGCTTATATTTCAGTATGAGGAACTTGGGAGCTTGTGTACAAAACCAGCCTTACAATAGGTCTGCGGTGACAAAGTAGTCACTAACCTACATTTGTCACCCAATAGGTGGTGCTGCTTCTGAAACCGTGCAGCTCTATAAACAAAGATCAGGGTTAGGTTTCACTCTCAGTGGAAGCAATTTTCTACCAAGTTCTGCTAGTTAGAAAAAACTACTCTTTTATTTTATGGGAAAAATATTTTTGCCTCTTTTCAGAAAATACTGTGGAATGATTCAACTCTAAACGTAATGAATGTAAACGGATCTTCATTTAAAATGTACTGTATTTGTAAGGATATTAATAATATTTTGATGTCACTTTTAAACTAACCTATTCCTCAAAACAGGGTGCTTACTCCAATTCTCTTACTTCCAATAATTCTCTTATACTATAGCAAAGAACAGCCTGTTAAAAAAACTTCTGTTAAGTTTTAATAATGTCTTTCTTACACTGCCAACATGTTTCCTAAAATCAGAGGTACTTCCAAGTGCATTTAAAGGAAAAAAAATAACAGGTGTTTTTGCATGTGTGTGGAGGTATATGAAAATATTTGAGAACAGATCAAGTATATGATGATATGATCATAATGTAATACAGCTCAAATTTTGGAAAGAACTTCCCTATTCAGGTGATCCTATCACATGGAAGCAATGCAAGATATAATTTTGCAACCTTTTTTTGTTTGTTTAAAATAATTTCATCTAGCATCTTTTTGGAAATAAGCTGGTTTCATGTAATGTTATGTTTAGGTACTTGCTGTGCATATATGTGTTAGTTATATTTATGAATTTACAAGACAGGATGGAAAAATTTTCTACTCATACATAAGATGTAAGTGCAGCTACTTTTCATTTCCCTAGACTGATTGATACACTATTGTTTTCAAACCTGACCTGGAGAGGATCCCCTTTCTAGATGTGATTTGGTCTCAGTGGTGAATCATTCTGAAGACTCATGAGCTAGGCTTCTCAATGTGTACAATAGTATGATTGTTTCCAAGAATGTACAGGCTATTAGATTGAGTTAATCAGATTTCATTTGAATATGTTCCTGTTTGATTACTTCTCCATAAAAAAAATATGCTATAATCTGATAGCATTAGTTCATAGAAACAAATACTTAGATCCTGGTATAATTTTCTTCTGTGTTTTTTGTTACTTTGTTTCAGTTTTTTTCATAAAATAATTTTAAAAAATTACTGCATACCACCAATGTATGGTTCCAAGGGTTTGGTGAGAGAGAAGAACTGGATGGGATTGTCTGTCTCTTACCATTAAATATTTCTGGTGCAGAAGAAACCAGACCAAGGGCTCTGTGAATGGATTGTTGGTGGAGAGCATGGCAATCTGCCTTTGCATTGTGGAGCCTGTGCTTACTACTGTGAGGCTAGGCAGTGTGTAGATCCCAGCTTCATTTGCCTGTAGTTTCAAAAGATGTTTTTGAGTCCTTAGCTGGTCTGGTACAGAGCTTTATACATGGTCCTTCCTAGGGAATCTGATTGGGAGATTTGCTGCTGACATTGGGAAATTCATCAGGGAAATGTTTCTCATACATGTTCAAAACAGGCAAGGCAGACAAGTCAGCCTCACTGAGGAATAAACTGTTAGAGCAGATGGAGGCAAAAAGTTCTTCTGGGAATGACAAGACACTGACAGCTCATTCTTTGCTTTACTGCAGAAATGCTTAGGAGCTTAATTCTAATATCCCTGCTGAGTTATGAACAGAACCTTCCTTCACAGTCTTACTGAAGCCAAGGAACTTGATTACATCAAGTACTGCTATAATTATTTATGGAGCAGGGTATTCTCTGAGTACTCTCAGTGAGTGCCACTCAGTGATGTTCAGTGAAACCTGTGGAGTGAGATGCTATTCAGTCACAAATAGGAGCTCATAAAAAATCCTATGCAATTGTTTGTGAACACTACTGTGTGGTTAGAGATTTCTTATTAAATTATTTCTTTTACTGAGATTAAAGGGGAAAACCCCCAACCCTAGATGGACAATTCACTTGTCTTTTTATGTTTTTATTTTAAATGAGAATTTTATGAATATGTAATCTTCAGCCTTCATATACCTCAGCCTGAAGATAGTTGAAAATCTGCCCTGACTTACTGATATGTTCCACATAACCTGAAAGGCAATGAGGTGTGCCCTATTTGTGCCTTTTGTCACATTGTTCCTAAGTACATAATATCTAGAGCCTTTTCAATAAGTAGATACATTAAGAATCTGTGTAGGCAAGAAAATGTTCATAGAAAAAGGAACATATTTTTACAAATTACACTGTAATTGGGATTAAATTTGAGTCAAAGAAGTATAAATATTTAGGCAAGAGTTAAAAATACTCCGTGCTCTCACTAGCAAAATGTATGGGTAATTTCCCCAAATAAAGTAAAAAGTGTGTGTAGAATTTGCCGGTCTGCATCCTACTACTATCATGTCTGGCCTCAACCAGGGTTTTGCCTTTCAGAATGCAACTCCTTAATCTATGAATTGCTTAATTAGTTGTGTCTCATTTTAATTTCTCACTATCTAGAAAAGATTTCTCATTTTTAGTTTGTTTCTGGCATCCCTGTGCCATGACTTTATTTGCAACTATTGGTAATAGTTCCCTAAATATTCTTATTTTTCATACACAACTGACATCAGGACAATATTTTCAAGCTGTCAGGCAGCATGCATCTCACTATCAACATGAAAGCAACTTGTCTGCACTCTTTACTGGATGGTCACAACTAAAAATTATGAGAATCTAAAACAGAGCACCCCTTTGGCTTCCTAAATCCAGTCACACTTTGTGTTCATTCTCATGTCCACATGTTTAGACTCAGTAAGCCCTTAGACTGTTAAAGGACTGTGGGATCAGATCCTTCTTTTTTTGCACTGACCTGTTATTTTGAGTATTTTTGTAGGCCAGTTATTTGGCCCACTTCAAACTGAATTACTGCACAGTAATATTAATGTATACTACTTCTAATGCTTCAGCACATTTTATGCTTAAGATTATATGTTCCTATGGATGATGATACATAGCTCCTATGGAGAGATTAAACCCTGCCATATCTTAAACATAAGAGCTAAAACAAAAGATAAAAACTTTAGAACTGTTTTAATCTGTATTGTGGTTAAATATTTGGTTATGTGGTAAATATGGTTATATTCTACTTTAACCATCTATGTTATGGCCACATATATGTTCTGCATGTTTGTACCATAGAGATTTATATATATCAAAATCTAAATATACAGTATGGATTTATTTTATCTTCAGATACTGGCAGGTATGAAAGTGATTAAATGAATGGCATTTAAAACTTACTGTCAGTGTAGCCAAATACTTACTCAGCACACTAGTTGTCTGTAGGACATATCTAAAATAGTTATGGAGTTTTCAACATTGAATCAATACAGTTTATAAGGAGAGTTTTCTCAGTTGCATTTGGCCTTACTTCATCTCTGAATTTAACCTCCTACTCCTGGAGAGAAACTAAATTATATATATATATATATATAAAATAAGATGGTGATTTGAAAATGTCATTATAATCTGTATTGTAAATTAGGATGTTAATTTATGAAAATAGGCACTTGCCCACTTAAGGCTATTTCCTAGATTTTCAGTGCTCATCATTTAAGTGGCCACTTCCCACTATGAGATCTCTAATTAGGAATTTAAGGGTGAACAGATTCTGTTCTTTCCCTGACAATTTCAATTCCTCTTCAAGTGAGCTGTGCTTCTCAGTATTCCCCGTAGGGCCTGGAAGTCTGTGGCAGTTCCGGAGCCCCCAGCTCCCATTTAACAGCTCAGTTCTCACAGCTTCTTGCACCATTTATGTGGCTTTCCTGTACAAGACATCCTTTGGCTATTCAATAAGCTTCTTTTCCCATAAAGACAAAAGTTACCTTTTTGAATACATGTCAAGCCTTCTGTATTAGAAAGATGAATCTACAGGAAGAAGAGGACTTACAGTATTAAATAAACAAGATCCACTAAATGAAAGATAGCAAATATTTCAAAGAGGCTAGGACTATAAATGAAACTTGGCTCCTGCAGGTTGTTGAGGAACTGTTGGTGACAGAATACTTTTGTAGGAAGGTGTGGTGCAGGTTGCTTGTTGAATACGAATTACTGATGTTCGTCCATTCAGTCTTGAGGCTTAACTGGAAATTTTAGAAACAAGGTGAGGGTTTATTTGCATCGCTGGCTGGTAATTAATTATGGCACATCTGATAGAGGTGAAATGATAGACTTTTTAAGTAAAGCAAACACTGTGTAAAAGTGTCAGATTATTCTAGATGAGGCATGCCTCTCGAATGCTCCTATTGCCTTCCACATCTTGTCCATACTTAACTTTGGTTTTCTTTCATCCACTGGAATTTCTCCCTACAAATCAGCACTTTCCATTACTATTTGAGGAACCCAGGTGTTATTGTTTGAGTTAGTTAATTTCAGAAACCATTATTGTGGTGAAAGTCATGAGGATGATGAAAGTACTGTCCTACATCTCATGAGGAACATTGGGCAATGGAAGTAGGATGCCTGTGGAACTTAGGTGTCTGAAGCCAAAATTTTAATCAAAAGGTTCCCTGGCTCAGCTCATACCTTGATGGTTTCCTGGGAAGTTGTCAGGCAGCTATAGTTCCTCTCCTGCATGTGCCTTACCTGACCTTATTGTGTGTATCTCAGTGCCTCTTTAACTCCAAAGTTTCATTGGATCCAAATGCAAGTGTCCTTTAAGATGACTTTCCTGAACATTAAGTTGGTAAGGCTTCCATATATATATGCTGACAGAATCAGGTGTCTTGGTCTGGCTGCTGCTACTTCTTTTCAAAGACAAAGGACAAGGTGATGGCTGTGCCTCCTTCTCATATTGTAGCCCAGTCACTGAAGGAAGCCTTTTACCCAGTCTAGAGAGAAGACCTGATCTGAGATAAAGGGATTTGAACCTACATTTTCGGTCTCCAAACATTAGGTTTTGTCAAATGAAAAGATTTTTCATACTTCTTGTGTTATATGAAACAATTTAGCTTATTCTTTTAAGTAAAAAAAAAAATAGAATTTGAGGATTCTGGGCAAAGTCTTGAAAGAAGGCTGCTAAGCAGTTGGAAACCACATCTATTTAAAGAATTTTTGGAGTCGGAAATGGAACCTGGGAGAGTTGCAAAAAAATTCTCCAGCCTTTACGTTTGCTTTTCTCTCACTGTTCCTTAAGCATCCACATCAGGCTTCTGAAGCAAGGATTCTGAATTAATATGATGCTAGAGCAAGATAGGAAATATGAATTCTTATGCCTGCTCCTACTCAGTATTTCATTGTCTACTTGCTGGATACAATGCATAAATCACTACCCCTGCCTTTTCTCTGGTTGTGCTCTAAAAAAGATCAGATTTTACTTGTTTCTTTAATAGTTCAGGATACTTATTTAAAGAAGGGAACTCTAGGCTGCTCTTCTGAAAGACCAGCCTCTCAAAGGTGGGCAGAGCTCAAATATTTTCCCACCAACTCAGCGTTTTACAGCCATCCTGGACAGCTGAGTACCATTTGGACAAGCCAGTTGCTTTTACTGCTCTCAGCTGCTTAGTTCACCTAAGGACAGTGGAGCAGCCCAACTTCAAGGCCCTGGAGACTACTGCTATTGCCTGGCAGTTGGGTAATTCTCCTAAAGCCGTCTTGCACTTGAATTTTTTTTCTAAGTCAAGGCTTAGAAAAATATATTGAATACATCTTTTGTACCACAGTTTCAGATTCAGCAGCTAAAAACTAGGGTAGATGTGGTTTGGCTACTTGTCATACCAAAAGCACTATTTCCTTGTGATTTTTACAGCATCCAGTTAGACATATACAAGGTGTCATGTTGGGGGTTTTGTTAACTATCCTTTATGTTTCACTAAATTTATATTTCTATATGAAGCTAGTAGGACTTCTCCTGACCAGTGAGAGATTTCTTTAGGAGTTTTTGGGAGCGCTATATCTGTTAGTAATTTGTCTGGGAATTGTCATCCTCGTTGCAAAAAAAAAAATTCTGCTAAGTATTGGACTACCTGAAGGCTGAAATATAAAGTAAGTAACATTTGAAAAGTTATCCATCTTCGCTGTTTGCTGAGATAAAAGAGTAAAGCAGGGAAGAGGTGGTTAAACATTGACATAATAAGAGATGTCTAGAGCTAGAGTACTTTTACTGTGTTAAAATCATGTTACAAAATATTGGTCTTCAGAATCCTATAAATAAAGGATGCATAAAAAATAAATCACATCAAATGTATCTTAGTGAAAGACATGGTTTTGCAAATTCTGTAAGAGAACGTGACAAAGAATTCCTGACTCATTTAAAATTTTCTTGGAAGTCATGATAAGTTCTTTAATTAGAACAGATTTTTTTTTAAATAAGCTATCCAAACCAAATGAAATATTTTCCTGAAGAAAATGGAAGGATTTATTGAATTCACTGAGATTTAGACTGGATTGTATCATAATTCTTCAGAATACATTTCTCCAAAAAGAATGACATTTTTCAAAGCTGTCAAATTCTTAAAAAAGATAAATTTGTAATGTTCTGCAGGGGCAGCATATACCAGAGAAACTGAAAGCTTTTTGAAAGCTGAAGAAAATATTTTGAGGAAAAATTAAGCTTTTAAAGTCAGCATTTAAAAAAAAGACTTGATTCTTCAATTGCTTTATATGCTGAACTCCATGATTTCAGCAGAAGTTCCCCAAAAAAAATTATCTGCTTGCTGAGACTAAATAGCTAATGATCAGCATAACAGATGGCTTTATAAAATGGACCTAATATTACTCCAGGAAATTTTTCTTCTGGCTCCATCCCCAAACTGACCAACTGTGTTTGATCTCTTTCTAGCCATTTAGAAAAGTCATTTAGTTTCGAGTGTATGCCAGTTATTTCTGTCAGTACCTTTTGTAAGTCTTATTCTGACAGGCACACCTAAGTCTGATAACTAACAAATTTGTCAGGCTGGGACTTCCTGGGAGGCCCAGTTGCCTTCTTCCAGCTTCTTGGAGCACTCCAGTTACGTGTCTGTGATATGTCATTCCACATGATGCTCTCACCACACAACCCATCTACCTGTCATTTGCACAGAGTTTTGGGAGAATCTTGTGTGACCTGTGCCTACCTCTTTCTTTATATCTTTGAACTTTGGTCACTACCTTTGCATTTCATTCATCCTGCAATGTTGCAGCGAAACTGACTGTGTTGTTTTTTGGGTTTTTCCTAACACACTTCCAGTTTATCTTAAGGAAAAAAAAAAAAAAAAGGAGAAAAAGTTCCAGAAAATCTATATAAGTTTTAGGATAGCACTAACACAAACCAAATTACTATAAACTGGCAATGTGCAAATTTATACTGAAAATTTGAAGGTTCCTAATCATGGGAGTGGTCACACAGGGGTGTGGCACTTGTCTGAGAGTGTAGCACAGCAGTTTGGGTGGCAGTTCCTGCAGGTAGGGCAAGCAGGCAGGGTTTCCTTCTGCTGGTGGAAGTTTGCTTTAGTTTATTGTTTGTTGTGTTTTTTCTGGTTGGTTGGTTTGAGGTTTTTTTTTTGTTGTTGTTGTTAGTAATGTTTTTTTATTTGTTTGGGGTTTTTTTTTTGTTTTTTTGTTTTTTTTTGTAATTGTAGAGTACTATGTTTTTCATAAGAGCCTGTGGCACCTGAAGCAGGAGAGAACCCTGTCAATGATCTAGGAGTTCTGTCAGTGAGTAGCATGGCACAGTTTCCAGCAGTGCTAAACAACAAAACTGAGCAGGAGTGCATCTGGCTGTGCCAGCCAGCTGCCCACCAAAACAACGTAAACCAGTCATTCCTTGTGATGTACGTCTGTAAGCTGAGGTACTAAGGACTGAGTGCTCATTTAGCATCTCAAGTGCCTCTCAACATTTCAAAGTGCATACAGTAAAAGAAATAAAAATATAAATAGAAGACTATATATAATAAATACAATATAAAGACATGAATCTTAAATATTTACATTTTGACCTTGGTTATTGTGTGTTGAGGCTGTTGACCACTTGCTATCTTAAATAAGATTACTTGTTAAAGTGTAAGTTAAGAAACCTCCTTTAAGGAAAGTATTTGAAATTGTTCTTGTCGTTGTATGACTTCAGGGGCCAGCAGGAGAGTTAAAATACTAGACAACTGAAGATCTTAGAGAACTGGCAGTGTTCTCGCTCTCACACCTGATACAACCATAGGAGATTTCTATTAATTTTATTTTAGTGTCAAATTTTGCACTGGCTGAAGTTCCTTATTTTGTTTCTCTGTGAGTTTTATTTACCGCACTGTTGCCTAATCAGTTTCAAAGGTTTATTTTTTGGCATGCCTTGATAAGAAACAGAAAATATTTCTGTGTTTGGAAATTATATAAGTATTTGACATATAGTCAAGACAGTATTACATTCAATAGAGCTCATTCAGGAATACTTAGACTAGAAATTATTATTTTAATCAATTAGGGGAAATGCATTCACGAAAAATTCCTGAGGATTATGCAAAGATATTCTTTAATGTATTTTTTTTTTCATTATTTTCTGGTTTTTGCTACTGCTGTAGGATTTGGAATGCATGAATCAGCAGACCAAGTATAATTCCATGCAGCAGTAGTCATCTCTGTCTGTATGGGAAGTTCCAAACTTTTTGTGTGAGTGATAAGACGGTGACACAAAATCTCCTAAAAATTTGTCTGACCAGTGGCCGTACTCATGAAAACGGGGGATTAGATTAGATATTAGAAAAAATGTCTTCACTGAAAGGGTGGTCAGGCATTGAAACAGGCTGCCCAAGGTAGTGGTGGAGTCACTCTTCCTGGAAGTGTTGGAAAAATAAAAACTTGTGAAGGTGGCACTAGGAGATATGATAAAGTGGGGGACCCAATGGTGGGACTCAATCTGCTTAGTGTTTTTTTCCAACCTTAAAGATTCTTTGATTCTGTGAAAAAAATAGCAACAGGAACAGATATGCCCTATTATTAGTTATGTGTGAATCTTATATGCTCTGATTAGCTTTTGCAACTATGTAAGTGTTTACTGTAGGAAAACATACTGCAAGTGCAATTTAGTGCAGATTAAAAATGCCTTTACTGCCCTGCTGAATAGAAGAAGATAGGTTCAGCTAAATCTGGTGAAGCTAGAGGCAGTGATGCAAAACAAATAGTTTCAGGTTACATGCATTCAAGTAAAATACAGGAAAATACATATGGAGAAACCAGAAAATCAAGTCCTGTTTTTGGTGAATAACGTAATATGAGTTAATAAGCTTTCTCTTATATGGTCTACATATTCTATCACAATTGTAAGGAGTGCACTTGAACGAAATTGTAATACAGGTTTTCATGGTTTGCTTCATTAGTTAAATAATTCCTTGGATGTGCAAGAGCTTTTCAAAACCCATGTAACCCTGAAATCTGCTGTTCACTTGAAATCAGCGGGAAATTTAACCTATTCTGAGTATGATAAAATGAAAGAGGTTTCATCATCTTGCAGTGGAACTCAAAATTCTGGGTGTGCATAGACTGGGACTCACAGCAGCCAGCATGTCCTGTACAGTGACAAGCAAGCTTGGCTGGTAAAATAAAGATCAGTGTTGGTAATAAAATGTGAAAAAAAGCCTGGGACATGACTCTCAGGGCCACATATTGGAAATAACTATGCTGACACATGTTGTTTAGGTGGCTAGACTTGTGGAATTCACAACTGTTGATCTCACTGCCCCTAAACCAGCTATACGATGCTGATACTGGACACTTTCCATCATTATCTAATAATACAACATTTGCCAAAGAAACAGGAGATGGCAATCCTAAACATTTACCATGTACTGGGATTTGTATCACAGCTGTGGAAGGCAATATGGTCTGTCACAGTATGACAGAGCACAGCAGTTGGGGATGGGCAGCACTGCTGGTCTGTACCAGGCTGAAGATGGGAATTGTAGAAAAGTTTGAAAGAGAAAACCTAACTATCCAGTCCATTGGGTGGGATAAGGTGGTTCAGTGTAGCATTTCCAGGTGCTAGTCTAGATTTTTGCCTGCTCTTCTTCACTGCAGCCCTGCTACCCTGCTCCAGAGCAGCAGCTTCCCTTGTGTGTGAGCAGCAAATCCCTGGTCTCCTCCTTCTCGTGTGGCTCCCTACCATCTCCCCCTGCTACACCCCCACAACACTGTCACTCTGTGGTTGCAGTAGGGCTCTCTCTACTGGGATGGACACAAATGTGCATTTGGCAGCTTGTACTGCTGGAAGGGCTGCTCTGTCTGAGATGGGCAGTGGGCAAGAAAATACATTCTGTAGGTTGGTTTAAGGCCTTGGGTCAGCAGTTGGCCCATGCTGGGTTATGTCTGTCATAAAACGAGTGATACATGGGTTTCCACTCCCTGTCATATTTCTGTCTTTTATCTAGCTGCTATCCAATGTAAAAAACAGCAGGATTTCTATTGTCTTCTGTAATTTTGAAACCTGATGAATAATGCTGCTGTATCTCCTGGTCAGGTGCTCAGCCTGGTGCTCATCTAGGTCTTCTGGGAATCTCTGAATAATCACCTGCTTACCCTGCACCCATGAAGTCTCTGCATCTTTCAGTCTTGGACTGGTTGCTGATTTTGTTGTGTTGAGGAAGGTGAACCAGTTAGATACTAAAGTGCATTGTAAGTCTCCAAGAAAAGTGTGTAGTTGTATCATTAGTCTGTGAAAGAAATGTGTGCATGCATTTTCACCACCCCCATTGGAATAGCAGGAGGTTTTCTGCCGCAGGCAGGTATGGCAACTGAATGAGCAAATGCTGCAGTGCCCTGGAAGAAAAGACAGCATGCGCTCCTTTTTGTAGAAAATCAAATGCTTTAGATGGCATAGAGACAACAGATGCATTTCTCCAGTGATTCACTGAGCTTCCCTAAAGCCCCACATCTCCAAGGTTTTCATTTGAGGTGAAGCATGTTACATGCTCCCAGTACAGTCAAAACCTTAAAGGCTTAGTCAAACCTCTAATTAATTAATGCTTGTGTTAGACTTGGAAGATATCTCACTAGATGAGCACCAAGTCTGTTGCTAATGATTTTAAATCTATGAAGCAACTTCCTAAAATCCTTTGAAATTGGCAATTATAATGTTCTGTCTTACATGAGAAAGCTTTGATCACTCCAGAGCAAGAAATAAATGCATGACTTAAACTGGAGAGATACAGTGACAGAACAGCAGCAAACTGTGAAATACAGAAGTGTGGCTGAGAGCCAGAAGAAGATTTGCTGTTGCTCCTTCCAAAACTAAATTTGAAGTCCTTTCAGTATTTCTGTGTTGCATAAATGACTGTGAGAGTCCTCAGAGGTGTGCGGTTGTATGTGCTTAGAGTTTGAAGATAAGACTTAATTGAAGAATTTTTGCTTTCATGTCTTGTTCATTTTTTTAAAAAATACCTATGCAATTACAAGGCTACATTCTGGCACAGCTCTAGAAATGAACTTAATGAAAATCTGTCTTGTTCTGTTGCAGGTACTTAAATGTGATTTTTTTTTAAAAAAGGTTTTAAATATATATGAAAGCCTATTGATTTCTGTTCAACAGTAAGAATACTTTGCAGAGAAACTAACTGGTTCCAATCTGGAAGTTTCATATTTGCTATGGTGTTTTCTGAGAGCAAAACATGTGAAGCTATCTTCTGTGCTTGACTAATGCTTGTTGTGGGTTTAGCAATGCCATCCACCAAACAGTTTCCCTAAGTTATTTAATTTTTAATGTCATAATTAAAATTAAGAAGCTTCTTAGGTATAAAGTAGTCTGGTACTTGCTTGTAAACTTTTTACTCTTCCTCAAATAACTTTCAGCTATTAATGTGTAGAAGAGCGAAAATAAGAACATTTTAAGAAATAAAAATGCATTCTAAAAAGACTCTGCTTATAAGGATGTATGGGGTCTTTTTAAGCTACTATAGTGCTGTCACCTGCATATAATAAGCGTATATTGGAGGCATCTTCAGAAACATTTTACTTACTTTGATTAATTGCGTAATAAATTCTCCCTAGTGGCTGTTTGATCAAATGAAAAATGCTACAAATTGCTTCTTGAAGGAGCAAATATTATTGTAAAGGTTTTATATCAAAATAAAGTTATATCCAACTAAAAATGAGGGGGAAAAGGTCTCTCTCTTATTGTCCATAAGCTTTCCACTGATGGGTTAAATGTTAGCACTGTGCCTATTGATGCAGTTCTAGTATACTTCAGAAATTTTACAAACGTTTGGGAAATTTATAACTGATTATTGGAAATACAGGCATTTAAAATACACAATGTATTTATTTAGTTGTGTGCAATATATTTATTTAATGAATCCTTTAAGTGGGCATTTACATGTGTTGGATATTTATACAAAAATGAGATCTCAGCTTAAGCTGACATGTGGAGATGCTGTATAATTAGGGAATTGCTACCATTTATTATTTATGTATTGACAATGTTTATGTGCATCTGTCAGTGACCAGGTTTTCATTGCATAAGGTACAATATAAACATGGAGCAGGAATATGACACCTGCTCTACGGCATTTAGAAATAACATACAGAAGGAGAAGCTGAGAGGACAGAGAAAATGGGTGTTACTGCTAAGAAAAGGTCGTATATTAGGATAAAAAGCAGTTGAGTTGGTGAAGCAGCAATTTGTCATCTTTTCTAGCTGTTCCTATGAGTACCAGTTTTCAAAGAGGTATTGAAGGGGTCTGTCTCAGTTCCACATCTGTAAGGTAGAGGTAGTAATACTTAAAGGTATTTTGTGTGAACAGGAGTGTGTTCACATTTCTGAAGCTCTTTCAATAATAAAAAGGTTGGCTTGAAATCATAGGTTATAGGGCAGTATCCCACTGTGAGGAGGTTGTGCAGGGAGCCTTTGCAGCTCTGAGGACCCAAGGCGTGTGTGAAGGCAGCTCCGTTTGCAGCTTCCTGGAGTCCCTGGGGCAGCCCTTGAGAGCTCTGTCAGCCCCAGGCAACACTTGGAGGTGAGGAGAGGCATTCACCTGGACACCTGCTGTATCCTGATGGTTCAATAGGAAGCTGAAAATCATGAGACCTTGGAACTGAACCTGGCAGTATCAACTCGAGCACAGCATTTTGCCTTTTATGCTTGTTTGCCTTCTGCAAAACTGAGATGATATACACATACTTTCTGACATCGGCTCAGGAACAAAAGTACTGCATGCATACGAGGTGTAGGCATAGCACAGTGTGCACACAGGCATGTGAGCAGCATGTGTGCTACTTTGGGTGAAAAAGGGAGTCCTTTTACCCTGTGCACAGCCTCCCTAACGGTGTATGACTTCACTTAGGGGCAACTGCATGAACATTTATGCCTGAAAACATGAGTCAAAAACAGCTGATCTGAACATGTATCTTCTGCTGGATTATCTCTGATCATAATCCTAAATGGGGGTTCTCACCCTGTGTGACCCACTGCTACCCAGAAACTGTGGGCTGCAACAAGACCTCGTACCTCATGGTCCCTGAATAGCAGCATGGAGAAATGTATGAATATCAGGTCTGCATTTGCTGTGTAAAACAAAGCTCTAACAACTCACAAAAGGAACAATTATATTGAATGGGCATACACTGGTGTTATTTTATCTAACTGCTGTAATTTAGTGTTCATATGAAGTGTGGTTGTACAGTCATAACATACTAAAAAGTTGGGTTTTCCTCATGGGTAACAGTCAGTAAAGCTTGGGTCCATGTGTCATGTTTGATGGTAATAAAAATAATGATACTATTTATCCTGTGTCATTTTTCTTCATGTATCATTCTTCATACCACCAAGGTAGCATGTGAGCACAGGTATAGGGGTAGGGGCTGTTGGCAGCTACTTTCTATTAGCTGCCATTTCCACAAAGTCTTGCAAACATCCATTTTCTGGGTGGTCCCTGGAGCTGAATGAATGGGTACAGCTTTTCACTCTTATGCCCTCCATACTGCCTCTTCATGGGTCACCCTGCATGCTTCCATGTTTGCTGCCAGTTACCACACTCTAGTGTCCTGACACATTCCTGTCTGCAATTCTCACTTCAGGGAGGTGATGCTCTATATCCATTTGTTACTTGTACTTCAGAGATAAATACTGACTTCTAAGTTGTGACCATAAGGCCAAGTACTGACATGGACAAAAGTTTTAAATTGCACAGGTACAGTGGACAAAAACCTACATTTCTATGTATTCTCTCCTTAAAAATATAATATATGTTAAAAAATGGACTGAAGGACCATTCCAGAGTTCTGATGTATTCTGACAGATGATAACTTATGAGGGAAAAAACAGTAAGAAAAGTGGTGGGTCCTAGTAACAAGAGGAGGACACTTCATGGTAGTTTCCAGAGTCATTACTCTGGAGTTTGTAGAAACCCCAGAGAGACTGAGAGAGTAAATAAAAGAACAGCAAAGAAAAAAAAAATAAAAAAAGAGAGAAAGGGAGAAATACGAAGGAGGGAGTGAAGAAGGGAGATAGAAAAGAAGGAGGAACAGTCATGGGTTTGGGGAAGGAAGAGACACCACTCCCTGCCCCCTTACCCCCACTTTCACACTGTCAGAGGTTTTTTTTAATACTTAAGATGCAAGACTCGAGGGCAGTCTCCCCGACCAATCTCTAAGGGTCCCCTGATATCAGGGCTAAGGTGGCAAAATGAGGAATGGGTCCACACCACAACTCTGGAACTAAATCCTTTAATAACCATAAAAGAAAATGTGGGACGAGGCCCAAAACACGGGCACACACTGTAAGAGCTAAGGGTAGAAGACAAGGCTGAGGGAAAATCCAGGGTATTTATAAGGGATGATGAGAGGTGGGTCCAGGGTGAGAATCCAATGGGTAAAGGGAAAAGTGGTGCAAGGGAGGAGGAATATGGGGCAGGGGCCAATAAGGTGGGATGGGGTAGAACAGTGCAGTGAACATAAACCAGTGGGGGTACAAGGATACAAGAACTTTCCAGAACTGGGAGGAGAAAAGGGATGATATAACTGGGAATAGAGGCAACCAATGGGAAATGAGGGTTATAAAGCTTTACCATAAACAGTTTTAAAACCTTTGACAAACTTCTTAGGAACTATTATAAACTTAAACAAATGCCCTCCAAGGTCTGGGGCCGAGGGGAAACTCCTCACCAAAAACACTGGTCTGGCTTGGGATGTCAGCCAGTTCAATTCCTACATCACACTGCCTTGGACTTTGAGGGTGGCCTTCAGCCCCACCTCTCTTCTCCCTCCTCATAGGGAACTGCATGCACTCCCCTTGCCCTCCTGTTTCTCAGCCCCACATCTGGTGTCAACCAGATTCCCTTCAGAAAATCCTACTCTTCTAGAAGCATGAACAATTCTTGTCTGAGGGTAGGAGGGAATACTGCAAATACTGCAAAGCAGATCCTGGGTAATTGTCACTCACTGCCTGTAGCAAACATCCATATCTGAGATTATCATATAAATTCTATTTGTACAATGTACAGTCTCAATGCAGCTCAAGTTCTGTGATTTGTTGACAATATTGCAAGTAAATTATTATAACAGTTGTTAAAAAGTGAGTGTTGACAGGGCTATTCAAGCTGTAATGACCACTGTAGCCTAAAAACCTCCAAGGAGCTTTATTGTTTTCAAAAGAGAAATGTGTGTTCTTAGGCTGAAAGGTAATTTGGTTGGAATAATATATTTAATTTATATTGAATACATCCCAAACTAATGCTGCCTCCTTGACCATTATGCAAACCCAGAATCTGAGTGTAAAACTCACTGGTCCTAAGCATGGCACACTGCTGCCTCTATGAACAGGACATAGGTGTGTGTTACAGATTAAACAGGGGCTGCTGATTTTTACCAAAATGTGCAGACCTTTGGTAGTAACTCTTTGTGAAGAAACATTTGAAAGGGAGGTAAAAGCCTTGGACTTGTAAGGACCATGTTGGGAAGAGTTTTAGCATGCAACAGAGAACAGACAGGCTGGAATGCCAGTAAGTTCTGGAAGTTTACGTTTTTTTCAGGGAAACAATATTTAGAAATAAGCTTCATCTAAGTTTCACAATTATTTTAATTGGAGAAAACAGCTCTAAATTCTTTTTGATGCAATAACTATAATGAGTACTATTTTAAGAATCCACCCAAGGCTCTAGTCATGAAAGAACATGTGCTTGACTGGGTTGAATTAACTCTATAAGATAAAACTGATGTTCTACTTGCAGCTCTAAAGAGAAGATTTCCATTCTTTTTCCTCCATGCCAGAATTCCATGATGGCTGTGATGAATATCTTAGTTTTCCATGGAAAAAATGGAAAGAGAAACAAACTGGAATTATCTATGGAAAAACAAAATTAAGTAAAGAAATAAATTGGCAGGAGAAAAGGCATATTAGTGCAAATCTTGATTAAAAAAAATTTCTTCTGCTCAGTTCTAAGGTGTGTCCATAACATTTTTGATGTACATCTACTAGGTGTTGCTATTTTCTGATGTGCATTTTACAAGTAAGTTTCTAAGAGCAGGACAATGTTGGAGTGTTGTGGTTTAACCCCAGCCAGCACTAAGCCTCGTGCAGCCACTTGCTCACTCCCCCATCAGCAGGATCATGGAGAGAATCAGAAGGATAGAAGTAAGAAAACTCATGGGTTGAGATAAAGACAGTTTAATAAGAAAAGCAAAAGCCCCACTCACAAGCAAGACTAAACCATTTTTCCCACTTTTCCCATGGGCAGGTAAATGTTCAGCCATCCCCAGGAGAGCAGAGCTCCATCACACATAATGGTGGCTTGGGAAAACAAATGCCATCACTCCAAATATTCCTCCTTTCTTTCTTACTCCTTCCACTTTGTGTACTGAGGATAATGTCGTAGGTTCTGGAACATTCCTTTAGTCAGCTGGGATCACCTGCTCTGCTGTGTCTCCTCCCGTGCACCCCCAACTTCCTTACAAGCCTGGCAGTACTAATAGCAGAAGCCTTGGCTCTGTGCAAGCCCTGTCCAGCAACAGCAGAAACACCTCAGTATTATCAACCCTGTGTTCAGCACAAATCCAAAACGCAGCCCCATACCAGCCACTGTGAAGAAAATTAACTCTACCCCAGCAAAAACCAGCACATAGGGTAAGAACTAGTATCCAAGAGCTACTCCTGCATTTAAGTGACTTGCATGCTCAGAAAGAAATTAGAAAAAAGTTAACTGCTGCAAGTGACCATATAGCAAGCTAAATTTCAAGGAGGGGATTGTTTCCAATTACAGATGATCATCTGCTTTCTTTGAGTAGAAAAATAGTCAAAACATGGCCAAAAATGTGTAGTAGTCAGTGTTTGCATGAGAATGATCTATTCAGGATTATCTTAGTGTAGCCCCTCAAGAATTTTAAACATAGGAGTAGAAGTTAAGATAGCAATAAAATAAAAAAAAAAACACCTTTTCCCTACAGTCATATTCTGTCATTGCCTTTCCTTTGAGTACATATATGGAATTCATAAGAAACAAGACACATTTTAGTGAACTGAAAAATTTGATCCTAATATAAATGTACTAGTTTAGTGCCTGTATAAGAGCAGTGAGACGATTGTTTTGGCAATAAGCCAGGCACTGCTGGATAAATTAAAATGCAACCCTTTCATCACTGCTCGATTTAGCAATTAGTTGACTTCAAACTAGGAAACATGCACTAGGCAGAGTACAGAATGTGATTTCTCCATATTAATATTCTAAACTCTTTAATTGCATATCGGTATAGTAAGCAGAATTAATTCTGGTAGGATTTCCTCTATTTACTAAAAAACATCACTAGTCATGTTGTTATTTTTTATGTGTTATTTTTGCAGTTGCATTCAGCATAGGTAAGATATTCCTTCACCCTTAATCTAATTATGACAAAATTCATAATGACAAGCCTTGAGAAAATAAGTGTGTGACAATTAATAAATAAGTGGGCTAGATATGAGGGAGTTTGCTTTGTTGATGATGACAGGGCTCAACCTATAAATCACCAGTATAAGAGGAGCATCCTGAGAAAAGACAGCCTTAAAGATAGATTATAAAATCTAAATGAGACCTTGGGGACTAGGAAGATAATGATGAAAATCAAATCTGAGATGTGGGCACAAATATATAGGTGAAAAGTGAAGCTTCGATTTGATACAAGAAAAAGGAAATGTTCAAGGAATGATCTGTAAGCTAGATGTGGCCTCGGAGAACAATTCATCCATCATTCATTTAAATGCTGACAGCTTCCTTTCCCTGGGGATTTCATTTGATGGCAACTGCTTGCCCTTAGCTGTCATTTTTATCGGAGCTGAGGAGCTTATTCCTACCACAATCAGGCTTTTTGCGCTCACCCGACACCCAGCATGCACACAAATAGCACAAATAGGTGTCTGCCACTCTGGGACAGGGAGAGCCGCCAGGAGTGGACCAGAGAAATCAGTGTGGCCATTAAGGAAGCTCTTGGTCAGCTCCCAAGATGGCCCCAGGAAGGCGACCTGAATGCTTTGGCAGCCGAGCCACCCCTCAGCCACTGCCAGCATTGGTTCATCAGTGACACAGGAGCCTGCCCTAGTGGCACACGAAGGTGTGAGCCCCTGCACCAGGCTGGCCTATGTGTGGCAAGTGTATGGGAACACCTTATAAAGAGCAATTAAAACATTAGAAATCTGGAAATAGATGCATATGAAGTAAAAGTTGGCAGGAAGGTTAAATGGACAGCTTAAACTTTCAAGCTGCAGAATAAAGCAAAATTAACAGAAAAATTTAGGAATGAAAGGAAGGAAAGAAGAAAGAAAATAAACTAGAATACAGCAGAAGGAACTTTGGGTCCTATTCTGAATTAGCAAAGAACTTCTTTGAGAAGACTTCTGAGGTTTGTTTTTTTTTTTGTTTTTGTTTTTTCAAAAACCTGGGGTATTTTTGTACTTTAAGCTTCACATACATGCTATAGTTTTGAATCAATTTTTTCTGGAATGAGAAATGAAACACTTGTGTCCTGTTTTGGAATGGTATGATGATTTTGTTTTGATCTTCAGCCCAGAAGTAAGTTTTACCAATGAAGAAATAAAAATGGGCGGATACACGCTCTCTGGTCTTCTGCATGTGAGCCTCAAAAGTGAATTTATAAAAAGGTATTTATAAAAAGCCACAATCCTTTCAAAATGCTACAGTCTCCTGTGAAAGCCAAAATACAAGTATGTACAATTTGGAATTTTGTAGTAGAAGGCTAGACCATTCTTAGTTCTTTTTCTTTCTAATCTCAGCTGTAAGATGTGTTTGATTGATGCTGCAATGGGCCCTTTACCCTGTTGTGAGTCAGAATACAAGAACAGGGAGAGTTAATGCTGATCCATATCTTCTAACCATTCAAGGCCCAAAGATCCTCCACTGGGATAAAGATTAGAACTTCTTTTCTAATGCAGACTTCTCTACAGGTATCTATTTCTTGTTGAATCCAGTTCAAGATCTCATGCCTCTTGAGAACTTTTAAAAAGCTGTTTGCACAAGTTGTGTATAGCCAGCACACCCCGAAGAAATGTGCCTTACTTCTCTAAAGAGAGAATTTACTTCCTGTTTCTTTCATACGCCAGTCTCTTAGAGTGGGTGGTGGGTGGAAATTTAATTTCTCATTTTCTTTTCTTAATTTGCTTTGGTATACTGATGCAGGAACCTGTGCTTTGGAAAAGCACAGTACTCTTCATCACAAATTATATATACCCTCAACTAATCAACATTTCAAGATTGGAAAATTTGCATTTCCTATAAAGAAAACCATATATTATATAATATTATATAAAGCTTTTTCACAGAAAAACTATTTTCTTTTTATGGAAAGACTTACTCTGGTATGAGTCCCTTGAAGCTGATGGTAAAACTGAAGTTACAAGTTAATAATATGAAGTACCAGAGAATATTGTGTGATGTATTGAATGCTGAATTGCAGGAAAGCTATGTGGGTATATGAAATGTATTTGTTATTAGTGGGATAGTATTTATGGACTGAAGAAAGATCAACTTGTTCAGATGAGTGTCAAGATACTCTATTTCTTTACAGATTCATTTTTAGAGTGGAACTTAGGGTACAACTTCAAGATTACCCTTGAAGCCCCAGACAGATGCTACTACATATATAGGCATGCATGATTATTGATGTGATTTTAAGAATTCTAGAATTCTCTCACACACAGAATAAATAGTTGAACAATTTACTCTGAAAAATCAATGCCTCTTAATAAATTCCCTATTTTCCTTTACTAAGAAATGTGTTTTATTGTTTAGAAATAATTCTTGTACCCTGTATTGGGATAAGCAAATAATTTAGAGCATTAAAGGTGCTTTGCTTTAAAGGAGAATATGGTAAGAGAAAATTTTCTGTCAGCTCCTTAGTGGAAATTGTGTTCAAGGTATTTGAAGAAATATTAGATAGTGAATTTTTTGTACTCTCAGATTATACTTGAACTTGATCTCATCAAAATCAGTGGCAATACTTCCTGTTTCTTTCATGGAGCTACAGTTCTTTGTGGAGAGGCTTGGGTGTGTAAGCGAGACAAGAAGGAGTTTTATAGTTAAAACTGTTACATGGTAGGCTGACTTTAAAGTAATCAGGACTTGTCAAAGAAACTAGCAATTAGCTCTGAACTCTGTAAAATTTCTATCCTGAAATATAAAAGAGAGATCTCTTCTGTTTGTAATTATCTTTAATGGCTCTAAAAATACATGCTCCAGATAAAGAAAAATATTTCCTTTCATTAAACCCCAAGAGTACTGTTAGGTGGAAAGGTCTTTACTATGAAAATATTGTTCAACATAAAACCTCAGTGTGATTCTGTTAGGAAAAACCCCACAAATGCGTATTTCATTACTGAAAATTCCTCCACTTGTGCAGAGCAGAGTGATAGGAAGGGTTTTTAGGAGCAGGAGCTGATGAAGAGGGTTTGGAAACCAACAGAGAGAGGCTTTTGTGGAGGGAAGACATGATGTCATGTAGTCCTAGATGGACTCAGAGGGGTGGAAGACTCAAGAGTAGGTGATGATAAACTCAGAAATATAAACTGAATCATTTTGGACACACTGTGCATTCCGCAGTGCCTTTGAAGTCAGAGATTGTTCAGGTAGAACACTGACCTTCATGTTATAACATAACCTTGACCAGAAGGTTTGCCCAACAGGATCAATCCAGATTCCTCATAAAGATGTGATTTTCTCCTCGAGGTATGTGGAACCAGCAGGTGTATTGCTGCTTTGCAGGGAAACGATTTGAAAAGGAATAATGTCATTTAAGTGCAAAATATCCTATAGTTGGAGCATTTTAACTTGGAAGTCTTGAGTCTCCCAGTGTTTTTTTTTTTTTAAAATAATTCCTAATAATGATATATTAACATAGTTACAGTAAATCCAGTATCTGGGAGACCTTTTTCCTGGCCTTTCCTCTTTCAGAGTCCTTGAATGCAAAATTGAGGTGATGTCTTATAGACCAAAACTGATTTCAGTGGTGTGTTTTAAACAAAAAACAAAAAAAAAGTGTCTGAGGAGAGCAGAATGTTTGTATGTCTAGTTATGGCAAGGTCAGCCAAGGCAGACTGTGCTGAGGACAGCTTATTGGTCAAATGAAGGAATTGCATCTTCATTTTGGTTTGTCTGACAGATGTTTATGTCTGTGACTTGCAGAGTAATTTTTTTATATAAAAAGTTCAATGTTATGGCATAACAGAATAGCATTTTTATTATACATAGGATATTTCCAAACTGTTTAAATTTTCCAGCTACTTGGTCTAAGGTAGTTGGATAGTGTTTTGTTTTTTTTATTTTAAAAGATAATTTTAAACAGTTACCCAAATTTTTTTTCCCTAGCTTATTTGGAGGGTTTTTACTACAAACTGTGTTTTAGGAGAAAAAAAGTATGTATTATTGGAAACTCATCACAATATTCATGTCACTGAAGGCTTGGCTGCCTGTTTTCTCTGCAGACTTATGTAAATTTTTAGGGACCTTGTGTGAATGGAAGGAGTCTGAATTTGTGTCCATGGTAATCTGTTCAATGTGTAGAGGAAGTTACAATGGCCTTAGCCCATGAAAAGGATCAGTTGTTTTCATGGAAAGCAGTCAAGACATGCTTTGAATTCAGATAGTCAACTTAATCAGAGCTGGACTTTGTTTTGTAAGGGTTTCTCTTTGAAAGAGCTGAATGCTGGTCACCTGCTACAATCAAAATACATCATTCATCTGTAAAGTGGCATAAAAATTTAACAGTTAGCTAAAGAATGGATACATCCCTGAAATAAAGGAAAAAAAGCCCTGCAGTAATTTAGAATCTCTACTTGGTCATGTAGAAGCATGAAAATGCCACAGCTATCCAGGCTCATTACCTGCCTTCAGCCACAGGCAGCTGAGTGAATTCATACTGTGCTTCCTTAGGAATGGGAATTCAGTCCTTGCTGACTTCCTGGCTGTGGTGGGAGCCCTGCCTGGGCAGGACTGGCCAGCACACCTGATAGTCAGGACAGAAGGGGTTGAGCAAATGTGGGAATTCTGAGTCATATATCAGCCATCAGAGGATATAACAAGTCTAGTCCTTCACCTCAGACAAAATGGTTTTGCATAGTACAGCTTACAGCCTTGGTAAGAATAAAGTCATTGAAACGATATTTCTCTTTTGTCTTTACTAGAAGAAATCATGTTATATTTGGGGTATTTTTCCCTTCATTTAAATTAAATTACAGTATTAGGAGAAGTATCATTAGGCAACCTATGTTTATGTGGCTATTGAGCTGAGATTTAATTTGAAAGATTGAATAATACTTGTCTCAGCTTCATCTGTTTCAGCTAGTGAAACTAAAAGGACCTTCTGCTCCATATCTGAATTAGTCTGCTGCAGAATATTTCCAGAGATTAACAGCAGATTAGTGTTAGGAATGGCTTGCTTTTGATGATGAGAAGGATGACAAGTTTAAAAATAGTCAAAAATAGTGTGAAAATACAATAATGTAAGAAAGTGCTACTTGAACATTTTCCATGTTACCAATATTAGCTAAATAAATTCGCCTTACTGTTGCATGAAGCTGCATTTAGAGAACATTGTAACTACATTTCTTGGCCTTCCTTGAAAATGGCATTACACAGCAGTTTATCTCTGAATTAAGACAGTAAGGACACCTGATACTTGCCCCAAATCCAGCTTAGAAGATGTAAATTCACAGAATTATTTTCATAAGAACTACTGTGCCCTATACATGTCCACCAGTGGAGATGTTTAGACATTAAAACTGTAACAGAAAACATGGCAGCTGCTCAAGGTGTAAGAGACAAGACCATTGATGGACAATCACAATGGAAGCAACAACATAATCTCATCCAGGCAGAGGAAAAACACTTAGGTGCTGTAATGGCTGGTATTTTTATTGGAAATTTAAATTTTCTTTCTCCATGGGGGCAGACGATAGCAGCAAGGATTTCCTTAAAAGTTGCAACAAATGAGCATTGACAGAGGTATGCTGTTAGGGAATATCTCAGATGTTTTTAAAAAGGAAATAGGGATCAATGGCCAGATTCTCTGTTCTTCATGTCAAACACAATTGGATGAAGCAGAATTTCTAGAAACATTTCAGAGGAAAAAGCAGTATTAACAATAATAGTCACTTGAACAAAATTTTGTACAGTAATTGAGTTGAACTGTGTAGTGAGGAATCACAGAACTGGAGCATTTGAAAATGCTACTGCCAACAACAGAAAGGGTTACTCTGCAGTGTTGGTTAGGCCAAAATTCACTCTACCCTATTGTCTTACATGGGTAGTGAAAGACAGTATTGTCTGAAACCAGTATTTGCTCTTTGAACAAAGATTGCAACATGAAAGTAAGAATCATGTGATCCCAGTTCTATAAGGTATCTGCAAATGATGGATCTGAGAGTTTTCCTGTTATTAGGTCTATCACTTCAAATGTTTTGCTTCCCTGATGGAATTTCAGAGACCTAAGGGGCACATTGCTAAAGAGCATCTAGGGACACACTCCTGTGAATTGAAGCAAGGGAAGAGTCAGTCATATCACTTTCTCCAGTCATATTCTCAAAGTTAACTTAATTGTTTACCTGGATATAAAAGTAAATTGTCTATCACAGAACAGTAAGTGACATTAATTTTAAGTTTAAATAGTAGTTGTATTTCATCTAGGTAAAATGCTGCCACTGTTTCAAGCACCATGGATCATTCATGTGCGGTATGCAAACAGTAGGAATAGCCATGTTCGGTTATCCCTGAATTCAGTATTGTGTGACAGAGCTAGTGCTGATGTTTCAGAAGAATGGGCATGAAAAATCTTTTCTCGTATTTCTCATCTATGCTAGGTACCTTTGGAAATGTATTGTGATAAGACCAAGTATTCCTTATATCCTTATAGTTATTTCAGTCTTCATTTAGCTGTTGCCCTGAACAGTTTCTTGCAGTGATAATTGCCTAGACAGATGTGAATAAACTGAATCCTTTCACTACTTTTCTTACTTTCAGCCTCCTCATTAATGCCTTCGGGTGTTCTTGTTCTTCCAAAGAGATGGGAACAAAAGTTCCCAGTCTTCATCTTAGCAACATTCATTATTCTTTATATTTGTTTTCTTTCCAAAACAAGCGTTCTTAACTTTTTCCATCTCCTTATCTAGACTTTTTTCCATGGCCACTTTCATCAATGTTCCCTCTCACCGATGTTAATTGTGCTTAATTGTTTTCAAGAAGGCAAGTTCAGTACAGGATGAAGTTTTTCATATGAAAGCACACTGATGATTTGTTTTAAGGGGCAATAATATTTTTTTCTTCTCCCATTTCTCAGATATTTCCAAATTAATGCTTGGACTCCAGCTATACATTAAATGAACAACTTGATTTAGCTGTACAGGGATGCCCTGGTCTGTGCTATCAGCTGATAAAGTTAATTAGAAACCCAACAAAGTAAAGCAGGTTTTTTTCAGTGCTTGTTTCAATTCCTTTTTGCTGCTACTTATGTCAAAGCTAATCGTCAGGTGGAATTGTTACACATTTTCCTTGCCTGTTGCAGCTCTTCGAATTTCTTGAAACATAGTTTTACCCAATCTGACTAAATGAAATGTCAGTGCATCACAAGGTTTTGCCATATCTTCTTGGATCTTATAACTGTTTCCCTTTCTGGAAAATTAGTAGACATTTTGAAGAAATGTTGCATTGCTGTTTAAACTGGAAATATTTTTATTTGGGGGAACTCTTTAAAAATCTTGCACATTTAATTACTAAAGGAATGTGTGAGTGTACTATTTTGCCACCCATGCTGTCCCTTTAATGTCAATTTGAATTATGGTGCCATCATCACTCTTATGACTCATCTACTGTTCACTGGTTAAACTGTCTGCTGTGGATCTTAGAAGAAAGGCTTTGGCTTGTTTGTGTTCAAGAGGCACTTTTCAGATTTGCACCAGCAGTGTTACTCTAAGCTTTGTCCTGCTGGGCCATTTAACTATTTAACATGTGGCCATTGAAGTCATACTGGTTTGTTACCTTGTCCTGATTATTTCATCCTGCTCCCCCTTTGCAATTCAATTTGCTTTTCTTTGCTAGCCTTTGTGACATAGCCACATATATACATATTTATATATAAAATATATCTTTATATTTTTATATATTATATATATGTATATAGCATATCTGTTATTAGGGCTCAGATTTGTTCTTTTAGAGTCAGCTGCATGTTCCTCTCCTCTCAGCAGTTTTATTTCCCCCAAGGCAGTCTCCAGTGCCTAGAAGTTTAAACCTCCCTTGCTCACTTAAAGAAGTGAGTTTTAGCCCTCTGCTCATTTTGTCTGTTTGGGCCTGCACCCTTAAATTGAAGCATTTTTAAGAAAACGGGCAGAGAGAGAGAGCTTCTTCTAAGGCTATAGGTAAACTTCCAGGCCATTCCCTCTTCATAACTCTGCATTACCAGGCGTGATATGTAAGTCAGGCTTCCTCCCTAGCACAATGGCAGAAGTGTCTAAATGGCCCTGGGACAAAGGGCCCTAATTATGAGCCCAGCGAGTACTCACAGCAGACACTCTGAATCCTGCCTATTGAAGTTCTTCCCCGTACCAAAAAACCTTTATATAAATATTCATGAGAGAGAGGGAGACAGGCAGACATGCTTCACAAGCTGCTAATTAATGCCTTTACCCATGGTTTTATTGCTGTACACCTAAACCAAGGACAGGCTGTGTTTATCAAGGGCTTGGAGGATTTGAGGAGCCTGCAGTGGGAGTTCAGTGTTAAAATCCTCTTCTGGTACTAATTCTTCATCATTGAAGAGCCAAAACCTCTTAGTTCTGTTGGAAGCTGAGATCTGAAGCAGCAAAGAGTTTGGGCAGGTGCATTCCCAATGAGGGAATGACTTTATCAGTTGTGGTGTAAGTTCACAAGCCTCTTTAGTGCATTGAAACCTAAGTACAAGATTCAAGCATACTCATGCTACTAACTTACCATACATGTTTAGATATTGTTTTCCTGATTCTGGTTTCTGTTAATTAATGGAGCAATTAATTTATTAATTGTCTATAAAAATAATTCAGTCCTGGTACATGAGTAATTGCATGTTTTTCTAGGTAGGTACATTGTATTTAGCTTCTTCAAGTTTCAGTGTTTAGTTTGTAATGAAAATTTGGCTATGAATCACAGGGACATTCCCAGGCTTCCAGATTTTCGTTTCAAAGATTTAATTTCCCACTATTGGAACGTTGCAGTCTATTTGCAGTCGGTTATTGAGTGTTGACAACTGAGTGCCAAAGTATGAACTTTCAGTGGAGCCTAGGAGGAGTTCTGCAATAGGATTCTCAGTTCAAACTTGTTATACACTTAGTGTAGGATTGCAAGTTAACAAGAGGTCAGAACCTCCATTTTGTGGTTCAGTGCACAAATTAAGGCTTTTCCTGGAGTGCCACCACCACCTGAGACCTGTGAAAATGCTTTTTACTGCCTTAGCGAAAGATTGGATTATATGGGAAATGGTTATTGTAGGAAGGTGAAATTTCATATTTACTGTGGTTTTTCAAACCATGTTACTATCACCTTATGGGGCTATTATTTCCACATTTTGGGTCAAATCTTGCTTAACTCCGTTTATGTCTTCTGACAGAATTCAACTGGCATTAGAACTGAAAGAATATGAACTAAATAAGGTTGTGGGTTTGTTTTTCTGAAATCACAAATCTGCATTGCCTGCTATTACTGTTGTGCAAAATGTGCATAAAGTGGACATTAGGAGGACGAGTAGGTGATGTTTATATGCCACTGTATAGTGGTTTTGTACTCTGTCTGCATTCACATGGGCCTTATGTTGCTTCCCAGTAAGATTTACCATCCCACTCGAAGATGAAGAACATTGATGAAATGAGCAAGATACAAGACTGTGTAGATGGTGCAAAATATCTGATCTAAACATCACACTCTATTTCCAAATATGATTAGTATCTGAATTCCAAAATTATCTTTGAAGTTCCAGTTTTGTAGGTGATTGGTACAGGGCTAGGATGAGATTCCTATTTCCTTCATGGTACTGTCTTGGGCATCTATAAACCATGAGACAGATTTTTGACCCTCAAACTATATCAAATGGTCACTACAGAGTAGATAACAAGTAACTGAAGAGAATTAAAAATGAAGTCAAAAAAGCAAGTGTGAAGAAAATAGATTTTAAGTTTGCCTGCCTGACCTCCTGACCTTATTTTATTTGATATTCCACCCCCCACCCCCTTTAAAAAAAAAAAAAATCTGTATCAGAAAAGAAAAAATCAAGTCTCAATATTGCTGTAGTTAGCTACAATAAAAAAATCACATCCAGGAATAATTGGTACACCATAATATTTTCAGCAATCTGTAAAAGTAAAAATATTGTTCTGTAGAACAATACACCATATTTGTGTGTGTTTGATGAAATAGGGGACCAGACACTGAGCATTTGCTTTTTAAAACACAAGTAAAACATGCTGGTCAGAAAAAGTCTAGTGTGAGCTCTCAGTGATTGTATGAAAATACAGCAGTGGTGCAGCACTCTGCCTGCCTGGTGCAGGAGTTGGCAGAACACACAGGAAAGTCCAGACCATCATCCAGAACTCCAAGCCATTCCCCTTTTTTTGGTACTCTTTTATTTTTATGTAAGTTCCCAAAGTAATAATAAGAAGCTAAAACAATGTAATTTAATCTGTCCATATGGACTTTTAAATTTTTGAAATAAACTTCTGAATAGTTGAATTGAGATGATAAAATGATTTCCCACCAAAAACAGAGGCAATACTAATTAAAGTTGGGACTGTGTGTCCTTGGTAGCTGTAAGATTATGGGAGGATTATGGGAACTTCAGTTCTCCCCAACATCACCAGACAGTCATCAAACAGCCAGCCCCTTCCAACTGTCACCATCTCTGAGCAAAGCTCAAAGATCTAGGAAAAATTCTGGCTGAGTGCACAAAATTTCTTTTTCTTTCTTATCTATGTGAGATGTACTTCTTTTTTTCTAGCAATTTTCTAGTTTAGGTTGTGCCATAGAGGTTAAATTCAATATATATTTCAAATATATTGTGGTAAAATCTCATTTAGAGATAGTACTTGGACTGAGACTCAGCAGGTGTGGTTTGGCTTATTCAACGAGTTTCCAAAGGCTTTTGTAGTTTTATACAGCAGGAGTCAGACTGAAAAGAGACATTTAGGCAAAAGACAGACATCCAAGTCCAAAATTGCCCAAGTCCTGAAAATGCTGAGAAATAAATGCCTGACTTTACAGATACTTCACTTCTTTCCCGGAAAGTCTCCTGAATACTTAAAATTCCATTTTAGAGTTTGCTGAGAATTTCTCAGTCTGGATAACAGGGAGCAGCCTGGAGTCTTTTTCACATCCAACTCATATTTCTAATTTTAAAAATTAATGATCTTTCAGGCATCCTTTTAAAATTAAGCATTATAAGAATAGGTTAAAAAACACATTTGCAGTGTTAAGCTCCATGTAAGCTATTGCTGACACTAATTTTTTTTCACTGCATCCTGCTGACTTGAGAAGTCCATGAATATCTGGAGAAAAGTTTTACTTCCTCTGACTGGGGAGAGGTAATCCATGGGGCAATTGCTCTTTAAGAGCACGCAAAAGACAATTACAAGACATCTGCAGGGGCAGAGGGAAGGTACTGCCCTGTACTCGGGGTGAGGGGAACTGAGGACCTGTAGGTTAAAAGGCATAAAGGCATCATAGATTTCATATCAACTCAGTGTATTGTTAAATAGAGTATAATGAATGCGTTTTAAAGTAATTGCATTATTCTGATTATTTTCTCTGTGATCTCCCTTATGCCACTATATTAATGTCTGCTGAATTCTAGTAAAAAAATATTAAAAAAATCATAATACAAACCCATAATTACATCTTTGTTTTGACTTTGATTTGTGTTTCTGCTGTGCCAGTGTTTGTCACATTTTTCTCTGTTGTCCCTATCAGTCATGAGACACATAATTTACAAATTATGTGATAAGTCGCAATAAGGAAAATAGCTAAAGGAAAAGAGTAAACATGAGATCAAAAAGATTATGTTATCATATGGAAGAACAATGTGTGTGTATGTATTTATATACTCCTTTTCTGACAAATCCTTATAGATGAACATTAATGTGGATGGACTGATACATATATTATGTAATTGTTAGGATTTGCAAAAAATTGAGGTAGTATGTTAGTTTACATGCTTTTATTTGTTTTGTTTTCATTATGTTCATACATTTGCTATGAAATAGAGGCTGATATTTTTAGAGATATGCGGTTGCTATTGGGTTTTTAATGATGAGATTTGGAATTTTTCAGTCTTGATGTGGCAGTGTGCAGTTTCCTCAAGGGAGTAGAATGATGCTGGTATTGTTTTATAAATGTATGTGGCATAATCCCTAGACTTGTTTGAATACTTACAAGAAAATCATCCATAGCAGCCTCTCTTCCTCATGGTTACTGAAAAATATTTTCATTGAGACTGTAATATGGCTGAAGGGATAATGGTTGAGTAGAATTTGCAATTCCAGCATCAAATAAATGGGAAAGGAAAATACATAATAATTAAAAACTTCCTCCTGTAAGAAATATCTTTCTCTCCACCAACATCTTCAAAGGAGCCCGTCTAAGGCTATTCATTCAAGTCCCCAAGGTGATTTTAGCCATTGCAATATTTTGCAAAAGATGAAGTTTCTAACAGCTTGACTTTACAATCCCTACTGTGCCAAAAAAAAAAGCATTTATTTCAGTAAATAGTCCTTTGAGGTGGTTTGCATAAGGTTTACTCCCAAGAGTTTTAGATAAATATTGCCAAAGATTTAGAGCTTTACTGGTTGGTAGTTGCTAATATTAACAGACAGAGGCATTGAAGAAACACAGTAATTTTAAAAAACCACAACTTTTCAAAAGCCAGTTAAATGTGAACTCTGGAATTTTGGATATAGGAGTTAAATTTGTTTTATTTTTCATTGCACTTTTATTTCAATATTTCTTGTTTGCTGGAAAGGGAATTGTGAATCCTTTAACACTTAGATGTGAAATATAAGAAACGAAGCGCATATTCTACATTCCTAATTATATTTGTTACAGTTCTTGATGCGTGATTTTGCTAGAAATTGGGATCATTTAAGTTATTGGGAGTACCTAGAATGTTGAGGAGGATTATGCAAATAAAATTATGTTACCTTTACTATTTATGACTAAACAAAGTTCAGTTGTTTTTTGTCTCTTTCTTACTTCTCTGGTAATGCTATAAGAGAAATAAATTAATTTTGAAATCAAATATCTATAGTTTCCCTGACTTGATTAATTTCTTGCTTGTTCATGTCTGGTCTGGATTTACTTTTTATTTGTATGATTCCATGATTTTGCATGTACTGCATTAAAAGACTCTCTGGATATGGGGAAAATAATCTGGGTAGCAACAGAGTTATAAATGAGTATGTGTTAGGAATCACTCCTTGGTACCTGCTTTTTTAAAATATCAGTTCCAATTTCTATCATAAACACCACCTGGCCTCAGTTCATACATGGGACACTGGTGTAACATTTTTGGGGAATTACAGTCTTCCTAAGTCCCTCCTGGTTTTGGCTTCGGACGTGTTTTAAGGTGCTTTAGCACAAATCTAGTTCTGTAGTTTTGCAAGGCTATCTCATTCTGCAGGTCCTTAAATTATTGATAAATCTTCATGTTTATCCCAAGGCCTTCGCAGGCACTTAAATTCACTCACCTGTTCCTGTTCAAAGATAAACACTGGTAAGTACCAGCCTCCCATCTAAAAGCTTTCTTGTTATCTTGGTTTCCGTGAGCAGACACCTGAAGGCTATGTCAGTGACCAGAGAAACCTCAAATTTTGCTATAGATTATGCTTCAACTGTTGGGAAGGTTCAATGCTTCAACTGTGAGAGGCTGAGCTCTATCAGACCATTTGGGTGTACAAGATCCCAAGTGAAAGGAGACATCTGACATTTCCTACTACTTTATCTGTAGTCAGAGTGAAGGTGGAAGCCTGTAATTTAACCATGTTGAATCATACCCTAGAGTATCCCTCCCAGTTTCCACTGGCTGCTAAGGAATTTCAGGGCCACTCTAAACCTCAGCATGTAAAATTCCAGAGGAGTAGAACCTAAATTGGTCAAACTGGAGCCCATGTGACCTGTGCATGTACAAATGTGTTGGAAAACTGTGATTAAATGTGGTTTATAAACCTGAGTTGATGCCATAGGTATTATATTTTTAATTCATGGAACTATTAATTGTAAAGTTGTGACAGGTGAAGTAAGCAGTGTGTGTATTAATTCTCTGGTGCTTAATAATAACTACTTTTAAATTAAAACAGTCAATCTTTTTCTTCTACTTTTTCTTCTATTTTTTTTTAAACTTAAACACAATTTCTGTTAGTAAATAAACACAACAATGGCCAAATTTTAAGAAGAGTTTTATTTTGGCTTTATATTTAGTGCAGGAAAAATCTCACTTGTCAATGTGTATTGGAAGGAGCAGCCTACACTCAAGTGTGATGGAAGGGAATGACTCTCTTTGTATATACCAAATCATGTACCAAAGCCTGTAATAAGCCTACACAGAAGAAACTGTAGGTAAAAAAAAAAAAAAAGAAAAAAAATTAAATTTCACTAAGAATGTGAGAATTCTCAGACAGGTCTTGACAGAAGACTTAGACACTCTCATGTTCAGGGAAAAAGACTATATGAAATTGTAGAGGTGGGTTATTAAAGTATTTTTGTGTTAAGAATTTTGCAGATGGCATTACAGAATGAAATACGTTCATAAGAGGGAGACCTTATTCATGTAAATGTAGATAATTTAAAGGGATTTGTAGTTAGCTACTGTCTTTTAAAACTTCAAGACTGTTACCAGGTTGTGCTCTGAATCTTCTCATTTCCTCTGTCAGTATAAATTACTGTTACTTCACTTGAGGCAATGAAGCTACACCATCATAAGATTGATGAAAGATAGAGACATGGATTCCTGTGACCTTCCTGTCACTGAAAGAGGTTAAAATAAGTAAATTAAAATTGTGGAAGAAGCAATCCATTTATCATCAGAAGTGATTTTGTGCAGTTTTACCTCTGTTTAATGTTCTCAGAATCAGAACCCATGTAAGGAAACTCTATCCAATCTATATAATTGTATTCTTTTCATATTTGACAAGCACCGAGCATCTCTTTTGTTACATGTATCTTCTTTTAAAAAATCTATTATTATGCCATTTTTACAGTTTGTCTTCCTCTCTTTGACTTCTTTGCAGCAATTTTGTCTGGTGTCGCACTTCCTAGCCACTAGCCGTGCACAGATTCTCTTTCAGCTAAACCTGTATAAGCATTGCTATTACCATACCATTTCAGTTTGTTCTACAGTTCCTAATTCTTCCCCAGTGAAGATATGTGTATCTTAATCTACAAATAAGCCACTTGCCTGATAACCTGTCTTCGATAATGACCGATGCCAACTGACAAGGCAAGTGGATTAAAAGAGGGCAAATATGCAACGAGAATTTCCCAGTATAATCCTCCCAGTTTCATCAACAGACTTAGTGAGCCAAAAGTGTTGTCATTGTGTTCAATAAGCGTTTGTGGATTTCTCCTTCACGGATTTTTAAATATTTCCAAACCTGTGTAATCCTCTGATATTCATAGCTTCCCAGTTCTGCTGTCAGTAATACCAGGTGTACGTAGCTGAGCTCTCATGAGACACAATTTGCTTGAAACAAGAGCTTCTGTGTTTCTAGAAGAGAAGATTATTGCAGCTTTCAGTGATTGCTCATCCTTGCTGGTATTCTGAGAGTTCCTGTGCACTTCCTTGGCCTAAAAACCATGCTTTGAATCTTCCCCATGTAAATTGGAATTTTAATACCAACAAAGCCTTTATCTCCATTACTATACTGTGTTGCCATTATCCACTTATACCAGATGAATGCTTATGACTTTAGAATCTATCCTTTTTGCTCTCAAATTATATTTTAAGAGGAAATTATTGAATGGGCATGTATCCCAGGACCAAATCATGTTTGTAATCTAAATGCATAGTTCATAATGTGTACTCATGCTGTACATGCAGAGCACCAGTGTCCTATTTGTAGATCTCACCGATGCTGACATTACTTAATGTGTCCCAGTTCCCATAAATAAATCATTCCGGTGCCAGAATCTCATAAATGCCAGCTCCACTGCAGGTTCATCTCACAAGTTCAGGCTGAGTGGAGGTAAATCCTCAAGGAGCTTGTCCCTTTTGCCTCTTGAGTCTGGCAGCTGGTATATCTTGACACTGCTCTGGCAGAAAGGACAGAAAAGGTAAAATTACAGTATTCTGCTCTAAGTGTCAGTCCCAGATTATGCCTGAGCTTGTATCCTGTATAGTAAAGCAGCACGTTGAGTGCAGCATCTCCACACTCTCGAAGCACTGTCCTTAGAAAGCCCTTTTATGCCAAGGCTTAGGAGAGGGATCTCTGGTGGATACTTGGAGCGTGTTGCCTCAGCATCTCTGAGAGGAATTTCTCCAACAGAATTCACCAACAGAAGCTTAAGGTCCAATTTCTTCTTCTATGTCTCTTTTTTCTGGCACAGATTGTCAAATCAACCGGATCTCCCTCACATACAGTTCTTTCTGTTAATCATTAAAGCTAATAATTTTTCACCTTTAGATAGGCATAAATTTATTGAGGATTAGAGTGTTTCATTCACAGCACGATATCAAAAGAAATGCATCTGAGTCCAGTAGGTACAAAAGAAGAAATGTCAGAAAGAAGAAAATCTGGTTTAAACAGGAAAAAGGTTCTGTAAGATCTTATTACTCCTAGAACTGTGCTTTAACCTAGAACTATGCTTTAAGAGATCTCTTTGCCCTTGTGACTGAGCATGAGACAGGGTCAGTCACAAATCACCCAGTCATGCTACCCATGATTAGCAGGGGAGCATTTGTCATCATTGTTTCTGATTTCACGGGCCTTGGGCACTGGGGCACCTATTGTTTCGACAGAATATAAAAAGAACATAAGTCTTAGAGCCTCACACAGAAAAAAATGACTTTGAAGGAGTGTAGTAAAAGAGGGAGGGGGAAAGCATTTAATGATATCATGCATTTCTCCTTAATAGGCATAGAAATATAACCATAAAACTGTTTAAAACATGATCCCAAAACCAAGCTGCCCTGTTCTGTGAATAAATCAACAATTTATGGATACATGTTCAATCACTTTCTGGAAACAAAAAAGAATATTTAGTATTTTTTGCTTCATAAAGCAGCACCTCATCCAAGAAATTCAATCTATTTTAGGCGCTGGCTGAAGACGTCAGTCAGTGTCACAGGAGTCATGCAGACTGTCAAGCTGATCAAGTTCAATCAGTATCATAGATTTACATATAAAACCACAACCTTGACATCAGTTTTGCCTTTTTTTTTTTTTTCTTTTGGAAGATGTTCTTCCCATCTTCATTTAAATTAAACACATGGAATTTAAATATTTAAATTTAAACAGAAGTACCTATTGTCATTATCATCTGCAAAGGGATGTTGATTCATTGCTTTAAATAAAGTAAGCTAAGAAATAAAATTATTTCCTTCCAGCTGGTCTCTATATGTTAGCTGTTTAACACGGACAGTTTACACAGCAATAGAATGCATGGTTGTGTTTCTTAGGGCAATTTACACCAGCAGCTCAAAGGAACAATTGCTGCATGGCTTGACCTCACACTCACACAGCACTTTCCTCCACCACTCATGCTAGCTATGAATCTTCAGTCATTTCCCAGATGAAATTTGCTTTTCTTCCCCAGTTTTTGCCACATATTTAAAGTGTAAAGGAACAAGATCAAAACCACTGAGAGTCCCTGCAGATGCAAGAAGGTTCATGGCTGTGAGTGTGCTGTGTAGGGACTGGACACACAGCTGGCAAATAACACAGGAAAGAGGGTGTATCAACTCCTAACACCTCCTGGAATCTTTAAAGATTTCCTGTAATATTTGCTGGGTCTTTAAGTGTGTAACGCACCAAATAAAGTGAACCTTGCCCTTTTATTTTCTTATTCATTGAAACTATCACTCTTTGTTCATCAGAACTCCCTGTGAAATCTAAAAAGTAGTGGGAAGCCCTCATGCCCAGGCTTAGTTTGCATGTGACTGCTCAATGGATGGGAAGTAACAACTGAGAGGACAATGAATAAAGGAGGAAACTGGAGACATCAACTAACAGTTATGAATCACAATTTACACAGCTTTCTTTTCCATAATTTATTGAAGGAGCAGGCACAATGCACATTGACTTGGAAATGAGATCCAAAGACTACTTAGGTGCATGTAAATCCTTTTCCACTGCCCTTCCTTACCTGTGAGGTTTGATCTCAGTCAGGAATGAATGTTGTGAATTGTTGCAAGGGATAGTTTGGTATTTTTTGGCAGGGAGAGAGAAGGAGAAAAGAAAAAATATTGAAGGACAATCACATCCCATGGAGGAAATAGAAGTCTGGTAAAATGTATTAAACATAGACTTCAGTCACTGTAAGACACACAAACATGTATACTTGCAAATAGCAATTACGATTTAACATCCTGTAATCAGTACTACATTTCTGCATGAAAGAAAAAGAAATTAGTGTTACAAAGCTGTTTCATTAAATTATTTATTGCAGAGTATGAGCAGAATTCTGTGGCATTTTCTCAAGGAAGCAATCCATATATGTGTTCAACATACTTGAGGGCAAATATTTCTTAGATAAGGTGTACTGTACTTCTCCAGAACAGTAGTGAGGTTGGTTAACACTATGGGTTTTGAAATGATGATCTCAGAAAAGCATGACTCTGCAATTTACGTGCTTTAGTAATTCTTAGGGGGCATAGGCATCTATTTGCCCGTATCAGTGTGTTGCTAGAATTGCCCTAGGACTGGGATAAAGAGAATAACAATGAAGCTTATTCAGAGTAAGTCAATGAGCATTTATATAGCTAGGTATTTTTCTCTAGAAAAATGTAATTTAAAAGCAACTAGTATCTAACCTTGTCTCTCCATCAAATTTATGGACGTATAAGTTATACTTTGTCTATAAATATGCCTATGATAGAACACAATGTAATTATATTTTAGAATATTTCATTCATTATATTTATCTTGGAAATCTTCTGTTTGCTTTGCTTGTGTCCTTAATATGCTACAGTGTTAATTATATTTAGATTCTGTTTAGCCAGTACTTACCATTTGAGGTCCAAGATTAGGGCAAAGTAAATTACTCACCACTAATTAAAACAGTGATTATCTTGTTGGAGGGGAGCACGTCATCAACACTTCAAGGTCCTGTGAGACTTCTGGTTTTAATATTGTAAATTACTACTATTTTTCAGATTTGCTGTATGGATACTACAGACAACAGAGGAAATTGATTGAAGAGATTGATTGGTCATATACAGGTAAGCAAACTGTCTATTGAAAACTTATTTCACTTTGATATTTACACGTTCATTGTTACAATTTTAAGAGCCTCATGTGTCTGTATACCACTTGCCATATGCCTAAACAATTGCTGAAGTGTACGATATGGAATCTGAAAAATACAGGAACTTTACAATAGGAGAGTATTTTCATCTATTTAGATTAGTACTTTAATCTACTTAGTAATAGATTATATCAATTACTTTTGGAAAGAGGAAGTCCTCATCCTTAACACATCAACCCGAGGCCTGACTTATTTGATGAAGGCTGGGCCAGTAAATTGTAATCATCTCAATATTATTGTTCTAGCAAATCTGAAAAGCATTCAGAAAGGCTGAAGCAAGGCACAGCACGTTATGTGGGAAAGAAGCTCTCTCTATACTGCATATAAACTTCTACCCTGTGCTTGTGAGCACTTAAGCATCCTTCCCATGTCCCACCCTGACTCTCCTAAAACCTCACTTTGTCTCTCTCATTTGCATGAGTAAGATATACACTGAAATTATTAATGACCATTGCCTCATTAAAGAAGAACAATGGCAAATTCACAATGAGCCTCTTATGTTCTTGTGTATAAGTCAAGTGCTTTCAGTAATACTGAAAAGGTAATTTTATCCTAGTTGTCTCTTGCCCAGTGTTCAGAAGTGGGTTCTTAGGGATGTGTGTAGGCTCTTACATTTTAAATTGCTTAAGTTACTGTTTCGGAAATACCAAACTATGAAAAATAAGGACTGTAAAATTTCAGGCTTTCATAAATTTGATTCAAAATATGTTCCTGTAGTTCAGGAAAATTACACCATTCTCTTTATTTCTTTCTCATTTTCTAGACAGTTTTTATCTTCTAGTGTGAAACGTATCTAACAAGTTTTAAGCCTAGAGAGGATTAAAATGGGCTAGTCATAAACCCTTCCAAATGAGATTTATAATGAAAATTCCCACTTACACAGATTGTAGTGCAAAATTCAAGCATAAGATCAATCAATACAGTATTTCATGTTCAAAGTCAACCCATGTTTTAATATTGTAGTTACAGGATTACAAGGATAAATCTGGTTTCCTGGTGACCAGAGGGCAATCTTTAAAGGATAGCAAATGGGGTTTGTTTAGGATATCAGAGGATATAGCTCTTTCCTAGGCTGCATGGAGCACCCACGCACCGTGCAGCTGCTGCAACATTCACACATCACCCTTAATGGATATTTTGTATGGAAAAATAGCACAGATTTGGCATGTCAGACGATCCACACCTGTTGTTTCTTTCCCTTAACGTGTGAGATACCTGTGTATAGTCATCTCAACTCCTGTGCTTTGCTGTAGTGGCTGCCCAGTTGGCAAAGCCTCTCTCCCCATTCTCCGTGTGCAGGAGCCCTGCTAAGCGCTGTGAGCCCTGCCTAGCACTCCCTGCTGCTCCAGGTGCATCCTGCCCTGCTCCTGCTGCCTCACAAGCTCTGTGTGCCCCCAGCATTCCTAAACAGCTGACTGCAGCTGTGCTCAGAAATGGATATTCAAAGCTCTTGGGGAAGGCTGCATGTTAATCAGGCACTCAGGGCTAGCAACTGTTTGCAAGCTGAGTGTTATGGGACGTTTTGCTGAAATACCACGTTCATGGCATAAGGTGGAATACACAAACCCAGCTTTTACTGATAAAAAGATAGCCTTCGTGAATGTGAAAAAAATTACGGATTTTAACATTGTGTTTTGGAGGCACAGAAGTCTAGACACTGAAACGCATTGGTTTTGATCTCCTTCACTTAATAATTTAAATTCTTTTATTCCTGAGGCAAGTGATATCAGGTACTATATGTATAAGCACTGTACTGAGCACAGAGGCTTATTATGGTTGTGAGGCACAGACCAACACGCACACTTCGAAATGGCTTTGCCAGTACATTTCTTCCTCGGACACCAGTTATATTCTACTGTCTTATAACCTTCTCACTGAAAGGCTGAAAGCGAAAAAAAATTCATTGAAAGTGAAAAATTTCATTGGAGGTGAAAAATTAGACTGAATGTGCCAATTAAGTGTTTTGAATGGGCCTGGGGATCCTGAGCCCGTAGAGTCTAATCCACCATAGGTAAGAGAAATCCAACTGGCTCGTAAATTAACCTGAGCTTGAGCAATGTAATTCTCTCTATCAAATAAGAACTTTTAAATACGTTAGCCACAGTGGTTCAATATACTCCTTTACCGGGATGATGCTGTGAGGTGAAAGTATAATGGAACTAGAGAGTTCTACTTGCTAGAATCATCCAATTTCTGGAGGTGAAGTTACGCAATAAAGCAATTTCATGTGCTGGAAATCAATGTGAGTCATCATCAGGTTTTGAGTCTTGGATAAATGTATAATGATGTCATAAATGCTACTGGAAACATTTGGTAATACTTCTCAGAGCTCTGTTTTAAGGCATTAACAAAATCTGCATTTGCAAGCATAAATTTAATCTTTTGTGTCCTAGCTTTGCATGTATTTCCATTAACAAATACTTTTAAAGAATTGGAAGGTGCAAGTTATTGTTACAGATGCATCCAAGTTTTTCTGGAATAAGAGGATCCTGAAGTTAGCCTTGTAAAAACTATTTTAATAACCTTTGATTGTGTTTTTCATTAAAGAACTCACAGTAATTATAGAAAATACCATTAATATTTTAAAATGGTATCATATAGCAAAAAGTGAATCCAGCCATTTTTCATTGTAGAAAAACCCGGTGTACTGTGAAAATTTGATTTCTTTAAATCAGTTATGTACTAATTGATAAACAAAAGTCATTTAGACAATATTTAACTGTACCACTAAGTTTAGTCATTCACATATTACTTAAAAGCATAAACCAAATAATATGAGCTTCAGTTACTTTCTGTCATAGAGGTGAAGATTACTCTTTTTTTGGTGCTTTGCTAATCTACATTGTTTTTGACAGAAGGAATTACATAGTGCTGTTTTCTGGTTCTGATATTAGGGGTTTTTTTTAGTATGGCTGGTTGATAGTAGTCCATCGAAGGTTCCAAGTCTAAAAGTTCAAATGTAAAACTGGCAAGTGATACCACAAGAAAGATTTAATTTTTTCTTTCCTCAGTGAAATGTCTTTCTGTTGGGTTTCACTCCTGGGATTTTGGTTCTTACTCACAACAAACAAGTTATGTGTTTAGGGGAAAAAAAAAACACAGCTGAAATTTGTTAAAAGCAAGAGATTCTAAACAGTCTTCCAGGAATTAGCAAAACCAAGGGTTTTAAACATCTTTTAAACTTAATTTCTATGTAAATGAATACCATAATCAGATCAGTGTTCTTTGTCTCACCATGCAGCAGTGTTATGTTCAGCCTGCACTGCAATTTATTATGTGATATGCTTTTCCACTATTGCCTTACAAATATTGGCCACTCTGATCTTGAGGAAAGGGTAATTTTGGTATAAGCTGATTGTTCTGATGGTATTGAAAGAACATTTTTTATTATTTGCAAGCAGAATCTGAATAATATTTCCTTTTTCTCTGAGGAGAAGTATCGTGAGTCATGGAATCACAGTATAATTTAGGTTTGAAGAGGCTCTTGGAGATCATGTAATTCCAGCCTCAGTTCAAAGTGGAACAAACTTCACATCTGAAACAGGAAAAGTATTGAAAATCTCCAAAGAGGGAAATACTGCAGTTTGGTCAATGTGTTCCGTTGTTATTTTGAAAATATTTTTTCCTTTTGCTCAGCTTCAGTACATCTTACTGCTTCTCACCTTTTCCTTGTGCACTGCTCTATAGATTGCGTTTACAGAGTAGTAGACTTCAGCTAAGTTCCCTCTCAACTTGAGTTTCAGCAAACTCAGGTCCCTCAGGCTCTCCTCGTACATGATGTACTCCAGCCCCCAGACCATCTCAGTGGCCCTTGGTTTGTAAATATCCATCTCATATTGGGTTCTGGAGGAAATGAAAACTGAACCCTGCATTCTCGATGTCACCTCAGTGGTGTGCAATAGAGAGGAAAAGTCACTTCCCTCATCCTTCTGGCTCCATTCTTCCTAAGGTAGCCCAGGACAGCGTTTATCTTCCTGACTGCAAAGTCACACTGCTGGCCCACACACAACTCATTCCATCAGGGTTATTAATTAAGATATTTCCTGATAATTTTTTTTTAATCTGCTGTTTCTCAGTAGTAATGTATAGTGATAATGCTTTTCTGGCACTTGCATCGATACTTCCTTCAGTAATGATGCCTAAATTTAATGATTTCTTTGTTTTGCTCCCCTGTTGAACTAACTAAACAAGCTTGGTAAACCTGGAATTGTTACCTTTTTGTGTCTGATTCAACAGCGTCCTGGAGATACTCCCCTGGTTTATAATTCCCATTACTGTTGCTACACAGACAAAACTCCAGCTGTTATTTAAAAGGCTGGGTTTCCCACCCCAAGTCTTATAAATGTGCTGTAATTGCTTCAAATTTTTATGCCTGTAGTTTGGCTCAGAAATAAAATGGCCTTTGTTTTCAGTGGTACTGGCAAGATGCAATTTTCTTTCTTGCCCAAACAAGAACTAATATTTTAATTTCAAATGTTCTCTCGTATTTCAATACTGAGGAGATTCCATTTCAAAGCCACTTCTCATTAAGTTTATGGAAAAATATGCTGTTGCTTATATCCACAACAATGCATGGGTGTATTTTGCTTTTCACTCAGCCTAAAAAGTGAGCAAGGATCTACACTATCTCAGCTGTGGCTCAACAGAATGATTTTAACACTGGCAGCTAACTCTGCTTATTCTGTAAAATGTCTGCTGCTTCTGCTAGCCACCAGTTCAGTCCAGGTAAAGTGGAAAATTTGAGTCTTTCCCCTCATCCTCACCCTGTCTCTGTTCAGCAGCCATCTGCTGGGAGCATGGACATGGTCGGGCATGCAGGTGCTGCTCCCTGCCCTGCAGCAATGGTGTTGGAGAGGCTGTGCTGATGAGTTTGTGTGAGCGTGGGCATGGTGCATGCTCCTGTGAGGCAGCTCCAGGAGCAGGGCAAAGGAGTCAGGAGGGAAGGGCAGGGGTCTGGGTCTGGGCCATCACCTCCCAGGGTGCAGCATGATAGATGAGCCATCTTGTGAGCCAAATCCTGACAGTCAGCCTGTGTGGGAGAGTGGGATGCACCAGCAGGAGCCTGCTGGAAGCGGGATCCAGTAGCTGCCTGCTGAACCGTCTGCTTTAATGGACAGATCTGCCAGACCAGACTGAAACATCTCCAAGTTGATGAACCTTCTGCTTTCAGTGACTTGATAAAACCATGTTCTGGGTAGAAGATGCATACCAAATTAAGTTAATTTTTTTTTTCCTTGCAAAGTAGCTACCATGGCAGGCAGTATCGGCATAACTTCATGAGAAGATCTAGTCTTTTTATAACCTCCTGCCAAATACATAATTTTGTGCTTTCTATTCACCAGGTATAATCATAACTGATGTGCTGTATCCGTTTGGGGTAATAAAGAAAAGCTTGTGCTTTTGGGCTCTGTGGGTTCCTTCAATAAAGGCCACTGCATAAGAAATGAAAATAACATACTCTCTTTTATTAACTCATAAAAATAGTTCTGCAGAGGGTCTTTTCTCTTTTATTAGACCTTATGCTTCAGGGGCTGTCATAGCTTTCTTGCATGGCAGCTCTTTACATGTATTAATAACCCCCAGATTATACAGCCACTCATGCTTCCAGTCTTTCGTCACTAAATTCACAGGATCACTAATTAAAAAGTCTATTACACTGTTACTGTTTTGAGAAAGCTTATGATTCCACAGGAGAAATTACATGGTTACGTGTTTGTTTGCGTCAAAGGGGCAAGGTGTCTTCAAGTGAGAAGCCACATGCTGGCATTTCTGGCCATCAAGAAATCCATTATAAGATATCTGGGTGCACTGACTGAATCTACAGTACAAAGCATGTTATTCAACACAAAGAAGATGTCTATTCAGTATATTTGTGGATTTTGAATTCGTAGAAAATGACATGGTTCAGAAGTCTGTTTACAAGAAGCTGATCTTTGAGCAGTAGAAAGTTATTAGCAGCAAAGTGGAATTTATTTTTATTTTATTCAGTAATATTTTCGGGATAAACCAAGTGGAAAACTTTTCAAGGGATTTTGGGGAGGAAGTAAGAGAATTGAACACCAAAGTCATGGAATTTTTGAAATTGGATGTTTGTAGGGCAGGTGTGAAGAACTGCATGTTGGTATTCATATTTGTCTCACCGCTGCTAAATTATAGCATTTTTATTTCAATTAATATTAAAGTGATCAATTTTCCAAAGTTTCCCGGTAAGAAACTCAGGTAAGACTGTTCCTTCCTGCATTTCAGTCCTCTAATGCTATAAAGAAAGAAAACCATTTTCACAAAGTGTACAGCAACTTTTTCTGAGCATCATCCAGATTTTTCAAATGCAAGGTTGGTTTCTGAAGTACAGAAATCTTAAGTGTGGGATATCTGCACAGATGGTGGCACTGCTGTTATGCCAAGGTCTGTTCAGAGGTCAGAAAGATGTAGAAACTTCCCATTAAGTAAATGGATTTGGAAATGAAAAGCTTTTATAGGATTGCTTTCTTTGGGAATATACCAAAGTAAAATGGCAAAATCAAATTTTGACTATCTCACAGCAGACTGCAGCCTCTAGTTAAGCCTCTTTGCACTTCAAAATGATCATAAAAGTATCCTTACGCACCTACTACTGAATGATTTCTCATTTACAAATGCATTCAATCTATGCTGCAGTAGGAAGGTGGGGATCACTTACCAAATGCAAGGCTCAGGTGCCCCTGAGGACTGGAATGGGCTCCTCAGGGAAGTGGTGAAAGCACCAAGCCTGTCAGAGTTCAAGGAGCATCTGGACAACATTCTCAGGCACATGGTGTGATTCCTGCACAGTGCCAGGAGTTGGTCTCAATGACCCTGGAGGGTCCCTTCCAACTCACCATATTCTGTCATTCTGTGAAGCCACAGCCTCCACAAGCTCAGGGAGTGATGTCATCTTGGCACATTGCAAGTGTGCTTCACTTAGCTGAGGAAGGCATAGGAGGGGCAGGACATGCTATTTCAGTTTGTAAATTTTGAATGCTAAGTTACTGCAAATGACTGTAAACAAATGTTTGTGCTGTACTATGGAATTTCATCTTCAAATGTTATAACTTCCCCCCCCCAGAAAAAAACAAAAACCAAAAACTTTTCACTTTTCAATTTGAGAAACTAGGGAAACCCATCGTCATTTCTGTCTTGGAATAATCAGCATTTGTCACTAGATTTATCAGTTAAACTATTCCCTCAATCATTCGAATGCCAGAATCACAGAATTTCAGTTCTGAGCATCTCTTCCAGCTGTGAAAAATGCACAAGTTCTTGTTTGTGAGAAGCCGTGTCTCACTGCATACATTTTTACCTGGTTCCTGCTATACTTCAATAGTTGGGCTTGCAACAAACTCCATATACAAGCTGTGGTGGCCTCTTTCTGGTCTGTTCCAACAGCTTTCTTTATAGGAGAGTAAACTGTGGCTTGATCTGATATTGCCTGGCATTGATCCTGTTTTAGGAGCCACAGAAACAATTGACTTGTCTTCTTTCATCCTTTATCATAGATGCTGCATTTGAAACCTAAGATATTTTTCCTCTGTCAGTGGCTCCTCTGTCAGTGCACTTTATCTGATGAAAACTGTGTTAACAAGAGATGTTTTCAGAGAGTAGTTAAGAAAATTACGATATTAAAAATGTAAAAGCAAAGAGAGGGATAATGTGTTGAATGCTAGAAAAAAGAAGGAATCATTTACATGTAAAGACTTGGAAATTTGTTTCCCAACTTCTGATATTTGCCTAGCTGTGCAAGGAGCCAATTCAGGGCTTGAGTGCATGTCTATAGACTGGTTGCAATTATTTTTACTGCATTAGTGGCATTAACAAGCCCACAACAACAAATGCCCAATTTTTTATTACCCTGCATGAGTAATGGAAAGGGGAAAACTGAAAAAATGTTGTCCCTGGAGTATTTACAAATAATGGGTCAATGATTAATAAATTATTTTCTTCCGTTTCAGAACAGAGTGGATTTTCTGCCTGCTTGTGCATGTTTTGGCCACTTTGCATATACACAGCACAGTATGATCAATCTCTGTTATCTTTTCCTGTTGTTTTTCAGGAAAGCAAATCTTGTATGGCTGGTGTCCTAGTCAGTGAAAAATTGCAAGCTAAAAGCTTTTTTATTATTATTATTCAAATGTAATTTCTTGAAAGCTACCTTTACAGTAGGGCTGTGATGTGTATGAGTAGAGCACTAGCACATTACCTGTTTAATCTGTATCTCACTTGCTTTCCAAGTATCCAAAACAGATGCAAAGTGGCCAGCACAAACAGGCAGTAGACAATATGTAATGCACATTCTAAAGGAGCGAGAACATACTTTAAAAAATGCAAACATTCATATGTTTTCAGCTGTAAATACCCACTTCACAAAGATTCAGTACATTTTCATGTCTAATTCAGCCACCAGGATGAAATCTGTACACCTGCCAGTCCTAATGTGATGTATATCTGATCAAAATCAGAGCAGTACTTGTCCTCCTCTGTGTGAAAGCAATTGATGATGATCTTTTGCAGTGGCTTGATCCCACATCTGAAGTTCCCTTTGAAATCATTTGGTTTATTCTTAGAGAAGCTGTGGAGCATGTGCTAAAAAGAGCTTTTCTGGATGACTTCCCATGTCTCCTCACTTCATCCCATTCTCAAAAGAAATCTTCCTATCCTTTCCATTTTACACTTTTTGTCATATTGCTTTATTTCTTCTCTTAGATTGCAGCCACGACTTGTTTCCCTTTCGCATTACAAAATTCTCCTTTCTCCCACTATCAAATAAACATGAAAGGTTTTGTTGCCTACTTCTCCATGACATTCTTAATAGCTCCATGAAGTAACCGTCAGTTCACCACTTTATCTCCTGTGTTTCCAGGAAAAACTTTCCTCCTGAGCAACTAATGGAGAAAGAGCTGGCTGAGTGTTTCCATGACTATCTTGCAGTCTCTCCCAGCTGCCTTTTCCTAAATGTCAGAGCCACTTTCCAGCGTGGTTACCATGGTGCCTTCAGCTGGCACGCCTGCGAGGGTGCACAGAGTCAGCACACCCACTGCACGTTTCATAGGAACATACCAGGAGGGAAGGCTCTTAGTGCTGTGTCACAGTTAAATGGAACATATCAAAAGGTACTTCTTGGCGTGTATTCTGTGTAAGATTGGCTCCAGTTTAGTAGCATAAAAACCATTCACTCAATTAAAAATATTCTCTTTGTCACTCTGTTTGTGAGGGTAGCGGTGCATCTATAGATGTGTTAAAAAGTTACATACATAAACCTGCTGGTGAGTTGCCAGCTCAACAGGTAAGTGCTGCTGGAGAACAATGAGATTCATACTGTGCTATATTCATTTACTATCTTCTATAAAAAGATTTTAAGGTGTTTTCTTTTTCCTTATAATTTATTATTCAATCTGAAATACTGTTATTAGCAAAAGAAACTTTTCATCAATATGGTTTCCTGATGTGAAAGTCAATGCAAATAAAGTACATCCTGCGTCCAGCCATTGGAAAACACGATTTTTTTTAAACCTCAGTTTTATGACTAGAAATCTGTAGATAGATTAGTAGCTGAAGTAGCAAAATCCTTTTTAAAATGACAACAGATTTTAAAGTTTCCTTTGAAATTCCATGCAACTGAGTCATATTGTTGTTTCTAAAATATATCACTTACTTCAATAACAGATTTCAAACATAAATATGAATAAATGCCTTTGTTCCAAATAATAAGCTACTAGTAAGTTTTGTTCCAGTCAGTCACTTGTTCCAGGTTAAGTTGGTTATAATCTCTTAAACAAATGGTTAGGTAGACTGGAAGCACATTTCAAGAGATTCAGTGATCCTACAAAGAAGAGCTCTGAACTGGTGTACTTTGATCTGTCTCCTTGATAAATGTTTTCTAGAAACAAAACATTCTTCTCTCAGTTGCTCAGTTTTAGTTGTTGTAAATGAAGTGGGAGTGTGATTAGCTCCTTTAATTGAATGTTCAGGGTTTTGTTATTAGCACCATATATGAACTCCCCAACTCCAACACTGCTGCCACAGGCAATCATGCCATCTAACTCTCACATAAAATTAATTGAAATCTGTTTTAAAAATATGTGTAATATTTTGCTTCATAGTTTCACTGAAAAACTGTCTCAGAAACTCATTCCTGACTTTTCATAGAATCACAGAATCAATTTCCATCTCCTTAAGGTCACTGACACCACCTGCTAACCTAACACTGCCAAATCCCCTACTAAACCATGTCCCTTAAGCAACACACATTTTAAATACATCCAGGGATGCTAACACAGCCACTTCCCTGAATAGCCTTTTCCAGTACTGGATAACCCTTATGATGAAGAATCTTTTTCTAATGGCCAATCTGAACCTCACCTGATGTAACTTGAGTCTGTTTCATCTTGTCCTGTCACTTGCTACCTTGGAGAAGAGACTGCCCCCCACCCGGCTACAGAATCCTTTCAGGGACTTGAAGAGTGATAAGTTCTACCTTCAGCCTCCTTTTCTGCAGAATAAACATACCCATCTCCCTCAACTACTTCTCATCAGACTTGTGGTCCAGACCATTCAGCAGCTTCATTGCCCTTTTCTGAACATGCTCCAGCACCTCAATGTTTTTTCTTGCAGTGAGGGGCCAAAACTGGACACAGGATTCAAGCTGTGGCCTCTCCAGTGTCCGCTACAGGGAGCTACTCCCTCTCCTGGTCCTGGCTGCGCTATTTCTCATACAGGTCAGGGGCCAGTGCCCTTCCTGACCTCCTGGGCACATGCTGGATCATGTTCAGACAGCTGTCAAACAGCACCCCCAGCTCCTTTTCCACTGGGCCACAGCCTGGAACATTGCATGGGGTTGTTGTGACCCAGGGGCAGGACTTGGCACTTTGCCTTGCTGTACCTCATCCAGTTGCACTCAGCCCATTGATTCAGGCTGTCCAAATCCCTCTGCAGAGTCTTTCTGCCCCTCAGCAGCTCAGTAGTCCAGCCCAGCTCAGTGCCATCTGCAAACTGACTGAGGGTGCACTTGAGCCCTTCATTCAGATAATTGGTTAAGATCTTAAAATGGAGTTTTAAGATCTGCCCCAGTACTTAGCCCTAGGGAACCCCACTTGTGACTGGCTGCCAACTGGGTTTTACTCCTTTCACCACCACTCTTTGGCAATCCAGCTAAAATGATTTGGAAATCTAAGCTAGCTGTATTCATGGACTGTTGAGATAATCTGGTTCTTCTGGTAGAACTGATTGTTTTGTTTCCTTGTTCTTTGGGGAGTTTCTTTCTATTGGCAAAATTTCCCTGCACTGATATCCCTTTCCTGTTAGTTTTTAAGTTAAACCACAATGTTCTCTTGTCCCACTTTGATTGTTGCTAGCTTTTTCTGCTCACTTATGTTTCAGCTAAAATTATTTGGTCTTCAACCACCATTTCATGTATTTGTCCGACATGGACTGTGCCCAGGACTTTTTACAGAGACATCAGTACTTCATTATCTTTACTCGGAGTTGCATGGTTAGAGCTTCAGTACACACTTGCCTTTCCATCATACTTTTTACAGCCCTCTGAGGCTGTCAGACATGGTCTGATTCTCCTCCTCCCCCATGTTTTTCCTGTGTTGAGATTCTTATTAGAAACAAAAACTCCCACTGTTGTCTAAATGCATCTCTTTACATGTTGAATTGTTGAATTTCATGCCATATCTAATACTTTTTTTCTCAAGGTCAGCTGTTTTCCCATATGCTATATTGGACCTCCTTGTGATGGTGTGTATTCCTATGTCATGTCATCAGTAGGTGAAACTAGCAGAGCTGAGAATCTCCAGAGCTTCCAGTGCACATGCAACATAGTATTTTCTACCTACTGCTGCTTAGTATTTTTCTTCTTTTCTCATAACAAAAATTGAGAATTTATTGCAATAATTTATAGTCTAAAAATAAATGGTTATATGAATACTAAATATCCAGTTAGTAGCTTTATTATGCTATCAACCATTGATAAATCTCTTTTATAAATTCCTATGTAAATAATTTTTGAATTCTTGCTGAGTATGTACACAATTTTACAACTGCTACTAATTACCTATACTCAGATTGTAAACTTTAGTGTTACTGCTTGAACCAAAGCCAGCTGAAATCAAAAATATATCTCTTAACATAAAATTAAACTACAATTCAGTGCTCCCTTATAGTTATGACCAATTTATATCACATTAATAGTGGAGTATGTTTCTCAACAAAATTTTTATGTGTAGATCTGAGAAATGATGGAGTGGGTAGGAAAAATGCTGAGAAACTGAATGCAAATATTTATTCCATTTTCAGTATGTAAAAATTCTCAAATTACTTTTAAAATTATCATAGCAAGACTAGGCGTATTTGGCAATTAGGTGAGGAATCACTTCATAACACCCAATGGCAATTAGCTGTTGCCATGCAGATCCCTCATTATTTTACATTCCAAGATAAATTACAAGCATATTAGCTTTATTCTGCAAAGTCAATCATCACTGAAGATTGATGTTGATATTAAACTGTCGTGAAATGTCATATTTGGCATCTCTCTAGGATGAACAGCTAAGTTTATACTTTCCAGAGCTATTGTTTGAGTCTGTGATAGTATGAGATGCAAATTAATGCATGCAAATACAGCCTTTTCTACATAATCAAGAATGATGGAGATTTTTACAAAATTTATGGTAATGTGAAAATAGAAAATAGCTGCATAAATCCTTTCAAGATGTATGCAAGAAATCCCCCTAGATGTGATCTTCACTATTTTCACTGATATCTCAGACAACAGAAGACAGGGTATTTGCGAATTCATGGAAGACACCTTGCTGGAAGTTGCAAGAATTTTGGGTGAAATAGTAAGGATTCAAAATGTACTTGAGAGATGTTTTGAAATTAATCAAATGTAATTTGTCAATAGAGTGATAACAGCAAGCACAAATTACTCCCATCAGGAAAGAAAATCAAATATGTAGACGCAAAATGGATATGGGCTGGTTAGGTGGCTGTATGGCAGTTAGGCATAATTGTATCTGAATTAACAATATGTTGTCATTGCAGAAAAGGCAGTCCCATTTTGAGGTGAATTAACAGAAAGGATATATAAGGCATGGGAGGCAATTATTCTGCTCTACTTGTTGCTAGGAATATCTCAGCTGTACTTCTGTATTTATCCTTGGGCTGCACACTTGTAGAAAAGACAGTGACAAATTGAGAAGCTGCAGAGAAGAACCAAAAAGAATGATCGGTGCCCAAGAAAGCCCAAAATCCTTGGAAGATAACTGAAGGAAATAAGTTAGTGTAGAAAATGGGGTTAGGATGATATTTTTCAAATATTTAAAAGTTGTCAGTTGTTCTCAATTCCACTGAAGTGACAAGGTTGAATCAGATGAATCTGAAGATGAAAAGGCCAAGGTGCAATAATAGGAAAATATAACTGTGAGAATACTTCCATTCAGGTTGTTTTGGAAGGCTGAGGAATCCCTCTTATTGAAGTTCTTCCAAACAAAAAACAGGGAAGACAAGCATTAGTGAGAGATTATTAAATATGCTTATACTTGATCCTGTAATGAAGGAAAGGACTCAGATGACCTTTGAGTCTTGCACATCTGTGCTGCTTTGGGGCAATGTAAGACCCAATTTAATCATCTTTCAAACAGCACCTTGTGTCTACATCATTGCTTAGACAAAGAGAACACTACCAACCATTCCTGAAATTACCCAGATTTTCAAACCTTCAATACTTAGTTAATCATTAAACATTCCTCTAAGAAAATTGTTTTCTATGCCGAGTAATTTCCTCAGTTTTGACATTCTGAGGCTGTGGGAGGAAGGGCTGCAGCGAGTATTCCAGACAAAATTATGGGGTTTTTTATAAGGAGACACAGAAATATGTGCAAGTTTCCTCTTCTGGGAAAAAGAAAGGGCACAATTTTTTTTCTGAAAGCCTGGAATGTCCTTATTTTGGATCTGGATTCTGGAAGGATGAGGTAAGTTTTATTTTATCAACTCAGTTTTGCTACAAGGCAAGTGTTTCTTGGGCAAGCTCTAATATTGTGCTCCGACATAAAATATTTGTTTAAATTATTTAATGTTTTCTGGGTGATTTAGACTACTGTAATTATTTTGAAAGGAATTGCAGTAGAATCCAGTAGGATAGAAACCTCTGTCTGAGAAAAGTAAATTCTTAAGTCACTCAGACTTGTTTCTGGGGCTTGCCTGATTAACACCTACAATTCAAATTTAACACTGAAAGGGTTTTATCTCTACGTTCGTAACTTTTTGTGGGTTTCATCAATCACTTACTCTACCAAAACTTTTGGATTCCAAAACCATTTGCTTTTCTTTGGACATTTTGTTGCAGACCATATGAGATTAAATGGAGTTAATTTAATTTGATTTAATTTTCTATCTCCTGGACTACTGCAAGCCTGCAGTCAGAACACTGAAGGCAGTCAATGTTTTCTTTCTTGTGCTACTGAGCAACTCAGATCATCTGGGCTGTCAGCAATTGGAATGTACTGACTTCCCTGTCAGAGGAGCCTGAGGGTTGAGTTTTTGTCCTCTGTGTACTAGCAGGGCCCCATTCCACAGAGCCCACAAATACTTGAGTTACCTGTTCACTTGGCTAGTAGTTTCTAGTGGCTGCTTTGTATTTGTTCTAGGATTCACATTTTATCTTGATGAGATAATATGAGAAATCAGCTTTTCCAATCAGCTGCTGTCTCAGAAGACCTCCAACAGCTTCCTTCAGCAGTATCACTGTGCATCACTGGTGCTCACGCATCTGTTGTTGGTGAATCACTTTCTTCTGTGTCACACTCTTTTTCTTTTTGCCTTGCTGAAACATTCCTTATAATATTCCCAGAGGTAATTGCACTGTGGAGTATGATGAATCCATGTCCCTGAGGACAATGTAAAGGTTTCTTTTTTGTGTCATGATGATACTGCATAATGGAGCCAGAACCTATGCCTAGAGATGGCATAGTTACAAACAAAGCCAACCCAACAATAGCAGACCTAGAAAAAACAATTTTAGTCACTTTTTAAATATTAGGCTTGCATCCTCACACACTTTTTGTATATGTTGTTTAAGAACAGAAATTACTTCCTGTTTTCTGAGCAGCCCAGAGCAGTGACATGACTGTAAATCTTTTGTATGTTTTTATTGTAAACTGTTTTTATTGTAAACTGGTACATTATAGGAGTACATTTAAGCAGATGCTCTTTTAGCATAAGATGCATTTATATACACATTAGGACCTGATTTTAGCTATGCAGTCTCTTGAGGTTGCTGGAAACTCAAGACACTGCAATTTATAGGAATATGCACTTCGCTGATTTGAAGGTAGAGGTGCAGTCAGGAAGAAAATGTTCCTGTCACTTCCAAAACATCTTTGTTCTCCCCTCTGATGTATTTCTATAGCCCATAGAGGTACTATCCTAGTTGTCAGAAGCCACTGGGGTATTTTCTGGCAGCAGAGCACAGAAGTGCTGGTGTGTATGAGGAGCAGGGCTGTCTATCTCTGCATGAGGACATCATGTTCATCAGGCTCAAGTATCACTTGTCCTCTTCTTTATTTTCAAATGAAGCATCCACTGCTATTAATTGGTTAAAGTGACATAAAATACACAAGCAAGCAATACATTTCCATTAGAAATGTCCCTTGGGGATACATTCGGTTTTCTTTTTACATATTTGTGCTATGTTGCACATTCCACATAAATTTGCAGCTTAGTCTACAAAGCTGCAGGCTCTTACATGAGCTGAAACTAGTCTTATCTAACCTTGTACAGCTCCTTTCTTCTTCCCACAGTATGGTGCAATTTCCCTGCAAATTAGCACAGCTCACTGGAGTTGAGGTTCCAGATGAAGCTTTCCCACCTCTCAGATTATATTATCTCTGAATATGAGCCAAAAACAAGACCTAAAAGGAGAGACAAAACTTCAGACTGTTCCCTTGTCCTCCTTCCCCTACCCTAAATGCTGAAAACACAAGGTGAAGTCAGGCTTCTTTTCAGCTTGATAACCCAGGTCTCTTGCTGCCCAGAGGCCACATCAGCCCAGCCTTCTCTCTTTTACTGGTTATTTCTCAATATCTTGGCATAACTCTTTCAGGAAAAGTTCAAGTCACTGCTTCCTCATCCAGAGCTCTTATCACTAGTACAGATGCAATATGATCTGTGGCCATCATTCCCATTGCCATTAAGAGAAAATTGATTGGACATTTTGGACTGACCTTTGAAAGGTGCCTGCCTTCAATATAGCCAGTGAAGAGAAAAAAGCAATTAATTTATGAACACTGGCTCTTCCCTTCAAGTCCTTTTGCCTTCAGCTGCGAGCTTTATTTTACCAGACACATTAGATATATTGCATTGAGCCTGTGCACTGCTGCAGAGAGATGGCCACAAACTTTTGTTCATGTTACCCTCAGTTCCTTCTTTTTGTTTGAGTAAAACAATGGCATGTGGATGCTCATGGGAAAGCATCCTCTAAAAATAGACAATGTGATGTCAAACAACAAATGTGCTCCTTCAAACCAGGTAATTTGGTTTTCTTGAAAATGACTGACCAGGTTTTGATTTGGCAATGAGCATCCTTTTAATTCTGTGCAGGGCAGCAAACCTGCAGTTTAAAAGCCAGTATCTTAAGCAGAAATGCAGCTTATGAAATCTTGAAATTACTAAATATTTCTCAGAAGTTATTTATATACCCACTTTCTGTTTTTCCTCCTCTGCTTCAATTAAGGTTGTTTTTACATTCCACAGCTCATGTAGGAGGCTATGCAAGAAGTTATTAATAAAATATTAATGTTGCCATCCCACAGGACATGTTGTTTATACCTTCACAGATGCAGTTTGCGTCTCAGATCAATAGAGCAATTTTTAAAAACCTCTTTTGAAAGCAGCAATTGGAGTATTATTATAGTTGTCCACAGTAGTTATATCATACAGCAAATTAGGAAATATATGTCAGGACCCATTATTCTAATGGGAGTCTTGTAAGATTTTTAAACAATGTGAATAGATGGCAGATTTGCAAACTGATGACCCTTTTTGAAACAATACTCTCAGTAGGGAGGAAAGAACAAAAATATTGTTGACTTGAACATGGCTGTCAAGTTAATGCTTCACAGGAACCCACAAGACTAATCACCTTTCTTGAATGCAAGTTCTCCCTTTCTTTAGCTCTCTCATGAGTTATCCCTTAAACACTCATTAGACCACTGCAGCTGAAAATTGGCAAATTTGTTTTCAATGTCAGCTACCACCATTTCAGTCCTGGCCAGATATAGAAAAGACAACAGAATACTGCCAATGACACTTCGTTTCCTGCAGTATTTCTAAAGAAATATTTTGTTTTCTAAACCAGTTAAAATGGAGTAAGTTCTTATATAATTGTGCTCTGTAAAATGCCCAGTGTGTACAGGGGTGAGAACTGTAAAAATTATAAAGCAGAGGATTGGAAATTCTCAGTCCTAAATGGCTATTTAAGTAGTACATCTGGAGAAGGACATCTGCCAAATTTTTATCAATCAGCAGCAGCATCATCATTAACAAGGGAACCATTATGATATGTGCAATGGCAATATTTATTTTATGCAACTGAGAGTTGATCCTAATGTAATATCAAATTAAATTATGTACCAAATTAGAGGTAAGATCAAGCTTTACAGTCTTTCAAAGGACTCTACTTATTGTCAAAGAGAGAGTTGTCAGACCTAATCTGAAGGGATGAGTTTATGCAGATACACAGCTGCAGCCAAGTCAAAGGACATGGGAATGCAGAGTGGGCAAGGGCAGGGAGTAAAGCTCCATTAGTGTTCTGTGTCTGCAAGATGAGTATTGTTTGAACACTTATTTGAACAAGTGTTCTCAGGAGACATGTTTTAATTAAATTCTGCTCAGCTAGGAAGTTGGACAAGGACACAATTGTCCACAAAAATCCCTCCTTGATGAGAGACTGAATGCCAGCATCATGAAACCCTCAGTGTCCCTCAGTATTTCAGTTTGGCAGAATAGTAGGTTACAGGTTGACAGTGCAGGAGCAAAAACAGTGCTTTTCAGGCTGTGGCTATTGATGTTGCCAATGTGCCCAGGCAATATGATTTTCCAGGCTGTGGAGTAGTGTGCTCAATTCATCTCACAAATGAGAGGGGCCCAGGATGGCCATGAAGTGTACCTGTGATACCTCAGAAGCTCTTAGCTCTGATTGAGTTTGTATAGTTCTGGTGAAGATATTTTCTTTCTGACTTGATTTAACAAGTTCATATTATTTTTTTCTTTACATGGCTCAGCCTAATGGGAAAAGAGTAATACTGCAAAAGAGTAATACTGTCTGTCTTGCTCAGTTATTTGGATGATGGGGCAGAGTGGACCCTCAGCAAGATTGCTGATGATACACAATTCTAAGGAGTGCTGAGGGACCTCATCAGACTGGAGAAATGGGCTGACAGGAACCTCATGAAGCTGAACATAGGAAAGTGCAAGGTCCTGCACCTGGGAAAGAAGATCATCAGGCACCAGCTCATGCTGGGGGACAACTAGCTAGAAAGCAGCTTTGTAGAAAAGGACCTGGGAGTCCTGCTGGTCATGAGTCAACAATGTGTCCTTGCAGAAGAAAGAAAAAAAGGTTAACGTTGACCTGGGCTGCATCAAGTAGAGTGATGCCAGCAAGAAGGGGGAGGTGATCCTTCCCCTGTATTCATCTGGGGTGAGGCCACACCTGGAGTACTGTTCTGGACTCCTCAGTACAGGAGTCACGGATGTATTGATGGTGCTCTGAGCAGTGTGGTCTAGTGAAAGGTGCCCCAGCCCATGGCAGAGGGGTTGAAATTAGATGATTCTGAGGTCCCTTCTGACCCAACCCATTCTGTGATTAGAGAGAGTCCAGTGAACACAACAGGCAGAACTGGAATACAAGTGGTTCCCTTTAAACTTTGGGAAACACCTTTTTTCCTGTGACAGGAATGGAGCACTGACTTAGGTTGCCCAGAATTGTGGAATCTGCATGCCTGGAGAATTCAAAAGCCATTTGTACATGGTCCAAGGCAACTGGCTTTAGATGACCTAATTTGAGCAGGGAGGTTGTATAATGAGCCCCAGAGATCCATGCTACCCTCAACCATTCTGTGGTTCTGTGATTCCAAGTAAGAATCTCACACGAAAAGATTATGAAACCAGAGAAGAAATGAACTAAAAGAACATGGCAAGCTAAGAGATGATAAGTGTGAATCTCACTACAAGTTTGCAATGGTAAATCTCCACAGAATAAGAGTTTCAAATACAACAATGAGTCAAGGAACTATTTATCAGAACTGCAGTGTGACAGGATATTAGCAAAAGTACAGGCAATATAGAAAAAAAAAATAATTTTCACCAGGTCTCCTGTGACTCACAGTCACAAACTGGCAGTATTTTCTGTGGAGCCAAAAACATCTTTTCTTTGAAGATACAATTCCATGGAAACTCCACTCATTGAGTCTTCTTGATTTGATGTTCCCCCAGGGAGGTAGGCTGTACTGGAAACAAAAGATTCTGGGTATTATTCCAAGACAGAGCTTGTTCTCATGAAGGGGAAAGTTGTTCTTGCCTACAACATAGAGAAATTATTTTCAAGTACTTCACAAGGAATCTGTCTCTTAATTTTCTCAGAAGCTTTCATTTACATAGTTCTTTTGCCTTGCTTTCCCACCCCCAAGCTCCCACCTCCTTCTAAAGTAATATGTTATTCACTATTTTAGAATTGATACAGAAGAAATTTAAAATTTACTTACTGGGTTTTTTGATCAGTCCCTCAGACTGAGATATCTGTGCAAATGTACAAGTTCTTCAAGAATGAGATTAGCATTTTTTTTATCTTCAAAACTATCCCATAAACTATTAAAAAAACCCTATACTAGTACTGAAGATTCAGTACTCGGGCTTCATAGTGTCTTGCCTGTGTGATATGTCTTAGCCAGAAACTCAGGTGTTCTGTCTTCTGTTTAAGGATCATTACCTTTTGCCACTTTCTCCACTGCTATTGTAATCAATGCCTACATTAGTCATCCACAGCTACCCTAATTAGGAAGAAGTCATACACAGGTCCTCAAAAAATTAGAAGGAGAGGAAAGACTTACACATTGTGGTGTAGAGTACATATGGTAAGCAAAAGATAAATTCTTACAGAAAAATAATATTTCAAACCAGTAAGTGGTTGGTTTATACTTTGCATAAACTAGGTGAGGTTTCTTCTCGAATTTCCTTGATTATTTTTTGTGTGTCCTTGTTTTGGCTCAGATACAGTTCATTTTCTGCTTCTTAGCTGCTACAGTGCTGTATTTTGAATTCAGTGTGAGAATAATGTTAATAACACACTGATGTTTTAGTTGTTGTAAAGTAGTGCTTACCTTAAGTAAAGGGTTTTCCAGTTTCTCATGCTTTGCCAGTGAGGAGGTGCACCTGTCAGGGAGCACAGCTAGAACAGGTGGCCCAGACTGGCCAAAGTGGTATTTCCTAAAGATCATCAGACTCAGTCTGTAAACTCAGGGGAGTTGGCTGGATGGGAGCCAGTTGCTGCTGGGGAATGGGGTCAGTGGGTGATGACAAGTTTATTGTGCATTGCTGGTTTCTCTTGGGCTTTATTCCTCTCTCTCTCTCTGTTTTCATTAATGTTATCATTAGTATTACTAACATTGCTATTGTAATTTACTGTAGTTTCCAGTTAAACTGTTCATGTCTCAAGCTATTTTTACTCTTTTTCTGATTATCTTTCCCATCCCACTGGGGTGTAGGGAGTGGGCAAACATCTGGGGTTAAATCATGGCAATATGCAATCTGAGTTTCTTGTTTGAGAATATAATAATTAGGCATCATAATTTGATGCAAATTTAGGTCAATAGAGGTTTTGTGACTTCAGTCACAAGAGGAGAATTTTTCAAAATAAGAACAGTCATACATTGAAATAATCTCCCCAGGGAAGTGGTGGATTTCCCATCTTGGACACTTGTAAGATTCAGTTGGACAGGGTGCTGGGCCATCTTTTCTGCACTGTGCTTTTGCTAGGAAAGGTTGAACCAGATGATCACTGAGATCCCTTCAAACCTGGACTTCTATGGTTCTGTGATTAAATAGTTATGGAACTGTGTCACAAGAGTCTAAATGCATGCAGTGGTATTTGTTGCCATATTGCATACACTAGCCATTGAGCTGGAATAACAACTATAAAACAAGAAATTTATTATATTTAACAATTTTTAACAATTAGTTGCTCTTACTTGGAAATTGGAGTTTGTTTTGCTACAGAAATATGATCTATTTATGTGAACAGACACAAGGTGTTTTGTGTCCAGTACGTTCTGTGACCAGACTAGCTGACTGCACATCCATCTGGTTGTGAGGCTGAGACCTAATTCAAATGAGAACCAAAACACCAGAGAAATACTACAGGAGAAATAAGACTCTGGTTTAGGGTTTATGTGTGCCAGTGAGGGAATTCCATGAGGAATTTTGCAGTAAGGTCTGTACAGACTTCTCAAGAGCACAAAGGTTTAGTGTGTCCCATTGTAATAGTGCTGATGGTGGGGAAGGTGTATCTTCTTTAACTTCACAATTCAAAGTTAGGCACTGACATTAGGCACTTAAATAGCACAAGGGGGAGTTATTTTCTTCAGAATACACCAGTTAGCAGAAAGGTGCCTGCCTCAGCCCATTTGTGTCATCCCTGCTCTTTCCCTGCTGCATGCTCAAGCAACTGGCTACAAAATCAGCCATTCCTCTTCTTATCTTTTTAAGGCCCAATGATGCTTGAATTTCTAGCCTCACCATGCCGCAGCACTGGCAGAATGAGTGAAGATGATTTGTTCTCCTTCCCTTTTAACTATTCTCAGACCTTATCATGGAAATGCAAAATACAGATGGTGAATAATTTTCTTTTGGCTGAGGAGCATAATCATATTGTGCCAAATTCACTGCCTGGCTGTAGCTGCTAGGATATTATATTAAAATGGGCATTGCCTTGAATGTCCCTGAAGAGCAGGAGGCTCAGCTGCTCTTGGTGCTGTTGGCTGTGTACTCGGAGGTCAGGAGGCCCATACCAGCTGGATCTGTGCCTTGGGAGATAGTGGCAATGGATGATGAGTCTGTATGTCCAAAATGGGCTTTGATTTTGATTCCTCAGCTTAGTCAAATCAACAGTATCTTAGGGCACAAATAGTGATAGAATATTTAGGGGAGCTTTTGGTGAAAATTTGGGTATTAATGAACTCTAATGTAGCTTGGTTCCGTTACCTTGATTAACTGCAATTCAGGTAGGTGCACAATAAACGTCTACTGGGGACACTTTTTCCTAACTGCTTACAGACTTGTTTCGGTTATGGCTGTCCAACTCTTTGCAGATGGAATGGACAAGATTCTTGTCTGAAATTTTTTATTCTGGAGTAATTCAGTATATGTGTGTTTTCAAAATATTTAAATTCAAGGTGTTTCAGGTCGTATATTTTTTTCCTGAGTATAAAATTGATACTTTCCAACAAGAGCAAGAATTAAAGGAGAAGCAGCAATAGGTAAAATTTCATTAAAATTTAATTTGCCCCTACAAATCAAGAAGCATTTGGATTCTTCAGCACTGGGGATGACTTGTTACTGAAGTTACTTGTATGTCAGTCCCCTCTGAAGACTCACTAATATCCTTTATGTGAGTGACAGCATAATTCCGTGCAGAAGAAAATTACTGCTGTGCACTGGGGAGACACTTGATAGTTAGGTGATGTTAGTGGGTCAAGAATACCATGTGTTAATCTTGATCTTTCCAGAATAACTTCTTGATTAAAGTAGATAAACAGACGAAGAGTCATTCCTTTAATCCACTGTGATAAAGTATGCTAGATCTCCTCCTGCTTAAATGGTAAAAAGTAAAAAGTAAAAATGCAGTATTTGCAGGTGTACAGAGTGTGCCTTATATATTTGATCCCTAGGTAATAATGTGACAAAAATTAGAAGCATGATCTTCATATCCCCTTCTACTTTCTCACGTGTGTGTATGAAAAACATATTTTTTTTCTCCATGGAGAAATAACAAAGAAAAACGATTATACCAATCTTCATGGAAGAGGATCGTATATCAGATTGTGTAGTTCTGTGTATTAGCCATGGATTTATAAACAAAACCGAACAACAACCAAACTGTTAAGGAGTTTAGTGAATTTAAATTTAGTATTGATATGAAAACTTCCCCGCTGTGAACTTTTGTCTTAGGTGGAGTAGGTAGGTGACAGTTTTTATTTGTTTCTCAATACAAGCAGTGCAATGAATTCTTCATTTCAGAAAATATGAAGTAAAAAGCTTTTCTCCTAAAAGCAGCAAGCCATTTTAGGCAAATTTTATCACAGTGAGGTTAAAGAAAGTACAAGAACCTACTGGCTGATGGAGATAGATGTTAGAGTAAAACTGCCCAAAGATGCATGAGTTGTGTACCTCTGTCCAGCTGATGCTGCTTCCATCCTCATTTCAAATATTTTCCATTGTAGGAGAGAACGAAAAAGTTGTGAAGGAAAATCCTGTCAATGGCAGCAAGTTCCAAATCTGAGGTAGATTGCACCTACTGCTGAATAGCTTTTAGCTCTGCACTCTTGAGAATAACTACTCAACATTGAAAATGACTGAGAGTTCTTAATACTGAAAGGTTTTAAAGGCTGGTTAGGACTTTTTATACATTTGCAAAGGAAAAACAGATCTGCACAACTTGTTTATACAAAAATTACTTGAAATAAATACTTACTGTGTAATTTACATAATGATGTTTTCACATCAAGACTGGGTAAAATTTCTCTCAGTGGAAGAGTTTATAAAGAGTGTTTTTGGGGATATGATAATCTCAAAAAGTTTAATCAGGTAGTTGTATTATTTTAAACTTAACATGGATTATCAGAGAAACAGTTATGTACATCCACTGGCATTGCTGTGGCAGTTCTGAAACCGTCTATACAAAGTTTTTGAACAAAATGTAAACATAATGGTAATGCTGAAATTATATTTAGTCCAAATAAAATAATGCCATTAGTGAAGGAAGTTTTGTGTAATGTCAGGAGGGGATTGAATTTTTCAACATCTTTTGAAGGATTTTCTTTTATTTTGGGGAGGTAAGGGAAAGAGAATTAAAGTTTTTAGTTATTGTAGTCAAAAATTCTTCCCAGAAAAGGCCACTTTATGAACTAGATTTGTTTTTCTAAAATAGAAAATAAAATAGGATAAGCAATTGTGTAGATAAGCACGCATAAGTTATGGCCCTGTGTAAGAAATCCATATAGCTCAATATAATACACATTTCTACCCATCACCTTGTTTTATCCTTATTATGCAAACAGAATGTGTATTGAAATTCCCATAGAAGTGTGATATGAAATCCTGCAAAAATATGCTAAAAGTAATCCAAATTTCCTGTGGTATTATGTTCTTCTGGAGGTATTTAGGGGCTTCATTTTATAAAAATGGAAACTCTGTGAAAATGAGAACCTGGGGAGCAGAGAACCAGAATTACTGGTATGTCCTTTTGGACATTAGGGTAATTTATCTGCAGGCAGCCTCCGGGACTCCCTGGCCAGTGATTTAATCTGATAGTATTTTACACTTATATTTGTCTTTCTTTGGATTTATCTATCTAGTCCTTGCTTTTTATGATCTTTGTTACTCTTTACAGCTGAAATAAATGCCTTTTTGCTATTCAGAGTTTAATGCTTACCTTTTTGATGGCTATTTGTGTGACTTTTGCATTCACAGTTCCACTATTGTTGTTCAACAGTGATGTTTTACATACTCACAACCGATCTGACTCAAAGCCCAGAGAACCTACTTGTGGGTTATTTTTATAATTCAGCATGCTTTGGATCAGAACTCATGACTATGGCCTTTGTGAAATGTATTATTCTTCTAGATAGACTTGTGCTGACCCAAGTTATTTTCTTTGGTGGTAGCAACATAGTAATGCATGTGTTTGATAACAGGAAAAAGTGCCCCTATGCTATCCCACAACAGGACATCTCATGGAACTAAATAGACTGCCTGTTAATGTTTAATAGTCCAAGAGGGAGGGAGAATAGAGGGAAGAAAGCAGGGGAACGAAAGAAGAAAGAGTACAGGAGGGAAATCATACAACAATAGAAGACAAAAGGAGACTCTATTTATTTTCTCAGTGAAAGCCAATACTGTTAGATCTGCTGAGCTGAGAAGGAGATTATGTACTCTATTCTAAAATTCATCATTGCATTTTCTTTCTTTACAGCCTGGTTCTGTCATGCAAGATAATTTCTAAAATACAGTAGAGTCTACTTTGTAGTAATGAGGAGAGAAAAGTGAAGACTAACATAGTGTCATAATGTGAGTCATTAGACGTAGAAGGTGATCTGGACTCCAGCAAAAATGAGGCTTCTTGCTGCTGAAGATGAGATTCATTGTGCTCATCTCCTGGGACTGCATGAGCTATCACTTATCAGACAGGTGTTAAATGCTGTGCTTGGAGTAGATTATAGCTTCCTCTTTCTTTGCTCCAGCTGAGAGTCCTTTAGAGTGCATTTTTAGGCCTGTTAAAAATTGCTGCAGCCTTTGTGTCTATGCAATTTCTTTCATATGCAGTTATTCCATTTCTCATAAAATGGTACTTTATGATATGGGGAAGATGGAGATACCACCGTCAGCTTCATTTATGCCCGCGTTCACCAACAGAAAGACAATAAACATCCACGTGTTCTATGTACAGTGGTCATATGTTTGGGAGTAAGCTCTACTTCTGGGAAGTGCAGATGAATTGTTCATGGGGCCGCACCATGTTTGAAAAATGTTGCTTTTATGTTGCAAATCTGGGGTGGCTTGAGGGGAAAAAGCCTGTGCTTTCCTCACTTTATTCCTTCCCTGCTAGCCACATGTGAAACAGCTGAAAGAAAGGTGGGGAGTCCTCTGCTTGTGGAAGACCAAACACTCTCATGTGGGAGACCAAATGTTGCCATGACACGTTGACAGCTAATTAAAATGTGTGTATGTTATATGAAAATAAAACATAGACCATGTTTCTTGGTGCTTATTTCTTAGTCTAAAAGTGAGTCAGTTCCATGTATTCCAGTTCAGTTTTCAGTTCTGGTTATCTGTAATCTTGAAATGATCCTTGTCATTCAACAGTGTCATATTCAATTTCAGGCTTTAATGTGTTACTGAAGGTGAAGGAAATAACTACTACAATCTGAATTCCTTGGAACAAGTTTAGAAGTTATGAAGACCAGTTAGGGGCTTCATATATTGTCAAGAATTAAATAAAGCAGGAAGAAGAATGTGTTACTTTTTACTGGACATTTTCTCATTTGGCACTGCACCAAACTTCCTTCCTTAATACTTAGTTGAAAAATATTGCTTAGATCATAACACTACAGTAATTACAAAAAATTTTGGGGCAAGTTTTCATTATATATACCTACATGATTCTCTAGCTGAAGTTCTATGCAGATTCAGCAGCAATAAGAGGAGAATGATAGAAAAGAGGTACACCTTAAAAGGTTGACTTAATTTCTCCCATAATCCTTCTCCCAGTCTGAACAGCTGCCCCATTGAGTGTCCTGTAAATAGAGCATCTGTGATAATTTCTGTTTCTCTAGTACAGAAGTATTTGACTGTGTATTTTCTAACTAACCTGCAATGACCAGATCTTTTAGGCAATGAAAGAAGAGAAACAGCAAACAGTTGCTATTATGAAAGAAAGCTGTCCACTGGCATTCATCATCCTATGCATTTTGCTCAGTAATTCACTTAGTCTGACTATGAATCATCAAACTGAGTCCCAGGAAGAAAAAATAACAGAGAGCCACTGTGTTAATAGAACTGATTTGTTTTCCACTGTATCTCAACAACTGTAGTTTATTTTATCTGGAGATAAAGTGAAAAAAAAAAACCTTTTTTCTTCACTTGGTTGGTTTTTGACTGCTTTATTAAGCAATGTCTCCATGACTATAGATATGAGGAAAGCATATAGTTTGTGTTCAAAAAATAAACAAACAAAAATTGAAGAAAGAGCCATAGTCTGAAGATAGAAACTTATTTCATCAGTATTTTCCTGACACATCTTCCGTGACAGATTTTAATAAGAGGTAAGTGGTGTAGGACACTTTAGATGAGGAGCAGGAAAGATTAACATGATAGGGTTCAGCTGAATAGGGGTTAGTGCCGTGCCATCTTTCAGGGTATTCTCAGAGATACTTCATGTTTATGTAGACACAATGCACAAGATACAGTCTAGGTAAGCTGATATTTAGATACAAAAATGATGAATAAATTGCTAAATGGAATAAGAGATTAGATTATTTGGCTTGCATTAATGCATCTGGTTGTAAAGCAACTAGAATTTTCTCTTGATTCTGATTGCTTTATTTGAGATATTACACCCCACAGTAAGAAAGTGTTGAATTCATTTCTTTGTCACTGTACGAGTTACAGAAAAAGTCCATGGGATAAATATCATTTGACTTCTGCTCATTTAAAAGCAAGTTACTCTATTAGTGTTGAACTTTGAGGGTATAAGTGCTATTAAATTTTTCTGGATTTACTCTGTGGGCTTTCTTTAACCAAACCAATACAATTTTATTTTTGAAAACTTCACCGAGATGTTGGCAAGAAATACACTGTTGGAAAACCTCCAAGAAATTGCATCACTGAGACAGGCATAATAAATGGCTAAGCCCAAACCTGGAAGCCAAAACTCCTTCTTTGTAGTTACAACTCTGTCTGGACACGTAATCTCATCCATTAAATTCAGGGATTTTCCAATCTTTAGAATTATAAATTTACGAGACTGGTTGTGATCAGGCTGTGGGAGTAGTTGGGCCTTTTGGAGGGAAACAAACCAAAACCCTAAAATTCTTACTGTGAAGATCAAGATAACACAGAAGCATTGTCTTCTACTCAGTAATATGTGAAATTTCAGTCATCCATTTTTTGATGACCATGTTTCCCTAGAATGCAAAGTTTATGTTATAGCCTTTGGAATAGGAGCTGTGGCAAGATTCCCAAGAGACCCATATTGGCAGAATTTCTCTCTTTGGGCCAGTAGTACACTCATCCAGATTGAGAGCTAAAATCATTCTTTTGTCTTGGAGGATTAGAGAATGCATTGTGCAAATTTTGGTATAATAGCTCCATATTTTAAAGTTCAGAGCAATATTGATTTGGCATCTAAATTTAAACTTTGTCCCAGTGTAAGTATGTATATCTTTTTGTGGCCTTGTTTCTGGTTTTTCATATCTTAGATAAAACATGTTTGCTAAAAGAAAATAACTGAAATCACTTAACACTTCAAAGTGGTAAGTCAATAACATTTTTTTGATAAGGCAATTCCGTTATTAACAGTCCACATAGAGGGGTTATCTTTAATTTCATATATTCATACAATCTATATTTATAGAAGTAATTTTAATGTCATGAAAGAAAATGCTGATGAAAAATGGAGAGGAAGAAATTAAGTAGAGGTAAAGAATGCATCTCTCTTCTCTTTTCTGCTGTCTTTCATCTATAAAATAAACCCTAGGGTTCACATCCATTTCGTTAAAGGTCTTCCCTGAGCCTCCTTTTCTCCATGCTAAACAGCCCAGCTCCCTCAGCTGCTCCTCATAAGATTTGGACTCCAGACCCTTCAACTGCTCTGTTGCCCTTCTCAGGAAACTCCAGCACCTCTATTTCTTTCTTTCAGTGAGAGCTGAAGTGGAAGCCAAAAGGAGAACTGAATGCTCGTTGTAGGAGTGGAATCTTAGGGACTAAGGTTGACGATCAGAGTTAGATATGAACATTTCCTAGAAAGAAAGTCTAGGAAATTTTTCTTCACACATTCTGCCTTGGACAGAAGTGATAAGGGTTACAGCATAGGCAGACCTTCATTTAATCTACTTTGTTCAGTTTTATTTCCATTCTTTGTGAATTGCCAGTTACTTTTTCAGCTCTGACACCTTTCACAAACATTCTTCCTGTGTGCACTCCTGAAGATATATTGTGCATAATTTTTTCTCCTCAGATTTCCAAAGCGCAGTTCGGGAGAATTCACTTTCAAAGCTCAGTTCCAACAATATTTTTCAAAATGGCTGGCACAGTTTTGATTTATGATTTCCGTTGTAACACCTATAGTAAAACAGTCTGCTGCTGTTTAAAAACATTAAATTCTTTCACTTTTACTTTGGCTTTCAGCAAGTTATGCAAACTGCAGCAGTTCCACCACCTGCTGCCTACACCAGATGCTTTTACATTAACATTTTAATTCAGATCAGGAATGGATTTTTGAAGCAAATCTTCTGTCTGCACCCCACTTACTAAGCTTTGGTTTGCAAGATAGAGTTGTGTGACATGGGTTCATCTTAACTGGCACCAGTCAGGAATTGTGTTGCAGACAAGTACCTTACACCCTTCAGCAGCCAATGGGCATTCAGCCTATCGGAACAGACAGAGCTAGACTGAGGTAAAAATGTTTTGAAAAACATCTGGTATGGACATCTGGTCCTCAACCTCAACTGTTTCCTTCTATATAGCCATTCATATTGTTCAGTAATATTTGCTAATATACACATGCAGTATCTGCTCCAGCATTTGCAGAATTAATGCATAAACATGATTTTGAAGCTCAAATACAATTCAGGTCATCATGACCAGACTCCAGTACTCCATTCTTTAGGTGATTCCCCTTGTTCCTGCCCCAGATCAGACCCTGTCATTGATTTTCTGCACATTTTATTCCATAGTTATTTATCAATGCTACAGCTACACACTGTCTTCTGGGATGAGCAAAGATTACAAGTTTTATCACAAGACGCATGTTAGGACTTTATTACACGCTGAGGCACAAGAAATGTCTACCAAGTTGAAGAACTTAAGTTCGACATACAAAACCACAAAATATAAAACTGTGGAAATTGGAAGGAGATTATAGTTTCTCTAGTTTTAATTTACTTCTTTTTATTTAACATAATTGTAGAGAGTAGAGAATTTAAAGACAAGATGAAAAATGCAATAATGTCTTTCATCAAAAGAAGCGTGGAAGAAATTTCCCAAAAGCACCGTAGTGGGAAAGAGAAGAATCATGTTTTTTGTCAGTTCCAATGTCAGTGATGGGAAGAGCAGAATAATAGAAATGCATTTTGGAAAAGAAAATAAGGTGTTCTGAAGGAGAGACTGCATGTGGGCTTCGGGATTGGGTATGTCAGTGGAAAGAGAATGGAGATTTCTACTGCCTTGGGGCAACTGCAGGATTCTGAGGAAGTGTTTGGCTTTGTCAAAAGGAGCAAAAGAAATAGAGCATGGAGTAGGGAGTGCAGCTTAACTCCAAGGGATGGCTGTGGGCAGCCATCCCAACCCAAACTGGCAGAAACGTGCCAGAGAGAGCTTTAAAGAGTTTCCTGCATCTTGGAAAATCACTGAGCTGTCTGAAATCAGACCTGGAAACAGGACCCTGTTGGCAACAATGCACAGGGTAAGCTGAGAGTTGTTATTTCTGTCCTTTCTGACCCTGTTTGGAGGATTTTCTTTTAAACTTTGTTTACAAAGTTTGCTGATCTAATTTGTATTTTTTTAAAATTATTTAAATTAAATTAAAAGCTTTCAGTATTTGTTGGAAAATTCATATAGAAGACCTGAGCAGATTAATATCCAAGTATTGGTTGACTTGAGCTCAAAATTTCTTAAGGGATACTTTTGAAAGAGATGAAATGTTAGCCACTCTTTTTGTGGGAAAGTGATTGCATTACAAATCAGGATATTGCATTATTTTACCAGCTGATAAATTATAAGTGATAACTAAAGCCCAGGGCAAGTCTGACTTGAAGAGGAGCTGAAAGCTTATCCAGTGTGCCATTTCCAATGGAACCAATCGTTGCTTGATTCAGAGTTCATGTCCCCACCTGTAGGATGCTGACATTCTGTGGCTTGAACTCTCTTTAGGTTGTTTGACTAAAAGCAAACTGGCAGGCAGGTAAATATGTTTGTATATCATCTGCAGTAATTCTGATGCAGCAAAGTGATACTGGTAACTCACTTAACTTGTACTTGTTCAATAATTTAGTTCGTGTTTGTTTCTAACTGGATATCCAGGTGAGCATCTTGTATTACTGCCTGTTGTCATGGTTACAGGAGTCACTGCATATCTTCTTCCCTGTATGAGTTTTCTGAGTGCAATATGAGAGCTGTCCTTGCCTGAAGTACATGATTGCAAATCTTAACTGACAAACTGGGATATGGCACACTGGCCAGTAAATGAGCATTGGTTTATTAAAACTTATCTAGTAGAATTCAAATATATGCACTGCATACACTAATAGTTCTTAACTACTAGTAAGTGGGAAGTTAACGGAAGTATTTCATTTTCTTACATCTGTGTTGTTAACTCTTGGTTTTAATTAGCATTTTGAAGTGTTGCCAGAATTCCCTGTCAGGACAAAAATATCTGTATGTTTTCAAACACATTAACATACACAAAATATTGTTCCATTTATATTAGTATATTATATAAACAAAAGATTGTCAGAGCTACTACTGCATCATAGCAATTTGTGAAGTACTTGCACACTTCTTGAAAATAATCAAGGTTTTGGTGAAGGACATGCTGTCTGTGTCCCTGTTTCTGTCTGGACTGGCCCCAGTGCAATGGCACGCAGCCCCTGTGCCCTGGCAAAAGCCCTTGTGCAGCACAGGAGCTCCTCTCTGTTGGGCAGCTGCAGAGGGAGACAGATGGCTGGAATGGGAGTGCACAGCCCTCCACAGGCACAGCTGGGCTGTACAGCCAGGCTCTTTTTTCCGTGGTAAAATCAGTTTACCTTTTCACCTCTGGGTGAGAAATTCTTAAAACATCTTATTGCTCCTTTATATTTAAAAACCTTACCGGGTAGATGATGTCACTGGGCAAAAGAACATTAACATTGGTATGATTAAAATTATTTAGATAGGATAGTTTTCCAGAAATTCCCATGGTTTTTTGCATGCTGATTCCGTTCATCTGGAAGCTTTCTTTTTTTTTTTTTTTGTTTTATGAGTGTTGTTCATTAGGGTTTTGTTGTTGTTTTATGCTTTCCTCAAAGATTCATAAGAATGTATATGTTGATGTCTAGAGTGCTCAGAGTGAGACTTAACTGCTGAAGGTAGGAATCAGTGGTAGGTGTGTTAAACATTGCTACAAAGTCTGAAAGAAGGGCAGATACTCTGATCTCAAATTCAAAACTGTGTTTTAACATTACCACAATAAAAACATGTATGGATGGCAGTTTGGATTTAAAGGTATTTACCCCACATGTTTTGATTTCTAGGTACTTTGGACCAAAAGAACTGGGGCAAGAAATATTCTGCCTGTAATGGTGCCAAACAATCACCTATTAATATAGATGAAGACCTTACCCAAGTTAATGTGAATCTGAAGAAACTTAAATTCCATGGATGGGAAAAGGAAACTTTGGAAGATACTTTCATCCGCAACACTGGCAAAACAGGTGAAAAAAAGAAAAGAAGTCAGATTCCATGTTTGGAGTTAAGAGGTCTAAAAAGTAATATAGGATGAGCAACCAACCAAGGACTTTTAATGGATCATTTTCATTTCACTTAGCTGGTACACTCTGAATTTATCTATTAAATAAATAAACAAAACAACTGTGATGACAGTAGCTAAATGAAACAGAAATCACACAAACAAAAATTGTGTGCATGGACAGATACAGCCAAAGTAATCACGTCGTGACTGTCATCCCATCATGGGCATGTCATTAAATCTAAACAGGAAGTTGGCATCTTCTGTGAAATTATGGTAATTATCACTATATATCTACAGTCTGTAATGGGCAGGCAAAAATTATTTTTTAAAAGTATAAATAAATTACATACTCATCTGAAAGCACTTCATGGATGAGTTGAAGTTACAAAAAACTCAGGTTGGGATTCATCTCACCCACACCTAGACACGTATAATGTAGAAACTTGCATCTGAATTACTCACGTCGACACCTCCTAGCAGTCAAAGAAGAGGAATAGGTGCTTTTGTGTTCTGATTTGTCTTACCAATCTTAGAATTACATTTTAGAAAGAAGTAACTTATACCTACAAGTGCCCATTTTTCCCAGCCATGAAAGAAGCTTATAATGTCATCTAAATTGCTGGACAAATCTTTTTACAACCACTTATCCAGGAAAGCAGTAACTAAAAGCTGCTTGTTAGAAGTACTGTTCTTTGTTTTGGGCATGGGTGTGGAGGAAGGTATCTTTTAACAGCTGTCTTTGACCTTCTGCCAGTTCCAGCGGGGCCCCCAGATCAGCCTTTTTGGTTCAGTTCAGTTCAGTTTATCATCATTGTTCCTAATTTCTGTTCTTTTTGTCATGTACTTCCTACATACCACTACACAAATCCCTTACTTCCCTCCTGCCCTACTAGCTGAGAAAATATTACTTTGCCTTTTCAAGATGCCCCTGAGAAAATGTTGTTTAAAGTCAATAAAAGTGAACTGAGCTCCTTCACATCTAGAGCAATCCAGATATTATACCAGAACTGCTAAGTTTGTTTAAATGGTCTTTAAGATCTTGAGGAAAGGAATGTAGTTAAAATTAACTCCATTAGTGCTGTTTTATCAAGAGGTCAAGCAGTTTGCAGTCGCTGGAGATGGGAAAGCCAAAATGTGGGGCTTCAGTCTATTCCATCCTGCTCATTCTCTCCAGAAGACAAATGCTCTGTCCCATCTACAATTTGTGTACAGCTACAGTTTATGTCCAGCTGAAGACCTGTCTTCAGCTTTTTCCCATGGGAGACAGCTCCACAAAGAATTTTAAGTCACAGTCCTCCTAGGAACTGGCTGAAATATTCTTTTGTCATGTTGCCTCATGATTTGTATATAGAATTGTGGTAAAAATGAATGGTATGTTTGTATTTTTCATTCTATTAGAAACGCAGGTTAGAAACACAGACCCTTTCAGGAAGGTATGTACTTCAGGAATTTATTTTCTTAGACACAGTTGGTGCCTAAACCATCTTTCTGAGCTTTTTAGTGTAGTTCTGTGTCTACTTTCAGATAACAGGAAGCCAAGGGCACTTCATTAAATTACTAAATTAGGAATTACAGCATGAAATGAAACATATTATCCATGCTAATAGTGAATTGCCACACTTGTTACTTAGTTTAAATAGACAATTTCTCGTCAAACTGCTTATGAAATACAGAAAAATAAGCATATAATATTTAACTTCTAGCACCTAAAAATATGAGCACCTGAAATATGAGAGTTATACATGCCTTGGCTGGCTTTTATATTGACACTCCTTTTTTTATCCCCTCTTTCTCAATTTTTTTAGTGGAAATTAACCTGACAAGTGATTATTATGTCAGTGGAGGTGGGTTAGACACCATATTCAAAGCAAGCAAGATCACTTTTCACTGGGGAAAATGCAATGCATCATCAGATGGATCAGAACATAGTCTAGAAGGACAAAAATTTCCTCTTGAGGTAAAGTATGGAATTGATTTTGATGATTTCAACAATTTGACATTCTGTGATATTTCTACTCTACAAAATTCCTTTGTTTATCTCTTGAGTCTACTTCCAAATATAGATTTGAATCCAAATTAAGAATAAATTATGTATTTAGAAGGGCAGTGTAATGTGTTAGTGGCATGTTGAGAATGTCTAAACTACATTTTTCCCATCTTCTAAGGTGATATTAGATGTCAGCTGTGCTAATCTGACAAAGTTCTCACTAAATGTTTGGCTCCTATGAATCTGGCCCATCATACTCCACATCAATTCTTTGTTCAAAGTGTAAATGGACTTCTCAAAGTCAGGGCTTTGCTGAGAGCCCATGGGAGCTGCTGGGCCTTCCAGATACAAGCGTGGCCCACGTTGCTGGGCTGGATAGAGCTGGCAGTGGTGTGCCAAGAGCCGTGTGAGCAGGTCCTGGGTGCAGCCACACTGATAGGCAGCCAGGCCACTGTCCCCCTGATTTGGCAGTATGGGTTGCAGCAGCGTGGGAGTAGGGTGGAGGAGAGGAGCAGCTCTCCCTGGGATGCTCAAAGGCCAAACTCTCTTCCCTCAACATGACATTGTGTCATTTTCCAGTTAAAAAGAGGCAGTTGTGGCAGGCAACTGTTCTGTTCTTCATTCCAAGCATTTTGAACCTCTATGTGAAAGCAAAGCAGTAGTGCCAGGGCTGGCCTAGACATGGGGAAGTGTGGTAAACTAGGAACAGTCCCTGGACAGTGTCATTTCTTTTACCTCACTGACTGCTTAAAAATTCCCAATGGCACTCCATCTGTCCTGACAAGGCATCACAGAGAATACTCTCTTCCATCATCGTCTCATAGAAAGCTACTAGGAGAACTGGAGGAGATTCCCCAGCTGCATCTGGAGAAAGAGGGAAAGGGGTGCAACAAAACCAATGCTCATGACAGCAGTCATATGTGGGTTCAAAGTGCCTGGTAATCTTATATCAGTGCTTTTCTACACTTTCTGAAAGGCAGAGGCAGTAGCAACATCTCGACATATCATTCATGTTTTATCTGATGTAAAGATTTCATTTCACCAAGTACTGTAGATCAGGTGTGCAGTTAGCTTACTGCATTATGCATGGAAAGCATTGTGCTCCCTGAAAGGGTAATTCTTGCATCCTTAATAGCCAGGAGAGGTTGTTTTTAAGTAGCTAATTGTTGATGAATTCCATTCTGCATTCTCAGATAACACAAACGAGATATGTAAAAAATCCCTATATTTGTTTAAAAATTTTTGTTCGGATTTTTTTTCCCTCAGAATGGGAATATGAATAATTTTATTGTTTAATTTTTGCAATGTTTTTAATATGTAACTTTTGAATATATTTTTAATTGCAGATGCAAATCTACTGCTATGATGCAGAACATTTTACAGATTTTGAAGAGGCAGTTAAAGGAAGTGGAAAGTTAAGAGCTTTATCAATTTTGTTTGAGGTAAACAGAATATATCTTTGTGTCATTTAATAAGTCTTAAAGCACAGCAGATGTTCAAACTGAATTTAATGGGTTCCACTGTGTGATCATTGAGTTAAAAAATTGCATGTGCCTTTCCAATTTATTCTTTCGGAAAAGCAGATGGGCAAAATAAATTTGTTTGGCTTTAAATCATCTATAATTTTGGTGGTGAACTGTAACTTCCATTTTTTTTTTTTCATGAAGCCTGTATTGTTAAAACATGCAATTTATTTTTAACAGATTGGACTAGAAGATAATCCAGATTATAATCCAATCATTAATGGAGTAGATAGTGTTAGTCGTTTTGGTAAGTTTGCCTTCATGTTTTATTGATTACTCATTAACTAAATTCCACTTCAGTGTGGTTATGAAACCTTTAAGACATTGAGGAGCATGGTTCTTTGTTGTTCAGTCATGTCTATTTTGTTAGAAATTATAGAAGTCATCTGGATAGGTGAGAACTGGAACATCAGCAACCACATATAATCTAACATGAGCAAATGCCAGATTCTGCTCCTGGGGAAGGACAAACTAGGAGTGAGAGACTGAAGAGCACCTCTTAGGAAAAAGTTTCTAACTCATCTTCATGGTTTTTGCAGAAGAAGAAATATGAATGAGCACTGTCTTGGAAAGGGATATATTCCTACATCATGTCTATGGCTTTAAGGAAACCTTGTCTCAGTTTTGCTTTATTTATTCCTTATTTAATGGTGCTTGAATGTAAAAAGCTGTTTTAAAAGCCTTCAAAAGTGTTACACTAAGATCAAGATTTTTTTTTTCCTCTGGAAAACAAACACTACATAACAAATTTCAAAAGTTAGAAAGACATAGGAGATGGAAATATAAAGTAGTTAAGATTCATTACTTTTGTGTGTCATCTTCTGTGAAACAAAAAAGAGAACTAGTAATACATTAAGATAGATGCTGTCCTACAGCCTTGGAAGGAGCTGTAAAACTATCAGCAGCAAGATCAAAAATACATCCACTACATGGCACTTCAGCAATGCTTAGAATAAAATTTTCCTGAATAAAATGCAGAAGAGCTCAGGAAATTCAGGTCATGACTAAATCAAGTTGTTTCTCTGAAGACAAGCACACAATCTCGCTTTGTCTGTGATGTACATGAATTGTCCTTGTCAGTCCTATCTGTATTGTGCTTATTTGAATCACAGTTGCCGAGTTCTCAAGCTCTGCAGAGGAGCACTCCTGTTCCTTCTAGACAAACTTTCTGTTTTTCATCATTCTTTGTAGGTGTTTGATTTTGAGAATCTAAGCTGTCAGTATCATTAAAGGTTATTCTAAAACCCAAGGCTGCAAAATACATGGAAGAATTCTTGTTATGAATGAGAAGTTTCATGTCCCCAACCATCTAGATAAAATGGACTTCACTTTTGCTGAGGGAAGAATATGCTAATTAGACACATATCAGATAGCAATGATAGCTTCTGTCTGAAGGCTGATTAGCATTTTGACAGGAGAAGTGGAAGGATGTGCTTTTCTCAACACTGCTAAATGTTCCCTCTTCACAAAATATGAATGAGAGAGAGAGGACGAATCAGCTCTTAAACCTTAACTCAGTAGAGAAGTCACCGCAGAGAAGAAAAGCATCAATCCCTTGTAGTCAACTATTAATACAATTTGCTGCTCCCACCAAATTTGTAAGGAACTATGAAGACAAAGACAGGTCAGTAATATGTACCGGTCTGAAGAAGTAGCATACCTGTAAAAGCATGAGTTAATTCACAGCCTGAAAATTCATTACATATTCAGAAGAAAATACTTACCAATTAGGGATGAACTTGAAATGAGTAACTTCAGATTGAAATAAGTTGTATAAGGATCTACACCATTGCAAGGCATGAAAAGCAGCATTATTTTGGATGCACCAGACAGTAAAGCAGATAATTGTCACAGTCTGAAAAGACTGCCTTGCTGAAGTTGTTACCATTTATGCCAGTTTCTGTTGCTGGACCCTACTGCCATACCAGCGGACACTTGGCTTTCTGTGGATGGCCTTCCAGCCATCCCTCATGTTTAATCCCAGCTGACAAGGTACCCAGTAAATTGCTAGCCTGAAAGATGTGATATTATTTTCACAGAACATATTCTCCTGGAGGAGGTCTTCGCATTGTTTGCTGATTTGAGTAAAGCTGCCACAGTTTTCACTATATTATCACCATTTAAAAAAAGAAAGAATACTGATCCACAGAAATTCTGCTTCTGCAGTCATGAGTAATATTAACCCTCAGGTCTAACATGGCAACAGTTCCCCAAGCACTGATTTTCTGCTGCAGTCTGGATGCTGCAAAAAACTCAACAGCTTGATTAAATTTGGGGAGAGTTTGAAATCATGTCATGAGACCTAGAACAAAGATTTAAAAAACTTTTTCTCTTTGAAATTCAAGACTTAGACAAAGGTTTGGCACCTTGCATGCAAGCTTACAGTGAGAAAATTCTTATTTTGAACCAATGTACTAAAACTGCTCTATTTGTTACTGAAGTAACTTACTACACCTTCCCAAGAAAATGAAGTTGGGTTTGAGCTATACTCTTTTCAAACTAAATAGAGTACTTCATTATTTATTTGTCTGTTAGTCTCTCTGGAGATTTAATTTTGAAAAGCCTCTAAATAAGCATGTTCCTATAATGGTAGTTCTTTCAGAGAGTGTGATTTGAATTTATTATTTGCTTCTGTAGTATTTTAAGTATCTCTATTAGTTAATTTAAAAAAAAAATAAAACTCTATTTTTCTTCTTTTTGTCAGGAAAACAGGCCGCCTTAGAACCATTTATTTTGCTGAATCTTTTGCCAAATGCAACAGACAAATATTACACTTATAATGGGTCTCTATCTGCTCCTCCATGCTCTGAAACAGTTGAATGGATTGTGTTTAAAGATACCATAAGTATTTCTGAAAACCAGGTAATTTGTTTAATGTGGTAAAGCCAAACAACTATTCATAATAACAAAGAAAAAGCAGTTGCCATGTATATGGTAGAAGCTCATGTCATTCATTACCAGCCCAACAACAAAACTTTTATCTAGTTAGAAGTATTTCATGCAGCCATTAAATTATAAAGCATCTATATTAATTGTGTTATCTTTTACCTTTTTTATAATTTAGTACTAGAATCTGAGCAATTTCTTGTCGTAAAATAGGCTAAGAACATATTCCAGGCTTTCTGGACATGGAGCTCAGATAAAGAGGATTACAAAGCATTTTTTGGATGCTCCCCCAGCCACATGGTGGTGCTGAGCAGAGCATAGCTCCAACAGCTGAGTGGTTGAAAAATGCCTGTGGAGTAAACCATTAGATATACTGATAGTACAGAAGAACAAAAGTTTAGTGCCATGCAGGATAACTCAACTGTGAGACTTCATCCAACGTCTTTTCCCTAGAGTTTTTGCCTATTAGCAGAATCTGGTCAATTTTTATGTCTTCTAACTTATTTTTTTTCTTCTTGTCTCCTAGTTAGCTGTATTTTGTGAAGTGCTTACAATGCAGCAATCTGGCTATGTTATGCTGATGGACTACCTGCAAAACAACTTCAGAGAACAGCAGTATAAGTTCTTCGGGCAAGTCTTTTCCTCTTACACTGGACAAGAAGAAATTCATGAAGCAGGTACTTACCGAATAGTCGTTCCTCTCTTCACAAGTTAAAAGACAGTTTTCAGTAAATAGTCATTCAAGTATGAAGTTACTCATTTTAAATTGTGTAGAAAGTAGCACACTGTGTTATTAGTCATAAATCTATCACTTCAGAGAAAATAAACAGCAATCGTAAGACATGTCAGATTAAATGGAGTGGAAAAATAAATTCTTGTCTTGACCAGGCATTCAGTGAAGATCATGTCAGTTCAAGCTTTCTTACACTGACCTTACAGTGTGTTTCAGACTTCAATAAAGCTGCCTTTTCAAAGACTGTGAGAGTATTTTGTTTTACAAACCTATTTGGTTCTTTATCATGCAGTGTGGATGCTTTTTCAACAGAGACTGAAATGAAGTCACCAAATTAATTTCCTGTAGTTTGCTTAGAAAGTGATAGATGGAGAAAATTCCAGAAGCCAGATTCTGTTCTCAGTCTAAACCTAAAACTTCAGGGAAGTTTGTGAGGTTGTGTGACCAAAATAGTACATTATGTAATGGGAAACAGGATTTGGCACTAAATATAGAAGTCAATGATTCCTATACTAACAAGCACAAAAGAATATATAAGAAACATCTAAACTGGAAGTGTAACTGCTGTTGTTACTTGGATGGGAATACCAGTAGATTTGTTGACTCAGTTTCACTGAACTGTTTTTAATTAGACATAAACAGATGATACAAGCACAGGCTATAGGTGTTCTCCAGATTAGAAGTGTGGTGTCATGTACTTATGTATATTTATGTGATCACACATGTATATAGACACACACAAATGCAACAATAGGATTTGTTTAATGTAGAGCATTAGAGAAGCATTTATATTTTCACTTCCATTTTAAGATAAATTTTAAAACTCTAGAATCATTAAAATTAAATGTTCAAATATAAGAGCTGTAACATGAATGCCAAGGTCTCTAAGAGTCAATAGGCCTATTCATGTTTAATACTGCTTAGTAGTCAACAGAAAAAACTAATCTTTTTAATCCTTTTAGAGGATGTATGAGAAATGCCAAGACTGATTATTACTCAGGTAGATAACTGAAAAATTATTTTGTGTTGTGAAACCTAGACTCCAAATTTTCTCCTCTTGTGTTCAGTGTAGATTGTCATTAGTCAGTAGGATTAAATGCTTAATTTATTGCTGTAATTAATACATGACATTTCTAAAGTAGAGCTAAGTTTTCTTAGAAAAGCTAGAATCATCGTTCTATTCCATTATAAAGTAATTTCAGGATTTTTCAAAGTAATTGCAGGAATTTTCAAAGTATTTCCAGAAATTTTCTCACAGCGGCATCCCCAAAATTTTTGGTGTATAAGCATAGTCCTACTTAGGGCATGGGAGATGCTTCATTCCCCAAGCCTGCCTAGTGATATATGTAATTTCCCTATGCAGTATGTATGTAGCAACTTAAGAAGATTAAAATAGCTAATCCTCACAGCCATACTTGAGGATTCACCTAAGAAAAGTGTTTTGAAATTGTAATGCCTAATCTCTACCAACCTCAGCTGCCATGCAGATCCATTTATAATAAAAATCATTATTTATTCCTGAGAATAAAAAGCTGAGAACCATTGGGGAGGTGGCTGCTGGGCACACTGGGTGATTTTCCATCCACTCCACCCTTCTGGTAAAGCTCTGGGAATAAGGGCTGAAACCTAACTCCTCTTCCTGGATTTAGTAAGGTATAAAAAACAATGGGTCCTTAAAATTCAAGACTGGCAATGTATATTGATAAAAAGTATTAGTCATCATGTTTTCCCATGAGAAATGCAACCACGTAAAGTGCAGTGGCTGTTTTAGATAAATTCTCTTGTGAGACATGGGGTCAGGACCCGTGCGTTTTTACCCTTTCACGTCCCTCAGCCCACATGGCTCCGCTGGGAGTTCTCAGATTCTGGGGTTCCCGGAGCGTGTCAGGGAGCAGTGAACGTGTGTTCCCTGGCAGTGTGTGGGGTGCAGATCCCAGGCACTGGCAGTGATGGGTACGGGGGGAGCCTCTCTGGCACAGACAGCTCCACTTGCTCCAGCCCACCCATCCCAGGGCACTGAGAGCCACGGTGGGGCACCTCTGGGAAAACAAACTGCACAGCAGTGACGAGTGAGGGAGACGTGAGAAATGGCTCTGTCACACCCAGGTGAGAGAAGGATGAAGGGGAGGGGGTGCTCCAGTAGCAGAGCAGGGGTTCCCCTGCAGCCCATGGCGAACATTATGGGGAGGCAGCCTGTCCTGTGGCAGACTGTGGAGACTCCATGGCAGAGCAGGCTCCTGGCTGTGGCTTGTGGAGAAGAGCCCATGCAGGATCTGTCAGGTCTCCGGCCCTAGGGAGGACCCAGAGTGTAGCAGTCTGTTCGCAAAAGACTGTACAAAGGCTGGAAAAATTCATTAAAGACTGTATCCTGTGAATGGGTCCCCACACTGGAGCAGAGGAACAGCATGAGGAAGGAGTGGCAGAGGCAAAGTGTTACAATCTGACCACAATTTCCATCCCATATTCCCCTGTGCCCCTGGGAGTGGGGCCCTGGAAGAATCAGGAGTAACCAGGAATTCCCTTCCTGGGAAGAAGGAAAGCGTGGGTAGTTTTGCTTTTGTTTCTCACTATCCTACTCTATTTTTATTGGTGATAGATTTCCCCACGTCAAATCTGTTTTGCCCATGGTGGTGGCTGGTGAGCAATCTCTGTGTTTTCCTTGACCCATCAGCTTTTTTACCTTACTTTCTTCCTCTGCCCTGCTGAGGAGGGGGAGTGGGCAAGCCAAGGTCAACCCAGCACACATCTGTGGTGCTGCTCCACCTCTCCACCATTACAGAGTGTAGATGTGGAATATAAAAAATTGCTTTTTTGCCACACATTGTCAGGGATCTACAAAGCCCCTGAATATCTGAATGTAAATGAAGTTATGTCATGGCTTCAACAATTGAAAAGCTGAATTAAAAACATAATCTCAAATACAGATTCAACTAAAAGTAGAAGAAAGCAACAAATGTGGGGAGAAAAAGCCAAAGTTGGGCAGCTTATAAAGGTCTTCTGGTCAAAAACATAGCCCTGTCAGTTTTTGGCAATGATTTGGCTGATGTACCCTAGTGGTTTCCCCATGATGCAATTAACTTTAGATTCAAATTTCCTAAGTTACATGGGTAGCATTTTATTCCACAGAAGAATAAGCATGACATGATGTGATAAGCAAAACCAGAATCTAAGTATACACCTGAAGAAAGCAGAAACTTGGGTTCAACTCAAGCATGGGTTTGAGTAGACCTCTGACTTGCTGTGAATTTTTTGCTATTTTGTATTTTTCTGCTTGTGACTTGTAACCAAGTTTAATATTTTTGGCTTCAGACTAGTAACAGACTCAAGAACTCCCTTTCTTGCAGTCTCTTTGCTCAGATTTTCTAGAAGTCAGTTTCAGAGCAGAAGTCCTTAATTAGTGAAGTTACCATGTGGTCTCCTTTCTTTTTCTAGTCTCTGGAGGAGGAAAATGGGGAAAGGTAAAGTACCTCTGTGTTATTGACCGGTAGGAAAGAAAAGGGATCAGCAGGATGATTTATGAAGTGGCATCAGAAGAAGGGCAAGAGAAAATATTTTGGGAAGAAGTGGAGGTGTAATAATATTGTCAGTCATTGCTGAGATGAACATCAAAAGGAGGAGAACAAAAAGGAAGACTTCTTCTTGGGAAAAAAATAGAAGAACCATCTGGAAAAGGAAAAAAGAAAACAAAAAATAACACTGGAAGCACCAGCCTTGTACCTTTAAAAGTTGTATAATACTGTTCTGAGTCTGAATACAGACAGATTTCAGAACCGTATTCACTTTTAAGCAAAAAAAAGATGAAAGGAGGGAAAAGGGCTGCAGAGAAGAATTTTGAATATAGAGAAGTTTATAAAAAAACATTTTGACAAGAATTTTAAACACCTTTGAAAATAAATAGCTGAGGAGTCTTTAGATTCATTGAAAAATAATTAAATCTGTTTAAATCATCTGTCTTAATGCTCAGAATTGAGAAGTGGATCATTTTTGCTGGTCAAATGATTTCTTCTTGCTGTCTGGTGGAAGTGGGGAGGAATGACAAATTTTGGAATGGAATGGACACAGAATGAGATACTTTTTTTTTAAACTTCCTCTTCCTTTGCATCAATTAAAATAATTAAGTGTAATTAATAAAATGGTGTATCAGTTACAGGGCGCAGCAGATTCAAAACCTAGCAACAGAATTCACTTAAATAACACAGACTAACGCTGCCTCTACTATTAGCTTGCACTCACAAACACAAAAATTAAAAGATCTTTGCCGCTTATTTTATATATTGACTAGCTCAGACTGAAGCTGCTCAGAGCTGCTCCCCTTCCATGGGGAACGGGAGAAAGTCTTTTGACAAATATTTTTGACAGGGCTTGAGTGCCCCCTTGTGTTCAGGTGGCAAAATGCAAAGCTGAAGGACTCCTCAACATGCAGCATTGTCCCCCAGAGCTTTGGGGCACCTTGGTGTTTCCTTCTTTTTAGAGAACTCCAAAGGAGCCGCGTTGTTTTCTTAGTTAGAGGTATACGGTTTTTTGCTTGCTTTTTCTAGGTACTCATATATTGCTCTAAGCACGTTGTGAGATATAAATAATGTTTCCTCATTTATTCCAAATAGGGAATGACTGATTGTGCAAAAGTCAATCTAAAAATATAATAACAAGCCTTAAAATGTAGTAACGTAAAATGACTACTGCTAATGTAGTACTAAGCTTCTTCATGTTTTCCTTTTCTCTTTAAATACTATAAAAATATTCAAACAGCTTTAAGGGGAAATTCAGGTGATAGGTTTACCTTTAACCATTAAAAACAGTCTACTGTAGATTAGTCTATTATAGCTAGTGCAAGAGTATGCATCTCTTTTAGTCCTACTTTGATAGAGCCATAAAGACAGAATTGTTGAGATTTTTTTTTTTTTTTTTTGATTCATAGGGCAGATATAAGAATCTTTATATTTTATCATTTGGTATAAGAGGCAAGGAGATGAGACTCGTCCTCTGCTTTACTTGGTTTTGGAAATCTAGTGTTAAAATACTGGTTCTGTTTATAATGGCACAGCATTTCAAATATTTTAGTAGAAATCTGAAATTGAGGCACACAAAAAGACTCTTGTTAGTTTTCTCAGGAGGTATCTTAATATTTTAGTAGAGTTACTTGTACCATTTAATACATACCATATTCTTTCCTCTTCTTTCTTCCAGTTTGCAGTTCAGAACCTGAAAATGTTCAATCTGATCCAAAGAACTATACTAGTCTTCTTGTTACGTGGGAAAGACCTCGCGTTGTATACGACACCACAATTGAGAGATTTGCTGTCTTTTATCAACAGCTGGATGGAGAAGACCAGCCCAAACACGAGTTTCTGACAGATGGGTATCAGGACTTGGTAACTGTAAACTCTTCAAGTTTCATAAAAAGGGATGATGGTGTAACAACTCATAGTTAATTATCGTGACAGATTAAACTGTAGCTGGGATCTGATTGAAGAGAACTTATCTCATTTTTTGGCTGTAAAACCACAAAGACAGTTTAAAACAAAAGAGAAAGCTTCTCTTGTCTAGCACAGGGGAAAACACTACAGATAGCTGCTTTGATTTCATATACTTGCCGTGACCATGTCAATCACAGAGCTCCTTAGCCATAAAATGCATTGCAATTAATAATAATTTGTACTTCATTGCTCAGAGATGTGAAAGAATGATCCACACAAGCAACTAATGAGATTCAATTAAATTATACTGCTATAAATACTAAGTTATTGATTACAGATTCATGGTATTATATTAATGAGATCTGTTTCTCTAATCCTCTTCAAAGACAGATCAGACATAATGTTACCTAAATTTGTGTTCAGTACTAAATAGTTATTTGGTTTGGTATCCTCCATGTAAAAATTCACGTTTGGGTTTTTTTTAATTTGACTGAAAACTATTTGTGACAATAAAATACAAAAAGCACACATTATAATACTAGAAGAAAGGAGCTTTATATTTCATAAGAAAATATGTTCTAGAAAAATTAACAGTTTCAAATACTTGATACTTATTTGCAAGTAAATGATTAAATGTGTTTTTTCTTTCAGGGGGCTATTCTAAATAATCTGCTGCCCAATACGAGTTATGTTCTTCAGATAGTTGCTGTTTGCTCTAATGGTCTGTATGGAAAATACAGTGACCAAGTTATTGTCGATATGCCTTTAGAGGACCCAGGTAAGTAGTCTTTTGAGTTTAGTGATCTCTTTTAGCTGAAAAATCTATATTTGAAGAAGTAGTTTGTTTGCAAACCAGTTAAAATGCGTGACTTCCAAATTATGCCAAAATGAAATTTCAAAATCCCTGCAGTTAATCTTCAGCATGTCTCTTGCTAATGATATTTTACATTACTTAATTCCTTGTAAGCATGACCTATAAAAACTGCATGTTAATTTTTTTAATTCGAAGAATATTCTGAAAAGCACCTACTTGATTTCAAATCTCACAAGTGTGTCTTTTAGATATGTAAGGAAATAAAACCATGTTTGGTATTATTTCTCTATGGTTCAAACATCCTTTCAAAATTAATCCACACAGCCAGAGTATTAAGGAATCAAGCAATACAACCAATATATGATTTATAAATCTATATTAATGATTTTGAAATTTGATTTCTTATGAATACTTGGAGTTTGATTTCAAAAGACTTGCGATTATGGAGTTCCCTTGCTTCTTAATGCTGCCTTGCAAAAAAAAATCCGAAGGCTAACAAACAAATCTTAATTATTTCACAGCCAGATTTGCTTCTTTTGCTTGCTGGTAGATATTAAATAACTTGAAACTAAAGCATGGAGCTTGATCCTGTCCTTAATAATTTCTTAAATTCGGTGTAAGTTTTAGCATCAGATTCAGTTCTTATGAAAGTGAGTGAGGGCTATGTTTTTAATTCAGAACACTGTAATTAATCATACAAAAAGTCAGATCCTTTTTTATCATGTTAGGAGATTTTTTTTTTTTTTTATTTAACGACCTGGATTTTGCTTGTCTGTGTATTCTGTAAATTCAGTTTTATACATCTGTATGTCTGTTTAGCTGTAGCAAGGTCATTAGTGATGCTGTGGTGCACTTGGGAAAATGGACCAGTTTTTCGTTTCAAGGGAGCCACATTCCTTTACAGTGAGAGAGAATGTGATTCTCAACAATCTCTGCCACATGAATTCTGGACTAATAAGGGTAATAGGCTTGTAATGATGTGAGTTTGTCTGTAGGAGGAGGGCACAGCATCAGGTATAGTACATACATATTTTTAATAAAGATTTAACTTGTCTTTCAAACACAATGTATGAAGAATAATGTATTTTAGGGTATTAGGTTGATATCTATCAGAATTCTCCTATTTCTCCTTAGTTTTCTAAAATGTCCACAACAAGGTTCCAACATTCTGCCTGACATCTCACTCTTCTGTCTACCTTTTATCCATCTCTTAGATAGCATATTCTTCCACTTACTTTCCAGAATTTGCTGGGTTTGTTTTTGAAGAGTTTTCTTGGATGAGAGTTCATCTACATACCCCACATCCATTTCTACCTTGAATGACAAATAAGCAGGATAGTGTTATTGTCATTTAACAACAGTTCAACGTGTCAAGTCAGTACAGTACTGCCATCACAGCTGTAAAACCTCTGGATATATATATATATATATTTTGCAAAACAAAGTCCAGTTTAGCTGCTATCCAGAGGATAAACCTCCCTCCTCCTGCTCCTGCTGTATCCCTGCTGTGAGGATGAGTTTCATACCATCCCCTGTGTTCCATGACTCCCTGTGGAAGGAGATGTGGGTGCAGAGGCGGGGAGAGAGATGGGAGCCCTGGGGCTGGGCAAGCACTGTCAGTGCACCTGGGGCACCAGCAGTGCAGGTCCAGCCACCAGCACGGGATCCCTGCTGCACTTCTGCTGAAGTCATGCAAAACAGGGGCTTTGCATTCCTTCCAGTTGAAGGAAGAGTGAGGGAAGTACATGCTGGAAGAGTAACTTCACTTTCCAGTGTCTCCAGAAATTTCTCTGAAGTTTGTATGGTCAGACAAGAAAATTCAGTACAATAAATGTTATATTTCAGACTGTGCTATATTTGTTATAATAAATCTTATATATCAGACTGAAGGTTTGATATTCTCAAGCCATTTTACACAGACAAGGCATTATTTTCTACTTTGTTATTTCAAATTTTAAACAATATGGATAAAAAGAGAGTGAAGTTTTTAAATAAAAATTAAATACCGAAATGGATATTTGCCCATAAAAAAATAAACAATAACAAAAGTTTCATTGACATGCTTCTTATCTGAAATTGACACAAAGTTATTAAATCTAATTTGGTTTTTTTATTTTGGCACTTCCACAGTGGTACCTCTGAAAGTCTTGAATAAAGAAAATTCAGGAAAAAATTCCTCTCATTTAATTAGTATGCTTTCTGACAGTGTACATTGCTCTGTAAATAAGTTGCTTACGTGCTGTGTCAACTCTGGATACAATTTTAAAATATGAAAAAATACTTCCATTAATTTCTAACCTTAATGTTTATCTGCATAATTACTTTTACTAATTATTTACACCTGAATTAGCTGTTACAAATATTTCAAATATTTTCATATTTGATTATAATATACCTAATATTAGAGAACAGACATATGAGACTATAGAGATCTAATAAGAAAATTTCTTCAGAGCACCTTGCTGATTACAATTATAACATCAAATCGGTTTTGTGATCTGCTTTATAGATCTTGAGGCAAAAGGGGATTTCTTGGAGCTCCTGCTTGGGAATTTATGAGAGAAAAGTTATCTTCACCGTGAAGACATGAAATAAAGTTGACACACACAAAGCATAAGTTAAATCTTTTATTTTCAAGAATTACTTTGAGTAATCCAGTTTAATTAAGATGAAATTTACTACGGTCACCTACAGATCAATTAGTCTTCCTGTTAAGAGCTAAAGCAAGGCATGAGTCATGTGAAGCCATTAGATGGGCACTTTTCCAAGAAGAATTCCATCTTGGAGTGGCCACTTCTAATGAGATGTGGTATTCAAAAAGCACAAGATTCTTGTTTTAGACTTTCCTTTTTTGAGATACTTGCAAGAGAATGTTTCTCATGCCTTCTCCCCACCCAGTCTGGTGCCTCCCATATGGTTGGTGAGGGGTCTGCAGGCTCTGGTGAGCCACAGATCCAAGGCTCTTGTTCCCAGCAATTCTTTGTAAAAGATGAAGGCCCTCTTTGGGGCCACGGTGTCTGTTTCAGTTTGTGGAAGCCTCAGGAGCTGTAATGTAATGACACTCGGCAAGCCACCATAGTGGAGACCTCTGCTCTTTGGGTTTTTCCTGAACTCTCCAGAATTGTAGCCCTTCCCCTTGTAATACAGTGTGTGTGAAGGTTAAGTTTTTTTCCAGTTAGTCTTTATTTAGTAAAAGCCGACAAATGCACTACTTGATGTAGCTACAAAATTTCCATTGAAAATTTAGGGAATCGTGTACAGAGTATTTTAATTAGCTTTGATAAAATCCAACCTTTACTTGCAAGTTTTTCATTTGTTATTAGAATTAGATTTTGAATAACTGTGTAAATGTGTGCTTTGACTCTCTAGATAACATCTGTACAGAACTGAAGGTTGTGCAGTACTTTGTTGTGTAGCTAATACTGGTGGTACTTACATGCTTTTGCTGACACAGCAAAGGAAAAATAAGAATATAAATCCCCACTCCTATTCCTTTGTGTAGACTTCAGTTGGTGTTTGTCATAAAAAACCCCCAGCATGCTGGGATATAACTCTCAAATGCTGTCTCCTGCCTGGCAGCTCATGCTGTCAACAATGCTTTGTGAGGGTCTAACTATGCAAATTCTTTGTAACTTGTCTTTGTGAGATTTGTCCTAAAAAGCACTAAATATATATTAAATGTCTGATTCAGGGGATGTTTTTTTCCCTAATTTTGTACTGATAAAAGTAGAAATCTGCAAACTAATTTAATCAAAAGAAACAGGCTTTACTTTTGTTCTTGCCATGCCATTTATTACATAAGTCAATACAGAAGCAAAAGGAGTTTATGTTCTGTACATTATTCTATATTATAAATCACATTGTTTAATTTTTTTTAATATTTCCATTGAAAAAATGTAGGGAAATAGCTACCTTTTCTGTATTTGTTCTGTCATGTCTTCCTATGTCATTAAAATGGACTATGAAAATTCCTCTACAGAACTCTAATTATTTAATTACTTTATTTTAAATGTGTGCTATAGATTAATCAGTATGTGGTTCCACAAAAAATAAACAAGCTTGTTCATCAACCTACATCAACGGGTTGTTTTTTGGAGGGTGTGGCTGTTCACCTTGGATGGGGGATGTTATTGTGTTTCTGTAGTCTCCTGTCAAATCAAAAGCTCAGCAGCAGGATTTACGGAACTTCTGTAAGTGTGTGTCTCTAATGCATTTGACAAATAAGTCTTCTATAACCATCTAAATTTAAATATTCTTTACAAAGTTCCTGGAGATTGGCTGGCTTTTGTTAATAAACAGATTTTATATATGTATATAAGCTCTAGCACAATCAGTACAGTTTGTTTTTCTGACTGAGTCTGATTAAAGCTCAACTGAAGAATAGTGACCAAAAAAAATGGATAGAATTCCTCTCTGCTAAAAACATGTTTAAGAGAAGTCTGTTGAACACCTAGTGCATGGTGTGAGTATTATGGGAAGGCGTTCAGACTAATGTCAGTATTTGATTTGTGTCATTGAGAAGCCAGGAAATATTATCTTATCCACCCCTTCCTCCCCTCCTCTCCCCTCCCCACCCTGCCCCAGAGCCTCCTAGGCCTCAGGAGTCAGAGGTAAGATAACTTTTTATCCATCTAGCTAAAGAAAGGTCAATTTCATACTTGGTAATTTATAGGTGTTGGTTACTAAAGGACAATTTGTGGAGATTTTGTGCAGCATTGCTTAGATACAATTTGTTTGCATGCTATAACCTGCAAATAATACTCTATGAGCCTATTAGTTTGATAAACTTCATCTAGTGTATGTTGCATATAGCACATATCAATATGTTTTGAAAGATACATGTGGATAGTCCAAATAGAATACAAATTAAGTCATAGATCCCCATCTGACTTTGCAGAAACAAGAAATATAGAGATGGCATCTTTATCCTAGTGTATTGAACAAACTCCATTTGGGAATTGTAGAGGAAATGCAGTCATGGAGCTGTGTGTGATGGTATTGTTAGACTTTCTGTCCAGGCTAAGAGATTGTCATTTTCACCTAGAGCAAATCAGCTCTCAGAATGTGTTAGCACTTGAGTGTTAGAACATGGCTTAGGAGAAAGCCTTAGAAAGACTCGGATTGGATATGGGCCTTTCTGTGAACCAAAGGAGCAATAAGGTGCTCTAGTGGTCTGGAAGGGGTGTTAGATTTCCTCACTGAAGACCTGTGCTAGTTCCTACCAGAGAGGTGGATGTTTCTTTCAACCTGCTTTGAAGCCTCTCTTGCTGACCACCATCCAAAATATAACATTGGATTTGGCCAAAAAGAGAGAAAGCAAGCAAGAGACTACCTCTAAATTCATAGAGATGGATTTTCAACTGGGTTGTAAGAAATTAATTTCTTAACCTGTTTTCAGCTGGTTTTATTTCTGAAAATTGGGAATGCCTCAAAAGCCTCTAGAGTAGTTCTAAACAGAGCATGCAGTACCTGTTTATTAAGGACATTTTCTGGAATGGGATTCAAGTGGCTTCATGTTTTTACATTAAATCAAGTAGGGTGGGAGTCTGAAAAAGGCTCTAAGCCCTGGGAAGGGTGTGTCTCTTTGGTCTGCCTTGCTGGAAGCATGCAGCCTGCTGCATATTGACTGTGATGGCATTGCTGTTGCTCTGGTACCTAAGTCCAAGCCTGGGTGCACAAATAAGGAATTTTCTATATGAAAATTACAGAACAGATCATTTTACAATAATATCTTCAGAGCTTTTAGATTTAATGTGGAGAAATGGTTAATCCCCAGACTTAGTGTTTTTCTCTCTTCTGTATTTCTGCAGTAAACTGTATTTCTCAATGAAAACGTTCTTGTAAACTTGGTTTTCCCCAGCCAGCATGTGGTTCCTCCAAAAGTGCAAATCCAATGGTATCAAAATTGAGCCAGACAAAACTGTTGTGGCTGAATGAATGTGTCCTGTCTCGATGAGTGAGCATTGCTACCCTTAGTCCTCGATCCAGGTGGCTGTCCACTTCTCCAAACACAGTCCTACAAAAAATCTTAGACATGGTCTCAATAACCATATTAATTAATCAGTTGAGTCCTTGCAGAATTCAGAATTCTGTCTATTTAAAATTGTGGATGATACAGTGTGTATTTTTGTTTTATAGAGGCTGACCTCATTCCTGAACTGAGTGAAGCTGAAGAATATGAGGTATAGCATTCATTTGTTTTTTAAGAGAATATTTAAAATAAATACATTTCAACTAGATTGAAATTATATTCTGAGAAAATTTACAAAACAATGCCACCAACTGAGTGTATTATCTGCATTTATGTATACATGTATATATGTATCTGCATATATAGCCTTTGAGCTATATTTCTCCCAAGATAACTGGATATAACTCAGTATTTCTCTGGGGCTGGAGATACATGGTGAAGTAAAGGATATCATAGAATATTCCTAAATATTTTTAAAATGGGACATCAGTTTGCAGTCACCCCTCTGTGAAGCCTGACAGAATTGTTCGTTTAGCAGAATCAAAGTTGCCATCCAGTGTTAGGCTTTTTAGTTAAAGAGAAGTTTGGTTTCTTCTTGCTTGTGTTCTTACCATGTAGTTAATTAAAGTGAGGCAGGACAATATCTGTGCTGAGGAGTGAGATTCAAGTGTGTCTGCTATCAGTGTGGTATTGGTTTAACCATTACTCAAAAATTCTTGGAGGGTCATTTGCTTCTTGAACTCAGGTTGGAGTACAAAATTTTTGATGATCTTATGATAACATTTGGAGGCTTCATATTCACTAACTAGGTTTCTGATATCGCAGCAAAGGGAGATATAAAAATACCATGATTAAGTTTGTAACAGTCTCTAATACTGATTTTGCAACATGGACAGTTACTTCAGTAAGACATTTATCAAGTAATATCAAGTAATCCCTCAGAATTTTTAATTATAGTTTCAGTCTATGACCACAGTATTCTCACTGCATGACAAGTCCTTTTAAATAGACAGCCCAACTATTTACCCTCCGTTGCATTTGTAGACACTGAGTAACCAGTAATACAGTCATTTTTCTGTTGTTGTAAGCTATGTATGTAGATCATTATATTACATCTGTTAGGTGCCAGTGAACATCAACTGATTTTTTCTTGGACCAAGAAAGTTTGAAAGTGCATACATTGCCTTGCATAAAGCAGATCTTTAGAAACAAGGACCTGTCCAGTCCAGCCCGGGTATAAAGACAGTTATTTTTGGTGCTGCTGTCCCTACATTTTAGGTCTTTAGTCCTTAGAATGAAATCCAAACCTAAGTCATGTCTGAGGTACCTTACGTTCTGTGAGTGCGTGAGAGGTTCCTGGTTCAAAGAGGGACTGCAGTGTGAAGCCCAGCTCTAGCCTGGTGGGTAAAGCCCTTGCTCTTGTGAGACTGGGTAGAAGCTCACAACTCCTGTTTGCTGAGTGCCTCAGTCAAAAATGTACTCAGCAGCTCTTTATCTTGGGCACATTCTTTCAAAGGCTGTTGATTTTTTACATTATTCTCCCTGCTGTGCCCTGTTCAGTGCAGGAATGGGAGATCTACTCAACCTAAACTATAGTGGAAACTGAGTTGTTGATTTGTTAGATTGATAACTGTGCCTGTCTCATGTCTACTGGGTGTTTTCTCTCAGCATTATGCTTTTGCATAAAAACCAGTGGCATTTCCACCATTTCACCAAGCCACATGTTTTTAAAAAAAAACAAAACAAAACAGAGCCCAACAAACAAACAAAACAAAAAACAAAAACAAACCAAAAATGAAACAACAACAAAAAAAACTCCACGATTTTGCAAGAGGCTCTGTGCTACTTTGTATCTTAGGGCTATGTGTGTCTTTCAAATCAAGTCCCTTCAGAAGCTGAAAGTGTACCTCAATCTAGATTGCAGAGTTGGGCTGGAACAGGTTCAGTTCTGGTGCAGCTCTAGATAGGGGCACAGCACAGAACTGCAGGGACTGCTGTGTCTAAATTAAAACAAAAGTGCTTGCTGAGTGATTCAGGTGCTACAATGTTATGTTTTATTATTTGGTGCATGGAAAGCTGGAGAAGGAACATAAAGATTTGACCTTATATCCTCAAGTACTGCCTAAGTCCTAATTGCATGCAGGCACATCATTTTTTTTCTTTAGGATATATCATTAAAACATAAAACTAACCCAGATTTTGCACAAAGTATTTTTAGTCATCATCATTCATATTCAGAAAACAAAGGGTCATAACAGGAGTAGGGGATATGACAGCACTTGTGAAACTCTGACAGTCATGCTGAGGATTTTGAAATCTTCTTTTCCAGAAAACTCTTTGACTATTCAGCAGAATTGAGGTCATATATATATTTTGCCAATTCTGTTGTTGTTATTATTAAAGTTTAATTAACATCAGGATATTAGTGCAAACATCTAAGGCATTCTGATAGCAAAACCATTTTTTCATTGCTGTATATACAATATATGCTACATATTGCATATAAAATTGCATTTTATTAGGAAAGAGTTAGAGGGTTTTTAATAAATTAAATAAATACTATGAGTGATTTTTGCATCTCAAATACAATTTAAATAATGCAATATTGAAGAAGTTGTTGGGACAGAGGATTTTCCTGTTTTTATTGCAAATAAGTAATATTTTTTAAGATAAAAGTGATAACTGTTCTTGCAATTAATACTTTAGTTTAAGACAAACAGTCTTCTCAAGTGTTGTTTTGCTTTACCGCTCTTGATTTTTTGATCCAGGAAAATGTATTATTACAGTTTTAGTTTTTCATTCGTGTAAAGAGTCTTTAAACATGTTTAATTGTCTTCGGCTATGATATTTTTTCCAAAGGATGAAGTTGAAAAGGAGAAAGAGGTGGATGAAGAAACTGCAGTAGTTCCTAGCACTGACAGTACAATGAACCAATTGAGGAGAGATTTTCAGGTGATTACATCCAGCTACAGTCAAGAAAAAATGGGAACAAAACCCAGTGAAACCAAAACAAACAGATACTTAACAAGAGAAGAACTACATGGTAAGGATAATGTTTTCAAAGCAGTTTATTATGCTACTTCTCCACCTATTGGTGACATTTCTGAAGAGGAAGATCCTTTTTTGGAATCCCAAACAATTACTGGAATACCTCCTCAACTCATTGACTCCACCAAAGGCAGAGAAGAAGAGTTTATATACCTTTCTTCAGGCACCGAGCCAACAAGAATAACTACCAGTGGCCACAGTGGTGAAGATTTCTTATTGTCTCCTTTTAAACCTCATCAAGAATCTGATGACTTTTGGAGTTCAGTTCCTACTACTTCTTCTTCACAGCTGGTTACAGAAGAGACCTCCCAAGAAGATGCCCTTCCTTCAGGAAGTCCAGATATAAGTGTGCATGATGTTCTTTCCCAAGGCTCCATTAAATATGTTTCAGAAGTTGTAGCACCCTCAAGCTCCATTGAGCCTCCAAAGCACACTTCTTCCACTGATGGAAATTTATGGTTTCATAATGCTACAGATCCAACAGCTCCATCTGTTGACACATCGCCTAGTGGTCAATTGTCTCAGACCAGTTACACTGATGCTTATGTAGAGGGATTAAAGCCAACCACAGTGCCCTATTCAAGCAGCCCAGTGGTTCCACAAGACACTTCAGATGCGGATTTAAAATTGCCACATTATTCTACCTTTGCTTTCTCCTCTGCTGAATTATCACCCCACTCTATCTCTTCAAGCTCTGGAGAATATGGTTCTGCTTCTGCTGCCAGTGAGGTACTCTCTCAGACAACTCAGCCAGTCTATAATGGTGAGATACCTCTTCAACCTTCCTACAGTAGTGAAGTGTTTCCTCTAGTCACCCCTTTATTTTTTGACTCTCAGATGCTCGACACTACCCCTGCTACATCGAGTAGTGATGTGACCTTGCATGCTACACCTGTATTTCCCAGTGTTGATGTGTCATTCGAACCCACCCTGTCTTCCTATGATGATGTACCTTTGCTTACATTTTCCTCTGCTTCCTCCAGTAGTAAAATGTTTCACCGTTTGTATACAGTTTCTCAAATGTTTCCACAAAGTGCTACTCCAGCTGTTGCAAGCGATAAGGTGTCCCTGCATGCTTCTTTGACGTTGGCCGAGGGTGATCCATTAATACAGCCAAGCCTTGCTCAATTTGCTGATGTGGTGTCACATCAGACCGCTCATGCTGCTTCAGAGACACTGATATTTGGTCATAATAGAACTCACATATTTTCTCAAGTTGAACCATCCGGCAGTGATTTAAATATGCATGTACTATCTACAGTGTCTGAACTTCCTTATGCTTTGTCTGGTAATGTGGGCTCTCTTCAAAGCTTTACTGTTTCCTATGACTCTGCAGAATTTGTGCATGATTCTGTTGACATATTTCATCAAGATCCTTTATTTAGCAGCTATAACAAGGTACTGGTGCATAGACCTTCTGTAATATCCCAAGCTGATACTTTGCTGCAGCCTACGCACTCTCTATCTAGTGACACGGATTGGTCTGAAGCATACTCTGGTAGTGAGTCCCTTTTGCCTGATACAGATACTCTGACAGTACTTAACGTTTCTTCCTCTGATTTTGTTGATGCGATTCCATATGAATCATCTGGGTTTAGTGATGTTAATAAGATGCTTCAAAAAGGTGATGTTATATATGGAGATGAGAGAGAAGTGAAAATTTCCTCCTCTATAAGTGAAATGGCTTCCAGTGCTGAAAGTAAAGTGATACATGAACTTTCTACATCTGTTTCTAATAATGTTGTAACTGAGCAGAATATGTCTCAGCAAGAAAGCCCACTTCCTGTCTCTAGCACAAAGGGAATCCTTCCAGTTTCTCTTGCTTTTCCCACTACTAAGATAATTGATCGTGATATTAGTAAACTTACAGAAAAACTCCTTTCTGTTCAGCCTTTGCATGTTCCGACTCCAGCCTTTGATGACACTTTGCTTAAACCTATGCTTAGTGCAAGCTCAGGTCAAGCTCTCTCTGTCCCTGCTTATAGCAAAATGTTATCCTCGACTCAGCTGTACTTCTATGAGACCTCAGCTACATTAAATAATGAAGCATTACTGCAGTCCTCCTTCCAGTCTTCTGATGATGGCACTCTGCTCGACACAGCTGCAGTTGTGCCTAGTGATCCAATATTGGCTGAAAGCTCAAGGATTCAAAATGATAGTTCTACATTTGACCAAATATTGCATCAAGTGGCACCAGGTTCTGCTACAACTGAAAGCAAGCTGCATTCTCAATCTGCACCTTTTGTTGCTGATAAGATGTCTAGCACTTTTAGTAAGCCCACAGCGTCACTTCAAGGTTTATCTTTTTCTTATGCAAGTGAGAAATACGTTTCATCCAGTTTATTTAACAGTGAAGATGTTCAGAAGGTTATGCCTTCATTGTACAGTAGTGATGTTTCATTCCAGCTGACCAGTTTAGAAAGTACAAATGCCTTTCCGTCCCAGGCAGCGAATGTTGTAACAACTCCCTTCCTAACAGGTGACACATCATCACATGTAGCTACTCCTACAGACAGACATATCTCTTCAAGTGTTTTTGAAAGAAGTGAGGCTGACAGTGTTTCTTCAAGTTCCACACTTGGTTTTGATCCTGTTCATATGCCTGCAGTTGTTTCTGGTTCTGATGTGTCCGTTCATCACAGTCTTCCTTTACCAAATATACTTATTTCAGTTACAGCTGCTCCTTCCAAAAGTGAGATCTCTGTAACTTTAAATAGGTTGCTGATTCCTTCTAGAGAATCCTCTGGGTTGTCTCCCAGTATCATGTCCAGTACCGATTTGTGGTCTTCTGTAGTTGAGGATGACTACGATGAATATGAGGATGGCTTCCCTGTAAGTAACTGCATCTCATGCACTTCCCATAGAGAAGATCAGGATATGGTAGTAGAGGATGAAAATACAAAGGTAAATAATAACAAGGATCAGAGTAACCTAATGATAAGTTCACATTCTGAGAAACCTGAAGAAGAGAAGTTTTCTACTGCTGCATCTAACAGTCAGATAAACCATGCCATCGACAGATGTAATTATACATCTATACCAACTTCAACAACGAATGTGATACCTGAGAAGCACAGCAAACTGAAAATTTTGGAGAACCACATTCAGACTTCTAGTGTCCAGTTGCAAAACACATCAGAATCTAAGTCTTGGGCTGTTTTGACAAGTGATGAAGAAAGTGGTTCTGGCCAAGGTACCTCAGATAGCCTTAATGATAATGAAACTTCAACAGATTTCAGTTTTCCTGACCATAATGAGAGAGACACTGAAGGGGCAGTTGAAGCAGGTAACTCAGAATTAACTCCTGGATCATCACAGTCATCAGCCTCATCTGTTACTAGTGATCACTCATCAGTATTCAACATCTCTGAGGCAGGTTAGTTACGGATAAGTCTAATGAATACCATGGGAAGCTGTGAGGGGATACTTCTGTGCCATGGAGAATGAGAAGGTTTATCTACAGTGAAGGGAGAACGTAACAGTGCCAATGGGTGTGATTAGGAAGCATTGGGGAACGGGGGTTCATACTGAGCTGGCTATCTTGTGAATACTACTTCTGGCTACTTAAAACTGCACCTGAAATACTCTTCAGTAAGATGATTGATGGTCTGCTTTTGGATAAATGCATACTGTCAGCAGATGTTGTGTCGTGCAAAATTTGAAACCAGAACTGTTTCAGTGCTAATTGTGGCTTTTAGTTTTAAAGGTTTGAGAGGGACTTAGGTTCTCTTTTAATTTCTCTGTACAAAGACAAGTGCTGCCCTTATGGAAACATACGTCTGATATTCTCTTTTAAACTTAGAGCAGCACATTTTGTTGTGTTTTCTGAGAGGTTGAACAAGGAAGAAGATGCTGGCTTGATTCTGATTCATCTGAACTCTTAAAAGCATTCATTTTTATTCTGTGTATGCCCCTTTCTGATTTCAGTGAGATGCAGAATTTTTATGCCAGATTTACGTATTCCCAAAGTAGATCCAGATTCTCCTCTAGCTGTTTGTATTTAATGATGTTTTCTTATTTATTCCTCTTAAATTCAGCGAGAGTATTTGCAACCTATGATTCCAAGGATAAAGTCAGAAGTCTAAACTCTTAACACATTTCCTTTGCATATAAAAATTCACTGTGGAAAATCTGAAGTATTCGGACACATAATTTTCATTCATTCTTGTGTCAGAGAACTGAAAATCAAAGAATTAAGCCAAATATAGTCTATGATCTTTAAAAAAAAAAAAACAAGGTAGAATTGGTGTTTTAGAAAATAAAGTGAACTTCTGTTTTGTACTTGCAGCATCTGTAGAGGGCAGTATCATTCAACTAAACCCATTAAGGAATGGCATTCACAAAGCTTGGGAAGGTTTCGGCCCAGTTCTACAAATAAATACAGTTGAAATTCATAAGGTTGTATTCCTCATGAGCAACAGAATAATAATATGAAAAGGTGGTAAATTTACACTCGATATGGTTGGGGCTAGTAGAATGTGAAAAATAGAAAATGAAAATTAAGAGAATAAAAAACTTTGAAATTACTAAGAGTCCTAACAAGGTAGGTATTACCATACTGAATCAACAAGTGAATTAGTTAATTGGTAAGTAGTTACCACTTTGTGTAAGATGCATAACATTCCTTCAAAAATAAGCAAAAATAGCATTAGTATTTCAAAACCTATGCTATTGGTATGAATGAGTGTTGCCATAAGATACTAGAGTTTACATAATGGGTGTCATTTGAATTTCTACCAATAGTAGCTCAAAAAGGATTTTATGCTACTGGAGGAAGAGGAGTACCACAGACTTAGTTTGTCTTGAAAGACACTCTGCAGTATCACTTCATGTGCATTACTTTTTTCCCAACACATGATGCCAAATAGTGGCTTTTAATAAACTGAACATTCAGTTTCATCATGTCTAACATGGTTTCCTGTAAATAAAAGGCATAGTTGCTTAATTAAATTATAAAGAAATGAAACAAACACAAAAATTAATCTCTCACCTGAGAACTTACTTATACATTGCAGTGGGTTTTACAGAAATTGTTGAAATGTCATTGCTGTGACCATTTCAGAAAAAAAAATTGTCGTTCAGTCATTTAAACTTTTCCCAGTCTTGTAGTTGATACATAATTATGCTCGTTCTGAACTATGATTTTCTCTGTAAGACCTCTGTGACTACCTAAACCTTTCAACTTCTATTGAAAAACTAAGACAAATTAATAAAAAGAAATATATGAAGGATCCAAACATATCAATTATTAGAAATCAAAGAAATCTGCTGTAGCTGAGACTGCCTTTTCAGCTGCCATCATTGGAGTGATGGCCAAGTAGGCAAGAAACCCCCTGGTACAGGAGAAGCCTGCGCTTCATTCCCTATAGGAGGAGTCCTAATAGAATGTGGTCATGAAGTTTGAAGGAACCCTGTCATTACACAGATAGGATTGGATTTTATTCTCTGAATTACTCCAGAGTTGGATAGGAAAATCTGACTGTTGCAAAGGAATCGTATTGTGCTTTCTCATGCATACACATAGTTTTTTTTCTCTGAAATCAATAGGAAGTACCAATTTTAACCTACTAAACAGACACTTGGATATTTTTCAGAAGCAATGTTATGCCTTCAATTACTTTGCCCATTGAGCTGCAGAATTTAAAAAGAAGTGGTTGATATGGGTGTTAAAGAGTATTTTGAATTAAAACCAAGAAGACATCTGCAAAATTAGAGCCTAGACCTTTTTGCACATAAAGTCCTGAAAGCAGCCTCTAAACTCAAGAAAATGGAACCAAATAGAGCTGCCTGGAAACCTGTACTGCGTCAAGCCATTTGTTTTTTGACATCCTATTCAGAGCATGTAATTTGCTGGGTTTTGGGGTTTGTTTTTTTGTTGTTTTTTTTTTTGTTGTTGTTGTTTTGTTTTGTTTTTTGTTTTCTTCAGATTAAACTCCATTCCTACTTCCCTTTGTGTAATAGCTGTTCATTCATGTAGAATTGGTCTCTTGAAATCCCAATGGAGTGCAGATGTTTTCTGTACAGCAAAATTCCTCTCTTATTAAAAAAATTCATTGTATTAGGACTATTTGCAAAAGCAGAAAACATTCTAGGGCTTTAATTCTAAAAAGTGCTGAAGTGCTTATTTCTACATTTTAACTCAAATAATGCTCACAGTAAACTGCGCAGATTGAAATAAGCCAGTTATTTTGCATCAAAGTCACAACTTTAAAATACTTACTTCTTGAGGTATGACCAAAACTAAAAATAAAGTATTGGTGTTATCCACAGTTGTGTTTCCTTCTTTAATAAAATTATTGAATATTTTGGTTTAATCTTCATACAGATTCATATATCCGAATATTTCTGTCATCCAACATTATATGGCTCACAGAAATATGAAACCAAAGCAATAGCTAAATAGTGATTTGATCACCTGTAAAGATGGAGGTGGGAAATTTAATTGTTGCTCCAGTATAGTTGAGAAAGGCAATTGGATTCAAAGGAAGCAGGGTGTATCTATAAGGCAATTTACAGAATGGGCAATGGATAAAAATACAGAAAGCTGAACTGTGATACAGCAAGCACATAAAGACTATTGCAAGATAATTTTTATGTTAACCAATTAGCCAGAGAAGTGATTTGTGTTATATGACTGACATTAATATCAATTCCAATGCACATTCCAGTACTATGTATTCAGATTTCTTAACTCATTTGGCTTTCACCTAATAAAACAGATTTAAAAAAAAAAAACTTTCTTCTGAATTTTAACAACAGTCTGCTATTCTTACAAAGAAGTCTCCACTGCTGGAAGGGCTGAGTGACATAAGCTTGAACACTTTGCTTTACCCTCTATCTGCTTGTCTTCTGTAAGCTGGTTTGCAAATGTATAAACTTTCTGCAGTACATAGTAAAAAATAGAGGTAAGTGATATTAAATAGGCTCATTATAAGACACATTCACCTGTGTTATGCATTTCTCAGAATTTAAACATGGACTGTTTCAATTTTCTCTGACTGCAGAGGCAAGTAATATTAGCCATGAGTCTCGTATTGGTCTAGCTGAGAGTCTGGAATCAGAGAAGAAGACAGTTATACCACTTGTGGTCGTATCAGCCCTGACTTTTATCTGTCTAGTGATTCTTGTGGGTATTCTCGTTTACTGGAGGTAAGTTGTTTTTCGGTTGATCTTTTTTTCAGTTCTAAAGAGCTGTCATTTGAAAAAATGTTATTGGCATTATTAAGCTGGGTTACAGGAGGGAGACTGGATCTTGTCTCTTACCTTGTCTTCGTATTGCTCAGTGTTGTAAAGATGACAAAAATAAGGTGGTTTCTGTCCAAAATACTCAACCACTTTTTTTTCTTTTTTTTTTTTTGCAGAGGGTTTAACCACTGTAAATAGTTTATTCCCATATTGATAGACTTTAGTAAACAATAACCCGTGACTGATGTCTAGAAAGCAAGTGACTTAACAGAACACTGGGAAAAGTAAGAGGGAGAAGAAAAGTAAATATGGCATAGGGCTGTTTACTATCTTTCCAGTCCTTTACTACTTAAAAAGGTAGTTATCAATTTAGAATGAGATTCTATGGTCCTCAACAGAACTATGTAAATAAGCAATTCATATGGCACTGTAGGAGTGTGCTGTAGCCAACACTGTGGGGAAGACAGAAAGGAGATAGTTCAGTGATACTATAATAGAATAACTGTTTGAAGAACACTTACAGGGTAGCTCTTAGGATGTTTTGTGATTAAATAGTCATTCTACTTTATGATTCTGGCAAACTAAAATTAGGCCCCCAGTCTTTCAAGGCTTTGGTGGATAACTACAGATGTGTTTCATGTGCACATGTGCTCACGTTTCCTCATGGACATGTTTCTCTGTGATTTGATAAATTGTTAAGCCAGTAAAACAATAGGATCAAGAGAATTGATGGTTATTAGAAGTCATTACAACAAAAACAGTAAGAGCAAAAACACTGTATCCACTCTGTGAAATAAAACAGACCAGATAACATGGCCAAGATCTCTTCCATACAGCTGTAATGACTTCCCTCCGAGAGGATAAAAAGAGTAGCTGCATTCACATTGCTTACTGGGGATAGCCTCTGCCCTGTTCTAACCCCAAACTTTGCCAAGCATTGTGTGAAATACTGTGCAAGTTGGCCTGAACTAAAAGTGTACCAGGAACCTTATCAGCCACATGGTAGTATGTGGCAATGCTCAAGACTTTGGAACTCTTCCCTTGGTTCTAGTTAAATCCAGTCTTCCTAGGGATATGTCTGCTTAAGCTCTCAAAACCCTTGCATAGCCCTAAGACTTTCTCAAGTATGCAGGTTGTCAGGGAGGAAATGAAATGGTGGGCCAGAAGGGGGAAATAAATTGCAAAAACTTCTACTTAAGTGATTGCTGGGAACCTGATCCTGCTTCTGCTGTGCTAACACATAAACTAGCAGCCAGAAACAGGACCTTGCTCCTACAGGGACTGTACAAAGAAGTCATAAGACAGGCCCAAACATCTTTCAGATGCCTCCAGAGCTTGTTTCTTCTTCCTTCATGCCAAATAATCCTGTTTATTCTAAAATTAAAAAGTTGGTGGACAGCCAATAATTTTGACCTTTTCCAAAATAGTGACTACTGTAATCTCTAGGCTGTGATGTCAGGATTGTGCTTGCTGACTTTTCTTCTAATCTCCTGACACTGGTTTTCTGTCAGCCTATGAGGGTGTGTCCCACCTGGGGACAGAACTCATTCCATCCCTGTACAGACTAGTCTGGAGAAATAGAGTTCAAGCATCCCTTGTTCCAGGCAAGTGTGCTAGTGAGTCAGACAGCCTTTGCCATTATTAAAGTCACTTGATCAATGAACCTTGAGAAAGATTTCTTTTGCTTTTCAAAGGAGTAGTTACTTGCCATAATAATTGCCAAACTAATTTCTTAGTCTATGCTTAGATGCATAACTCTATTCTCCATCCCAGGATTTCCAGCTAACCACTTGCATATTGAGAATCTTTTCCTGTTATTCACGTTATGCAACATGATTGTTCATATTCAACTTCCAAAGGGTTTTGTCCCTGATGCTGAACAGTATTTGAAATCTCTTCTGTTTGCCAAAGAAGGCCATGCATTTAAAGACCCAGATTGTACAATGCAGTTCTAGTAATCCTACACGTTACAAGCTTGTTTTTGTCAAATAACATTGTGTTCATTTTGTATACTTTCTCTGGGAATGAACAATTCTGTAAAACAGGTCTTTGAAAATAAAACAAAAATCCTGTTAGCAAGAACATCTTCTTGCCTTGAATCTAATCTTTTCTGTATTTCTCGTGTGCTGCAAAATCAAATGTGGAGCTCTTTTATTGTTAATCCTCAAAATTCTTTTGACATTATGATAACACCAGTAACTATTTCTTGTTTCAGGGGAATGCAACATAAAGACTATGCATCATCATAGATAGGACTTTACAGCCCTCTTTCAAAGTAGCCAAAACACTCACCTCATTTTAAAGACTGGAAAAAAATAAGAATATTAACTTCATTGCTATGCAGATTTCATTAAGCCAGAAAATATTAGTGGAAATGCTGTAAGATTTTTTCTCATAGTTAAATTTAGTTTGTTTTGAAATAATTGCTCATAGCTATTAATGTTTCTTTTTATAATTAATCTTTTTTTCCCCTAATTTGGGCCAATTAGTTTCACCTATAAAGTTCATAAAAACATTTAAGTTTATGATAAGCTATTCTGTTTCTTTTGCAGTGGTGATCCAGAGTAACTGTTGGTCTCTCTCAGCTTGTCACTTGAGTAAATAGTGTTTTGGGTTGTTTCCAGTATTAGCTCCTTATTTGAATATGCAAAAGGTGTGTTATTTGGTTTAAAATCAAATAACTACCAAGAGCAACAAGTTCCCATGTCTCAAGGTTACAGAAAGGCAAAAAAAAAAATTATTTCTTCACTTTAATGACTTGTATCAGAAAAATAATTCTGTACCATCTGTTGTTTGGGTTTTGGTTTTGGGGTTTGTTTTTTTTTAAATGAAATTGTTAATCATCACTTGCAGAAATTCCTCAATCTCTTCACTATCTCATTAGGCACAATTTCAATCTTTTTTTTGATAGATATTTATTTCTCTGACAGGGATTAAAACTTCTAATGGCAATACTGTCTAAAGATTGAATAATTGCCAGTAGGAAAATACCATTTTTTAATACTCTGGTTTTATGTATCTTTTGTAATTCAAGCAATTTTCAAGAAATGTCATCTTCCTTTCATTTCTTCAGCATGATTAAGATTACAGTGGAATAAACAAGGAGATTTTTTTGCCCTGTTTAGTGGCCTTGCTGTCCAGATAGACTTTTTTAATAGCTTTAGAGGGGATTTCCTGTCCAAATCTAGAGTCTATCCATTTTTTAGTATCTGTCTACTTTCTGAGTTCTTGCAGCAGAAATGTGGCAGGAATACCTGAATGTACTTACTCTCTTCTTTTCTCGATAGCTTCATCATTACCATTTTGCTTAATTATTCATGTTTGTGTAGATCAGCTTTTATAATGTTTTTTTTTAATAAGAGCTTGGAGAATAGTAACACAGTAACAGTTATCAGTGGAGTTGTATCATTCAATTCTTTTTCAACAAACATATGTGAGTTGTAGCAAAAGACCAGCTCTAGTGGCATGAACCACAAACTGCTAATGCATTTCCAGGTCCATTTGCATCTGTAGACATACTGAGTGTCAGCTGCCTGTCATGCAGCCTGTTAGACATTTTGTGATAGCAACACTTCAGAAATTACCAACCTGATGACAGACAGCACCCTGAGTAGTTATTTGAATTTTAATTTTCCTCTACCACCCTCTACCACCATATAATTTGAAACATACCTGTCAGAGAACATTCATTTTCTTAGCCATGATTTGAACTAATGCACATGCATTAGTTAAACTTGCCCATGCAGAAACACTTAAACCAGATTTAAATATACAGAGGCCACACTCATCCATCCATAAAGGGAAAACTTCTCAACTGTGTACCATGTCATAAATAAAAGTCTTAATAAAATCTGACAATTAAAATTGCAGTTGACAAACACATAAAAATTAATTGCAGCTATTTAAAAACTGAATAATTGGCATCCATTGAGGATCCAATTGTCCTCCTTTGGCTTCATCAGATCTTTAAATTATCTGAACATTAAAAAGAAATCTAGTAAGTGTTTGAGAATACCTACTGGCAGATAGTTCTGTGAGCTCAAAAGACACTGAAGTTCTCATGTAAAGAAGTAATCATACCTCTAAGACCATTCTGCATGAGCAGCAGAAGCACAAACACATCCTCTGACCTGCAGAGTTGAACTCCCTTCCTGAGTTCCTGGGGCAGGATGACTCTGCACACATGCACAGCCCCATGCACATAGTGCCCTGCTCCTTGCCAGCCTCCACGGCAATCCCAGCCACGCTCCGAGCAGTCCCTGCCCCAGGACAGAAGTCAGCACACATTCTCAGCCAAGGTCCAAGGGTTCAAATGCTAGAAAATCTATGTCTCCCACATTCAGAGGCTTAGTCTTGTAGTCTCATGTAGTTCCCATTGAAGTATTCATTCAGATCTAGTATCCCTCCTGTCAGACCAAAGTGCTGCTCCTGCTGTACAGATTCAGACACTGTAATTAATTCAATGCTTTAGCACTGCCCCCATATATAAAATGTGTGTTTGAACAAGTGCAGTGTCTAAATTACAAATTACAGTTTTAGGTTGGAGATCTAAGTGCTGTGATGAAAGGTGTAAATTAAATAATCAGGTTATTGAGCGATGGGACCTTTGTCTGAAGTTCTAAATAGTCATCACTTTTTTCATTAACAACAAGTGATAATTAACAAGATGTGAGTATTAACATTAGGTTTAGTCATGAAGGCTTTCAGTACTGATGCAGAAGCAGATGGAGTGCCTATTTATGAGTCTTATTACAGGTTAAGTCAACTGCTATGAATTTGTCTCCCAAATGTGCTAAGGGTGTAATTTATTTTCAGCCACAATTAACTTTTTAAAGACTAAAAATACATTGGCTCAGTGACGGATAATGAGTGTATGGCATAATGTGAGGACGTTTTAAGTGCAGCTTTAGATGTGAAAGTCATTACGCTAATTAAATTCTTTATAGCTCAATCTTTTCACAAGCAAATAGGTGACAACGTTGCATAAACCTTACATATAATGGTTATTCACAAGCAGTAGACATTTGGGGGTAGGACACTTTTTGGGTTTGGAACTTTAGCATCAGACTGCTTGGCATGTTTGGTTGGTGTAGTTTTTAATAAACAAAATGCAGCCTTTGCTCTGCCCAGCAGACAGAGCCAGACTTTCCAGAGTGTTTAATGAATTGAACACTTGGAGACTTGCCTGTGTCTCACATATATTTCACACTCAGTTTTGATACTAACTCTTGAGTTTTATGCTAGCACTGAGACAGCCTCTCTCACCTCAGCAGCCTCTAACTCTAATGTTAGAGACTCTAAAATTTAGAAAGGCATTCCCAGGTACCTCCTGAATGTGTTCTTGGTCTGCATCCAAAATTCCCACTTCTGAGTAAAACCACATACATAAGAGACAGTATTTCTCCAAATACCTCATGCAAAGCCAGGGTTTCTCTGTGAGCATCACAAATACACTTTTAGAGAATTCTAGCTGGACATCAGATTTAATTGTTGTGTGAATTACCAGGACTATTTTGCATACCTCAGTTTTCCCTTTTAGGTCGCTGTCTGCTTTTTCATGTGGTTTAAGAGAATCTGTATTGTACACTGATAGAAAATTCTCAACACATTCCGAGAATATGGGCATGTTTCCCAAAGGCTTAATTGAAATAAGCTTACCAAAGTCTTCATTATCTATATTAATGCTTCTGGAAAGAATGACATCAGACACATATTCTCTATCTATTTCTCAGATAATCTTCAAAATTTATTTCTGTTTCTATATGAGGTTTTTTATGATTGCTGTGATACAGGAACAGTACAGGATTTAAAATAACAGTGATTACACAAAGTAAGAAACAATCATACAAGAGCGGCAGCCAACAGCTTTGAAGAAGCAGCATCTTGTAAATATAAAATGAGATTAGTATTTTCATGATGCATATATTTCTTTTTAAATTTAGTAATTAGTGAATATTTCAGAGAGATTAAGTGACCCAAAGTTAAGATTGTTATTAGCATGTCTAATCATATGGAGATTTTTTAATTAAAGAGGGTTTGCAATGCTTACAGCAGCAGTGGGTTATTCATTCCTTTGAATAGCTTGGATTCTTAGCAGATGCTATTCCTATTATCTTCACATCTGGATTACAGCACAGATACAAATAACATTGTGAGTCATAGTTAAGGATGGTTGCATTTGTATTCATACTTAAATGTTTTTGAAACAAAGTTGGCATCTTCTGGAGTTAGAAATTGCCCTGTTTCTGTTTGTCAACTTTGGGAAGTCCTTCTTGGTTAAGGTATCCCTCAGTGTTGCGATTACATCATGGAGAGTTGTTTAGCCCCAGTCTCAGTAGTTCTAGAGCCACTGTTTTAGCTGTTACAGGGCTTGTTGTCTTTTATTGCATTTCCATGTCTGCAGTAGCATCTATCAATAAATTATCAGAACTGATCTCGTACACTGCTCCATCTTCAGTCTAGCATCATCACATGAAAGGAAACAGTAATTATTTAAGTAAATTTGGATGAGTGAGGAAGACAGTGGCATTTTTTGTACGTGGAGTTGTGCAGCATCTACAGTAGCTCCTGATGCAGTTTCTCTTTCAGCTGTCACTATGTCTGATGTGTGCTCTATCTTCTGCCTCTGGTATAGGTAAAGATGCATGAACTATATATTATGCTAAGGTAATGTAGTATCTTCATGTTGTATGCATAATTTGGTGATGTGCTGGGTGAATACTTATATTTTAGCAGTAGTATTTGACACTCCATGAAAATTTGTTTTCGTAAAAATGATTTTTCTTTCTGACTCAATAATGCCAGAATTCCAGATCATCTCAGATAATGTTTTGGTGGGGGGTTGTTGGTTTCTTTTTTCTTCCCTTTTTTTTTTTTCAGTATTTTTGTGTTTTTATCCCCCTCTAGGAAATGTTTCCAGACTGCTCATTTTTATTTAGAAGACAATACATCACCTCGAGTGATTTCTGCTCCCCCAGCTCCAATCTTCCCAGTCTCAGGTATTTCTGGCCACTGTTGTGTGGATTGGTGCTAACTGTTGCAAGATGCTACTTTATATGTGTCAGTATGAATTCTTCATATACAATAAAATCTGTAAAACAGAGATCTGTAACCTCTTGTACAAATCTGTGTAAACAGGTACACTTGATATTGGCAGACTTGTGTTATTAGTAGTCTCATCTGTAGGTAGCAGAAGAGAAATGTCTTCAGCTTACAGAGTTGCCTCAAGGATACTCTGTGCTTTGTAAGCCATTTTAAGTGTAGCCTCATTAGAGTGGCTGCTCATGTAGCCATCTGAGCTGCACTAAATAGCTCTAGAGGATTACACCAGTAACATATTCTGTTGTATTTCTGCCTTTAATTGGATTTGTCACCTGAGTGTAGAACATGTCCTATTCTTTTTAGCAGCAGGATGAGGATGTGCCTCATCTGTCTGCATTTCACTTGTAATTACAGCATGGTCTTACACATATTTTACTAGCATATTTACTATGGCAAAGTTATGTGAACCTCCCATGAAAATAATACAGAAGTTCAGAATATTATTAGCATCTTCTGATTCTATATCCATCACATTTATTTGGAGAAACTGTTTCCTTTCTTTCCTCAAAATGTATCAGAGAAGTGTGTGCAGCCTTTCAGCTTTTTCAGTGTAAAATGAAAAAGAATAATTTCATTCTTCTATTTAAACCAAAAAGAGATTAATTCTAAAGCAGATCCTAAGCCACATTCTCACCTATGACAGAAGGTTATCTTGTTCCACAAGTAATGTTTTTGCAAACTGTGCTATTATACGAGGAGATAGATTTGCATGGAATGACTAAGGGAAGAAAATCAGCCCTTTTTTGAATAACTAGTAAACACATTTAATTAAATAAATTCCAAACATTTGGCTTCCATTTTAACTGAATTGTAGACATCTTCAAATTCATCTTGTATGGATTTCCACTGTTAGGAAATGCATAATGTTTTACTGAATGGTTAAAATGGCTTGATTTCAGTAAATATGATTATATAAGAATGACAAGCAGCAATCATTGTAGGAAATATCTGCTTTAACTCTCCATCATTAACTATATTGCACCACAGCTGTATAATTTTCTTATGATTTTTTTCTGACCAGCTCACCTGGGGGAAAATGTTTTCCTGTGCCATAATTGCACTTACAGTTATTCTGAGTGCCTAAAATGCTTGTTTTGAAGCTAGAAGTTTTCCTTTTGAAATGGTGATAAATATTAAAGAGAAATTTTTTTCTAAGTGACTGATGATGCACAAAATATTTTATGGAAAAAGCTGAAAGCACTGAGGAAATAGTTTTATTTTGCATGCAACAGATGTCAAGTGAAGAGTTATTGTGTTTTCTATTGTACAAGTGTTTCAGCAATGTAATTTTACAATTGCATCTAATTACAATATAATACTAGAAAGGAGTGTAAGGCAGGAAGAGTGATTTGCAACTGCTAAGTTTAATTCCTATGGCTGTGACCAAAAGCACACTCCACAGATTTCATTATATATTGTTTTCCTTCCATAGAATTATATATTAAGTTTTCCTTCCTTTCGTTGGCAGAGATAGGAGATCTGCATTTATTCACAGAAAATGCCATAACTCTTCACAGCATAATTCGAAGATGGATTCAAGTAGTAATGAATTACAGGGTAGGATTCAGATCCACTATCAAACTCTAAGCAGTTTGAAATGATCCTGCCATCCAGATTTAAATACATTCCTGGGTTCAGAGGTGATTGAATTGAGAGATTTGCATGGACAAGGAAACAAAACCCAAGATCTGTTTCTCCATTATTGTAATCACTCTTTGGGTCATTTAACTTCCTCCTGGTTTTGTGTTTCTATGTCATTAGGATAAACACTTCATGCCAGGTTTCACCTCCAAAGTGTGAAGATTGTGTTACACATTTGTTCAGCTTCTCTTAGGCTTTACTGGATAAATTCACTTTTTGTATTCAGATCCAGTCATATAAGTGGAAGACCAGATGGATCTTAGTAGAAATCAGCAAATTCTTGGTAACTGAAAGCTAGAATTATTAGGTAGGCTAAATGCTGAACATCTGTTGATGTGAATAACAGGTCTCTGTTCAATGTTTCTGACATTTTATTCACATATGATGTGGTGATGAAATTACAGATTGTAAAATAAACATGTTTTTAAACCATGAAAGGCTTTAAAACAAACCAACAAAATTATTCTTCAGAACCAAAACTAAGTGAAATAATGTCATCCTTTAGCAGATAATTAGCAAACAGATGACTTTATTTACACAGCATATTTGTCATAAAGAGAAGATTTAAAGTCCCAAAGGTTTTTATGTGATTCCTGAGGCATATGTTACACAAGTGATTTTTTTTATTTGTCTGAAGTAAAATGGAGATGTTACATTAATCACATTTATTCCTTGAGAGTGTAGATATTTTTCTTTGTGGGTAGCCAGAAAGTCTTAAACATAAATCTTTAATTTAATCCTTGAAGTATGAAGACTGATGTAAAAATCTGTGGTTAGTATTGCCATGATCAGACTCAAGATTGTCATCAATAGGTTTTCATAGAATCACAAGGAGAACTGGGAGAAAATTTTGTATGGAAGGTAGTCACTAATGCAGTAAACGATAAAAATTAATTCTTGTTTCTTTTGGACACCAATGCAAACATGCAGCTGTCAGTTAATATTTAAACACTGGCATCATGCTGCTTTAATTTAGTAGGCTTGGGACTATGCGGCTCATCCATATCCTGGATCCAAGTTCCAGTGCAACACTAATCAGTGTGCAGCACCCAGACAACTCTGCCTAATCATTCCTACTGTATCAGTATTATCCAGAGCTCTTCTCTCTCCCTTTGAACATCTTGTAGCAAATAGCTAATCCTCCCATATCTCCTTGACTTCACTGGGAATTTTTTGCTTTCTTCTGTTTACAGACAAGCTCAGCATCTTGCAGAATCAGCACCTTCATTTGGGGGGCTTACAGACAGAGCAAAACCTAGAAAGGCATTTTCATTATCTTCTTTCCAAATAATAATTTAGAAATGTACAAGTGTTAGGCAACTATTTTAGGAATGTTAATGGCATCAAAGAATGTTGTAATTTTTGGGAAGTTGTATATCCAAAGTTCTTGCCAAGAATTTTATTTCAGGATGTTTTGTGGATTGCCTACATAAGAACTTCATTATATGTCACTGGCTTTTTATTCTACATAAATATATCTTTTGTCTTTTCCCACCCCTAAGATGATGTTGGAGCAATTCCAATAAAGCATTTTCCCAAACATGTTGCAGATTTACATGCAAGTAATGGTTTTTCTGAAGAATTTGAGGTATGGCTCTATGATGTCATCTTTTTATTAGCACGTACAAATAATGTTAAGTTTAAATGCCTGCAAACAGAAATTGGGGCATTAGATTCTGATTTGAGCACCAGTTTCATGAATGCATGTAAATGTGAGCACTTTGAGCCCAGTATGGAGTTTATGCATAAAGCCTAGCCTGATTCCTAAAAGCTAACAGGGCTGGAATACAAATGGGAGTGTTTATTATCATGATAAAATATTGAATAACTGTGTGGATAAACTATGCAAAGGTAGTGCAATGTATGTGGTTTATCAGGTACAGTGACAGATCTAAAGCTTTTTAAATACTAAGGACAATCAAATTTTGCAGAAGCTACTCACATTTGCTTGTTCCATTTACAGAGCAAATAAAATGGAAGTAATAATAAATACACGTGGCAATACTTCTGATTAACAGGGGAGCTAATGTAGCCTTCATAAGTGGTAGTGAAAGTTTTACAGTTCCTTTCCTAAAGTATATGGTTTATGAGAGGTATTTCAAAATGTTGAAATGTATGCTCTAATCATACAATGTTACTATCACCCTATGCAACTAATGTTCTTCATTGTTTTTCACACTCATGTATTACAATCAATTTAAATAATATGTTCTAATTTAATTCACATAAACATTAAAACCCCAAATACTGTAAATAAAGCTGCGCCATTGGCAATTTTTACAAGAGATTTCTAATAAAATGAGTATGTTGGGATGGAAATTAGTATTTTAACAGATCTATATAATTAAAAACATGACTGTAGTATTCCTGTTGCAAAAACAGCAATGAAAGTAAAAATTCAGTTTTGCATCTTTAGGTTTTGTTTCCCCAGCCAGTATTGTGATCTAGTGGACCAAAAATTCCATGTCCTTCACATAACCTTATTCATCAGCATTTCTTCTTCAGTTCATTTAATATTCAGAATATCCATTTGGTTGTGGGACCAAATTTGTAAATACTTGCAAATGTCCAGTACCTGTTCATATGTATTACACATATCCATATACACTGATGGAACTGGACTCCAGCTTGACTAGCTATTAATAAGAGCAGATGTTGAACGACTGCATGTAAATACAATGGATACAAAGTTCTTTTACCATTAGTGAGTACAGCAATACAGAAATCAGATTGTTCATTTTAAGTTGATCTTTTCCTGCAATTTTATTTTAATTAAATTAGAGCAGTGATCTAAAGACCAAGTATAGTGCATGTCACTGAACTACAGCTGCACCATTTGAAATATTTCATGCTGGTTTTAACTACTACTAAAATAAAAATAATCAGTGTCCTCATCATTTCTTGGAGATCTTTTTTGGCTTTATGGACTACCTCAGAAGTAGTGTTCAGTTCTTTTCTCTACCAATAGAGAACTTGGAAGAGTGGGAAAAACTAAAAAATAATAAAATGTCTTTGCAGAGTTAGCATATATTTGAAGAGCACAAGGGTGGTTTGGATTTGGGGGGGGGGGGGGGGGGAGGGGTAACAAGTTTTTTTATATTGCTACAAAATAATTAATTTAAAATCTAATTTTTAAACTGACAACCACTTTTCATATATATATATGAAAGGCGATTGACATTAAAATTAATTATTAAGAGTGTTGGGAAACACCATTAGTACTTTTAGTGATAGCAGTGTATTTGCTATTTAAAAGTGTGGACCTTATAAATGCTTGAGTTTCCTGTCAGCTAAAGTAATGAATAAAATGAATTAATTTTGAGAGTCTTACAGACTTTGTGCCTATCTTGTCAAGCCTGTCTCTCTCTCTATAGAATTGTTGGCTTCTCTGTGAAACTGGAGCCTGAGTGAGGGCTGTAACTCTGTCGTTCCCCAGAGTGCTGTGAGGCTGGCTGAACTGCACACAGTCCTGCTTCACTGGAGGTTTTGCAGCTGAATGCAAAGAGAGCAAAAGCATTCCCCAGAGAAACTAATGCATTTATAAGAACACAGAAAAATTCCAGTGAATTGTTAAATATATAGATAATCTGGCTGAAGTCTGTGATGTTGCTCATATGTACAAGCTTTCACTGGCTTGTCTAAGTTCTAACATTAAATGTTAAGATAGGGGAAGAAATGCCAGCATTTTAACTGGGAAAATTGCATCTTGCTTCCTTTAGGAGTTATGTCAAAATACGTAATTTTGTTGTTATTATGGATATATTGCATGACCATTACTGTTTTCCATATAGTAATCGCTATTTATATAAACACTTATCCATTTGTTCTGTGCTGTGGAATTTGATTTTTTTTACTTTTTTTGCATTCATTCCCTCATTAGACACTGAAAGAGTTTTATCAGGTAAGGAATTATTTCACTGCATTTTTTTTTAGCAATGAAGTAGTTGTAAAATATCATAGATAATTGGGTATAAGGTTGTGGTTCTTTTCATGCTTTCTTACTGTATTTAAAGATGTTTTATGTATCTTAATAATTACTAAAATGTGACATACTTTTTTTTCAGGAAATCCAGAGCTGTACTGTAGATCTAGGTATTACATCAGACAGCTCTAATCACCCTGACAACAAGAATAAGAATCGATACATAAACATTGTTGCTTGTAAGTAAAGGTGCTGCTTGTTGTTTTATGTGAGAAACAATTATAAACAAGTATAGATTTATATGTTATTAGCAGGAGCAAAAATATTTCTACACTGAAACCTCCAGCTACTCTTCAGCAAAGTGCTCCTTGGAGAGGAGTTAGCATCAAATTTCACATTTCAAGTTAGTCCTCTGTCATTCTGCTGCTTTGGTGAGCATGTGTTAGCAAGATATATTTGTGTCTTTTGCAATGACCCAAAGGGAGTTGGGAGATTTCAGTATAATGCCATTAGAAAGACAAAGAAGCTTTGATTGTCAAAATTAATCCATCTTTCATTTAGAATAATGGTGATTTATTGTCTCTATGAGCTTCAAAATCCCTGGATATATTTATTGTCATATATAAACATAAATGTTCTGGTTTTATGCTGTACTATGCCTGGCAACAACGTAGTACAGCAGCTTCATTAGCCAGCACACTTGTTTTCCCATTGCATCACTCTCCCAGATTTTTCTTCTCTGAAACACATCTATTCAGTTTTGTTAATCTCTCTTTCAAGCTATTGTCTCTGAGTTTTCGATCATTTGGCGGCTCAATACTTTTTTGTAAACTCTCCAGAGCATGTCAACTTTGTTCTGATTACAAGAAAGCTCTAGAGTAAACATATCTTCAGCATTTAGTGTCACTAAAGCTTAATAAAAAGAGGTGGCGGAGTCAGCTGTCTGGCACAAGACGATGTAAACCAGCAACAAGAAAGCCAATCCCCCTCACTAAAGATGTCTCTAAAGAGACAAAAACTCAGGGATTTTCCTCTGCCATTGTGTTTGTACCTGGTCATATAAAAGGTGCTAGCCCAGGGCTTGTTTTACTAAAGAGCAGTGCAGAGGCAGCTTTGAGCAGCTGAAGTAGCAAGAATTGTGCTCTATAAGTGACTCAAGTGTAGTTCTTACAATCAGTGCAGGCTACAGAACACTTCAGCTTACCCTGATGCAGTTGTTGCTGACTCTTCAGATGACCAGCGTTTTCAAAGTCCCATTGCTCTCCAGAGTCTACTCTTTTAACTTGGAATTAAAGTCCCTCAACACTGGTGCCTGCCATCATTTTGAGACATCCCACTGAGGAGAGTTGGCAGTCATGAGACAGGACTTACTGAAGACCTATACATCTTTACAAGCAGCAGCTAGGGGCCATAGAAGAAGTATGTCACAGTGGCTAAAATGACCCCAGGTGCTGCTGTTCAGACCACTAGATTCTGAATCCCTTGGTCCAGCTTTGGATTAATTTCTTTATTTTTCTGCAAATTAGAATTTTTAATCTGATTCATACATAAGGGGAGAAAGTTTGCATATGTAATTGTTACTGTATTTGCCTTACGTATTGTAAAAATACATTTATTATTTTTATGAGAAAGAATAGAATTCTTAACAAAAGTTGCTTATTTTCTCCCTTGTTTTACTGCAGATGATCATACTAGGGTTAAGTTAGCACAGCTTGCTGAAAAGGATGGAAAACTGACTGATTACATTAATGCCAACTATGTCGATGTAAGTGCCTTTTTCTATCAATTGTCTTATTGATCTCTCAGCCTTTTCTGTAAAAAAATATGTATGGAGATGAATAGATTTAATTCAAAAAAAGTATCACAATATTACAGATTCTGTTAAAAAAACTTTTGTGGTCTAAGTTAGGCCTACAAAGTTAAAGCCAAGGTAAAATGCCAATTCTTTCTTGAATCTATCTTGATGTTTTAACAGCTGCAGTTTAATGAGGGGCATTTATAAAGAAAAAATATCCTGTCACATCTGAGTCATTTTAGAAGTATATCTCATCTGAATGGTTAATTCTCTCATCTGAGATAATCTCATCAAAGTAAGATGCTGTTTGGCTCAGAGCCTCACCAAGATACCATTACCAGTTTTCATAACATAATTACTTACATGTGAATTATCGTGATTTATTTTTTTAGCCACATTTGCAACACATGTATGTGTCTCATAATTACTATCATGTCAGTGTTCTGCCTCAGTACTGGCATTTGAACATACATGTCCTATTTGTTGGAATGATAAACAGGCAACAGTTGCATTCATATGTCATCTGATACCACAGGGTTTCTGCAATTTTGATAGTTAAAAAACTTAAAAGCTCTTAAAAGCTTTTCAGAGTCTTTAAAAATAAATACAAAAAGTGTCGTGTACACCTCCCAAACTCATTTTGCTCATGGACAGTGATTTGACAAGTGTCATTTCTTATATTTCAATTTAGGGCTACAACAAGCCAAAAGCCTACATTGCAGCTCAAGGGCCACTAAAATCAACAGCAGAAGATTTCTGGAGAATGATATGGGAACATAACGTGGAAGTTATTGTGATGATAACTAATCTCATTGAGAAAGGAAGGGTATGAGTACCATTGTCCATATTTTATTTATCTGATGTTGGTAGATCTACCTGTAGCAAACTCCTGTCTTTTCTTTTTAAAATCTGGTTTAGTAAATTATTGAGCAAAAAGCAATAGTTTTTAGTAGTTGCTTGTGTCTGGATTTACTACAGAACAATACAGCTGAGGATTTGCAGCATGAAACTAAAGAAAATATTTAATGAATCTTGAAAATACCATGTTCTAACCACAAAGAAACCACAAAAACTTATACCGAGAAAAGACTTTTTGTATATAATATGACTGAATAGACTGTGGGCCTTGTGCCACATTCCACTACCAATCTGCTTATGGCTTTGCTTGCCATCATGCACTTTGTCAGGGTTGTCTGGGACCCTGGAAAGGAGAAGTACATAGTTCACATGAACTTTGCTGGATATTCACTGTCAGCTCCCTGTTAGCATCCCACAGTACTCGCAGTTCATTTCCTACTGCATGACTAGACACACATTTGTGCAGTGAGACAAAGCGAGGCCAAATCCCATCATCAGGTTGTGTGATTCTCTGATTAGGTGATGGCATTATACCTGTACCCTGGGGTCACATGAGGAGACACTTGCCACACACTGGCAGCAATGCCTAAAATTAATGTAAATCTTATCATGCAACCTATAAAACATCTCTCACATGATACAGACACAGCAATTGCAGATGAGGGCTGCACTGGGAGTACCACTTCATTTGCAACACCATGCTATAAACAAGCACTCTTCTAATACTCTTGGAGAAGGCTATATGACTACCCAACCAAAAGGCTGGACATAACACAGCTGTCTCCTCTATATTCTAGCCATTCACAGTCTCACTCTTACCTTCACTTCCAGATATAAAAGTACTCTGCCCATACTATAAATTAATCAGAAGCCATGTACAACTCTACTGGCTTATATGTATTCCTGTTTTCCTGTAGATCATGTGTTTTTTTTTTTTTTTTAGTTTATAGAGTGTCTATGGAATACAAAATTCCACAGTATTAGACCCTTTTAACTCTGATAGTATGATTTGAACTCCTTTTTTGAGTTCTCCAATTAAAGAATATTTTTGCATTGCTATCTTTCTGCAGCACAAAATAATTGTTATTTGTTCTCCTTCACAAAAGGTCACATCTGTTATAAACTGTGTATATTGACAGTCCTGATACAGTTTTGTGCTTTAATCTGCTCTGAAATTTGAACATTTCAGCTTACTAGTTTGACATTTTAAGGGGTTTTTTTCTCTATTATTTATTTGAGAAATTTTCTAACAAAGAAAATTTCTTTCTGACAGAGAAAATGTGACCAGTACTGGCCTGACGAAGGTAGTGAGGAATATGGGAACTTCTTGGTTACTCAGAAGAGTGTTCATGTACTTGCCTATTACACCGTGAGGAATTTTACTCTCAGAAACACCAAGATCAAAAAGGTTTGTGGCATCCTAAAAACACAAGTAGGCAAAAGCAATTGTTAAAAGATGCTCAGAATATTTTTAAGGCATCTGACAGCTCTTTTCTGCTGTATATTTAAAGACGAGTCCTATAGATCTCAGCCAGCCAAGATGCTTGTCAACTTCAGTTAATTTGACCAGATGAACAAACTCAGAAAACTGTAGGACCATCAGTGAAAAAAAAAAAAAAGCAGTGATCCTATTAGAGAGCTGATGTGAACTTTGCCTGCCTAGGTAGTAGGAATATATATTTTCAGAAAGAGAGCAACTTGAAGAAAATGGGGTATGAGTTCAATTAACCACCTCAGCTCTCCATTTTACTTTTTAAAGACAGGTGAATACACATTTTGTTTTATTGCAACCAGAACCAGCATGATCTCAGCTCAGCAGGGTGATGTTAGTTCCTTTGAGGAGAATTCTGAAAACTTAATCTATTCCAGCCATAGAAATGTCTGAGACATCTAGCCTCTCACCCTCCCTGCATAATTAATACATAACGTTCAGCACTTACAATCAATTAATTTATTCTGCCTATTTTAGGAACCAATCTTTGAATGAGATGACCTGCTTTCTGAAGGCATCCCTGCCTCTGAGTTGCCATGGAGGAAGAGAGCCTAGAAACGCAGCCTGCACAAGGCTACTTGCCTTGTAGATCACTAAAGCTGAGCGAGATGAATCCTACTCTTTGTTCACTCAGCAGTGGAGCAGAGTGGCAGGAAGAGCTGGTGACTCTTGAGAGCAGCTGTAACTTGTTACCCTCCAGTGCTCTTAATCTTTCCCTGTGGTTTTCTGAGACAGTATCAGGTCATTTTTCCCCTCAGCGGGCAAGCTGGTGAGACAGCAGCACTGGTCCATCCCCTTCTCTTTGAAGGTTGGATTATTCAGAGCCAGGTGGCATGCTTTGAACGAATAGAGATAGTACTGGTTCAACAACTACCAGGTGTGGAAATAAAATGAAGATGTGGGCTGCTTACATGTGGAAATATTTTTTTTGTTGCAGGGTTCCCAGAAAGGGAGGTCTAGTGGACGCATAGTGACTCAGTACCATTATACCCAGTGGCCTGACATGGGTGTTCCTGAATACACACTGCCCGTTCTCACCTTCGTGCGCAAGGCATCGCACGCGAAGCGCCACGCTGTCGGGCCTGTTGTGGTTCATTGCAGGTGTGGTTTTTATTGCTACTGCTGTAAGGTTCATTCCACTTTTGTTTTGCAGAAAGAAAGAATTTTTCAGTGGCGGGTTAAGCAAAATTTCACTCTCGCATTTAACAATTCCTGATGGAGTAAGATTAACTTCTTAGCTGATATTCTTATCTGATATTTCTCTTCTTCATGAGGCCAACTAATCTACTGTGCCACTTCTGTAAATCTCTATAAACAAGATGATGCTGCTCTACACTGTTCTTTTTTTTTCTTTCTTTCTTTTGGCTAAACTGCTCCTACTTCTATTTTTTTTCACATTTCTGTACTGCTGTCTTGAATGCTATGAGCTTACCAGATACACGTGTGGGGGATAATTGTTTCATTTCTGCAAATATATTGTTAGGATGCTTTTGGCTCATGCTTTCTTTGGTGCAGGGATGCTCTGTAATCCTAAGAGGAGTTCTGTGCAAAAGAGAAGATCCACTCTCTTCCTGGCTGAACTACAACTCTACTGTTTTTAACATTCTCTGGGCTCTAGCAGTCATTTACAATGGAGGAGCATTCTGGGGAGTGGTTGAGGATGGTTGAGGATGGTTGAGGTCTGCATGTGCCGCAGTGTGCAGGCAGGTGTTCTGTCAGTGCTCACTAAAACTGGCAGCTCAGGGAAAATTGGTTAAAAAGGGCTTGTAGGGCCTGGAGTGACTTCAAAATGCCCATGAAGGACCAGGTTATTGTAAAATATATAAGCAGGTTCTGGTTTTCCACTGTAGTACCTCACCTTTGATGGAACATTTGGAAAGAGAACCTCCTCATGAATTCTGTCCTTCTGGAGCTGACTCTGAGAAAGCCAACAGGTAAAGTCACCTCACAAATGCTGCAAATGAAGATATTTTATTTGTGGGATGATCTAATCTGACTGACATCTATTTTTAGCTTGGAAAATTAAAATTCCATATCTAGTTGTTCTGCTGCTATTTTCATCTTGCCTGTTCTTGGGAAATTCAGAACGTCAAGTCTGAGATTGCTGAGATATCGGCAATATATTAGGAGTAAATTAAATTGAGTTTTTGAAAAGTGAACAGTGGTAAGTTGTATGGCTTCAGTCAGACCTCTCCCTTGGGTCACAGGTATAATTATTCTCTGTCTATAGACAGTTTTGTATGGGTTTTAGCTAACCTGACCACATGCACTATGGAATTTGAAAGGAATCACCTCGTGTCTGAAATATAAATTTTATTTATATTTACAGGCTATATGGAAGACACAAATGAAGAGATTAGTGAAACTTATTTTAGCTATTTTTATTTTGTACTTTTCATGTTTTGTCTTTCATAACAAGTACAGATGGTGTCTGGTAATCTTTGTACATCTTTGTGTTTAACAGGGTATTAACAACCTGGACCTTTGAGTTTCATATCATACTTATTTAGACAGTTTATTACAGCAATCTGAGCTCACTCCACCTGTGGTCTGTGCCCCTTCTGTGGCAGAAATGGGATGACTGAATTAGAATGTATGGACTGAGCTGGATCTGCCCATAGGGGACCATGCAGACCCAGCAGAGCGATGCTCTCAAGTTACCTGTACAGTATACATAATGTTCCTTCATATATTAGAGGGGAAGTACAACTGACTATTTCCCATGTATGACCAGATAACAAAAACTGACCTCTTGACCTTGTACTTCCTACACAGATATTTTATAAAAGGAAAAATTTTTCTCTAATTTTATGATACAGCTGGTTTTATACTACATGAATCGAGTCCATAGCTGGAATAAGTTGATTAACACTCTCTTCTCCATCTTCTGTTTTTAAAAAGGTTTTCAAAAATTGCTTGCCCTCTTAATTTTGTTTAAAGAGCGCTAAGTTGTTTTTTTTCTTTTAGATACACTCTCAACAGTTCTGCCATTTCCTGGGGTTTATCTTTGAAATCTCCTGTACTGCAGTAGGTTGCATAATGCAACTTTTGCTTTAAAGTGAGGATTCAACATAGAAGAGTTTGAACACATTAACTGTTACCAAGTGCTGACATATACCACGTTTTCTAGATATACTTGGCAAAGTATCCTAAGGAATATCAGAAGGCAGAAAATTGCAGACCTGCAGGAAACCCCTTACTTCTATTTCAGCCAGTAGTTTAAAAAATGATCTTTAGCTCTTTTCTTACACAGAGAAAAAGATTACTATCAGCCTTGAACCTTTACCAAAGTATAGCATACAATAAATTCATTTGTAGAGGGAAATCTTCCTTACGCAGCAGTTTGTTGAAAAAGCTATGTGCATGGAGCAGTTCTTTCTATTAGTGCTTTACTTCAGGCTCAAGACTATTTTTTTGTTTTATAGTGCTGGTGTTGGAAGGACAGGCACATACATAGTGTTAGACAGCATGCTGCAGCAAATTCAGCATGAAGGGACAGTCAACATATTTGGATTCTTAAAACACATACGTACCCAAAGGAACTACTTGGTGCAGACTGAGGTAAGAACAACATATAAATAGCATGAGACTATTACAAACTTTCTGTTTGCAGGAGGAGAGATAATGCAATCCTCTTTCTGGCACCACCAGACAGACAGAAACCAGTCACCTGACTGGATTTTCCCTTTTGCTTCCCTTGGTTTTATAGAGACATCCTTCTAGGCATGCTTAGAGCAGTGCATTAGAAATTACCTTTCCTTGGGCTGTTGTCTGTTTATTAAGGAGGACTCAGATGGAAGCCTGTATAAATCATGCTTCCTGCTGTAGTGCTTTCTTGGCAGGATTTATGTTTTTGTCACAGAGCTTTTTGAGGAAGCACCATTGTCAGGCGTTCAGATCTTCACTAAACCTCATCTATTTATATTAGGCAACAAAATATGAAGATAAGCTGAAAATATGAAAAAAACTGTTTCAGACACAAAATTAAATATAGATGCTTTAAACTGAAGATTATATATAGAATATTGAAAGACCGAGAGAAAAAAAATAAGGGCAACAGCAGGGCATTTGAAAGTCTATTTCAGGTTTCAAGAACAGGTGGTTAGATTCCCCAATGCCTTTCAATAGAAAAAAAAAGTTAATCAGCAGCTAGGGTGTTTGTTCCAAAGCATGTGAGGGAGAAAATACAGTTTAACAGTAGGAACTAGGGGTAGGAGTGGCTTGAAAATTTGACTCAAGGCTGTGCCTGCATGTCTACCTCTATGCTGTTAACACAAGGTATCACAGGTAGTGAGGATTTGGTACTATATCATACATATACATGTGTACATGTATGTATTGCAAGTGTAATTTTCAATTGTGCTTTTAATGTGTGTACTGTCACTGCAGAGGGACAGCCTTCAATGTAAAGGATCACATCTGAGAAAACCCCTGTGAAAAAATACTGACCACATCTGAAGTGGCAGCTTAACCAGAGGTGTCCAGGGGAATCTGAAAATCATGAGAGCTCAGATGTTTGGTTGTGTTTTCCTAGGAGCAATACATCTTCATTCATGATGCATTGGTTGAAGCAATACTCAGCAAAGAAACAGAAGTCCTTGAGACTCATATTCATGCCTACGTTAATGCTCTCTTGATACCTGGACCAACAGGAAAGACAAGACTGGAGAAACAATTCAAGGTGAGCTCCCTGAGATAGTAATGTAAAAATTTAGATTTGTAAACCTAAATGACTTAAAAGTAGGTATATCAACACAACGTTCATCAGCTTTCTCTATCTAAAATTTAACTGCTGAGCCTAAATTAAGATTAAACTTGTCAAATGAATGCAGTCAGCTGGGACAGAATTATTTGCATACTCTTAAACAAGGAATCCACCCAAAAGATCCAGAAAAAAAGAGATCATGAGAAATAGCACAGTAAGTAGATTTTTGAAAATTTAACCACATGCCTTTGCAGGAAGATCTCAAAGGTAAAACCGCAGTCTGGAAAGATACCATTGTGGCAGATATGTCGTGAGCTATACTGATCAATCAGTGTACTTCCCTCAGGGTACAGCACTGGCTAGATGACAGACTTCACCTTCAAAAATATGGTTATTGATCTAGGGTTCAAGAATAATTTGAAGTGCTAAGAACAGTGAAGAAAAAATATTCTGGTAACTTGCTAAGTAGTTTAGACAGATAACTAGATAACTAAAGTTAAGAGAGACAGCAAACTTGCAATATATGCAGCCTTCTGTTTAATGCAGCTTATGAAGCAATGGCTTTTCTACAGTTACCTGACTTTTTTTTAACTTCATTGTTCCAGTTACTGAGCCAGTCTAACACACAGCAGTGTGATTATTCAACTGCACTCAAACAGTGTAACAGAGAAAAGAACCGAACCTCATCTATCATTCCTGGTAAGCTTGTTCAAATCCTCAACAAGAACTGAAGACATCTGCATTAGTTTGGAGCAATGTTCTGTAAAGTACATATAGCGAAGAAGCGAATTAGGAATTGCACAAGGAAAAGCAAAATAGATGTCTGGATTGCACTTTATCCTGATTGATGTAGCCCAGTGTTATCATTACTGTGAGATGTGAGATATTTGCTATAATATTATAAGAGTAATTACAACATACTTAGGAATTCATAACTTTTTTACAGTGGAAAGATCTAGAGTGGGTATCTCATCACTGTCTGGTGAAGGCACAGACTACATCAATGCTTCCTATATTATGGTAAGTCAGTTAATATATTGGTGAAAAACATGGAACAGCTGTTTTCCGAGCTGCCATTTGGCTGATTTAGGGTGGCACAATCCTGATTTTGAAAGCTCCTTTCTTCTATTATTCACTCTGCCTGAAAGAGTTACCTCCCCCAGGAAGTACTATTGCCATTATTACTGGTATTAAGTTTGGTTTAGTGCATTGCATTTTAAAAATCTGTAGAAACAGAAATCACAACATAGCTTTAAAAACCATTAAAGCTAAATCTTTATGAAAAGATCTTTTGAGATGAACTAAATGTCTAAATGTGTTAACTAACAAGTTAGTTTTTAATGGCTATATTGTGGTTTGTCTTCCTACCTCCCCATCTTACAGTGCTTTTACAACTGGCATAGCCTAAGATACCATAGTTCATCAGCTTTCCATTATCTTTTTGCTCTCTGGGTTTTCTTCAACTCTTTCCCCCTTCAATAGCTGAGAGGGAGGAGTAAAATGCCTTCTGGACATTCAGGAAAGAGATGGCAAAGCTCTGTGCAGTGGTATGTGTGCATGATCTTTTAGGTGCATTAATGCATAGGAACTCTCTTTCATGGTAGAGGTTGATCTATCTGTACTAATTAAGAAACTGCCTGGGATTTTTTGCAGCTCTTTCAATTCTTTTATTTGGTCAGGTAGTCAACTCCTCTGGAATTATGGATCATGTATTTTTATTCTGGGTTGGCAGTTTGAGTCTCCTCTGATCGCTTTTGTCAGCTTTTTTTAATCATTTTTTTTAAGTCTTAAAAATTGTTTTCATATGAAGAATATTTCAGAAGAATTTTTATATTTTTGTAATATTTGCAGGAAGCCAAAAAAGGAACAAGTGTGCAATGTATTATCTAGGTTCTTGTTCTGCCCACTAGAAGCTTCCTTTAAGCATTGATACTTGGGCAGCAATTCTGAATCTGTAATTTTTTTTTGTTTGTTTTTGCAGGGCTATTATCAAAGTAATGAATTCATTATTACTCAGCATCCCTTACTACACACTATCAAGGATTTCTGGAGAATGATATGGGACCATAATGCCCAGTTAATAGTCATGCTTCCTGATAGCCAGAATATGGTGAGTTCCATGGCTGATTGTTGTGAGTTTGTGTTTGAATTTTATTAGTATTACAGTTTTGAAGTATGTAGGATGTGAGAAAATATATTGGATTCTTCAAAAAAAAAAAAAAAAAAGAAACAGTTAATAATACCAAGCTTAGTATAAAATCCCCAAGTCATCTAGCCGAAATCTAGAAATCTTTGTCTAGGCAGATTGTGATTGGAATGAAAACATATTGAGTCAGTCCAGTATGATTTATACAAGGAAGCAAACAGCAGAAGTAACCATTATGTAAGGTTAGTTTTTGCACCACGACTTCTTAGTTGTAATATGGCTTTTTAGCCATTATTAGATAAGGGCAGAAGTGGGAGGCTGCTGCTCTCACAGCAGCAGCTGGTCGGACCTGGGCAGGGCCAGGAGCACCAGTGGCCAAGTATTCCTCATATATAAAAGAGGCCTGTGGGGAGCACGAGTGGCCAGGAGCACTGCCAGCTTGATGGGCACACAGGGCATGGGGCAGCAGTTCCTGCAGGAGGGTGTGCAGGAAGGGCACTGAAGCCCTGCCAGCTTGACCAGGCACCAGTGGTACCCACCCAACACACAGCCATGGCCTCTCTGAGCTCTGTATCCACCACGACTGCAATCCACCCCACCGTCCCTGAAACACACACAGCTGGCAGACAGGACACATGACAAGGAGGATTCCCTATCCATATGGCCATTTTGATTATTCAAACTAGGAACAGGATTTTATTTTTTAAAAAAAATCTTCATTTCTGCTGTCAGACAGAAAGAATGCTCCCATGAACTTCTTTCTGCACTTTCAGATAATCCCAGGACCACATATACATTAGAACACACCAACTAATTTATCATATGACCATGGACTATGCACTGCACAGCACAGCCTGAAGACCGGGCTGGATGTGTGGCACGATGCAGCACTACAGGTTCACAGCTGTGTAGGTCCAGAGGGTATCTTCTGGTCAGGATCACTACAGAGGTGTTTGAAAACCAACACTTTGCCATTGTTATCCCACTCAAAATTTGATTTGTCAATTTAAATCTAGATGACTGGATTGATTATATATGTGACACATTCTTTATTAAGTTGGATTTTGTATTTTTGAGAGCTTAACATTACGTACTTTTATGACTCTATTTTTGTTTGTTTTTTTTTTTTTTCCTGGAGGCTGAAGATGAATTTGTGTACTGGCCAAACAAAGATGAGCCTATAAACTGTGAGAGTTTCAAAGTCACTATGATTGCTGAAGAGCACAAGTGTCTGTCTAATGAGGAGAAGCTGATAATACAAGACTTCATTTTAGAAGCTACACAGGTAACATTGTCATAAACGTATAACTCAGGACTTAATTTTTTAAAGGAAATGCTCACATATTGTTATATTTTTGATGGTAAATGACTGATAAAAAATCCATGCCCTATAAACATCCATGGAGGGAGTAATATCTATAGGGTAATATGATGACATGGGGAATAGGGTAGTCCAGCCTCCACTGCATCTGGAGGCTGGAGCTGACAAGATGAAGGAAAAGAATAAAGAAAGTCAATCTTTTTCAAAATTGATTTATGGGTTTGTTTATTGATTTATTTATTTGGTTTTCTAATCATTTAGGATGACTATGTACTTGAAGTGAGGCATTTTCAGTGTCCAAAATGGCCAAATCCTGATAGTCCTATTAGTAAAACTTTTGAACTGATCAGCATCATCAAAGAGGAAGCTTCCAACCGTGATGGGCCCATGATTGTACATGATGAGTAAGAACTGCACTTTTCTGTTTGCTTTGATATTTTTCTGTAGAACCATCTTTTCACTGAGTGAAAGCTGCTGAAATAAGGCGCAAAGTCTGCACTTAACAGTAGTGCTGATGCTCCTGTTCCAGCTGCATCAACAGGAGAAACATTTTTATGTTATCATATTTGACTTCAGTTCTATCATTTTGATACTCTAGATGGTTGTCAGGTAGGTCACTAGAAGGGAAGTCAGTTAAGACTTCATTGCCTTTTACTGAAAGAATCAACTATCTAGATGAGGAACCATACACTTCTCCAGCTGTTCAATAATGACAAAAGAAATAACAAAATGTTGCAACACTGAAGGACCCAAAGCCTTCAGCATTTGTTTAGTAGAGGGTTGTAGAGAAATAACTCTTAAGAAGTTGTAGCCAGGTGCTGTGAAAGTTTCATTGAGCCAGTGCTGGGCAGAACTGTTTCAGATATTGTAAATATCACATGACAGAAATTCATCTTACCAGTTTCCCCCAGAATTTGTATTTTTTTCCAGCTATAAACCTGACCCAGTTTCTAGAGATTTTTGGTTGTTTTGTTTTGTTTTGGTTTTTGTTTGTTTGTTTTGTTTTGTTTTTGTTTTTTGTTGTTTTGTTTTACTTTACAAAGGCATGGAGGGATGACAGCAGGCACTTTCTGTGCATTAACAACTCTGATGCATCAACTGGAAAATGAGAATTCAGTGGATGTTTACCACGTAGCAAAGATGATAAATCTGATGAGGCCTGGAATCTTTACAGACATTGTAAGTAATAAGCAAAATGTGCACTTTTTTCCCTATGCATGACATTATTAGTGTGCTTAGATCTTAGGGCAACATCACTGAACTATTTGCATCTTAGTTTCTTCATTAATTAATCAAAACTCTTCCAGTCTTCTAAAGGTGCTGTAGAAAAGGAAATCTTCCTGAAAAGAATTCAGATGATCAAAAAAAAAAAAGGAAAAAAGCCAGCAGACAAACAGTAACTCTAATCCTGTCCCCAAATTTGCAACTGACTTTAACAAGAATCAGATTCAGCATATAGTATTTATTTTAAAATACAGTTTTCTCCATTACCTTTACTGTGCTCCCTAATGTTGTGCTTTACATTGTGTACAGGGGGAGCCATTAGTGAGAAAATAATGAAGCTGCTAAGCAACGCAATAAATTCTGGAGCACAGCACATTAACAGACTGACACATCAGCCGTTAATTAATTTTGAGCAACAGTGTCACAAAGTAACTATTTCTGCCAACATCCTGAGTGTATCCTCTTTTCTTCTCCAGGAACAGTACCAGTTTCTGTACAAAGCTATTCTCAGCCTTGTCAGCACAAGACAAGAAGAAAACCCTTCAGCATCTATGGACAGTAATGGCTCAGCTTTACCTGATGGAAATGCAGCTGAAAGTTTAGAATCCTTAGTTTAATTAGAACATCAAATCAAACATACACATCACTGCATCACACCAATCACACCTGGAGTTTACCATTATTATTTTCAGTTTTATACTTTGGGTGGGGAAAATCTGTCCAATCAGTATACATATATAATCAGACCCCAACCATTGCTCAAACCAAGTAATTTCTGTTATATACGACTTTACTGTGGAACTTTTATCATTAACAATGTGTGCCTTTTCTTGAAAGATTTCTTGTATTACATTGTTACATCTGGACTAACTTGATTGACTTTTAAAGTGTTTCTAATAATTGAATTGTGGTATGTTTTTTCAGTATTCTTTTTTTTTTTGATTTATCTGGCTTTCCTTTTAACTTAAAATTACCACATTTATAGATTTTAGGGAATCCTCAATTACAAACATGTCATGGGTTTAGTATTTGGTTTATTTGCTGTATTTATAACAATTTACATTTGCTAGAAATGCAACTTTTAATATAGTAGAATGTAAATAAAATACTGTTCTACATAACAGTCAACATTTTAAGACTTCAGTTAGACATTTAGAATAGTAATCTGATACTTACTGTAAATACTGCTACTTCTGTAGTGATCCATGGACCAAATTTATATTTATAATTGTAGATTTTTATATTTTACTACAGAGTCAGTTTTCTAGTTCTGTGTAATTGCCTTGTTAAAATGATGTAGTCAGTATGTTTTTACTTTAACAAAGTCTTCTGATATATAATTGTGCATCTGAAGCAATCTACCTTCATATAGCTGCATGTGATTTTAACTTTTTGTGGGAACTAGAAGTCTTTTGGTTTGAAATGAAAAGTTTTTATGAGACTAACACTGTACTTGGCATTGTTAAATTGTTTTTACCCTGGTATTGCAAAAATAAATATAAATATTCCAGTCTGTGCTTAGCAGTCTTCCACATAAACAGTCTGCAGTGTCATGCAGGAGGGCTTTTACCTACAAGAACAAGGACTTAAGGCTGATCTGCAGACAGCTGCTCTCCTATGGAATCCACAAGTTCAGGAGACATTTGTAGAAAACTATGTTTTTTAATCTGTGCTCCTACCCATACCCCTAGTGTCCACATCAGCTCCTTTTGTAGCTTGTCCTTTCACATCTCCCAGTCTGGTTTCCCACATGTTAATGGGCTGTCCCAGGTGTCCCAACTGCCTTGGCTGGCCCCCTCCCAAGCTAGACCCCCTCAGCAGTGTGGAATTGAGGATAGGTGGAGCTGCAACAAAACCAAAATAAATTTAAGTTTAGAGGAATCTAAACAGCAGAAACTTTAAAGAATCCTCATACTATTGATACATGAAAAGAGTGTGAAGGTCCTAGAAAAGGAGACAGACTGGCACAGAATTTCAAAATAGCTAGCAGCAAGGCAGACCTTTTCATGCTCTTACCCTCTTTTGTTACAAGAAAAATAATCATATTAACAAAATAATGTATCACTGAGTCACAGGGATGGTGTAAGGCTGGAAGGGACCACTGAAGGTCATGGAGACCATGTCACACAGGGGTGTATAAAACTGTTACAATGTTTCTTTGACCTTCAACAACTTCTCTTTATAGCCACAGAAGTACAGTCCTAGAGGTTATGGAGTGGTTGAATCCATTTGACTCGGGACCCTGGAGTCTCAGGATCCTTTCCCCATCCACCAGAGCTGCATGCTGGATGATGCCCCTGTCAGCCCAATGGCCCTGTGCAGGTCAGCCAGGGAGCACGCAGTGCACATGTTCCACAGAAAGACACGTACATGCACGCACAGGATGGTAGAAAAAGGATTCATGACACAGAGAACAGGACTAGGACTCAAGATGGAGGCAGGACAGAGGGCCATGGTCAGACACAGGGCATGAATGGGTGAAGGTACTGACCAGCAGCCAGCACATGCACACGCAAGCACCTTTTACCCCTTTTCTCTCCTTGTTCCAGTGCCTATTACTTTCCTGTTCTCCTTAGTGCCTCTGTTTCTCCAATCTTATCTATATCTTTGCAGCTAAAAATGTTCTTACCTAATTACTTTCATGTGTCAGCTTTGCTACCCTATACCCAAATGTGAAACCTCAAATGCTGCTGCTTAGATCATCTCAGCCACAATGGTGTTATCAACTTCCCTGTTATTTCTTACCTCACAAGCTTTTCTTTCCAAAAGCCATCCACAGAGCTTGGCCTTCCCTCACATAGCTTCCATTTAGCACCACCAGACTTTATGGCACACTTCCTAACTCCTGTCAGCTGCTCATTCTTGCTCTCTCCAGCAAGTTTCTCAGGATCTGTGCAGGTAGCTCAGCTTTCACCTAGGGGTGCCACCCATGTGCCTGCAGATACAAGTATTCATCTCTTCAATTCAAGGCTATAATTAGTTCAATAAATAATTCAGAGGGGACCTACTTTTCTGGGCTAAAACATCTTTATTCAGGTTTTACACCTTTTTTTTTTTCTCTTTTTTTTTAATCATGTAGTCTTTGCCATGGTTGAATATTTGGTAATTCTGAAGTTCAGGAAGAACAGGACAAAGACAGGACTTCTACGTGCAATGTCCCTAGCGGAGTTAAATGCTTTTGAGGAATAGGATCTAGAACTGTTTTAAATTGCAGAGTTTGGGGGTTGATAGGAGTTATAAATGTACAGGTGCATTGCACTAAATGGTGCATGTTTTTGTAAGAACTACACTTAACACATTTTTCACAGTATTCAGGCAAAAAAATGGTGCACACAATGGTTGTGCTTTGAGAAAGGGACTATTTTCTTTTTCAGGTGGCCTGAAAAGGTGGCCTTACTACTTCCTCTAAAGCACTCAGATTTGCTGACAAACTCCATTTGCACATCTAGGCTAACCAGGACAGCAAGATTATGTACTTCCCTCTTATTATTCAAAAATTACAGAAAAATATTTTATATCCTAATCTCTAGGGGTGTACATACCAGAAAGGTTAATTGTGATTTTATGGCCAATTGAATATGGCTAATTCCATAACCTTATTAGTAGATACTGTACTTCTGCACTTCACCACATTAGCATCTCATGCTACTTCTTCAGTCTTTTCTGGAAAACTGGCTTGTTGCCTCATATATCAAATAACAAGCATGAAGTTATCTTCTGCTAATGTATTTACAGTTTCATACAGTTGTGTATACCAAGTAATTTTTAGGCCAATTAATTGTATTATGTTTTTTCAAGCATCTATGGACCAAAAGCAAAAAAGGAATCCTCCTTTCTAAAATCCCATCCTGATATAACTGTTCCTTTCAACTTAAATGTTTTGCAGACATTTTAAAATTGTAATCCAAGGAATCAGCTGTCATTCAAAGTTTCTTCCAGAGATGTTAGTAATCACATTCATCATCTTAGCATGCCGACAAGTTATTTAAAACATAAGTGCTTAAGATAATCTCTTTACTCACACATATTGGTTGTGATCTAGAAAAAAAAATAAGAATCATAAAAAAAATCTTCTATAATCTTCAACTGTGATGGATTATAGATTTTAATAAATGCGTGTCAGTTCCTCCTCAGACAAAGGCCATATTCTAATTAATTTTTTTCTTATAATCCAAGCTACAGACTCAAAAGACATATAGCCTGCCTTTTCAAACTGGGTCAAGTGTGGAGAAGATGTTATGTATCTCTGGCAAAAAGTAAGATATTAATAAACAACATCAGGTTAAGCTTTTTTTTCTTTACAAAGCTGTAAGTCATGTGTGACAGGGAAAATTTGATTAGTGATCCTCCTAACAAATCGCAAGAGAATTGAGAGTTTAAAAAGAAAAAAAACCAGGTAATTTACTATTACAAACTTTTTAGTGTTTGTGACATGGAGATATAATACCTATGGAAAAGCTTTACAAGAAACAGCAATGAGTAGTGAACAGAAATCATAAAATCTCGTCACTATCAGTACAACAGCAAATCAGCTAAAGACTTCAAAAAATCATTTGACTTCAAAAATCAGTTGACAAAGCTTGTTAGCAATGTTTTATCACAGTGCTTTACCTGGCTTTACAGTTCTTTGCTATGTCCTAGGATAATGTAACTTCAGACAGGTTGGAATTCCCTGCGGTAAATGCTTACTTCAGGATGAGTTTAGCAAAGTTAAACTCCTTTCTCTCTCATTCTGAAGCATAAACAAAGCAAAGGAGGAGAGGAGCAATATTGTCTTGTTGGAGTTAAAAATGGAAACAAAGGTCCCACTGCTCCCCTAGGTCTGAGGTATCATAGGTTACAGTCTTAGTTTTCACTGCTTCCCTACAGCAAGGCCCATGTCTGACCATCCACTTCTGACAGGTTTGTGCTTTTCAAAGGGACAAGGAAGAGAAGTTCCTCTCAAGCTTTGGTGATATCATGTCCAACTCCCCTCCATTTGAAATGGCATTCTTCCCCTTCAAAGCCAAAATAAGTAAAAGGGGGGGGGGGGGGGGAAGACCCTCTTAGGGAATGGAATTCTTATGGCTTATGGAATTAATTTCTTTGTTTCCAGAAAGTCACAATCTGCACATAGTAGTTTAGTAGGAATATATTTGAGATGGTCTGATTTGCCTTGATAAATTCTGCTAGACACCCACAGCTAAGTTTCTTTTTACTTCCTGCCATCTTCTTAATTTTCCAGCCTAATCAAAAACCCTAGAACCTATTTTTTTCCCCTCCCATAAACAGCTATTTTGCTATGAGCTCACATGCTTTTCCAGCATTGTCACTTTTGTACTCTAGTCCCTCCAAGGGATGTAATTCCCACCTGTAGGAGCATCTGGAGCTGAGAGAGTGCGAAACACAGAGGTGAAGAAGCAAGTCTGAGTGTAATGGGGCTCAAGCACCTTCATCTCAGAAAGAAACTGTGATCTTACGTGTCATGAAGATCTGGCAATAGTATAAATTCCAAAATGAAAAAATGAGAGACACACAGTAAAACAATCTTTTCCTTGAAGCCTGATCTTCTCCTAAGAGCCTTTCAGCACAGGCAGTGATAGCAGAAGCCATGTGTTCAGCTGAGCAAGATCCTCAGCTGAGACAGGCTTTGAGACAACAGGCTGTGAGACACCAAGGTTCCATTCCTTCCTGGGGCACGGAGATATCACACATTACTGTTCTGTAGCTTACTACTTCACAAGTTGTCTTTGTGCCCAAGAAAAAAATGTGCTGCAAAAAAAAATCTCTTGAGATTATAGCTGAAAATTATCTAGATACAGATATACATGTGTCTATATATATGTATATATAGATATAAATGGGCACGTTTAAACAATCCTTGAAGAGTCTTCTCCTATAAGTCTAGCAAGAAGTATGCAGAGGTATTTCATGCACATAGAAAAGTCCATGTGTAGGCATCCTTTCAATATAACTGTCTATATGGAAAGCAAAATCTCATTCAGGTACATCTTATTATTAGACTGTAAAGATGACATGACAACAAAAGAGAGGATTTCAGATTTATTTTTCAAGCACTTTCATGTATAAGATACAATTATCTTTCCAGTAATATGTAAATAGAACTGAGAAGTATAATCTCCATACAAAAAGATAAGCAATAAATTCATTTAAGTCTAAACATAGAAAACAAAATGCAGCATTGCACTGGGAATTAGAAATATATTCCAATATAAAATGTTTCAAAAATAGTAGCAGTGTTTCTTGATAGAAACACTGCAGTGCTCATTTTTTCATGCTCCAAAAATATTAGATACTTGTAAAAATTCTGATTTTCATCCCATACTACATTTCCAAGGCAGAAAAGCAAGTACGGTGCATGCATATATACAGAGGAACAACTCTGTGGTTGTGTATTTGTGGGCTAAGGGAGGGAACAGGGAATTTTCAAGTAAAATCCTGGTCTTACTAAGCACTGGACTGAAAGGGACCAGCAGATGTAAGTATAACTTTAACCCTTAGCTGGAGGCCATTAATCTACCTGGAGAAGGAGGAGGCAGCAGAGAGCAGAACATTCATTGCAGGCTCCATCCTTACCCCAGCTGCATCTACCAGCCAGACAACAGACCAACAGCCTGTGAGGAAAGTGGGAAGCAAAATAACTTTGTGGAGATGGTATTACGTGATATATGCACAGAACAGTAACAGAATCCAAACTTGATATTACATTACAAAAGCATTGGATCAGTATAAAAAGTCATTCTCTTTCACAGTAATACTTTGCCCTTCATTCTCCCTTCTCCCTTTGGCTCCTTTCACCTAACTCTCTAGCAATTGCTACTTCATTGCATCTGCACAAAGAAAATCCTAATCCTGAGTAACAAAACCTGGCGATCAAAATTTGAATTGTTGTTATGGCTGCTTTTCTTGCCATGCAAAACAACACCTGGAATTCCAGCCTCCTGGAACTGTGATTACAGCACTGGTTTTCGGGAAGGAAAAGGCTGTGCGTTTATCAGCAAAGTGCATTTGTGAGCAAATCTGAAAGCAGACAGCTTCCTGCATCAGTATTCACCTTTAGAAAAGGGAAGCTCTAGGCAGGTGCACAGCTACCAGTGCAAATACAGCCTGCCCACAGCATTACAACTCACAGACCTGACTGGTGAAGTCTAAACCATGCTTAGACTTTCAAGGTGGTATAGAAATCCCTAAGCAAAAGCCAGAGAAGCAGCCCTGAAATGAAAGGAGGTCATTGGTGCTATGTGACAGAGAAGCTGCACTCAGGATAAAGCTCAGGTCTGGACTGATGGGGCTAAACTGCAGCTAGAGCAGGGCTGACACATGTGACAGCACAGCACTCAGCAGCAAATGAGCTGGTACACTGGCAAACTCCATCAGTCTAAAGTGGCACTGTATTGAGTAGTAGGCACAGGTTCCCAAATGAACGCTTCAAAACCGTGATAGCAGGACAGAAGCTAACTCAAAAAGTGGCAATTTAAAACTCTAAACCTAGTGCATTTCAAAGCTGCATATACTACACTATGTATTCCCTTTGTAACAGTACTTAACCTGGATGAGGCATGCAGTCTAAGTGGGAAGAGTATACACATCATTTGGAGCATCTTCTAAGCACAGTAACTGTGTTGTATTTCAGATTGCCCTTCCTGCTGCAGAGCTAAATGTTAATGTGCTCTCTCCACAGCACAAGGCAACACGTAACAGCAGGTATTTCAATATATTGCAACCAGCTTCCATTCTGTAACAAGAAAGGGTATGGGGGAAGTTTGCTTTAAATGTCATCCCTCCTCCAATTAATTTAAATTTACATTCATTATAAAGTGATTAAAAATATTAAGATTAGGTCTCTCTACATTTCAAATATTTAAGAACTGAACATTTTCAAGATTCAATAGGATCTTATTTGCTAGTAGTGCAGAATTTCTAAACTTTTTTTTGCATGTTTTTATTGTGAAAACATTCATGAATACTGCTAAAGTGAAAGGAATAACCAGACTTAAAATTTAAGTATCATATTCATCTCCATTTCTCTGAAAAATTATTTTTACCATATGAACAATCAAACTTCATCCATGGAGTTCATTACCCAGATTTTTCTACCACAGAATAACCCACTTGGAGATTTTTCTTTCAGCCTAAATTTGTCGCAATAATAAACCTATACACTTAAAAGATAAACTCTAATAACAAAAAAAAAAACAACCAAACCCTTCTGAGATATTTCAGAAAATATATAAGGAAAGATCTGATTGATGCTGAAACATGATGAAAGCTTAACAATTTTAAGAGGAAAATATCACAACCTATGAGTATCTACAGTTTCTCCATCAAGTCTGGTGGCAGGTTTTATGGAAGCCAAGATTTGTGTATGAAAGGGCAGGTGCTGCCTTTAGCTGGTCCAAACTGAGATTCTGAAAGGGGAGGTGGGGGAACCAAAAAAACCCCAAACCCTGATTAAATCCACTGCTTTCAGTTACTGTTTGATGATGCTGCGAGTACTGTACATAATGCCTTCTGCCCGAACACGTTCAAGTATTGGCCTGTAAACATTCTTTGTCAAAGGTATGACCATGCCTTTGGCAGTTATTTCACCTGAAATAAAGACATTAAAAAAACAGTGTTAGTGCTCTACTGGGTTTATTTGAAAAGGCTTTAGTAGCTGCACAGTGGGGTTTTTGTGGGCAAGCTGAGAGTTGCTGTGCTGGACACAGACAGATCAGGGTGCAGGGAACTGCTGAGTCACTCAGACCTGTAGCATAATCAATTATGATTTATCATGCTAAAAGTTCTCTACACTAGTGTAACATTTAATATTAAATTATTATAAAATCTTTGTGGATTAAGCAGTAAATTAAGAGTTGTCACTGAACGTCTGAGCGTCCAAACATGCAGATTGAAAATTCCTGTAAAGAAGATATGAAGAATCTGACAGTTTTTTTAAAATACACATAAATATACTTAAGAAACAATACATATTTACTTTCTACAGGCAGGAAGATACTGATGATTCAAATACTGTTACTGAAGTGGGAATAGCCACTTACCATCTAGAACCATTTTAGCAGCAATAGCTGCAGGGTATCCTACTGTTTTAGCCATTGCAGAATATCCTTTGTTATCCCCATAGACAACCAGATCAATAAATTTGTCTTCCAAATGGCCAGAAGGATGCCTGAGACCTATTTCAGTTCTCATAACAATCATATCTCTCTCTCCAGTGCCTAAGAGAAAAGCACACAAACTATTCATTACTTGTATTTCAGTCACATGAAGATGAGGTTCCTGAAGAGGCAGGCACTACACATACACAGCATGTACATCAGGGAAGCAACTGAAGGCAAGGACTGTTAAGGAGGACAGAATACTAAGATCAAACTAAAAGCGTAATACTTAATATGGAAAGAAAATAATAAATTGGGGAAGTAAGGAACATGGCAGTACCTTAAAAAACCTATCATGAAGGCTTATTAATGAAAGTGAGCAAACTAATCAAATTAAGGCTTATAAAAGACATTGCCTTGTTCCATTCAAACCCATGAAAAAGAATTTCTCACATACCAAAGGGCAGCTTCATCTCCATGTGCTTTGCAAGAGCCCCTACAATGGAATCTGCTGCTGGAACCAGTTCATCTCCCAATAAACCTAACCTGGCAGAGAAAATGAGGAAGTCTTACATCATTGCCTATCAGCAGTTTCATCTCAGTTTTTTAATTTCCAGTTGTTCACCACACCAGTTTAACAGTCTCAGCATGAACCAAAATGGCTAGAGTTACAAACATTTCTTTATTTCTAAACTTTCAAAATCATTGGAACATTTTACCATTCCACTGCTTCCAGCTGACTTTTGTCCTTCTCCAGTTTGCTAAATACAGCTTCTTTAAGAACATGGTGCTCAGCAGGTGACTTAATTCCAACCAGTTTGCACATGAGCTCTTTCTGTTTGGGGAAAAAAAAATGGTTCATGAAGGCCTGACCTCATCTGTTCCCACTCCATCTCAATCAAGGTTTTGAGAACCAACTACTCCACTATGATCAGTAAAATCCAGGATTTCTGAGAAGACAGCTTATGTGTACTGGGAAAGTGAGAAAGTTTGAGAATTTTAATCGCAGCAGGTGAAAATGGGCCTTATCTTTCTCTAAAAGACTTTGTATTCCACCCCATTTTAGTCTTATCCCTTCCTCTGGCAGCAAAGAAAGAACACAGAAATCTGCATAAACAAGAAAACTAGGACAATATTAGGATGAAAGAGTAGCTGCCTGGAGACTGACAAAATTAAAACCTAGGGTATCTTTCAGTTGGTCTAGAAATGGAGAATGTCCCTTTCAAAAGGAAGGAAACACACCAATAAGATGAACAAGGCTCTGTCAATACTGTGAGTGTTACCAAAGAGATCTCTCATGATATTTGTGCATATCTGAAAGCCATTTTGTGCCACCTAGATTCTAATTATTGCTTGCTTCATTCACAGCAAGGTGGAGAATAAAAATAACTATGAGCAAGATACGAAATAAGCAAGAACTGCAGAGTCTACAAGCTCATGTTAGCCCATCTCTTCTACTGTGGTGAAGTAGATAAAGGCAAAATACCAAGATGTAAAAACATCACTAAAAATTTGTTTGCAGTGAAAATAATGAGTTTATATTCCAGTCATTTTCAGATGACTGGAAATTCCAGTCATCTTTACAAAGAAAATTTGAAAACAGCAACTCTAAAATAGAAAATAGACAAAAGTAATCTCAAAATAATAATTAAAAAAGGTAATTCCCATTTGTCCACCCAAAAACTCCTGGAGTTTACTCATCTTCCCAGTACTATACTTTAGTAAGAGACAAGCAAGACTGTGGCCTCTTCACCTTCTGCTTTCTTGGTTGTGAGAACAATCAAGACATTCTTCAGCTCTCTTCACCCCATACTGAAATATGAAATACCCTGTTTGTCCACAGAGACAATGAAAATGTTGACTGTCAAATGTAAAAGCAGCATATCAGAGTCTTGTCTTGGCTTGGAGACAAAATTGAGGTAAGGCACCCAAAATCAAGACAGGAAATAGCAGAGCAGAAGACCAGTAGAAATGCTTTTACAGAATTTCAATAGAAAAAAAAAAATATGCTCCTTTATGCACAATTTCTTATTTCTTGATGCCCTAAAAATACTTTTACACTGAAGATCATGAGCCAGTAACAATATGGACACTGAAAACTCAGAGCACTGAGGACTAGACTGTAACTAACAAAAGACGTAAGACAATTCATAAAAATATGCCATGGCTTTGTCTAGCTGAGGCCTGAAAGCCTCCAATGTCAGACACTCCAGAATCTATCGGGGAACCTGTTCCAGCACCTTATTTCATTCCTGCTGAAGAAAGTCTTCCTAATTTCCAGAAAAAACAGTCAAAGATCGGGATGCAATACAAGATTCTCATTGCTAAGTACACCCAAGTCTAGCAATAAGAAAATCATCAATAAGGGAAGAAGGAAGAGTAAGCAGAGTAACTCACCCAAGTTAGAGGTGGAGCAGTTGAGCTGAGCAAAGGATAAGGATCTGGGTTAATTAATCCTAGTTTTACAAAGCCCCCCATAGTTCTGGAGTATCCCTGAAATAAAAGAATAACACCATTAAATATATGAGGTATTTCTCCTTGGTTTAAATGCAGTGATAGACATAACCTTGGCTGTAAAGTATGATTCTCTTGGGAAGTCAGCCACAATAATGTGATACCAGTGAGGTTACTGCCACAGAGCAGTGTCTTCTCCAGCCTCTCTCCACCCTTTCTCCACTTTTCAGTATCTTTTTTAATGGCTTATTCTGTCATGAATACTTCCCTGGCAAGTACCATTGTTTGCTGAGATCAAAGAGCTCAGCTGGCCAGCCCTAGTTGAAATCCCAGGCTGTCACTATGGGGTTGTATCAGCCAGCTGGTCCATAAGGAAACTCCTCAATACACAGAGCACAACGCAGAACTCTGCTCACCCAGTTTCACACCACTGGGACTGTGTGGATATCACATAGGCTGCTCTTAAAGTTAAGAATCCTGTGTGCTTATTTCTCATCTTCAGGAATATCAGACAAAGTAGAATGGTTTAGAAGGAGCTGCAAAGGTTGCATTAGGCTGCACAATAAAGAAGTCTCAACTGAGTTCTGCTTTTGTTTGTATCCCACACAGCTGCTGGATACCTGAGGGCACTTACATGCAAGTGACTAGAAACATTAAAAAAGCAGAATGGAGGAAATTAAGCACCCTGAAAGAACACTAATTAAATTAGGAGTCACTTTCACAAGCACTGTATTATCAGCTCAGATGGCCTTGCAGTGAGATCCTTGTGTGACAGCTCTTTGTAAACTGACTCCATTAGATATTTAAACTTATATAAAAGGCACTTTTAGGATATGACTGCCTCCTCAGTGAGCAGTTTGGTTTCTGCTCTACAGCACAGCAGCATGTGCAAAGGGCCAACACTAACTCCTGTACTGCTCAACACTCTGTGCTGGCATGCCAGTACCATGCAGGTAGAGAGGTATGGCAAACCCATCCCCACAAACCTACCAACATCACCCCAGCCCAAAGCTGGCCCTGCTGTGAGGGTTAAGAAAACAGCACTAGCCACAGCAACAACATTCTTGCAGCACACTGACAACCACTTGGCATGCCACCCTGACATTTTTGCAGTTCCCTGTGCTCGCACACACAAAAGAAGAAAGTTTCACTGGGCACCAAATGGTAAAATAGATATTGTCATATTAGGATTCCATTACAAGATAGATGCCTCCCACATATTTTTACATTCTAAAAAAAAAATTGTATCTAGACTGACAAAAAGAGAGCTATTGCAAATTTTAACCCTTTTCCCCCATATTGGCCTTCCATCTTCTTCCATGCCTTCATTAAGCAAGCCTCCCTCCCAGAAATACAGAAAAATACTATTATATTGCAACAAAGGCATTAAGACAAAAAGGTCATACACTTTCCTCAGGCTGTGGGCAAATAACACTAACTTAAACCCTGACACAAACCTTAACATGATACAACATACCTAGACATGATACAACATCCATAAAAGCTTTCTCAAACCTTCAATATGGTTTTAGGTTTATTTGTTCTTAATGTATATTGATGGAAAAAAAAAATCCGAAATAGAAAAATATTTTGTTTTGATTCTGCTTTGGACATCTAACAAATCAAAGAAAAAGACCAGTTAGAAGGAAAACACATTTCTATCTTAACATTTTTCTTAGCTGACCAAAATTATAAAGCTTCTCAGATTTAATATTTCTCGTTACTTAATGAAAAACTCTCTCAGACTGATGGGAAGTCATGATTTTCTGTAAGATTTTTTACATTATGTTTTTCATAGGAATAGAAGAAAACAGAATTATTTAATTTTTTTTATATCTTCTATTGTTCTGACATGAGATACAGAGCCAGAATAAAAAGAGGAAACAAAGACTATGCGAGTCAACTGACCAACTGTCTAAAACAAATAAAACTATTTTTCCATTTTGCAACAAATACATGCTAAATACAGCAGGTAAAACTACATTAAAAAGTTAGATAACTGCTTTCAGTTGTCTCTCAACTGGGATAATGGCAAGCTCATAAACAGTAAGTGCAGGCCCATAAAAGGCTGAGTTTTAAATACACAGTTTTCTTGTATACAGAATTCATCTCTTGAGGAAAACAATAATTGCTAATAACACCAACAACTTACTTTGTATCTTAAGGTGCCTCTCAGTAAAGTGCGAGCTGTCTGAATACCGTATGGCTCAGCATATTTTGTACTGTCTCTGTTAGGAAAACCTTCAAGGTTTAATCCTGGGAAAAAATCCATTGGAGTAACAGAATCCAGTAATGCTCCTCCCGGTGGAATATTGATAATCTAAAGTTTGTGAAAGAATAACAAATATTATTTTGGTGATGTCATATTCAACATATTTTAGAACAGAAAAGCTAAAGTACACTCAAAAACGGGAAAAGCGTGTTTGGTGTTTCAAGTGCAAACAAAGGCCAAATATAAATAAAGCAGTTGCCCAACCCATTTAATCATATCTGGTGCAGGAAGAGCATGCAATGTGTCAGCCATTACTAATTAAAAGGTCTAAAACAAGCCATGTTCTTCTCACACACACAGTTAATTCCTGCTGCACGTCTATTAAAATGGCAGGTTCCCATTTCACTTTACATTAATGTCATTTTGGAGCATGTCCCCAACTGCACCAGTGTGATGGGAGATTCTACCCAAGAGCTCCCTGCTTTTTGGTCAAATAATTTATAATTTTAATTAGGTTTTGTTTGGTGCTTTTTATATGGGAGAGAAAGCAGATACGAACAGAATGATGGATGTTTGTTCCCTTTTTTTTTCAAGATTAAAATAAATCAAGTGATATCACATGGATACAAAATTACTGTCCATGTGTATCGTTACTTGAAGCTACAAAGCACCATGGAAGGAAAACAAAAAAATGGGTGACTAGTTCTCTTACCACTCCCAACTACAGCCTTGAACCCAGCTTCTTTCAAGCAGCTAAAGCCCAGATCTGCTATGCAGCATGAATACAAACTCATTTTGTGACTTCTGAGCACAGGGACAAGGTTTACTTTCAGAAGAAATACTAAAGCAGTGAAGCCTGCAGCAATACTAAAAGATCTTGTGTTTGCCAGGCAAGACAGGTGTGTGAAAGAATACTACACAATGGTGAAAGACATAAGTATTTAGTGGCAAGGAGGAAAAATTGCAGAATTTGTTGACAAGCTCATCTAGTGCTCTAATAATGACTCATTCATATGTATGATCTAATTTTTGCTAGCAATGGGTGAACCAGATCAGAAGTAAATTAGAAATATTTTAACATTTTCCAAGAACCCTTTTCATCTGAAACTTATACATCATTTCTTTTTAAATAATGATCCAATGTACAATCCCAGAATTTCTCCTTTCTTACACTTCCATAAGAACAGTAGAGGACCAAAATGTCATAAAACACAAAAGATTACATTTCAAAAGATTTCTAAGTTTTGCAGATCAAAGAGTTTCAGGCAATTAGCTAAACTTTACAGTGGTTATACAAGGCAGTCTTCTTGACAATTGCAGTAACTACCTCGAGCGTGGAAAGTGACAGTGGAAATAGAGCTGGAAAACAGAAATGTGATAATGGCTTGCAATAGCTTTGCACAAATCAATTACAATGTTTCCATAAAACAGAAGTAGTGACATTTGTGAGGTTGCCTAATGACTCCTGCACAAACAGCAAAACAGAGCTTCTATAAAATAGACCAAAAAGCATTTCACAAAACCTACACAGTGGGTTATTGGTATTACACATACCAAAAGAAAAAGAAATCAAGAGTTCTACTATGCATTGTGAAGGTACAAAATGAAGCTGTTTGATTTATGAACACAACTAGATAGAAAAGCACTCTCACCTTTGTTTGGCAGTGCCAAGACAGGGGAATTAAATAACAGAAGCAACACCCAATAGGAATGGAAGCTGAACCCAGAAAAATCAACTCCAATCCAGTTCTTTAGTCTTTAGAACAAATTTCTTCCTGTCAATCAGTTTCCACATAGTAAGTAAGCATAAGGCTGGCAGCAGCCAGGTGTCATCATGCTCCAAACATAGGACTAAGTGATTTATGCAACTGGCTTAGGGAACTGACTGCCATTGGCTTGAAAGTAAACACAATATCTTACAAATCCCCAATTCCTTCCTTAGCCAAATACCACAGTTTTTGTCTGGTTTTAAATGAAAATTTCCCCATTACTTCACCTCTCCATCTTTTAAATACGTAGCAGACTGAACTGTATTCAGCAACACTCCTTGTGGACTCCAGCTGAACTTGTATCTCAGAGGATTGTCAGAGTGCTCTGGAGCTGGTAGGCCACCGCAGAAAGAAGTGTACGATATAACCTGCCAGATACACCCACAGGAAAGAAACAGTCAACAGAAGACAGGTCAGGATGCATAGAGATCTACCCTGCAGAATCCCCATCAGGTCTTCTCATTTCTGCTTGTGTTATCCCCCAAACAGCCCAGATCAGAAGGATCTACAGTGGAGAGGGGAAAACTGTAGGCACTGCCTGTAAAGGAGAGGAGTACAGTGGGGGCAAGGCCATTTTAGTTGATGGTCTTGCCAAGTGAATTTGCAACTATGAAATCCAAAGCAGCAGAAAAAGTAAAATGTCCAGAGTCTGTTACACATCAGTGACGTGCTCAAAACCTGCAGGATGTTAAAAGAGCAACTTTACTCATATAATCTTGGCAGAACTACTAGAACCTAACCTTACCGTAGCACCAACTTCTTTTGCCTTATCAATACATTCCATTGCCAACATGTGATCAAGACCAGGATCCAAGCCCATTTCACTGATAACTGTAATGCCAGCAGCTTCTACACTAAAAATAACAGAAATACAGAGCCATCAGAATATTAACTACTATTGTAAATCTGTCCAATCTGCACAGTGAACCTTCCCCAGCACAGTAAATTCTAGGCTCTGTCTGCAGCTTGTGAGAATAAAAAAACAAAAGCAGATATTAAATCATTAAAAGTGACAACCATCTAAGAGCCTTCTAACCTTTGTTTCTCTTACTTCTCTCCACCTAGGTGCTGGTGGAAAAAGAAATTTCTACTAGCTACTCCATATCCCACAATCTCCTGCTATATTGCAGGAAGGTAGTAATGCAGAGGGCAGCACAGAACTAGTCGTAATTGTCCAAGAGCTTCTACAAGAGAGAGTAAAAGGCCTGCTTTCCAAAATTACAAGTATTTGTTTGGGTTTTTTTTTTCCTAAAGTTGCCTACAGTCCCAGAGGAGTTCACATATCACCACAAAATATGGGTTTATTTTATTCTCAAAATCAGTTTGTCTTTTGACAAATGAGAAGTATCCTTTTAATTTTTTTTTCCTGAGAGCATGCTATATTCTCAATAAGAATGGTAGGAGAGGCCCCTAAATATCCCTCACTTTCTGCAGCACTGATTCTCTACCTGTCCAGCTTTTTCTGTTTTATCTTTTGTAAAGACACAGCATGTACAATTCTTCACAAGAATGCACTTCAGATTTTCCAGTACAGTGACTCAGAGCACCTAGATAAAGCTCCATGCACAAAACAACTTCCAAGCATATAGTAAGTAGGACAACAGAAACACTAGAGTAGTTATTCACCAATTTGAAAATTATACAGTGGTCATATCCAAAAGAAGAGCATGAAGGAGAAGATTACTGCAGGTACAATAAGCCAAGAATGAGTTTTTATTGAGGGAAGGCAAAGGATGACAAAAAGCTTGCTGGTAGAATATGACAGCACAGCTACTCAGCTTGAATATCAGCCCAGCTCAAACATCTTAAGAGGTCTGAGGGAAGAGGAAAAGGCAAATGAAATAGGATGATGCAGGCAGAAAAATACATTCAATTATTTAGAGCATTAGTCTAACCAGGTCAGGGTATGCACTCATTGTTCCACTCTGCAACATGCACCTTTGGGAAAGTTACTTGGTCCTCCATCACAGAAAGAGAAGCAGAAAGAATTCAGAAAGCAATAATTCACTATAAGTGTTGCAGGTGTAACAGACTGCAAAATATTCAGATAACACACTAAAGAAGGAAGCAACACCAGGGAGAGGCTACTTTCACACCTACCTCTCCTGAAGTTCTTTCATGGCTGGTGTTAAGTAGCTGGCTGTTACCAAGTTCACTTTGTTGTCAATACATTTCTTAGCAACAAAAGGATGTGCTGAATAAGGCAGCAAACTAAAAATGAAGGAAAATCATGCAACATCAAAATTCAACCAGTTACTGATCCTGTCACTGGAAAGACACTCGAATTTTTTTAAAGCCTACAAAAGAGCTCAAGTAATAGCTAAAAAAACCCAGTCATATCTGCCTTGCCATGAGCAGTTCCATACCTATGAAAGTGAAACACTACCCTCTCAGGACAGCATTGCTGTATGCACTCAGAACAGGGCACTCAACAATAGGGGAGTCATTCTTGAGACAGCATCTTTTGTCACACTTCTCTGTAAACCACAAACTACTGATCTCTTTCCAAAGATATCTGCTAAACAAGCATGCTGGAAGTTTAGAAGATGCCAAACTGCAAAACTGTCCTTGAGTAAGCTTGTATCACAAAGATCTTGGTGAACTACTTTGTGAAAAATCAAACTCTACATGCAACAAAAGTAACATTCATGACAACACTTTCAGCTGTGGAAAGAGAAACAACATGGATTATGAAGTTCCTTCCCTGTATCAATATCTGGAATGAGTTCTTTCTTAATGGGATATTCAGAAGAAATTACTAAGATGTCAGAATTTTGCCTCCTCTTGTGAATTTGAAAATTTGATCCCAGGTACACATAAGCTTGTAGATGCAACTGGCCCTTCACATTGACAAGGGAGACCACCTAACTGGCAAACACTTCTGAAGAAGTCAAACTCCCTTTTAAAGTTCTGATGTCCCCCTACATGAGAAGGCAGCAGTCAGTTACAACTGCTTACATACACAAATATGACCCCACAACTTGGCCATTAAAAAAAAAAAAAAAAAAAAAAAAAAGGTTGTGTTGATTTAGGTGAATCAACTAGGAGAGAGAAGCAGCGTGACTTAGGGTTGAGCTTATCACATTTTACACAGAAATCTGACCTGATCACAAGGTCGTGTTTTTTCACCAAAGAGGACAGCTTTTCCTCATGTGTGAGGACATCCATATGAACCGGAGTAACATTTCTGTACTTCTTTGTCAATTGTTCAAGTTGCTCCTTCATGACAGATACTGTTTTAAAAGTAAAACAATAGACTATTACCTATAGATGAACCAATAGATGAACCTATAGATGAAGCTATGTCCAAAGCACACCCATGTATAATTGTGCTATATTTCCCAAAGAGAAACAATTGCCTGCATGTGTTCCTTCACTAATAGTTGAAGAAAAATCAGGCACTTAATAAACAAACATGTTCAGAAAAACTTACTCGATCTTTCATTCCACGTGTTTAAAAATAAATATTTCTAAACTCTTTCAATACATTTTAGCAGAATTCCTATTTGCAGTCAAGAACAGCTTAATAGCTTAAAGCAAAAACCAATTAATATCAATCACCATTTTTACCATGACAAAGATAGAAACATTAAGCTTTATCTTAGGTCAAGTGTGAGTAAAAGATTCAAAATTACTCCTTTTAATATTTATGTATGGCTTAGTCCTCCTAATCCCAAACACCATATTATAACTAAATGGGATATACCTAGTCTCTGCCTGCCTTCACTTAACCACCATTATAAAGAAAGCAGAACTGAAAAAGATCCACAATAACACCACCAGTATTTGCCACCTCTGACTTGTTTCCCATCCCAGCTCACCACCCTGCCAGCACAAGCCAGAGAGAAGAAAAAAGGAGTGACCAAAGAAGACAACATGTGGGGCACAGGCTTCTGGGGAATTAAAAGGCATCAGTACTTACCATTATAGGGAAAGCAGAACTGAAAAAGAGAACCACAGTAACACAACCGGTATTTGATGCATCTGACTAATTTCTTTGCCCAGCTCACCATGCTGCCAGCACAAACCAGAGAACACAGGCAGGAAAAGGAACAATCAAAGAAAGCAGCAGGCAGAGCACAAGCTTATGGAGAATTAAAAGGATCTGTGCCACTAAGTTAGGGCCTTATTTCTTTATAGTCTTTTCACAGTAAGTGGGAAATAAACATTACCAGAAGGTGATTCTCTATACCCTACAAATCAAATTGTGCTTAGGGAAAAGAGCTAGGCAAAATCATCTACAAATTCAAACTAAAAGAAGTTGATTACATGAAGGTTTCCCAATTAAAGTTTTCATCATCTGGATTTAAAGTGGTGTAGCATGAAGGTAGGAAACCAAACATGGCACTGTGATGTGCATTTTGAGTTTTCTGCACCTATGTGCCTGCTGTCAAATATTAAACAAGTAATATCTTTGCATCTCTTTCCTTCAATGCTATTTGTGTGTGTGTGCGCTGTAGAAACTGCATGTTTTTAAGCTACCCAGATAAGAGGCTATGTTTGTTCAGTGCCTGGCAAAACAGATCTTCCAGTTCACCTGGTTTCACTTCCTGCTACTGCACTGCAGGGAGTAGATGCAACCTCTGCAGTGACAAGGGGATGGGCACTGCACATCCTTCCTTCTTCACCACCTCAGACAGTACTCATAAAAAGGGTGCAGCTTTCCTAGATTTCCTCTCTTCTTCCTAGTAAATCTTTCCCCAGGGTTTAAAAGTACTATGGTTATGAAGTGTAGTGAAAGCAGCCAAGTATGAAAGTAGCATGAAGAAAAAAAAATTATGCAAAGCAGTAACAACATCGACAGCAATAAAACTAAGTTTTAAGGGAAACCTCTTCCCAGAAAAAGTAGCTTTCAGGCAATAAGGCAATAGAGCCTGGGATTTAAACCTGAAGTCCCAGAATCAGGGTAAAGTCATCATTAAGGGTACAGAAAAGAATTACTGAGATGCCCAGCCTGAAATAAGCAACAGATAAAACCAAAACAGAGGAATAAACAAGTAGGTATTTGGTGCTCATGGGAAAGTCAGGGTATGAAGTTTTACCACCATGATGCTCGTTACAAGAAAAGCAGATACTTCAGTCATACAGATGCCTATAGAAACATTTTCATATTCTTGTTGAGTGAGGCTGAAAACATAGCCAAACACCAACAAAGTGACTGACTATCTACAAAACCAATCCTGAGCCCAAAGCAGGTTGGAAGGAAAAATACTTTCCCTACAGGAAAACATGCAAACCGTTAACTTTTAACATGGCTATGCCATTTTCAAATCAATTATATAAATTCAAATGTTCACAAAGCTACAAAATCCTTTTCTGCTGTGCATAATAACAAAGATTTTCCTCATCTCTTCTCAGAACCACATCAATTTATTATTTATGAGAAGGGTTCTGCCATATACTTCAGTAAGACATAATACTGGAATGAAAACAAATTCTTACATACCAACTGTGATGTCAATGTTGGAATCTCTAGAGAGATATTCAAGCACAGGGCCAGAAACATAGCCAGATCCAAGCAATAAAACCCTCTTCTCAACACTCATCTTCAGTGACTGAGCCTGTTCCCTAGAAGGTATCACAGGCAAAATTAAAAATTACACAGAAGGAAACTGTAATCTGCCAAGATTAACAAAAAAATATGTTTTAGGAAGTCTGCAAACCAAGAGCTCTATTCAGACCAAGAATTAAGTTGCTAGCTATCTGATCCAGCACTATCTAGTACTGCTCCCATTCTTCTGCTGCATAACTTCTACCTTCTTTCCTCTAACATAAACATGATCAAATCCATCAACATTCCCACTGCCCCTCCTACTTCTTCTAAAAGTTCATCAAAACTTTCCTCAGTTGTATTTTTCCCAATGGTAAAATTACTGTAACCTGACAACTTGAGGGCCACCAATGTCATGTCAGGCTGTCAGAAAGGGATTCCAGGCTCTGCCTTGCTCCCTTTACATCACAGGTAACTGCTAAAGGACACAAACTTATGCTGGTGAAAGCATATTTTCTGTAAATTATACTAGGTTCATATTAGTCCATCACAGGAACATGATAATCAATAAAGGTCAAATAAAAGCTAATGCCCAACTAAGAAATCAACATTGCAGACAAGGACTCAGATTTGAAAATCATCACAGTGTTTCAACCTAACTACTACTACTACTCTCATAAATAAATTTAAGTAGATCTGTTGACTTTCAATATAAAATGTATTCACATCAGATTTTGCATTTCTTTCTGTCAACCAGAATAATGCACTCAGCAGTTGTTTAAATATGCTCTCAGAAATGCAAAAATCAACACATTTTGGTTGTTCATAATTAGTTTTTTCCTTTTAGCTTAAATTTGCATTAAGTTGTAAAATCAGATTGTGAAACTGTCTAATGTATGATTAAATAGATAAAAATTATTTAGAAAAAAAACTCCTAAAGCAGTACTTATTTTGAAGAAAGCTGTTCACTGCACTACTCTCTAATCTAATTAATGGATTTTGAGGTTTTGGTTTTTCTTATCCCATAGCTTGAAAATAAATTTCAATAAATACACAGGACTTTCAGAGATACAGTCTCACGGGAATCTTCATAAGCATATAAGCAAGATCCTCATTTTCCCCTTTGTTCACCAAGAGATTATACCAGCATTGCAGATTATGCCTCAGAAAGAATCCTGACCTTTAATGATGTCCACTCTGCTGAAACCTGCTGACCTTAGAAGAGGACCAACCATATGTCTACTAAATAATATTTGGCTCAGATGGAAGCCAAAAGTCAATATGTTGGTTGTGCTTTTTCAAAAATAGCTGTAACAATGATAGATGATGCAGAAGCCTGCCAGAGCAACACCTAATAACAAAACAAACAGAGCACTATTGCCCAGTCTAAAGCATGGCAGGAAGTATCTGAGTACATTTAGGGGCACAAGGCCTCAAACAATATCATTGAAAGACTAGTCTGAATCAAGAGAGTTAATACGAAATACATCTATATCACATGTCTGAAGCACATTCCAGCCACTGTATCAGTACTGTAAAGCTTTAATTACTCTCCAAAACTTCAGATGTTCCATCCTCCTTTTCTCCTATTTCAGAGCCTTTTTAAAAAGCCATTCTTTACAGATAATTAAATCTGAATGGTGTGTACCAATGTATCAACTCTCTAATCAAAATTATTACTGTAGATTACTGTAAATTTTGACCTTCATAGAAGTTTCACAGATTTGATTTTTTTTAAAAAAAGTTAAATCATTATTTAATACATTCACAGAAAGCCTCCTAAGCCCATCATATCCTTTGATATTGCAAATCCAAGGACTTCCCTCCTCCTATCAGAACTTCTTCCACAGCTGTACCCTTATGGGCAGAGGAAGAGAAGAACTCCTCTCCATATTTTAGGGAACTGAAGTGGCAAGTAGCTTGGAGTGCTGATGAAGGAGAAATTCACATGAAAGCAAGCTGGATTTTGCAATCCAACTTGTCATATTTACAGAAACTTTTCTAGCATCTAGAATGAAGTCACATTTGAATCAAACACAGCATGTTTACTCTAGGACAGGCAAAAACATGAGCTGCCAAGTGACATCAAGTATGGGAACAGTATCTACGCAGCTCTAGATTATGCCTATTCTCTATAAATGAGTTTAAATAATTCAGTTACAAATAACATCTACATTTTTAATGTGATGTGCCTTTGCAGCTGTGGGTGAGAAACCAATAGGAGTTAAGAAGCAAGTAAGGGTGCAAAGATGTAGATGGGTTTGTTTGGTAAATCTAATGGCACCCAAGACAGTTCAGCTCATATAATCTGGCTGTCCTATGTCTGAAATGGTCACAGACTTGAAGGAGTATTAGCAGTTAGTCTAAATAGAACCCTCAGAAGCTGAACTGGACATAGCATAATACTTTCCTAGAGTGGAAACAAGCCACGTAATTCCTACAAGGTCTGACAAGAGCACATCTCTGTTTAAAATCATCACACCCTAAGCAGTAAACACCTTCTTTCATTTGCATCACCTCTGAAGTTTGCAAAATAAAGGAAGGTATTGTTAGCACATACTGCTTTTCTGACAGCTAACTGAACAACACCAATGAACAAATGAACATCACATGCAGCACACACATCTGCAGAAATATCAAAAATCTACCCACAAAAACACTCTTGGAAATGAATCTCCAGATTCTCATGGTAGTTCACACAAGAACCATGCAAATGATTATAGAGGAAGCTAAAAAAATACCAGATCATTGCACTGTGTGAGGAATAAAAAAAAATTTTATTGTGATAGCTTCCTGAGGGAGTCTATCAAAAAGCACAGAACAAAAATCAATATGAGCTGAAGCCTCTGAGAAGCAAATAGCACATTACTTAGTGTGGAAAATTCACCTGTAGTTCATCATGCACAAGTTCATAACCCGAAGCCCCAAAGTTCACAAAGAAAATTGAGATGCAAAGGTTTGAGATGCAAAGGTTTGAGATGCAGAAGTCAACACACTGCTTTTAGTGCGTAGTGCATGCAGTGCTTATGGCCAGACCAATTGAAATTTGTATAAGAATTACAGTGTACTTGTCACTGACCATGAACATGAAGCACTTACTCTGAAATTAACATTTTTCATATGTAAATTTTAGATGTTTGCTAATAGTAAGGGGGCAAGGGGGATGGAAGGGATGTGCAGGTTATTTATACTTTTGTTAGCTTAATTCACTCTAGGCTGTCACTGGAACATAACTGCTGTGACAGGGTGTGGATGAAGTACTAGGTGAAGCTGTAGGTGCATGAATATAACAAAGAGTCTGAGAGTTTCAGAGTCTCCTCAATACATCCAGTCACAGAACAATGCTACACAGCACAGCACTTGAGCCATACAAGAAGTAACTAGATTCAAGGAATATTTGAGAGCCTTTTGCTTTCAGCCATTCCTTTCAAATGGCTGTATGTTACATCCATTTCAAAAGGGCAAGGAGTAACAGAGTGATACTAGCATGTGGCTGTTTTCTGCCTCTGGTAAAACAGTTTTCATAGTGCGAGAAAGAAACGACCACTTTCTCAACTTCAATATAAGTTACTAACAACTTATTATTATTTAGGCAATGTGCATGAAGAAATAGAGAGATGATCAACCTAGAAGACATTCAAACACAGTGCAATATAGATGTGTTCCACCAAGATACAAGAATAAATGAATGTAAAAGGGGAGACAATGCAGACAGGGTGTTTTTTAAAATCCTTAATCAAGTAACATTTAAGAGTCTACGTTACCTGCTCTCTCTCAGTTTCTGGATATATTGATACTTTGGTGTCAGGGAGCCATTGGATGCAATCACTGCCTGGAAACATATGAAACAGATTTTGAGGGCTTTGTGTGTCTGTATGTTTCACAGCAGGGGAAGGCAGGAGGAGCACCATATTGCAAAACTTACATCTCGAACAACAGGTGAGTAATTCTGTTTTTCAAGAGGTTCTGATCCTTCTGATAATAGCTGTGGAAATACATTATTTCAAATCAGGCCATTATATTACCAAGTATTTCACAAAGTAAACATTAAGATTTTAAACAAAACTTAAATGCAAGCAATAACACCAACACCTTGTACATTTAAAATACTTCTGGCTGCAATCAACATCACTTGATTTTTTGGAAAATACAGGAATTCAAACAGCAGTCTGACTGTGAGGGATTATGGAGTGCCCAAGAAAAGCAGATGCTTACATCTGGTGCAGGGTCCAGAAGCAATGAACTGCCAGCACATGTTTTCTGCCTACAGAAAGGGTTCTTGACAAATCCCTAAGACATCCAGGTCACTCATGTCTCATTCATGTTTCCTTTTCAAAGGATTGCCTCAAGACTTCAAACCTTTTTTTCCTTTTTTTTTTTTTTTAGTACAACATCAGTTATGTTCTACAGCAGATTCCTTTTGAATGTATACAGGAGACCAGAAAAGCAAGAAACAAGCAACAAGAAAACCAAATTGTAAGTCTTTTGCCTTCTTGTCGGATACATAAGATCTTACCATCTCTTCAATATAAGGGAAAAGCATATCCCCAAAGTACTCTGTTGCTTCTATAGGAAGCTGAGCTGGCAGATTGTCAATGGAACACATCAGAATCCCTGAGCCTTCAACACTGAAAGAGAGAAAACAGCTCTTCCAAATTACTTCTTAGTACCTGAAAGGTATCACCGTTCAGAAGTGTTATAAATGTATTATTTTTTCAATATAATGCTTCACTTTACAAGTTACAATGGAAAACAATAAAAAGTAAGGGCTCTCCCACCTGTCATGAGTAATATGTTGGTCAGCATCATACATACAAAATGGGTTGTCAATTGTTGTACACTCAGTCATAAATTCTATGGATCCTCCAGTGTCTGCTGAAATGTCACATATGGCCAGAAGTCTAAAGCAATTAAAATAAAATGACAGTGGAATAGAGCATTATACAAATTAATAAGAAACACAGGTATAAAAGGTCACAAGTGAACAGGAAATACGAGAAATATGAGAAGATCTATGGGACTTGTAGCCCTCTTCTTCTCTACTGATTTAGAAGTCAACAAAACACAAAAAATATTATCCAGAAATATAACAGAAATTTGGCTCTATTGTAGTCATCAGGTTTGCATTCATATCAACAGCATCTAATTTCATGGAAAGACTGGCAGAATCCATTCATCTGATCTTTTCCCTCTATGCCATGTGCTGCAAACACTTCCCATTCATTTTCCATCTACCAATTCTCTCAAGCTGTGCCTGCAGAGTCCTGCATGAAACTACCCATCCTAAAGGGAAGCCTGAAGAAGTGGCTGCCTCCTACCAGTTCACAGATAGCAGGTGCAGGTGGAGCATTTGTTAGCCTAGTGCACACCTCTGGCTCCACTGAATGTTAACTCTTCAACTCTTTGTCATGTTAGAGAGAGAAAGAAAGGTGTCAAGAACTGGCAGAGAAGACACAAAGACCTAATCCCTCACTAAGATATATTTTTGTGTTCTCCCCAAATCTATGATAGGGCTATTAGAAAAAGCATAGCTCCCACCCTCACTGAAAGGAGACTAACCCTTGATTTGCACCTCACATTCTATTCTTAAAACTATTCAGGCTTGTGAAGCATTTCCACCACCTGCTGCAGAAATAAGAGGTACTAAAGAACAGTTATTGAACTTGTACAAGCCAAATGATGGGGTAGGAAGAACTTCCCCTAAAACTCTGCTCAGACATATAAACCTCTACCAATACTGGTGCAGCAGGTACATTCCCAGATATCACACTTTTTTTTGTATTGGATTCTGCACGAAGACCGGTGGCAGAACTACCTCTGCAGAAAGACAGCTAATAGCTACTAACCATTTCTACTGTAATGTTTTCAAAAACTCCAAACCATGAAAACAAGACTGCAAAGCACAAAAGAACAAGAGCAAAACCAATGGGGCACTGTAAAACATGCAAAAGGAACAATATAAAATAAACAGAATCAATTGCTAGATACTGAGGTGAAACTGCTTAACATTACAAGCTAATCATCATGCTGCAAAATTGTTACACATGAAATGAGTGTCTTACCTGTGTGGTAATTCAGGACAGCCATCCATTGCACCAGCAGCAGATTTAACTGGCACCAGCAGCTTCTGAGTGTCCTGCCGACTCAGCAAGCGAGGACTATTTTGCTCCCAGTATATGCCATTAATTAAACAAGTTGTGTAGGGTGCAATCTGCAAAGAAAGTTACAGATGCTTGATACTTTCACCTAGTACTTTAAGAAGCTGAAAGCACCTGGTCTAGCATTTTAAGTTAATGCTCTCTCAAATGATGAATATGCAAAAGTGTAGTAAGTACAAACATTCTGTGGAAAATCTTTCATAAAAGAACAGAAGAGATGCTCACATCAATGTGAAAGCGAGAAATGTAATTTTCTGGATGTTTATCATAGTCTACTGGATCATACTGTCCATCACGTTTCCTTACAAGATGATGGTGACGACTTAATACTGTTCCATAGACTTTCCTGAGGTCTGAAGTTAAAAAAAAATAAAGAAATTAGGTCTTCTAATTGGACAAAAAGGGCTTCAGTGTTTTTAAGCAGTATGGTCACTGCATACCTCCAGATCTGGAAACTTCCTTTAACTCATGAGGTTCCACAAACTCACATGGGAGAGCACTGAACATTTCTTGAGCACCCTGAAATTATGAAGTAGGATTCAGAATAAGTACACCATAAATGTAATGTAACACTGCTTATTTGATGTTCATAAAAAAATATAAAATGCCACATACAATTTGACAGCCCTGCCAGAGAACATCTCCAGAGATGTACATACTGTTTCACACATACCCCTGCTACCCAAAATTAAGCTGCCTGGGCATTGTGTGCAAGGAATTTACATCATTTCCCACTACTGCAGAATGCCTAAACCACAATTCACTGTCTGGTTCTTATTTCTAATGGCTGAGCTGGGAGCCCTCAACTCAGCCACAAGAGGGTTTTGCTGTCACTCTGATGAGCAGTTTCTCTTTAGGAAAGATCCCTGAAGCCACTCCTCCTCAACCAGGCTGTTCTAAAGGCCAGGAACTACAAAATTACTTCCTCAATGAGCTGTGGTCACAACCAAAACATTTTCAGACACACCATCCTTTTGGCTAGAAGTTTGGCTAGAAGATTTATGCAGGCAGTGATTTCACTTTATAGCTAGAGCCTTGTTAACTGACCTTTGTTGCCAAAATCAGGGGTAAGTCTTTTCACTATGACACAGAAAATAGCCCTGAAGTAAAGCACTTGCAAGCCAAGTCAATGATATCCAGACATAAAAATTCAGCCAGTATTGGAAAAAAATATTTTCTCCCAAACTTTAATGGAGTGATTAATTTACCTTGTGAGCGTAGACAACAGTGGGGAGAGAGGGGAATATAAATCATGGAGGTTGGAAAAGAGAGAGAAGCATTAAGATTTAATCCATGTTCATTGATAAGAAGGTAACATGTCAGCCTGGTTAGGCATGATCTCATATTAAACATTTTTGTTTATGGTACTTAAAAATTGTTACTGTCAAAGGAAAATGTGAAGTGAAATCAAACAAAATGAACCCATCAACTCATTTAACCTGATAGAAATCAAATGCCAAGAATTTCTATTAATAATTATATAGCATTTCATCTTGAAGACAATTCTTACCTTAGAAACATTACCAGTGCCCGTAAACACGAACGTTAAGGGCCCCACTGACTTTGGCATCAGTCCCAGTGAAATTTCATACCCAGCATCCCGTACTGCCTGCACAGCCTGACTGCTATTCCTGTAGTTATGTGCCATCCCAATGTGCTGAAATCAAAGGCACAGAACCATCAAGATATTATCCACATTCAAATACAGATAATTAGCAGATGCCAAAATGATATTTAACTAAAGAAAAATACATACACACATACTCTTACCATGAAGGGAGTGTGATGACCCAGAGCTAAAAATCGTAAACCCAATCCATGTAGAATGTTGATCATTCCTGTTGTTAAAAAAAGAAAATTGGACCATCAGTCTTAACTAAGCAAATATGCACAGTTAGAAACTGCAGAGACTGACTGAAACCTCATATCACCCCATTTATTTTTCCTATTCTTCATATTAATACTTTACTTCTAAAGAAAGTCTACATAAAACCAGAGGAGAAATTTAATAGCAGTCTGTGACCTTAAATTTGTTCTTGACACATTATGCATTTAGGCACAATTTAATAACCTTTTATGAGGTGTATCCCCGTCACCAGATTCCAAAGAAGGAAATAAAAGAGTCTCCTGAAGAAATAGTGTTGAAGTTCAGTAGAAAGAAATGAGAACCATGCCACACAAAAATCAGATTAAATGCGTAACAGTGACAAACAGATGTTGTTCAAGCTCTCAGGACTGACAGCAGCATTTTTTTTATCAAAAGCCTAATCAGTTGATTTCTTGATATTTAATCTGCTCCTGATAGTTCAACGGACAAACAGGACTTCAAGACAATGGCATAAAATATTAGATTTGTCAGGAATCCATATGGCTATTTGACATGTCGTCTCATGAAAGTAGTAGGCACAAACCAGAATGGAAAAAAGGCTGTTAAAAGCAAGATTTTAAAATGCGGTTATAAACACATCACAAGCCTCAACTTTCAGGAAGCACAGACAACCAGAAGTATTACAGGAAGTCACTTGATGCAAGCCTGCCTTTACTTTATCCACTATACCTGCTACACCAGCCCACTTTCCAAAGGCCACAACTCGCATTCCTTTATGATCAACCATTTTTTCATAGTCAAACAGTCGAATTTCCTGAAAATACACAGCAAACTGAGTATTAAAATTTTCAGTGAATGCAGTCTGTGGCACGTTGCTCTCCCAGGAAGTACCTTTCTACATGCCTTTGTCATTCTTTTTGATAGAGTCTGATGGCTAATACAAAAAGGCAAATATATCATAACAAGATTTAAGTATAAAAATAGAAGCATAACAGTTGCACTGAATTCTTGTTTGAAAGAGTGTCTTCACTGCCCATTCCCTCTTTGCATAGAGCTCCCCAATGTTCCAGTCCAGTGCTGCAGGCCCATTCACATCCTCTGCCAAGAGGCCGCTCATTTCTGTGTGAACTGGCTGCCTTCCTTTGAAATGGCCAAAATGCACTCCAGCTTAGCAACTTTCCAACAGCTCTTCGTGCTCAGAGAGAAAGAGCCTCTCTTGAGCACACCATGCTCACAACTTATCTGCCTTACACACATGACAAGAGTAACACTGCAAACACAAGATCCTCTGAGCAAGAAGTGCCCAGTTTCAGGAAAGGATACTGAAAACTGTCCTTGTTAGCCATCTACAAGTACATGTGCTGGAAGTAAACATACCAAGCAGCAAGCTTTTGAACACACTTAAGCATTAAGTCCAGTGTCCACCCCATGTTAACTGACAATGGTCTTCAATATGAACATAATTTACCTGTCTTAAAATCTCATCCAAAAGGGGCATGTTTGCTTCTTGGGCTTTAATAGTATGAGAGAAGAAGGCATAGTTCTTTTTGGGGATTAATTTGTCCTCTGGAGGTCTCTTCACACCTATTATCAAAGAAGCCTCAGAAATATCTTCTTGAATAATGGCACCTGCTTTGACATACTCCTACAAAAGAGAAAAATCAAAGAAAATTTTTCTGTGTTTTTTCTTATTCAGATCTCAAGTTATTAGTGACTAGAACAGAGGAAAAAAAAGTAATTCTACCAAGCAGAAACAAGTTACTGCATGTGATACATTCACAAAAATTTTTGATATAGAGGTATCAAGTATCAAATTGAATTCCCATGCTATTATCCTATTATACAAGGTCAAAATATAATTATGCGTTCGTAAAGTACTTCATCTTAAATTTACAGACCGCAAAAAGGATATTTTACTAAATTTAAAGTAATCTGTAGTATTGCAATAATGAACAGTCTTTTGTAAGGTGTTCAAATACTTGGAAATAAGTTTAGAGAAATATGAAAAATTCAAAAATATGAAGACTGATGACATGTGATTTGATAAAATTGTATAAGCTCAAGTCCAAGCTGAAGAGCGATTTCTAAGGATATTATCTGTGATTTGATGAAAAAAAGCATTGTGGCTTAATTAAAAGGTGGTATGTGCAAGTAATCACTAACTCCCTACTTCTGTTTCAAGTTTCATCTGTTTTCTCATTTATGTTACAGCAGAGTACTACTTCAGCTACAAAAACTGTAGAAGCTCTCAGTCCTGAAGTTCACAGCATTAAAGGAAAAAAAGCCCTCATTTCACATGAGGAATAGGACTGAAGCAAGTCACCAGATTCATCTTTCCTGTTCTTTTAAAAAAATGCATGGTTTTTTAGAGTTTTTGCCTTCTCACAAACAGAAGACAAAAACACCTATGTTAAAGCAATTCCTAAGCTTCTACTTCAAAAGAACCTATAACTTCTAGGGAGAGATGACAGGACACAAAATTAATAAAAACAACTCCAAAAACCCACCACAGTGCCAATATTATGTCAAAGGCAAAACAAACCAATCCTTTTCCTTTCCACTAGCACGTGACTCCTCATTTAGCAACATTTATGTTTCTGGAGGGTTGATATGTTTTCTCATGAGTAGCCTTTGAGTATTATTTCTCCTTTACAATGGTTAACAACTGCACTATGATTTTGCTTATGTCTTTCAAAATGGGACCTTACCTTTTCATGGATGGCTCTTCGGTTTGATGGCTGCACCAAGACCTTGTATCCCATCTTTGTCAACTCCTTAACATGCTTTGGTGCTAGAGGTGCTCTTCTTTCCCATGCATTGACATCTTCCCTCCTGATTGCCAGCACAGACTTACGATGATGCCAACATTTAGTGTGGTGGAACACACACCTACCATTTGTGTGACTAAAGGCTCGGAGCATGGTAAAGCCTGATGGCAGCAAAGACAAAGTAATAAAACAATACAGGTACATGTACGATTTAGACTTTGTGCAAAAGTTCTGGTCTCCTTTAGCATCTGCTGTAAAACACAAATCAGATACTTTGTACTCTAGTTATACCCTACTTTTGTGAGACATGAATTCAATTTCAGTGAATTTTGTTGCATCTCGGTCTGATGAGGTGTCCTTAGAGACAAATTTCCAATTTTAATCATTGTTTTGATTACTGTAAAGGAAGGCTTTTAATGTGTTCTATGCAGCTAATTTTTAACTACAAGGCTTTAAAAGAATTCTGGAAACTTAAATTTTCCAATTCTATTCATTTGCCACCATAAACCATGCAAAGGCCATGGAAACTTGCATCAAGAACAGTCAGAAGAATCAAACACACAGAAAGAAAGCAGAACACAGGCTGTATGCCAGGCTTTTCTCCAGAAGTATTTTTACATAACTAATGCTTATACATGCCAAAAATTGAAGATAAGGTCAAGACCTTAACTACTGAGAAGCAGTCAGCATATGTGTGACCAGGAACAACAGGTTTTCGCCCTAATATGAATTTTGTGCAAAATGGAAAAGCTTCACTATAAGAGATTCCCGCTGCAGAGGAAAAGCCCTTTATTTTCTATCTCATCCTCTTCACTCTCAGTGGAGCCTACATGCCACTGCTTATTTCTGCAGGGACACTGCCAGGTCCAGCATCAAGTATCCAGGAGCCTAAGGCCTTCAGATATTTGCGCAATCAAAAGATGTGAATCTCAGAGATAGGCTTCAAAAATGTGAACTTTGTTTCCAACACTATTTTAACTGATAATACATTAATCTCTCTATCTGAATCATTTGGAAAATCCTGCTAGTCCTCGTGCCTCAAACTTGTAAAATCTCTACACACCTAAAGACTTCATAGGTCCTGTTTAACTCTAGGCTTGCTGAAACAGAGGGACTAGCACACCAAGGACAGCACGAAGGGAAGCATACAGTCATCTACAACAGCTCCGAGCGTTGTCTTCCTACCATGGCTACGTTTTTCCACCAGCGAAGGCTACTGTACTGAAGTTGGAGGTATTTTGCGACACTTCTCTTCAGCATGCTTAAGAGGGCTCTCAAAGAGCATAGTGATCCCTCTCAAAAAACAGGAAGCCTTGCCACACCATGTCACTGTCTCTGCACACTAAAACATAACCATGAGAGCGGTTTGTACTAAAACACTGCGCCTCAAACCCAAGCCTGCAGTGAGGCAAATTTCCCTCACAGAGGGCTCGCACAGGGAGAGAAGGGACGCCTTCCAGCGGGAGTGCCCTGCCCTGCGCTGGGATCGTGGGTGTCCGGGCAGGGAGCGCCCAGTAGGGTGACCTCTGGCAGGCCAGGAGTTCGTCTGCATGCCTCCCGGTGTGTGCTCAGGCTCAGTCACAGCGATATCCGTATCCCGTTGTAAAAGTGAAACTAACTTCAGCATTCCGAGTCTGCAGCCGGGAACCCTCCCCGGCCTCCCCCGCACGCCGAGTGACCGCGGGGCCGCAGCGCGCCGGAGCCTCCTCGCCCGTGCTGGGAGAGGGTCACACCACCCCGAGCATCACCGGGGCTGAGGCAGCGCCAAGCAGCACAGCGAGGGGCCTCCCGCCAGCAGGGGCGACGCGCGGGAGGGGGGGGAAAAACCCCTGGAGAGCGGCAGGGAAAGGCACGGGGGCGGCGGCGGGCAGGGGGAGAAGCGGTGCGAGCGGGCGGCGCCGCGGCGGGAGGGCGGAGGGCGCCGGGCAGCGCTCGCCGGCACCCGGAGCGCCGGGCAGCGCCGTACCTACCTCGGGCAGCGGGGCAGCGGAGGCACGGCCGTGCGGCCCCGGTCCCTCCTCCGGCCGATGTCCGGCGGCGCCGCCGCCCCGCGCCGCAGCCAACCGCGAGCCGGGCGCGGGATACACCTCCCCGGGCTCCAATGGCGCGGCACGGCGCTCCCCGCCCCGGCCGGGCCGGCGCTGCGAGGAAATGCGCCGGGGAACGCGTTCATGGGAACTGGGCAGGAAACATCCCGGCAACTCAGCGGAGCGTGCTAGGAGGAGGCACTTGCCTGAACTTAACGCTGACCGGAGAGGAGAGGAGAGGAGAGGAGAGGAGAGGAGAGGAGAGGAGAGGAGAGGAGAGGAGAGGAGAGGAGAGGAGAGGAGAGGAGAGGAGAGGAGAGGAGAGGAGAGGAGAGGAGAGGAGAGGAGAGGAGAGGAGAGGAGAGGAGAGGAGAGGAGAGGAGAGGAGAGGAGAGGAGAGGAGAGGAGAGGAGAGGAGAGGAGAGGAGAGGACTTCCTTTGTCATGAATTCGTGCTGTGGATATTCATTAGAAGTTTGGAATCTTTACCAGGCCACAAGCCTTTCCAATGGACGGGTCACAGAGATAACATACGTGTCCCTATGTTGTCTCCGATATTGCATGTTCTGCTTTGGCCGCGTGCCAAAAGCTTTGAGCGCTCTACTCAGAAGTTCAGGGCTATTTTCAAAGTTGCAGTGTGATTTGAAAGACCGGCTTAAAAACGTGTCAAAAGCATAAGCATGAGCAAACGGGTTTCTAGGGCAAGCCTCCTTCAGCTTTTTACATTGGAAGACACTATCTGTAAATGACTCCTTATAACTGAAGGGTCTCATATCTGAGCCACCCCTGAATGCCCTAACTGCTGTGATGGTGGTTAAAAATCTATTTTAAAGTTCCCTCAGTCTTTTGTGGGGCCCTTGATATGATCTAGACACCTATAGGATAGACTCCTGTACATGAGAAGGATAGTTTGATTCCTAATTATACAGTGTTGCTTGGATATATGCAGGGTTGAAACTCTGGTCAGCTCTGAAAACACAGAACTGGATTTTACAAAACTGTGGCTAAAATCTTTTTTTTACCACCAAAGCATTCCACTTGTCTCTTTGCAAGAACTTTTAGAGTGTGTGACTTCATGTCTATATAAAAGAGACTTCACTTATAGCCAAAACTCTATATACACCACTTTACTTGGGGTAAAAGTATATTTTGTGTCAGTTGAAATTATTGAGGTTTGAACATTTTAGTTTACTAATTCTTTTAGAATGTTCTTCTAGGGAAATGAAGTTCTGGGCTGGGCCAAAACAGTCAGCAAACCAAAGATCATCCTTCTTTAGTGACACAGATATACTTGGTGTCTCTGGCTTTACCCAGCAGCAAAACTCTTAAGTGCAAGCAGAAAGAGGAGAACAAATAAGAATGTGACTGAGATGCTGCCAAAATGCCATTTGGAGAGTTGATTTCTGCCACAGATCTGCCATCCCTCTGAACAGAGAGTGAGAATTTTATCAGCACCATTTGAATCTCTTCCTGCATCCAAAACAGACCAGGAGAACTGTCTTATATATGAAGCATAATGGGCATCCAAAAGTGCCCATTATGCTTCAAAAAGGAAAAGGCAGCCTAAGCAACCAGCATGGACTCATGCTGTGACAATGTAAGGCCAGGTAAGGTGAATCCCACCTGTGCTGTACTGTGTTTCAGATAGGGAAGACTGCATGGCTTAAAAGGAATAAAACAAATCTGGAATTCTGACTTTACAAAACATGCTAATATGGAATTAGAGTCGTTTTCTGTAGTAAATACCTTCTGATCTGTGTGGATTGTGATTCCATCTGTCTGAAAGAAAAAACTAATTATAAGTTCTAATTCTTACTCAGCTGGAATGCTTTTTACTCAGCACTGTGGGGGAAGTGCTGACTTCCATTATGGTAACAATAACCTCCCAGAACACATAGAGAGAGGTGGACTTCATAGATTTTGTTCTTAGACTATCAAGTATAAATCTTGAATCTGTTGAAGTCAATGAAAAATTAACACCAGCGTCTGCTGTGGTAGGGTTTCTCCCTAGGTATCAAGTGAACAGAGGTTTTGGTGTCCTGGAGATATTGTTGCAGACTGTGTATCTACCTCTCAAACTCTTGTTTCTCCTTTAATTCTGGTTTTATACTGCAGAGATCAAGAAGTTCCAAGAAGCTTTCAGGCTTTCAGTTAGAATGAGGCTATTGAAAAGCATGACCTTTTATTCAAAAGCCACTACCTGCAGTGGCTGTTGACTGCCACTGTGAATACTGACCTCACAGCAGAGTACTAGACATCACTGAACAGCAGTGTTGTGTTCTCTACAATCATGTAGAGATTATATTTACATTCCTATTGCCCAGTGGGGAAAATTGCCTTCTCAGCATCCCCAAAGAAAGACCTTCTAATTTTAGCAACACCTAAGATGTAGGATATATCTCTTCACATTCATAAACACTAGAATTCACAGTAGCATCATTTATGTTCCTGTTCCCTGTAAAACTTTGTCTTTTGCAGTCACAGCGCATACTCAGACTGCTGCATCAAATTGAGATGCTTTTTAAGTCATTCTCATTATCCTTAAGACACCATGTAAGTATTTTTAAATGGCTCTGTAAACAAACCTAAACACAGTAAATTACAGCCTGTGATGTCAGATTAGTCAGCAAATTAGTGAATTGGCTGATTAGAAGACAAGTACCAGGTTCACCGCAAGAAACCACAGCAGCTCAGCTAAATTAACCTGACACACTTTCATAAAAATCTTTATTGAATGTATTAATTAGACTTACTGATGCTCACACCAGTTGGGCATTCAAGTCAATGACAATCTACCACTAATTATGGATCCATGGAATGAATAAAATCAAAGTTGAGGCCTTGTTTTGAGAGAATCAAGGATTACTGCTTAAAGAGATCATTAAAACAATTATGTTGTGTTAAAAGTGCAACCCTGCTTCTTAGGCTCCTTCAGCAAATAACACCTATCACTGCCCTAGATCTGCAAGTGATGTTTGTCAAAAAGAGCTGAACTTCTTCTGAAAAAAATCGCAGAAAGCCTCAATATTTTTTCCATTTTTTGTACCATTAGTGTCTTTATCAATTTGGCTGTAGGAGAATGTGTATTGCTCATATTTTAAAACTGATAAAAGTGGCACTGAACTGTGGTCCATTCCAAAATTTACATTCAGACCAGTGCCAGATCAGATGTTCAGGACTCCTTCACTAATGTTTTTTTTTAAAGAGTTCTTGATTCTTTATGGACTTTTAAAATCAGAGATAGAAAAATTGTTTGAACAAAACCATGAAAATAGTAGAAAATATGTAACATGCATAGTGACAGGTTCTAGACTAGCAAAACTCTCTCTAAACCATGAAAGAAAACAGAACTGAGCTTCCTAAATTAAAATAGCTATTTCTTTAATAAGAATACTCATTGTTTAGTACAAGTTAAACAGAGGACACAAGAAGGAGGTGGTATAGGGACGGGAAGAGTACAAGGAGATATCTGCTTAAGCCACAATTCCTGATTAAAAAAAAAAATAAAGAAAGAAAAATTTAAAAAATAATAAAAAAGCATGTTAAACTATTGTCTCAGTATGGTTGGTTTTAACATCCATTGAGAAGTACATGTTGGAGCAGGTCCTGAAACACAGGATGTAAGAAAAATTTTACCCAAGAGCAACAACCAGATGTCCCAGAATAGATCCTCAATGTACTCCTGCAGGTGATGAGAGTAACAGTATATCAAAAGGCCAGCTGGCTTTCAAATCACTTCTAGGTAACTTTCTGGGTGCTACAGTAAGAGTTCTGACACCATTGTTAACTGTAAACTAATATACATTAGGGTGAGATCCTGAATAGTCATGTAATTGTGACATTTTAAATATTTAGGTTTAAATCTGTTGTGGTTAAAAACACTATAGAAAAAATGATTGCATGACTATATTGAACACATGTTGTTCACATATAACCACATACATGTATACATACTTATACTCAGTGTCTTCATCTTCTTTGGGAAAGCTTCTAAACTACTTCCTGTGGATGCATTTGAAGAATAAAAAGCATACTGAAACCGACTGTGCCACTTAAGTTGTTTAATAAGAATGAAAGGATTTAAAGCTTTATATTGTGTCTATGAAATCAAATCTTTGTGTCCTGGCTTTGTCCATCCCATATGATAAGGTAACAAATAGGTCCATAGCAATAAAAGTCTACCATTAAACTGTTACCTTGATTTCAATTACTGAATAGAAAGAACAAAACAAAACAGAAAACTAAAACGACTACAATGAAATTAAAAATTAAAAAAAAATAAAGATGAAGAAACCTTCAAACAAAAACAAATAGCCCTTGAGGTCCCAGCATGACTTAAATAGGTTGGTTCTGAGTAGCTCTTTAATGAGAAAATGTAAATGCTTATCATTTTATTATTTAAAAGAAGGACATGAGAGTGAAATGAGGCTACCTTTGAGTTCACAAATTAAATATTGTTTATTTAGGTTTATTAAACTTTGAGTGACCTCAGCAATTTTTAGTGACTGGGGTACTGTTTTAACATAGATATAGAATTCCAATTACTAGTGCCTTTGACTTCATTCAGTAAAATAGAAGCAAGTGTTCACTTATTAGGGAGATTAAGATGGAGAACAACAGCATGAATTAACTGACTTACAAGGAAATAATTTTCTACTAAACAATCAAAATCAAGTTGCAGAATGCAACTCCACTTGTTAATGGGCAATAGAAAGTAAAAAAAATTCTCAGGAACCATTTTTTGTTTCTCTTTCAAATATTAGAAACCAAAACACATTTCCAAAGAATTAAACAATAAACTTCATTATTCTTTTTAACAAGAGTGCAGTGTTCTTCTGATGAGAGGACTTAGCAGTTTACATATTTGTTACTGTATGCGTAAAAAACCTTTACATTTATGCATACATCTACATTGCTTTCCTTACAGCAATATCCCTGGAGACTTCAATCCGTAAGACACTGAAGGCAAGGATATATAACAAATACACAGTTAAACATGCTTCATATGAGCTCTTTGAAACATTTAACCATGTCCTATCTGCTCTTTTTCCTGAAATACCTACAGATACATTATAGTTAATCTCTCCTCCAGATACAACACTCAAAAATGCTTCAATAGATTCGTGTTTCAAGTACAGTCATGCTGTTCCCTTGAGATCCAAGGGACCCAATTCTGTTTTATCTGCGTTGTTTTAACCACTTTGAAATGTAGTGGTCTTCTAAAACCCTTCAAATGTATAGAAACAGCCCCTTTGAAAATAACCTTTGTTTGAGGAGTTTCTTTTTCTGGTAAACTACTGCAATAGAGCTCCAGAGCATCCCTCTCCCCAGAGCTCTGTGCAAGGAGACAAAGCAGCAGGTGGGAAGTGGCACAGGAGCATGACAGGATCTTGGCAACTGCTGATCTAGAACTCTGCTCTGGTTTCCAGCCCTCATGCAGAGTGCTTTATACATTTACATAATGATCATGGAGAATTTGTTCATTTCTCCATAATGACCATGGAGGAAAAAAAAAAAAAAAAGCAGTAGCCAAACCTTACAGTGTCAAAGCATCAGTGACACCTGGTGACAAGTACCAGTGGGACTCTTTCACTATGTACCTGAAGGGACGAAAACATGGCACTAGAGTTTGTTTTCCAAAAGAGATTATAATATAATATTTTAGTCTACTGAGTATTATAATTCTTTAGGAGAGTACTTTGCCAGACTTGAGAAACTGCGGAGAGTACTTTTTTTAATAAATACATGCATATGTATGTATGTATATGTACAGTGTGTTCATACAGAGAGTCCATCTTCTGAATTTTACTAAAGTAACACAATCCTCCATTTTTGCTTTCCTGAGGGAAATCGTGGTAGATAATAACAGAATCAAAGAATCATTTAGGCTGGAAAAGGTTCATCATAATACTTGTACTTTATATGTGTATACTGACAAGAGTGGTCTTCCTACATATAACAGAAAAAACATATTTTGGTGTAACAGCTCTTCAGAAATAGAAGGGAAAAAAAGAAATTACCAAAGTGATGGGTTTTCCAATATTTTTCCAATGTTACCTCATCAAAATAGTTCAAAGATTTTGATAACTCGATTTGAAATAATCTTGCTTCACCAAACATTAAATTTCTTTGTTTATTTTGAATTATTATTTCCATTCCAAAATAAAATTACTTCATTTTACAAATAAAGGTTTTTAGAGTAATAAATATGTAAATGTTTGAGTTTTAAAAAATTTGAGCTAGACATGGAAAATCTCACTAAAAATAACACCAAATCTGAGTTATTCAGGTTAATCCAGATGTCTTAATATTGAAGAAGGCGTCTCCAGAAGGCAGGAAATGTACTATTTAAGTGACAGGTCTCAGAAACCTCTGACTATGTTGAACTGAAGTTTATTCCATGCAATTCCTCCCCAGCATAAAGCCAAGGAATTTAATTGACTTTCAGGGAACAAGCACCTGAGGCAGTGTCAAGATTTACCCATCTCCAAGGGATGTCATGCTCTGCCAATTCCAGTGTGAAAGCAGGATACTCCAAGAAAAGTGGTAAAACACAAAGGACCACTGCAAAAAGACTTGTCAGAGTGAATTTCAACTCTGTCAGGTTATCCTGCCTTAAAAAAAAAAAAAAAGTAATTACTTGAGAAATTTAGAAATACAAAGGAATGTGCCTCTAATCTCTGCACATTGGAACAAATTCAACACATAGCATTGGCTGCTGGCTGGCTCCGGTGAAGAGCTCCCTCAAAGGGACCACTATGCTCTGGAATGAGGATTTGGCAATAGGCAAAATTCTTGCCAGCAGCACACAGCTACATCTCTAGCAAGATAATTATGAATATTCTTTAGTGACAGACATAGATGGGATTTATCAAAAACCAAAATATTTTCTCCATGTGCAAGAGAGAAGGATGCTAGTTCTCAAAACATGCTGACATATGGGATTTCTTGCTAGTTTTCAACCAGGATATGGTGGGGAAAACATTTCCATTGCAATAGTTGAAAGTGCTGGTATGTATATCTAACGAAATCCATGTGCTGCCACTTTGCCAGCTCTTCTCAGCAATACAGAATATTTCCACTTGATGGCACCAAATTTTTTTTTAACCTTAGCTCAAAACAATTCTCTAATGAGATTTTGAATTCTGGAGAAATAATCTGGGAAAAAATATTTATTTTATTTTGGTTTGTTTTTGGTTTTTTTTTTTTTTTTTGGAGTGCATGTCTTTTCTTAAAAATCCGGACTTGTTTATAAAAATTGCAGTGAATTTCTTAGAGAGGCTTTGACTCTGCTATTTGATAATGACAGTTATTCAAACTACCTATTTTTTTTCTCAGTGCTTACAGAGTATCTTCTTTCAGTGAGGAAAAGGTTATGTTATCATATTGCAGGACCCAGCTCCTGAACATGAATGAATAATGTTTTTTAAGATAAATTTTGTTTCTGGCCCAATCCTGGAAGCTCCATATGCATTTGCTTGTTTAAAAAAAGAAAGGCATCCATACAAATCATAGCAAATAACGGGCAATTTTTTAAGGGCTATGCAACTTTGATACTTACCCTAAATCAGCTATTGCTTATTGTTAGTAATTACTGACTAGTGATTCTCCAATAGTCTTAAATACTTTAATAGTGAACTTTTAAACTCTGCTCTGGAGTGTAAACAAACAAAACTGTAGTTTGAATAGTTGTCCAGTTCTTGGGGATTTTACAAGCTTCAGACAGTGGTTGGAGTCATGTACAATGTACCAGATAATAATAGACAGTGTACTGGGCAACAGTAGATTACAGTAAATATCCATTTCTTGTTTCCCATCTCCTCTTGGGACAGTAAAGTGCATAAGGCAGGGCTGAGTCCTGCAAGGGAAAGGGAGGATGACATGGCTCGTGACTAAACCTCCCAGGTGCTACAGTGGCATGAATGATGTACAGAACCATCCATTCAGGTTCTACAACTGCAAAAAAAGCATTTTAGCCACATATAATTATATCTGTAATATTTCTGTCTATAAGAAGATAATTGTGGTACAACATTGGGGTTTGGACAGATGAGGGGCACAGTTCTGTCTTGGGAGAGAATTGGGAAGCAAGGACAGAACAGCTTTGTGAATGTTCTCATCCAAAATTAGGGTACTAGGTAAAGTACCTAGGTACTATTAAGTAAGTAATTGCAGAGGCTGCATTTTTAGGTCTCGGAGGAGTAGACTCAGCAATGTGTGCTCTGCACACACATTGTGTATACGTGCAGTAGAATAGCCCTTAGGTTGTGCTGTATTTATTGTGCAGCTGCAAATCAACTGCTTAATGTGTAAAGCAGGGCTGACACTTCCCAGATACATCCCGTTTACCAAGTGCCTGTGACAGAGCTTCTCTGTGCATACACATGTATGTACTGTCACTTAGATGTTCAGATATGCAGCATGATTGAAGCTACTGTCACTGCCACAAACAGTGGCAGATATCCAAAGTGGCTACATATCCAAAGGTCTCACTTAATTTATAAGAAAGATTACTTCTATGTAAAAGCCTAGGTAGAGGTGGCTTTCATCTACAAATCTTCCTTCCCTTCTGCCACCTGTCTCTTTTCCTGCTTTCAAAGTCCAAACTTCTCTGAGTCCTGAGCTGGCCTCTGAATTGCTCTTCTGATGTCTAAGATTTAAAGGATTATCCAATATATCTTGATCATCTACTGCCAGTTCACAAATTTATAATGAGACTGATTTCTTATCTTCTTCAGAAGTAACTTTCAACTTTAAATTCCACAAGATTTCTTTCTCTACTGTGAGAAAGCCACTTGCCCAGTCCTGGATGTTAAGATTTCCACACAATCTTGACTCCATTTGAGACCTGCTTTTAAGGTCAAACCCTTCTCTTTGAGGAGATGAATATTTCATGTAACTGGGGTTCTTGACTCAGGAACTGAACCCAATCACTAAAACTAATATGTGTCATGGTCTGGTTTTCTTCATTTCCATTCTAGAAGAACAGCATGGAAGGAAGCTCAGTCCTATAAATATGTAAGGACAGCACTATTCATTAACATTCAGTTATCATTTTAAGGAAGTGATCTTTTATAATTTCTATCTAATAACATCAGTCATTGCAACTAACTATAAAAATCCCCAAGCCTTTAACTTTTTCATTTTACTTTATGCTCTTCTGTCATTTCTTCCCTGCACATTACTGTTATTCTATTACCACATGACATTTCTGGTGTTACATGTTCTGTTTGAACCTGAAAAAATTGGTGAGGAAATCTTGGAGCCTGTGAAAAGAGCATGAGCTGCCTTTCTGGCTCTGGGAAATACAAATAGCAATCATTACTAGCCAGAGCTTTATTAGAGATGAAAAATAGCAGCTAGGAGCAACATTTCTCTTTTCTTCACACAGAGGAAGAAAACTCCTGCCACCACAGCATCTTTCCAAGCCACTTCAACTATCTAGCATCCAGCCCAAAACAGCTTCTCTGGGAGCAGACATCCTGGCAGGGCACATCAGACCCAGCACACACTCCAGTGCTGCCATTCTGGTTAACTATGTGGGATTTAATTAACAGATGTACTACCCGTAGGACAGAAGTCTGACAGCCACACTCGTTTTCCATGGGCTAATTAATCTCACTTAAGCCCTTTATTTTCCCTGTTTATTAGGGACCAACCTTTGTTGGTCATATTATTCTTAATTCACAATTAAACCAGAAGCTATTAACATTACACAAAAAGAAACCAAACTCAAAATTACTCTTTTACCTCCCATATTCAAACAACTACATTTGCCTAAGCAGTGTCCTGACAACATACCCATGATTTAGCTCTCACATCTTACCAATCATTTACTTGTGTTCCACACAAATTCTGCATTGTGTCATATTTTTTTAATAAAAATTATTTTAAATAAGAAATGGAGTCATGGAGCAAAGAGAAAAGTTGCATGCCAATGCTGAATTATTCTGCAAGTATCCTATGCATAAACCTCCACAGCCTCCTTTTTTGTCACACGTACTTTGTGTGTAATTGTGGTTATGAAGTTACTAGTAAATTACTGTCTCTGCTTAGATTTTGTATTATTCTGCCTGTAAGACACTGCTTTGCTCACTTTTTGTTAAAGGATATTTCTGATATTGTTTTAGTAACCACCCTCAAAGTAGTAACCACCTCTAGGTGCCATATGACAGTCTAAGTTTAGAGAAATGATCTGGGCCATTTTGCATCCATGTTAACTATAGTGGAAAAGCTCAGTAATGATCAGGATACCCCCATATTTTACCTTTCCCAGGTGGGAAGCTAGCTGACCCTTTCCAAGGCAAGTGTAGAAGATGCCTGACATGTGGGTGGTAAGGATAAGCTGAGACTTTGGGCTCACTAGGAGTTCAAGCCCTGAAGTATTAACCAAGGCATGAACCAAAGTCCAAGAAAACATGTTTTCAGCTGTTGGACTGAGTGATCTTGCAGATCTTTCCAACCTTCATGAATTGACAGTTCTACGATATTCAAATTGCTGATTATTCACAGGCCTTTCAGAGTATCCATCTGCAACATTCCATTGCTCCAAGTGATGTCATCAAGATGTTGTAGTATCAGTAGAAAAGAAAAATGAACTGGCCATGGCTCTTGTGCAGACTAGTGCCAGCAATGTGTTCTTCAAGGACATAAGAAAACAGAAGCTGAAGAGACACGAAGTGGAAAGAGTTAATGATGTTAATCTTGGCAGGATCTACCGCAAGTAGGTGGTCTGCAATCCAGGAAGCTGCTCATTTCTGAAGAGTGCTGGGCAAAAAGACAGAGATATTGGCAGAGCAAGGGGCTCAAGTGGCAAGCTCACTGAAGCAGAGAGGGAAAAACCAGATAGGTTGTTTATGTAGTTTGAGTCTTATTGTTTTGTCAAGAAAAGGGCCCTTCATACAAAGAAGTGTTTTGTATGACAGAAACAGGAATCCACAGAGGCAGCTAGTGAGTGGGTAACCCAGTTATACTTACTAAAACAAGATAGCTATTTCACTGATAAATGTGACATGGTGATGATAAAGAACACAGGAGAGTGACACTCAAAAGAATACAAAAGAAATCAATATCATGGGACAATTTCATATTAGAAAAAATAATCATTGGAAAGCCACAACAAGATATTCAGAAGAGCAGAGAGAAACACTCACTAGCACCAGGTGAATACATAATATAAACAGAGGGTTAGTACCTGCAAATAATTATGCACACACAAAATGCAGCAGTATGGCACCAGACATTTTAATATAAAAACAGAACCAAGTAGCAAAGACATTGCAGATTTTTTATCAGATGTGTGCTACATCATGCAGGAAAGAAACATATCATTAGGGAACCTATGTATAAAGTAATACAAAGCAAAACATTTTACATTTGCACCCCGCACAGACAAACAGAAAAATAGATCAAAAGCACAAGGAACTTCTTTGTGATAAAGCATATGCAAATATCTAAACAGATTTAGGGAAAAAAAATAAAAGACATTTAAAGTGGATGTTGAAATGAAAAGAAGATGCATCTGTTGAGAATAAGGTAGATAAAGTTTAGCTCATGCCATGAGAGTATTACATTGTGGAAAGTTTGATTATGAAGGTATACAACCCAGAAGGCACAGAAAAAAAATTCTACCAAAAGAAATGTCTGGTTTTTCATACAAGAGGACATGCTTGCAAACAGAGCACATAAAGTTTGATGTGTTTGCTAAAACTGGTAAAGGACATCTCACAGCTGGAAGAAAAAAGAAATTAAAACAGAGGGTATTGCTGTTATTAGCAAGAATAATTAGTCATAACATTTCTGAATGTCATCTGTTTCCTGAAGAATGCATAGTATGGGGGTGGAATTAGGTAACTGGTGCATGTGACCATGTGCCTACCACAGGAAGGTGTTATTCAGCCAGTTTAACAATGGGTTCTTTCAACTATAGGTGTGTAACCCAGGTGATTATCATTACTCCTTCTATACACAATTAAAAAAAATAAAAAAGAAAAGCACATCTAAAGCAAAGTTACTGAGATCAGTTTTAGAGGAGATGGATTATGCTCTAGAAATGTTTATTTCTCTTCAGTGACTTTTAGAGGAGTCTGGACAATTAGACTGTGAACAGTTTGTACTAGGAAAGATTAATGTTAGACAAAGCACCGGAAAGACTGCTTTGAAATTATTTTCTGTGTCTGTTGGACAAAATACTCCAAAAAATTAGCGTATTTTGAAGTCTTGCTTGTTACACTTATTTAGTTTGAATATTTCTAAGTTGTTTTTCCTCGCTGCAAGCACTTTGACCCAGGATAGTATGTTAAGTCAGGCCCATCACTTTTTATAGAATTAGCAACACTAAATACTGAGAAGTGAAGGCACTGAAAAATAAATATAAAAATCTTCTAGAAGCTGCTTCAGGCTTGTGTTATCACAACAATAGCATCAAGAACATGGTCCTCTGTCTGAGTGGACCATATTGTTGAAGATGTCCTAGCTGCTTGCTACTTCTTTAAATTTCCACCCAGTCTTCCCTTCAGCACGCCTCAGAAAAATAGGGACTGCAGCCTTGGGCATGCTCTATGCACCCAGCACAGGATTCTTTCCTGTAGTTGTGCAATGCATCCAACCCTTCCATACAAACACCACCTAAATTGCATAAGCACAAGCATGCACATTGGCTGCCTCTATATTAGTCAATAAAACATGCACTGGACTCCTTTGCAAGCACTTAACCTAATGGGCAAGAAAAACAAACAAAAAACCCCCCAGCTTTTATTTATATTATTAAATTTCTTTACTCTCCAAAAATAGAATAGCTGCATACAACCTGCCCAGTGGGAATAAATACTGATAAATACTAATCCTTAACTATGCTTGGGAATTGCTTTTCTGGCCCTCACTAAACCATGCTAGTGACTGGACTAACAACTGAGTTTCAGAGTCCAAAAAGATTCCCCCAGATCTATTTAACTATTTTGGAGCTAGCCAGTATTCACAGTTCTGTACACAACCTGTACAGAGCTTTTCTTTTGCTAAAGGAGGCTCTATGACAGTGGCATTTATGAACAGTTTCCATTCTGATACAACATTGAGAAGGAGGAATTCATGCAAGCCAAGGGCTCATGTGCAAGACAGCCTGACAGAACCAGGCACTCAGGCTGGGTAGTAAGACACAGGTCTCTACGGGAATGCACAAAGCTCCAGACCAAGCATCCAGAAATTACTGTATGGCTACAGACTTGAATGAGTATATACAAAGTACTTTTTTTCCTCTGCATGTGTGTGTGAGGGAGAAAGGAGCTGGGGAGTTAAGAATTACCTACTTATGTAAAGAGAAATTATGAAAAAACAAGTTTGTAATCTTGGGTTTTCCCAAAAACCTCCTGCTGAATTTTCACTGTTTGCTTTCAATTACCAGCCACAGAAAACAATTGCTTAAACCTCTGCCCTTCACATCTAAATCATCAAGCAAAGGTTTTGTTCAATTGGATTTCACTGAGATGACAGCATCTGTCAGTAACTTTAACAATGAAGATTTTCTCCTGTGTCTAGTTTTACATGCCAAGTTTCTTTCTGCCTAGCTACAGTCTTAGACATGATCTGTGTAATTCCAGTGCAAAAGCCTAACACAGACTGTTCCTTCAAAGCAGGGAGGGGTCTGTTTTGTATTACAGTTTTATAGCTAGAACAGGTGCTCTAGTCCCCCAGCTCATCATCATGAGGAGCATGCTCCTCTTAATTAAGAGAGTCTCTAATTCAAGGATATCTTGTTATGACCCACTTTTGTCTTTAATATGGACAAATAGAAAATGATAACATTAGGGGTCAGATTGGGATTTAAAAATCAACCCATGGTGTTGGATTCCATCTGTCTTCCTTGACAACAGGTTCCTTTACTGGTGTGATGAAGGTTCAGGTCAGAAGGAACCAATAGCAAAATAGCTTCTCAACTCATAGATACTGAATTCTCACATATTTCTTTATGTCAAAGACCAGGAAAATCTCCTGTCTTGGGAAAGCAAAGAAACTAAATGAAAGGAAATAATACTTACTCCCAAGGATCACATGGGGGCTGAGTCTTGACAGTGCACACCAAAAAAACCTGGAATACTGAGGAATTTTTCAGCAGAAAGCTCAAAGATGACCTGAGTTAGATTCCTAAGGATCAGCTCACGTTTCAAACACTCCCTTTTACTGGATAATAGCATGTACTATATGCCCCAATAAAATTAGTAATTCCTTTATGGTGTTATTAGAATTGATGAACTATAAAAGCAACAGACAGTTGTAGAACCAGGATTTTCTTGCAATTGATTCATTTAATATTAATTTGTTTCTGTTTCACTAAGAAGCTGCTACCTTGTTCTGAGCTACAACTGTAGCAATTAGCAGCAGTATCCCACTGTGAGTATGAGGTTGATTGCATGGTACATCTGCAATGGAATGACACTGACCACATATCTACTGAAGAGATTAGACTACTAACCCCAAAAATGCAGGATTAACCATAAATATTTATTCGCCAGCACATTCTGAAGTAGACTAAATGGTAACACTTTATGGGTGGGAAGCACTGCGTCCCTTACTTATTATACCCACAATTGTTGATGATGGTTTTAGCTCAGTTGGACACAGCACAACGATAATAATGCCAAGGTTGTGGGTTCAACCACAGTATGGGCCATTCATTTAAGAGCTGGGCTTGGCGATCCTTGACCAACTTAAATTATTCTGTGATTTTTACCAATATAAAAGAAATATTAAATTTTTGAGACACACTTTCACCTTCCTCTTTTTCTATCTTCAAAGTGCTTATAATTTTGATTTTAACATAACACGTTCCCTAAACAATTATATACCAAAGTTGATAATATTTCATCATTTCCATATTATCATCTTTCAAATATCCATGTCTCACATTGATTCAGTTGTAGTTGGTGGCAAAATTAAACCTCTCTGAACTTTTAATAAAAGTAAGTTACTTTATTAAAAACTGCACAGCAGTTTTCAGGATTATATATAATTTGAGAAGGGGATTAAAAAAATCTGTTTCTAAATTGTGAAGATATTCTGCTGCTCATTCTGAAAAATTCATTTTGCAATAACACAGAATACTTCAATGTGTCACCAGATTTTTTTAGAAAGAGTAACAGAGTAAAACTATAAGCTACTTGAGAACATCCGGATCAATTTGGATATGGTGTTCCCAACAACTTGGAAAGCCCTTTGGAAATGGAAAATGATTAGTTATAAACTGAGCATACTGAAGTATCCTAAACCATTTTTAACTTTTTAGGTTCCTGGTAACACAGGACAATTTTCTTCCAAAAATTTTTTGTCCAGCTAGGTGGGGTTCAAAGGAGAGAAGGGTTGAGGTTGGTTTTTCATTCCATTCAATTTTTCATTCCATTTAATAGGATTTAAATTCCAATCTCAGGGAAAAAATAAAAAGGCAATCTTCAACAAAAAAAAAACCTCCTCTCCCAAGGCCCAGAAACCCTCAGTGGGATCAGCAAAATATCATTTTACATTGCCTTTTCAGTACCACCGCCTGGCAGAAGCCTCAGTGCTTGAGATCAAGGTCTCCAAATACAGTTCTTCATTGTGAGGGCAGCACGCAGCCTACAAGTGCAGCTGCCTCATTGAGGAGGTGTCAGATGCCTTACAGAGAGTTTAGCCTGGCACATGGGCTGCCAGCTAATTCAGGTTGCTCAGTGCAAGGAAGAGAGCAGGAGTGTGTCTGCAGTCATCACCACCAGCTCATCTCGCTCTCAGCTTCACATCCGATCCAGCCCCAGCTGTCTTGAGATCACTGTGAGATTTCTCTTGGCTTCCCAAGGGTGCATACAAGGGTATGGTGGCTCTCAAAGATTTGAAGAAATTCGTAGGCATCCAAGTGTGAAGAAGGTTCTCTGCACTTGTTGCAAATGTTTAATGTATAAAGCAAGAAGCATTCTCTTTTATACAAATTCATAAAATCCAAAGTATCATACATTCAGTGGGAAATAAGGGGAAGTGGATATAGTTATATTTTCTTATGCTAAACCACACTGGGTAAATACAATTATACCCCAGTACTGTTATTTTCAAATACTAATTTTTGATGGAAAGATGCAGGTATCCAAAAAAATTCCTCTTCAAGGGAGATACTTTTTGAAAGCAAACCAAGAACAGGTTTCCTGATTATCCCAAACAGTTGTAAAGTTTTAACTATTCAATAAAATCAAATTAATTTTTGGATATTTTTTTAAGACATGGGAGAAGTCTCCTATGCCCCTAATTTTTCTGCACTGAAGAATCCAGAACTTTTCTGTTCCTTCAGCTGTGCAAGCTATTATAAATAACAACTATTTTGCTGTTACAAACCCTTTTGTTATGACCTGCAGCAGGTACAGCTTGCCCAGGCACTTTGCCCAGGGCACTTTGCTAGGCTGGAAAGTCTTCACAGTAGAATACAGACACAACCATGCGCTCCAGAAAAAGTCATTCCAGCCTTCATTGGGAGTTCAAGATGGGAATTCTAGGTTCCTCAAAATCTACCAGGGGCAAGAAAAAATTATGTTTGACAATGAAATCTAACAGTTATAAGAATTCAGCAGAAGAAGTCCTTAATCTGCACAACACAAGATGGACTATACTCTGATCCAAGGGAAAAGCTGAAAACATGAAAGTCACACAGTATTTTACGTGCCATTATTTTTCCTCTCTCTAAAATGAGACTCTGTGCAGCCAGGAACGAAAGACACAGAGCTGCCAGTGATTACACCATATACTCACAGGCAGCAGGACAGGGGTTTCATCCCTGCTTCCAAAGCTGTATGTGTGCTCCACAGCACCCAACTAGAACAGCAGCTCTGCTCCCTCTGATCTCCTGACCCAAGAGGGCAGGGGAGGGAGTCCTTTTTGCTCACTGTTCTGCCAGCCACATCAGTGTTTTCATGTCAGCTGCAAAGCAAACTAGGGGGCTTGGAGAGTGCTTTCACTCAGCATACTCCATGGCCAAAGGACTAGGATGGCTCCTACAATATAGGTGTTTCTGTTGCGAGTCAGCCACACAAAGCAGGGTACAGCTTCTGGCTATGTGGATCAGTAACCTTACCACCAAATTACTGTGCAAAACGTGGTCACTATCACCATATGGTATAGAAAATATAGACATTTATGTTCATTTACTTCCTATTAAGATATCCAGAGTCATAAGCATTGCCCACGGTAGACAGGCTGGTTTGACTCATGCCTTGAGCAAGATTTTTCTGAATTAAACTTTGCTAACAAGAAAAAAAATCTGGAAAACAAAATTATTCATAACCTAGTACTCCATGTGGCATGAGGCAACCACTTGATTATAGAAAGGGGTGAGGGGTTAACTGTATCTAAACTTTGGATAAGGAGGTGGGACATTTTACAGGTTGTGCTGCATGTTCCTTAGGAAATGAAAAAAAAAACCCAAAGAGATCTGTAAAAGAAGAAGATGGCTTGTACAAAGAACATGACCAAAATACTGGCTGGGAAAGCAGGAATGCTGCTTAGAGAATAATCTCATAATTCCAGAAATTATTTTAATTTGCTTGCTAGGGTGAAACCAAGATCTTTCAAAAGTGTTGCAGCCCCACTCTGAGTAACCAACATTCCTTTTCTGACACTTAAATCCCAGAATCAGGAATATCAGAAATCTAGGGTCTGGGGAAGGCTCCTGATATGTTTTACACCCACCTTAAATTAAATGAATTATACCTGCCTATGAGTTGCTTAAGTGCAGTAAGATATTTTGTAATAAAGCCACCTCTAAAAAGGCATTTCTCTTGCAAACTAGATACTGAACACCTGTCACAGAATTAATCACTTGCTGCAGATTTGGGACCCCCATCCAATGTCTAACTCCCTCCCTGATCTCACAATTTTTTGACATTCGTGCTAAGAGAAGCAGTCCAAGGAAAGCAGGGATAGAGACTCTGACTTAATAATACAGGACAGGCACTCCCGAAGTGCTTGAAAGTGCATGAAAAGAAGGGGTGTTTGAATGTGAGCAGGAACCCCACAGGCAGGAACCCAACCCAACAGTCTCTTCCTTGCCCTTAAGCTGGTTATCTCTGGTTTGAAGAAAATTCCTCCAAATGGAGCAAGTCTTTATATTAATGTCTTGTCAGCATCTACTTGTAAACTTCTACAGCAATATATAAATGCTGTTGTGGAAGAAATTTCTACCAAAAAAAAATTCAGAAATAAAATCCTATAGAGTAACACTTTCTGTAATTTGTATAGAGAGAAATGTAAGTTAAATTTAGTAAATGCAAATTGGCTGCATTGTACTCCTTTGCTTGCACAAATTGAAGTAGCTCTTTGCACACTGTAACTTTCACAAGTCAGTCTGCAGTGCAATAACATTCAGCATGAGGCAGGATATAGAACAATTGCTGATTGCTCTTTCAAGAAATATGAGGTTTGCATTGATGAGGACTCAGCTGCCTGTCTTGTGGCAGTTTTGCTTTGGGATAACTCAGTCTCTGCTGTAGTTATAATCCTTATATACTTCACTATTTTTATAAAGAAAATGTAACTGTACACTGCATTTCTAAAGGTATGTGAGAAGCAGCACACTCCACAAGAACAGAAGAAACACTGTTTGTAGGGAAGGGTGTCTCGGCTTCTTAGAACTTGCAGATCAAAACAGCTATGACTTAATTATATGAAATCATAATAATTACACATTGCCCACAGAAGTAATTATGAATTTGTTTTGGTCTTTACCTAAAAGTTCTAGCCAGTGCTACTGTGTCTTTTCAAATTGGATAAATTTGAAATGTATGCCATGAATTTGGAAATGTCATCTAAATTAAGTTCGCTGTCTCTCTTGAACTGCTTATGCAATGCAGTAGCATTACTGGGCATAAGCAAACATTGGCCTTCAGCTTTTAGTATTCAGTTAAAGCAGCCAAAAGTGGTATTAAAAAGCATATTCTTGTTTATGATATGCAGATTAATGTGTTTGCTGGCAAATAAAAAGAACAAATGGTAATGTGATTCCCGTACTTATCTCATTTTCTCATTTTAAGAGGAAATATATTGTTCCTTTTAAAATATACTAGGTTAAAAATAGTATTTCCATTTCTTTCTGATTTTCTGGTGCACATGGGAAAAAAGCACAAATTATTGAGGTGCTTCTTACATAAAGCTAAATATTTTTCTAAATAAATTGTGGTTCAGATTTTAACTTCTTCAGCAGACATTACTTAAATACTTGCTTGCTAAGAAAAAAATTTACCTGAACTTATTTATCATCCAAGAGTTTTTCACTACTTCTCTTTAGAAAGCAAGTTCTTGTTCAAGGTTATTTTTATAAAATCTGTGTTAGGCAAGGTTTTTTAAGTGGAGGTACACACTCTTCAGATGTATCATGGTAGTATCAAGAGGTTAGCAGGGGGTTTAGCAATACTTTGAGAAGGTTTCTTTCTGTGACGTCTGTTGTATTTAATCCCTATAAGATAAAATACTGTGAATCAAAGTTTCTCTTTCATGTTGTGTCAGTCTGCAACTAAATCTTATAATCCCATCCCTGAAAATAAAAACTTACCTCTACTGCTGCAGATAAGTTGCTCAGGCTTACATTTGCGAAGTATCACTCTTCCATTTTCCACACAAAATAGAACTTACTATAAAACTTACTAATTTTTCATATAATTATTTTTTAAAAAATCAGAAAAGCAATGCATTTTCCATGTATTTTAATTAATTGGTAAATGAAGATGATTTTTTAGAATTCACATAATAATGGAGGTGAAATATCAGCCATTTCAAACACAAAAAGAGAGGAGTTTTTTGTATTTCCTTGGGCATGGTGATTGGATTTAATACCATGCCTAATCAAATAGGCAAGGATTTGACTACAACTGAGTGACTGAACAGTGGAGACATTAAATAAGTTTCATTGGAGCTTTAAAGGAGGACAAAAGAGAGACACAGCTTGTACTTCATAATGCAACTAGAATTTTTTAAAAGAGAAATTTCATATTGTATCAAGAGTTGCAGATTATTGAAGCAAAAGGACTTTCTGCAAACTCACAGGACTAAGGGTGAGTCCAGCCAGCTGTTGCAGAGGGTCGCAGTGTGCTGTACAGCCCCTAAGTGGTTGTGCAAATCCAAAAGTCATCCAGCCTGTAACCTTGGGCCAGGAAGAGAAGGGGGACCCAGCAGAGTGAGGAGCTGGAACTACCACTACTTTTGTGGAAAATGTGGGAGTTACTACTAAATAGTTACTACTGCAATTGCCAGCAGGATACAACAGAATTCTCTCTCCATAGGGATGGCACCTGAGCAAACCAGTAGCTAAAGAGAGAGTGGGTGGAAAGATTTACATAATTATAGAGTTATAACTATTTGATGTTAGCATGTGGAAACACCAGGAGCAAAGTAAGTCCCTTTTTCCTTTTCCAGGCTCCAAAGAGCAAAATGGTGACTGTCCCATTCTAAGCATGGCAGAGGAGGTGTAGAGTTAGGAGCATTTTCTAACTACTCGTTGCCCGAATAAATTATTCTGGTACTAAGCTGTGAGCAACATGCCTTCATTTTAGATGTCTCTGGAGGAATTTGTTGAATTTTGTTTAATCTTTCTGTTTTCACCACTGTATTTTTAACAACTGGGAGTAAAATATTATTGAAAATCATAAAATAATATTTTTTAAATACTTCCTTGACTAAATACTGTCCAGTATTCATTTTTGGGTATTTTGAGATATGCTGGATTTCTATATAAACTTCCCATGTGGCACAGAATGATTTTTGGAAGCTATTAAAAAGTTGTGGATTTAGTTTATATTTTGGCATGCATGTTTGTTTGTTCGTTTGTTTTTTAAACAGAAACAGAATCTGGCCACCCTAACCCCCACCAACAAAAACCTACAGATATTATTACTAATATCTTTGTCGTTTTTTTTCTGGGGAGGGGGAAGGGGGAGGGTTTTTTTCTGTTGTTGAGAAGTGTCTGATCATGAATGAGGCACCAGCAAAACAAAGTCAATACCATTTCAGCTTCAGAAGGAATTTTGATGCTGTGAGAAGATCCTGCTGTGCTGTATTTTATTTCTACAGCAATATACAACAGCTGTGGTAATTCTGGTAGCTCTTTCAGATATATGACACTTTTAGTATTGGCACATGTTAACAAAACTGTAGCATCTGACAAGCACAGAAGAAATTCAGTCCTATCTGAGAAATTCTGGGTGGGGATGAGGATAGAGGGCAACATTTCCTCCTTTACAAGGGCTGTCTGGTCCAGGGTCCCATAGGCACTAGACTTGGCTGCCTTTCATTCAGCATGGAAGTGAAGCTGTTGTGATTGGTGGGAGGTGGGCTTCACTGTTGTCAGGATGCTAATTCTCAGCTCTGCAGCTTTGGATTTTAGCAGATCCATATACACCAAGGCACTTCTCCTCTCAGCATCCATGAGGGACTAGTAAAATGAAGCTGACCAGTTGTCACATAGAAGACAGATCATATGGCAATGATGCTGATTGGCACACAGAAATGAGAACATATAAACTTTCCTTTAGGTACAGATGGCTCCACTTCTCCTATCAAAATTATTCACATTTTTAAAAAGACCACTAAAATTTAAAATCTTTTCTGTGGTAAGGAAACTGTTAATAGTTCTACTTTGGATATACATAATACTATAGCTTTTGTCTCTCATGATGATTTCACCAGCTTTGAATTGCCTCTGGCCATTAACTAGAAATTCACTTGACCTGAGATTAATCTTGAAAGAGAGGAAATGAAAGGTAATTCTGTGCAGGCCTTACAAGACATGAATTAATACCAGTCTTTGACACAAACATGGTTTTATATAGTGAAATAACAAATGAGCTATCCTCATCTCCCTGTGAAGTCCCACATCTGTAGTGTTTACTCTGAGACACCTAGGAAGAAAAATGCTTATCTATATGCTCATCATTGGCTTTCTCTGCTTCACCTTGGAATAAAGCTAGAGTGCCTCATTTCCATTCCATATCAAAACATGGTCACCCCTGCATGCGTGTTCCTTAGCAAAATATTGTTCTTCATCAGGAAAACATAGAAGAATCCAGATTATGCAGTGACTGCAGGAGGAAGGAGGAAAGGCAAAAAATCCCAGTTATTGTTTATAAATATGTAAATGGTCTGTGGTCAAGCAACACTGCTAATTCTCTCTCCTCAACCATTCAAAAAGGGAAAAATTTACAGCTTCTTCATGGGGACAACTGAGCGTTCATTTCTCCCAACACTTAGGAAACAATCAGAAGAAACAAAATTGAGCACAGACACCTGGGTAACCAGTGCACATAATCTCCAGTAGTATTTTCGGGCTTCGTGTATATGTTTGATTTGAAGGTGATATGTGCTCATCACAAAATGGCCAGATTATATTCTCCTTTTGCTTCACCTTATATTTTATGTTTGTATCTCTTTGTCATGATATAAAATACTTTAGGGACCAATCCAGTATTTCTACAGTGTTTGAATAGTGTTGAACTGGTTAAAACAGTTGCAAAATTAAGATATTTAGCAAGGCCAAGTATAGCTTCAGTACCTTGCACTATCACACTTGCTCAGCAATATGAAAAGCAAGTTAGACATAAGAAAGGAAGCTGGATTTCTGCTTTGAAATATTTCCTTCGAGCAGAGCCTCAGAGGAATGGCACACCTGCATCAAACCAGTGGGATCTCTTGGACTCCTTACCTGTCATTACATATTGCAAAAGTTTTTCATTATAACTAGCAACACACTGCAGCCACCTGATTTGGGAGAAATTTATCTGTGGAAGCCTGAATTGCACTCTTCTAGACCCAAGCGGATCCAAGCAGAGCTGAAGTATCCGTAGGGACGGATCCTCAAAGGACACCTGCTCAGTCGCCACATCTCTACAGGAGTCTCCTCTCCCTGCCCCTCTTCGTCCCGACTTCTAACTTACACGGGGGTCACCTCAAGGTCACTACACCTCCCCTTCTTCCTGCCCCTACTGTTGCAGTCCCCTGGCAAAAATGTGGTGCGGCTCCTTGTTTCCCCAAGATTTCTGAAGGGGAGACACCAGAGAGAGGCCCCACGCCGCTGCACAGCCAGCGCATGTCAGCGGGCGCACGGAGAGCGCTCCATCCAAATCATCGGCCTCTTTTCCCCTGGAGCAGGAAAAAAGCGGCGCCTCGAGGGGCTGAGCCCTGCCGGGGTGCCGCAGGGTGTGCCCGAGCTGTGGATCTGACCTGTTGCTTTGCTTTTTTTCACGCCGAGCCGCCGGCTCGGGAGATGACCGCGGTAATGTGACACGTGTGAAAGGAGAGAGACGCGCTTCCCCTGCCAGCCGCTTAGAAAGGCGAGCGGTGGTGACCAGGGCTCCCTGGCTCCGCCGGCTCCCGCTTGAGGATCACACCTGCTGGCTGCGGGCACCCCGGGGGACGTCCCAGGAGGGGCGGCGGGAGGGCCGCCTGCAAGGCGACATCCTTTTTTTGGGTGTGAAGCCTTAGCTACGATTTGTAACCACGACGCCTCGCTCCTCGCCAAAGGCCAAAACCCTGGGGGGGCTCCGGGTGTACAAGATCTGAGCGAGCCCTGGGATGTCACATCACCCATTCTCGCAGGGCTCGCTCTGGGCCAGACCCACGGACGCTCCTGACATGTGCCCCGAGTGGGGCAAATCCCCAGCGCCCGTGGGACACCCTCCTCTTCTCCCCGGACCGCCCCGCCTGGCCGTGGGGCCCCGGAGGGAAGCAAGGGCCGTCCTCTCCGAGAGGAAGCCCCGAAAGGGGGGCTGTGGGCATAGCCCTGAGAGAGCAGAGGGAAGGGAGCGGGCCTGCCTGCCCTTCCCGGGGGGTACCCACCCATCTTCCGTGTCTGGTTCGGTTATCCCGGGAGCGGCATAATCGCAGAAGCCCCCTCCCACCGCTCCTCAGGCGCCCACCGACGGGCAGGCTGCGCTTTCAAGGCTCGGCTTGGCAGAGTCTGTTGAGCAGCTAATAACATAACAACCCTGCTTTGATCAATTCGAACTAATTACCCCTCTTAATTAAAGTCTTTAGCGGTTGTTTCAGTGTCTTGGCAAGGGCGAGGAGAGCTTTGCCGTGCGGCAGCGCCAACGCCGCCCTCCCCGCCCGCCCGCCCGTCTGTCCGCGCCGCAGCCCACGCCGCCGCAGACACTCCTTGGCAAAGATTTATTTCCATCGGGTCAACGAATTTTTTTTCTCTCCACGTGCAAGAATCAATGCGAAATCCAAATCCGTACATAGAGAACAGTTGTGTCGATATAGATACGATATTCAGGGGGAGAGGGAGAGGAGGAAACCAAGAAGGGTGGGATAACCGGCAGACAGCGGAGGTAGGGCAAGATCAACACAAGGGAAATATATATACATCGAAATAATTAAAGTGGTGCAGCATTCCCGGCACGGGTAATACAGATTCCCAAATAAATACAGCAGAAATTGCCTTGGCGCTTTTTGTTTTTTTGTTTTTGTTGGTTTTTTGGTTTTGTTTTTGTGGGTTTTTTTTAACTATCTCTCCACCTGAGATGAAACAACAACAGAAAAATAGTCTGTAAAGAACAAAGGAAAAATTAAAAATAAAAATAGGAAACAACCGATCCTATTAACATTATTGGCGATATAGAGCATAATACACAAAACCGCTTAACAGGTGCATGCAAAGAGCCGGTGGGGCTCGCACCGGCGGGGCCGGCGGCCGCTCCTCACGGCTGGAGCGGCGGCGGGCCCTGCAGCAGCGCCCCGGGCGGGGGCGGCGGGTCGGGCCCCCCCAGTTCGGCGGGGGGCTGGGGCAGTCCCAGGGCGCTGTCATGCAGCTTACGGACGTGCTTCTTGAGGTCAAAGTTCCTGCAGAAGCCTTTGCCGCAGGTGGGGCAGGTGAAGGGCTTCTTGTCGTTGTGGGTGTGCATGTGGAAGGTCAGATTGTACACCTGGTGAAAAGCCTTGTTGCAGATATTGCACTTGAACTGCTTCTCCCCGCTGTGAGTCAGCTTGTGGTTTTTGTAATTGCCTGGAAATGAGACAAGAAAGGAAAATGGACCTGGATTTGAAAGACGGACACTGAAAAGACGAGAAAAAGATAAAAAACCCCAAACTCTTCCCCATCACCAGAGTTTGGCTTTAGAATGAAACGACGGCAAACCTCCCGCCTTCTCTCCATCCTCCCAGCGGCTGTCACTTAACAGAGGACAAGGTAAACATCAAATAAACGAAAATCTCGACAGTTACAGAAATAAGACCCCTGGCTTTAGACTTCACAGCAACGCGGGGCAAAAGTTGCTAAATTCTTGTGTTTGGAGTTGGAAATAAGAGGTGAATTCGTTTGCCGAACCGCGCTGGAAGCGGCGTGCTGTGGTGAGCGGAGAACAGTCGCTTCCAGCGAAATGACTGCCCCTCCCTTCCCCCAGACAGAGACCTCAGCCCCGCTCCGTGTCGGGACATGTCGGGGCTAGTCAAACTTAAACCCAAATATCTAATAATAAAACTTGAACACACAATTAACTTCCCACCACCCTCCCTGTCGCAAATTGTCCCTACACTTGACCCGGCTTGGAGAGGAGGAAGCCGGAGAAGAGAGAGGGTGCTGGAGACTGGTACCTTTCTGATGAAATCCTTTGCCACAAAATTCACAGACAAATGGTTTATAGCCGGCGTGTATTCGCGTGTGCGTGTTCAGAGTCGAGCTCCGGTTAAAAGCTTTGCCGCACTGGTTGCACTTGTGTGGCTTTTCCTGAAGGGAAACAAACACCGAGTCACGGCTTGTTGGCTGTCCTGCGGGGTCTGTGTTCTGTTTAGCGGGGTATACGAGCTGATTCGTGAAGTTCTGCGTGTTTAACTCACGGCTCGCAGATGCCGGTGCGGGGCACCCGCCGTACCTACCGCCCTTGAGGCAAAGGAAATCTCCCTCACCCGCGGCTGCAGATTGGCCGCCCCCCGCGCAGATGTTACGGAGCGGACGGACAAACGTCGAGCATCCCGAAAAACATGAGCGGAGTGTCTTGGGCAGGGAGGAAGGGACAGAGGATGGGCTCACCTGGGTGTGGATGATCTTGTGCCGGCAGAGCGTGCTCGCCTGTCTGAAGCCCTTCCCGCAAACTTTGCAAACAAAGGGTCTGGCTCCCGTGTGCACCGGCATATGGCGCGTTAAGTTATAATGTGCATTGAACACCTTGAAAGAGAAAGCAGACAATAAAATAAAATAAAATTGCGGTTAGAAAGCGAGAGTGCCGAGTGGGAGCCGTCGTTTAAAAATCAAGCAAGCAAGCGACAGACATCCAGCGGGCAAGCGGACGGGAACAGGAGGCTGGGGAAGGGAGGCTGGCTACGGCGCTACTTGCCTTTCCACAAACTTCACACGTGAAAACTTTGGGCTTGCTGCTCGGGGAGCCGCGGCTGAACTCCGACGTCTTATAGGCGATTTTTTCCGAGAGGATCTGAGCACTTTCTTTCATGTAGTGCTGCAGCTGAACCTGCGATAAGTCCTTGAAGGCCACCCCCGCCGAGTACTTGTCCACGGTCGGTAGCACCAGCTTGTTCCGCTCCGCCAGGTAAGCTTTGGGCTGCGGGTGCAAGGGAGAGCTGAGGAAATAAGAAGCCACCGGGTGGATGTTGACACTGGAGGACGGGTGACAGGGGCTGTCGCCTCGGTTGAAATAGCACAGGGCTCCCATGGCGTGGAAGGAGGAGTGATTGACCACTCGGGGTCTTACCAGTTTGTACTGCTGCAAGGGCAGGGCATCGCGGGGGAAATCTCCTTTCAAGCTCAGGGCACAGTTCAAGAGATCGCCGCAGCTAAAGGAGGGCGAGGAAGAGGAATCTAAGTGAGCCTTCCTGGGTTCCGCTCCAGCCACCGCCGCTTTGGGCAGGGTGTCGTACGCCACGGGGACAAAGGGGATCATGCAGGGTATGGAGGAGTTGAGGTGCAGCGGATGCTTGGGGTCGCCTTTGGCCACGGAGCCATGGAGAAGCTGCGGGACGGGGATGGAGCGGGGCTCTGGAGTCCGCGCCATGATGCGCTCAATGGAGAAGGCGAGCGGCTTGGGCGTGCTGATCATGTTGCTCCTGGCAGACAGGCTTTCTCTGGACGGAGGAGTCGCTAGGATTTTGGTCGCCGTGTGGTTGCCACTATTGTCCATGGCTGAATTGCATTTGTTCTCCCGGTTTGAGCCGCTCTGGTAGACGCCTCTTTTTTTTCCTCTCTTTTTTTTTTTTTCTTTTTCTTTTTTTTTTCTTTTTTTTTTTCCTCTCTCTCCCCTCTCTCCCTCTTTCACTTTCTCTGCCCCTTTTCTAGTTACTGATCTGCGAGGAGGGAGGCCAGCATCGCCGCCGCCACCATTACCACAGCCTCCGCCGGCGGAACCAGCCTTCTCAGTCCAGTGGACTCATGCCAGCCCATCACAGTTTACTTTGGCGCACCAATGACTCGGGACAATCGCTACTTATTTCTATCAATAGAAAGTGTTGTGTCAATAACGCAGCCAAGATCTCGCCAATCGTTAACTTCCAAGAGGAGAAGGTAAACTAGATAATTGCTCAATTCGCTTCCAACAGTCAACAGGAAAAGTTTTTCCCCCCCAGCAAGCGCCTACTTTTCATTGGCGCCCGCGTCTCCCCCGCCCAGGGAAGGAGGTGGCCCTCCCTCCTTCTCGCCTCTCTCCCCTCTGCCTCCCTCCCTCTCTCTTTTTATTATTATTATTTGCAATCTGCTTAACCAGGCTTTAGAGGCCAAGCAAATCCGAGATCAATTTTCTTGTTTGGCTTTAAATGACATCATCTAAAATCATTGTCCAAGTGCTAAATAGGGATGTAAAACCCAATTCAAGGGCAAGCGCCAGGGTGTTTGTCAAACAAGGTGCTGCAGAAGAAGCGGCTGGAGGGGAAGCTGTTTGTTTCCTTGCCACTTTCCAGCCCGAGCTCTCTTTGTGCGTGCGTACGTGTGTGTGTCTGAGGGAGGGAGGGAAATGGCTGCTCTGCTCCTGGGACTGCTCCTGGGACTGCTCACTGCTTTAAAGAACAAGGTCAGGTGGAGGTGAGCTTTTGGAAAACACAGTAGACAAATAAGCGGGGGACTTCCAACAAGCAGACGGCGAGACCAGCACGTGGGGATGCAGGAACCTCCCGGGCCAAATGGAACGAGTGCTTGGGAGCAAAAGGATGTTTCAAAACCTGGGGCAGGGGAAGAGAAGAAAAAGGAGGTAGGAAGAAGGGGTGCCTTTTAAATCTGAGCATTATTTATATACTTACATATTTTTGTGTGTATATATATATATATATATATATATATATATATACGTAACCTGCATATACACTAAATATAGCTTCTGTGTCCTTGTAGAATAAACGCACAATACAAATACCAGAAATTCGGGGTTGGCATAGATACAGGAAGAAATATATCTCTCACACGCTGTTTATAGGTATATGTGCACCTAAACATGCAATCACCGTGTATTTAAGAGAAGCTTGGCGGTCCTGCTCAGGGCGGGCAGCGCTAGCCGGTGATCGTCCTCTCAGCGAAGCGAGGGTGGTCGGGGAGATGAGAGGGGCAGCAGCGGGTACAGGACTTTCTGTGTTCCTGCCCACCCCACCATCCGACAGCTCGGGCTCAAGACAAGGTCCCAGTCCTCCCTCCGGCCCGGGGTTCACTCGGCTGGTGACTGAGAGGCCGCTACCGAAATAACACTCAGGAGAAGCCAAGGGTCCCTCCGTCCCTGTCACCCCCGGCAGCGAGCGGCCAGGCCGCGTCCCTCAGGGGAGGGAGCCACGCAGCAGCTTCCATTTCGGAGGTCCAGCACTGCCCTTCTCCGAGGCAGGGGGAGAGAGGCAGGGGTTCTCGGGTTTGCTAATGGAGGGAAGCCTCCAGCGAGGCAGGGAGGCCCGACCCCCACTGCTCGGGTACCAGCCCAGGAGCAGGCAAATGGCAATGTCTCCCCCCGCGGCCACCGGCCCAGGACAACCATCTTGCGAGGAAGTGAGAGCAGGGAGGGAGGGCTGGGGGCCCAGGGAGAAAGGGAGGGAGAGATGGGGGGACGGAAGGAGGGATGGAGGGAGGCATCTTTGCCCCCGGAGCTGTGACCCGGCCGATGCGGTCTCAAGCCACCGCGGCTCCATTTGAGGAGAGCAAAGCAGCGGCTGTTCCACGACGGTGCCTTCCCGGCCGGGAGCTCCATGCCAGCAACGGGGAGATGCGGGGCACGGAGGAGAAGAATGTCCAGGACGGACGTCGAACGACGGGCAGTGGCCCGGGCACCATTCCCTGAACACCGAGCGACCTCTGTGTCCGCGCCGTCCCCCCGGTGTCCCGCAGCCCAGGCGGGCGACAGGAGACGGGGCTGGCCTGGGCACGTGTGGGGAAGGACGCAGCCGTGCGGGCGAGCGTGAGGCGGAGGAAGGACGGGATCCGCGCTGGGCTGTGCTGGGCTGTGCGGGGATTCCGCCCGCGATGCCTCGCTCCGGCCCTGCTCCCTGTTTTCCCCCGGTCTGGGTGGGGAGCCGCTGACCGGGGCTGCACGGCTCACGGGCTTCTCCCCCGCAGTTCCGCACGGCAGATGGGTCGGGGCGTTAAGACAGTAATTGCTGTCCCGGATCGGGTTGCTGCAGCCGCCCGCCTCTTACCTGGAGGAAGGAGGGATCGTGGACTCGCGGGGGGACGCAGCCGGGCCCCCCAGCGCCGTGAGGGGCAGCTGCCTCGGGCTGCCCGCTTCTCCGGAGTGTCGGTGTCTCTGTCTCTGGTACTTTGTGTGCGCCAGAGGAGAATTTCCTCCTTCAGAGCAATTTACATTTAATTCAATCCAGGCAAATTTCCTCTTGATTGGTGCTGAAGAAGGGAATTATTGTTGAGTGGGTTTTAGAGGCTTCAAATCTCATATACTTAATATGTTAACAGCTTGTTCTTAACTGGTCTTTTTGGGATTGACTTTTTGACATGTGTTTGAAAGTAAAATATGTAGTGTCATTTGAGCAGGGTAAATATCCCAAAGCAGCAATTACCGTCCCGCCATTACAATTATACTGGTCTCCTCAATATTGAGATACACTTTTGAAGAAGCGGTAGCTTGATTATTCGTTACTTCTTTACAAATACACCTCCCTTTCTTTTGGTACCTCTTACAATAACTTATGAAAATGCCTAATTTTCCGTTGTGATCTAAAAGCAACATTTTGCGGGCGGGGGGGGGGGGGTGGGAAGGAGGGGACGACACGTCATCTCTTCTGTGTCAGAGATGGATCCTTGTTAGGTGCCGGTGTTGCCCGCAGTATAGATCGAATTACTAAAATCAACTTTGACATTTCCTTTTAGTTCTGTCCTGAGCTTTGTCTTCCTCTCCGACCGCATCTTTTTAAAAGTTTTACGTATCTGCCGAGTTGCAAATATCCTGCGGTCGTGATGGTGCAGTGTTGTTTTTCCGGAGGCAGAGATATTTACAGCCCCTGAAAGTGTCAACAAGGAATCTCTCGGCCGGTTTCTACTGGGGGGGCACGGTGGGCTCGGGGTCCCGCCGGGCTGGCAGCACGTACCTAGTCCCAGCAGAAGGCGCTGGCAGGGGAAGGAGCAGGCCCGCCGGCCTCCCACAGTTAGAAACCGTCGCAGAAATTAAGGGGAAAAGTTTTGCCTCGAGTTGATTTCGTGCTCTGCCCGGGAAAGCTGCTGTTCTCTTTTTCCCTGTAATCGGCTTTGTGTTTAATTCGTTCCTAAAGTATGTTCTTGATATTGCTCACTTGCATTATTATCATAACGTATCTCCACATGCGCTCAAAATCCAAGTCACCGGCGAATTCATCTCGTCGTCAGGATTACTCCAATCCGATCCCAGAGGCGATTAGAGGGAGGTAAAATACCGCCTTAGAGCCTAATCTTTAATTTCTTCCTCCTTAATAAAATGAATAATTCCATTGCGTTTTTAAGTAAAAAAATGAATTGAAAAGGATAATAACTCCGCTAACCTTCTGTTGCTTGTATTAATATTTTCCTGGGAGTTCTTTACCGCAACCCTCCTGCTCCCTCGGCGCTCCCGGAGCTCGGCCGTGCTCCCTCCCTACGACCGGGTAAGAGCGGGGATGGCAACAACCCTCCTAGCTCCGGGACGCCTCTGGGGAACCCTAGCGTGGAGGGAACCAGGGATGTTACAGAGCATCCTTCTGGCCACGACATCGGAGACTCGACGGCGGCTGGACAGACCCTGATTACTATTATTACTGTTGTAATAGTCGTAATGTATAGTGACACTGCCGGGATTCGCTGCTTAAACTTGGGTTTGCTCTCGCTAGCATCAGTCCAAGATGTTCCCTCCCGAGCTGCCGGATTTGTGAAGAGGTGATTTACCCCGGCACGCACCGGGAACGCCGCGCTCCTCTCAGCCGCAAAGCCCGCAGACCCCGCCGCGGAGGAACGCGCTGGCCTTGGCTTGTTACAATTCGGAATTAGCCCCTGGCTGCTGCGAGGAGGGCTCGTTGTCCGTTCCTACTCAGAACTCATTGTTTACTGTCTTTCGAAGGGAAGTAAAATATAAACGGGGGAGTTACAGCGTGGGGAACCAGCCGCCGTCACCGTTTATCAGCCGGCGCTTGAGGAGATCCCGACCCCCGTCCTTTTCGGTGGCAATCTGCTGCTACGGCCACCCGCCCGGCTGCTGGGGTGGCGGACGCGGCTCCCTGGCCCACCCGGTCCCGGTCTCGGCCCCTTGCTCCCGTTCTGCTCTGCGGAGGTCGGCCGCAGAGCCTGAGTACATCTCGCAGCAGCCTTGGGCTCTGCGGTTTCTGGAGCGTGGGCAAAGGCACTTGGCCTTTCCCAGCTTTTAAGTTATAACACTTCTGCGTTTTCTCCACTGATAACTTCTCCGGTGGAAGAAAATAATATAAATGAGTGTGTGTGTTTGTGTGTGTGTATATTATGTGTCGTCTTCCCATACAGTGAGTTTGTGTTGGTGTCTTTTTATAGCAGTTCTACCGCAAGTAAAATAATAAAGTATTGCTATTTGTAACCGAATTCATCACAAAAGAAAAAAAAACAAAAAAAACCCAAACCAAACCAAACCAAAACAAAACAAAAAAAACCCACCACCACCAACAAAAAACATTTAACACTGACCCGCAAAATACAAGTGCACCTGGAGGTAAAACAAAGTTTGGCAGCACTGTATATTTCGTACAGACCCCCCCTAAATCGAAAACGAAACTGGTATAAATTAAGCCTTTTCATGTATAAAGCTTTTAATCACATATAAACGAAATTACAAGTGACCCTTTAAAGCAACGCTTCCGGCCCTCCCGTAATTCATGCGAGCGATTTGGCTAAGTGTGCCAGCTCCGAACGTGGACTGCAGCTATCACGTCTAATCTAATCAGTCCGCCTGTGAGGGGACCCAGCGGTGTCATCAACTCCAAAGGGCCCTTGGTGGAAGTGGCTGGGATAGGCCAGCGGCAGCTGGAGCCATGAGTGACACTTTCTCATTTGTTCCTTTCCCAGTTCAACAAATGTTTAGCCCCGTTACTGCTAAATGAACGCATCGCGCTCTTTGGCTGGGGGAAGCTATTTATTTTTAAGATTCCTGAATAGGATCAGGAGCAATTAACTTATTTTTTGTTTCCATTTTCTATCGGTGTACTGGGAGGTAACCTGGAGCAAAGCGAAGAGTCGCCGTGTGGGCGCCTGTGTGCTGTATTCCCGGCACCGGGGTACGCCGGGCTCTCCATGACGACAGGCAGGTGTCCGCCGGACACGGAGCGGGACAAAATCCCGGTGTTTATGGCGGGACCCGTTTCGATGTGCCGCTGCTGAGAGAGTGGGAGAAGCCAAGTGAAAAACGTGAAAATAAGAACGCAAGTATGAGTCGTGCCGTGTCGCAGCTGCCGCGGGACGGAGCTTGGGGAGGATTCCCCACCTCGGCTGCTTGCTCGGGGCCCCTACCCGGGAACAGACACAGACCCTCGGAACTGAGGGAGCAGGAGGAGGAGGGGGACGGGACACGCCAATACACCTGCTAAGGCCGAAGCCAAACTTTTTGTATGTGTGTGATTGATTTTTTGTTTGCTTAGCTGCACATTTTTCCCCCCCGTCGCTGTAAACAAAGCCCGCTCGTGCGGGAGGGAGGCCGGCCGTGGTGTCTGCGGGTCCCGGGGGCTTCCCGGGTTCCGTCCGCTTCGCACAGAGGAAGCCCCACTCCCCCAGCTCCCCGACTGCCCCGCCGCTGCCGCGCGGCTGCAGCCATCTGCTCCGCGCTCCTCTGCTGACAGTCCAGTATCTGATTCAACCCCCTTCGGTAGGTGCCTAAGGGGCATTCTCTGTGCAGGAACCCGCCTCACAGCCTTACACTCCGTCCCCGGCCCCCCTGCGCTCATCGCCGTGTCCCTCGTGGAGCCGCACTTGCTGCCCACTCCGAAGTTGACACTGGTGCCCCGCCCGCCCTCTGCGCCGGGAGTCTGGTGGGTCTCAGGAGGAGTTTCCCAAAACCTGGAAACATCCGGCACCTGAACCGAGATTCCCCCGGGAGCCCAGGAAGCGTTGTTATGGGTGTCGTGTCCACAGGGCCAAAGGAAGGAGGGAGGCTGCTCCGCTGGGCGCCTTCGATGAGCACCGGTGCCCCGGGAGCCATTCGTCCTCCGACTCAGGATGTTCCTCCAAAGCTGCGCCGGTTCCTGAGCCGTGGGCTGCCCTTCTCTCCGGGTCGGGTTTAAAGGGATGGGCCACTCTACGGGCACAAGCCTCCGCGGCCGGACCCGCCGGTGCGGGCTCAAAGGGCGCGCCCTGAGCCGGCGGCTTTGCTTGTCTGGAGGTGGGATGCTCAGTGTGCCAAAGCCGCCCTGCCGTCGCGGTGGCTCTCCTAGCCTTGCCTATCGCCTCGTTGTTCAGGGTAAGCGACAGCCGAGGGCAGCGAGCTCTTGGCTCCAGGCACCCTTTGCCCGGCGGTGGGACACCTACGAGCGTCTCTTCCTTATCCCGGCCCCGAACATCGCTCGCAGCGGCGGCGCGCGCCTGGTCGCGGCCTCCGATTCGACTTCGAAAGCCGCGTTTATACCGCTAAGACCCAAGGGGAATGAATTAAACGAGACCGCTTCTGCCCCTTTCCTGAGGTCTCCCTGCACTCCCCGCCCGCTTAGGAAGAGTGCAGGTCCCCACGGAGCCCCCACGCCCCCGGAGAGCGCGGCGGGCTCGCCGCCGGCTGCCTCGCTCGAAAGCGTACAGCGAGCGGTGATGCTGTCCGCTCGGGACGGGCACACAGCTTCGCTTAAACACCGAAGCTAAGATGTAGAGGCAGTCCCTGCGCTCTCCCCCACAGGGCACTGCCCTTGCTGCTCGAGGCGACGGTGCCTAGGGCCGGAGCTGTCACGCAGGTGCTCACTGGCCTTCTCAAGCTTCATGCTGGTTCACGGTTTCACAAATCTAGGTACTAAAAAATTATATGCATTTGGAAAAATTAAAGGACATTTGAAGCACTGTCTTTTCTGTATCTGTCTTCCATTGATGTCTGCTGTGCTGTGCCTAACAGTAACTTATCCTATGCTTTGTGTCTGAGTAAATTTCTCTTTCCCAAACATCTTGAAACTTCTTCAGAGTTACATAATCTATATTTTTCTCCTTTTTTTTTATTCTCATCATCTTTGTTTTGGGTTTTTATTTGGTTTGTTTAGCATTTCGTTACTCATCTCTATCTTACAAATATATCTTGCAAGTACTGCATGCAGAAGAAATTGCATAGCAAAGTGCTTGACATATGGGGTGTGTGTGTATAATGCTTCATGAAATTTGAATAACTCAGGCCCACTTCAAGCCACAAAACGTCAGTCTTTTTCAGGTGGACTTTTAATTTTTTTTTTTAATTACATCACTAAGTAAACAGGATTATATTCTCCCTAAGGCGTAGGCAGCCTGGACAAGGCCCCAGCATCAGGGCCAGTCCCACCACACCCAACCAGGGAATAGGGCAGGGGAGGAGGTGGTAGCAACTCGGAGACTAGATCATTAACATGTTTGTGATGGCCAGATAGCTCTGAAGTCAATATCTGGATCAGAGCCTAGACAAACAGGGCCCATAAACAAGCACATGTAGGGCTGTAGCTGAGGTGAGAATCCAGCACTCCATCACTGGGGCAGAAGTTGGCAGCTCTGGACAGAGCTGAGATTGAGTCCCTCGACAGAGGCTGTGGGTGGGAGTCCCAGGTGAGGCACATTAAGACCACAATGGCCTACAGTCTCTTGAGGACCTAACAGGTGAAATTACAATAACCTACTCTATAATCGTTGAAATTGATAGGGAGAATTGATAGGGAGAATTTGCCTCATCAGGAAATCCTTGGCATCGGGGCAGCTTGGGACAGAGAGGCTAATGCCAGGTCATTCTCTGTTGAAGGACACAAACTCATCACTTACCTCCGGGGTTATGCTGGTGACAGGCACTTCTGTCCTGGTGTTTCTAGCTCCCTACTCTGTTAGTGGCTTGCTAGGGACCGTGTTCAATTTGGATATTACTTCCTACCCTTGTATTACCTTGCAACTTTAAAAATCTAATGTCTTCTGGTGAAAGTCCTGCACAGACCTAGCACAACTCTGCATTAGGACACCTTTGCAAGCACTGCAGGGTCACTGAAGTGATACCTGCCTTCACGTTCTCCACAGGCACCTCTGCAGGGTCTAAGAAATGTCAGGATGGGGAGAGAGGAAGCAGGGAGACTTTTGCAGAAACAAAACTCCCTCTGTGCCTGGCACACTTATCTCTGCTTCACTGGGTTTAAGAGATGGGTGTTATATTGGACAGCCTGGCTTCCTCTGCACCCTGCTGCCTGCCACAGCCACACTGGGGGTAAGGCTGCAGCTCCTGCCCAGGCAGGTTATCCCTTACCAAATCTGGGTCTCAGCCAGAGTCCCAAATGGCCCTTCAAGCATCACAGCTGCCACACACCAGCACAACTAGGACAAATGACAGGAAAGGAATATGAAATTATTTTACTGCTATCAAAACCTAAATCAGCAAATCCATCTAGCAGCCTGGTAACAGGGAAAAATACTGCTTGGACTCCCTGTGCCTCCTTCAGCCCAGCAGAGATGGTGATGAAAAGCTGAGCAGCATGGTCTACCTTAGCAGCTCTCAGTTCTTCCTTGCAGCTGAATTCATCTCAGCTCATGGGATGATTAGGTTTGCTACAGAAAAAAATTGCCACTTAGGATTTCTCCCTAGACACCTAGGAGGAGTGCAACTTGCCCTTCCCTGCTTGGCTGAGCTGCCAAGTGTGCTGAAAGCCACCTTCTCTGCAGCTCTCAATCTCAGTTCTTGGTGCCCTGTATGCTTGCAATAGAACCCTGAAATCCTACAGACTGTTCTTGCACAGAAACCTCACATCAGCCTTGTAAATCCACAACAGTTCTTCAGTAAGGCCCCTAAGGTATAACGCTATGGCTCAACAAGAACCTGATCAACCTATTATTACTTTTTTGAGTGTTGTCTGTGTTCTTTCTGATTTTGTGTACGTAAACTCAAGAATTAGTCATGCTCCCGCAAAAAAAAACAAACCAAACAACCCCCTCCCCCCAAAACAAAACAACAACAAAAAACCAAAAAATAAACACACAAACAACAACAACAAAAACAAAAACAAAAAAACCCCACAAGCAAACAAGCAAAAAACCCCAAAACCAAAAACCTGTTGTATTTTTTGTAAACCGTGTGAGTTTTGACTGATGAAAATTTGAATTCTTTCTAGTTCATCCTGAGGGCATTAAAAAGCAGGCATTGGGCTCTGTCTGTTCATCTGGTACTGAGAGGTTTTTGTTTGCTTTTTTCCTTTTTCAAGGCACTGTGTCCTTGGGTACTTGTTTGCTATATATGTCTGCTCTATACAAGAAACGTATTTGCTATAAATCACTATGTAAATAAAATAATAAAACCCCCTCATTCTCATGAGGAATCATACAATGATTCAAATTGTTTGAAATACTGAAAACATCTTTTAATTGTAGAATTCTATACAAACTTGGGTAAATACATAAATGGCCACGACAAAATGTGTTCTTATTGCCTGAAAATTTTCACAGAAATACAAACATAGATGGCAAGCTTACTGACATCCAACAGGATGAGAGATCTTTAAATTTGCAAATGAATGGACATGACACTCCTAAGCAGTTTGCATGTGTTTGACTATCCTTGAAGTTCTTCTGCTTATATACCAACCTCAATATACAAAGAACCAAGATTAAAATTTTTAATGCACATCACATAACAATGTAAAATTAAGCACAAAAGAGGTAAACAAATCGTAATCCTGAAAATACATTTTTTTTTTTTCTTTTTACCTAGGGCATTGACTCATTCCAAGGATGATTTCCTGTATAGCTGTGTTTTAAGTGAGACACACATCTTGTTTCTGCACAGGACATCAATATCAGATGGAGATACAAGAATGAATGGTAGCTAACAAAAGGGAAAGAAATGTAATCACAAGTGGAACTCAAACTCCATGCCAGTGTTTTTGCAGCCCTAAGCAAAGCTATACATAAAAATATGCTACAACCATTATTCTCAAAAGTCCTTGGCACTTTTCCTCTGATAATCTCACTTTCTTTTTTAATGGAGCAAATTGCATTTCTGCACCGATATCATAAGGCAAAACTATAAATGCAATTACAAGGACAAGTTACCAAAAAAACCCCAAGGCAAAGATAAACCCCACCCTCACACCACCACCCCCAGCTTTGAATGCTTTGTGAAAGAACATCATCCTTCCTCCTCATCACTGTCTTTCATCGTAATGCCCTGAAGTCCTCCCGCATCTGTGACTGAGACCGTGGCTTCCTCTACAGTCAGGCGGCTGTGCACGGTGTCGTAGGTTTTACTGTTCAGCGTCCCCTCCATCACGCCTTGCAACCTGAAGTCTCGGTAGGTTTTCTGTGGCAAAAGTAAAACATCCTGAATTTGACTCCAGCAAGTCTGAGTACTCTTTCACTACAGACTGGCCATTTCTAGCATGCCAGTAGTACAGGCTTATTTCTCCTGCAGGCTAGGGACCTATCACCTTGATAAATATGTTGCGGTCTTTGTTTTTGGGCTGCGTGAGATTTTGGCAAACTCTAGAGATTCTAATTTGATGGTCATTCCTTTAAGAGATTGCTTTTTGTGCTACAGCATACTCCAGCTGCTGATTTCTCAGTAACTTCCATTTGTTTCATTTATTCTATAAGAAACTGCTGAGAATTTTTCTAAATACCTATTGAAATGTGAATTTGGCTACAGGTAGTTCAGTTCTGTCATTTCACAGAAAAAGTAAATGCCTGATCTTTTCCCCATAATGTAATTTTATTTATATTTCTCTATACATTTATATGCCAAATATGGAAAAATAATGATTATATATTACATTATAATATAATATATACTCTAATAATGGATACAGATTATGATCTATACTATATAGTGTCAGAATTACTCAGGTGCTTACCTAATTAATTTACATTCTAAGTCTCTACATTTTGATCTGCATCTACTCTTTATTTTTGTCATTTCAGAAGATTTTGTTTTCCTGGTATCCATCCTTCCTATGAACAAGCAGATATGACTTTCTTCTTTGTTCTTCTGTCATCTAAGAACTATGAGTGGAACTGTTTTATTCATTAATGCTATGTTCAAGTAAGTACATGGAAAAATCACCCACGTACTTTATTTTTAAATTGTAACACATTTGAAATAATCTTTCCCGATGTTACTCTTAAAGGCTTAAAAAGGATAACTTGATCTAGGCAGTTTTCTATTTTGTGTATGCTATCACTACAAATTCGCAATGCTTTGGAAGAGAATATGCAGAAAAAAAAAGGACTATAATTAAGGACTATCAGGCCCATTCTTCTGTCTGAGGAAGAGACCATGTAGAACCCTAGAGAAAGAAAAGATTTGATCCTGTTTCACTCAATACTTCAGAGAACTGCAAAAGACCACTCTTAAAATGGGTAACATTCAGTTGGGAGATTTTTTTTTCTGCCACTATGATGATTATTTAAACCTTGTTTGAATCACTGCAACCGAGATTTATTTGACTTTCACAGGTCAACGTCAGAGTCAATGGATGCAGCTTATGTTTTGCTCACACACTCCTGCAAGTACCCTGCCTGGTCTTTTTCAAGTGTCACCATTGCATTCCCTTTTTATAACACTGTGCATTCAATTTGCTTTGATGCTGTCAACGGGTCCTACAGCAATTTCCTTCACTTCTACACTGTATTCTTCCCATTCTCAGACCACCACTCTGGGGTTCAGACACTGCTCTTCTCTTGACATAGTTTTGCAGGATAATAATGTTCACTTCCAAGCTTAATTTTTCATTTCTCCCTAACTTTCTTGGTCCTTGACCCTTCTTTAGTCACATCCCTCTGCACGTGTCTCAGATATCTAATGAAACTCTTATGCCATCATAAGCCTTTAAAGAGAATAAAGGGAACAATGTTTCTTCTAGGCTTTCTTAATAATGCCACTACTCTTGTTGCATCCAAATCCAAAATAACTGTATTTCTCTTACTCATCCTGTGTTCTTCAAAAATGACCTTCTACTTATTTGGGGTTTTATTGGTGATTTTTTTTTGTGGTGTTGTTGTTGTTTGGTTGGTTTTGTTTCGTTTTTGTTTGTTTTAAAAATATTTTTAAGAGGTGACAGGAGCAATACAGCTTCCTAGGTTTTTCTTGTGGGATTGTTTTGATTGTTTGTTTTGGTTTTTGTTTGTTGTTTATTTTTTCCCTAAAGCAAACATAAAGTGCCATCATTCACTCTAGTTTGGAGGAACTGTGCCTCCCCACATCTCTCTGCCGCTGGGCTGCAGCAGGAAAAGTTTCTTATGGTACTCTTCTTGAACCATTGTTCTGTATTTCCCAGCAGCCATCCTGTCTGCTAGTTCCTGTTTTAGCAGCTCAATCTTCACCCACCAAAACCAAGGTCCACAAATTTCGGTTTTCCAGAACCAATATGATTGATATAATCTTCTTCAATTTTTAAGAGCCATAGAGGGTGCCATGGAATAACACAGTTGGAATTTACATGCAGAGCAAATCAGGTATATGGGCACAGAAAGGCCAGAAGCAGTGTTCCCACCTACAGTGGGAGCCTCCTGCTTTTGAACAAAGCTAATCAGTGTGCCAGGTGGCAGAGGGAAGGCAGGTTGGCAGTGCTGCTCTTTCACTTGAAATTCAGTTTTGTAAGAGTTTCCTTTAATCTCCCTGGTGATATTTCTCTTCTACAATTTAGCCTGCCCATTCTTACATCTCATGGAGCACAGGTTTTAGATCCTCTAACACCTATCTTCTTCCTCAGAGGATGATTAGTACCTTGGAAAAGGACTTTATATAAGGGCATGGAGTGACAGCACAAGAGGGAATGAATTCAAACTGAGAGTAGGTTTAGATTAGATATTTGTAAAAGTCTCTACTGCGAGGGTGGTGAGGCACTGGAACAGGCTGCCCAGATAAGTTGCGGATACCCCATCCCTGGCAGCTCTGGACAGAGCTCTGAGCGGCCTGCTCTAGTGAGAGGTGTCCCTGCCCACAGCAGAGGGGTTGGAACTACATAATATTTAAGGTCCCTTCCAACCCAAACCATTTTATGATTACATGATTCATTTGAGAATAGCTTTTAACAAGGAACATTCATTTTAACAAGGAACAGCAAGATGTTTTTGCCGTTTGGGCACACAATCAAGTGAAGAACCAAATCCTGCTCCCATAGAAATTAGTTAAGGTCAAGAACAGCAAAACTAAGCTTGGGTGTTTCAGGGAGACACGATGCCATCATTATTATGACTGTTTTCTTGCATCTCTATCTCTGTTCTGTTCCTTTTTGCTAGTGAATCCTGAGTTAAAATGCTTCTGACTTTACAGTCTTGCATGAACTTAATGAGAAAATATTTTTAAGAAATCAAGGTCACCACTGACAACAGGTGTTTCTTACTCCACATTTGTACAGGTAACAACAATGTCCAAAGTTAAACAAGACAGAATTAAAAGGGAAAAATCTGAAATGGTTTTCTGTCTCTTGCCTAGGGGTATCAACTAAGATCTAAAAGGGAGCTAGGAGGAAACTTTCTTTTATGGTAGGTTAACTCATAATTGCCTATTGCAAAGCATGTTATACTCTGCTTGGAAGCATTTTATATTGGCCAATGTAAGCAACTGAGGACTGAAGTGGAGGGATTGGTATTTCTATTGATACTTATCCCTGAGTATGGAATATTAGAAAATGTTATCTAATACATTGAATACTGTTCTCAATTAAGCCTAGTAATTATATGTGCATAAAAAAGAAAATAGTTCCTTTTTTTAGGAAAAGGGGGAAAATGGAAAAGGAACACTATTGAAATTATTTAAGTAAAACAAAAAATCAGTAACAAGACAAATAATAATTTAGTAAGAATAATCATACAGCAGTGCTGTACAGCCAGCTGCAAAACAATTCGGAACTATCTTAATTGTCTCCAAATCCATAATTTATGGCAAATAGTAGTGCACATAAAATTAACATTAAGAGGTTTAGTAAGTTATTTTGCTTCTGGAATTTGCTACAACTTTGGGGAAAATCTCAACCTAAAATTATGTAAGTTTACAACTTCATTCCACATTTTCTAACTTTTGGGTTGATAATCCATGTTACTACTTTATTACTTTTCTCTCTTTACTATGCAGTCTAATGCAAACATATTTTATTTACCTTGACTATCTTGATGAGAGTCTTCAGCTGGTAGATGTGAAGCTGAACGTCTAATCTGTCAGCCAACCACATGCATATGACTTTCATGGAGTTGCTATACCATTGCTGAAAAGAAGGATAAAAAAAAAAAAACAACAACAGACACCACCAAATAACCCTGCAGTATTCATTTAACAGATTTGGTAATGAGAGGTAATGAAACACTTTGAAATGATCACAGATCAGCACTTGAAGTCAACAATAATATAATTTCCTGTTATGAGAATTGCATGGGTCAGCAGGAAATCAAATAACTTGACCTAAATCATTCTTTACATGAATTAGCACCTGCCATTTTATCTTTCAGTTACAACATGTTCAAGCAAAATAGCGTTATGCACTTTGTTATCTGTCAGTGAGAATGGATATTAAAGATACAATTACAGGAGAGAACTGACAGCTGAAACATCAAGGATAGAAACAGGTACATTATCTTGAGAGAGAATTTACAGCAACTAGATTTTTCAGGAAAACAGGAAAACAGTACCAGAGAATAAGAAGTTTGTCTTTTTAGTTTATTTTAATCACTTCATCATTAAGTAAAAGAACCAAGAATCCCTGGAAACTGATTTTAAACATGATCAAAACACCATTACATCCTTCCCAAAATAACCATATTAAGGTTTTGGTTTACATTAATAACTAATTATAATTACTGCCTACCTTATTTCCTTTTTACGTCTTAGGCATGGTATGTTTTCACTCAACACTTCACAAATGGATGAGTTAAGAATAAGCCCTCTGCTGTTGGTGTCTATGTTACTGTAAAAAATGCTCATTTCCAAATAGCTACTGTAATAGTTCTTTCACATTAACTGGATTAGAAGAGATTTCACTAAATATAGTTGCAGCACTTTCCCCCCCCCCCCTGTAAAATCACAACCAGATCTCATTTAGTAAAACTGTAAAAAGGAAGGGTTGTTTTCTTTTTTTTCTTTTTCATTTTAATAGTGAGAGATTAAAGGAGTTTGTGTCATAGCTCTGTTTCTAGTCTCTTTTCCCACAGGAAGGAGGTTTAAATTATTTTCTGATATAATTTCTCGTGTCTTTGCAAAATACAGAGATATGCAAAGAGAGGAAATAATGTGCATATTTTAAAATGTAGCATGTTAGGCAAGGTATATTTTGTGAAAGTAATTCAAAGGAAGTATCTAACACATCTCATTATCCACCTCCACATGAAGAAATAAAATATAATATATTCTGAAAATATGAAGACAAATTACTCACTACTGGATGTAACAAAAGCAAGAAATAGAATTCCTCCATCAAAATGTAAGCTCTCCGTAAAAAGCTTGAAAGACATACTGTAAATAACTACAAATACCTTTTCCTTACAAGGAACAGTCTCATCACATTAGAACTATCAGTTTTAAACTAAGTTTGAAATTTATTTTTTTGAATGTGTTAAATTGTATTTTAATTATAAATCCTTGAAAATAAATTACTTTTTTGAGTTTTTCCTAATTTACAATTTTATAGAAGTGAAAAAACGCACCACAAAAGCTACATATTTAATAAAAGCATTTTGATTTAGTCACTAAAATGTGGGACTGATTAGATATCCATAAAATACTGTTTTTTAATCACTGAATGACATTCTGGTTCTATTTACATTATTTCATCCCTAGCATGAATGCTGGTATTGATTTCCTTTGTAAGTACCTGCAAAATATTTTTAATGTGACAGATTTGTTACTGAGTGGTAAACTATATGACAAGTGTTGTATGTATACGGATGTCTAGAAAATAAAATACAATCGTGCTTATTAACTCTATTGATCTAAATAAACATAAGAATTCCTACATCAAACATTCTACCCAAATGCAATAAGGTAAGACAAGAAATTATACTATAATTCAGACACTACTGTTTTTAATTGTGAACACAATCCTGGTAAAGAGAACTATTTTAGTAGGGGAGCTTTTGGAAAACTGGTATTCTTCCAGTAATGCATCTGTTATGTATTTTGTTTGTATCAAGTAGAAAGCAGAACGGGCTCAAACTTGCTCAGACAAATAACCTACAGACAGGGCTGAAAATTCTGAGACTGATTTTCACATGCAACAATACTGAACAGTGACAGATTACTGACAATAGACTGTTCCAGTTTTCTGGCAAAATGTTTTAAAGCCCAGCCAGGAAATTTATTTAAGATGGATACAGTAAAACTTCAACTCTACATACCTGATATTTTCGCATGCACTGAAAACAAATCTAAGACATTGCAGGAAATTAATTTTCTACTCAACTTTATGGATGAAAGCAATATAATATGTTTTCCTGACAAGCTTTAATGCATTTAACTTTCAGTACAAATGTTTAATTTGGTGATTGTGAAATTATTCTACAGTACTTGCTCTTCTGTCAACATATCTTGTTCAGAAAAAATATGACTGTTGTTTTATTAGAAAAAAAAAAGGTATTTTTGTCACAATATTTTTAATAAAAATCACATCCAGTATATTTGTAGAATCCTCCCAGAGGTACTTGTGGGTAGGATTCTTGCTAATGATTGGTCTTATATCCACTAATTTTGAGGACTTAGTAGAGGCTGAAGCTGCATAACCTTAAATCTGCTGGACTTCATAACAAGAAAATAAAGACTTCCCTATAACTTGTTTTTGAGTCTCTTGAAGAGCACAACACTGCAAATTTCTCTCTGAGAACCCAAGGCCACACATTCTGACAACAGTGAGCATGCTAGAGAGGTAGGGATGGATCTACTGTGCCTGACAGGAATCTGTTGCAAACCCCAAAACTTCAGTGATTGGATAATTGGCCTGAGATTACCCAGTTGAAACAACAGCAGCAACAACAACAACAACAACAACAACAATCAATTTAACCAGTTTTAAGAAAAAGTAACTTTCCCATTAGTAATAATAGCAGTGAAAGGATGAAACAATGCATCTCTTGAAGATGTTCATTATGTGGTACTACTGCCACGTTCTTTGCCACTGTCTATGCAAGAGTAAAGCAGTAAGTGCTTATTATATATTTTTTCCAAATCAGCAAATAACAGCAGCCAAGCACTTTAACAAAAATGTTTGCCTCACTATTTCCTCCTCTCTCCTTATTCACAGCCCATCCATCTCCTGTAAGGGCATGCATTACTCACTTCATTTTCCTGAGATACCTCTTTCAAAGTAAAAAATAAGAGAAAAGGAAAGGCTAGGGTTGACTCTGTGAGACCCTTGTATTTATTCACACCTATTGTGCATGACTGTACACTGGTAAATCATATTAGCAGCCCGTCTCCCCATCAAGCTGCTACTTGCTTTCCAGCCCTGGGAAGGTTCAACAAATCAACAGGAGCACGGAAAACAGAACATCAGTCTAATCTAGTGTTTAAGGTGAAGTTTTCAAACCCAATCTAAGAAGATCTTTAGAGCAAGCAACAAGCTGAAGGGCTCAGAAGGTGGTATTGACAATGAAAGAGTGTTGAAATATTGAGAAGCGCAGCACTTGTGCATTTTTAATAACAAGAGGGTCAACAAGGACACAGCTCCCTCAGTGCCAATAGTTGCCACACCAGAGCTATAAACGCTCTCAGTTCATCAGATTTCTTAAACAGTTCATCAGCTTTCTTAAACACCCTAAACCCCCTCAGCAGACCTTTAGTCTTAAATTAACAAACCAAAGCAATGAAAGAGGGTGCAGCTTGAATGGCCAGCATTGATCCCCAACGGGGCTCGGCACAGCTACAGGCACTGAAAACTTGTTCCATTGTCAGGAGGAATTGACAAACCTCCTCGCCTAAATAGTCCAGCTCAGACGGGCTGGAGGCACGCAGCTGTAAAGGGCTCCCCTCGCCCCGCTCCCAGCGCTCACAATGCGCCAGGCATGAGCTCTTTGTCAGGCCCAGACTCTGCAATTTTCTAACAAGGATTAAAGTTGTTTCTCGGCAGGGCTAGTGAAAAGCGATTTAGCAACATACCGTGCTTTCTTCAGGCAAGTTAAAGAGAAGTAGTTAAGGAATTTCATTATTCTGCTGACTGGTGGATATACAAAACAAATATAATAAATAGTCACCATCTTTCTGGGTGCCTGAGCTATAACATTCGCAGAATGGTTCAATTAAATATAACCCTTATCGGCTGAAAGCAAGCACTTCAAATTTATTTTTGAAGATTTATAAAAACATGCAGCTGTTTGCCACCTGGAAGGAGGCTCAATACATAGCAATACACAATGGTTTAGTCCTTCTAGGGCCAGTATCCCTAACGCCCAAGACACAAGACCCCGTTGAGTTTCTATACCTTGACCGCTCTTGATAAATAGGCATTGTCATAATGCTTTCTCTGCTGAGTATGGCAGGGGAACAGCTTTTCTAGGAAATGCATTTCATGTTCCTGCGGAAACCTTTATCGCACTATTGATCAGGAACTTGGTCACTCGGACAACAACAGGATGTTTCTACTTCCTTCAGCTTTACTTGCCCTACCAGAAACAAAAAGTATACTTCTCACTAAAGACACTGTACACCAAATGCAGCGTTAAGCTAAAATGAGAAAATAATAATGAGCTAATATAAGACAAAACAAGAGCAGGTTAAAATTAAAGTGCACAAATGTCTAGTTTTTATTAAATGCTATTATATTGCTTCAAGTTTATGATAGAGAGAACTACAAGCAGATTATGGTACTTTTAGGACATTAAAAAATGTTAAATAGTGAAAAAATAAATAAGTTTTTTCTTAAAAATGCAAACAGCAAAAGCTTAAAAAAGGTTCTCCTTTAAATTGCATAATTTATTTCCCCTTTTGCAAAGTACCAATAGTCATACTGACTGCCTTTGTGAAGATAATGAGGGACACAAATGTTTTTCGTAGTGTTTTTGAAAATTCTCAGAGGTTTAGAAGGTATAGATGTTTTCAAGTTAGGTATAGATATAATCCACTTAAATGAGGATGTTTACCTCAGCAGTGATGAATTCATACACTCCTCTGAAAGCTGGGAAGTCTTGTTAACAGAAAGCACCCCCCGAAGTCGGGGGGGGGGGGGGTCATCATGATGCCACCAAATTTATTCCTTTCACATCTCTTTTCTCCCCTAGGAACTTCTATTTAAGATAAACTGAAATAGATTAAAATTAAACTAAGCATGAGTGGAAAATCCATGGAGTTTGCCTTGTTGGAACCATGGGATTAGCAGGAAGGACAAATAAATGAAGTTTTTTCCTTACACACACACAAAAAAAAAAATATATATATTTAAAAGCCCTTGATCTGGAAAATGCCAAATGACTAAATCAATATTGTGTCCAATGCAAAACCTCTGCTCCCCATTTCATTACAGCCCCTTCCTATGTTTTCATTGAAGGACTTGTCCAGAAGTCCTCCTGTTGCTGTGTCACTTATTTCTGCTCCTGTAATGCTCCTATGCTCCCTCATGAGCTCCTCCTTTGCACAAAGCCTCTGACACATTCCTCTTTCACCTCACTAGTGTCTCACACTCCTAGTGCTTGGCACCATTTATCCAGGCATCTTCCTGGAAACATCTCAGGCTTTCATCCACATTCTGTGTTTTGCCTCCTTCTCTGGCCTGGAATGCTAGGTCACATTTTGAACTTTGTCTTAAGAATGTGCAAAAATGTTGACAGCCTAAATTACAGGTATAAGCATCAGGAAAGGAGAGGTGAGAAAGGAATCAGACAACACTGTCTGCTTCAACATTCATACTTCTGATACAAGATTTTGCAAGTTAAGTAATTTGAAATTACAAATTTGGAGTCTTCCCCCCTACCCCGTTTTAATTTTTTCCTTACCCCTCCCACTCTACCCTCCAGCTCCCAGTATTTTTTTTTTATCTGAATACAGTAGATTTAAGAACTTGCTACTTGCATTCTACTTGGCCAAGGAAGAAAGTTTTTCTTTCTTCCAGTGGGATGTTTCCTTTGGATTTCTTTTGCCTTTCCTTTTCTTTTTTTTTGTGTGTGCCATTACTCCAATCTCCCAGGAAGCTCAGAAAGCATTTTGTTTTTCTTAAGAATAAATACTTTAGTCTCCAGTCAGTCTTTTTTCTGCCTATTTGAATGAAGGATTCCCACTGCCATTCCCAAAGGAATCAGGGGAAAAGGAAAGGAGCTCAACAGAAAAAGGAATCCAAACCTTGACAGAAAGACCTTGTTCAGAAAGACTTATGGCAACAACCAAGTGAACATTGTTGGATGGGATATTTTGGTGATACAAGGAAACAAAATTAACTTTCAGAAATCAATAATGAGAAGAAAAGAAAAAATGCAGCTCATTTAAAAGCATATTAAGCATCTTTGAAACTCCTGATAAGAAGGATATAATTCTGAAAAACCAAGGAACATCTAACATATGAAAAGCTTATCTTTTAGAAGGAAAGTAATTTTTTTCATATATTTGGCTTCTAATTAGAAGATAGCTAATTGCTGTGGAACTTCTGCCATTTTAAAATAAAATAGAGACAATATAAAATATACAGTACTCTTCTTCCCCTGTATTCCATATTGGTTGTGAAACAGCAATTTACAATATTTATGCTACATTACAATGTTTGTGATCTTCATTTCTTTTTCTGGCTTCTTCACATGGCAGATAAGCTAGGAAACTGAAAGTTTGCAAAATTAGACACATGTAACTCCCTTCCATATCTGGACATATGTAATGTTTCTGTTCTGATTTTAAACAGTATGTACTAACATGATGCTCGAGACTGTTGAGAGACTAACAGTATAAACAGTTTCTCTGCTCCACTCTGGATATGCACTACATCTGTGAACAAAACTTCCACAGGTTATTCTGGTGCTAAACTCTGTGGAGCAAACACTGTCAGTCTTGCTACACTGTGTTGTGTTGCAATTTGGGTATATCCACAAACATCCTCCAAGGCACAGAACGGGGAACATCACTTGAGTGACCCTGAAATGAAAGCCAGCTTGGATCCTCAAAATAAACAAATTAACATAATGCAAAATGACCAAGTTGTTACTCATTATAACACTTGCTATCAGGCTCTAGTTTCAAAACCCTTACAAATGTACTTAGCGGTACAAATGCTAAGCAGTCTTCCTAAGTAAATGCCTAACATTATAGAATCATAGAATGGTTTGAGTTGGACGGGACATTAAAGGTCATTCAGTTCCAATCCTCCTGCCATGGGCAGGAATGCCACCCACCAGACCAGGTTGCTCGAAGTCCCATCCAACCTGACCTTGAATACTTTCAGGGATGGGGCATCTCCTACCTCTCTGGGCAACTTGTTCCAGTGCTTCACTACCCTCTGAGTAAAGTACTTTCTTTCTAACATCTAATCTGACCTATGCTCTTTCAGTTTAAAACCACTGTCCCTTATTGTGTCACTACATACCCCCATAAAAAATCCCTCTGCCTCCTTTTTATAAGCTACTCTGCCTATAAGGTATGCAGTCAAGAAACCCATCTCTGCTTTAGCCCACTCATCCAGAGCTCCCTAGGATGTTCTCACTCCCTGGAGTGAGATATCATCAAAGGGACCACAGGAGACCTCCTGTTAGCTGTATTTCTTCCTTAAAGTAAGAATATTTTTCATCTCAGTACCAAAAGTGAGATAGGCTGAAACTGGGTCAGCATCTGTGCTGTAGCTTTTATACTCGCTTTAGTAGTTTTTGTCCTAGAATCTTCTACAAAGATTCCCTGCTCCCTGTGGAGTGAGGTCAAGTACATATTTTTATTACAGTATTTAAACCATCCTGAGTTCTTCTGAGTCAATATTTACTGGCAGCTCATTTCTTTCCACCTCATCAATCCTGACTCGTGCATTTACTCTTTATGTTATTGCAGTGCCATGTGATGGAGCTGGATGCAGCTGTGAAGCTGGCAGGGAGATGCACACTGCTGGAGCTACTCCTCTCTTACACCACTTCAACAGGGCACTATGCTGAGCTGTCCTAATGTGGAGCAGTGGGTCAAGCCTCCTGCCTCCCTCTTGCTTCTCTCCTCCCCTTTCTCTTTGGATGAAATGCCCTTGGACTGGGCAGGTGCATGGTATGCTCCTTTCCATCCCGGACACTCTCAGCTATGTAAATTTTACAGCTCTGTTGGGGGGTTATTGTGAGTAGATTTATCTCTGCGTTACTTTTACTTTTTTCCCCTTGCTCTTTAAGTGCAGCATAATGCAAAAGAAATTCAATGCAATGTAAATTAATATACCTTGAAACACCTGAAAATTATTTAAAGAAAATCATCTCTATATAGTTCAACACCTCTGCACGTTTAAATCAGCTCTTTGGTTTCCCATGATTAAACAGGTGAAGAAGCTCTTTCCACTGACAAATCTGTGTCAGAGCACTCTGCAGCATCCTTATCTATTTTGACTTGCAACATAGCAACCTCTTTCTTTTGTGTCTGACTCATTATAGTAAAACTAGATTATTCTTATGGTTTCTAGCACAATTTTTCTTGTAATGTGATCAACCATGTGGTTGTGCATCTATTTGTGAACACTTATCCAGAGTTTTACTTTCCTTTTTCAACTAAGCTTGACCCAAATGAAATACAAGTATAAACATCAAAACTGCAAGTAAGGTTTGAGAAGCCACAAGGTTCTCCTGCTGTTTATACGTTGTGTGAATTACAGTACATCAAGAAATCAATATTCCCTAGATGGTGCTTGTGCCTGGCACTTCATGGTGAACAAACATTAGGTAAGACAATACAAATGGTACAATCCTTATTGATTTCTCCTGACTGTGTAGAATGTGAAAGCTGCAGCCACAGTTAACACTTACTGACAGACTCATCTAAAGTTTCAGTGCTATTTTATATTTTTATAGTTGTCCACGCTCAATTGATTCTATTAAGTTGCTAGACACATTTCAAGCCATCTAGATAAGAAGAAAAAGTGCAGTGCCTGGAATGAGATGCTGCTACTTTATGCCTAGCAGGATAAAAAGGTTAAAGGACTAAATTGTGCATGGATGTTGGAAGGAGCTCTCTTTTATTAGATAGAATTGTTATTGTTGTTCATGAATGGATATTGTGAGTGATGGATAGAACCATTTAACTAAGTTAGTAAAATAATGAAGAGTATACACCTGAAATGCATATGAGGAAACTATACTGGAAACTCCCAATATTAAAGACCCTCCCCAAACAAACAAACAAACAAACAAACAAACAAACAAACAAACCAACCCCCTTGTAGTTCTATTTGATTGAAAAAATTCCTTCAGGAGAAAAAAAGAAAAAATCAGATGGGCTTTAAAATATTAAGTTTGGGACTTCTTTTCCTCCCCCTTTTTCCTCTTGTGACTCCTAACATCCATTTTCCTCTTGTGACTCATAACACCCAGACCAATTTATACATTGTTCTTTTTTGTTCTTTCCACAAAAAGGGAGCTTCTCACACAAGTCAGGGAACTTAGGGGGTAGGGCAGTATAAGGAATTCTGAGTATCATGTTATTAGTTTTAGTGCCCTAAAAAAAATCTTCTATTTCTCTTTTATACCCAGAGAGCACTTTTAGCAAGGTATCAGAATATTTATTTCATAGTTTCTTACTTCCCTGCTGGAAAAAATTATGTACTATGATTGAATTGGTGTGAAAAAGGTGTCAGACATCCATTCCATGAATACTAAATGCAGACTGGATATGGGATATTTAATGCCTTGAGAAAATAATTTTTATATCTTTATGGGTTGTGTGGCAAACAACAAAATAGAAATTCAGGAATTTAAAATGACATAAAGAATGAAGATGTGTGAAATTGTATCATATCAAAACCATATCAAATACAGTCAGTGTGTTATGCCATTGTGTTTCTCTAGAGGAAACACTATCAGCAATAGTATAAAACAGCTTGCAAAGTGTTGAATATTCTGATCCTGAAGCACCAAACTCTGAAGCACATGCTTTACTTTTAAGTGTTTTATGGTTGTACTGATTTCAACAGTGCTGAGCTTTGCTTCTGCATAATCAGCACCCTCCAAGAGTGGGCTCTCTTTTTCTCAGTATAATTAAAAAAAAAAAAAATTAAAAAAATCAAAGAAAACTTCTACACTACCTGAAATCAGATAGAGGTTACATTTTTTCAGATTTCAAATGAACTATTTTTCTTTTATAGAGATTGCTACCTTGGAAAATGAGGCAAGTCTATTTGGAAACATCAGGAATAATTTAGTGCACTTTAAAAAGACTTTGAACTAAGTAAATTTGCAAGATGTTGCTCCATCTTGCGGAACAGTATCCCATATTTGAGCATGCCAATATAACTCACGTTTTCAGTGACACTGCCAACAATTTACTTTAAAATTCTTTTACCAGAAAAGAAACAACTGTTTCAAAACTAAGAAAAAAAATTCTGTTAGATCATGAGACAACTACAGAGTGGTTGTCATATCACGAGCTTTCTATTTCCCCCATAAAATAAGAGATGCAATTAAAGATGAGTTAAGACTTTGGTGAAAATCTAAAGAGCATCGGCAAATCTGAGCACTGCTCAGCTTTTCAATTGCTTTTCTACTTCTCAGTTCTTTTAAATGGTTTTCTATGGCAGGAACATTTTTCTTAATTAGTCACAGCTAATTACTGTTCTGGCATAGACAAGTAATCAGAAATGTCAGAGCTGCAAGGCTACATCTCCCTAATCCTTTGATAATAATTTAGCCTCCTGGGAGGGCCTCAAGCTGTGGTAAGTAGTGGCTGACAATAAGGCAAAATTAGGTGGGCAGCAGACCATTAGGATAGAAAAATAAAAAGCACTACCAAATCCTGCTGAGCACCATCAGGCAACTAACTACACTGCCAGATGAGGTGCCTGTTTAAGCCTGTGTTGTTAATTAGCTGATTCTACCAGACCTGCCACATATGTCCAGGTGCATCGTGCAGAGATGTGTACTTCTGGGTTTGTGCCAAAGGACAATTTTGCACTGTGATCAAATTTCAAGAATCTGAGAAAGAAGCCCACATACTTCTTGAAGATTACTCTGAGTTATCAAAGAAATAAGAAGATCAACAAGCTACAATCCATTTTTGTTGAGTATTTTTTTAAGTAATTAGGCACGGTCCTCTCATGTTTCTCAGAGGTTAATACAAACACAGCTTTTGATTCAAATGTGGCCTTTAACCAAGTAGACCTTTTGTCAAATCACACACTTGCAAATAATTACATAACAACAAAAGTGAAGATTACTTATTAAAATTAGCATGACAGGAAGTAATTTGAGAATAAGGAAAAAAAAATAAAAATTGACATTTTCTTGAAAAACATAGTTGAATACTAAAAATAATGCTTTTAAGGTAGACTTAAGCAGCACAAGGATTTGGTACTCCTGAAAATCAGTTCAATTTAAGTGTTCCTCTTAGCTGCGTAACACCATGATTTGCACATTTTTAAACACTTTTTTTAATAGGTCAGAAAACCTATACAAATTAGGCAATTGAATAAAGCATTTGGCAAACAGAATGAATGGCAAACAGAAATGAGTCAGATGAGTGCTTCATCTCCATTTAGCCATTGAGCAGAGTACATATCATAATAACCTTTGAAGAATAATTAAGACCTCATAAAATCTCAAGTACATCACTGAACTTGAATTTTCCGTCCCTGCTACTAATGGAAAATGAAAATAATGGCTGGAATATGGGAACACCACTAGCATTTAATAAACATTCCAGACAAAATGAGAGCAGTTTTTCAACAGAAAAAGAATCTCACATTACATCTGGACCTTTGAAATACAAAAGCCAAAATCAGCTATGTTGGAGTGCTTAAGCTCTTAAATTGCTCATAAAGACATTCAGTCTTTCTGCACTCCAAAGACAGTGGTATGAGCTCCCTGCCATATACAACTCTTACACAGCTTGTTGAATTGTTAGCACACACAAGACCACAGCGTCCAGGAAGTCCTCCCACAGGGGCAGCCCCTGCAGTCAGCAGGAATACTGCAGCACACCACACCAGTTTAGCACCCAGAGGAGATGGGCAATCAGGGCCAAAGCCAACATCTGCTCACAGGTGCCATCTTGTACAAGATAGTGATGGGCAGCACTTTGCCAGTACTCACCTTTCCAGGAGGTGCACTATGACTATTTTATGTGTTTATGCTACACTTGGGAAGAGGTTTCTCAGAAATTATAGCCTAAAAGATTTGGAAACCCTTTCAGTTATATCAGCGGCTGAACACTGATGCACTAAAGTTGCTCTCTGAAACAATTCTTTATTTTTCAGAGCCGCAATTACTTATTGCATAAAGATTTCATTGCACATACAGTCTTAATAAAACTGCAATCATACATCTGTTTACACCATAAATTTTCCACAACAGACACAAATATAACCTGTTAGATGCTGCTCTCAATGGCAAGTACACCAAGAAGGAATTTGAAGCAAAAATGTCTCGTTTTTTTTTTTTTTTTTTAATATCCATACTTCACATGCAATTCACAGGTACAAGAAAGTGAGAATCTACCCAGGTGGCACTTAGGAACTAGACATTACTACAGCAAATAAAAATTGCATCGATGTTTTAACAGAGCGGTATGCAAAGTTAAAAGAAATGCTTTTCTAAGAGGTTTGTCAACAAAATCCACTTTCGTTTAAAGGAAATAGTTTTAAATTTACAAGTCTGATGTATATTAAAATTCTGAGGAGTTCAAGATTTATTAGTCTTAAAAGTTCTAGTAGAAACATGAATCTAAGTCTAGTCAATGGGAATTACCTGGCATGTTTATGGACACAGCACTGCATTTATTAAAGTTAATGGTAAAAGGCCTATTGATTTTGAGAAGGTAGAACCAGATCCCATGGGAATTTCTTAGTTGGGTATTTTTAAAATCTGATAATTTTGTGATCAGATACACAGCACTGTGTTTTGATAGATTGCACAGATGCTCTTACATTATCCATCACCTGTATTATCTTTATAAATCAGAGAGGTGTTAATAATAATTATTAATATTCTCTATTTATTCCAGGTTTGTGTAATTATATTCTAAATATTTAATTTTTCCATTCAACAACTTGATTTACTGTCTTTTCTGAAAACAAGTATTTTTAAAACTATTTAAAAAAACCCAACCCTAAAGTAATATACTGTTTCTAAAATATTAACCCAGAGCTACTGGACATCTTAATCGTATGTAATAGATTACAATTATTTCAAGTGCTCTCTAAGAAATGTGATGTAAAAACAAATAAACACTACTCTTCATTCCCCTTGTGCCCTCAACTATAAGCTGTTACTGCATGAGAGTAGGAGAAAAATGTCCTGAATCCCTGTGAAAGAATAATTTAGGAAGAAGACTGTCCCATACTGCAAAGGAAGGCAAAAATTCCTGTGTCTTTGATAAATTATGTCTTTCTATGTCTTTGATAAACTGATCAAGTGAAAAATCTTCATGACTTTAAACCCGCTGACTAGTTTTGAGAACAGGAAGGCAGCACACTGACCTGGGAGAGACCAGTGCTACCAGGAGTACCTGGACATATTACTCTGCCTGCTGTCTATAGCCCTTTTGGAGGAGGTAATAATGAGATGTATTCAGAAAATAAGTTTTTCAGTGGAAATAAAGGAAAAAAAATTCCACCTTTGTTCTGCTGCATGATCAGCAGATGTAGCAAAGCACAAGATCTAAATGGTTTAAAAACGGTGCAGAAAAAACTACCAGCCCAGTCTTTTTTCAAAGTCACTGGAGATTTGAACCTCTTTCATATTTAAGGGTTCCTATCACAAACTTAAGTTTCATTCTCCTTATTTTCATATATTGTATAGAAGGGCACTGCTTTTATAGGCTTACCAATCACCACCATAAAAGAACCACATATTTTTTTTTGTTTTCTCTCCAGTTATAATCTTCTCAAGTGGATTAAAAATGTTACAACCCCTAGCCTTAACATATTGTGATTCACTGTCAGGCATTTGTACTTGTATCAATATTATTCTTAAATTTAAATAATCTTTGTTATGTACATAACTTTGTGTGATAGACATGTTGTTCACTTGATCACCATAATAGCTGTTAGCATATAGCAGCCCTGGATTAAGTCAGCGATAACTGGACATAAAATAGTTTTCAATTATACATTTTTGGGGTTAAAATTGTGTCTCAGGCCTAATCTTCTCTATAACTAAGACCTCTTGCACATAGAACCATCAGGTATTTTGTTATTCTGGATGAGGTTATTTCCCTGGCTGAAGCACAGGAAAGTGTACTTTTCCTCTTTCACTTGGTGGATGATTACATAACTGATAATAATTCAATGTGTTTTAAGAGGAAAGCAACTGTGATCTACAACTCTAGCCAGTCCAATGGATTCAAGTACATAAACATAAAAATGTGAATATATTTTATTCTTTCTATCGAAATATAACTTGGTAGATTTGAATTTATAAAAAGAGTACCTAGGTTTTCCTAAAGCAATAATTTTTAAAAACCCTTAAAAAAAAGTTTGCAAAATCTTGCTCAGTCATAATGTTCAAAATGTGAGTTAATGTCAGGAAAGGTGAATTAACAGAGTGAGATGACTCTGTTTTACATTTCTGCATGCTATGAGCTCCCATATTTGTTAATGCTTTTTTAATGCTGCGTCTGTCCAATCCATTATATCTCCCAGTGTGATGTTACATAGAAATGTGATACCACCATGTAGAAAGAAAAATAAAGGTATTAATAGATATCTGATACAAAAAATACATATTATGTATGTACCTTTTCTTACAGATACAAGCATTGGTCACAGCAGCATCCAATGACACTGCTGGGTAAAAGGGGACAGAAATGGGTTTGCAGACTCAAAGGCAAGTGCTGGATCAGAACCTGTGTCCATACAGGAGATTTTTCTTGTGCTGAAAAGCTTAATTGCTGGAATGAAATACAGAAGAGGTCCTTAACCCACATTAACCCAGCCATGCTAAAGCCCCATCCTTGTGCTAGTGCTAAGCCAAAATCATGCCAGAAACTGTGCTGGTGACTTAATGGTGTGGAGGACCCCTTGACAGTTCTCAGACCTGTGCCCAGGCCCTGGACAGTGCCCCATGTTGACACAGCCTGAAACTCAGTCCCATCCCACTGCCTCAAAAAAGTCAACATGGTCTCTCCAGTGAGAGTTAGATTTGGCCTTAGGCAGATAATTTTATTAACGTTCAGGAAATGACAACATAAGCAAAAATAACCCCAAAGAAAAACAAAAAAAAAATAGAAACTTGAAAATGAAACATATGCTTGCAGATTCATCGCAAAAGCAAACTGAAGCAGAAGTTGCTAATACAGTTTTAGTACTTTGTGAAGGTGCCAGCTGGATGGATGATAATTTTTCTACCCCTGCAGGGCATCAAAGCTTTTATAAAATCATTCTTTTCACACATATTAGCACTTAGCTTATTAAAACAGATGATACTTTTTTTTTTTTTTGAGAAGATGTCTGGGAGTGTCTGGAAATATATAATCTGAGAGTTAGGTCTTATTTTGACCACCCAGTCAAACAAACAACAAACACTGACATGACATACCATGGCTGAGAGTCTATGTTATGGGACCTTCTGTGACTGCCACAACTGTAGTGTCACAGTAAAGGCTGTGAATTGCTGTTATGAAAACATTTGCTGTAACTTGCATAATTAAATGAAACTGCTAGCAAAGCTTTCTAAAATACTTAGGAGATGACACAAATAAATACATTTCAAAGTCTATATTACGTTCCAGAACTAGTTTTGTAATAAATTCCATTTCACAGTGCTAGAGATGACTTATTTTCCTGTTCAAATTCCTTTATAATTGTGACTGAGATAATTGTCATGTAAACTGATCCAGCCTTATAGTTAAATAGCTTTTATTTTATGTATATTTTACATGTGTAGTGCTTTAAATTTATACAGAAGGTACTATTTCAGCTGCCTACAGCTTCCCCTTCAGGCAAGTAAGAAAAGGACACACTAGACATAAATTAGTAGTCAGAACTTGAATGAACTGAAATGTGATCATTTCTAACAAAAAGACGAGGAATCAGGGCAAATGAATGGAAAAAGGTTGCGGAAGTTATTATCAAAGCGAGGAAAATTTTTGCATGTACCTTGAGGATGAGGATTACTTTGAACTTGCAGAAGTCAGATTAGAACTTTGAAAATGAGTTTGAAAATTCAATAAATTTTTATGTCAATTCAAGAAATGTCAACTTTAGGAAATTAGAAGTCTTCAACTGGAAATCCATAAAATAAAATTATAGAAGTAATTTCACAGAAGTACCAGTCAAACCCACAAATGTACCTGGCATTTGTGTAGACTTTCTGTATACAAGCAAGCTGTGACATGTAAAAGTTCTTAATTTAGGGAAATTTGGTCAGCGATGGAATCCACGAACCACACCAATCCAGTTCTCTCCATGAGCAAATTAAAAATGAAAAGATGGAATATAATTGGACTATTCCCAGCGGAAAAATACTACTTAAGATAATAATATTCTATCAGTTTTATTTCTGTCTTCTAGCACTTAAAAGTTTCATGCAGAAAATATTAAAAGAAAGTCTGCCCTTGACAGCTGAAGCTTGTAGATAATGAACAAAAGAAAAAAATATCAACAGAGCTGAATATCTAACCAGGTTGCTGAACACCATCAAAGTCCAGATTATCCCTTCTGATACCAGCAAACTTTGCAAGGCTAGTTACTTACATCAAATAACTTCTCTATGTACATTTCCTCATTGATCTTTTCCCGAAGGATATCCTGGTTTTGCCGCACAAACATAATGTAGGTGTCTGCTAGATCCATTCCTGGCTTCTGTGAAGACAAAAAGTGAGGGGAAGGGAAAGACAAACCCCTCAACAACTGAGACTTAAAATAATGAGACTTAAAAGAAGTTAAACATGATGTTACAATGTCATACATGTACAAAATGTATTAACAAAATCTTCTGTGAAGTCTGTGTTAGTTAACAAGTTGAGAAGGTTTCACTATCAATGTGGTTCTACATGTTTTAATTTATGGATGTTCTGAGTCATAAATCTACATTGCCATATGCAGTTGAATGAAATCTTGGCTCTGGCAACATCAATGGCACACTCAGACATCTTCCCCTTTTTCTGATAGCCAGCCACTCCAGCCTGAGAGTGGAGATCCAGATTCTGCTATCACATTCAGAAAATGCTTAAAAAAGTATTCAGTTCCTTCTTCACTGCCTAAGATTTCTTCTAATTTACTTCCAATGTACAGCTGAATTTTGTTTGATGTTAGCTTCAACTAAATGCAATTCAAACTAAGCTCAAACACATCCCTGAGAGCAAACAGTATAAAAAGGCTGTTTTGAGCGTAGTCCTGTACCCTTGTATTTTGTAAACTGTTGCACTGGTGCAGTCAGCCCAGAGGATGGCCAGGGGAGGAGCAAGGACAGAAGTTTTTCCCTTCTTGTACCAATATATGTCCTGTATGAACAGCAGAGAAAGGATAATTTTTATACCACACCCCCAAACCAGGCTAGCCACACGTTTGCATGTGATACAGCTGTACAGGCACAGTGGTGGCTGAAACTGCCCCCTCCTCTGAATTGCTCTAGAATCCAGCTGCAGTTTCTGGATCTCTGCAGTCATGAAAAGTTGTTCCACAGTAACATTTCTAATGGCCTGCAACTTGCCCTTTACTGGCAGTGCATGCAGATCTGCTAAGTATCTCACTTTTTTCTAACAGAATGCACGCAGGCACTTTGGGAATTCTTCTGCAAATGGCCTCTGTGTGAGCAAGATTTTAAAAGTATTACTTACTCCCAAACAATAGCTTGTAATGTTCCTGGCATGAAAAATAATGCTAAGTTTTATAATATTTTACAGTAAGCCTTAACATGGGCCTTAATTTTTGAAAGGATGCAGATTTTTCTAAGACTATATGCAGAATAATAAATAATTCTAGGGGAGGAGGACAAAAGCAGTTATACCCAGCCCAGGAACTCCCAAGCATAAGACATGTCTATTTCTCAGAAACTGTTATTGTCTGAAAATAGGATATGAACAACACTGTAAAATATTTAGCATATTTTAAAAACCTGTATGCATGACCACACTCATGTAGTTAAAATATTAACATATCATTTTATATAACGGATTCCTTTCTAGTCTGCAAGTGAATATTCAACATTACATTTTTCTTATTTCTTATTATCTTGTATGTAACATTTTGCAATATATATGAACAGGTCTGAGCACGCGAGGGAAGGACAGGTGTAACATGTCCATACTAAAACTTGTCCAGAAACTGCTGTCATCCTATTACAGTAACAGGATGACAGCAGTCTTTCCTCAAAGCTGCAGGGAGTGAAACCCCCTGGCTTATGAGGTTCAACTGTTTTTACCCTGAATCTACTACAGACATATAGAGGAATATGTTCCAAAATAAAAAGATTTTATTTTTAATTTATACATGTGCATATATGACAGTTTAATCTTTAAATGTGGAATTATGGCCAGCTTTAATACTTTTAGAATCTCCAAAAATCACAGTGAAAAACTGAAATATCTCCTACATTTGGATTGGTCATTCCAGAGGCAATGAAAGCCCATTGCAAAAACTTACCCCATCTATATATGCTCAGATGAAAGCATATATAGAACTCTTAAGAGGAAAGCAGAACCATTGATATTTACATCTGGATTACACACCTAAATCCTAAGCAGAGAATAAAAAAACCTAAGATTTCAACAGACAAAACATTTTCTGTTGGAAAATGACTGACTGACAGAAACTGACAGATCTTCATTAAAAAGTGTCTTCACTAAAATGTGATAGAAATGCTTTTATATTAAGACAAATCACAAAGTGAAGCAGATTTAAAACAGAAAACTCCATATTTTACCTTAGTATACTCATTTGTGATGGCACAAGAGAATAAAATCTGTGTTGAAACCTTATGTACTTTCTAAAACCTGATACACTATTTATAGGAATTGTACTAGAGTTAACTTGGAGGAATAATGAAAAAATATTTTGAAATCTCCAGAGATGGGTGAAGGAGATGATGTAGTATATAAAAGGCTGATTATAGTTCTTGAAGATATACATTCAAATGTATTAATAAATCTTCCAGTGAATACTAAAATCTAGTGGTTCTGCAATTATTATTTTCTTTTACTAAGTTAAATAAAAAATGTTTGTCTTGAGAACAGCCAAAGCAAGAAAAGTAACATTTCCCATCAGTATTAACTCCCTTATCTTTGAGATGTTTACCTAGTCTTGAAGCTGTGACATATGGGAATTTCACACCTAGTGAATATATTTTCATGGAGCTTGTGGCACAGGAGTGTAATCATTAAAAGAATATACACAAGTAAGAGTAACTGCAACAGCTGGTGACATTTACCAATTAGAATTACACTTCTTTAAAACACTTTATCCTTCTTAATGTGTGCGGGATAATTATCTTTGAAATTGCAGTGGAAAAAAATTACTTTTCCTTTTAAATAGTGTCTGACTACAGTAGAAGGAAGTCTGGGTAAGGCAGATTATCAATACTTTGAATATGTCTGTTTTAAACCTCACCAAAATCATTGAAGGTGCTCATGGTGGGCAAAGTACACATTAAACAACGGATGATCCAACATATATTGTTTCATTCGTTTATTAGTTCATTCATATATTTGAAGTATATCAAATACTTCATTATCTCTTCATATTACATGCATTGAATTTATTTGTTTTCTCCGAACATGTGGAAGAAGAAAAGAAAACTACTGTAAGCACCAAAATAGCTTTAATGATGTATATTTAATGTTTTAACTTTTTAAAATTGGGATTATGTATTATTGGGAAACCTTTGATTACGCTATCCTCTATTGATCTGTTTTAAATTATTAAGCAACAGAAAAAAACCCAAGTTAATACAGAATTAAACAAACAACAAAGAAGTTTCATGTACCTTAGAAGATAAACAAATAGAAATGGAGACATATTTTAGATAACTGTCACGGGGGCATTTAATTGAAAAGACTAAAGCATTCCAGTCTCACATCCATCCTCAATAAAAAAAAAAAATCCCTGAATCTCTGGCAGAACATCTGCTGAAGTTAATGAGAGTTATTTGTACATCTTTGGGAGAAAAATTTAACCTGGTATGTTATCCAGGTTATATATATATATATATAAATTATCTGAAAGCTTTCCCAAGAAAAAAAGTCGGGGGTTTTTATGATAGAAAGTTTTTATAAGTTTGTTTTATTCAGAACAGCAGACAAGCTGTTTTGCCTATCTGAAAATGAAAGAGAACCAGACAAAGAGATGAATAGAGAAACTAGAAACACAAAGACATCAAATAAAATACCAGGAAATTAAGAGTTGTAAATAGGGTTACTTTGTCACTGGTTACACAAGTAACTGAATACACTGGCGAGTGAATGAGTTTAAAGAAGGGTGTAGGCTTCAGCACATTCTTTTTTAGGGTTAATCACTAGTTAACCTGGCAAGATGAACATGCTGTTTGGGGAAAAAAAAATTAAAAATCCTTGTTAATTATATACTGCAAGTGCTCTTACTTCCTGCTGCTGCACCTAATCCCCCAGGTGCAGGTTGTCCCTTACTATTCACTGGTAGGTGGGTCCTGACTGCCAGGCAGTTTTTCATAGCAATAAATTCAGATAAAGAAGAAACAGCCTAATTTTCTCCATCTGAACAGGAAAACAGTACCACAGTGTCTATTTAACATGGAGGCAAATGTTAAAATAATTTTTTTCAGTTTCCAAGATGCTGTAGAAGTTGTTTCATGATTGACATGCCTGGCTCCCACTGGCAATATTTGCCTGTAGTACCTAGTGAAAAGTAATGCTGCATTACCTTAATTTCCAAGCATTCAAATATTTTGCTGCTGAAAGACTGCAGTGGGTTTAATGCTGCCACTAATATTAGGCATTTTCCTACAGGTGAGGTACACCTAAGTTTCTGAACAGCATTTTGGTATATATATCTCAGTGAAAATCATGTACATTTGAAATACTTGACTTATGTTTATTCTCACTTTGGCATTTGTGACAGAACTTTTCTTAGCATCAGAGAGTATTATGCTCAAAATACAAGAAACCAGCCTCAACCCACGACACTAGTTCTACCGAGTTGCTATCCTGCCAAAGCATTAATGTTTCAAAGATGAGAACAGATGCTAGAGACTAACTATGTGATAACAAAATTCATCTAGTTTTGTGTTTGCTCTCCTTTCCACCTCTTTCCCCTCCCTTGCATCCTGGAGGGAGTAATTTTAGCTATAGCATGGTCGTAACAATGCAATGAAAAGGAGTGATGAGCTGGAGGGGGCTATTGTGAGGAGCACAGGAGCTCCTTATTCAGTGTCCATCACTAAATGAAGGAGCATGTTGGAAAATTTCACTGCCTGAAAGTTCTCTAAATACTGCAAGGCTCAACACTTGTGCTTTGGCATTACAAAATTAAAATATCATAAAAATACTTTTGGAATAAAAACTACTTGTATTCATGGCTAGATCATCATCCCCATAATTTCTTACAAAATGAAATACATAAGCCAGGCAGGAAGGTGCACCACTTGCAAAATCAGTCTATTAAAAAGTAACATTTTAATTTCACATGGTTATAAAAGCAGTGGTTTTGTTTAAATGAAAAGTTGCAATGCATTTTCTCCCTCTCAAAAACATCTTGAAAAGAAACAGCAACTTTGGCAAAGAGGAAATGCATGTATTTTGAGAAGTGTCACGGAAAATTTAAACTGTGATTATGCAAGCATTTACACAAACACCTTTTTATATACATGTAGTTTTATTGCGTTCATGGGGAAACACAGGAATGCAAATGTCTGCACCAGGATTTTGATTCTCATTGCAAAAGTTCTCCAAACCACTGCAGCCTTATGACAAAATTTGTTATTAAAATATGCTGGTTTTTTCTCCATAAAGTTATATTTTACTATGCTATTTTAGCTTTCCTACTGATTAGTAGTCGTCCTTCTGCTTGCCATTTAAGAGGTATCTCAAAAATACTGCTGACTTAAAACAGATGCTGCAGGGCTTTCCCTCCAATTTTGCAATAGCTTGTTTTCACAGATCGGAAAAAGAAGAGCCAGTTCCCAGGTCTGGGTATACAGAGGAGGAGGAAGCCAGGAGAAACTCTAAGCATAAGGATAGTACCCCTTCTGTGGTCTTCTCTTAAAAAAGAGAGTTCTACAAGAAAATCCAGCTTAAAAATGACTAGCACTGTATGGCCACACCTGAATAAACTCTTATTTCTCTCAAAAAGTTTTTGCTTCTTAAAATCATCTAAATGATTTTAGAGTCTATGCAGTACTAGTATGATATTTGAAAATGAAGGTATCTGGAAGGTCTCCATGTGTTTCTGCCTGGTAGGAGGCAGAGTTCCTTCTTTGGCCTCTACAAGACCCCATAAGTCAAATGCTGGCACATGTGTGAGGCCCCTTTTCATACCTTTGATCCCCACATAAAGGCAGGAGTGGAGCGAGAGGGCTGGCATTGTGCGAGCTGTGCGCTGCTGTCAGCCCTGGCTCCTTCAAATGGCCTCTCTGCACTTGCTATGACAGGTGGCCCATATGAAGAGAGGGAGGATTAGGTTCCTTCTGTGCCCTCTAAGTAACTGGCATAGATTACTGGCTCCTACAAAGGGATTTAAACATACCTTTCTGAACAAAATGCAGTATATACATGAGCACGTAACTGGATGCTCAATTTGTATGAGTAATTGCTCTGGTTGTATTTGTCAATGCAGCAAATGTGTGTAGAAATGACCAGCTAAAGACACAGTTATTTGTATGCAAAACTGACTTACATGATGAGAAATTGAACACAATGAAATCATCCACATGATTAAGGAATAATAATCATTTGAGATTGACAACATATTTTTTTTTTAAAACCTCAATTTTACTGCATTCTTTCCCTATTCTCATTAATTGTCTTTGTGAGCAGAATATTAAAAAAAAGGAAAAATATTAGGTTGCACTTCTACATCTCCTATGGATTGCTTGGACTTTAAGAGAAACTAACAAAGGATTATAGTGTATTTGGATGAGCTGTGTATCCAAATGAGTTTGTGCAGTCCCAGTTATCAAAACACAGCATTAAAAAGAGAACCAATGTCATCCTTCAAACACTACTTGTAACATTTGTGTTATTTTCCTCCGAACATTTGGTTACTTCTGCCTGCACAGCGGCCACATTTTTTTCCACTGCAGCGCCTTGCATGCTGTGACAATTATCAGTAAGGAGAGCATAGCTAGAGCAACTAGATTTCTACATTATTCATTTTAGGAAATCACAAGACATTGTTGATATCCTTCCTAGTCTGGGTAATTTTGCACTACTGCTTTTATTTCTGTTGGGGTTTCAATTACCAAAACATGTGTAGTGTCCATATAGCCCTCTATGCATAGCTGGGGAAAGCAATGAGAACTGCTTGGGACTGCATTTATCCCACTTCTTGAAGGGCATTCTGAAGAACTGAGGCTTATGGTGCATGTTTTCTTAAGCAGTTAAAAATATCCCACAAAACCACTTTTTTTTCCCCCTTCTCTTAAGATGTAATTAATCATAATTCTGTAGCAAGATTAATGAATAGAGGGTAGGCAGCAAGGGAATTGAGAAATTGAATGATACTGTCTAGGAAGTGTGCACCTTCATGTTCAACTATTTATTGTCTAAACTCATTCTCAATATTAATAGCATTAACCTTTTCCTCAAAATGACCAAAAATCATCCAGGAATGTTTTCCTCCCTTCTGAATAATTTACTATTTTTATTTACTTTTATTTAACTTTTTTATTCCCTTTACCTCTTACTCTCCCTTTAAAACATTTTGCTCAGTACTACCTTCATTTTCTTCTAACATCTTCTTTGCCTAGTTAGTTTCTTTTTATTTCTCTAAAAACCAGCATTATTTTTCACTGGTTTGCCATACCCTGGTAATCAAAGACCAAAAACTCTGTCAAATCCACACACTCAAACAACCCTGCCCCAAACCCCCTGTTGTGTCCCCCCTCCCATCTCCTCTAGAGGCACCAAGTGATCTCCTCAGATGAAGGTGGGGCACAGGAGCACAAACCATTGTCTAACACACTGCGAGTCTGCATGTATTTGCAGCTACACCAAAAGAAAGGGCTGACTGTGGTCACTTTTAACTAACTTTCACACATACAGCTACATGGCAAGGAAGAAGAAATTTTACAAGATATTATGTAAAAATAAAAACCATGAGGCATTTAATTAGCTTCAGTGCAGGCTTGCTAGGTCACTGTCACAGCACCAAGAGCTCAATGTAGCTTCCTCCCTGTGTGCTGCCCCTCACTCCACTTCTCATCCAGCCGTGAGCCCAGGTGATGACCTGTGGTGTGACGGCTTTCAGCCTCCTCTTACAGCTGGAATGTTTTACTTTGACATCTGGTCATTCTAGGCCTTGTTCAGTCTGGATGGCTGCTGTCAGTTGTTACACTAAGGGCTCTTGGCCTCAACTGCAACTTCAAAACACAAGAATGTGAAGAAGCGAAAGCAACCCCCAACCTATGAAAATCTTTCAATCCAGGTAAAAAGACCTCAACAATTTGGAAAATCTCTGTATGGTCAGATCCACAGCTTTCCTGAAGCACAGTTTACATTTGTAGCTTAACTGTGGAACTATGGTCCAGTTTAAATGCTCATAAAGGTGTATGAGAAAGCTGGGAAGTGAAGAAATTGTAATAATGCAAGGGTCTTGATAGCCTGTCAATAATCTGGTCCTTTCTTCAAGCCAAGCACCACCATTCAGTGAATGTGAGAAGGGCAGTGGGGCTCCAGCAACCATCTCCCTGCTCACCTCCCTCTTTCTCTGGAACAGTGAGCGCATCCTTGTGTGATCTGACTTGCAATATTCCCCAGAGCTTGTGGCAAACGTATTTTTCAGTCTCTCCTTTTTTTTTTTTTTTTTTGTGAAATTCAACATCAATGTATCCAGGCCAATGGTAAAAGACTCTGATGTCTGCTCCTCACAGATAGGTAATTTGGAGAGTTTTCCATATTACCTGAAAGAAGCTCATGAATTTCTAGTTTGTCCACTTATTTTTCCTTTAGGCCTTTGGGTCTTAACTGCCTCAACAAGCTACTCAGCACAGTGTATTAACAAAAGATAAACTAAATTAACTGGATTTGATATGAGGTCATTCCTTTGGATGAAAGACAGACTACTTTTTTCTTTCTTATAAAACAAAAGAGCACTTACATAGGTAAAAAAACACATAAAAAAATCAAAAGGCAACAATATAAGAAGAAAGTCTGAAAACATAATCTGAAAACAACAGGAATGTTACAATTTATCTTATGAATAAAGCAAATATAAAGTCAGCAAAATTAGAAACTCCAGAAACAGAGATTTTTTCCTTTTATTTAACACACATGGATTGAAAAAAAATTCACTTAAACTTTTTTCAAGATAGAAATGTTGAAGGTGTTGCTGGCCACCACAAAGTTTAGCACATCTGACATTCAGCTCTATTTTAATTTAATATTTTTCCTTTACAATTATGTAAATAAATCATTACTTATACAATAATTGTAGTCTCTTTTTTGTTGTGCTTGGAAAATAAGATTTTTTTAGAACAGCATTAAAAAGGGATGAGAATGCAGACTTATGAGAGAACAAAGGATATTGAGAGTGAGAATTACAATATTACATAATTTGCTTATTTAAAAAAAAGAAATTTTACTCTCATACTCTAATAAAAATATTTACCAGCTGAATTTTGCCTTTAAGTATAAAACAGTTCCAATATTTGCCCCTTTATTTTCTACTTATAGCACACAAACATTGCACAACCAATGGTAAATCAAATGGAGATTGAGCAATCAAGGGGTTAAATAAGCAGACCTGAGTCCTGAAGACATCAAGAAATAATGGATATTCAAGTATGATGCCTTTATTGGTTGTTTATACCACACATTTGAACAATTTATCTCCACAATAGAGTATCTAAGTTACAATCCTCACTCTTCCACAACTGAAAAAGTGCACTGAGAATAACCTTTCTACAGTTTGCTTTGAGAGTTACTTATTGCACAAGGGAAATGAAACGTCCTCTCAGGGTTGTGGTGGCTGTTTAAATACTCTGTGCAAAGCTGTAATGAATCTCTGTAGGAAAGCAAAATGTCAACAATAAAAAAATGTGAGCTAACCCCCCCCCCCTAATTTCTGAATTACTATGAACAATGGAATAAATAAATCTAAAAGGGTTATACTTACCGGAACATCAACATATTTGGCAGCTGCTTTTACCTTTAGAAAATTAAGCATAAAACACACAGTAAGTACTTATTACTGCAAATTGCACACCATTTCAGAATCATGTACAGAAAGAAGAACAGAACCTTTGAGAATCCAAACACTTACAGTGAATGAAACTAATGATGAGAAGAAAGTACCTTCATCATATCTTGACAATTTAGACAGCACACCTTCTAACACTGAAACAACCTGGAGGAAAAGCACAGGAAAAAAGCACAGTGTGAAAATTAAATATTTGGAATGAGAATGTGAATTTTTCCTCATATTTGTCTTGATCAGCAGGGCAACATGAACTGCAAATTAATCACTTTCTGCATCTCACAAAGTGCTGAAATCAAGGATAACCTTCTTTCTGCAGCTCTACTTATTAATAAAACAGATGGAAACCTCTGAAACACTGCAGAAATAGAAACCCAACCCAAAGTTTCTCTCGAGGCAGGCCTGCTTCCACCACAGTATTGCTGCCCCTAGAATACGGGTGAATATACATGAATATACAGTGTGTGCACCTAGCATGAATTTTGGGTAGAAATAATGTTGTTTTCTAGGACCACAGCTTCAAAGATAGAGCACAATTGCTAAAGGTGGTGATTGTGGTACCATTGTTCTCTTATCTTTGCTATAAAATAGAATACCAGCTCTGATTTCACCTGAAAGTGTAATAGCACTGGTTTTCTACCAGCAGCATGAGCTGTTGAGCTGCTACTCCATGGCCAAGAAGGAGGCAAGAAAATGTATGCCTAGACTCAGGTATGATGTGATTTCTCTCCCCTGGATTTTCACCTGCTGTTGTCTGAGCAGCATGAATCCTCAGTAAGAGGTATGAATAGGCGTTTTTGTCAAAATTCTGTTCCGACCAAAAAAAAAAAATCTTATTAATTGCATTAATTACAACTTTAATGTTTAAAGTCCCCCAAATTTGCCTTAAAGCAAACAAATTCCCTTTTCACATCCCTCTGTGATGTTATGTTCATGTTTATGTTATATTCACAGTATATAACATAAAATATCTGTCAGCCATTGTATTCATACACATTTATTTTACATATATAAATTGCTTTCCAGTTTATATAAAGATTGTTTTAAAAGTCATCCCTTGCTCTCAACACAGTCATTCCCACAACCAAGAGTATCATTTTATGAGTGTGAGGACAGAACAAAATTCCATCTGGCATGCTGTTAATGGGCCCTGTAACAGTGTCACAACAGTGTCACCTCCAGAGGAATTGAGATCATCACTTTACAATAAGCCCTGCTCTTAGCAGTTCAAGGAGCAGGAGCAAGTGCAAACCTACATTTGTCATTTATCAATCTAACTTGTCATATTTACAGTGTTAATTAAGACACCAGTACATAGGTGCCAATCAAAGAATAAATCCACATCATGGGAGAGAGTGGCAGTTGTTTCTGTATCAGACCAAATACCAGCTTTCTGCTTTGAAGTTGCATGCCTATGAGAAGCTGCTGTTCATACTTTAACTCATTTTATCTGATTGACAAGAATTCTTTCTGCAGAAAAGCGTTCAACTTTTTTGTGCAAAGATTGGCTAAGGAAAAGGCTGATTTCATAAACAACATGGTGTCTGCAGTACCAACATATGAATCCAATACAAGTGGGATACAAAATAACAGAGAGCAAAACATTTCAGTGTCAAGGATGTCTGTTCAAACAAAAGGCTTAGTTATGCAGCTGGAAGCTTGTTTTCCAAGATGTCAGTGTATGGACTTGTGAAACTCTAAAAGCATTTCTGCACATACCTCACATTCTATGAATTGGTTACCCTGAGACACACTGTGCTTTGTTTCACTGTTTCGTGCTATTCCTGTGATTTCTTGAATGCTTTAGACTGATGTGTCTTGTGTAAAAACTGCCCCATACAGTTCTTAACAAGTAAAACCTTACTGAAGGAAAAGTGCTATTTTCAGTTTCCTAAGTGACTTGCAGCTAAAAACAATGATTGAAACACTTATTCCACTGAGACACAAGGGAGGTAATAAAGAGGTAAAGGCTGGAAAATAATGAAAATATATGAGATGCAAAAGATGAATGCATATGGCTATCATGCACACTGATGTGCATTTTTTTTCTGGCCAAAACCCAGACCTAAGCCTTCCTTTGTACCCCCAGAAGCTTTTTGCCTTGAAACAGCAGCAATCAGGATGTCACTGGCACTTCACATCTCATGGGAGGAGACACTGGTTAAGCTTCCAGTGATCAGCCAATGACACAGAATATTTGCTTCCTGTTTTGAGATTTCAGCCTCTGATACTCCTGTGATAACTACTAATACAAATCCCTCGGTATTGACAGCAGTTGTCTCTATAATTTCTCGTACCTACATCCAGAAGGAATATGACTGTATTCTTCCTTTTTTACAATCTCAGATATTAAGAAAAAAATATCAAAAAGTTTAACCTTTAATAATAGCATGATTTTTTCTGATTAATTTCCCCTTTCTTCCTCTTCAATAACAATAAAACCATAAACTGGAAGATTAGCTGGGAGCTATGATAGGCAACAGGTAAAATTTGAAACTGTTGAGTTGATCTGCTTGTAAATATGTTTACATCAAAACTTCACTTTAGACCAAAAATGTGTAGCTTCTACACAGTTATCAATGTGTGGAAACATTTATTTTAAACTTCTGTAATGATTCCACACAAAGGCCTCCTCTTTAACTGATAGGTGTCAATCCAAAAAGCAGATTCCCATCCCCCATCCCCCCAGCAAGCTGCGACAAACAAAAATAAAGGCATGATGAAAATATGACCAGAGTCTTACTTTTTGTCACTAACTCACAAATTGTAAATATATTCCTTATTTTTCCTACTTTGAAAAATCGGGTATTTCTGGGCAGCTTGCAATGTTTAGATAACAAAACTTCTTAAAAAAAGTCTTTCTTTTCTGTCATTATTTGACAGGAATAGTAAGACTTTTACTGGAGTAGAGGTGCTACAGAAAGAAAGACAAGACATAGTTTAAGTTTTCTTCACTTATTCTCCAAGCCCTTATATCATGTCAAAACATATATTATTTTTAAAAATAAAAGCCTAAAAAATAAATTTCAAGAAACAACATTTTAAATTCATAATGAAATTATTTGTGGACCAGAATCTCATTAAAAAGTTGAACTGAACATCTGGATATTGTTCACTGCTAAATATGAAATTTAAATACTAAATGATAGGAAGAAAGTTCTTATGTAAGAAATTCAACAAAAAATAACACATAGTATTATGTAAAACAATATTGACAAAATTTTGTCCTACCTGTTCTACTAGCTGCTAGCAATTACTATGTACAACAGAAATGCAGAAGAAAAACTTATCTTGATAGCAGGCAACACAGAAATTGTTTACTTAACTCTTAAAAAATTTAATTTTGTAAATTCTGTACTATTTTCACTAGTAGTATTTACAAATCATGCTGTCCCCCACAACTTTCCTGTGTATAGAAAAACTATGGGATATTTGAATATTTATCCAAAGTTCAACCATTTTCTGCTGTATTATAAATCAAAATGTAAATAGTTTTACCTTTGAAACAAGAAGTGAAATAATTTCTTTAACAGTTTCTTCAATCAAGTCATCTATTTTTGAATGGTATTGTTGCTGTAATTCAAAAGATAAAAAAGCATTAGCATGTACATGAAAACACACTTATGTCATAAGTCATAAATGGTGCAAAGCTGATAACCCTGCCAGATCAGATTTACTAAAAATTATCATTTTGAACATAAGAAGAACAAATGCTTGAAAATGATCCACCCAATCAACAGTTTCTTACATTCTGTGTTGAAAATTTTCCCATGTACACTGTTGAGTTAAGCAGCTAATGGGGTTATTATTTAGATGAATTGAGTTCTTATACTTATTCAGGCGAAGGAATGTGAAGGATAGTTTTTGTCTTCTCCTATATAATTAAGGTGGCCATGTATTTTTTTCTAAAGGGCTGGTTTAGCTGGAGAAGCAAAAGACTAGAATAAGATTTAATTAATACAGCATTTCATGTCTGACAACTCTCATTCATAAGTTATTTTAAATGTCCTCTAGAAATAAAATGAGCTCCAATTGTTCGTCCTGAAAGAGCCTTTCTGTTAGCACAGTGAGCTTCAGTTTATACAAATCTTACAATATGCTCAAGCAAGGGCAAAATTAAAATTTCATCAACAAAGCAGAATAGATGGTAACAAATTAATAGGCCAGAGAAGGCATAATAAAACAGACTTCATTCTCCATAGACTTTTTCTTTTGCTTTTCCATAAAGAAGGTGCCTTTAAGTAAATGCTTTTAAAAAAAATCCGAAAGACTTTTTAGATAATCCTCCTGAAATTAACTGGAACTAGGGATCCCATTCTGTCAAGGAGGCACATCAATTTAAACAGTAATTCTTCCTTTAGAAACATTTATCTGACAGCAAAGATTGTCCCCAATAGCCACTTCACAGAAAATGTGACTTGTAAAGACTAACCCCATCTTCCTACTTCAAGGCTACTTGGAACAGCTAACAGCATAATGCTTGGAGTAAAAGTATTGAGGTCAGTGTAAACATCAGCCTAACTTAGCAGCTGCCAGCAGAATAGTTTTCAGAGTTCTAAGCTGTTAAAGGCTATTTTTCATCTGTTTCAGAGTTGCCATACAAATCAAAACATTAATTCTGATCTGCTGAATATTTTTAGGAATTATTTTCTAAAAAGCACGATACTGAATTTAGGCTTAAATTAAGAGAGAATAAAACTATGAGATGCATTTGCCCATGTATTTGCCCTGCTACAGGTACTAGCACCAAATGCCAATTTTTGCTTTAAATATCTTTTAAAGTTTAAAACACTTGAAAAATGTAAATACACAACTCAGACAAACAGCTGTGGTCACACTGGAACAGTAAAAGAGCAGATTAGAAATACATTAAATAACTTTCTACATTTTCATATATATTGTATTCTAACCATATTAATGTCTTGACCAATAAAATATTGTCTTGTTCTGCCAACGGGTCTTATCACCCCAAACAGTGTGTGACATTTGTTGCTTGCCACTCTTCAGAAGGCAATGCTTTCTTGCTCTCTGGAAACCGCAAACAATTATTCTCCCACTGATGAATGTCAAAACTATATATATATTCCTGTGATCCATCAAAAATCAGTTGTCTCTCCCAGAAAGTGTCTGCAGCTTTATCTCCACAGTACATTAAATTAATGGATCTATGTATGTAAGATCAGTTCCTATATTTCTTTTTCTTATTTTTTAAAATCTTTTTTCTCACCACAAAGCATATATAATTATGTAGAAATGGAATACAAAGAGTAACTTCACTTCTGAACAAGGCAAAAAAAGAACTGGACCAAGCTTTTCAATAAACACAAGGTTCCAAAACCACGACATTTCTTCAGAAATAATTTTAAAATCACATTATTTTTTTTAAAAGATCACAATAATTGTGAATTTTAAAATCACAATTATTTTTTCATATTTATTTTGAAAACCATGAGATCATAAATATTCTAACCCACTCATCTCCAGTGCTAATTTCCACTATAACAGTCACCCTCAGCAAAACAAAACTTCAGATCCTTGTGGAAGATGACTCTGGGCTTTAAGAAGATGGCTGAACTTTGGCTCCTAGTGGCCTGGCTGACAGTGCAGGAGGTATAATCCAGAGCAGGCAAGAGGAATGGCACATCGTGGAGATGGGGGCTGTGCCATCTGTCTGCAGGTCATTATAGAGACACCGCTATTGCCTGTCCCCAAAGCAGCATGGGCACGTGTGTGTTTGCAGGTTACTGCTTGGGCACACATGAAAGGTGAAATGGCAGCATCAGCTCACACAGAGAGTTCATAGCTTTGGTTTACTTCTGATGAGCCTCAGTGAGAGGTGAAAGAACCCAAAACTTTGCGACCTGGTAAGATGGGACACTAAGTATGAAAAGCAGAAAAGTGAAGACTTCACTTGGAATCACCCAGGAGGAAGAACAAGGAAAGAACTGAGAAGCTGGTATCAGTCTGTTGCACAGTCAGACTGTGAAGGAATTCTGAGGGCCTGGCTAACAAATTAACATGAAAAGCAATATTACCATTTAATATAAAAAGTGGTTGTTAATATTCAACAAAAAAAAAGTAAATTAAAAACCAATGAAAAGACACTTACCCATTGACTAGCAAACTGGTTCATGTCATGGAAAACCAAAAGGAAAAATAAAGACGACAGCGTATAAAAGGAAAACGATGAGTGTCTCATTGAATTAGGAAAAAAAAAAAAGACAATCACATCAAATATGCTCATTTGAAAAGATTGGTCAGTGAAATGAACACAGCACAGAAATGCAAAAAACAACTGAAAAAAATATGTCCAAATAGGGTAACTGTGAAGGTGCCTAAAGCAGACATACATATTTTGTTGCCAAATTCTAAAAAATGTTTTTACTGTCTCTCCAAAACCAAATCAAACAAATTAGAAATCAAATTACATGGTAATGCATTAGCACAGAAATAACAGTTTTAATTTTTTGCTGGTGGTCTCACCACTCTACACAGCACACTCTTTTCACACATTATTCCTGCTGAGAGTGACAACACAGAGTGACAGAAGTCAGTGAAGTTTACATATCCTTCAAAAGCACATCAGTGCTCCACTGTGGAGTATCTACAGTCCTGGCAGCAGACTACTGCCAAAACAGTCCCTGTCCTTGGAGACCAAATTAAAAAAAAAACAAAAACATTAAATTATCTGATTATTTCTTTCCACTCTTTTCAGCATATTCCTAGCCATGAATGCTGGATCTATAATCCATTTAAAATCAAACCTTACTAGATTAAAACCTGTCTGCAAAGGACAATATTTTTGCTCTATTTTACAATTACAAAGGAGTCCTGAAGTGGGCTCTTTTTCTGTTGCAACCTGAGAGAAATTCCTGGAGGGGCTGTGAGTCAAGAAATCCTCTGAATGTTCAACAGACTCACAGGTCAAAGCAAACAAATCACAGAAGCACTCTGTGTGCTCTGGTGGAAGATGAGGGGTTGTGTCTTGCATGATGCTCCTAGGGATCAGCTGATGCAGACTGCTGTACCAACAGAGCTATGTGATGCATCTCAGTTAGTGTGAAATTAATCTAAGGACAGTCTGCAGTATGAGATTTTTCAGATCAACCAAACATAGGAATTAAACATACAAAATTCCACTTACCTCTTGCCCCCCATCCAGTATGCAGAGTTTAGCTGTCTGTTTCTTGGCATCAACTAAGACGTTAAACATTGTACACAGACAAGAAGGTATACGCAAGTCTGTTGACTTGTTTGTCTTTTGCAGCTTCAGTTCAAATGCAATTCTTGTTCTGTTCATTAAAACACAATTTGTAATATGAGTACCTCTGATAATTCTGAACAGCCACAGTAAACATGTATAAATCCTACTGAACATTTTGGCATAACAATATGCACATGTACGAGAACATTTTAGAATTAAAATTCTGCAAATTCAGAATTTCAACCTTTCAATAAACAATTGCACTGATGGCAATTTCAAGGTTCTGCACTTCTTCAGTGAATTCAGTTGAACAATAAAAGTATTATCTTCTTGCTTTCTAGATAACAATATGTTTCCTTGTGTTTAATTTAAAGCAATGAAAATACCCCTTATTTTCTAGCTTTTCTATGTTAAAATGCAGTTTATTGTATAAAATGCTTGCTTCTAAGAAATAGAATGAAAAAATCTTCTTCTGTCTTTAATGGAAAGAGAATTTTAATAAAGAAAATGAGTTTAATATTAAGAAAATATTAATATTTATATAAAAATTAAGACACATCATGAGACACATAATATAAACCCCCTATTTTCTTCTCACATCAGTGTAAATAAGGAGCAATGTCACTGAAATAAACTACAGTTCAACATACTTGAAGATAAAATGTTTTATTTCCTCCCTTATTTTCAAATGTGGGTACTAGAAATTCACACAATATTTTTAGAAGATGGGAACAGAAGAATCCTATTTCCATTTTAAGAATTCTTAAGATCATATTATTATCACAAGAAGAGTTATAATAGAAGAATTCCATCATGTTTTTCTGAGTTGCTGCTCTAATCTTTATTACCTGATATATGGTATCTTTGACCACACAATAACATAATTAGTGTGTTAAGACTGGTATGTTATGTATTAAGTCTAAAATATTAATATATTTTATAGTCCTGTTGATAAGACAGCATTTTTTCCTTTTTCCAGCTCAAAATCAATATAATCCATGTATTAGTAGCACTGAATCTCTTTGCTGCTCTTCCTATGTTATTTTTACTAAGATTATACTAATAGTCTTCTAGTCCTTTAATATTTCACCATATTTCTAAGATTTCTTCGAAAACTGTAATTGACTGAGCTTCTATGCCAAATTCTTTAGAACAGATGGATTGCTTTAATTTTAGTGTTTCCTACCTTTTTTATTAGAGCTTTAACTTTTATTTCCTTCCCTGTATCATTCCCCTTTCATAACCAAATAGAAAAGTTCTTTTAAAGGTTTCTGCATTTTTAATCATGATTTCATCATTCTAGCTCTAGCAACAGGTTGACATCCTTAGATGAGGTTCTACTTTTTCCTACTGTGTTTAGAGAAAATAATGCAATACTATGTCAACTGTAAAGATTCTCTGCTTGTTTAGCCATCCTTATCAATAGTGTACATTTTATGATTAACACAAATTATCTACAAAATTTATTTTCCCCCATTCTATTAATCTTTTAAAAAAAATCTATATTTTTACATGTCCAGATTAAGCTTTCTGAAGCACCTAACTCTAGATCTCTGTAAATTTTCTACACATACCGATATTTCTTCTAAACTCAGTTATGTTTAGTGAAAGCTATGGCATCAGATCACTGTAATTAATTTAAAAGAATATACCAATAATGCTAAGATACAGCTCAAGGAAAATCAGCCCTATATTTTCTGTAATTTTCAGAAGTTTAGTACTATTAAACTTAGTTTCAGTTGGATGACAATCAGCCAGCCTTCTTTTGTTTATTGTATAAATGCAGAAATATTGTACACTCTATAGTTTGTAATATATTTCTGAGAGACAGTACTTTAAAACAGACAAATTAAATAATATTATGAACTGAACATGAAAAATAATGTAGTAAAGGGGGAAGGAAATGTGTAAAAAGAGAAAGATTTCTTCTAGCAGAATTCTGATTTCTGTTAATATTTGCCACTAATATGGAATAGAAAAAAAAACAAACTTGATTTATTCACTTCCAAGGGTCTATTCACAACTGATAGAAAAATTCTCCTTGGTATTTCCTAGATGTTGCCAAATTGCTGATTGCCAAATGCTGGAAATAAACACAAGTCACAATCTCTTTAGAACTGCCCCGATTCCTGTGACAGGATTCTGGTGCAGATACACCTCTGCAAGCCAGCACGACCCCTCCTGCATTAATTTTCAAATCTCTCCCAATTTTTAAGTGATCATTGCAACTGTACCTTTTAACGCAGGCTTCTATCATGTCAGTGGCCATGAGTTTAAGTCTCTGCTCTAAATGGTGGGCAAATTCTGGTTCTGGCCAGTGAAGATCAAAAACAAACATCTGCAGAGCATCCAGTTTCCAGAAAAGATCTTCTGATGTTGCTGATCCATTGCTATAAGAAACAAAACAAAGCCCCCCAAAACCAGAAGATAAATGTATGGATGTCTATCTCAGTTGCCACATAATTAAGGTAATAAGATTTCTTTATGACATCAACTTCCTCCTTCATTTCCCTGTGTCTTTCAGTACAGTTGCTCTTATTTAAAAATGTGAAAAGGGTAATGGGAAATTTAAAGTATATCCCCTTAGGGTGAAAAAAGTAAGTGACTTCTCATTTGTTAACTGAGAAGTATGGCAAGATAGGGAGGTAGATGGGATATTGGGAAGCATAGAAAATAAAATGGCTCAAGTTTCAGACCAGGATAGGAAAAATACAGGGTACAGGAATAGTATGGATATTTTCAATATAGTGAAGATTGTGTGCCTATATTTTCTTGCCTTCATATCTCTGGTAGATAAGTCTACCAAAGAAATGAAGATGCTAGTAGCTATATTGTAAAAGAGATAACCAGACAAATAGCCCCTAGGTTGAATGAATTCTAACTGAGGGAATAGCATCAGATCTCGGTGGGGATAAAAAAGACAAGAGAAACTTTTTAAAGAAATGTGTGTACAAACAAAACCAGCGGATTAATATGGCTCTACACCATCTCAGATTGTCCACAATGCTTTAAAGTTCTTTCATCCTGATTTCATAGTTAAATTTAAATACAATTGCTTGTGAAAAAATGCAACAAATTAAAGCTAAACTAAGCAGTAAGTTAATTTACACTTCCACTGTCAATACAGATAAATTACATTTTCATGATGCGTTGTACTGCAGTGCCTGAGTTACCATTTAAGATTAGTGTATAATATGCAATGTTGAATTCCAGGATGTGAGTGATACAAACAACCAAAACTCAGCCTGACAGTATCAATTCAGATCCAAACAGTTTAAATACATCACCACTAAAATTTTGTTTCTTCTGCCTTATGACTAAAGAACAGAATTATCAAAGTGTCAAGTGACTCCAGCTCTCATGGAAGGAATCAGTGAGCACTGATAGTTCTCAGGACAGAGCAAGGTCAGATTCAGAACAAAATGAAACAACCAGAAAGGACCTCTAATATTTGAGCACCTAATGCAGCTGTCAGACAGTAGCACCACCACAGGGTCACACCGGGTTAGCCGAGGCAGTGGGCAGTGAGGTGAATTAAAGCACAGCTCATGTTCTGAAGCGGCAGCCGGGATGCAGCAGGAGCACTGCTTCAGCCTCACACCTGCATCCATCACCTTCCAGACACACCTGCGTGCCCCTTGCTCCTCTGCCCTATGGCCAGCACAGCCAGTGCTGCCAGGCCAGGGGACAGCCGGGCAGTGACAAGCTGGGAGCAGGGAAAGCTCCTGCCTAAAGGAAACACTGCCTCTGAGCAACCAGCTCTGGCTCTGGCTTAGTGGTTCAGGTTTTGGTATCTTCGTGGTGTATAGCAGGGTATTCCACACTTCCAACACACTTTTTAGTTTAGGCTTTTTTGATATTAAGCATATTTCCCCCACTTATGTTACACAGTAACTGTTAATTTTGTATTGTATTGTGGTCCTGAAAGAAAACAGCAGAAACAGGAAAAAGACCCATGGGACTGCTAGGGTTACAACCTGCACTGAGGTTCTACCTGTTGAGGGACCACTTTCATGCATCACTAAGTTTAATTAAGGAACGGAGAAAGAAAACAACTAAAGCTTCTGGAAAATTTTATAATCCTGTTAGACCGTTTTTCAAGCTATATGAGAAACAAATATTGAAGATATCATTGTATCTGCTGTGTATGCTGACAGTGAGTGAAGCTGTTGATGCTTTGTTTAGACTTTATCTGATTCAAAAGTGACTAAATCAAATTTTGAGATTATTGGGATAAAAGAATAAGAAAAGTCATATGGGGACAGAAATGGGACAATCTCAGTACTAATGTGACTGTTGATAAAAACATATTTTCTAGAAAATGGACCAAATTTTCTCAGGAAACAAAACTAATAATTTCTATCATCAGATCATAAAAATTAACTAGGTTTTATTCTCCCATAGTTGTTTCTTATTCGCCTGATGGAATTCCAAAGGAAATTCTTTAGGACTCAGGAGGATGAATGTATTCGTAATAACATAAATATATTCTTCTGCACATTTACTACTATGTTTACTACTGCACTGTAGTAGCCACTTAATTTTGTTTAATTGGACTACCAGATAAAGTTTCACAACTATAATAAATGTAATAACAGGGACAGGTTCATGGAATAATTCATTCTGTGAGAAATGCTAATTCATTTGGGTTTTTTTTATACAATTTTGAGTTTTCATCCTTCAATTTTTTATTCAGCATTGTCCAATGACATTTGAATTTGAAAAACATATTGTACTAATAAGATGACAGAAAATAAAGAGCTACAACAGAAACTGGTTTTATTTGTGAAGTGACAGGACACACTCTTGGCTATTTAAAAGTGGTTATTTGAACGGGCACGGTAAAGATACTTCAGTCTAAAGAAGAGAATAATATTGCTCTACCAGAAAATTCAATTGACATTCTTTCTTTAAAAATTATAATAGTTATCCACAGTTCTAAAATCAAGCACAAACTCTACTGCTTTGCTGGCCAAAACTTAGCCTTTCAGGTACTGTCCAGTTGTCCATTCTTATAATCAGGTCATTGCAGTAAGAGAAGGTTCCCAGTGATTAAAAGAGGCAAATATTATGCGCATTCTGTTATATTCCCATTTATTTTAATGGGAATTCAATTTTGCATTTGGTCACACTTTGACTAGGAGAGTGGACCAGGTATCTCCAGAGGTTCCTTTAAAATTATTTTATGGCTTTATGCCTTGCATCATACTGAACACAGCAAAGAAAAGATCCAAGACATAATGTTTCTCCAAAAACCTGCAGCATATCAAATCTAGGAGTTGCATGCAGCCTCCTAGGCATGAAGCCTTAATTCACTTATCCACTGACAGCTGAAAGAGGCAGCTTCCCACTGGGTTTGCCAGGTACCTAAGCAGTAGCAATTAGTCAAACAGGCCACTAATAAAGTACACTCCCACACATGACTCCAGAGTAGAAGTAGAATGAATAATTTCTTGCCTACATATGAAACTCCATAGTGTGGCTTGGGATATGAAAATATAAGTATTAAATATCTAAGAATATTATCAAACAACTAAAATATTCAAAAGCAGCTGGTTTTAGTTCTTCTATAATCCACCAAGGAACAGGATGGTCATTTTAGAAATTACTGCAATTTTTTTTTAAATGAAAGTGAGATACTACCCATTAGTGTTTTGTGAGGGCCACTCAAACAAAACATGGCACAAGCACCACATCCCTAGTGAATTCCAGCTTTTCATTCTGTATGCTGCCTCAAAATATATGTTCAGGGCTCAGAAAGTCAATCGAGAATTTCTTCAACAGAACAGGATTTTCAATAATTTCAGCATCAGTTGTACTCAGCCTTGTCTCTCTTGTCACTCATTATAGTTGAGCCATAGCAGGAAGAATATAGATGACACATTTCCTTTGGTGTTGCTTTTTCTGGTGGAAGACAAGACTGGACTATTCTCCTATAAGCATATATCTTATCCAGGTTGCCCCAGCATTGAAATTTCCTGAAGCTGACAGCAACACCAGAGAGCAACAGACAACCTCAGGTGTGTATCTACAATATTCCTAGTTAGTGACACTATGTTATGTCTGCACTGAAAAGAATAATCTATAAATTAAGCCAAAAACAATTAAAATCACCCACATATCTAACTTAAAATCCATGTACAGATGATGCAAAAAAATTACATCCAAAATATGAAGAGCAATTTAAAACAATATATTTGAATTAATGAATGAGTAAGGAAAAGCTCCTCATTGAGGCTGACTGAAACCTTTTACAGAATATTCAAGCATTTTTGGTCTTTAAAATTATCTTCAGCTAAATGAAAGATCAATTCACAGTGCTCTGCGTGTCTAGTCAATGTGTCCTCTGAGCTATCTTCTCCAGAGACCAATCAAGAAGAACAGACTACTACTCATAACAATTTCCCATTTTCATACCTCACTTTTCAATGCCCAAAAAGAAGTGGAAAAAAGGCAATGATCTTTCTAAATGTAGTTATAAGTAGCATATGTTTATTGCTCCAAAACAAATTATCAAGGACAAAAAAAGAAACAATTAATTAAAAAATATAAACAATCTTTGCTAGTAATGTTCAAGAGAATTGTAGCAACTTGAAAGTGAAAATGGGGAAAACATATTTTCATCAATAAAGCACACAAATGGATGCCCAAATGTGAATATATTGTCACTTCTTTCTCTTCAGCAAAATTCTTATGTAGGCACATAATAGCTCTATTGAATATTAATATACTTAAACATGAGCTTGAGAGCATGGACACAAACATTAGCAGAGTTTGGAGAATAATAAATCTCTTTCTATTACAGATAAAAGAGACACAGGACTTCAGCAAACCTTTAACACAGCTGGCTCAGAGACTACTCATTCTCATTCTTTTTGACTCTAGATTCTTCATTGTGTAATCCAAATTGATAACGAATAATTGGCCACAATCATCACTTCCAAACAGAAAGAAGAAAGTCCAGCAGAACTCTGTGATATACATAGTCATCTTTCCAAATCATCAAGTTTTGTAGCCAGAAGGAGGGAGCACAGTGAACTGGGAAAGAAAGACTTGGAGAAGGTAGTGGAGAGAAGGTGTTCACTTGTGCTCCTGGATCATATGACTCTGCTGACTATACGTGTAATTCAGTGTACTTCTCTAGTCCATCTAAGCTGGGATGTTCATCACATTGAAAAGGAAAACTGTCAGGAAGCTCTGGCTTTTCCTTAGGAGGTATTGGAGCAAAGGTATTGGGTTACTACTTGTTGAATAATAGTAAGTGTATTCTCCCTGAAAAAGATGGGATGGGAGGAGAGGGAGAAAATAAACCCCTCCTCCTTTCTTTTGACTACATAATAGTCAAAGTGACCCCCTTCCTCTGCCTGATAGCTTACTTGGCTCTTCAGTAGAATGCAGATAGGCTGATTCTTAAAATACTGCCTGAATACCAGAGTATTACAAAGCTAACTTAATGCTGCCTGCAATCGAGACTGTCGATTCATACACATTTTATAAATATAACCTTAAAGCTCAGTGTTTTGGGGAAAGAATATGAAGAGGTGCCTCCAACGGAGCCAGCACCATGGCAGATCTCTTCTTGAATGGTGTGTGGGGTGGCTGAAAGGAGTAATGGCCTTACAAAGGTTACAACTGTAGTAAGAGGACACTGCTCACCCCCACTTCTCTTGAAAAGCAGCAGAATGACAGCTACTACAGCATGTCAACCTCACTGCTCACCAAATGCTATGAAAGCCTCACTGGCTGGTTTAGGATGTTATGCATACTATTTCATATATACCATGAAACTAAATATGAGAACATGTGCAAGAGGGATGAGCCCATTGCTGAATTTTACTATGCTTGCAAGTGTTTTGACAAAAGAGTCTAGCAAACATATTTCTGCAACAAACCTTTCATTTAGGAAAGATCAACCACTATAATCCCACAGCAGAATCTGTATTATTTATAAATTTGGTATTCAAAATACACGAAATTTCATCTGTACAATTTATTTTTACTGGATGTGGCTGCTAGAAAGCAGACTATAAGAGCACATCCAAGATCAGCAGCTCTTAACTCTGAAAGCTATTCTTTAAGAAAAAAGTGACCTTTGAAAACCTGGGGACAACAGAAAGAAATTTGAGTTCCAGAAGGCCAATTAGTTTGTATTCAAAGCTGAAATGACTTGCATAAGCACATCAGGAGAAACCTAGCATTACTATAGTAAACACAAAAGGTACCAAAGACAAGGATTAAGAGGAACTCTGTCACATTTTAGGGGAATTAACAGCAGAACAACAATCGCAATACTCCCTTTTTACAAGGAGTCACATGAAAAAGACAAGGGATAAAAGGTTCAAGTTACTTCTGGGGAGTTTCTGATTAGAAAGTAGAGAAAATTTTTCAAAATGAAGACAGTCATTGGAATAATATCCCCCAGAGGAAATGTTGGATTCCCCAACACTGCACATTTTAAAAATTCATCTGGACAGGATGATAGGCCATTCTAGACCATGCTTTTGCCAAGGAAAGTTGTATGAGATGATCCTTCAGGTCCCTTTTAGCATGATATTCGTTGATTGTATTAACCCTGCAGAAATAGATCTAATGCTATTTAGAAGTCTGTCATAAAACTTGAAAAGACAACACTTGTCTTGAAATGATATTATCAATGTATGTGTTTTGAATGTGTGTTTTTTGAAGTCTTTCATTTTCATGCTTTCCTAATACAACTTTTGCTAAAATAACATTCTTGAGCCTTTCTCTAATATATATTAATGTGTCCTCACACAAAAATCAGACCGGTAACTATGGGAATATTTCCACAGAGCACCGAAATATTAGGGAAAAATCAGAAAGAATTTTTTTTTTTTTTAAGCAGACGAAGAAAGGGATGTACTTCTATTCTTGGTACTACTTGGTACATACTAACATTTTACTACTTTCCTGTAACGTGGATATTTCATCTGATGACAATATTTACAATCAATGACTTTCAGAACCAATACAAAATGAGTTAATCAAACCCATGCAAAAATTATAATGGGCTGCCTCCTTTTACAAAACCACAATCTAAAATCAATAATCCAAAAGGTTCCCCACTGCTTGTTAATTTAAAAGAGTAATTAGGTTATTTAGAGTATGAAACATCATTCCTGCTATGACAGATCATTGCCAAGTAAGATCTTCTAAGTTCCCAGGTTTAAGACTGCTACATTTTAATGCACTAGAAAGCGCAACTCACTAACAGTCCATGCTCGGCTCACTCCCAAGAGACAACAATTTCCAACTAAGAGAGGATAAACACCATGCAATCCAAATACAGCTGCACAGAACACTAGCAAGGCCATGCAGAGCTGACATACAGTCAGAAAGTTATTGAAGAATACACACGTGGAGTCATACAAAGAAGTCATCCAGGTTGGTGTAGTAAAACTAGGTATTTGTGGAAGATTAAGAGGCAAACTTGGAACTTTTGGAAGAGCTACATTAGGAAGACTGTTGGTGATGCTCCTGTGAAGAAATAAACAATGTAGGAATACAATAAAAAATAGAATATTTAAAGGACAACAGGGGAGAACCCCTTATTAGACAGAAAGCTATAGGCAGGTGCTTTGTTCAGATTTTGTAAAATGCACTTACTTGACAGGTTGCCACGATTCTTGTTCAAGACCTCTGTGAATGGACTGGGCAATTGATGATTCCATGAGGTCGATGTAGCGGACGACCATGGGAACAAAAAATTCTTGCAAGTGCTTGTGAAACTTTCCATTGCACAAAAGTGCTTTAAAAAACAAGCAAGAGACAAAAATGTCAGACCTTTTGTTATAGGAAGAAGTGTATCTCATGTTTTAGTACACAAAGGCATTATAAGAATAAGATCTAGGTTGTGTAGGAAATACAGTTCAGAAAAGACAAATGAAGTGTTCCATAAGGACAGTGTAGTACATTTCAAACTGTCAGTGTAATGAAAACTAGGTACATATTGAAGGTCTTTATTTAACCACAACCTTTATGCATCATCTCAAAATTAATAATATTCTTTGTTGAATCTAAATATTAGCAATTTTGTTCATTACTTCTACACCAAGACAGGACAAAAATACCCAAAACAAAGAAAAAAAAGTATTTGAATGCCATTTAAAAACAGTAGAATATTACCTACTTCACAGATGGGAATTTACTACAAGAAGAACTGCATACACATGCAAACTGAACATGCTCAAAACCTGAAAATTAGTTTGCCATTGCCACTGCTTGTCCCTGTATTCCCTGAAGTGCTGTCCCAGCAAATGCTAACCCTTAGCACACTAATGTCCTGTCCCACCCAGGGAATATATATTTCATGTTTTGAATGTTCTGTGTTCACCCTTTAATCTACCACTGTTATTAGTACCTATAAGAATATTCCCATGTACATGTGGAAATCACAGAAGCTCAGCCACAGAGATAAATTTTTCATGACCTTGGAAATCTTTTTCTCTCGTCCGTGTTCTGTTGTTTTAAATTCTTTTGTAGGTTTCTCCTCCCACCTATTCTGGCATACAGGCTTCTTGTATGATTGTATGGGTGCCAAATCCACCTTTTGAGGAGGCTTCCTCCTCTTCCTAAGAAGAAAAGCCTGGATCACAGGGCTCACCGTGGACACCCTGCTTCAAAATTACAATCCCTTTTGTTCTACTACCAGTGCCACTCTATGACTAACAGGTCAAAATAATCTCTATAACTTCCAGAAACTACATTGCCTTCCATTCCTGAATGATGTCAAGCTCAAACTGAACCTGGGGGAGAGACTATAGGGAAAAGGTGCCACCAAGTTTCTGTCCCCTATTGCTACTTGTATTGCACTGAAGTCCCCTTGTTGCTGAATGCTTGGACACTATGTTAAATTTTTTTGTTGAATACAGTGATCTGAAAGCAGAAAGCTATTTTCTTGAAAACATCCTTGTAGAGTAATAGGAAATATTGTACCAATCACCTTTACCTGAGGAAACAATATTACATGATCAGTTTTCTCTTGTTTTGTGTAATTTTATTGCTAAGAATTTTGAAACTTTCAGCTAATTTCCAACCACTTTAGACACAGGGGTGGAGATATCAGATATATGAAGTTTTATAAAAACAGGCAGCTAGGTAGCAGGCAGAGATTATTAGGGTTTCCACTGAGAAAAAGGCAGAGGATCATCTCTTTATTAAACACTTGAGAATCCACCCTTGAGAGTACCTGTGAGTCCATTACAAACATGATCCATTATTCACGCTGCTCCTCAAAGTAATTGTTAACTAGTTAGTCCTGGCTTATTATTTATGTATCAGAAATTCAAAACAGTGCTATCTTTCTCTATTCATAATTGTTTTATATGTCTTAAAACTACATCACCTTTTACCAGCAACAGAAATGACTGAGGAGGATTTGGATATTAATACAAAGGTTGCACAGTGAACAGCTGATGATGAGCTGTTGGTTTCTTGCTTTTGAGAAACAAAAGGTTGCTGGCATCCATTTGCATATTAGGCTGAGTTTTCAAGGCAACCTTGAGCTGAAAAATAACAACAAGAATACAACTATGCCAATTAAATAAATCTTGCTGCTTTATAGTGAGCCAGTGAAGAACAGTAATTAATCAGGCAATCACAGTTACTTGAAGGGATAAGCTTGTAGTTTAGTGTTTTCTGAGCACACTGCAGAAATGCTCTGCTACTAGTGCTGCTCTGGGAATTACAGTAATGAAGCCTCATGGGCAGGAGGGTGACTTGTTATTTCAAAACCAGCATGAAATTTTAAGAAGTCACAAGCAAAAAAGGTGTTCAACTTAAAAAGCTGAATCATTTTCCTAGCATCATTACACCAGCCTTTACAAGGAAGTGAAATTTTCCAACATTATGCCACGAGTCATTGTCACTTCACCTCCATGGAATTCCCTTTGTATGGGGGTACACACTCACAGAAGAGAACTGTCTTCATTCAACAACTCCATGAGCAGTCTGTTTTCCTAGGGTTCAGGACATGGCAACTCTGATTTACCCATCTGGTGATCCCCATCAAGGATTAATGCACGGCAGGGGAAGAACTCAGAGCACAGGGATAAGTGATATAGCTGAGTATCATCATCAGACTCATGGCACTCTACCCTATGATTAAAATTGATCTTGCCAAAAGGTACCAACTGTGCATCAAAGCAGATGGGAAACAAGAGATCCTTGAGGAAATGCCACACTTCAGATCCCTCAACTACCACTTGTCTTCAAAGCTATGTAGCTTAATTCTCCATTGTCTTTTCAATATAGACTCCCCACACCCTCTTCATATGAGCCATCTCATATTCACACAAGCAACAATAAAATGAAACCCTATGCCAGAGCAAGGTAATGCATAGACAATATTAAAGGAACACATATTACAGGAACAGAAACAGAACCCCAAAGTAGACATTCTTGAAATACTGAAGTTGAAGAAGAAAATGATTCCATTTTTTCCATGTTAGGAAATATACTAGCTGAAATATATTACATTATGACAGAAAATATCAGAGATGAATGTGAAGTTTAGATATTCAGTACTGGAATGAGGTTTCATCTCTAACAGTAGGAAATGAATTCACTGTGCCTGTGGACCACAGAAGCGGTGAGGCTTCTACTGCTTTTACTAATACAGGCACATCTTTGGAGTTATCCTGGAGTCAGGATGTCCTACTGTCCTCAAGAGCTTCAGCAGAATCAAAGGCAGGGAAGAATGACACAGATTAACATGAGCCTCTTTTCATTTGACAAAACTACCACTGTCAGAGAGTCTGTAATTATCCTGCACTTCATAGGATTATATGGAAAAGATAACTTGAATTTTCTGATAATTTTTAAAATCCAAAATAAGCAAGAGTATATTTCAAGAAGGAAACATCCTTGAGGATCCAGACTGTATTTGTAGCAATTGAAACTCAACCAATGACATGTGAAAAGAAAGTTTATATTCCTGTTAATTTGCTGTTTATATTCTGCCTCCACAGAGAATTTCTTAATGAGCTAGTTAAATTGTAGGAAAAATTGCAAGTGTCCCAATTTATATGGAAATTATCTTGTATTTTTACATATAAGAAATATTTTAAAAGTGAATTTTAGAGGTTGACCTTGTGAAAGCAAGGTTAAAATTGAATTACTCTTTACTAGACAGAGTGACATAAACAGGTAATTGCACAATTTACATTTGTTTAAAAGTCCCATTAGGAAAACTGATTATTGAGTATTCTGGAAAGTAAAAATGAAGCTTGAGCTAATTCTCAGTATCAGTAACCAGGACGTGTAGCTCTTATCCAAAGGCAGGTTGTTTCAAAGCAGCCTCTAATAGGACTGAGTCCCTGGTCTGAGAAAAGATACCCTCTACAATGAATGAGAAGTGTAATGTTTGAGGTGTTGGGGTGGGTGTACAGTTTGCTCTGATTACCTTAAATCCCAGCTGTTTTCTAACTCTACCCTGTAGTTTAAGATAGGGTACAAAGTTATACATAAATTCTTGTCTAAAATTGCTACATAGTCTGTAAAAAAGCAGGAAGGTGATGATTCTGTCTTTGATGGTGTTTCTGCTACTAGCAGAGATAGTGGAAAAAATGTATCAGAGAATTCCTATTTGAAGTCAACAACCATAATTATGGCAATGGCTTTCAAAAGGCTAACTCTCAACATGCTGTTTTTACTAAATCAGCTTCATCAGACTCTGCTGGTTAGAGCAGACTGTGGCAGAGTTAGAGGAGATGCACAGACATTCCACTGATAACACTTGAAGGAGAATGAGGATTATGAGTTACCTTTCTAATACTCCTAGTTTTGACTTGTTTGTGCCAAGGTAGCGATGGAAGAGTGTTGAGCAATAGCACACGACGAAGTGTCAGTAAGTGACACTTGGAGAGAAAAGTTGGTAAGAAAATGATCAGAATACTAACTATAGTTAGAAAACCTCTAAAACAAACAAAATACAGACACTTCATCTAACTGGGCATATGTCAGTAAAAGATACCTCTCACACCATGTTACATGAAGAGAAATTAATACATGTCTGTCTTTTGGGCACTAAAAACCAGATTAACCTGAATAATTAAACTACAGAAAGTAAATTGCCTTCTAAAGCTGGTCCCCCTCACAACACAATTTATAGGCTCTGTGGACAAAAAGTAACACGTTCATTACAGAAAATAAGACACAATCCCAGGACAACTATGTTCTTCTTCCCTTTATGAATATCTAATTCTGGAAAACATAGTTTTGCTATCATAGAGAGATGATGAGTACTGCTACCACTGTACAATCTGCAAAGCTTTACAGAGTCAGGCATAATTGTGAGTGGACAATAGTAATTCTGGAGATCATTAAAATGTATGCTATAAAAGCAGCTACAATATTTTTTTCAAATATTTACAGTTTGAAAAATCACAAGGAATTTATCTTCAATTTATTATTCATCTCTACAGTGAATGTAATTTTTAAAATCACTTTCTGTAGTTAGGTCTTATGAGAAAAGCTGAAAAATTTTACAAGATAGGAAGATCATCCTCTTCCCTCTCTCAGTTTTTTAAAATTTTTCAGTTAGACTAAACGGGAATGCAATCACTGATGTACTCTTATACTTTATTCCTTGTGGAATAATTCAGAAAAAAATTGAGAGTCTTAAGGTGCCACAAAATGGAGTCCTTCATGAAAGAAATGAAAGCTTCAGTCAGGACTTCCCCATCCTCCCCTCTCTTCACAAAATATTATACACCATATTGGAAAATGCATTTTTTTTCTCATTGTTAAGTGAATGTTGACTTTGAAGTATTCACCTTGAATATTGTACAACACTTTCTACACTGTGTAAAATAGCATATTCACTATTATTTGAATACACATGAATATGAATTTTCATTGTCTCTGAGTTTTTTTAATTATACTTTAGTGACAAAGTTATAAAAATAGTTTTACATGCAAGTTTTCTTTAATGGCGTATATGTAAGATTGTTTCTTTATTGTTAGGAGTTCTCTCATGTCAGGTTTATGTGAAAACTGATTCATGCACCAAAGATTTAGAGCTCATTTAATGCTCTTGAGATAGAATAACATGCAGGTGTCAGTCCTCCAAATTTCAGTGAAGATTAACCTAATATGCAATATGGTGACCTAACTGTTCTTCATTTGAAAGAAGTCTGAAAAGTAATCTCTGATATAGCCAGAGAGTGAGAATAACCCAGTGGGATTTCCACCTCTTCATTTCCTAATGAGTTTTTTGATAATGAGAGGTGACTTTGCCAGCCTCTGTGGGCTCTATTATGGCTAATTTACTCCACTTCACTCTCCTTGTTAATTATTAACACTAGCCTTTTTATCCTCATGAGACCACATTCCAGTTTTTCCCTTTTTAGATTTTTTTCTTAATACATCTTTATGAAGGGGATAGTTTTCAGGAAAAAATTTTCACTTAGGGTAAAGTCAGAATTATTTATTCTACTTTGGAGGACTGTAAAATTGACTATATAAGCATAGCAAACTCTTGCTAACGCTTTTGATACAGTTACAAGGTGAAAAGGCGGTTAATTAAGAATAAGCACTGAGGTATGTTCCACTTGGGAATCACTTCTTGGTAGGACAGTCACTTGCCACTTGCTAACATGTCCACTGCTTAATAGGTGACTAATTTCCATGGTTGATTTCCAGTAGTTATGGAAAAAGAAAAAGTGTTATTTTCCAGATGGCTTTCACCTGCCAGAAACTGTCATTTAATATATCTATTACCATTAGGGAATTACAGAAATTGGTATACAGGTGTGATATTTCATACAACAGTTGCTTCATGTAATTCGGTTAAATTTTAAAAATATTTGTAACAGTTGCTTTAACATGAAAGTTTTCATACAATGTCTTTCTTGAGCCTATTCTAGTAATTTAGTATTATTATATGCTTAATCTTTTAAGGAAAGAAGAATCAGCAGCCTATTAGCAATCTCTTGCATGTGAAGACAACCCTTGTTTGTTTCTAACGCTACTCTCAGGTTGGAACCAAAGCTCAAAGGAACACAAGTAACACAACTATGAAGTTAAAACTGATGTCACAAATCCTTCTTGTAAGACTTCTGTAAAATATCCACACAATTTTCAGAAACCAAAGAATTGTTTTAAGTGCATGTTAACACCACAACTAGAGATGTGCTTCCTAAACTGAAAATATATGATGGCAGGAAAATAGGCTGCATATCCCATCTGAATATAGGCTTCAGATTTTTAATCTGGATTTTAGATGATGGGACACCACTTAAAGTAGTGCACAATTCACCTTTAAGGAGTCCAGCTCTTCTGAGATCTGCATTAAGATTGAACACTTCCTACATGCTTTTCAGCAACTTTCTCAATTGCCATCACAGCAATTTTAATAAGTTTCTGAAGGTGCAGTTGGCCCAATGAAGGATCTAAACAGAACATTTTTTGTGTGTATTTTATTCCATGCTAACACCACTATACCCTTATAGACATAACTAGTGTGAAAGTAGTTCAGAAGGCTTAGAAGGAAATACAAACCACAACTTTATTTAAGCAATATAGATTAAATGCAAACTATCAATACCTCTTATATTACTTGTAAATAATTGATTCAAAACTGAGTAATTTGTGAACATCAAGTGGTTAATGCACTGCCAGAATAAGGACTGAAACGGTGCAAGGATAGAGAGAAGCTGCTCAGCTTGCAGGAAATGGAACACCAGGATACCTATCATAAAAACAGGCATTGTAACTTCTATTTTGAGCATTATCCTCTTTAGAAACACATTTCTAAGGTGTGGGTGGATTGAAAAATCTTACACAAACAGTATGTAAAAAAAAAATTAAGGCCTTACTGTCATTTCTGAGGGCATTATTCAGCAGCTGGAAAAGTGGGAAGCTGTCCCAGGAGTCCTGAGGCTGTGCCTCAAGTGCCGAATCCATATCAACAGAATACAGAGACAAAAACTTCTCTGCATGCTCAGCCAACAATTCTGGCCACCAAGCGAATGCCTGCAAACATGACAAAATAGAATTACTAAACATGAGCCAAAGCAAAGAGATGCGTTCTATCCAAGGCAGAATGCATCTGAGTATGTCACATCACATCCTGTCTCATTTGGGAAGGAAGAATGGGCCAAGTGAAAAATGTGAAAATATTTTATAAAACATAGCATCAAAAAATGTAAGAAATCAAATGGATTATTGGGGGAAAGGTGACATGATCAGAATAAAAATATAACACTGAAAAGATTAAAAAAGGGAGTATAAATGCCTGCAAATTTTTTCCAGAGAGCAAAGAAAAGCATGAAGGCCTCACCCCTGAAAAAAATGACCATATATGTTTCTTTTGATTTCATTAAGTTCTAAAGCAGAAGAACTTATTTTTAGGATAAATCTTTATTAATACATTTTGCACTCATTTGGTAATCAAAATGGATGTTTTACTGTGAAATTTTATTCCTTTTAGTCTGAGGGGTTTTTTAACAGCTAGAGAGTGATTTTAATTCCTATTTTTGCCTTAAAGATGTCAGCTTCTTCTGAGGAAGACATCCAGTTTTCCTTGTGCAAATGCTATAAATCTTTAGAAGTTCACTAATGTCTAAACTCATTTTTTGGTAACTTAACATGTTGGAACAGTTTTCTCTGGCAAAAATTTATTTTCTTATGCAATCCTTAAAGAGGAGAAGAAATCAGTGAAAAATATTATAAGTATGTAAAGCCAGCTCTTCATTAAAGACATAACTATTGTACCTTTTTACCATCACATAAACCTAGGCTTTTAAATATCAGTATTTAAATGTCAGCTGAGCACTGGATCAGGGGTGCTCTGTGATCCTGGAGTTAAAGATGAAAAGGAAGGGAGTTTATGAAATGGGATGAACATCGAATCCTGCTGAGAGTGTTTTGCTCAGAGTTTATAAGAACATCTGATAGTGAGAAATGCCTACACATGCAACACAGGAAGATGCCGTTGCTTTCAAATTTATGCCACTCATTTTGAATATATAGTTTTGAATATTTTTGAGTTGTCAGCATGGAACACACGTAGCTTGATTTACACAAGAGCTGAGGCCCCCCCTAGCTTCAAATAAATTCACAGAAATCTTAATTTCATTTATAAAACATAGGCCCTGGGTGGTGTAGAATTATGCAGCCAGCTCTGAAAGGCATCAAATAAAAGACAACTTCTGTAAAGTGGTCTACAAATGTGTTTTTGTATCATGGACTTTCTGAAGAGTGCCTGTAGTTTTTTCTGAGATGGGGAAAATGAAGAAATTATGAATTGGCAAAAGCTTTTAAAGAAATGCTGAGCATCCCCTGCTATTACTGAAAAGTACTTTGTGTGTACCACTGGCAGGATTGAAGGATAACAACTGGCACCATAGTGAGGAGGAAAGATGAGGCTTCAAAAACATTGGCAAGAGTTTGAAATGGAGTATTTTTTATCAAACTGGAAGGAATTTCTTATTGATGGACCCTGTTTAAGTAGGAGTTCATTAAAGGAACAGATTCCTCATTCTAGAAAATAACTACAGGAAAATAAAAAATGTAGTTAGGCACCAGCAGGGGACCCTTTTAATCAAGAAAAATGATTTTCAGAAAATACTGCCAAAATTTCAAAACAAAGTAAAACCAAAACTAGAAAATAAGCACAATTTTTTCTCCATGTTCTTCCTCATTTTAAATGACACTTTGAGCCCAAACAGAAATTCTTCTGACTCTCTCAAGAGTTATGCATCATTACTTGAGCAGCAAGAAAGAACAGGAAAAAAAAAATTAGAGCTAAATGTAACAGCACAGTTGTTACGGATAATAGTAGGCCAAAAGCAATTAGCAATTGGTGATGGACATTCCAGGAGAACAGAAATATTGACTAGATTAAAGGAAGAATGGAGTTCTTAGATTCTAGAAGATACATAAATGTGGCTATGCAACACCAGAAATCATCAAAACAATTTATGCTACATGTTCAATGCACAGTTCCATGCTATGAGCAGAGCAAAACAATGCTTAGTTCATCAGGAATCACATACCTCTCTTCCCTTTGGGAATCCCCGAAATTTGTAAATGTTATGAATTAAAAAAAAAAGAGAAAAAAAATCTAGTATTAAAAAATGTGATATATTATTTTACAGATCACTGATCCTTTTTGTCAGCTGTAGCACCAAACACTTAGCATTTGCATAACATTATGATGTGAAGTCAACATACCTAATATTCAGTTTTGAGAAGGGAATGTATAATTTGTCAATCTTTTTATCAGATATATTTTAATATTGAAATTCTGTATGCTCTATAAATTTCAGTGTAATGGAATATGTATTACATGACTCAAGGAAGGGGAAAATAATGCTTTTACTAGCATTATTTTTATTCTTTTCAAGGGACCTTAGATTAGATTGCGAACATGTGCTGAATAAATTTTTCTGAAGGCACATACAATACATTTACCTTTCTGAAAAACACCACACCTCTGACTTCAAATAAGCAGTATAGAAAGCAATCTTTGAACAGAGATGCTAAATCATGTATGTAGGATTTGATCTGGGTTTTGTTTCTGTGTTCTTTTCCACAGAAATTCGATTTTCTTATAGTCATGCAGGTCCTCAAAAGACAAAGACCACAATATATACATTTTATTAAGTAATCATTACATTGTAACACAGTGGCAACAGTAAAGTAGAACAGGACCTCCAGGGAATTAATTTAAAATCATCAAAAACGCTGTTTCTTCAGTATAAGATAAAACATCTATAACAAGTTCACACATGACAGATGTAAGCTAAAAAACAGATTCCATAGTGTGATAAAAAACCAGATGTTTTGAATGATCATATTTTATAACTATATATACTAAATAATGTTTATCCCTTTGCATATTTTTGAGAACATTTTAAAAACAGTTTCCTGAACCTTAGAAAACTGTACTTATTAATTAAATTTCAATAATATATACAACTGCATCTGGCCAAGTTAAGTTTTGTAATTCCTTGACATAAAAGGTGCTAGAATTCTAGCTATTATGGTTTCTGTATCATTAAGCAAAAGACGTGAAGGGAAGAAACATAAAATTGTTTTATTTCATTTCTTCTACCTTACACAGCCGTTTTTAAAAGCACAAATTTAGAAGCATACTTTTCCAATCAACAGAAGAGCAATGGGAATGAGATCATTATAACTATCATTATTTTTCAATCTGTAATCTAATATCTATAACCTCCAACATAAAGATGCTTTCTCTTTTTTATGTTCTTTAATTTTTGTTTGTAAACCTACATTTCATTCAAGTGAATTGAAGTAGAGTTTTATTTCACTTCACTTTACATAAGCTTCAAGTCTCTTATTCCTCTGCAAATGTGAACTGCCTTAAACATATGTCAGAAAGTGAAACTAAAATGTTTCTTGACAGACTTGCTTCCCATCAGGGGAGAAGAAATCTAGGAACAAGCCACTCTCCACAGAAAATGCAATTACAGCCTCACCTCTGAATGGTGCTCTTCATTTTGCTGCAATACTTCGATACAGAGTTCTCCAAGGCGAAGAACCTCTTCCAGTTTTCTTGCAGGTGTTGCTTGATGCATGGTCTCTGCATGAGTATAAAACGTAAGCTCAAATTGCTTTATGACAGATAAGATTTACAGTAAGAGAAAATGATGTCAGAAACTAATGGGAATGGTGCAAACTGACAAATTTCTAAAGTATAAGAAATTTCAAGTTTTAAGGTTTATCATTTAATATACATAAACAGAGCTGAATGTCCAGATCACTAAAAAGAAAATTCAGAAGAGCATCAGTGGTCACTAACATTTTCTGATTTAATATGTGAGAAATAATATGTGCATCAGTGTATTAGATCCTTAAATTTTGCAACAAGGAAATTATTTTTCTCTTCAAGGCCATATATACAAATGGCCAATATTGGATAGTGGATAGTGGAGACCAGCAGATAGTGGAGACCTTTTTTGTTATTGTCAGTACAATGTCTTCTCACCAGATGACTCACTGCTGTAATCAGCAAAATTCATACCTTTTGCAGCAGTTAAAAATTCCATTTTAGGCATATTAATAAAAAAAGAAAAATGCAAACCACATTAATTAATAAAACTAATTTCTAATAACTAATTATTCAAATAAATAAAACTATTTTCTAATAACTAATTATTCAAATAACTAATTTCTACCTGCTGTTCATCAGTAAAGGTGAATCTGCATTCTTTTCAGTACCATAGTGCAAAGTAGCATTATGAAATAAGGATATTATAACAGAATTAACACAAGCTTACTAAAAATTCCACCTAAAAGAAGCACAAATACAAAAGTTACAAATGGCATGAGGCTCACTCATTCTACCCAGAAGACTTCAAAAAGAAAGGAAACAACAAAGGTAAATCAAATGTAACTACAATACTTACAGGGAAATTAAGCAACAATTAGTTTGCAATTTAAAAAATCATAGCATTAGATTTCAGAAAGAATCACAGGAGATAAGGGAAGAGTCCATCAGAATTCTTTTACAAACATATTTTAATCAGTAAAAGTAACTTGGCCAACTACATAATTTGCATTGTCAGGGATAACTTCAGCATTAGCTACTAGAGCTTGTTTAGTTAACAAAGTCCTTGTTGCTAAGCGTAAATCATGGGATGTACATGATGTACAATATAATCAGAATGAAATTATGTACATAACATAATCAGATAAAAAGTATGGTCACATTAACCAGGTTTGCAGAGAACTTATAAAGCTGATAACAAGGTGAGTAAGGGTTTCAGGGATTCTATTTTCTCATTTTTTATGCATGTTTATGGATCACATTGATAGCAAATCATATGAATACACATCTTCATATGCAGAAAAGTCTGCTGACATTTCCTTCCCACTTTGCATTCATCATTACATAGAACATTAGCAGATTAATTAAAGAATTGACATAATCTCCTTGGTGTTAGTAAGAATATCAATCTGAATGCAACAAATATTTTTAACACTTAATATTTCTAGCAAGTCAAAGCCACATTGCAGACATTTTAAAGACAGGTGACCTTTTCCAGTTCTTTAGCACTAACACACAAATGCATATTACAGTGATGAAATAGATAACTTCGATGCAATTTTTGGAGAAACACTGATAAGAATCTTCAGCAAACTTCTACTTCTAAGTGACTAGAACCCCATATTGTTTTCATGCAAAAACCAAACAGGAAAATTATTTATTGAAGCAACTACAAAGAATTTTTTCAAATCTTATTAAGAGACCACATAACCAGACATGTTGAAATATTTTTTTTTTCCTAAAACCAGAATTTAACTCAAGAAAAAGTTAGTATAGGAATACGGGTCAAGCACAAAGCACACACCAGGCACAAAACTACATTCATAATGCCAAGATCACTGTTATTGATACTGTATTGTAATGCTTTTACCATTTTATACTGTACAATGATTGTATGAATATAACAACAAACATATTGAATCAAGCGAGATTAGAAAAGAGTGGCCAAGAACCTATTATTAAGGTTTTATATTATAAAGATTACTATTGGATTCAGACCAAACCAGTGGTTTCTACACTTATAATGGACCAAAGGTGCTCTTTCTTCTAGTGGTCAGTGTTCTCCACTCCCTGAACACAGCAAGAACAACTCATACAGATAATGTACATCACTAGCAGTGTCACTGGGGTTAATGAGCCTTAGCAATAAACCAGTGATATTAATACAGAGCATGACTGGAATATCTGATTTCAGCATAAACAACTCAATTTATCACAAACTCAGCCTGATCGTCATTACCTCACCACTACCCAAGTAAAAAAATAATTGCATTAATAATTGCATACATTCCTAATAAAACCAAATAAGCTGCAAAACATTCAAAAATTATATCCTACAAGGGCTCCTCTAAATTATTAAGAAAGTAATTCTAATAATTATGTTGATTCTCATGTTGCATTTTTGCACTGCAATAAATTCACTTATTCCACACTTTCAATTAGCTAAAGATGGCCTAAAAATGGCTATTGAACAGATATCATTATCATTAGGGAGAGCAGGAGAAACAGGAGAAAAAAGGTTTACCACCTAACTGTGAGATTATCCTGCTCTACCACTGTGATAAGATCACAAAGAAGAGAAATACGGTCTCAGACAAGTTACAATTACATTGAACAATGCATTAAGTTCTGGTCATCTGAAGCGATGGATTTTGATCAGAAATGGAAAGAAAAAAGGGGGCTTTTTGTTGCGTTTGTCTGAAAGGCATCATAAGCCTAATAAAATGAAGGATGAAAGAGAAGATCAGAAATGTTCACACACAGGCAATGTGGGAATACAGTGCTCCCAAAGTGGAAACACTTGGGAAGGAGAGGACCTACCTTTGATCAGGGATGATGCTGGCAGAAGAACAAATCAGTCACGATAATAGATTTAAACTAGACATTTTAAAGTTTTCAGTCATTGTGGGACTAATGTTCAGGAGCAGTTTCTTTCAGTAGGATTAGCATGTTTATGGGGAAAAAAGAGTATAAAAACTGTAAATACACCTTTGAGTATGGCAGGTTTCCAATTGATGTTTCATGGCAGGAATGACTAAAATGTGGGCTATATCAGACTGAATCAATTCCCATTTCTTATTTCCATAAAACTCACTATACTGATTACTAGCTTACTCTGAAACTATCTATTACTTGCTAAAAATATGCAAATTACCCTTAACGTTTCTTGCTTTTCACAATATTTTAAAATAATTATTCTCCTAGAAGATTTATTCATAAGAAAAGGTGGCAGACAATTGCACTTAGTCTGTATCCTTGGACAAATCTATTTTTTTTGTTTACTTATTCTCAGAATAAATCAGTACATGCAATTTCTCTTGCACGATATAGACTTCCCTATATTTCACTTAAGCTTTATCTAAAACTTCCTTTTCCATATGTAAGTTATCCCACCAATTAGCCATTTTTCTCTTAACTAAAGACTTTTCAAATTCTAGGGACTATGTCTTTTGGATATCCATCATTTACATGTGTATATATACAGGGGGCTATGAAATAATTTGCAAAATAAAGAATGAAATATTAACTTTCTTTCTTTCTTTTTTTTTTTTAACCAAGCAAGTAGTGTATATGAAATATGAGTAGCAATAAATTCTTATTTGGAAGTATTAGGACTTCCAAAACACCTGAGCCAAATACTATGATTGTCTTTGTAAGCATAAAGGAATTACAGGAATGGAAATCAGTGCTGTCAGTTTTCATTATATTCATGATGCCTTTCTTCCAACAATTACTAAAGGTTGTTAAGATGTGTTTACACTGTTCAAACTAACAGGTTGCAGCAGGAGTCGAGTCAGTAAATATGATGCTTGACATCTTTTAGAAAATAAACAGAAAAAGCCATCAATCATCTGTTTCCAGCTTCACATCCTGCCAAAATGAAAAAGCAAACCAGGCTTTTCAAATAATGGATGCTTTCTCAAGTATGCATTACCAGTGAGTCACATAGGTACAGAAAAAATATTGTTAAATGAGCTATGTTAACTGAGCGAACCGCTACTGAAATGAAAAAGTGACTGCTTCATGAACCAATGGAGCCTCGGGCCACAAGGGACCCAGATCATCCAGTCTCACCTCCTGCATCACACAGGTCAGGGAACTTCTCCCCGGTCCTCCTTTTCAAGACAATCAGGATGTCTAAAACCTAACAACAGTCTGTCTAAAACCTAACTCAGGCTTGCTTTCCACAAGAGAGTTTATTCTTGAAGACAAATGCACAATTCACCTCTCCCATTTTCTCCCCAGCATGCAAGCTGTTAAACATGTGTGCTTAATTTCTCATTGACATTTGCTGAGCACAGGAATCTGCTGATTAGAGGCATTTTTTTCTTGTTTATGAATATAACAGAAGCAACTGGGAGACTCCTGTGTTTGGCCTGCCAGTCTCCCCCTCAGTGACATATCTTATATCCCTTACTTGTTTTCCCTGCCTCTTATTTAATCCTTCCTCCTTTTCTTCAAACAAGCATGTCCAGGACCAGAGACTCAGGAAAACCAATGTGTCTCCAGGCAGAGGTATTGAAAAAAAGGCAAGTATGGTGAGAAGCTCCCAAGTTCACAGCCTCAGTGGGCTCACAGTAAATCAGGACACAATGTAATTGATAATACAGATACATCATAATTTGAGCTTTATGGAACTCAATCTCTGCTCCAGCAGGGCCCATTCATTTGGTCTTTTTAACATGTGAAACCTGCAAGATGGCTTGAAGTTAGCATGTTACTAAACCTGAACTGACTGAAGAGTTAACCCAAAACTGGTATGACTACCGACAGATAATTTAGATTTGACTGTGCTAAACTTTTGTACAACTTCTCACAGAATTAATTCTGTATGAAAAAATAAGGAGGTAGATATGGAAGGACATTCTGTATTTTTCAGACTAAAAAAAATAAGTATAGCCTTATACAAATAATGGAATTCAGCTTTAATTATGAAGCTGACACCAATCTTTCCATAATTGCTTTCTATAATTTCAATAGCATTTAAATTCTAGGGGGAAAATAATAGAATTAATTAGCATCATTAGCTAAGTACAGAAAGATTATGAGTTAAGAGTTTAAATCTCTTACTCCATGATCTACCAGTTTATTAAGTGTGTCATGCTACAATATGTTCCAGTCTTTAAAGTTCATCCTAGTATTCAACGGAATTAACTTCATGGGACAATCACAAGTTTTGGGGTTTGTTTTTGTTTTTTGTTTTTTGTTTTTTTTTTTTTCAGAAAAGGAATTCTTGGCTCATCAAAAAGCATAGAAATAACAAAATCAAAAAGGTAAAAGCAGAAGAAAAATCTCATTTTTTTCCCAGCTGATCATCAAAGCACTTAATATATGATGTTTTGTATTCTGATTTTTGGCAACACAGATACAAGCAGTTGGTATTTTCCTTCTTTTCCTTACTTCTAATTTCACTTCAAAGGGGGAAAGAACTCATATTCTCAGCACTTTGCGATATGAATAACTCACCTATCAGATGGAGAGAAATCTGGCACTTGAATACAGACCTAAAAGAAGTATTTCTAAAAACCAGAGTATTTTAAGACTCTACATTTTAGAGTCTTACTGAAAAATGACAAGAAATCTAATGTTGGCAGGCAAGGGGAAGGAAAAAGAGATGTTGAAAATTATTAACTGAAACAAAATTTGAAGAAATTACTGAGGACATTAAATGAACAGAAAATAGAATAAAATGTAACACAGATTTGCAAAGGTAGGTTGAACTAGACTTGTGCTTTTCTAGACAGGATATTTTGTATAAAACAAATTCAGTAGATCTCATCTATATTCTGACTTTAATAAAGCATTTGATATGGTGCCTCATGGGAAAACTACCAGTTAAGCTGAAGAAAATGATGATTAAAAAAGAAACTGGGTGGGGTGTAAAGAAGATGCCTCAAGTAAAAAGAAGTAAGCAGTTCTGAGAAACTGCAAAAAAAGGATTCTTGAGAGATTCCTTGAAGATTCATCTTATCTTCCTTAACATTTTCACCAGGAACTTTGGAATAAATATTAGGACCACAATGACAATGTGTAAAACATGGGAAATTGATAAATGCAGTAACAAGAATTTGATTAATTCAAAAGAATGGGAGAGAGAAACTTATTAAAATACCTTCAAGAGTTAAAGAAAAATATTAAAATACTTAAAGAAGGGACAATCCATTTTGACACATGAACAGTAATAAACATTTCAAAATTATCAAAACTCTCAGACTGGGTTGAATTAACTTTTCACAGAAGGGCTCTGTGACACAAGGATGATACAGACATCAGAACCTGTGTTCCTTGACTGTATTAGACAAAATGTTTCTGGTATAACAGTACTGCTAGTACTGTGCAGGATATCTCACGGGGATGACTTGCACAGTTCTTGTCACCAATGTTCAAGAAGGCAAAATTCAAATTTTAACAAGCTCCTGAAATGATAAAAATGAAGAATAGGTGGCTATTCAGAGACAAGGTGATAAAAGCCCTGGGTTGCATGAGTACTAAACTCGTGTCTAAAAGTGCATCATAGGGCATGGAGGAACTGGAGATGATGAAATGCTAATGAAGGCTGGAACTACCCTTCCCTCATTTGGGATATAGGACAAGGTTGGCATGATTAAGTTTGGGAACTAATTTTACTGTAAGGTGATGATACACCTGGACAGTAAATTTGACTTGAAATGACCTTCCCGGGGGTGAAGCAGAGGACGGAAAAGGGGAAGCACAGTGACAAAGACTGACTCAGCCCTACTGTTAAAGGAGGATGTAGGTATGTTGACAAAGGAGTATCAGCATGCAAACCTAACAGTCTGGGGATTCTTTCACAGACCTCTGGTCGAAAACTGAAATCAGGGATGTTTGCCCATATCCTCCTTTCCATTTAGTTGCACAACAGAGATCAAGAAGGTGCTATGCTGCTGTGCAACCCACTTTTGTTTGTTCAGTGAAATGAACATGCGTAGAGAGCTTTAATCAAGTTCTCTCCTCATACAATGAACTCTTTCCACTTGCCTTCTCAGCTTCAATAACGTTTGTAGTCTTCTTCTTTTTAAGCTGGACAGACCCTTCCGAGCCTTGAGGGCATTTACATATTGCCCTTCATTTAGAAACTTGTATGTAATGAGCACATTAAAGATCCATGTCTTAAAAGCCAGCAAAATTCTGAGTTTCTCCTGACCCTCTCTTGCATGGAGTCAACATTTATTCAGCCTTTGGCAGTCTCTCTCATAGAAACAAATTTTGGCATGACAACTGATTTATCTTTGAGCAATTGTACACTTCAGAGTAACTATTTGCTCCAATTTTAATGGAATTTATTCTTATTCCTTTTATTCAAACTGTTTGGCAGAAGGAGCCCAGTATACTGAGTTGCTACAGTCTTTTAAAAATAGTGAGTCAAAAGACAACTGACTGAAAATTCAAATCTTTACAATCTGTCTATTGCCTCAGAAATTAATATCCATGGACAATGACAGAAACTGGCCTGTTTGCTTTTCAAACATTTACCACTTTAATCCCTTCTATATCTGCCCAGAAAAGTAATGCCCCTATGCTGAAAAATGTATTTATGTGCAAGTTTCTGTCTTTTCCCAGGCAATAACAGCAGCAATCAATCCTCAGCCATTCAGATTTCTAATAAATTTGATAGGGAAAAATAATAATTTCTGAGAATGCATAAATAATGCATTTTATTACTCTGTGTATATGAATGTATATAAAATACAAGTAAAAAGTAAGAAGTCTGTGTAGGAAGGTCATCTTTTTTGAAGGAGAGAAAGCAGGTGACGGAGCCATGCAAATTTCTATAGGCTCTTCATAAGGAAGCATGCAAAATGCATATGAAGAATACTGTTTGCCTCTGGCCTCAGAATCTGGCAGGTCCATTTATGTTCAACATTATCGATAGGAAGAGTTAATGTTAGTTAAATGCTGAATAAGGAATACATGTCATACACAAAACGATTTTAAAAGTACTTTCAGGTAGTGAAGTCTCAAAGGCAGCATATGATGAAAATGGGTCATACCTAAAAAGAGATTCTCATATATTGATGCTGTGATTCATATCCTTGACAAAGTGTAAACCCTTGCCGAAACTACCAGGGCATTATATGAGAGTTCTTAGATACAGTTCAAAATTATAATAGTAAGTTTCCTGCTATTCTCTTCATAATGGTAATTACATTCACTGAGCAGATTAGCCACTTCATGAGAAATTCAGCTGTACACATAATAAGAAATGACATGCTGAACCCCTTATAAATGCCACATCAAATGTAATTTTTGTTAAAAAAATCTACTCCATATTCATAACAGTACAACGACAGGGTATGCCCAATAAAACGTCATCCTAACCGTAAACAAATATTGCTGATGGAAGTGCTGCTTATACCACCATGTTTGCCATTAAGAAAGTAACCACTGTCTTTGGGAAAACATTCAGAGTCTTGTTTTCAATTGAGACTGTGAAAATGAGAGCACCTGGTGAATAGACCTGGGAACATGGCAACCACATTGCTGACAAAGGGTTCTCACAACAAAAAAAAATTTGCATTTTCACCTCTGTATTACCTAACAAGGACACTCCTGAAATTCAAGATTCATTATCAGTATATAGTGCACAAGTTAAAGGGTAAATAACAGTTATCTAGACATAGTTTATATTATTTTCCACAAAACTACAATATATGGAATTAGGGCTAAATGTACTGTACATCAAGTTCATTATGAAATCTGCAGGTATCCAGCTAGAAACAAAAACAGGACCAGGATTTGGCCCTAAAATGTCATTGTACCGGGATTCATCTCAGTGGCTTTGTCTTTTCCATCAAGAGAAATGTGTTCAGTGCTACACAAAATTCCAGTGGGCGCAGTCTATCTACTCCTTACATTAAAATTATTTTTCTCTGAGCTTCTGATTAATTTTCAGTTGCATTTTTAGTTAGAACTGGTATTTACTTAAAGCAACTAAATTATAAACACAGCCTTTAAACCTCTAGCTTCAGCTAACCCACACAGTGAATTTCCACTTACTCACTGTATGTGATAGGCTTTCCTCTCATCCAGTCTCTAATCTAGTTATTTGCCAGGTCACTTAAGGGACAACTTTGCTATCCTGTTTTAAGAAGGGCAATGGTTTCTCTCAAAGCATGGAGAAGCCTAATGTAAAATGACTAAAATCAGGTACAGAGCTTTCTATTTGTATTTATTTATTTACTTACTTACTTATTTACTTCTGTGCCTGTAACTATGTCATCTGTGCTTAATGGTTTTGGGTTTCCCACATAAAGAGCCTAAGAAAAACTAAGATTGGCAAGTGAGTGGCACAAGGAAGATTTGTACTTGAGGTGATACACATGGTATAAAAGTATATACATTGCATAAAAGTGAATACAGTGCATAAAAGTGCACAGGAGATGTTTCAGAGTGCAAAGGTGAAAGAAAAAATATCTAAAATTTCAAGAACAGCTTTCAATTAATTTAAATTAATTGTTTCTGAATTTCTAATTTCAAGACATATTTTCTTTAATACCTAGAGGCATAAAAATATTAAATGGAATATTTATGCTGTGTAGGTTTAGGTATCTTACCTAGAGAGGAAACTGTCTTCAGGGTGTTTTGTACTCAATGCTGTGAGATTGGCCTTTCAACAGAGAAATTGTTGAAGGACCTTCAGAGCACTGGAGTCCCTGCCTAAGGAAGCTCTCCCTGTTGATCGGAGGGGTCAGCAGATCATCTGAGCAGTCTGAGCTCCCATCAACTCACCCCAACGACTGCCATGAACATCCATTCCACCAGCACATTGCCTACTCTCTTTGAAAATTCCAAACTGATCTCCTATCTACAGGGCTTTTAAAGCTTTTAAATTAAAAACAGTGGAAGTCTTGGAAATCAGTGGAATTTTTTGACTCTTCTGTTATGGACACAGTTGTTAAAAAAAGTAGTTTTAATAGTTTTCTAGTAACTTTCAAGCCCCTCATTGGCAAGGAGCTCCTCTTAAACTACATTTATGAAACTTTGTAGTCATCACACCAGTCTGTCTTTCTAGATGGAAAATCAGTTCATCACAAGAGTACTACCAGCTCAGTGCCCCTTCCCGTAACTGAGGTTATTGTTTGTGAAACCCCACAAAGCACCACAATCAGCATTCCTTTGGGTATGTGTGCCAGGTAAGACAGAGCTCTATTTCACAGTATAGATATGCACAATCCCTTATACTTGTGTGCAGCCAGTTCTACTCAGCTGCAAATACTAGTTCAGCTGTGATCTTTGTAAGATGATTTTTAAATTTTGGGATATAAGAACTCAAAATCCCCTCCCTGTTATGCACCATAGCATCTTCATGAAATTAGGAACACAAAGAACTACCATCTTTGTAACCCTCAGCTGTAACTAGAAAAAGATATGTATCACTAAAAAAAGTGTATCACTACAAATCTTTTTCAGGGAAATGTAAAAACAGTTTTACAAGTTTAGTTTTCCTAGCAAGACCTTCATTAATAAATTGAGCAATCCTGTTACAAAACAGATACCACTTTTGCAGAGGACTATGAAATTGCGTTTCTCTAAATACACAAACTGTTTCTGAATTTAACAAAATTTAACTTTTCTGCATCATTTAGTTATACCCTCTCACAGAAAATACAATTTCATCATATTCCAAAACAGAGAGTTAGCTAAACTGCTAATAAATAGGTACATCATCATTAATTATCAGTGTAAATACATGGACTAAACTACACAAAAATTAATTTTAATATTCCCAAGTGTTCTGGTCAGTATCTTGGTATTTTTCAAATCAAGAAAAAATAATAACAACAGACACAACACACTACATCTGTAATACATGCAGACATGCACACAAATAGTAATCACCTGAGTCCTTTTCCGCTGTTGCTGAATAAAAAAAATAGGGAAAGAAAAACATCATTACAGAAATAATACTCATATAATTAGAGAAGAATAAATATCACATAAGGAGTTAATAGCTTCTTTAAATCTTGAGTACATCACACAAGTGATGGGTTTTTTCATGTGAGGGAGAAATGATGCATGTTTTTGAGTAATATATTTGCATTTACTAGCCCTATATAGTCTTTATTTCAAGCTCAGGCACTGACTTGCATCTATATTGTGCCTAGGAATTCAGAAACATATATGATATTAAAAGAATATAAGAAAGTAAGAATATGAGAATATTATTTGTATCAGAATCTTTGGATCCCTACTTTTTAGGTGTTCGCGATTGGTCTATAGCTGATATTATGTTGCAATATTTACATTTTGACTGACTAATATGATGTTGTTCACTAAAGAAATAGTCAAAGGACAAAAATCTCCAAAATACATGCCAGCCACATTTGAGAACATCAGTAATATTACAAAGATAAGGACTCTCTGCTTTCTGTATGCAATTTGAGGAGTAAACATTTAATGCAAACACTAACAGAAATTACTTTCAAAAGAAGAATGTAACTTCAGTGCACAGATACAATAATGCTCCTATAAACCTAAAGAAGCCAAATTAAGCCTATTGCTGAAAAATATCACATTTATATTGGTAGAAAAGTAGGATGTTTGTAATGATCAGAGCATCAAAAGATACCAATGCAGGTCACATTGCTACTGAAATTCAGTGCACTGAATTTTCTGATGTTACAATGACAGAGTCCTTCACTTCCAACAGTACTTTATTCTCAGAGAATTACTTCACCTATTTCTCTTTATATACGCAATGATGTACTGTGCTTTGAGTTTACAACTACATGAATGTAAAACTACTTAAATAAATCTAGTTGTGTTCCAAACAAAGGCAATAAATCCAGAAAGGGAAAACTGCAAGTTGAAATATGGGAGTCAGTCCCATGTACTGTTCCAGCTTACTCTGTTACTTGTCAATATCCAAAAGTGCAAACTTTGCTACTTCAGGGCAAGTCCTACAGTTCTCAAGGATACAGTAAAAAATCTTGGGAAAAGAAGGATTTACAGCACCGCAAAACACTGATCCAAAAGCCAAACCATTTCGCTGCCAATGTGTTTAGGTATCTTATGCAAGCTTTTGTCATATTATAAAAACGTTTCTATTTTTATAGTCATTGTTTCAACAGGTTTGATACATGACTTAAATACCGAATGTTAAAAACATAAAATATAAAATACTAAGGAAAATATTTTTTTCTCCTTTTCAATTTCCATAATAGTTATAATATTAATCCTTTTTTTTCTTTAACACAACGTGATATCATAATTAATTATGATAAACTGGTTACTAGGATGGTTTCATGTTGTTACTTCCATGATATAATACTGGTTGCCATAGTGATGAGATGGATCTTTTGTTAATCATTTGTGAGATCAGTTAACTCATGTTTTTCAGAGAATTTGAGCAGAGATAAAAAAATGGGAAAAAAGTTGTCTTTATAATATTGCTAAATATATGAGGTTTCTTCAATTTGCTTCTTAGCTCTCTCTGTTTCTTCCGGTGTATTGCTAGAAATGCGTGCTATTAAAACACTTAATAAGCATATAAATTGTATTTTTGAAGAACAGAATTAATCCTTCTATATTTTCCTGAGATTAGCTCCAAAAATCCAGTGCATGCAGATTTCTGTTCTTGAATATATCTGGACAGGAGTATTTCCAGTTTTCTATACTTTATGGAGAATAAAAGTCTGTCTTGACAAAATATTTGATGATTATGACTTCCTTTTTGTTCTACATATGGTTTACAAATAGGAAAATGACATTGCGCATCCTGGCCATTTTTTAAGCAAAATTGTAGTCAATTTCATGATACACTTAATAGAACATACCAAACTTCCAGAAAAAGCTTCTGAATGCCTTTAAACCTAGCATTTTGTCCCCTTAATTCATTCAACTGGGATGCAATTAAGGTTTTAATAATCATATTATTATTATACATCTGGTAACACAGCAGCAAAAATAAATAGCATTTATATATTTGTCTGTTTTACAAATATGTCAGAAAAGAATCTATACACAGTTTTCAAATTTCAAGGCAGTGACACTGCTGTTAAGGAAAGAATTTCCTGTCAGTATTTTAATCACTAGAAATAGCTAGAGAAGTAAAAAAAAAAACCCATAAACAACCTCTTAAATTTATGAAGAACTCAGAAGTAAGAACAAAGGGCAACTTAAATTAGGAAGTCCTAGTCTTTTATTCAAACAGGGTCCCAGGAGGCATATTAAAGCAATGAATAGGAAAAAGCTCTACAGTTCACCAGCTGAGATTTTAATGAGACATTTCCCCTTGCTGTGGAAGGGGTTTGTTCTGGAAAGGGAAAAGGCTGCTCATGGAATATGCAGTTAATAGGCATCGTTGGCTTTTACAGCCACTTCAGCAGTTGATTGGTGTACTAACCTTCTATTTTGGCATATTCTGTAAGTCGAGTGTAATTGATCAAGGCAGCCTTCTCCAGACATTTTCTAACCACTTTCTTCACCTCTTCTGCTGGTATGGGAGTGGCAATATCTTTCATTAAAACCTGTGTCAGAGACAATTATATCACCTCATTACAATTATTACCCAAACCCCACAGGAAAAGGATAAAAGTATCTTACAGTTACTACAGATCTGGCAGTGATTAAAGGCAGAAGTCAAAAAGGAATTATTTCAGCTGATGGAGCTGGATCTTCAACTTTGAAGGTTTCTATTCAGCCCTGACTTGACAGCCTGTATGGCATTTATCCCACTTGTTTGGCATCTTCCAGCATTCCAGTCAGTCTTTGGGTGACATCGAGACCAGTAGAGCAAGAGCATTCCGTGGATGGGCTGGATGATGGTTACCACTAAAGATGTGATTGTGGAAATTGGCTTGGTTCTCACCTGTGGAAAAGCTTCCACCATTACAGAAGCATGGACTCTTCAATAGGGTAAAGCTATTCAAGTTCAACATGTCCTTGCTGTGAAAAAAATATCTTCTGTATAGTGGGCAGGGAAAACATTGAATATCCAGCAGAATATTTTATTATGGACAAATAGAAGAGCAGTCCCTATTAAAGTTTTCAAAACCTGTGAGTTGTTACCTCACCTATTGCAAGTGAGGTAAACCATAGAAGCCATACCTCTTTATATGAATGCAGCATAATATACTGTGGACTACTGTATTTAAAAAATAAACATTGTTGATAGCTAACTTGCATTTTTACTTTAATTCTACACTCCACTAACTTTCAACAGGTAAGTGTAGAAAAACCTCAGTATGTTATCACATTTTCATGTAAATAATAAAATTTCAGATAACTCACAACCTTAAAAAAATGCTTCTCAAATGGTTCCCTGGAAAAGCTACACCTTTATATATCTAAAAGTTGCTGTTAAAAGGAGGGAGCAAGAGACACAGTCTGAGGAAGGATGTGGTACCAAAGAAATAGGTTCAGCAACACAGAAACTATTAGGAAGACAATGCTGCAAAACAGATTTCTAGAATACCTGCATACAAATATGACTTCTCTATGTGTGTTTACTTGCTTTTAAAAAATAATAGCTTATGGGTTATCAACAAGTGAATTTACAGTATTCAAAACCTTTTGTTCTTTGTCTGATTTTCTTTTTTCCAGATTATTCAAAAACAGGTAGAATAAAATGGTTCCAACTCCTTCTGCATCCACAAATTTAGGAAAGCACATTTATTCCTGGTCAAGACCGACAGTGGTGCTGCTTGAGTACCAGTTAAAGCAGCATTGCTATTTGTAACAGCAGGAATGGGGAGAGCAAACAGATGTTTCAAAAAGCAAAGGAACCTAACACAGCACTACAAACACTAAGATGGCAAGTGAAATAGAACATGTATACCTAGACTCCCTATGTGTTTTCTGAACATGGCAGAGGTTTTCTAAGAGAATCTCTATCCGTGAAGTGTTCTGCACTGCAGAGTAACAGTTTGCCAGGGCCAAACCTCTCTGATTTTGGCAAAGCAATGCAGCCTGGGACCTAAGCTTTTTTTTTAATTCATACCTTCATCAGACTCCTGCTGATACAATTCCTTTGGAATCTCTGCTGTAATTTAAAGTCCTTTTTTCACAGAGATGACAGAGATGCTTTTGTAATGATGAGGTATTCTCCTTTCCAGTCAATACAAGAGGATTTGCTGGGAAGGACTTTACTTTTATAGTTGCCCATGTCAGATTTGCTGTGTATAGCTTTTGTTTCTTAAATTGACTCGGATTTCATTGACTCAACATTTATGGAATCTTATTTGAATTATGGAGAAAGTTTTTTTATATACATATGAGTGCAGTCAATATTAGCAGCACAGAAGGCATAAACAGCAGGAAAGGAGGGCTGTAGAGTAGACTTGTACTACTGTAGAGGTAATGCTGAATGAGCGCTAAATAAAAAAGGAACAGAGTCACTGACTACAATTCTGGGGCTCGAAGTGAAAGTCTAGTAAATAAGTCCTGCAGAAAACAGCTGTTTGCCTCCGTGGAAGAAAATGAGAGAAAAACAAAAACAACCATCATTCCAATAAGCAGTTAAAACCAGTAGTAAAATGCCTGAGAAGACATGAATCTGCTTTCAGCAAACTGAATGCAAAAGAAAAATGCAGGCTCAGCAGTCCTGCAGAACTTAAAATATGTTCTCAAACTTACCCTTTCAAGTAATGAAAGTGTGGCTTTTAAAGCTCCTTCAGGACGTCCAAAAGGGAAACAGTATCTTAAAAAGTAAAAATTAAAATTAAAAAAAAAAAATAAGAGGAACATAAAATGATCAGAATTATAAAAGCTGCTCTATGAATTTACTTTAAGATGTATCTGCATACAACTGGCATTATGTTCGCAGAAGACTCCCATACCCAAGTACTAATAAAAGCAGAAAGCCTCTTCAGTAGTCTAGCATGGAGTACATACATATCACAGCAGTATCTGCCTTCCAGCATTTGAGACCTAAGTGCAGAAAAAACCCTAAAAGGCAGAAAGCATCACTTCCAAATTATCAATTATGAAGAATATTTAAATGTCTCTGATGAGTTTAATTGTTGTCTTCCTGGAAAGAGGTACTATTTTTCATGTAGTCATGACTGCTACTGGACCTGTAAAGCAGCATTCTGTATATTGTATTTTATCTTAAAATTGGATTAAGACAAAGATAAAATGTCAGATATTTTAATTTCTAGAAATATAAGTGCTGGCAGATATTAAATATATTTTTATTATATTAAAAATACCTTGGAAAAGCATTTATCTTAAATTTTATCAGCTACAACTTAAACCAGACCCCCTCCTAAAATTAGGTAAATTAAAAAGTGATTGCATTCATGGTTTATTTTTTATTTTTGTCTGTTGAATGATGCAATATAGCAGGTCAATGAGAATACAATGCTCAGGCAACTGTAACCTCTCTTAATCATGTCTATAAAGCCTTACTGGGATATCCCCAATTGGAAAAAGGATTTCTTACTTTGCTGAGATTATTTTTTTCTTATTATTACTCACAGAGAATGGCATCTTCTTATTTTAATGTTTTCCACTAGTCAAATCTTTTTTAATGATAAAAGGATTCAGACCAGTGAATTTTAGATCTACATTTTGGTCAGCCAAAATGAAGCCTTATAAATTAGGTCAAAACATGATTTCCTGAAGCGAGAATTCCAGTATTTGCTTTTATCTCTGTAAAGACTCCAGAGTTAAAATTCACACAGCCAGGCAAGAGGTTAAAGTCCAAGATCCTCATGATAGCTTTCTCAGAAATATTGTCTCTTCCACATTTGATGCCTGAGAGGCTGGCAGAGATCTGAAGTCTCAGTGGGTAGACAAGGTGACAGAGAGGAAAGGTGTAAGTACCTTAAGAACTACTTTAGATGACTGCCACTAGCACAGGATGGGCTGACTGCATCTTAATCATAATGGAACCAGGCTGATAGTAGTGAACAGGAAAATTAAAAAAAAGGCCATAGGGGAGTATTAAAACTGGAACCCGCAGGTCAGTTGGCAGGCAAGGGAGAGCTTCTTTTTCAGATGGGTGTGACCTAGTCACTTAGGTGGACACAGCAAACGTTCAGAGCTGCTCTGAAAAGGCAGGAAGAGACATGCACTCAGTTAAACTGTCCATCACAGCTGACCAGTGCACACAACACTAAGCAATGGAGAGAGGGCAAAGCTTAGAAAAGTATCAACATATTGCAGAGAAAAAAAAATAATGCTGCTGCTGATCCTTGAAAGTCTGTACCACTGATCCCTTAGTTATAATGAACAGTGTGATTACAAAATGTTAAATGAGATTAGAGGAGCTTCAAATTCAAGGTTTCAACTCTAGGCATATACATCTGACTGATATTTCATTAGGACAAGGTATACTGACAGTATTTTGGGACACAGGTTTGAATTGCTTCCTTCAACAGCTAATTTAAAACCCACAAAAAAAGATGTTATTCTGGATTCAGTCTCAAATGTGAAGAGGACATAGTTTGAGAGGTGCAGAGTAGAAGAGGTGCTCTGCAGTAATAATCATAAGACAATACAATTTACTAATGTAGCAAAAGAGAACAGGCAAAAAAAATTCAGTACATGTACCTTTTGTGCACACGTATACAATTTCAAGAATGGGATTTATGAAAAAAATGAAGAACTTGGAAAACAAAAGCAAAAACTTTAAAGATATAATTTTTAAAAAGCAAGAAATCTACAAGTAGCCTGAGGTAAAATTCAAAAAAGTAGGAGGCAAATGCATGCCACAATTAAGAAACCAAAGCAGTAACAAACAATCAGACACCCTCTCTGTGATTCTGTGAGGAGGAGAAAGAGGTTACCATAGAGAATCTGGCATTGAAAAATGATGAAACTTATCTGTGTGGAGGGCATGAAAGTCTTACAAATAATCTAGGAAATATAACAAATTAACAGCCTGGATACCCAAACTGTCAGTAAAAAGGACAGTGAAAGCAAGAAATCAGCCTGAGAGATGGTGGGACTACCTGATGACAAGGAATACAGGGCATTCAAGGACAGTAAGGCCAAAGCAGAGAAATGCAGTGCATACTCTGCATAAATCCTTACTGTTGAATGAATTTTTCCAAATATTCTGTATTTCTCAGTTATCATAACAATTTTGATGGACTGAAATATGGAGTTGTTTTAATACCATGTTTTCCTAAGAAAGTAATCTGACAGCCAAGGACATTCTCTGTTAATTGAAAGTGGTGATCCTTATACATGTGTTGAGTTTAGGTTTTATTTAAAATATTACTTCCAATGCCTTGTCAGGATGTCCTACATTTTTATAAATTCAGTTTCTAAGGCACTATCTTTTTTCTTTCTTCCATTATTATGGCAGTATCTTTAAATCCATATACTTCACCTATTTTTAAAATTTTATTTCTAATATTTGTTCACAGTAAGAAACAGTAATTACTCCTCAGCTGGCAGAGCACAGTTTGACTGTATTGATTAAATAGGATTTTAAGGCAAACCTTAGAGCAGTCTGAAGGATGAAATAATTCATGTTTGAATTACACATTTAATTGCTCTCAAGGAGAAATTTCTAATGCTGTTCAAATTTGCTCAAAATCCAGCAAGACTGAGGCAGAAAGATTCTGTGGTCACTGTTGCAGCCCAAGCTCATCAACATTAACTCCGATGTGTAGGTTAGCAGACATGATGGAGATTTTTATTTGTTCCAACTCAAAAGATGATTTAGACATTATTACACATTTTGTAATTAATCTCATGCATGTGAAGGCCTGAAGGTAGGGAGCACTCTGTATAATTTCTCTTGTAAGTGCTCTTTATTCTTATAGAAGGGAGGAAAGAGGAAAGACTGCTGTTTTTCCCCAAAAGGAATACTCTCCAAGGAGAACCCTAGCTATCTTTAGTTTAATATGATATGAAGTCCCAAGTGAAAGCTCTTATGTCCTCTATGCTCAAAAAAATCTCCAATGACCTACGATGACCTCATGAAATAAGAGAGGCATTCAACAAGGTCATAGTCAACCCTGCCAAACCAAAGTTCTGTTTCACACAGAACTATTTAAACTGTGGAACTGGCTGTTATGACGTGATATAGAGACAAAAAATTCTATAAATAAAGTCTAAAAGGATTAGATTGACAGAATAGGGGCAGATAGGTTGGCTTAGTGTGACAAAGTAACAGGTTTGGTGGTCTACTTGTAATTTTTATACTGTTTCATAAACCATCAATTGCTACAAAAGAGCAGCAAATCCCAAGTTTCCTCTGTTTCTTGTACTCCTTCTCTAAACATCTTCTGGTGTTGACAGTCCTTAATGTGACAAAAGTCTTTAGTGAGCATGATGACCCTTAACTTAATAAAGATATATCATAACTTAATAAAGTATATCATGTAACCAAGAAAATTACATTAGATATCAAGGAAAGTTTTAGCTGCCATCTATCAAAGATGTTCTCTACTCATATGATTTTACTGATCCATAATAATCCAGAAATAGTTATGGCACAGTCACTTTCATTCAGACACTTTTCTTGGTTAGAGTTATAAAAAGCTTGAACTTTAAAAAAAATCAACAAAATCAAGGCCTGTATTATTGCATAATCTTTTCTATCATATCTATCAACTTACACATTACACAAATCAATTTCAAGTAAAACCACCTGTGTAAATTAATTATTCCATATTTAAGCTATTCCTTTGCAAGCAAACCATTTTATTTTCACTCCACTCATTCAAGAGCAAAATTAAACACCACGAGAAAATTCTTCCAGAAAAAATGTAGCATTCATTGAATGAATTACACACTCACCTGAAATGGCTTATTTGGTTTTCTAAAAGGGAGGAAAGTCTGTCCTTAATTTCCTCAAACCTTTCCTTCTCTTCCACAGATACCGTTCCAATTCCATCTGGCCTGCAATATTAAATGTTTAATAATCATTTATATCTCCATGCTGATTTGTCTTTGGACAATGATCTCTATTTCTAAAGTTTTCATTTAACATGAGGGTTAACTCCTCTTTCCTCTTTCTCATTTCCTCAAGGGATAAACAGTTACTTGTGAATACAGCTAATGAACAGGCTGCAATTGAACAAAGAATTCAACTTTTGAGCTGAACTTTTGAATTCAAGTCCTAAGTTTCTACACCTTCTCAATATGAACACAAGTTAGTACTATTGTCACAGTGGAGAGGCCTACTCAAATGCTGTTAAATTTCATCTCCTTGAATCTTCTAGAGGCACAGTATGGCTAAAAGTGACTTTAAAGTAAAGCTGGAAGGAAAACTACAGCAAGAAAAGCCACAGCAGGCAACACCTAGGAATTCTGCATAGTGACGATAGAGTTTGATTCCCCATCCTATATTGACAAACAGCATCATGTAATCAAGACTTCCATATAAGTGCAGTATTAAAGATGAAACTAAAAGTCTTTAAAAACAACAGCACAGGTATTTCCTGAACATAAAATTTAAATCACAACAATTAAAAAGAAACTTATATTTAGTATGTTAAACACACACTTGGTCTAGCCTTTGCCTAAAGGTGTTACTGATATATTAAAATTATGACAAAAGTAAAAAAAAAAATTAAATACATAGCTCCCAAACATAATTTTTGCCGTCACAGCTTCCCAACATACAGCGAACTTTAGAAAGAAGTATCTGAAACATTTTTGTTACTTTCTTAACTTCCAAGGTAACAAATCAGCTAGTGCTTCTCATCTTAGTTTCCGAACCTGACACTATGCGTGGGTCTGCTCTGTATCTTCTCCAGAGCCTCCAAAGCTATCTCAGTGTTTCCAGAACTGAGAAAATTGCAGTAAAATGACATAAAGAAAGACAACATTCTTCCTTGGAACATTCTGAATGTTCCAATAATCACTCTAGGATTCTATTAACATCTTTTTCCTAAATTGTTACTTTAACTTTCTAGGGGGAGAAGCTGGTACCTGGTCATGACATAAACATTTCTTTTACCGTTTAAATCACTTATATTTGTGACTTGTCAAGTCAAGGTGGAAAGAATGCCTGATTTCCTTAAATTATTGTGAAGACAACAATAAAAATCAGATATGGTGGGGATGGAAGTAGTTAGGCACGTCAATACAGCATTGCATAAATATGATGTGAAAGAGCAAAAATCTTATCTTCTCTCTTTTGATGGATGCCAGGATACTTTACTCAGCCTTCTGACAAATGGAATGAGCTCAAATTTAAGTAAATTGCACTGTCTGATTCCATTGTCAGGAGAGATTGTGCTCTGGACTGATAAAGTAAACAGTTCTGTCACATTAAGCCTTGCTGAGGCATGTCATATATATGTCAGGAAAGACCTAGGGGTCCAGATAACAGTAAGTGAAAAAGGTGAGCCAGTAGGATGTCGTATCTGTCATCCTGCACTAAGGTTAGGATCACTATGTACCAGGGACCTGTCACTTCACCGAATGTGTTGCCATAAGGAACCTTGTTGACAACAATTAAAATTTTCAGAACTGCTAAATATATGTTTGCATAGAAGCAGATGTCCCAGGAGTACACAAAAAGGTGTTGGAAAACTACCACCTATAGCACTGCAAACTTCATCTCTTGAAAATACACTTTTAGAAAATAGCACAAAGTCTAAGTCACAATTTTGGGTCTTGTTGCAAATTTTATTGTAACAAGAATATAAAAATGCATTTTTGCAACACAGTTCTGAGACACACCATGCTGGTGATAGTTCTTCTACTTTAGGGAATATAGACCTGCTACTGATTAGAAAAGAATACATGGAAAAAAAGAATCTGTTTCTGAGATAAGCTGAAATATTAAAAATAGATAAATACTTCAAAATTCCCACTCATTTAATCTTCTGGATATTTTTGCTTTATTTATTTTGAAGACTGAATAAAATAAATAGCACTGTTTTGATCTGGTTATTTTTATTTATGTGTTACTGTGCCTGCAAGGAAAATCAGACTCAAGCAGTCATTTAGTTTTCAAAGGTTTAGGTCATCCATAAACTATGCAAGAACTATTTTGCAATTAAAAGCAACAAAAAATGTGTCTTTCCTACTGAGTCAGATGTTATGGACTTGTTTTTTTTTCAATTCTAAACCAGTACTAAGTTTTGATATTGCAGCCTGGGACCTCTCTTATGAGAACTCAGCCAAGAAAAGTGATGGACTGTCTCAAGAAGAGTTTTCATTTTAACATCATCTTCTCAAGAAGGTAATGGAGAGTGAATTTTCCTTTCCTCCACAATCTTTTTCCTCCTTATTGTTCACAACATTTTTTAGAATTAGAGAACTAGGTGAAACAGTGAACACTCAAAACCTGAGTAGCCTTCTCTCTCTCACTTATGTTAGTTTACCATTTTTTGAGAACTCTGTCAATTGGATTTGGATTGGCTTGTCTTATCTGCTTAGATCACAGTCTAACTGGCACAGATATAATGTTGTCTCTGGTCACAAGTCAAGTTGTTTAATTCACTCAGACTTAAATATCAGAAGAGATTTGAAATAAATACCTCATGAACTAGAGCTAGTAAATTCAAGTGGAAAATAACTGTTTAACCATAAACAACTCAAATAATGAACAGTAAAATAACGAAAAGATTGACCAGAATTTTAAAACTTACTTTTACTGCAAAAATATTGCAAGATTGTTGTCCTGACAGCATTTACGCTAGAGAAGCTGACTGATTAGGCAGTGGATTTCGGTTTTCCTGTTGCAATGGACTCTTTTACCTCGCTTGATATAATCCTTTAAGGCTTGGAGCATCATCTAGAATTATTTTGATCTCTAGAGGTCTTAAAACCTGCAATAATTTGCAGAGGTCACTTGATGAATTGTAGGATTAAGATTATTGTGAAGACTTACAGCACGTAAGATAAAACTGTATTCCAGTTCCAACGGGAATTAGACATGTACACTGGGTTGACTGTGGATTGTTTCCAGCCCTCAGCTTTGGAAACAGCTTCTCCTAGTGGCCTCTCGGAGAGTGAATTGTAACCTTAAGCAAGGCTGCTTTGTTAAGACAGCCTTAAAAATACTAACTGAACATGCCTGACTTTTTTCCTCTGGAATATCATTGATACTGGTGCTTTTTTGCATCTTTATATATTTTAAAAATTATAAAAGTATTTTCAATGTGCTTTCATCATTAAAAACATAGATCATCACTTTGGTGTGTCATGAAAATGAAGAGTGTGAGGAGAGTAATGCACAGATTGATACTCTAACAGACACACAGGTGTGAGCGGTAAGGCTGACCACAAAGAATTTGCCATCTTGCTAGAGCAAAATAAGAACTTATTTAAAAAAAAAAAAAAAAAAAAGATACTTCAGCTAAGGTCCTTAGGACATTTTTGTAATAAATCACATTTCAAGGACATAGGAAAAACAAAACCAAACTTAAAAGGCATGCTTTCTTCTAGAAACAATTTGTTTTGGAAGACTTCAGTGCTTTCTAAAAGCACTTGTTTTTATATTCAGCAGGATGTACAATCAAATGAAAGAACAGTGAAAACTTTCAAATTAGCAAGGTAAAAGTTTGCTTGTTTTTTAGAAAGTCGAAGATTAAAATTTTTATAATTTGATGTAGAATTTTGTTATCTGTTTACAGGACTTAATATTCAAGAACTGAAATATCTAAATTTTCCTTTAAAATGCAACTGTATTAAGGCTTTTTCAGAGTCCATGGTTTATGTTACATAAATACAAGAATGATGATTTCCACTATCAGCTTATAAGCAGACAGAGCAGAGAGAGTTTTTATCAGAGAACATGAAGACAGTGCATTACCACATGGCATTCAAACACAGCTTTAACCAGCAGAAACTTGAAGACTGAGCATTTTGTTGTTTATATTAACTATTCTTCAAGTATTCTGACATAAAACTGGCACAATAGAGCCTTCTGCTGTATGCAGTTCTCAGACTGCTCCGACATCTGCTTGCGGGTCGTGCCCTTTTTTCACAACTGAATGAAAAGGACCAATTCTGAAGGAAACTAAAACAGATTAAGATCATGAATCAGCTTAATTTTAATAATCTTTTATGCTGTTATATTTCAGGTGGGATTCATTAATGCCCTTCTACTGAAAAGAAAAGCATGTATTAATATAATATAATTTTACCCAATGTAAAAGGGTATGTAAAGACAATAAGTAGTTGAAATTAATAACGAAATCTTGCATAATGTTTAGGGACGGTAAGTGTATGTAATAGCATTCCTTCACTGCCTAAGATAGCAAGTAGAACCTTAAACAGGCAGAACTTTCTTATGATATTTCTTAATAATGTGTGAATTATTATTAATTTTCTAATGAAATTTTCTCTGAGGCTTTTCAGCTGCAGATTCATTTTGAGACATTGAAAAATGTGCCTCTGTTAATAACGTAGTGAGGACACATTTTGTTATAACTTTATTGGAGTGAGGAACACTTTTCAACACAGGACAGTAGCCTTTAAACAAAGGTGAAGTCAACATGGCTTCAGTTGGCGTCTGCAACAAGGTGAAGTGTTTTGCTCCTAGCTCTGAATACAAGAGAGCCCCACTGACTTCTTTTTTTCTCTATACTTACAAGAGTAATATAAAGAAAACTGTGCCACTAACTGAAAGACATGTATTAAAAAATAAATATCAACTAAACCAGTTACTCCAACCGTAACTATTTAGAGAGGTCTCTCATCAGAGGCTTGGGGCTGTGATGGTCATAGGCAAACCACTTAAAGTGGAGAATACAGATTAAACTAAAGGTTCACCTTCCTCTGTGCTCCATATACCTTGGACATGATCAGCTTCCAAAAGAGAAGGATGAACTGGATGATGCAAGATGTTTGACACAGGACCTAGTGAAAAATTTATATTCTCATCATTGTACAACAAGCCTCAGAAAAGAGGAAGATCATATTCACTTGGCAAAGAAGGATAGTTATTTTATTTTGAGAGAGTATTGTTTCTCATTTAGCAGCACAAACTCACATAGCATTTAAATCCTGAAACGTCATTTTCTCATTCCAGTGTTCTGGGCAAATAGTAACTGATAACAAATGACTTCTGAATAAAAGTGTGGGTTTAAGTATGAGAAATCCACTCTCACCATTTCCATGACAGATGACTCAGAAAAATGAGAAAAACGACAAAAACAATTAACTCTTGTTACATCTCCAGATGCTGTATCAAACAGGAGAGAGACTAGAAGACAGATGTTACAACACTTCCCTAAAGATCCACACTGTAAGGGTACTCAGGCTCCTTATTCCAGCTGTTGGATGGCCTTGGAACAGATCTAAGATTAAAGCAGAAGGGCCAATTGCCCATGAAACCTAGTAAAAGTAGACCTTGCACCTACTGTAATTACAACACAGACAGAATGTTTAGGATTGAGAGTAAGAAACACAGCAGAAAGAAGAAGCATTCTCCTCCTTAAAGCCAAAACATTCCACAAAATTCTGTTAGCACAATTTTTGGGAAAACCATCTAAGAAAAAGTCGATATGACATTAAAATATTTTATATATAAAATTATGCATGTGAAAACACAGCACTCCTGAGAAGAGATCAACTGGACAAAACCTTTCATGTCAGATGGTGACCATGTGCAGATAAATGGTGACACTATGGACTTCACAAAATTCTGGAATTTTATTTAAGTCTTGTTTATGAAAGATACAAAATTAAAGAGAAATCATCAAGATATAGACAACCTTACTTTAAAGTTAAGTTAGTCAGAAAAGAAAATACCTTTTCAGAAGTTCCAGGTAAAAAATCTGAAGAGACAGAGTAATGTAATTGTACTATTTTCTTTATTTTTATGAAGTTCCTTGTCCCGGATTTATGAGGAAGGAATTCTCTGAACATTCTTTTATAATTTGACACAAAGTGTAAAATTGCAATAAATGTTTCTTACCACAAAACACTGAAAAATGAAAAAAAATACATGAATGCATAGCACTCTCCAAAATTTCCATAGAATCACTTCTCTCGTGTGTCACTTTATTCTACTCTAAGATATTTCCTCCAAGCATAACCAAAGCAAGAAGCCTATCAGAGTGTCTACATTGCCAAATGATGGTAAGGAGCTAAAAGTAGCTCTCAGAGAGGGCAAGGCTATTACAGAGATAGAAAATGAATTTTTTGTACTAGTTTATTATTATGAAGCAAATTATTATGAAAAAGACTTCTATGCTGGAACACTTTGTTCATAGCAAAAGAATTCTTAATTTTCAGCACAGTATATTTTAAAAATGAAAACAACTAAAATATCCCCACATGGAACAAATGAGAGAAACAGACAGCAGTAAGTTGCCAGGACCACCTAGCAACCCAAATTACCTGCGGGTATATGAACGTTCTCATTGAGAACTGCCATCCTTCTGGGGAATGGGAGATCAGAATCAAAATGGGAGGACAGAAATCAGAAACAGTCTCCAAGGAGCTAAGGGAAATAAAGGCCAGTATTACATATATCCCAGAAAACTAGAAGGAACTGTAGTATCAGGATATTCAAGGATAAAAGTAAGGAAATTTGGGTAGTTAACTATTCTCAAGTCTGTTTTCTTATGGTTTTGAAGCCATAAGACATAGAAATCTTACCTTCTGATCTTGAAGTTTTCTAAAAGGACTAAAAACAGGTGGATGAGCGTGACTCATGAAATACCTGGATTTCTGAAGCTTTTTTGAGAGAGTCCCTAATCAAAGGCTTTAAAGGCAATTAAACAGTGTCTGAGTAAAAGTTCCTACATTTATGTTTAAAATTAGAGAGGTGAATACCTGCTGTGAAGGTATGTTATCAGTAGAGTTCTGCAGAGATCTGTGCTGAGACTTGTGCTGTTTTACAGTATTTATAAATGACCTGGCTAGCAGCTGAGAACTGAGGTGATAGAAAATGCAATTTTAATGATAGTTATGTGGCTTAATGTGGAATTCCAGAAAGACCCCATGAAATCAGGTAGAAATACAACAGAAAACGATGAGAAACAGATGAATGTAAGGAAAACACAGCTGTTATTCAGAATGGATATCCTGGTTTTAAGATGGATAATTCCATGAAATTCCCTGTTCAGTAGCAATCAAAGGAGCAAATCAACACTGGGAAATGCCAGAAAAGGAGAAGGAATTAGCAGAAAACTTCTGTTCAATGCAATCATAGTAGTGTTCACTTCCAATTCTTGAATCTTAAAGAGCAAAGAGACAGAACAGGATTTTTCTTTTCTCCTTTACCTCTCCAATAGCAGCACAACATGAAATGAGATGTATAGGAATCAAGTTCAAACCAGTAGTTCTTCAAGCAAGAGGAGGCTGAGTTGTGGAACTTGCTGTCAGAGGTGTTGAGGGTGAAAAGGGCTTACAGTGGTTTGGGGTGCAATGGACAAGTACCTGAAATAAAGACTCACTCCAGGTTACCAAACAGGGCATGTTCTGAGCTGCAAAGAGTTGGGAGTCAGAAAGAGGAAATACGGCACATGCTTGCTCTTCTTTTACTCCAAGCAGGTGAATGCTGGAGATGGATGACTGAGTGGCTAGAAGAACCCTGACTCAATAGGACTGTTCTATGGAAACGCAGGTGTTGAAGCTTTTACAATAAAAACAAACAAACAAACAAACAAACAAACAAACAATAAAAAAACAAACAAAACCCCCAACCTACTCATCTTCAGTTATAAACTGGTTTTTGTAGCATTACTTTCACATTCACTTCTCATATTTGAACTTCCTTTCATCAGCTATCTTTCTGAATCAGGAAAGGTATAGCAAGGGAATATGCTTGAATTTTGAATTTTTCAATTCAGCCTGTAACTCAGCAGGTGGAAAGAAGTCACTTCACACTTCATATGATACCCACCAGCATTCATTTCAGACAAGAGGGACTGAATAGAAGTCACAGCATGAAAAGTAGACAAGAGTGAACATGATGGGGAAGAAAACAATAGCTCCTACCTGGACTGTTTAGACTGAAATGCCATCATTCAGGAATGTCCTATAGTTCCCTGTTCTGTCCATTTAACTTTCACCAGCAATAAGTTTATGCATAAGTGCAGAGCAAAAAGTTTACTTGTGAACTAACTATTTTGATGGGGACTATATAGCATATTTCATATGAATGACCACGTAATACTTCAAAAGAAAATCATTGTGATGGGAAGCCAAAGGAGATAGTACAGTAAATCCACATAGCAACAGAAGTACAGACAATGAAATATGATTTCACTTACAGAAGAAAATAGTTGACTCAAAACCAAGGATGTACATTTGTTTAAACAGCACAGCTATTGTTTTTACTGAAATATTTTCCTTGTTGTCTATTTAGGCAGAGAATGTCTTAAGACTGACATCCACAAAAGAAAAAATACCTTTTCTACATAAGTAGTTGGTTAGCCCAGTTGTAGTGGACTAATGAATGGGAAAGGAAAAGGACAATGAAGCTTTGAATTTCTCAGTCTAGGACCCAGCATTTTGTTTTTGACCCTGAGCAAACATTTCTGTTCCCAAACCAACAACACTGGCAGAAGACACAAAAAGTACAGGTATGCTTGATAGATCTAGCAGAAATTGTTGTCTATATCTTCATCTCAAGAAAGAAAAAAAAGAAGCTAGGGACTGATCTCTAGTCCTGAGATCAGAAGACAAGCTCTGCTGCATACAGCCTATGCTGGAGCTCAGTTCAGGTCTTTTCTGCGCTCCAAATGTCCCTGAAGGTCTACAACAAAACTACACATTTATTCCAGATATTTTGAAATAAATCCATGGTACCGTGTTAAATCTGCAAGATGACACACTGCAGCATGAAACATGTTTCAAGTCGTAGGGTGAAGCAAAACAGCACAGGAGACATCTGAAGGTTCAAAAACATGTTGGAAGAATTTTGAAAACATATAAAGGGTGAAAAGAGCCAAAGCTGATTCAGATTGAGTTTCTCCTCACCAGAAATGAAGGTGAGACACTTGTATCTGATTGTTTGACTGATGTCATTAGATTGCCTGTTATTTTAAAATTCATACATAAAAGAAATGGACAATATGAACTACAGATACAGCTGCATTTCTACATACTCGTCCACCACCTGACTTCAAGATCAATTTTGATGATCTTTCTCAGGCTAGGGGAGGGTCTAAGATCCCCCTGTGAAGCAAAGGTGACATATCAATTAAATACATCATGGCCAGAGTATAAAGCCCTTTGTTCTGTGGTCTTTCTGATTCCCAGCCTGACTTACAAAACAAAAATGTATAACGCCAGGGAGCAACCTAGAACTTTGGCCTGTCGTGCATTGTCTGTGAAATTCTCTTTTACCTTTTACTATTTCTTAGTGCTGTGGTAAATGAATGAGTGGGTATATTATGTGCCCATATATCTGTGTCTGTCATTCTGAGTGAGTGTGTCTGCCTCTGTCCTTGACTTACTTTTTTTCTTTCTTCATGTTTCTTTTTTCTTCCTTTTTACAATATCTCAGTTCTAGTCAGACCCTCTCTGTTCAACACTTCTTTTATTCCTAAAACACTCATAATGCTATTCAGAGAATATCTGTACTGTAGGAATAGACAGAATACAGAGTGCTTACCACTGTGTAAATGATGTGCTCCCTGAGATATTTTCATGCACTGCGTGCACAGTTGTCCTTCACTCAAATTATGAAATAAAAAGAAATGTATCTACCTTTCTTTGAATTCTTGAAATAAGTTTGAGCAATTATCACATATGTTTGTCTTCTTAGGTTGAAACCAATAACAAAAAGGCGAGAAACAACAAAGACTTAGACTCAATAGGAAATACGAATGTGTCAGGTTCTTGAGGAACTGATGAAGAAGCATGCTTTTACAGATAATAGGTTGCCATATAAAAGCCAGAAATCTCCTAACTTACTGGTATGAATGTTAAGATTCTTGACAGCATTTCAAGCACATTCAAAAACATTTCAATTTTGGATATTATTATCACATATTATATATTGTTAGTCTACCACTATGAAGTCACTCAGGTCACAAATCCCCAGCTCCAGATGAGGCTTTGTCTGAGCCAGTGAAGGAAACAATATCTTTCCTAAGGATTACCTCCTCCTCTGGCTCGAGGACAAGTAAAACAGCCTCTGTGGCTGACTGGCAGCAAAGCAATACAAGCATATATCTTGGGCAGAAAATCTCTCTTCCAATCCTGATCAAGATTCAATTTGGGGATTTACTGAGAGTAATTTCTTTTTGGGACTGTGCTGTTTTCCCCTAGTGGCAGGATTGGATCAGCTGGGAGGATCTATCGGGTTTCTCCTTGCTATTTTTGAACTTATTCCTTAACTTTGTAAGTTAAACATATTCCACACAGGAGTCTAAAACTTCAGTGCACAAAATAGGTATAAATGCATGTTTCCCTATAACTTGATAGACTGCCTCCCCCACTTTCCACTCAGATACAAGGAAGACAGGGAGCAAGTTTATTGAATTGCCACTGTGACTGTGGGAGACATGCTCTGACCTGAGGCTGAGGGAGTTGGGCTTGCTCAGCCTGGAGGACAGGAGGTGTTGAGGTGGACTGAATGACAGCCCTCTGGGTGTACTGGGTGGTAGACAAGAGGCAATAGATATAACTACACTGAAATTAGATAGGTTCAAATGGGGTAAAGTCCTGACTGGAAAAAGCCCTGAGCAACCTGGTCTGGCCTTGTAATTGACCCTGCTTCATGCAGGAGGTTTGCCTAGAGATCTCTGTTCATCCCTCCTGACCTGAGCTATCCAGTGATCTGATCTGCAAAAGCTGCTCTCCAACAGCAGAGCTTGTCCTCTCACAGTCTGGAATAAGACATAGGTGAAGAAAGACAAAGATGAAGCAGTACTTCTTTTAAAGAATAAAAATAGCAAAAAATAGCAAAGCAACAACTTAATTTTTTTCTAAGTCTTTCACTTGCAAGTGGAATGAAGATGTCATCCCAAAACAATCACTGGCCAAAAGCTCCTGAAACAGTCTACCTATCTAATGGTAAGGATTCTGGAAGTGTCCTAGCTCTTCCTGGCTGAGGGCTAATGCCTAATTCCCAATATATGTTATTTCTCTTTGTGATAGCACGGACAGAAGAACTCAGTATAGTATGATTAGTTGCCAAGCTACAGATAGCAGAAAAAGAGTCAAAATTTCCCTTAAACTGCAAAATTGTTCAAAATGTTTACTGGAAACACCATTTAGTGCCACAACATAAATGCAGAATTAAGAAGACGACCCTTTTAACAGGACGAGTTCCTTTTATCTTGAAAACACATTGCATAAAAACAATACATGCTAAAAGGGGATTTTTTTTAAACAGTAATCTGTATGGAACCTCCAGTATGCCCGAAGAAACTTTCATGAACTTCTTTCTGTTGTGCGCAGTTCCTTAATCGGTGAATGCAAGTGCCTATAAATACTTTTACTCAGACTACGAATTTAAATACTATGGATTAAAATATATCTCTTTAACTTACCTGTTACCATGAACATGGGAAGCACAAAATGCAAAGCTGTAGTGGAGCAAGGTAGGATCAATGACAGAACCATTTTCTGAATATTCAATCAGTTCATCGAGATAGCAGAGATGGCGGTGACAGCCTCTCACCCCGTAGCGAGCACAGTATTCATCCAACACGAAGACCTGACCTGGGCTAAACCAGCCCTGAGAGGCAAAAAACCACAATATTTTGAGATTTATTTTCACACTCTGGGTTTTAAATCAGACAAAGAATAGAAACATAGATTTTTATGTCCATTCCATAAATTTTCTATATTAGAATGATTTCCATCTGAATAATGCTGACAGAATGGGAAGCTGGATCCTACAGTAGCCCTCAATATTATTGAAAGGATTACATGTCAGGAAACTATTTTCAGTTACGAGTTACCACTACTACGAAATACATTGTTTACAAAAAACATGCTAATACATCCAAAGACTGGTCAAAACCTAAAATAAAATAACACTTTAAAACAATTAGTTTTGTTATAGCAATCAGTTGTAAGATACAAACTAGAATTTGGGAAATGATGAGGGACATTAACACAGACATTAAAACACAGTTTCTGGATGGTCAGTTCTCTGTGGCTGCAATTTCAATATTCTGACCACAGTTCAACCCTTTACCCATGTAACATGCATGCACTTCTAACAACTTTAAAACAACTTGTACTAATAAAGAGATGCAAAGCTAGGTAGTCTTTTAAAAGCCATCTAAGTAAGATGAGCAAGATTTGTGCTTAAAAAATTATTAGATATTCTCAAGCCTACGGAGAGTTTTTTCAGTCAGTATTGATGAGAACAGCTTAACTCTGACACAGACATGTGCAAAGTACAGACTCCTTCACACCACAAAAACAGTTCCTGAGTGAATCCAGAGTGTACAAAATATAATTGAGTCTTGATGCAGGAATATGATACGAAGTGGCATGGTGAGCTTCCAAAAAAGCAACATGGAGAAAAAAATAAACCTTGGAAAACTACAACTACTGCACAGCTGTTCTATGTAAGCATTTTATTTTGTTCTTGTTTTGATTGTCGTGATATTTCCCTCTCATCATCTCTCATCATTCCACCTCATCAAAAGGTTAAGAGAGATTGAGAAATATCTAAATTCAAATATACAAATAACTTGGATAAGCAAAATGATTTTGCAGATTCACGAATTTATGCCATCAGTATAGCAGCTGAAGACCAATATACCCTTAATGCTTGTGAAAACTTCTGCAAGATCAGATGTCCAGTATTTGTACAAAATATCAGCAAAAATACTACTGAACAATACTTAAAACTATATTCAAATCAGTTAAAAAAAAATAAATCTGTGTTTTAACTTTACTGAAAGACATGCTTGAGACAGGAATTCAAGCTGTGTTATGTCCTCCTCGAACTCTTCAATTTAACATATTATCTGCAATCAAGAAACAACTCAAAGGTATTTCATACTAAAAAAAAATTGCTCTTAATTAACTTCTTTGAAGTCAGAACAGTTTCAGCTGTTTCCGGAGAACACCTAGGTTTAGATAGAATAGTACTCAGGACATTAATCAAGTATTTGATCATGTTGCAATGCCTCATATAGCTTACACAGTTTTGATACAAAATATGGTATTCTATTGAAAGAAGAAAGAAAAGGAATTTTAACTGTATTTCTGCAACAATATGTATCTTAGCCCTAGATATAATCAACAGCAGTTATTGTGATTGATATTCTGTCATTATGTTTTCATTGCCACTGGTCTCTTCCTATGTTTTTATGGAAAACATAACAAAATGTTGCACATCATTGCCTAGCAGTACAAAAGCAAACTATTAAAATTTCTGCTCATTCTCATAAGATAATTGTGACAAGAATAAAAACATTTAAAGAACTTGTTAATTTCAGTCTTTCATAAAAGATCTGTCTGTGTGGTCATTTTTCATATAAATGTGTGCTTTCCTTGCCCTTATTCAATCCCATATCATGCACAAGTCTCTGAAACATAACAACTATACCCTACAAAGTATTGGTATTAGACAACATTGTTTTTTTATTTTATAATTGAAAAAACCCAAAATCTCCCATCTCCTCAACACTCTCCCTATACCAAGAAGAATGTAGAATTGAAGAAATTTAACTTATATAGTAATTTATTAGAGAACTTTGTATAATATTAATTTCTACGCTTTTAAAATTTTTTTACAAGTCATATGTGTGGTTATATTGTGTTTGTTGAAATAAGGGATGAATTGTTTCTAAAAAATTACACAAAATGAGCTTTCAGAGAAAAGAAGAATCACACTTACATGTCCATGTATCCTATTGTTACCCCGACATTCCCAATTTTTTTAAAATACAAAGGTACTTAAATATACAATTTAAAAAAATTATCACCCATTCCACTTACTAAAAGCTGAATTTCGAAAAGAATGGTAAGACATACATCTGCTTTATGGTTGCTATAGCACTGTACATTTCACATAACCTCTTCCAAAAGTTCCTGATTTCAAGGCTATATTAAGTGTCTTACTATATTATTATTATTATAAAAAAGAGTTTGACCCCAATGCTCTGGTAGAAAGCTAACCATTTTCTCTTTGAGTGCCAATTACTTTGTACAGATGTACCTTCAGGCCTCTTTGATTCAGTGTGCAACCCACAGACAGAAAATGAGACCTTTAACTTTCCTATACATAGATATCTGTCAGTATTTTAAAAGGGAGGCAACTGTGATCAAATAATATTTTTTTTCCCTTTTTAACAACTTCAAACAAACCTAAAAATTCCAATTATTATCTTTGTATTACAAGACTAGTCAGAACAATGGAAAAAGAAGTGAAAATCCCCATTATCTTTTTTTGTTGCTGTTGGGACATTAAAGTGACAAAAAAAAAAATTCTGCGCTGTGAGGCATTTTAGATCCTTAGTGAGAGATCACTATTTCAGGCAGGAAAAATTTCAGGTGAAAAATAAAGCCTCAGGAAGTTATGAGGTCTGACCCATACAAACCTGTTTAATGAGTGTGTATAATCTGATGAACTTCCACAAGATTGTTGCTGGTTTTCTTCTCTAATGAAAACAAAACCTGAAGCAGCCCCATCCTGAACTAGCACAGAACAGAAAATGATTGTACGAAAAGGAAACTGCAGACAACATTTTACCTTTCATTATGGTAATGATGGTATTCTTTAAATGTAGAAAACATTTATTTTGATCCAGAGATCACATACTATTTGTGTTTAATAATTATACTCCCCTTTTTTACTTGCAGAACAGGTAATTTACTGTACATAATGTTTATGGGTCTGCCTCCCCTTTTTTTTTGCTGTTTTTCCTTCACATCAGAGGGGAATGAAGAATCACAAGACAGGTGAAAATGTCTGAGATGAGGCAACAGCATTTGGACCTTAAAATGCCTGTACAGGCGTCAGTAAATCCTACCACAGGAGTTCTTGTCACTGTCAAAACTTTCTGTTTTTATTCAAACCTCCCCAGAGGACATGATAAATTTCAGCTGATAAAACTGAAGACAGTTTGTGTCTCTTTGCTTTCTATCGAGTGGCACAGCAGTGGCTTGCAAGTATGTAATTTTCAAATTTAAAACCAATCGATTGGACCCTTTATTCCACCTACAACTGCAGTTGTTGAAGGAACAAGGAAGAAAGGACTACTTTGTAACAACTATTTCTCACTTCTTTATATCTATCTTCCAGCCAGTACTCACCAAACAAGAATAGGAGTCATTCAATCTGTGATCCAAGGTCTGTCTCTGAAGCAGTCTAAAGAGGGAAGCATGGTCAAATTTGCAGGGATTAGCAGAAATAAACTCATCCATGCCATGTTTCTGGCCACGGTCTGTATCTGTTATACAAAGAAAAAATGTGCAGAACAATACACGTGAGTGTGTGTTCAGACTTACAAACACCAGAGTACGCATGGCATATAAGTCTCAATATCTAAGCTTTCTTGAAAGAAAGATATCTCAAAGAAATAACTCATATACAGAGATGCTTGCACCAAAATTACTATAGAATCTTGGTCTTTTAATCTGAAACTATTATTATTGAACATTTTTTTCTATTATACGAATTTATGGAGTGTAACAGTGAAAATAAAAATTGCTACCCACAGACAGGTAAACCAAAATTTAGATAGGCTGCCAGAAAACAAAACACAGCATCTTAAAAAGGTATTAAAGCATTCTTTTCTAGTGGACTTTACAAATATTTCAATTTAAAAATAATTTTTTGAAGTAGAAAAAGAATTCCATCATTTCCTGGTTTAGTATGGCTCTCTTTCTAATTTTAGCAAAACAACCACAAAATAAAAATAAAAATAAAAAAAACTAAAAGAACCCCAAACAGTTTTATGCATTTATTTCTTCAGATAAGGAAGAGCATCTTTACTGCAGTTCAAAGTACCACTTAATAGAAATATTCATCATGGCTTGAAGCCTACTTCTCAAATGGCAAACTGGAGCAGAAATGAACACACTGGCTTGAGCTAGGTCATTTCCAGCCTTCTTTTTGTACTCGGCTTTTAATGAGACAAACCTTAATGTAGTAATGGCAAAGAGCTCCTTCAACCTTCCAGCAAAGTGTACTGAAAAAGGGAGCAGCATTTTTGTGTAAATACATTGAGAAAGCATACCATCCCAAATGGCACTTCAGTCAAAGGCCCAAATTTATTGTTCTTCACAGATTGCATCTTTCAACGCCTTTAAACCCCGCGGGTTTATCAAAAGAGAAGCTCTAGTGATTGCTTTCATTAATGTTATGTTTTGTCAAAGTCTTCAATGTGAATTATCTATCTAGTATGGACAGAAAAAGCCTTACAGTGCCCAAAAGGACTAGTTATGTATTAGCACATTAGCTGCCTTGGATTCTATAGACTGTACTGGGGTGAACAGTCCTATCAACTTAAAAATTGACTTCCCTTTTCAATAGGGTCTTAGCTCTTTGTTCCTTTAAATTCAAACCTAGGTCTTTTTATATTCGTTACCAGAAAAGTATAGATCTAAGTGTATCCTAAATGCAATTTTGAAAACCTGCATAGTACAAATCTAAAATTTCTAAAGAAAGGAGACAAAAGTTTATTGATTAAACCCAATTATAGAGTCAGGTTCATAATAAAACTCAATATTGATCTGTGAGCATGATGCTAACATAATCAGTCACATTTAGAAATTTAGCCCCAGATCATATTGATCCATGTCAAGTCCAACTTTCAGCTGTATTTGTGGATGGGAGAATTATTTAATTCAAGCTGAAAGATCTTCAACATCAAATCCTAGAAAGATGCAGAAACTAATTCATATCACTTGGCTTTGCATTGTCAAAGCAAGAGTCACATCCATGTGACAGATTTCACCAAGGTGGATGTAGCAAATAAACAGGATGACAATATGTCGATGGTGTAAGGTATGAGACCATCACCCCAGAGAAGCAGCAGCATGCATTTTAAATACTTGAAAGATCTGTAGCATATGTGATTACATAGATTAGCAATATTTCAATGAGCATTAGACTAGCCTATCATTAAATGACAAACCTAGCTCATATTTTTGGCATAGGTACAGGAAATGCTCTCTCTTAATTAGTGCAATTTCATTGTGTTTAAACACATTAATTCAAAGACAAACAACTGATATCAACACAACTACATTACCAAAAGTACTGAGCAACATATGAAGTTATCTATAGTTTCCAAAATGTCCAAACATAGATAAAACTCTTTTCAAATATGTTATATGTAACGTGCAAGTAACTGATTTCAGCATTTCTTATAAGTATTCCTTCTTATAAGAATATCAGGTTTATCATACATTATAAACATTATTCATAGTAAGACATATGACAAAAAAGAAAAAGTACCAATATTTCTTTTTGCCATCATGTAGAAAATTATATAGAAATGAATAATTCTTAAAATAACCTTTTGTTTTTTTCTCTGGTTAACCACACCAATATAAAAGATGACCCTTTTTTTAAGAGAGAAAGTGTAAGTACAGACAAGTGATTCAAGTATTTTGAACTCAGGAGATTGGCTGTTGCAAATGAAACAGATCCAGCATACTGATACAGTATCATAAGGAGTAAGGTGAGCTATTGAACACAACACAGATTGTGAAAACAGAATTTGCTATTACATAATTTAGGCAAAATAAGCAAAAACATTGATTTAAAAGTGTAAATATTTGCTAGATTTAATTCTAGAAGAAAGATCCATGACTGATCATCTTTTTGAGTGAATCAAGTAGTACAAACAACATTGTCAAATAGTAACAGAATTATTTACCAGTTATATTTAAGCAACAGAGGAACAACTAAAGACTTACCTTTGCCAGCTGCAGGTAAACAGGAAATAACAGAAAAATATATCTAGTGTAACACATTACATTTTTATTTATTGCTATGATGTACATACAAGAAAACTGGTAAATATTTTGCAACAAAAAATAATTTTAAAAGAATTAAGAACTTGAGCAAAGATAGTGAGGAATTCATAAATGGCATATGACTGTGACTAATAACTCAAAACCCTACTTTTAAAAATTGTTAGAGTGATTGCATTTTTAAAATTCTTACACAAATAAGCTTTAGCTGTCCTGTTCAAACAACATGCAAATGCAAAAGGCATATCAGGTGCTCTATTGCCATATATTCAAGAAAAAACTACAAATACATTTTTCTATACACTTTCACAGTCTTGGAAACTATTGGAAAGATCTTTGGGGAGAGCTTTGAAGCAGCAATATTTATCTTGTGTTTTCACAATTAGTTTTTCTTCCCTTCTTAATTGAATCTGTTGCCACGCTTTCCATGTTGCCTTTAACTCAAAATCTTTGGAAATCATTGGCTGCTATTTCCAAGTTGCCCTGCCTGATCCAGGTTGTGTATTTTGTCTTTTGGAAACTGTCAGGTTTTGGTTTTTTGTTTGTTTTATGTTGTTGCTGTTTTTGTTTTTTTAAATCAAGATAGGACAAATAAATATATTTGCAAACAATGCTAAAAATTAACAAAAGCTATTGCAGGAATTTAAGCACATTCTTCGGCTGTTTTTTTAGATAAAGATATTCAATTGGGTGGAATAGCATTCTAAGTATGCCTTTTGCCATTTTTGCAAGAAACTTTAAATTTTAGTCTAGTTGCAAAGGCTATTAAAATCATCACATCCTCAGTGACTCAGCTCATACAGAGTTGACTTAATTAGCACTACCAAGAATTTCATGTTTATGGCACATTCTCAAGTGGTACTAGCATCCCTACACAACATCCCTGCCCTGTTTCAGCCCAGAAGCAAATAGACATTTCCTGCATCCTCTACTCTGTGCTAGGGTGAACTACAGGTACTGGCCTTGCTGAGTGGTGACAGACTCCTTTTTGTGGCTCTTGGTAACATCTCTACTTGATTTTAAGCATCTTGAAAGCAATTAAACTAGCTCAGGCAAGCAGCAAAGAAGAGAAGGTAGAAGCAAGCAATCTGGTATTGTAGGGATTAAAAAGATTTAAAGAGTAAGACTAGTAGGGTAAGAGCTATGACTGTTCCTGAAGGGGCTGGAACTGGTTGGAAAAGACAGTGGTAAGACATGAATTGCATTCCTTCAAGTGCCACTCCAGACAGATGGTGACAGCTTACATTGGGAACATTTTGACTCCTGATCATTGACCAGGACTCCAAAGTGCTACACAGGCCAAAGAGACAATCTATGACCCCAGAACTTTATAATTTAGGTATTAGGCCATGAAATAACTTCTGCAGAGAAAGTGGCAGAGAATGTGAAAGCAGCTGGCCCATATGGCCTGACTGTCAGGCTGGGGATACCACACTGATTGCCAGCACTTTGTTGAAGGGCAGATTTCAAGATTCTTGTATAGTTTTTACATGTTCCTGAATAGCACAGAAGAGAGCCCACAGGTGACTTGCTGGCTGCCTAAGGTGGTGGAGGCTGGTGTAAACATTTTCTTTCTAAAAGGGACACAGGCATGGTTGGAGGCAAGCGGGAAATGGACATGAGGAGGAATGGGGAAACATGCAGGGAGGGTGGAGTTACTCCAGTCTTCCAAATTGCAAAAGGGGTATCATGGACATAAAGCTGCAAAACCTGCTGAGGAAATTATGCCAAATGAAAAAAATATCTTTTACTTGTTTGTTTCTAAAAATGTAATTAATTGAAAGAGATTGTCTCTGAACTCATGAGGGTGTCGGTTCAGAATTATGTTTGGCTTTGTGTTTCTTCATTAAGACATGACAATCCCCTTGTGCTGCTTTTAACTCCTGTGTTATAACAAGTGCTAACTCCTGTGCTATTAGCAGTGCTAAGCATTCAGTAGCTTTTCCAGACGTATGAATATATCTCCTAATACATTGCTCATTAAGAAAGGGATCACTTCCTTTATGTGATTCAAATAAATCCATTTTTCCTCTGTGATTTCCCTGAAACATTAATGTCCTTGGGAAACTTCTAGCTATTCTACAATCATACATCCTTAAAAACTCTGTTCTTTCATTCAACATGCTTATGCAGAACAGTGGAAATGAAGGTCAGTCTCCTTTTCTTGATCATTGCTGACATTAGCCTGTCTTCACTTTTGTTTTGGAGTCACCTAATACCACAAAACTGCAATACTAAATTACTTTGATGAAAAAATTTACTAGCATACGTTTTAGAAGTTGGACAGGTACTACACTAGTTTGACTCTGTTAAATACCACTTTCAGATGCTTTTCATCCACTTTCAGATGCTTTTCATAACTATTAAGAAAATTTCATAATGAAAGAAATTTTATAAACACAATAGGGAAAAACACTGAAACATTTTTCCTCAAGCCGATTTTTTTCTACATCCTGCAATTTAAAGATATTTAGTTTTCTCTAAGTTTTTGAAAATTATTTTTGAACATTTTATCAGGGTGAGTTGATTTTTCATCTTAGAGGATAAAGAAAATGGGGACAGACTTTCACAGATTGAATGCCATTAACTGACATGTGTTTCAGTAAGTGCAAGCTAGTTTTCTGCTTTCTGTATGTGGAGATGGCATTGCATCATACACTGCAGAAACTAAAACAATGTGATCTTCTATTGGCTGGAAATGATTAAATTATGTATTAATAGGAAAATAAAAATCATAAAAATAACAACTGACAAATTATCTGGTGAAAACGGTATTTCCTAATACTAAAAATGTACATAGTAAAGAAGAAAAAATTGGAAATTAATTTAATTTAATATATATGCCAGCTTTCAAGAATGTGGTGTTATATATCATTAAAAATAAAAGACACTTAGATTCATGCAAACATTTTTCTAAGGGAAAAGAAAATGAACTTCTTGTGAAACTGAATCTATTAAAATATGATAAAAGGCAAGCTATAGAGTCTTCTTAGAAGTAAAACTATGCCTCAAGAAATTCAGGATATATTTAAAGGAAGTATGACCTTTATAAAATGATGTAAGGTTATATATGAAACTCTCAGTTTTTGGAGTTTCTTAAAAACAGAGTAATTTGATTATGCCCATTTCTACCTCAAGTGCAAGAGAAAGAACAAAAAAAAAAAAATCCTGTAGAGAGAACTGGGATATTATAGGAATCAGTCGAACAATGGTTCTAAATATCACATTAAATTAAATTCCACAAAGAAATTTATGAATTATTATAAGTTATTAATTGTTTTGTGAATTATTACAAAATATTGACATTGAAGTATATTAATCCCAAAGGAAAATAATGACTTAAACAAATATTTTTTATTTATATACACTTCAGTCATATGAGTTTGTATAAGTAGATACATATGCATGACAGAAAAATACATGATATTTTTGGCTTTTGAGCTTTCCTTAAAACATCTTTAAAATAGTCCTTATTTTTCTATGGTTTCCACCTAAGAACTGTAGTCCCTCTAAAATAATGTCTAAAGCCATATCAAGACGTGATAGTTGCTGTTTAATTCTTTAACATTACCAATAATTTTATTTCTGACAACACAATTTCAGTATATCCAAAGTTGTGATTGTTTTTTGTATCTTACTCTTTCTATAATTTTCACTGCCCCGTGGTCAGAGTTTTCTAGTTGCTTTCACTTCCAGGCAAACATTGTGTCCAAAACCAGGAGCAGGTTCTTGGCTACTGCTGATAGTGATCACTTCTTTTGTACTTTCTAATTGATGCACATGAAGTAGGGAAATAGGTGGGAACACAGTGAGCTCCCACCACCCAGCACAAATCCAGGGAAGTGGGAGGAGGTGAGCAGAAGCACCTCTTGGCTGTTGCCCCACCTTTGCTTTTGCAGTGTTACTTCTATCCTACTTCACCTTAATGGCCTCAATAATGAAACACTTCACAAAGTGTTTCAGATTAATTCCCTACCAAATTGTTTCAGATGAAAAACAGGTGTCAGTGCTTTTGTGAGATTAAACTTTTATCAATGATCTTAACACTGAAAAGATCAATGACACTGAGAGCTCCTCAGGATTTTAGATAAATATTATTAATTTTAACAAGCACATTTACTGTTTTCTAAAAGCAAACTTATTACAGGATGAATAGAAGGTTGTGAGACTGAGTGATAGCAAGACTGAGGGAGAAGAATGGGATTGAGTCAACCTGCTACAGACTTCAGACACGGAACAAAGTTTAGTCTAAAACATGTTTCCCTTCTATCACTTTGCATTATGGTTATACAATAACGCAGAAGGGTTATTGTATAATAATCATATGATGTTCCAGAAATTTAACGGCTACTATGAAAGGTCCTTGGGTTGCACTCAGCCTCCACAACAACATCAAAAACCCCTAATACATATGCTTCCTTTGCATAGATATGAATGCTTCCAAAGAGATAATATGAAGATTTAGAATATATTTAATATATTCTATCCACTTTGATTTCTCTGAAATGATAATTTCCTTAGAAAAAGGTGATGAAAATTTAAACCTGAATAATTTTAAGAATTTTTAATATATAATTTAATATTACACAATGTGCCAAAAAGTCCAGGAGCCCATCTATTGCTTTTCAACTCACAATGTATTGTCTGGTAACTAATACATACAATGTATGATAAAGTTGACCTAAATCTATAAAAATTCTCAGAATAAATTGATGCTTTTCAATTCAATACTACACTGGCTGGCTAATGAAAAATATAATGCAAACCAAACACCGTCTCCATGGTAATATATGGGTCAATTGTAAGGAATATGAAGCTAATTGCTGTATTTTCATGGATTATAATAAAAATAATGACCTGCAAGTCAGGATTTCCCTTGCTGTTAATAATAATATGAGTTAAAGAGCTTCTGGCTGACAATGAACTGCTAGACACATTTGCCTAGTGAATAAGTTCTGCTTAATTAAACTTCATTGAGTGAGCTGCTATATATTTTACCAGCTAAAACCAAAACCAAAGCCACAAAAGAAAAGAAAAACCAACTTACAAAGTGGGGATATATCTGTGTTGGCATTGCCTCCTTTTAGATTCATCTTCTGAGCTTGACTTGCAGGAACAGGCTTGTAAGATTGACCTGTGGCTCTGTACATAGCTTGAACCCAGAGTATTCTATCCTGCTCATCGTCACTTGCAAATATCACAGTATCGCCTTCTTTAACAGCATTGAAAAACATTCGTCCACCCTGAAGACCTGAAGCAGTAAAAGAAGGTAATCTTGATAAATACAAGTTACTTCTAAATCACCATCAATGTTTATTACATGATCGGTTTTACTTGGAGTATGTGTGTGTGTGGAGGGGTGTGCTAAAGCATTTTGTAGGTATTTATGACCTAGAAATAAGATAAATCTAGAGCTATAAGGATCAAGTGGTAATGCATAGAGGTAACGTAATAAATACAGAAATCACAAGAGAAAATATTTACATGACTTCACCTTAATTTCAGCTCCAACTTATTTCTTAATAATCTTCTCTCTGCCATATACTATTTTGCATTTTTTAAACATGTTATACTTCCTGGTATTATTTCATTAGCTGGAAATTCCTGTCAACTTTATCTCTTACTGAACAGAGACAGCTCCATGTCCTTTATCAGTGCTGCTTTTCCTTAGCCCTTTTTCTCATTCCAGTTTTTTTTTTTTTTTTTTTCCTGAGAGCATGTAACAAGAACAGTCAACATGGCTGTACTAGGGATTTTTTTATGACAGAATTGTTTCAGTTTCCCAAATGCCTTCTGAGCATTGTTTGCTTTCTCAATTATTCTAAATATTGGCACAAAATTTTTCAAAGGTTAATCTTTAATGTCTCAGATGTCTCCTAATTTTGTAACCCTCCACTGCATAAGTAGAATTGTTTTCCTCTGCATGTGATTTCCCTCTTCCATTTTAATACTAACTTGTGGAGATTTTTCTGATATCTCCAAATTTATTTTTGAGTACTATAAGGTACTTGTCTTTCAGACGTACTGTCATAATTTGTCTTCTTTTCTAAATTATTTATGAATATACTTCACAGTATACTGTCACATACCATCACCATCAAAAAGAGAAAAGGGGAAGATTGATTAGAAGTCACAAATTTTTCCTTGTATTATGTGTGGTCTTATAATATTTCAGGAAACTTTAGTGTAAAGTTTGTTTTTCATTAGTCTTACAATGAGCTTCTCTCTAAAAGCATGATTTTCCACACCAGAATGTCCTAGTGGAATAATTGCCAAAGAATCCTGGGATTTTTTGCTGTCAAAGAACCTTGGGAGTTTTTGCTGCTAGATCAAAATGAGCAAATTGAAACAGCTATTTTACACAAATATATTGTGCTTCAGTATCCTACTTCAAAATCATGAAAAGTACCTGTGTGAGGAGCTGTGTAATCCACAGTGTATCCTTCCAGTTGCATCAGTTCCTGAGGCTCAGACTTCTTTTCTCTGTAGCTGCACATTGCAAATGTATATTGGCTAACCTGAATAAGAAAGGACTTCTTAATTATTGAAATGCATTTCAGAACTGTATAACAAATGTACCACGGTTTAAATTAGCTTTCATGTGCACTGAATAAATAAATCCCGCCCTTTTTTTTCCCTTTCTAGAAGTATTTACAGTGTAAAATTTCTCCTCCTTTCCCCTTTCTGCCAAAATGAAGGAACAAAAAACTCCAAATGAAATAAACACATAAACACACCTCTCTGCAGTTTCCTGAAATACATTTTGGGCTGATGCCTTACAAAAAAGTGATGGGAAGCCATTTGGATCCTGGTAGGGAAAATGCTTAGTATTGTGGTGCTGACCAAATTACTTAGCATACTGTATGAGGAGAAAAATAACTATATTCCAAGAAAGTGAGAAAAAAAGAACTTTTATGTATAGAAGTACTGTTTGCAGGAGTGGCACAATTATCATGAAACTGGAAAAAAAGGAACATATAATCTGGCCAATTCTAGCTAATGATGGCAAGCATCAGAACCTTCAGTTTGATTTTATAGTCTAATTTCTGTACTTTTTGCATCTGTGTTCTCACCCAACCCTGCACTGCTTGGCTCACTAGATAACATACCGTGTAGGCCAAGCTGCTTGCAGCTGGCATGGACAACATGAGTTACTTGTCATCAAGTACAATTATAAAACTTAGAAAGCAATAAGAAGAAAATGTGTCTCCAGGTGGTTTTTGACTCTGTAAACAGAATAGAAAATTATAAGGATAGGTGAGGGAAAGCTGACAGAAAAGATAAAGAATGATAAAGAAATGTAGCATCTGGGAGGAGAAGAGGAATGACTGAAACAAAACCGAGGTGTTCCCAGATTTACATGAAGAGCTGGGAGGATTATAGAAGATGACCAGAAGAAAGAGCACGTGAATCTGTGAACACTTGCAACTAAAGGGAACAGAATGTATATGCACCTCTGGAACTCTCATCTCAGGGACTGTAGAAAACCTGGCCAACAGACTTGTTTTAAACTATCTGTACAATTATGCTAGGATGTACAGATAAGTAAGGAGCTCATCTGTTAAATAATGGATCATTTTTATTTTGACTGCTGACTGCTCAGCCAACTTATCTAAATTTATTGTTTTAGCTACAACTTCAGGAATAATCCTTTTTGAAATAAAATTTGGACAGCTGATTTTAGCTCTGTTCATATATTTCCTGGTGCTGTAACTTTACTCTTTGTAAAAGACTGATTCTTTTTGAAAATAAGGATGGAATGTGTGATTATTATCTGGGTAATGTTCTAAAAATATTTCATTATTTGATGTATTGATGCTTTTTTGAAATAGGACTATGCTATCTATGTGTATGCAGTGCACGGTGACAGAACATCCCCTGGCACAGCCTGTACAAGCAAAAGGAACAGGGGTAATAGCTCTCTCTATAAAACGCCCATCAAGCCTCAAATGCCAAACTGATGTCTCCAGAACCACAGCAGGAGTCTACAGGGGAGAGAAATTAAACATAGCTCATCTAGTTTTAGTTATTTCGTTAGTTAAGCAAAGAGAGTTTTACAGGAGATAAGAATTTGAGAGACACTGTCAGGCAACTGAAACTGAGTGTCAGCTTTCCACATCAGATTTGGTACATTTGCTTAAATGGGCACACCAAGATCACATTAAATATACATAAACACAAAAGATGATCTAGTCTACCCCAAAATTCAGATTTTTCAGGCCAGAAAGGGACTACTACAAGCAGCCAGCCCATCCTCCAGCATGACAGGCATAGCAGAATTTCACCTCACTATTTTCTGCATTGAGCCCAAAGTTTTGCTTTCATTCATAGTACATTTTAGAAAATTACTGTATTTTGGTTTAAATATTTTAAGGTATCCATCCCTGGGCTGACAGGGTCCAGCTGGCAGCAAGGCAACCAGCCCCAGCACTGGGCACAGGCCATGGATGGACTGGGATGTGGGGAACTGGAGACCAGCCCTGCTGTGGCATTTCTGGGGCTGGGGATGACGGCCCCAGGAGGCTGAAATGGGCATCTGGGCTGCGGGCAGAGACAGCCAGGGCTGGTGTCTCCTTTGGGAGGGGACCCCGACATGGGGCTCCTCCCTGTGCTACACCCCGGGCTCGAGGCCTGGCAGCAGCATCACCTCTGACATGGCTTGGTATTTCCCAGATTATTGACCCACAGCCACACTTCCCTCATGGACAAGCATGGAGGGTGCTGTAGGCTAGTCATACAACTCTAAATCCTCTGCAATTAGCCTTATATTTAATGAGAACTTCCTCCTTTTCTTTCCTTTGTAAACTGACTCTACAACTTTAATTTTTGATACTTGGCACTGTAGTAAAAACATGTTTCAATTTATTCCATTTGGTTGAATGAAATAAGCTGGCAAGGACCCACATTCATCTCTCACATTTTCATGTTAACAGTTCCACATAACCACACATATTGTCTATTGTATAGACAATCTGAGCCATCAGAAGAGAAGCTAGCAAATACTAATCATGCAAATGTGTAGGATGCCCATAATTTTCAGATTTCTTCAGCCATTGAATGTTTTTAAAGATAAACTTGTGTAATATCTGGGCAATGTATCGTTATTAATTTTTAACCTTACCACTATAACATGACAGACATTATAATGTTGCTGATTTGATTTTATTTTATTGAACATATTGCACATATGTTCTCTTATTTTAAAGGAACAATCAGTCACAATCGGTGACTTCATCTTTTTGTTAAAATGAGAAATTCTGAGGTTTCTTCACTGAAGAAACAAATAGAAAAATTCTGGAAAATTTTGTTAGGAAAAAAGTCCCAACAAAATAAAGCAATATAGAACTTGCCTCATTTATTTATACTTGAAGTATAAATAAACCCTTTACCTTATGGTCATCAGTGGCTTCTCTCATTATTGAAAAGAGAAACACCAGAACAGTTTGAAATAACACTTTTTAATATAGATTCTTGACTGGGTTTAAGTGTATTATTAGTAGTAAGTGGAGTTGTAATCAGCTTTGCCTAAGAATTCAGCAAATTTGCATAAATAATTTGTAGAATAATGAGTAGTCAAAGTCAGGACTATATACAACACATTCTTAGACAAAAACAGAATAAGTTCATCCTCTTGAATGGTAATCTTGACAGAATAAAAGGCAATCCTCTACCTACAACTGCATTTACTTGAATTTTGAGATTTCCTACATGTCCAAACACCTGACTACCAGCTGTTCTACCTCTAACAAGGGGGAAAACCAACAACCATAAATGCATACATTTATGACAGACAGATAGGTACAGAAATGTGATTGTGACTTATGAGGAATGTCACCAAGGGATGTCCCCACAGGGCACAAAGACTCTGGTTAATGTGCTGGGAGGAAGTGTTACTGCACATCTGGCTGATTCTGTGGTGTCTGCTACAGGCCATCGCTGGGCAGCCCACGCCAAGATTTCAGTAGCAAGAATTAGCCTGCATGGCTTGTGTGTTTAGAAAAAAATTATCCATGAAGCAAATTATTGACTTTTTAAACATTTGACCAGGTGAAATTAAAATGGCGGAAGTGGATCTGCATTCCAATTACTGGAGGAAGATATCAGACAGCAAATTAAGTAAAACACATCAGGTCTAGATCAGGCTTCTTACCAACTGTGTTATGCCCCTGTCTTTTTCTGGTTTTAAATTAATAACCTTTTAGAGAAATGACTGGATACTAAAGGATAAAAATCAAATAAAATGAAGAGATTAAAATTTTCAGATACTGTAACCTTTCTATCACATTGATCTGTTCTTTCAGAAACCACTAACAACTTGTAAGAAGTGCAGCAATAATGAAGGTGCACATTACTCACATCACACTCTGAAAAAAATCAACATTATTCCTCTAACGCCACAACTGAGTTAAATTTTCAAAGTGTGTATGTAAACTATACTGGTAGCCTCTGTTCTAGGACTGAATTTCAAGTCCTTGATATTTTCCTATTGAAAGCTAAAAGTTAATCTATAGAGGAAGACTTGTCAATCTATCAGTAATATATAAAAAAACCAGACTGGTTCATTACTGAATGTTTATTTCACATGTATTGACTTCAGCTTATTGGCAGTGAATGTATCACAGCAGGACTATATAAATGAGCCAGAGCTGTCTGGACAGTAAATATTGATTTAACACTGTATTTTTTATATAGCTTTATTCAATTGATAGCTGTTTTAAAATGAAATAGATGACTAAATCCCATCACAGTAGGAAAATTCCTGTAATATTCTCCTCCAGTATTTCAATTTCAGCATAGAGAGTAGAAAATAGTTAAAATTAACTTGACTGGAATAAACCGGTCTCCCAGATGATGGTTCCACATTGCATGAACATAAAGACTGTGTCTCTCAGATGTACAATTTAAAAATCAGATGACACCTGTGGCTTAGAGGAAAAGAACAAGTTAATTCTTTCTGTGAAAGGAGTGACAAGTAGGATGAGTGTTAAAGAAAAGAATGAAGGGAGCATGTAGTCTTACTGAAATTATTTTCTGTACATAGCTATGACAGCTATCCTATAGAGTGATCTTCCCAACAAATATCAATCCTCAAAAAATGTCCTCATCTCTTCACAAATGACCTTGGTAAAATCAGAACCTAAATGAATTCTATAGACTTTACAGAATCTCCTTCAAATAGTCTTGGCTTTTAACATTAATAAAGAACTTGTCCAGTAAGTCTTTTTACAACCATATAATTTTAATCACTTAGGAGTAGGAGGGGACCAGGTAAGTGTAACTGACAGAGTGATAAAGAAATCAGGATTTCTGAAAGTAGTTTTAGAAGATTTTGTTCTTAAAAAAGCCTCATTAAGAGGTTCTGACCTTTGTATGATACTTACATAGACTCAGACTTAAAAGAGTTTTCTGTCAATAAAACAAAGGAGACAGAACAGCATTCTCTGAACTTACTATGAAGAACATTGAATGCAATTTAAGACAAACACCAATGGAAAACAATGATTTTTTTTTTCCTTACAAAGACTCCCTAAAATCTTTAATTCCTTTGTTTTGACCACTCAAAATCTACTATTTATCTAAAGTCAGTATTACCATTCACTGGCATGTGAAAATACTAACAGTTCTGGGTTAGGACAAAAAAAGTTATAAAATAGGAGCCTAGCACATTTTTGTGGCCAAGAACAACTACTACACCATATTCTCTGTAACAATTATATAATTTTACCCAATATAATGTTGCAAGGAAGAAAAAAAAAAGCATTATTTTAAAAAATCAGAAAAGGTTCTTAATATAGGTATTGTTGCTTTAATTTCAAAGGCAGGAAATATTTGTTGAGATAGAATAAATTAAACAGTAAATACAATCCATTTTGTGAAATATAACTTTATTTTAAATTGAGTGCTAATAAAAAGCTGTCATCAGGTCAGAAGGTCACAAGAATTTCATCCAGAAATTTCTAGGTTTCAGTTGAAACATTGCTCAGTGTAGGGCCCCTTTTATATATATATCTGTAAAACTTGGTAGCATTTCTGTTTACTAGGTATATAAATAAAAAGAAAAAGCTGTATGTCTCTGTGATGCAAGAAGCTTGGAGTAGCACTGCATGTGTTGCCTGAAGATACTGATTTACAAAGTACTCCAGAAATCATACAATATTTATAGTCCAAGAATTATTTTATTGAAATTTCATGTCTGGCTACTAACCTGAACAAGGACAAAGTAGCGTTTTTTCCACCGCTTCCAAACCTTCTGTCCTAGAGCATACAAGTACCTGCAAAGGAAATAATAAAGGGAGTGGTTTTCCATTAATAAGAAGTATGAGATTAGGAGGACCAAGCACAAATCTGTGTATTAATTTACTCAGTCTACCAAGATGCTTCTTCAGTGTTGTCATATGTAAAAAGTGATTTTTCTTCTATTCACTCATACCGTAAAAATGCAAAGAGACACTCATTTTCACTCAAAACAAGACAAAAATCAGAAACAAATGATCTCATGTGTGTGAAGATAAACCTGCTTATCACTTTTTATTTCACCAATTTCATCTGAAAAATAGAAAAAGTAGCTTAAAGTAGAACACTTTTGACTACACAGAAATACTGAATGTTAGAAAAGTTGACATTTGCAACAGTTTTTATTCCATTTGGTTTCCACAGATTTGCTCGTGTTTATTTAGGCTTTGAGAAGTCAGTCCCAGAGACAGTGTGATAAAATGTTCACATAACACAATACCAGCAGACACACAAGATTAAATTTTTTCGGAGTAAAGTAAAATCTAATTTCACAAACAGAAGCACTTCACTTTAAAGGCTCTTAGATTTCAAAAACTCCTTGTCACTTTAGCAATTTCCAGGCTTTGAATCAGAGGAAATAATCAGGAGAATCAACCAGTGAGATCATAAAACCACAGATGCTGGTATGGTTTGGTGGTAGAGAGAACACACTCATTACCCAAGAATTTGCAGTGAATTTCCTGGCATTATAGTGACATTTTTTCTGTCACTCTGGTCATTTTGCACTGTTGTTAACAAAGACAGCAAGAAGAAAAGGATGAGCTGTGAGACTGTGAGCAAAAGCCCATGAGTAGTAAGGATCTGTGGCTTAAAAGATGACAGGAGGGCAAAATACTACGCATGAGCTGCCCCTTCTGGATGGCCAGCTTCTGTCAAGGACACCCGGGACATCTAGGCTGGTCAAAGGCAGAACAATGCTCATTCAGACCAACGAATGTTGGCTTCACAGGGCACTCCCCAGAGGATGCTGGTACATGGATTATGAAGTAGCTATGATAACTAGGATGGGAGATGGTTGGTCAGATGACTGACAGATGAACACAGGCTTCTCTGGTAAGAGAATATGGTCTGCTGCCCTCTGCTCACTTTCTGTGGCTTCGCTTCCCAGTAGTTTTCACCTATTAGAGCAATGAAGCAACATCTTATGTGAAATGAGTAAGCAAGATAAAGGCAAAACCTTTTTTATACCTGTCCTGGGTGAAGAAAATTTTCTCCCACATTAGGCATCGTAAAGGGCAAAGGGCAAGTTTATGTCTAAAAGAAATGTTCAGCGTGCTTACTAATTGTTGTTTGTCAGATTATGTAGTGGCTCCCTTATTATTATGATACCATTGTTTGTCCTTCTTCAACTTCTGCACCTGTTTTGAAGGTCTACCTTACTTGGTTACTCTGCTTTTATTTGTATGAAAGGGTAAAAATTTGCATTGTGTACAAATTACCAGTTGATGTGGCCTTCTTCGAATAGTCCAGATCTTGCCACAGTCTTTTTAAAATCTTAATTCTGTGACTATTACAAATTCAATGAAAAGTAAGGAGCAAGGAGTATATCAGAAAGGGTTCAAAAGAAAGGACCTACTAGGGTTTATTTTAAAATGTGTAATATTTTGCAACTAAGGAAGCCTTTACCTCACAGATTTATTGTCACACATTCTCCCGCAAAATATGAAAAGTTTTCCTTTTCACACATGTTTCAGAGCATTCACTTTCCCCAAAGCACACAACATTGTTATTGCCATGCTGATCTCTTTACTGTTGACAGAGAGTGGAGAGGAAATAAATTATGAATTTCACTAAGTCTCAAAGCTTAATGACCTGAGGGAGAAAAGTAAAAAAGTCCACAGGTAGGATTTGGTCTCTCTCAGTCCCAAGACTGCCCTGTTCCTCAGGGTGGTTCTGCCACTGCATCCCACTTGCATCCCCTGGAGTATCATAAATGGTCTTTTTTATATATGTCATTAGGCAACTGCCCCATTTTGAAACTGTATTTTGAAAACACAGTTGAAAATACACAGTCCTCCAAAGCTGCAGTACAAAGATATCCTGACCATGTTCACACCCTCTTAACATGTCTTAAATGACTGTAAAAAAGACATAGATTAACAAAGGCTTCTTGCCTCTTGCACATCAGAAAATGAGTAACCCAACCTTAGAAACTCTATGCTAATTCTTTCTCATTATTAACTGATTCTGTTGCAGAAATGTGCTTTTAAAATAAGAGGTCTTAAAAGAACATTTGTTATCAGAGAAAGGCGATGTTTTTATATTACTTGGCTGCTTTTTAAATTACTCTTCATGTAAGATATACCACCTACAGTTTTGCAGTACAGGCAGAAATAGTATAAGATAGAGTAAATTCAAAAGTATAAAATAATAAAGCACACAAAAAGAAATTAAATGGCAATGAGCACTTTTATTCCTCCTATAAATCACTTCCAACTATGATGCTAAATTACAGCTTCCTTGGGAAACAAAGGAGTGGAACATTAACTACCTAATTTTAAAATCCACAGATCTTACATAAGACCAGATAACAAAGAAAATAATATTCATGACACAAAGCTCGGATTTATTGCAGAAATGCAAAAACTTATGCTATCTGGTTTTACAAATCACTATAAACACAGTCATAATATGTTGTTAATCCCTCTTCCAGTGCCATCTCTAATGGTACTAGTTTTTTCTTAATGTACAAAGTTTCAGCCATTCACAAGGGGTATATCCTGTGCTCATCTTAAGTGTGTCTTCTCCTGAATGATAAAGAGATTAATATATACTGAAGAGTCAAACATTTTTAGGTGGAAGAACCCACCTAGGCTTCTAGAGTCTTCTTTGAGCTTCTCTTTCTCATTAATTTTCTATTTAGAAAAGAAAAAGAAAAAGAAAAAGAAAAAGAAAAAGAAAAAGAAAAAGAAAAAGAAAAAGAAAAAGAAAAAGAAAAAGAAAAAGAAAAAGAAAAAGAAAAAGAAAAAGAAAAAGAAAAAGAAAAAGAAAAAGAAAAAGAAAAAAAGGAAGCAAAGGACCTAAGGATCTTCAAGAGCCTTCCTATATTTACACAATAACATCTAGGATCTGTAGAAACAGCAGTTGATGTCTAGAACAGAAAGAAATCTACAATAGCCAGTTTTCACAATTAAATGATGCTTGGCTTGGGCTTCACAACTGGAGGAGAAAATTAATAGGTTAACAGATTCAGAAGTGAGGTAAGTCTTAGAGGTAAGCTGAAGAATGTTTTATTTTTAAGATGGGCAATTGCATAGCTTTTCATGAGTCTCAGGTAAATGCCAGCACTGCAATCCAGAACAAAATCTTGCAGTCAGAACTCACAGAGCTCCAGCCTGCTATTTCCCTACCCATAAGTGTATCTATATTCACCCAGAAGCCACAGACACCCTCTCCATCCAAAATAAGGTACACAAAATGCACAGCATCAGTTGCTCAGACTATTTTTAACATCCTCAGCAGCATCAAGAAACACAGAACAACCATTTATTCTAACACTGTACTTTTAGGCAAAAGATTTTGTGCAATACAAACTAGAAACTGATATTCAGAAGAGCCAGTTCCATATTTCTAAACACTAACCACACCATTTGCTTCAATTCTTTCTTGCTCTAATTTGGCATCCAAAGTTGGTATAGTCTAAAATAATTATTGAATTAATAAAGTTCAGCCACATACAGGGAAGGAAGACACTGAAATATTTCCCCTGTATCTAAACACTATAACAGTAACTGCTCAGATTTGTTTTGAATTCTTTTTAGGATCATGCTTTGAGAATGTTTAATAAATATTCTAACAAGGAGAAAAGATTGATGTTTTCATGTACATTGAAACATATATAGATGACAGACATCTATTCTGCAAAAACATATTATAAATGAGATATCTACACATAACATATATGTCTGTTGCACATTAGAAAGTATATTTATAGTTAGTATGCATGTGTGATTGCCTTCTTCAGTTTTCTTATATTACTCACATAATTGCCACTAACTTAAGACCAATACACCTGCTTTTATTAATCACATAGAAAATAAGATCTTGATCAAATATGTTGAGTCTTTAAGTGTCACCCCAATGTGAAAATTTTCCAACGTGCTTTGTAGTAACATGAAAATGCAAGCAAATGTACAAACCACACAATCACTAGCCTGAGACTTTTTCTTTTAAAAACAGTTCTGCATTCTTCTTTTCTTCAATATTATTTAATACTGTTTTCTTTCTCTTCACTCCCTCCCAAATGAAAAAAAAACAAAATTGGATTTATATGAAGTCACAGAATTACATTATTATACCTTGCAATGCTTACAACACGTTAAAAAACTCCCATTTTATATGTAAAGTTAGCTTTCCTGGAAAACAAAATTACAAGAAATTACATTCCCACTACAAAGCACAGAAGCACCCAGATAAAAATGTTTTATATAGAATCTCATCTCAGTCAGTATAATTTTCTTGTCCAGAAATAATACAAATAAAATGAACAAATATTTTCTTGAAAAAGTCTGGGCATAACCATTTTTTAATTACATAAAGTTTCAATATCTCTCGAAGTGCATTTCTTTGTGCGACCAAAATGCAAAACCATATTGCTAAATATTATAGTTTAGTTTCAGTTATGCGATGACATACACAGGAAGGAAGATGGCAGCTTATTTGCTCTAAGTCCTCACCTCACTGCGAGAGTGCAGGGTTCCACTTTTTGATGAAAAAAATCAGCACTAATGAATAGCTGAAAAAGCATAATTGTGTGTGGAATACCAGAGCTATTCACTGAGGGAGAAATGAGAATAGACTCACTCCTTCTACAGAGATCATTTTTAGACCAGCCTTTTTATTCTAAGGAATGAAGCAATCTATCTACATCTTCAATGATAAATTTTCTGCTTGTAAAAGGCTTCATTTATCACAAACAATGAAAAAAATATAGAAAGAAAAATCAATATGTGTAGCAGTTTAGTCCAGCAAAGGCCTTTCTTAAAGAGAAACCTCAGTCAAGGTTGAAAGAGCAATTAATGCAGTCTCAAAAATCTGGGCCACTCTGATAGAGTTCGGTTAACATGTGGCAGAAGTAATCATCCACTTGTGAAAATGATTTTCAGTTCATTCTCAAACACCTTTCAGACACTCATGATCCCATTTAACTGACAACAATACAGGCTATCCGTGGGCATCATTGCATTCGCTGAGAGAGCCAATGGGGACCAAATGCCCACAGGCACTTTCAGTCATCCCCCTGCCTTGCATAAAAGGAATCTTCCTTGCACTGCATTCATCCTTTTATTTAACCCTGCAAGATTAAGAAATTTTTTTGTTTTCAGTTGAGGACGAGGAGAAAACTGATTCAAGACAACAATATGACCTGGGTCATAAGAAACCTAGCTGTAAACATGCTCAGATTCATTTTAGTCCTTTCTGTGCTCTTGAGAAAGAGAACTAAACAAGCCTTCAACAGATGGAATGAAAAACAATCAGCCTAAACTACTGTAATTATGCCTGCAAAGAATAAAGAAACGTTGAAGAATGTCAAGTAATAAAATCACAGTCACAGAAAATGGTTCCATTTATTCCAATAAACAAAATACTCATCGTATGAACAGGAAAATGTGTGGCTTCTTTTTCCTGTTAAACACTTTTCACTTACAGTATAAATGGTTTTAAGAATGCTGGACGATCTGATATCCCTAGATTCTTTAACACTGATATCTTACTGCACTCTAAAGCATTTCGCTATTTGTGAATATACATTCCAGTACTTACGGAACCTGTGAAGTAACTACAACTTGAGAATTATTAATCTAATTTATGTCATATCATGAAACCTGTTTGGCATGCAAATGTGAGTGTTTGTCAAGACAGAAAAACATCCTTTAGCCTTGAGAATGAAATCCTTCAGAAGCAACACAAATGTAGAAAGCACTCTGATTGTGATGTAATCTAATTGCAGTGTAAACAGGTAATGCAGCACTACTGCAAAACAGCTGGTGCTGAGGAGCTGACACCTACCTTCTGTGCTTTTTGAGGCAGTTTACTTTGGACTAGCTCTAAACTGAACCCATGGACAAAACACCTACCAGTGTTTTGCAGTATATTTGGGTACACCCCTGAAGGTGATCTCTTGGTTTAATTGCATCTAAAATGATAATAGTCTTTAACCACAAAAGCACAGAAAGCAGAAGCTAAGAGACTGGTTTTCAAAGCAAAAACCTAAATTTAAATTCTGATGTTGAAGTAATAGAAAAAAATTAAATTGCACTGCTCTCCCTTGAGCGTTCACTTTGGCTGTGGAAACACTGGAAGACCCTAAAGAGCTTGCAAGCATCTGGAGCACCCAGAGGCAGCAGGGTGCCCAGCCCAGAAATCTCTACATGGCACTTGAAGCACATGCCACTGCAATCAGATAGAAAAAACTGATGACCTTTTTCCCAGCCAGGTACTGATATTATTAGTGATCTAGAAAGCCTAAATTGCTGAGAACTTTTTTGCATGAAAAATTTGCTTTTGTTTCTAGGTCATACGCATCCACTGATGGAAACAGTCAAAGCGTGTTGAAAACTGGTCTTAGAGGATAGTAAGAGCAGTGAGCTCCTTCAGGAATGATACTTGGCTTTGATTATCTCTGACTGGTTTTGTACTTCTTTTCACTGCCATTTTTGTATTGATACAATTTTAATTTCATAAAGAACACAGACCTCAGCAGAGTTGTCTTGTTTTAAATAAGATGTTAGAAGAATGAGACACATATATTTTCATTCAAAAGACAGTAAATTTTAAGTATTTTCATAACATTTCTTGTCATTATCATGAGTCAGCATTTATGAATTAGTATAAAGTGGTATATCCAAACTAGCAAGGGCAGGAGGAGGCATGTTAAACTTGGTATCCCTAGTTACGATCTGAGATAAAGGACAGAAATTATGATAACGAATGGGTCTAGCACCTTCCCTTAATTTGTGCACACAGATGCTTATTCAGAATTATATGTTTTCCAATTATTTTTTAAAAATTCTTGATAGCTAGATTATTTTAAAATCCTTAAAAGAATTCTATTAAAGCCATCACTTAAAAACATCATCAAAGCTTTGAAACCAATCAGTTTAGCAAGCCCTCACTTACATAGCATTATTCTCTTAATAGGAGCATTACTTGACACTTACTCAAGTGCTTTAAAAACTAAGCAATTACTCCTCACAACATGTCCAGTGCAGGAGGTTAGTATTTCCACATTAAATTCTGTTGGGAGAGAAACCGAAGTGGAAAAGAGCAAGACTGTTCAAAACTTGAGGTCCTAGTGCACCAGAAGAAACACTCAGGAAAGCCTCACAACAACACTTATCTTCCAGAAGTTGGAAAATGCATTTCAGAAGCTTGTAAAGCTGTTCAGCCTTTTAACTGTGTGTCAAAACATGCAACACACTTATGATTTAAAAAACCCCAAATATGTAAAAACAAAATATTCTAAAGGGAAACAGCAAATAAAATATATTTGTCTTAGCAACTCCATTCTGCCACTTTCAGTGATCATATTTTCCTTGTATTTTGTATGGATTCAGTGTAAAGTGCTCAGGGAATATTTTCTCTTCAGAACTTTGCAGATCACCTTGGAAGCACCCTTCTGTCTCCCTAGGATCTCCCAGATCCCTACAGTGCAAAGACTCCTAACTTAGCTGTTGGAATTAGTTGTGTGAAAACAGATGATATGAAGGAGGTTTTCTGTACCTAGAAGTCATGAGAAGTCAACTATGTGACATTCATGGAAAATGTTTCTTATTTGCAAAACTACTAATTCTAAAGCACAATTCAGAATAATAAATCTGTTTGCTCTTTTCAGCCAATTCTAAGAGATAAAACTTCTGTGGATGCAATGGCTGAACTTAGCTAATAATGAATAGAGATTACACTGACTATAGAGATTTCAAAATGTTTGGCACACTTGGCAGAAAACAATTATTTTTAGTTGTACAACTACAGAGCCATCCAGAATGAAAAGCATTAGAGTACGCACACAGTTTAAGCAGTAGTGGCAAAAATGCTGTCACCTTTTTGGAATTCATACACAATCTTTGATATAGCAGTCTCTACCCATGTTGCAGAATTAAAAGGTTTTTAGTGGGAACTATATTATTTTCTTCTAGATTATAATTTTGACACTTCATGCTCTCATACACTGGAAAACTGCCTTTTAATTTACCAGACTTCATGTAAACATTGGATCCAATCAATACCACTTTTCTTTCAACCCAGCATACAACAGCAAGCAAACACAATGCTGCTTGTGTATCAGTGGTGTGGACTGTTTCCATCATGTCTCGAGCACCTCAAAGGAATGTAGGAACAGTGCCAGACATTTATTTCCACTCTTCCACAGCAGTGCCACCGTTGACGCTTGTTTCCTCAAGTCAAATTAGATGAAGTCAAATTAGTTACATTTCATTGTGCATTTTAGGCATTCCTGGACAGGTTGTGAAAGACAAATGTAATTGCAATGAATGTTTGCATATGCCAAGAGTAATATCTGGCTCGGAAAGTCCTTCATCTGCAGATGGGTGGAGTCTGAAAGAATGCTGAAATTACTCTTATAAATTTTCCAAGTCATCTTATGCTGCCCACAGTAGAAGACGGGTTAGATGAAGATTTGGTCCAAGACAGAAAGGCTAATCAAATATTCTAATAGAGTCATTCTGCCTCAAAAAGCTACTGGTGCAGAATGCAAAAATCTACTGTAGGTGATGCTTTCATCAAAAACTAGATTAAAAAAAATTACTTTTATACTCCTGGCCATCTTTTGATGCCAATACAAGGGTAAAAACAAGGAAGAAAGCTTCCATAGTATGACCCAGCAAATCAGTTCTCTGAAAACATCAATTAAGGAAAAAAACAAAACAACTTACCTATACAGAGTACATTTAGAATTTTAAAGATGCCAGAGAAACAAATGGATTTCTGACTCCATGTCACTTTGGAAGAAATGTTTCCAAAAGAATACAGGAGTGGGCACTCAGAAGCACCTTCAGGCCTGTGCCTTGTTCTCAACAGGACATGGAGGGAATAATGCAAGTATATATTCCCACAGATTCTTCATACACTCATGCTGATACTGTCCCTAGAAGTTTCTTCATCTAGAAATTTGTTTGTAATTTTTGAATGTATTTCAAATAATAATTTAATAATAATAATTTAAGCTTAATAACAATGAAACTTAAATTAATTTTCATAATGATTTTCTTAACCAGTTTAAACTTTTTACACCCAGTAGCACAGTTCCACATCTCAACCAGCTGTGCCTGAAAGCAGCTTGTATAGTTCACGCTGAAACTGGCACCCACTTGTACTATTGAGCAATTGTCTTGTGGCACTGGAAGGGAGAGATTTCAGTGTACAGGAATTTTTTTTTAGAACCATTAATTTTTTTGGATGTTTATCCTTGGAAACGCCACATATAAGCAATCTAAAACAGACAGAAATGCATCACTGAAAAATATATTCCCTTTGAGAAAGTACCTCATGTATTTCTTCATGGTATTTAAGATTTTAAAATTGATTAATATAATTAGGAAAAAATTTCCTAAGATGGTTTTAGTTTGGGTAGTGGTTAGGGAGAAAAAAAAAAGCTATAAAAAAAGATATAAGCCTATAAAAACAGCATGGATTTGCTCTTTGTCAAAAGTCCTTTATCATAACAAATATGTAGAAAACAAAACATTCAAATGCTGTTCCCCCACTGGAGTTACTAAACTGTAACTGATTTCTGACTGGAGTTGTAGGAGTTTTGGAATACAGAATATTACCTGTGAGGGAGCATCAGAGCCATCTACTGGGGTCAGAACATTGCTGCTGCACAGACTTGTCTGACAAGTAACTGTCTCCCCAAAACTGCAAAACTTCAGTGATATTCACCTACAAAATTGTCAATAAACAATTTTTTAAAAATCCATAAAATCTAAGAGAAAATAGGAGCTGTAGCCCTGATGAATTGGATGTGAGGATCGGATTAAGTAGCTTCTCCTTACTTCAGGTTTTAGAAATACTTTGTGAAAAATGTCATTTATTTGCAAATAACATGAGCAAATAAAAAGTCTTCTATGCGTGTATGTGTGATCAACTTAAAAACAAAAATGACAATAAATATTTTTAGTATTATTCATAATTATTGTTCAAATCTGAGATTGAGATTTTTTAATCTGTTTCCCCAAACAGAATTTTACATGTATATACATATGTGTGTGTATGTATATATATGTAAATATATATATCTTTAGACACATACATAAAACGATTAATTTCCTGCTATAGCTCAGTCAACCATTAGAGGATAAAGCAGCTCCTGTGTCCTGTAAACACATAAGAATAGCTGCATCCACTCTCCAAATAATTGATTTACCACAATATCATATCAGAATTTATTGGAATTTGCAGAGTTAAATTTTCAACTAGGCTTTAATAATTCCCACACTAAATATTTTCAAACCTTCTTCCAAAATAGACCATGTATATGCAGAGAAAAACTTAACGTTTATGGGTACTAAGAAGCTACACTTTGAATATTCTAAAATTAACATGCACTTCCTTTACCTGTACTGGCCAGGAAAACATGCATTTTTTCAATTATAAACACTTTCACAAGACAATATAAGCAATCAAAAGTGAGACTAATTTAGCTGCATTATAATCATACTCCCATCTTCTCCCTTGATTTAACCATGCTGCCCTCCTGTGGATGTCAGGATGTGTATAACGCCATGGCCCAGACTAAAAAAATTCTGTTTCAAATCAATCCCTGTTATCTGTTGGTGGCAGACTTGAAGAGGAATGAAAATGCCATCATGTAATCACAAAAAGTGGTTAAATTAAACTTCAGGGCAAGGAATGTGGAACTTATATTTCAAAGAGTTTTAAAATTAGTATTTTAAATTAGTAGAATTACTTACTGTTCCACAAATCATGAATCTGCGGAAGCACAGAGTCATACATATTAATAATACATTTATTCTCAAATTAGGGGGAGAACATTCATCGCATAATGATGAGTTACTTCATCTTCTGAAGTGCCAACAGAGTTGAACACATACATTATAGCGATTATCCAACAACTCAAAAAGCACAGAAATAATTTGCAAAAGTATCAGTCTTTGGCAAACCAAAAAATGCTAATTAGTTAAACTGTAATCTTTTTCTGCCTGGTACAGAAATACTACACACATCTTGAGAAACTGTTGAGTAAAAAATATGTTACATCTTCAAAGAAAAATATAAAAGATGGTTTGGAGCAGAAGAATCTAAAATTAGAGGGATGTCTATAATAAATTATTCAAAGAAATTCTCTCATACATAAAAGATTCTTTCTTTTATCAATTACATTTACATAAAATCTCTGTTATAAGGTGTGCTATTAATTAAATGGAAATTAATATTATGCAAAAAATGTTTGTATAACTTGAGCTCACCTACACTCAAGAGTCGTTGGATTTATTGAATCACTAGTTTAAAACAGAACAGTGCAAAACAGATCCCTAAACCCCTAAAGTACAACTGCTGGAGTGGCACAGGACTGTTGTTTTTCTTCCAGGCTAAATTTGTAAGTGCTGACAAACTGTGCCTAAAGTCTTAATGATAAAAAAATGCTTTAAAATACTTCTCTCTCTGAAGAAAGACTAAAATTTTTTAAAGCTACAAAGTGTAGTATTATTTTCTGATGCTAAAATATGTTAGGAAGTAAAAACTTTTTCTTTAGAATATTCTCTAACTCAGAAACAAAAATGAAAAGTTAAATTTTAAATCAAGCCACTCTGTCAAAATATTTTTTATATTGCTGAAAAGACTGTGAAATAAATAAAAAGTCTCAGGAATGTGAAAAAATGTAAGAAATCCTTTTGGACAAACTAGACAAGACAATTTAGTCATATGCCATTTTGTGCCAATTAGCGAAGTTGCTGACATGCCATATCAATAAAAAACAAATGACCTAAGCAGTGGGACTAATTAAATGAAATAAGATAATTAAAAGCGTCTCAATATATAATTAAAATATGGATGAAAGTGTTCTATAATGTTGTCATTTTATTTTCCCATTATCTTCTTCTCTGATGAGTTTTAATCAGAGTATCTATATGCAAAAAACATAGTGTCCAGATGTTATGTGTTGATGGCAAGAATCAGGTGTTCAATTAAAATATATTGAGTGTGCAAGGAAAAAAAAAACCTAACCTTCCATTAAGGAGACCATATACAGCTCAATTAAAAATGAATGTAGCATTTGTGATTAAGTTGAACACCCACATTCTCTAATGACAATAAAATTTTACATTACATGGTTACTTTATTAACTTCATCATCCAATTCTAATCTAAGTAGCACAGTTACTTTCTGTTTGAAAATGGATCCATTGCTTCTCAATATAAAAAAAAGGTAAAGCTGCATTTACAGAAATTGTTGGTTTCCCTCCTCTGAAGCTTTTTAGATTTTCATCAGTAATGAATAAAAACACCAAATTGCAATGTATGTACCATTTGTAGACATTTTAGCCTAGCAAGTGTTCTCAGCTACTGACAGTATTTGTAATATTTAATACCTGTCCCAGATGTATTGTTTGCATAGCTCCAATTTCATCTGGATGCCCCCGTTAGTCAGAATGTGTTTCTAAATGGCTTGCCTAAAAGATCTGTAAAATGACTTGCCATGCTCAGCCTATTGCCCTTAATCAAAAAAGAATTGTTCCATACTCTTAAATCTTTAGACCTTTGCTTCAGATCTTATCTTGCCCTTCAAAACTAAGAATTTAAACCAGGTGAAAAGGTTAGGGAGCTACAAACATTCAGGTTTAGAAAAGAGAATTGCTGTCAGCTATCCTGCTGTGAAGAGAGTGCATTTTAGGCACACTTCTCTAGAACACAACTAAAAACTGAGCCAAGTGTCTTGTTCACTTTCATTTGGTCTATGATGGTGCATTTTACTCAAGACTTTGAACCTAAAATGACCTTAAAATTTAAATCAGTAGTTAAAATCAAAATTGTAGTAACCCATGATAAAAACAGTAACTTCTAAGCCACTGATCTACTGAGCAAGGATAACTAGTTGTGTATTTAGGAGAAGGTTCACTTATCACAACCATATTGATTTCCATTTTTGGAAAAAAACTATGAAGAAAAGCAGATGACATTTTTGGGCTGACAATCTTCTAATGTTATCAGAGAAGCTCTCCATGTGGAAGGAAAGGGAAGCTGGTCTAACCCCAATGGAGATTTAGTGGTGGAACTCAAACCTACCCCTACCAGAACACTTCCCCTGCCAATTTGTCCCCAGGTTAGTCCATACAAACAGCAGCAGGAAAGGCAGTCTTAGAGGTCTTTGCTGCCCATTGCTCCAAAGACAAGCGATGCACAGGATTTGATATACACGTGCAGGAATTAACACACATGCATTTCTTCTTGAGACCCCACCCAGAGCACTGTGTCCAGCCCCTGGGCTGCCAATATAAGCACAAGGAGCTGCTGGAGTGAGTGCAGAGGAGGGTCACAAAGATTCTCAGAGGTATGGAGCATCTCTCCTATGAAGAAAGGCTGAGACACTTGGGGTTGTTCAGGCTGGAGAAGGCTTGGAGACCTTAGAGCAGCTTTCCAGAACCTAAAGAAAATCTACAAGAAAATGAGAGAGGGACTTTTTGCAAGGGCATGTAGTGGTAGGACAAGCAGGAATGGCTTTAGGCTGAAGGAGGGTGGGTTTAGATTAGATATTAAGACGAAATTCTTTCCTGTGAAGGTGGTGAGACACTGGAAAAGATTGCCCATGGAAGTTGTGGATGCCCCATCCCTGGAAGTCCTCAAGGCCAGATTAGATGGGCCTTTGAGCAACACTGCTGAGCAGACACAAAGTTAATTTAAAATGGGATTAAATTAAAATAGGTTTATAATGGTAAGTACACAAAAAAGACCATTTGCAGTACAGAATAAGTTCTTCTTCACAGTTTTTATTTAAATAGAAAGACTGAATGAGCTAATAGTGCATAACTCTGTATGAAAGCATCATTACCCTGATGACACCGCAGACACTGCCAGCCTGTCAAGGTGATGCCTATCTGGGGATGAGACATACTCAAGGCCTCAGACAAAACAGTACAGCGTAGATCTGCCAACACAATTGTGCTGACATTTAACAGGACATGGACTATTTAAACATACAGCAGATTGAACAAAACAAAAGTAATACAGGACCATGGAGCTCTGCTATTACATAGAAAATAACACAATACTTTAATAATTGAAATTATACTACTGTGGAGGAAAAAACCAACAAACCACGTAATGGAATTTATAAAAAAAAATTACCTCTGCCTTTACATTCAGTATTATGTCAGAATTATTTTTGCCCACAAAGAAAAGTGTATAATGAATTTAAATCCGCCCTCAGAGCCACGATAGCACAACTGACCCTAAAGTTTCCGAGGCAGCATTCTGACACACAGGGTGTATTAGATTGGTCACATACTTTTAGTTTCTGAAAATAACTTTGCTGCCATAAGTATCTTTAACTTTGTAAAGGGTTATATTCCAAAAGACAAATTTAGGTGAATTTTACCTTTCTAGAAGTAACAGATGGATAGCAGAAGAGACAGAAGGACATAAGAGGTAGGTGGCATGCCCCCATCCTTGCAGTTAATAGGACTGGCACTCTCAGTATAAAAATCATGCCAGGCCAGGACAGACCATATGCAATGTCAATGTATGTCAGGTCAAAATAACTCTCTCTTAAATTTGATGTCACAGATGAGTGTATGGTATAAAGAAACAGCTCAGATCACCTGATGAGAAAGGCTAATAAATAAACTGCATCTTTCACCTGCATGATATGTGTGGTAGGTTCATTTGGAGTAGAATAAAGCAATATAAATTAAATCTAAAACAATTATTTAAATGATGATTGGTCCTGCAGTCTGGGAAAGTAAGAATATTGCTTAGGTGACTATGTACAGCATAATATTATGAATATCATAATGAGTTACATCTCCATTACTACAGACTTATGCATGTAAGGGAAGTTTCTAGATAAGTTTCAAAATAAACTTACATGGCAGAAAGTTAAAAATTTAATCTGAAATAAGTAAAAATACAATACAAAATAACACATATAGTCTACCATATAAAATTCTGGAATAGGTTATGAAACAGCAATACTTGCATGCAATTTCATTCTAATGACACTGCCAGCATATTTTGGGTGCATTTACAGAGCAGCAAATTCAAGCAAAACTAAAACTCAGATTTTGCTCTGAATGATACTTTTCCCAAGCTATGGGAACTGTGTAACAACAGCATGAAAAGAATTCAGCAGAAGCCAACCTGAACTTTCCAGTCAGGTCAGAGTCTCCTCAATTATGCTGTAGAGTTACTGTGAAGTTCCCAATACTCTGAACTTATTACTGCAATTTTTAGAACACTTCTGATACAATAAATCTCTTCATCTTTTATTGTATTAAAAATATGCAGCCTACTCTATGCTTTCATTTTAGTAAGACCAATGATGCAAAGTAAAAAAATATGCCCTGCCTATATTTCACCTCACGTCCATGAAATTATTCAGATCATGACCTTCCCTGTGAGGACCTAAAAAGGCATGCATTTTGCTACAGCATAACAATTAATTCCTTAATACTACCTTCAATCCACATAGCACTGACTGGTCAGCCTATCTAGTCTACTTACTGGGTAGGAAAAACACATACAGATGAAACTTAAAAGTTATTACTTAGTGTTTTAGGAAAAAAAAAACAAAACCAAAGCCAGTTACAAATCAAAGTAATTTTTCAATTTCTCCCCTACAGTTTAATGAACTTAAGGTCTGTTTTCAGTAAAATATAAGTGGATAATTTCTAAGTTGCCAACAGCTTTGCTATTTTTAATGAAAATACAGAAAAAATATTTTTTGCACATTAATAACTTTCCAAAGTTCTGATTTGAGCATTTTCAATAACAGGCAAAACTGGTTAGATTGCATTCTTTATATTTTTAAAAAATCTAGTAAAGCAAATATTGACATGCTCAAATACTAGATTTGATACAAGAACATGTATTTAATGTACTTCCAGGGTTGAAGCATTAATGGAACCATTGACACGAGCATTGTGTGAAGATGTTGCCCAGTTTGGCCCAACCCCTTTCAGGTACTTCAATCAAGTACCTAAAGAAAAAAGAATTTATCTACATTGGTAAATTAGTCTGAGTAAGAGGTGTGCTTTTGAAGAAAAACCCTTCATTGCCCCAAAGTTGCAGCACATGGTTCACACTGCAGAATTGATCCATAGGAGGTGAACTAGACTCCTCTTGCATTAAATGAAATCAGCTATGGTACCTCACATATTCCAGACACCAAGGTGCTGTAAGTCTAGGACAAGACAGGACAGAGATTGAACTACATCATCAGAAATGCATGTGAGGTGATTACCAGATCCTCAGCAATCACTGAGTCTCTGTACAGATGTGTTCAGCCACACATCACACTTGGCTCCCTTTGTAGTCAAGGAGACAAACACCAAAGTTCAGGTCTTCCAGATTACCATCACTTTGTATTGGGTAACATAATTTTGGCAGTCATTAGTGGTTAAAAATCCTTCACAGGTGCCTCAGACAAGCCCAGTTTACTGCTCTTTGAACCATTAATTCTTTAATTCTTCTCTCTCCATGGCAGGATTATCACATGTAACTAGCCTTCTTGGTTCAGGGCTGAATTACATCCCACTGTGGTAACAAGTGGCTGTTGCTAGAAGGTACTCAGTTGACCAGGCTCTCCCAGCAGTGATGCTGCATTCAAATTTGCCCATGTGGAGAAGACATGAATTTGGAGTCAGTCCCATAAACTATGATGACAAGTCCCAAGCGATCCTGCAGCATAGCTCATCACTGTCTTTACGGCCTGGAAATAATCTCTTCTGCAACAAGCTGAGAATTGCTGCCAAAGGTTTTTTCACTCATTTTTTTCCTTACACATGCACATAAAGACCAAGAAGTTGAGGTGGGAAGAGCTTTAAAGTTAATAACTGCAAACTAAAAAATGATAGTATAAACTACAAAAGTCTACCTAGCTGTTCTATGGGTCATGAGATGGTTCTGAGATAATACATAACGAGGAAAAAAAATTGGTATTTATATATGAATGCAAGGCACCATTAAGGTAAACCATAAGAGAAAATCCATGCCAAAGAATAGTTTAGGACACAGCTAAGAATGTGAATAACTGCATTAGAGAAGGCTGAGAAGAGAACAAGGTACAAAACCCAATATGCAGGAAATGGACAGGTACCAGCATGACCACTCATCCCAAGTGCTTATTTTGTGAGGTTGAATAAGGACTTTAGCAAAGCCAAGCCAAAGAAGGATTTGACACACATGCAGTACTGATCATGGGGATTTTCTATACCTAATCAATTATGCATACTCCATCCTAGTAAAGGCAAGAAGATATTGAACAAGTGTTGCTACAGTTGCGATCTAAAGACCATACATATACAACTGAACCTGCATCACCCTGCCCATCACAGTGCTGAAGAAAACCCATCTTAACATTTCAGAAGCATGGAGATTTAAGGTAAAATATAAAAAAAGAAACACCCCATGTAAACAGTTCTAACAATTTTTTAATGTGAGGGTAGAATCAAAAATTAAGTATAAATTACATATTACTAAAAAAACCCCTCTTTATTCTCAATTTTTCTACTTCATTTTAAAAAAAAGTTATGAGCAAAAGCAAACCAATTTTTTTCATGTGAAAATAAATATTTTAAGTTTTATGATCAACCTTGCCTAACCCACAGATATTTTTCACATGAAGTCTGTTGTGATTAAGCTAGGCGAGTTTGGATCTAAATTTGTATCTCAGCTTTTACAAATATTTCAGATAAATTACTATGGAATAAATGAAGAATGACACCTTAATTAGTAATGCTTCTCTTGGTAATTAGGATTCTCTTGGCTTCTTTTAGCAATTAAAGTGGCAGTGGCATATCATTAAGATCTTCAAAGATTCCCTGTGCCTCCTCAGAAGCAATTACTGTGTGAAGCACTGAAAATCAGGCTCATAGCTATAATCTGTTCTCTAAGGATATGGCAGCAGGATAAACACTTTTGCTTCTTCCTTCCATAGTAATTTTGCATTAACCCATTATCATTATCCAATCAATCATTAATGTAATTTTAATGTGCCATTTTTCACGAAGTTCAATTTAATTTTTAAAAAGTAACTGATTATAGTAAATTGATTTTGCAAAAGTGTGTAATAGTAAAATCATTTAAATTAAGACAGTTTCATTATCACTTTTCTCCACGGCAAGATGGTAACATTCATTTAGCACAATGAAATACCAGCATCAAGCACAAAGCAGCATAACAGAAAATACTCACTTGAGACACCTTGGTATAATAATAGTAACACCTTCATACATCACTAAAAGTGCAGCTTATAATGTACATAGGAAATTTTGACCCTAATATATACAGAAGTATGTTCCTTTATGAATGTTAAAATGAAGACAGGTTTTTCAGAATTTAGCAAGATAACATAGTTACATCTACATGAATGACAGTTTTGACCCTCTGATAAAATAAACAAAAAATACACACCATTGTTTTTGAACCCAATTTAAAATTGTTTATTAATTATGGACCAAAATTTGAGCAATACTTCTGCAGAAATATAAAAATCCACTGGTTTAGGTTTTTACTTTTCTGTTCCTTTCTCAGTAGTCTCATTCCAAATGTTGAAAGTCCTTGAAATACTTGGGTTTACTCTGTGCTGGGATTTATGAGTTTTAGCTTGCAGAAAGGGATACTCACGCTTGTCTTCAGGGTCTCAGGGTCTTAGATCTTCAGAGTCAGCAACTGTCTGTGATTTACTCTTGAAAGGAAAGAATATATCCTCTTCATAAGTTTTTTTGAAAAGCTTTCATGGTTTCAAAGGCATCATGTTAACTTCATGCTGCAGTTAATTTAAGGATGAGCCATGCAGTCTTTTCCAGTACAAGATGTTCATCAGTGACTACATTTAATGAAGTATTCTGAAGTTTGCAGCCAGGATATTTTCATAGCAGTTTGTGACATATCCTTCTTCAGGACTTTACGTCGAGTAGAGAAAATATCCTCTACACATAGATTTGCGGTGCTGGATGTTAGATGACACTTAGATGTAAAGTAAGGAGCAGGCATTCCTGAATATGCAGAGGTATTTGCTGTGCTGCATACTTCAGATGCCAATCACATTTTTTTTACCAATCCCACTTTTTTTCTTCAACAGTTCACTGTGTTTGAAATTCAAACAAAGCCTGTTTCATCAGCCACACAACATATCTTCCATGACTAGTGAAAACCTTGCATTAATACAGTTTGCTTCAGCACTACAGAGCGACCTACAGCTACAGTGCTTGTCTTGATCAAACCTGAGATTGTCATGCCAGTTCTAGACTGAATATGGACTGGGAAATGAAACTTTGTAGTTCACACCTCTTTTGTCTTTGAAGTCAAATAAACTCAGCTGAAACTCTAATAGTTTTTTATGCCTTCCTGTCAGAAAAGACAATGAAATCTTTCACCCGATGTCTCAAAAACATATGACAAGCAAATACAAGGTCACATTGCCCATGCATTGAGTCTGAACATGAACCAACTCTAATTCAGAAGTGTTGTGAACATCTCAGTGACCCCAAGAGTTCTGTAGTGCAGGTACTGGCATCACTATGTCAATTTTTGTGTTTCGTGTTGGGTTTTGGCTATCTAGTATGTCTCCCTCTCTCTGCTACCAAGTCCCATGACCTCTTCAATTAGAATAAATCTCCAACTCACTTTTGCTTCATAAATAAGTTTCTTTATGAGACAATTTCCTTTAGAGATACACGCTTTTGTTCATTTTCTGTACTCCAGGCATTCCCATGAGATTATAAGGTGCTCTTTGGAAAAGAGTTCCTCAGTGTGGGTAGATGAGAATGAGGTTCTTTGAACAACTTGGGCACTAGAGGCCATCTAGACTGAGCAAACAAAAAGCATTTGCCAGTATCAGGACAGACAAGAAAAACCGTGCACAATATAAAATCATAGTGCGAGGGAGTGACTAAGTTTTACTGAGACCCAGCTGAGATGAATACACACAATTCCTGTAATGGGCTCATCTCACAGGAGACTGCTGCATCCCACTGTGTTTTCAACATGTAGCAAGATTACACAAGGTAACAACCCTGAGAAACAGGAGTCAGGAGTATTTTTGTTATTTGGTTAATGAATCAAGAACACATCTTTACTTTGTGGTAACAATCCCTTTCCTATACATGAGGAAGACTGGCTGAGGATTTTCTTTTCACAGAGGAGTTTCAAATGGCACAAAGCTAGTTGGAAATCTCCCATTTGTATATGGATTGCTGGTAATCCTACAAAAACCTGGAAGGCCTAATGCTGGCAGTGGGCAATCCCTCGGGCAATTTTAGAAAGATTTAGCTTCTAAACTTATTTGAGACAAATTAGAAGCAATTGTAGTAGAAATGACAAAGGTACTAACTACTGTTCTGACTGCAATATATATAAAGTTTACCCTACTGCCTCCAGTGAACCTTTTTTGCTTTTCAATTGTCAGTGTCTTAGCACTGATAAACCAATGTATCACCAAGGTATCCCACCCTACCTAGTAGTCACTTTGAGAAAAGTCAGGGAATGCTTACAAAAACTAAACACCTAAATGCAGAGGAGACGAATCCCTCTGTGGATATCCCTGTGAGGGCCCCCTGGCACTTACTTTGAGATAAAAAAAACTACTTGCTTACAATGACTCATGTTAGAAAAATGCAAGCTCTTCTTATCTTTTTAGAATGTTATTGGTTAGGTTTGATTCTTTATAATTGGTTGCTCCAAACAAAGAAAGATAATGTAGTTGGCTAAAATGTGTTAACCCTGTTTTCTATTGGTTTACTTGTGATCCCCCCCAAACCCTATAAAAGTACACGTGTGATCCCCCATCTTTGGATTTGTAGCCTGACCTATTCACGGACGATAATAAAACCTGTGGAAAAAGTCTGAGCTGCTCTCCTGGTCTTTTTATGCTGGCTGGAAACTACAGGTTTGTGTGAGAAACCATGAAGCTGAATGCCTAAAGGGCCAGCACTCACAAACCTTGTAACTTTCCCCTGCCCAACAACAACAGGGCAGGGGACACAAGAAAAGGTTACACCTAAACTTTTTGCCTGTTATAGTGAGACCATATAATTAAATGAAAAGAATCCCAAACTGATGTTATGTAAGGCTTGCAAAACTCAAACAAACTCAACAGCTTCCATCTGCCTTCTATGCTTCCTGGTCTTGACATTCATAAACCAAAAAATAAGCACTCTAGCAGAGGACAAGGGAGAGGTTTGCTCTTTGAGGCAGTAGCTAAAGTCATTGCTCTGCTACTGTTTTCCAAGAAGAAATGTAACAGCTGCAAACAGAAAGCTAGATGGTGCTACTATGCTGATTTTATGGTTGTAACCATAGGCAGCACAGAAACTTGGAAAAAAGAATCAAATATTATAAAGGGATCCAGAAGAGTTTACATATGTAGATGAAGAAATGCTGTAGCTAGGTAAATATTTGAGTATTTTAACATTTGTTTCAGGAAATTATGCTATGTTGATAAGAAATGAAAAAATGAAACTAATCTCTCGGATAATCCGCCCTTGCTTTTGAAAGAGAAAGGCATTAAGGAGAAACATATTTCAGTAACTGGTGAAAAGTAATGTACAAAGTTTTATCTCATAGAAAGTAGTAATAATTGCTTCATATTACCATATCATACCAAGCATTAATAAGGATTTTCTAAGACGTTTGAAACATTTTACGTATTACTGTAGGTTTCTAACACTTTCCTTTACTTCGAAACAATTCTACAGCTATTCTTTAAGAAAAATTAAACTTGAAGCTTTAAATTAGCAAAAAAATCTTACTATTTAATCTTTGTACTGTTGGTAAAACAAAATTTTTAGTTATTCTGACAAATTTGTATGTTTTGACTCAGAGAATAAGGACTGACACATTTAAAATTATGAAGGCATATCTGTGACAGGGATCTTGCAGCACTTGCTAAGAGAAGTGTGATTTTATTACTGACATCTTACTCTACCTGTACAAGTAACCCAGAATCGCAAGAGTAATTTCAATGTATTCACCTTGTATATTTTTCTGAAATAATGATAGTGGGAGCAGATCTCATCTTCAGATCAAGCCAGATTACACATCTTCAAGTTGTAAAGCTAATTCTGTTTCTCATCCTGCTCTTTTTTGCCAGGTGGCCATGGACAAACAGCCTTTAAGAGCTGGCAGCACCCTCATTGTGGCTGACTTCAGTGCCCCCATGGTTCTCAGCTGAGTTATGAGCTCAGTAGCAGCAATGACTGTGGTTTATCCAGGTGACAGGCACACACAACAGCCCTACCACTGAGAAGCCAGCAGACCCCAGTGCTATCCTCAGCTTTGTCACCAAATTGCCCCTGACTGTGGGTGATCTCTATTTATTCCTGTTTCATTTCACTCAGCTGCAAACCAGATTATATTCATCTTCCTCTCTAAGAATGGGTGACAAATGTAATAAAAACAAGAGGAAAAAATTACTTATCCTCTAATTCTACATCCTAGAAGACTTCTAACCAAAGCATTTGTCTCACAGATCTACTTTAGTTCTGAAACTACAGCAGCAGGAGGAGAAATGTGATTCTTCAGTCACATCGAGGAACCAGTAGCTATATTTACTATTTATAAATGCTCTCCTAAGAACATCTCAGTCAATTTCAAGTGCAAAAAAGAAAAAAAGTTCAAAAATTTTTAGCATTATTAGCAATTATTGGTGATCTTTATATTCTCAAAATACAATTATAAACAAAAAAACACAAAGCAAAACCCAAAACATCAACAAGTTGTGAGAGAAAAATAATTTCACACAGATTCCTTATTATTATGGAGACTACAATTTTAAAGAAGTCACCAAAATACTTTCTTTATAGATGAGAGATGGAGAGAAAATTCTTAGAGCCTGTAGAATATTTATTCCAAATGCAAAAGTTTAAGAAGTTAAAGGTACATAATTTCCATATGCAACATATCATAGCAGAAAGCAGAACAGAACATAAAAGACTGAATTTTGCCCTTCAAGACTTGGAAAAAGTTCAGGGCAAGAGTGAAGCTGAAATATTTTACTTTGAAAGTCAAACCCATATACTAACACTTAGTAATATTGTTCAGGCTGCTTAATTAATAAGAATTTCATTTTACTTTATTATTTATTTTCCTTTTTTGTTTATCTGCGTTAAGACCACTGAGTATTACTAATCCTCTTAAAGAAAGTTTAAAAAAACCCCTCAGTATTCCTTTTTTATTTCTAGATTGGAAGCAATAGAATAATACCCTTTAGTAACCACTAGGCTATGCTAAGATACAACTCAACAGGCCCATGATCTACTTTTTTTTTAAAAAAAGCATAATTTAAATGCACAGAGATGTGCAAAGGTATATCAAAAAACCCCCATGCATTAGAGAAGATATTTAGAGTAAACCACATACCTTGAGTGAATTAACCTGTCCTGCTGGGGTTTTCTACCCTAATATAATTAGGAAATAAGGAGATCCAATCGAGCCTTCCTGAAGCAAACAGTACCTCCCTAATGCTGCTATTGTAACCCAACAGAAAGAAACAGGCTTTTAGCATTTTACAGAGGAAGTTTTAAGCTCAAATTTTACTTCTTTCCTCAAGACTGCATCAGAAAAAAAAAATTAGAAATGTGAAAAACATTTCCTTTTGTATGGATGTTTGCTTTACAAAATAAAAGTATCTGGTATGTGCTCATCATTTTAGAGAAGGGAAAGGTTACCACATTCTGTGAGAAAGCAAATGCAATACAAATTATGAGAAAGGAACCTGGAATATCATGAATTGTCAATAATTGGAACTGTTCTACAAATCCCCATTAATCAGTGATATTTGCCTTGTCACTACTCAGACTAGCTGTGAATGCTTTGCCTTGTACTAACAGGATTCAGATACAAAAGGATGGTTATATATCAGCCAAGTTAATTCCCACTTTGAGAGCTTTCCATGGAAGAATAAAAATAAAAATGTTAAAGTAATAAGATTATATTTACTGTGAGATGTGTAATGGTGTTTCATTTTTTTAAGCATGTAACAGAATACATTTTAAAAAAATGAATTGTTTCCTTGATCAATTTTTTTTTTAAAAGTCATATTAGTGGAGTAACACTAGATTAACTTTATGAATGTATCAACATAAAAATAAACCTCTTTTCTTGAGAAGTTAGATGAACTGCAATTGAGATTCACAGTATTGTTGAGTCATAAAGATTTTTATGTCTTGCTCTTAGAAAGGTTACAATTCATAATTAAAAATCCCAACTTTATAATCTAATTTAAAATATAATTTTTGGTTATGACTGTGGAAAACAAAGTGAGAACATTATTTGAAGGTGCTGCAGTACAGAATACTATTTGTGGCTTTACTACAAGACAATATTATTTGTAGAATTGAATATTCTTGAAGCATAAATGCAAGACTACTTTTGAAATCTTCCATCATATCTCCTGTGTTAGTAAGTAATGTCAGTCTTTAAAAGGAGAAACTTTCCTGAAGAAATAAAATTGAAAACTTCCATTTGATTGGGCCTGTGGGTTTTGCCAACCCTGCAAAACCTGAACTATTTTGGCACAGTTCCCATATCTTAAAAAACTGTCTCTAACTGGAATTATCTTAGATAGAGTATTAATCTACTAAAACCCTTCTGCAATTGGCTGTAATATAAAATTTGAATTCAACTGTGACTAAATTTTGAGATGCTCACCTGAAAAACATTATGCAATACCAACAGATTAGCTGATTTTCCTAGGAGAGACATATTAATCTTGTATGTTAGTTTGTTAACTCTGACATACAGAAAACTCAAGTTGTTTACTTCAAACATTGGTTAAGGATAAAGCATGAGATGCTTCTGAAAAATACAGTGAAAAATTAGAACTTAGCTGGGTTGAACACACTAACTATGAAAAGCTGTAAAATTCAACTTGTTGGCATGATGAAATTTCAGGAGAAAGCAAGATCACATTCTAGCCTCTTTTTATATCTATTCCTTTTGTGTATTCTATGACACTATACTTAAATATATGACAACATTCTGACAATAAAATAAAATAAAATAAAATAAAATAAAATAAAATAAAATAAAATAAAATAAATAAACAGACAAAAATCTCCCTGTCATTTTCACTATTCAGGATAGCAGCAGCTGCCTTTGAGCTCTTCAGCACTTGATTTTATCCTATGGCCTCTTTCATTATGTTTTAGGCAAACACTGCTTTACAGAGAGACTCGACATATTTGCATTTCCATATTGTGCAGGTTTTCTAGGGAATTGCAGAGCCTGCCACTATAACCCTGCTCAGCAAAGCACCTTTGGCTGAACAAAGTGACAGTGCCTCCACTCCTACAGCTCCTCCAGAGTGTGGGAGCCTTTCCTACCAGATGCTTCCCTAGATTCACCTTCATATATGTATGATCCTGGAAGGTAGTACTATCTTCCCTTGATAACAGGACAATTGAAGTACTAAAAGTTTTAGGCTTCAGACATCAATTTTTAGAATATTTGGACTTGAACAGCACAGTGAATATTTAAAGCCCCATTTCCACTGACTTCAGTTAATAGCTGAGTGATGGGGACCTCTATGAAATCAGATTCCAGTTTATCAAACTAGACACAGGAAACAAATAACATACCATCAGTTACTACAGGTGGAAACATTTCAGTGCCTTACAAGGAAGACCTTCTGTGCAGCACAAATAGGGATAAAAGCCAGTTTCTTCCAAGCAACCCTCAACTATTTTAACTGCAAAATATTCCTTTGCCTTTCTGATGATACTGCCCATACTCCATCACATGTTTCCAGTCTCTTCACAAATGCAGATTTCCCTGATAACACAGTGTCAGCTCAGAGCCAGAGCAGCTGTAATATGTGTATTGAAGCAGGTGGGAATCCCTCTTGAAAAAACAGCAAATGACCAGTTAATAGTTATACTTACCCAGGAAGTCAAGAGAAGGCTGCAGGGAGTGCTGGCTCTTCCTAACATTAATAGTTCCTGACTGTTCTCTAACAGTTCTACTTGCAGGTGTTTTTTTTCCCTCCAAATAAATAACCTTTTCCTTCCTCTCACTGCAACTCCAGTGTTTCCTACAGTTCCTCATCAATCTCTTCAACGGTTATTGAAGGAATTATTAAGTTTTTATTCCATTTCACATACATTAATGGTGGAGAAGTCCACACATTTGTTGGTGCCCAAACTTTCCTTAACAAGTGTCTAGGTTGTCTAGGTAATAATCATTATAGCTAATAGCTAGATAGAAAAAGAAATTATAACTAACTGAGAGCATTTTTGGTGGGAAGAAATACAGTATCTGCCTGGAGAATAGTCATGGTAGTGACCCAGAAGTAAAGTGTAGGAGCAAATCACAGTGCCAGGAGATGAGTATTCAAAATCAATCTGAGGAAGCAACCACCACCAGCAGAGGAAAGGGATAATGGTTGAACTAAATTATTGACAACAATATTTTATTGTGTTCTTTAATGATCAGACGAGACTACTGATATTAACCAGTATGGAAAACTGAACTGGGGGTTTAGGAAGACCCTCTGAAATCCCAGAAGAACAGTTCCTTGCCAAGACAGCCTCTGGGGAAACACAGGAGCATGACGAGAGGAATCATTGGAGCTTTCTCCTTGTTGCTGGATCCAGTTGCATGTTATACTCTAACTGGGGTTGCAGACAGCATGACCCCAACATTATCAGTGATCTGATCAAAAATGGGAACATCTAATCATTGTTTGGGATAGATGCATGGCAGCACAACACCCCGATGTGATTAGGGGGAAGTTTGCAAGCGAACCAGGTCATGTGCAGATGAATCTGTTGCACATCATTCTTTGCTGATATGGTTCAAGTCAGCCTGCCTCCATGGGTGCCTTCTGACAAGCCTGCTGCAGAGGGAGGGCAGCAATCATCCTGTGTCCCTGCATCCTGCACTACTGCAGCAGGCGGAATCCCTTGCAGAAGCAGGAAACTGAATCCATGCCAGTGGGCTGGATCTAGACACAGATGTGCCACCATTATCAAACTATTTCACAGCTGTTTGGTGAGCACAAATGAACGGGGCAGGAGGTGGGACTCACAGGACAGCATTATGCTTTAGTACAGACAAACACCTATCCCTCCTCTCCAGCTCCTCTCTACTCCAACTTAATCATGCCAGCTGAGTCTACCTGCTCTCCCCTGCTACATTATCCCATTACCTTTATGCGTTTGCTGCCCTGCTTTGAAGTCTTCTCATCTCAGTTCCAGTCTCCAAGCACAGTAGCTCCAGCTCCCCCATTGACTCCATGATTGGTTTTCCTCTCTTTCCTCACAGTTCCTGGTTACCAGCCACAGGTCACCATCCAGCAAGTCTCATTGTTACAGTCCTAATAATTTGTGTCTAAGTCTCACAAAACCAAAATTGAGGGATAAGATTGATACCTGGGAAATTTGAGCCCAGCTGATTAACACGTTGACAAAACTTAAGTCAGTCTGGTTGTTTTTTAAAGCAAGTATCATACATAGAAAATTTTGGCAGTCACTGCCTGTGTACAGTGGGCAGAATACAAACAAGAGGAGACTAAAAAGAAACCTAAATAGTATGGACAGTGCACTGATCCTTTTCGATTGCTTTACAACAAAAGACACAAACTTGCTTACTGTCAGCAACACTACCTGTTTTTGCAAATGACTGAGGAATAGTGGCAGCAGTCAATTAAAGGAGGTGTCTTCTTGAATAATCTATTCCACATATTTTAGGTGTTGCACATAAAAACATCCATAAACTAGCATTCATACATAATTTTTTTTTTTCCAGAGAAAGACTCTTGAAGAAGACAGCAGACAGAGAAAGGAAGGGAAGACTATGTGGCAAATACCACTCTATTCAGGTATATAATTAATCCTACTTTAATGGAAAAATATGTTTCTCCTGAATATTTTTAACAAAGTGCCATAAATTGAAACATTCAAAACCAGTATCTAAATAATACTGTACTATTAGTTCTGCATTTCAGATGTACCTCATCATCTGTCTTAACACATTACTAAACATCTGAAATTAATGCTATTCCTGACTAGTCCAAACTTTTTGTATAAAATGAAGATATAACACAATACCATACTACAGGAAATGTTTTAGACATTTATAGTGTTTCAAGTTTTACAAACTTTATGATTTTAGATACATTTTGTTAAAACACACGCACAGTGAGACAAAATAATAAAATAGAGACAGCCAGGAAATGGACACTTACCCACAGTGCTTCATGTGAGGTGGTTTATCCATTCTCACTGCCAGTTTAATTTTCAGGTCACTGTCCTGGCTGTTTTTGGGAACTATCATTTTATGCAGATCAGGAGACTTCGGACTATTGGACGTTGGATATAACACAACCTGCAAGACATGAAAAGAAAAACTTCAGCAAGCTGATTTAAAAAAACACTTGTAGTCTTTAATGGAAACATCCAAGCAGTGAAGATTCTTGTTGCAACTCCTCCAAAACGAAAGATGACTAAAAAAGATTTCCTAAATTTAATAAACCAGCTGACTCAATCTCATTTTAACAGACCAATTTCAGAAATTAACTGCTTCCTTCTCTTACAAATGTGAATTTTCATGTAAGTGAATAAAATTTCCTCCTCTTAATATATTCTGAATTAACAATTTCTTTTTAAAAAGGAACAGTTAGCATTTCAAAAGGGTCATGTACAATCAAATAAGAACCTAAACTTCTACATTATTCAGTGCTTTGCTGGAAACACCCTTTTGAAGCAATTTGCTGTAGTGTTATGCAATGGATCAGCCCTCAATAGTGGCATTGCTTGAGAGAAGTTAACCAAAGTATATGTCTTGTTACTGTCTCCAATTTTTGATCAATAGCACTAACAAAAGTAAATGTTAGTAAAAATCACAGAAGTCATAGATGAACTCCAAAGCACTTTTTCTGCAAATGGAATATAATAGATGTAAGATACAATGTCCAATTCACATGTGATATGACACAAAGCTTTTGTTTAATCTACAGTAACAGACATAAAAACACCCAAACCATTGAATTTTAAATATATAATTTTAATACATTTATATAAATTCTTTGAAAATTTTATTAACAACTAATGTTACATTAGTGTTAGTCACAAGCTGATAATATTTACTATCCAAAAATGTATCCATTTATAGCCAGTACAATTAAAAGTTACTGCTTCATCAAATCCTTACCCAAAGTGACATGTCCAGCAGTTAAATGCTGCTGAAACATAATTTCCTTTCATTTTTATTAAGATCACTACTTTTGAATCTAGTCTCTGAAGTATTCTAAAGTACTAGAATTTAGACTTTAAGGTATTCCAAACATACCCCCTGGGAGACTTTCAGTGAGTTCTGAATTACAATTACCATGATTTACTGTTATCATTTCAGAAGTAACAACACTCTAAACAGGATCATTCTTCATATCTTCCATTTCTTGAAAAACAAAATTAATCATTATGTTAACCATTAGGTTAATTTCTTACATATAGTACTTGTGTCAAATATCTAAAACACAATATGTTGTCCTCTGCGTTATTATTAAGGTTAAATTAAGGATTTGAGCAAAACTGTCCAAAGAAGTATACATCTAACAGATGTTATTAAGCCAAAAATATTACAACAGTGTCATTCAGACCTAATCATCTGAGAGACAGTGTAAGAGGAAGGCCTTCAGCTTCTCATCTCAATATTTTGCAAAAGCACATTCCTGCATCCTATTAATATAAGGCACTCCAGTCAAGCAGAGAAATATGATGCATCACTCCTAATCAAACATGCAACCTTTGTAAAACCAGTGAAAAAATTAACCTGTCAGACCTGTTAAGTACATTCAGTACCATTTAAAGTGATAGCAGAAGAAATCAGTGTATTCTGATTTTAGCAAACCAGGAGGTTATATTTTTGTTTATGTAAATACACAGAAACCAGTATTTATAACAGAGCTTATTCCTTCTTTCTAGCTTTCATTCTGAGTAAAAGGCATTCCTTAAATAACATTTAAAAACATTATGAGCATGGCAACCTTTGCGTTCTGATGTATCAAATGGAAAAATATTTTTAGCTTATTCATCCCTTTAAGTGCAAGATTATATGAACAGAATTATTATACATTCCTTGCATTTAATCACTAGATATTCAATCGGACTGTAGGTGATGCTAAGAATTTTTCTTTTTCTACAGTCTGCAGTTCCTGTTGTCCTGTAACAGCTTATTACAGGTCATGCATCTCAAGTGACATCTTTCTCCTGTCTACTTCCTGAGTTTTTAGAATGCTGATGAAAATAAAGGCAGACAAGAGTATAATTAATTTATATCTGTGGTACTGACAATTCCTTTTCTGAATTTTAAAAGGAGTATTGCAGAGCTTCAATTTCAAAGTTCTCACAAAGCGTAAGTATCTGTCATATTATTTAAGTATGCACTGTGCTGGGTTTGTATTACACTTTGTCATGCATTCCAGCTTTAAATGAGAGCCTGAAAGAACTTTGTAATCAAACTTTTTGTTACACAAAACCACACACAAAGTATTTGACAAGCATTAATTATTTCGACAATAACCTTCATATGAATGATAGCTACAGCATCAGGTGGCACAAGCTACAAGCTCCCACTAAATCACTGAAACCAAAACACTTGGCAACTTTGTCCTGATAAGAAAAGTAAAAAAGTTGCTGAAATTCCTATTAAAAGCATTCTCTCTACCATGGAACACTGCAATGTGTAGCCATTGCCATTGTCCATGGAGAAACTTCCTAAGGTTATTCTGTCTCAGATTTCCTTTCAGCACTGCTTAAAGATTTAAATCTTCTGGTTGTTCATAATCTACTTTAAAAAAATGAAATGGAATCAACTCAAATGTCTTCTCTGGTAGATATAACAGTCACCTAGAGGATACACTCACTGTGCCTAAAACTTTAATAAAATTCACAGAATTCCTACTACATCATATATTTCTGAAATGTTATTTTATTGTACACATACCTGTGGATATCATGATATCCATGGTAGTTTATTCAGCAGCAGTCCAGATAATTATGAGTTTTTAGTATAGGAAAATGTTTACATAATTATACTAACAGGTAATCTACATTAAAAACTATAATGAACTCTTAATGACTAGAAAGCTGCATAGCAAACATACCTGCTGTGCATTGCATTGCTTCAACTCATTAAGGCAAATTAATAGTATCAGAACAGTGTGGTTTGAAATAATTCAGTAAATTCAATTGTCTCATAATCATTAAAAAATACTTGACCACGTGTTGCCATTACATCAAGCATTACATTTCCTCAGACCACACTGTAACTGAAAAAGTGTCAAGTTCACTTTATGCTTCTCCTCATCTGGATGTAAAACAAACACAGAAATCTTAAATACTATAGAGCAATACTTATAGGCATTTGTGCAAAGTGATGTTCTCAAAATACTATTTCTTAGTTGTGAATGAGTGAAAATGTTTCTCTCTTGGGCTTAAAAGATGACAGGCAGAAAAACGTTGAAGCTAATATGATTTGACAACTAAGCTAACCACCATTTTTGTGATTCCATTATTTATTTAGGCCCCCACCTGGATCACAATAGAAAAAGTTAATTTAAGTACACCTGAGCCAAACAGTCAATCCAGACAAGCAACTATTAATTCTATTTTTGGCCCACTGAGCATATCTTCTTTTAAAGGATGAAAGAAAGGTTGAGTTGTCCAAAGTACTCTAAAAGCTTGAACAAACCAAACTGGGGGAATTCTTGCTTTCTCAGAGAAGATAGCTGATCCCAAAAAGTTCAGAGTCAAAAGTGCTGTGCAGAAGTATTTCCTTCTGGTACTCCCATGTTGAGATGAAGCTCTCAAGCTAACCATTCCTGGCTGCAGTTGTCCTGTTGTCAAAAGAATATGCAGCCTTCAAAAGGGACTAATGAAGGCAAGAGGCAAACAGACTAGAAACTTGCAAGCAGTTTGAGAAAAATCAAGAGTCAAGATATTCTCTACATTTTCCCCCACCTGACACTTGTGGCTGAGTTTCAGCCAACTTGTCCTCATGTTCTGGATGTTCCCAGTCCCCTACTTCTACCAAACTCCATGATATTCAAGAGTTAAACCCAAGTGGTGGAGCTACCCACACTTCTGACCCAAGTATTTGAGATGGGATCGATTTTTCAAGGTGGGATGATCTAAGACACATTTTGAGATCTCAGACTCTGGACATCAGACCTTGGTAATCGTGGTAATTCTGAGCCAACTATGCTGAGTTTTGGCTCACTGTCACAAGCAAAAAGATTGAAGTGAAGAAGATCTGCATCTTAATGCCCTGGCTGAAGAGGCAGGTGATGTTTAGCAAGCTATTACAGAAAATTGTTATCTTGCCTTCAGTACAGACCATAGCACGCAGCCATAACAAAAATAAAAATACAGCCTATCCACAGTCTCCTCTTCATAGCACAGCCTGGGTCATCTTCAGAAAGCAGACCAAACCTCAGTCTAGCCCCATCCCTGGGGAGGCTCCCAATGCATGGGGCTGCTCTGGTGTTTCCCAATCCTGCCCTGTGCCCTGATACTCCAGGGAGTTGCTCCCGTTTCTGGCATCTGGCTTCCTATCCTTTCTTCAAACTCTATATAGTCTCCAACAGGAAAGCTGGACATTTTTTTGAGACAAAAAGTTTCATGCCTGATGTGCTCTTTCAGAATACAGATAGTGCTACAAATGTTGTTTTTTTGCTGCTGACCAAAAGTGCATTTCCTTTTTTATCTTATTCCATACACAGGATGGAGAATTTTAACCTTATATCTTAAGGTCTGGCTAAGTTAAAAACAGTTGAGAATTGGATATACATCACGTGGTCTTAATCATAAGCAGCTTTGTGAGGTCTGTTCAGAATAATCAACACACTCTTAGTCATTCAACAAATTCCACAATGAACTAGAGAAACAAAACTCTCTAACTCCTGTGCTCTACCAGAGACATTTCAAACTCAATTTGTGATTATTTAAAGCTACGAAAAAAAGCCAGTGCCTGGCACATAAGATCACACAATCCGTCAACTGCATTTGTTGAAGCTTTCATCATGCAACATGACTAATTAATACAATATAAATATTTTCTTCCATGTTTTTAAATGCAGTGATTTGAAAAGATGCCAGTGGAAGCAGAGAGGATAGGCAAAATTTAAGTTATGAAGCAAGTAGCCTTTATTATTGGGCATATGCAAATTTATGCTGCTGGTCATCCTCTGAACAAATATCATAGTAAAATCTCCTAATTAAATATGCTGTTTCATTGGTTTGAAAATAATTGAAGAACAAAAACTATTGAAGCTGGTTTAGGATATGAAATAGATGATGAGAGAAACCCTTTAATGTTATGCTGTTTGTATAACTCTGGCCCTAGCCTCACTTACGGAACACTTATGGCTTTGATAGAAATGTCTACCGACTCTTCTCAAGATACCTTGTGCCCTAACTTGAAAGTTTGGAGCTGTTCTGTGTTATGTCAGCCCCTTGCCCAAAGACTGGCTAATGTCAGAAAGCCAGAAGCTGCTGTCACTGTGAGAAGAAGTTCCATCAAATGCCCTAGCAGCAGTCTGCTAAGCACAGCACTGCACCACTTTCCTTGAGCATTAAGACATGACACCCTGCTGCCAAGAGGATGAAGAAAAAGAAGCTCAAGAAGAGGATCAAAATTGGAGGTAGAAGGGGCAAAAGGAGATGTCTCTCTTGAGAGTAATTCCCTTGGAAAAGTTATGGCCTTGGGAACCTCTAAAGAATGGGTTAATAAGAGCTCGATCACCAAGGGAGTTTATGAGTTTTCTATGTAAGGTTTATCATCTCTTGCTTTTTTGGCCATGATTGTATTACAGCTGAAACACTGAGATATGGCTTTGGATAACAGGTGGTTACAATGAAACAAAAAACAACAGAGAAACAAAATAGGCACATGGTGAGAGAGCTATCTAGAATACTGCTGACCCTAGCAGGTCTTAGTAATTGCTGAAAGTAGTCTTTGAGTCCTTCCCAAAGAGCCTCTCCCCCACATCTAAAAGAGACAAGGACTGAATGCAAAGTATCTCAAGCATTTTCAGGAAGAGGCACTCTCAAAGAAGCTACTGAGAACCCCCCTGTTAGAGTGGAAACAATAGCACTCAGACATCACAGAGTGCTGACAGGCAGACTGCCTGGGAGGCAGGAGACAAAGCAGGAGGGGAAGCAATCTCTTATAATTTTCCAGACTTAAAAAAGAAAGACAGAAGAACTCAAGCCTGAGAAACCTCAATAATTTCAAAGTGCAATGGAGAAACACAATCCCCAGGATGGCAGGCTTTAAATTAACAGTCACAGAATGAAACTGTCTCTGCTCAGGGGCTCTTTGAATGTGGCACAGAAGATAAACAAGGTGCCCAGTGCAGTCGATGTTCAGAAACTCATCAATCCTGCGACTATAGGTACCTAGCCAGTACTGCTACTTTATAATTACAAACCAAACACAGAGTAACAGCACTAAAGGAAAAAAACAAAACAAAACAAAAATGAAACAAAAAGCATAGCTGCACAGCTAATTATTGCTGGTTACAGCTGAATGTGACAAGCAGGCTGTGAGACAATAGTTCTCTTTTAATTGAATAGTCAGAGCAACAAGGCTGAAATACTCTTATATTCAACAAGTATCAGCAATCAAACACCACCTGCTGCTCTCACATTGTATCCACATGTGCGCTAAGCACTCACAAGGGCTGTCACTTTCAATTACTAGGTTTGAACATCTTTATACACGAAGTACTGAACAAGAAAAAGTGGTGTCAGATCCCTGTGTTTCAGAAACCACCAGGCTGATTTTTCAGAAGTAGTTACATCAAACTCTGAAGGATTCTTCACGCTTTCTCAGCTGTTGCACGTGCAAATACAAACATAAATGCTGCCTTCTGTATGCACATACAAAAATTATTCAAGTGCCCAGATCAGTACATAAAATCTGTACCACAAATTTAAAAAATATTTGGCTAAAGTAACTTAACATTTCCTCATAAGTTTAGCTTCAAAGGTGCAGCCTGCTTCACCTTCTAGAAGTTAAAGTCAAATGTGTGCTTTTGTGCAGTACACATCTGTTTTTAATTACAGTGAAAAACTGAATTTGTACAACTGTTCTCCAGTTTGCGTAGAACAGAGAATAAAGGTCAAGATTTATTATTGTTTTAAAGTGGTCAGCAGGAAGCCAGAAGAATAGCCTGCAGCAAGCAAGATCTTCTTTTGGGATTCACAACTAGATTTATTGGTATTTTTTGGAGGAAGACTGCCATATCAGACAAGTGACATAGCAAGTATTCCTTTCACTTAACCACATCTTAAATGCTTTGAAGGGAAAAGACGTTAATTACAGACATCAGCCCTTCTATCACTTGGTGCTGCCCTGGTGGCTTCCACAGCAGAGGTTGAGATGACCCAGCCTGAGCTTTCAAACATGGAGTGTCTAAACTGTATGTATGATCTGTCTTCTCTGCTGAAAGCACAGGCCTGCATTAGCTGCTTCTGGAAATAAGTGATGTCTTCTCCAAAAATGAGGGGCCTGCTGATATCAGGGTCTACATCTTAAGCTCATAACTTAGAGAAATCACCATAACTGATGGGTTCAATAGAAATACCTTTTCCTCGGCAGTACTGGGGAAACCTTTGCTGGCTCCGTACTTCATACCTTAGATCTCCTTTCCTAAAAAACTGACCCCTTGGTGGCAGAAGAAACCTTTTGGTATATGATGGGAGTTCAAAATTCAAATCATGTAACTTGATGCTGCCTTCTAATTCTAATTATAGATTAAACAGAACAAAACCTTCAGAATAACTGCAAGATATTGGAAATGCAAGCTTCAGTAATGTAGAAAAGTGGTATCAGGCCAAGATACACACTTCTAAGAAAGTACTTGACAGATGAGAACGAATGTCCACAGTAAGCCTACCTCAGAAGGGGTAGGTTTGAGTTGAATTTTTAAATACAGGAAAAATACCAGTAGGAAGTATCTTCAGACTTTTTCCAAGGATAAGAAACCTGGATCAGATGTACTCCTGCAAGTCACTGCATTGCAATGACCGGGCATAAAGTTGCCAAACTTTATGAAAATTAAGCTTATCCAGTGGGATCCTGCATCTTTTCAAATGCAACTTGAATTTAAATCTCTCAGAGTGGAAAACAAAGACATCACCACAAAAGAAGACTTTGAAAGATAAAATGTGTACCACAAGAGTACATAGTCCTGAAAATTATTTTTTAAAAATTCTGTCAAATCTTCTCCCAGTCTCCCTGAAGCTAGCAACCACCACTCACAAATACTCTGGTTAAACCAGAGAAGTAAGTTGGAAGATTCCTTTTCCTCCTGAATTAAGTATCTAACTCCATGAGCTGGAAGTTGTCTGTCAGCAACCACAGGTTTTACAAGGACAGACACCCAAACAGGGCTACTGCACAGCCAACATGCCCTTTTTATGTCATTTTTCACTGCTAAGGTCCATGTGTACTACACAGGGTCATTGTGGGAGGTGTCTCTTACTGATTTATCTTTCTCAAAGGTGTTCATTGGCAAGGATGTGGACATTTTTGGTAAATCAGGAGTGTATTATAAAATAGAAAAGCAGTATCCAGGCAGCTCTTGGGTACTCCTACTTGCTATTCCCAATCTCTGCACAAGCTTTAATGCAAGGGGGAAAAAAGGTGATGCCTTTTATCCTTTTTCACAAGGGAAAAAAAAACAGCAAAAAGAAATGTTTTTAATAGGCTTATTCTGGTATGAACTACCAAATCTCAGAGCATCTGATAAAACCAAGCAGACTCTCTCCCAAAGAATACCAGGAGAGTAAGAACCAGAAAAAGAAGACTGCTCTTCCTTACCTCATCTTTTATAGATCTTGCTTTGTCTTGGCGAAAACTGGGTCAGAGTCCAACAGGGCACTGAGGTCACTATTCCCTCTTAATTACCTTTTTTTTTTTTTATTTTCCCCTCACTCCTCCCAGTCAAGACACTTTCTTTAACTTGGTTTGACCAGGTGACAAACACAGGTGCATCAGAAGGCAGCCAGGAGTGTGCAGGGAGAGGAAAGAGTGAATAAAACCCACAAACCAATCATCTGTGGCCACCAGACACAAGTAAGGCAAAAGCTGTATTCAATATTTTTCATTTGAAATGTATTTATTCTTTAAAATTATATTTGAAATCCTTTTAACTTCCTGTCCTGGAAACTTAGAGAAGCTGCAGCGTAAGAAAGCAGACCAAGGCTTTGGCCTTGGCTTTGAATTTTGGCTATTTGAAGTTGCAGACACAGAGGATCTTCCTGAAACCTATGATACTTAGCCTCTTTATATTGATGATGCTTCTTTTCTTCTCTGACTTCTTGGCAATGAGTATGCTGGCTACTGTTCACAATGGCCACATAGTCCCTCCTCCAGCGTCCTTCACCTTGGCACTTCCCTTTTGCTTCTTTGAAAGGACTGAGCAAGGAGGGACAGAGACAAAACTTATCTAGGTTTAGTAACACGATGAAGTTCCTGCAATTTCACCCTTCCAGTGTCTCTTTTATTGTTCTGAATCCAGATACTGGTGATTCTGTTTTGCTGAGTTACACACCTGTGGCTCCTTTGTACCTGTCACCCTGCCTGCCTGGCTCTTGCCAGGGTGTTACCCCTGTGGGAACCTTCCCCATGCAGATCCCACATACACCTTGACCAAGTGACCTTGGAAGACCCTTAGAAGGATATAAGATAAGGCAAGAAGAAGTAATCCTGAAGATACAGTCCTGACCTTAACAAGTGACACAATATATGGGAGAACGTGTCTTTGGGCAACCACCTGTGCTCAGAGGACACAAAGTGCAGAAGAGCCCTTCTCTTTCCAACAAATTGTGCTTGATGACTGAGAAACAGCCAGGACTCTGTAGAACTGAGCATTAAAATGTGAGCTATCTTCCATGTGCTCCATGTCAGAGGGGAAAATTTCAACAGGAGAGGAGGGGGAGATTTGCAGATCCTCTCATTCACCCTACCCTCTTCTTTCTATAATACATTTCACTCTTTAGCTCTTGATTCCTGCCTAAGAAGGATAAATTTACAGAATTTGCAGAATAGTCTGAGTTGGAAGGGACCAGGAAGGGTCACTGAGTCCACCTTTTAAGTGGATGGCCCATATGGCGATCAAATGCATGACCTTTGTTTTATTAGCACTGTCCTCTCACTAACTGAACCAATACCAGATTATCCTGTCAAGATAGAGAAAAACACAAAAATGGAGGAAAAGGAATGGAGTACAGGAATAAGCTCTTATTTTACTCTTTATATTATCTCACTCCTCTCCCATTCTGCTGCATCCTTCTACCACTTAAGCCCTTCCTTTCCCTTCCCCCATTGTTGCAACATGAATTACACTCCAAGTCTTACCTCTCTCCCTCTCACTCCTAATTTGAATAGATAAAAGCAATGATATGTCATGTAAAAATTAATGTTTTAAAAAAAGACAACTTTCTGAAAGGTGATTGAGGTCAACCTACTGTGTTTTGAACACTGGTAAAAGTCACCCTTATATAAGAAAAGCACTGTTGGGTAGAGCCACAGCAGAGCAGGCTGGTACTGAAGGCCTCATACCATTTTTTGGCACGTTTTATCAATATTCACACTTCTACCCATCATTTCTCACATATTTCTCCTTTGCACATAATACTCACTCTTCCCAGTTCTTTATCTTCAAGTGCCAGCACCCCGGTGCTTTCTGTAAAGAGTTTTACTTTGACAACAGGCCGAGGATGAGTAGTGGTGAAATCCCCTTGGGTTCCCCATCTGCAATAAACAAAACATCAAAATTTAACTGGGACTGAGCACAGGCCTGAGAGTGATAGGACTGTCATCTTTGCTGCAGAATATTTACCAATGCACTCTTAGAACTTAATTTTCAAGCTTTAGGAGGAGGAGGGTGGGTAAAATAAGGGAGGTACACTTTTGAACATTCAAGATTAAATATCTACATAGAAAAAATGTCTTTTCTCTGCTATGAAACAAATCAGGGCTTTTCTGTATGACTTTTACTATAAAATATCAAACCAAAGATTTTTAATGGCAGAAGTCAAAGGACAGAAATTATATCTTCATAGAGAAAAAAAAAAAACAAGCAAGAAGGCAAATAAAGAGAGATCAATTTTCTATGAAGTATATTCACTACCTTCTGCATACAAGTCAAATTAATTTAGCAAAGAATCATGTCTCAATTCACTTCAGGCAACCACAGCATGAATAAATTAGGAGACTTAGGCAGAGAAAATCTTATCTTTTATATTATATATATTTTACAACTTAGTATGAGAATGTAGAAAAAAACGTGAACACAAATGCAAATAACAGGAAAAAATATCAGAGTGACTATAGCTCCGGAAAATAATTACTGTCACAAGGCTCCATGCTTTTAGAGAACCTTAATTAGGCAGACAGACTTCTAGTCATTAATCTCTTATCTCAGTTAAGACACTTGGTTTGCCAGCCTTCCCCCCCTCCTCCCTGTGTGACAGTGGTACAAAAAATGAAAGTTATACAAATTAGGTTGCAACTTCCTTCAATGATCTATTCCATACTCCTGGACAACCACACAGAGCTCATTGAATTGATTAAACTGATTGTGATTATGCTACTAGGTGCAAACAAAATGCAGAAAGTAAGCACAGCTCCAGTTTCTCCTGCTTTTTTCCACTGTGTAAAATATTACAATTATCAGAAACTAAAAAATAAAGAAAACAGATGACCTTAAGAGTATGTTCTATTAAAGGATGCATTACACAAGCCAAAATCTTAGGCCCTCATTTAGAAAATGCAATAATTTTCATTTACATTCAAGAATACACAATGTGTCCAGTATTGCAATGTGAATATGTAGTAGCAATTTTCCAGCAAAGGGCTCTATTATTAAAAAAAAAAAAAAAGCTTCAGATAGCAAGAGTTATAGACTTCAAGACCAAGTCTAGAAAGTAATATGCAATCAAAACCAAAAAGCTTTAAGGAAGAAACGGTTCTGTATAAACCAGTCCTACAGGTGGCTGAACATGTCTGATTCTGAAAGTGAGGTTCATCACAAATTAACTCAATCTTGCACTACATTCTTTCTTCTTTGCTCCGTCTGGGTTAGATAAATACTTACTCTGCCTGTGGTGTGCATAGTTTTAGCCTCAGAAAAGTGGTAATTGAAATAGGAACTCTAACAAACTACCTTCCTGAGTGGAAGAAAACCTGTTCATGATCCGATGACAGATGCTGCAGCTGCAGAATAAGACCATGCCTAGCACTACTGCTTTTTCCAGTGATGGTGCCAGGGGTAGGTTTTGTCACTATACAGAAATGATGTTTCCAAGGAAAAAGCACCTTTATAAAAGATGAGGTAGTTGTATCTTCATTTTAGCCTCCAGATCCCAGTACTCAGGAAGAATGTGCTTTGAATTTGGAAACACAATCTAAGTACTTTGATAGCTGCACCCTCTCCCTCAGCTGTCCAGTTTGTTTGTCCCTGAGCTTCCAGAGGCATGAAACTGTGCATACTATATTGGACAGGACCACACAAAAAACCCAAGAGAGATTCCCATTAAAGTAACAAGACAAACCCAAACCCTCTCTACAAAATTCTAGTGCCAGCATCAATTCATATAAAAGAGAAGAGAAAAAAGAGGTCATGCTGACTGAAGGGAAGCCTGTACAATGAAGAGAACAGCACCTGCAGCAACCCAGATACTGCAAGCTGAGCAACAGGTATGTGCTTCAGCATTTGCTGGGGTTTGAGCACCCTAGCATCAGGTTCAAAGAACTTCATGGGAAGTGATGCAGCTTTCTTTGGAGACCTAGGCTCCATCTCTGCAGAACACAGCAGGCAGGGATGGGGCACACACGTGCCTTGCCCAAGGAGCCTGAGAAAATTTGCTCCTTCTCCAATTTAGAGGCACAGTGAGAGTGATGAGAATGGGAGTAACATGGGGTCATCTGCCTGTTGTTGACACATATGTACTACTAGAAATCACCTTTAACATTGAATCTGATTACCAGCCTTGACTGACATCTTTCTCCCATCCCTTGCTCCATCTGCAGCAGTAAGCGAAAAATCCTGGGCTGTAAAAGAATGGTCTGAATCAATTCCTAAAGCTTAATGATCATAGTAGAAATATTCCATGCACTAATATGCATGGTCCTGGACTATTAGGACTTCAGCTGACTCCCATAGCCTCTCAGGAACATTTCTTTGGAAGTGAACTATTTGTAAGAGCAGATGATCACAGACTTTACTGACTAGGTCTTAATATCATTCCTCATGAAAGAGTTCATGAGAAATGAGGTTCTGTAAGAAAAGGCAAGTCCAAGATTGTATCCTTTACTATTACACTTACTTGTGGGCATCTGATGTTCCTATCAGCTGCCAATACAACAGTAAAGTACACGTAGGTTATCTTTACGTTCCTTGTGTGTTACTAGAACCCAAGTCCTGTTTGAAGCTTCATGTTTTTGCAGAGGTATCAATTCATACCATTTGAAATCAGCAGCAAAATCAGTGGAATCTTGTTCATTTTAGTTTGCTCCTTTCAAGAAAGAACATAAGACACCCAATACTCCAGGCAAACTGACTTTATCTAGGTACAGTGCATTTATATGCTGTACATTTAAAAACACATTATTATGTTATTATGCATAGTATTAATACATCAGGCAACAACTGAAGCAGAAGTCAGAAGTGACAGCCTAATCCAAACTCCAACTTGCAGTCTAACCCATATGAATGTTCATGCTAATAACAATTTGCAATTTGCATTTTTTTGTTTTGTCGGTATGAAACGAGGTGTAGCAATAAGAATGGCTTTTTTGGCTGTAGTTTGCACTGCCAACACCCCCTAATAAGCTTCAGTCCTGCTAGAAATAAAATTCTGATCTGAAAAGACTGTGCCATGAATATAACAAGATACCAAGAACTCAGTATTTATTATGGATAACCCAAATGAAGGAAAGACTGAGTAAAGCATGCAGGTGTACATAAGCTAGCCTGTTTTGACATGCTCTTTACTGTACTGAAATTATATAGCTGGTCAAGATCTGTCAGATTTCAACTTTATTTTCTCCCTGTCTATTTCTTTTATGACACCTGGCCAGACTGCAGTCAACAAATCGATGATTTGTTTATTCTTCCTGTTTATGAATAGTACTTTATTTTAACTAAATTCCATTTGAATTGATACCACACTTTCAGCTTCTATATCTTAAAATATAAAAAATAATATCAGATTTTCAGCATACAGATCAATTTAAAATTATTACAACGTACATGCAAACAATAACTTTGAATAAGGTACTGTCACACCATCAGCTGTGACTAAGAACTGTGTAATTAAATTGCATCAATCTTACCTATAATGTCAAGATTGTAAACATAGTCTTCCTAACCAATAAATTAGATTGTACTGAATCCCTTGTTATTTCCACTGTAAAATTCCATCAATTTTTTCCATATTTTGGATATTTATTCTAAATCTGCTTATCTGTTCAAAGAACTAGAGAGTTTAATGGTGAAAATAGATCAGGAGTATACCTAAGAATTCAATAAATCAATACCTGAATAGTAATTATCATGATGAAAATCCTGATCACCATTACTGTGACTTCTTATTTCAGCTTATAGATTTTATGTGCTAGCATAATTACATCCACTTAGTTTCTAAAAAAATTAATTATTTTCTTCCAAAACACATTTGTTGTCTGTCAAATGCATTTTTAACTCCTATTAAAGCATTAATATTTCTGATTCTCACATTTGCTTAATCTCTTTGGAGCAAATATTTTAGCAGAACACCTCCTCCTTTAAATTTAAAACCTAAGCTGCTATGTATAGGTAGCACAAATCAATGATTTTCTTTTATTTTTGGGTTTGCACCCTGGTAGTTTTCCTGAAGAAGATACAGTGTTTCCCAGAGAGGATTCTTTTTCTGAACCACAGATGTCGAGGTCAACCACAATACAAAAGATTGTTCACATCATTCATAAGACAAAAACTTTTAAATTGTTTAATTGAACTACTTTCTGTTTTAAATAGGAACTTAGAATGCGGCCCAAAATCTGAATGCCAAATAAAGAAAAGCTGCTTTTCTTTATATTTTAACTTTCTACATCAATAACTGAAGTATTTTCTGCATGAAAATAAATCTTACAGCTGACTTTTACTTTTCATACAGGTGAACCTGTAGGTTGAAACCTGGCTTTCTGAAAAGAGAAGTAGTTACTTTGTGCTATTTTGATTATGTTTGAGTAAAAGTATATTGCAAATAATTTACTTGCTCTGTTATGGATCTCCTGAAGGAAGGATGGAAGAAAAGAAGAGAAGAAAGAACAAGTAAATTCATCTCTCTTATGAAAATGTTATCTAAAGTGTACCTTTAGTAAATTTTAACTAAAAAGAAAAATGCAATACTTCATGTTTGTAATAGCACATGTTTTAACTAGCGAATGTATGCGAGCAACAGAAACAAAAAATCAAGCACCTCCACATCTTTGGAGGAGCCACTGATTTTTGAATATTGATCCAGTGATTCTTTTTAATGTGAATAATTTTGGTGCAGAAAGTGTCCAGATGGGAAATGCAAAATTTTAGACATAACAAGTATATACTCATGCAATATTTATATTAAATAACTATTAAATTATAGTATGGTTGTTTGTTTGTTTCTTTTTTTAAATCTTGCTAGATAAGCCATTGAAAGTAGCAATAAATTCAACACTAACTGCTGCAGTGAACTCACAGCACTGTTAGCTGCAGCCCATGTAGCATATATGATACCTCTAAAACTACCAACTTTAAGTCTGAAAGAAAACCCTAATTCTGCCTCTTTAGGCTCTCATTTCACATAATTTTCCTTTGTTTAAATATTTTTCTGCTTTTACATTCTCATTCTCTTTACTATACAAACTGCAGTGATTAGATGTTCATCTTCAACCATAAGCCACAGTCTTTTCACCATTTCTCTGCTGCTGTCAGAGGTACGTGGGCTGATATAGTAATTAGAGACAAAATATATTGCCAAAGTTTATTTTCCTTACTGCAGAAGTACCTACTGCCAGCAAGAAGGTGAATGTTTATTTCAGCTAAAGATTTATCACTGTGTCACAGAAATCCCTGTAAGCGAATTAATTTTTCTACTTCAGTTTGGAACACATTTCATACACTGGGAACAGCAGCAAATTTCTCTCTCAGGTTTTCCAGTTAACTCATGGTCTCTGTTAGTCAAAACTTTTTTTATGAGATCATGGGGGCGAATGCAATAAAATTTATTATCCTAAGCACAGATCTAGAAATTTTATTTTAGCCCCATTTACTGGAATACTTTATTTCTAATAAAATACAGACTCTGCAGAATTTTTACACCATTTTTTGTCCTCAGCAAAATGGAAATCTCATTTTTGGAACCAGTACCAGAGTGTATTGGTATCTTTGGTGCCATCTTTTGCATTTTTCTGGGTTTAAGTCTTCTGCATAACCTCAATGTGTTTCTTAACTATTAATTAAATTATCTTAAGAGGCCCTCTGGAAGAGTTTTTTTATTTCCTATCTAAATAAGGATGTGGACAGAGCTGGAATGAGCAGGAAGACCCACTCAAGCCACTTTGTTAGGCATCTTACTGCTCCACAGGAGTGAGAGATTTACCAGCACTTCATCTTTGCACATCTTGGAGCTGGACTGGAAATACTGTGTTGAGGTCTCTGCAGTATCTTTGTGTTTCAACTATGTCAAGACCCTGCTGTTTCTACTTTGTTTAGAAGCAAGCTCTAATTGTATCAAAACAGGTATCTATAACCCTCAGGTTAGAAACCATACTCCCAGTGCAAGTTGTGAGATGAAATGCCAGGAAATGAAAGGACAAAGGAGGCTCAGCACTCTCTGACACATCCAAGTACACCAATACATTAAAACACTTCAAATCCAGGTCTGACAAACCTTCTGTTGTTAGTGAAGGATTGTGTGAGTGTGGAATTTATGAAGTGTTGCATATTACTATGTCCAACTGCACGGGTACAGACAGAGAAAATGTGAGATGGAGAGCCAGGTGCTGCTCCAGCAGTGCAAGTCACCCCACAGCAATCTGACAGTAAATCAATAATTTGATGAGGAGACTCCACTCACCCAAATAAAAACAGAGTTAAATCCATACTTATCTGATTTTGGTGTTTTTACTGAGACTCCTAAAGAGAGTATTATTTGGTGCTAATTGCTACTAGTTCTTCCCTGCTGATACTTGGAAAAATATCATAAGCATTTCATTTTCTTTTCTGAGCACAAAAACACTCATGCATTTGTTAATGATTGACACCAGGATGCTACACTAGAAATCATAGATTTGACCCTAACAGCTGTCTCATATAGCCCAAAAGCATGTTTATTTTTTCTTATGAACCCCATACAAAATAATATGAACATTGAAGCTTCTCCTTTTGAAAAAGGATATTACAAGGTACTGCACATGCAACCGAAGTTTAGTATACAGGAATAAGGAGTTAATAGGGTAAAGATTATTCCTTATATGCAACATTACAACCACTATTGATAAATTTATTTATTTATTACTTATTTATTTACGTACACATTCTCCAATACACCAGTGAGATCTGGAATTAATGTTTGGAACCACAAGGGAAAGAGCTGGTATGCTGGTACCTTTCTAGAATGCTTATAATGGGATTTACATTGTAAATGTTTTCTCTGGAAAATATTTTTTTATTTTTCTATTTTAAAATTACTCTTTTTTTTAATGGAGGAACAAGTAGCACAATTTCCTTGCTCAGAGCAAGCACATTAAACTGCAGCTGAAAAGCAAGACATAAAGTTCTAAACAAATCCTAACACCCCTTCACACTAGAAGCACAGACAGTCCCCACACTCAGGCAAATTGACCCATGAGGTAGCCATGTGACTTGGCCTTTCATTACCTACCTCATCTAATCTTCTGTGACTCTGTTCTTCCCTGTGTTACTGTGATTCCATGATTTTAAGTGCAAATCTGGAGTACTACAGATCAATTGTTTTACAATCCCTATTGAAGAAACACTCATACTTTGCATAAATACTTTCTCAAGTTAGCTACTATCTTATGGGCTGTCAGCTATTGAAGGAGCAGGACAATGGTAATGGCTTTAACCCTAAGGTTCCCATCAAAGTGTTCCTAAAGCTGCAAAATGTAGACAGGAAAAAACCAAATTGTTCTACAAAGGTGAATCACAGGAGGAAGGGAAAGTACAGCAAAAAGTTAAGTCTTGGTATAAGCATGGAAAGTCACTCAATTACTTTTAGAGGTCACCTTTGATTCCACCTAAGCAGAGGCTACACTACAATCTTTCACCATTTATCTTTTATTTCTGTCTATATGGGAACTTTTGACCTGGCACACTAATGGTTTGAAATGCAGACTAACAAACCATCTCTTCAGCACTTCCCTTCCAGAAAATGTGTGTTCAGCATCTGCAGCTGCACACACTAAGCAGCTCATCATTTAATTTCATTAACTTAATTTAATTAATGCATTGTTGAGTCACTATCTAGTGTAGTCACTCAAAAACAAAGTAGATGTTTGGGTAATTTTTTCTTTTTCTGTGGATTCAGCAGCAAAATTAAGGGGTTTTAAGGTGATTGTTACAAAACACTGGGAATCCCTTCTTGGAACTTTTTTCTCAAGGAAAAGAAAGCTCCAAACTGTTATTTCAGCAACAGCAAGGATACACTGTTTTGATGGATATGCAAATCTGTAAAAGCTCTTTTATACAACTAGACTAATACGAAACGAAAAAAGAATAATCTGTTAATATGCAGATTTTTTTCCCAGGATTTGCTTTTGGTAAAGTAACAACTGTTTTGAATAAGGGAATTAACAGTGCTCAAAATTACTGTTTATCTGAGAGCTAATAATGATCTATGCACAATCAAGTATTTATTTTTAAGTATAAAAAATTATTAATACAAGAAAAATCACTAGCAAAAAAATCACAATGAAAGTGTGACTAGGTTTTCTGACAAACACAAAAGTATCTAATAGAAATCAGAAAGGCAAACCAGAAGAGGGGTTCTGTGCATAATAAGCAACTAAGTAAAAACACTCATTTAGGCTTCCTACAATGAAAAGAAGGAAAGTGCACTCTAACAGTACAGAGTGCTATTATGACAAGTATTGTCATTACAAACTTGAAACAGTATGAATAAATTATTAGTCTTGCCTTCCCATCTCAATTTCAACACAGGCAACTAAGACAAGCCAGGGTGAAAATTTTCATGGGTATGTGTCTAGCCTGGCACACTGCAAGGTGCTGGCAACCACTGGTACATATTAAGTGAACAATTCATGAGAGGCATTACCTCCTGTTTCTCACCAAGGTTCAAAATCACTTAGAGACAGGTGATGGGCACACAGGCAAGACGTGGAGATTTATGCTCTTGAAATTTCTATACGCATATTTCTTTCACTTTTTCCTTGAAAAAGATAACTGAATCCATCACAACACTGTTAAAAGTTTCAACTCTTATTTCCTCCATGCTTCTTTGTATTTCTGTGACATTTTAAACCTTCACAATGTTTTAGAAACATTTATTAACTCACAGTACTTTGATGAAGCAGGTAGATGCTGTCACGTCAGTCTAAAAATGTGGGAAAACAAATCACAAACTAGGCTGACCTACCTGAGCCTGCAGAGTCTGTCAGGAAAGAGCCAGGAATCAAATTAAAAAATGTCAGTATTCCAGTTGGCATAAGACCAGTTGATATGTTTTAACCTGAAACCCCTTTTACTGCTCTTTCTGACTCGTACTGCTCTTATCAGCCGTCCACACTACCCTGCCTTTGTTTTTGCTGTCCTCAATCCACTGGTATTGCTTTCAAATAGGCACATTAATGTGCAGAATCACACCTTAAATGAGGTATAATTATTCAGAAATTTCAGGATCTGTAAATGTATTTTCTTCATCTGTTCAGTGGACTATTCTATATTCTAAAAGTACCAGATCTCTTGACACCTCTAAGGATCAATGAGCATACTAATACAGTGACAGCAAAGAAGATCTGCCCATAGTGGGGTGAAAAACAGTCTTCTGAATGTCATGAGCATTTGAGATGTATAAAGTATTCTTAGCCTGAGCAGGATCCAAAAGCAGAAACTTCTTTCTTTCAAATCCTTTTTCTCAAGATTTCTCTTTACCCAAAACAACAACACTAAACTAAGTCTGTAAAAGGCATTCCAATTCAAACACTATATCTAGTAAAATGTTTAGCAATTAATTTGAATGTAGCTGTGTCATACTGCTTATAAGACATATAAGCAAAATTTTGAAAGGCCTCTTCAAATCAAAATAAAAGAATAGGATATTTTTTAAATGTAAAAATAGACATTTAGGTAATATCAAAATTTAAGAAGAATCCAAAGGAATTGTTTTCATGTCAACTATTGCCCACAAACAATAATTAAATTTTTCCAAGATAAGACAGGTGCAGACCACTCTGAAACACAAATTTCAAATTCACTCCACTTAAGTATTCCAGGAGATGGGAGATAAAATTCGAGGTAATCCTTCTCAAAATCACCTTTTTCTCTGACAGACCACATCCCTCCAGATGATACTTTACAGGCTGCCTCTGTCTTCAGTTTGAACCAGCCAGAGACCAGGCAGATATGCTAGAATAAGGCTTAGTCTGATGTAAGCCTTGCTTATAAGCAAATTTAATTAGCTTTGGCTTCACCATGCTATTCATAGCCAAAGGCCTTACAGTTTTAAGTTAGATCACACAACTGCATATGCTTTAGCACAATGTTATAGAAAGCTTTAATTTGTCTGCAAGATATTAGTGGCATCTGTTGTGGATGAGATGGGAATGAGAATAGAATCGGATACAACTTGTGCATTAAGCAGTATGTAAACATCTTCCTCCAAGTTCTGATTGTTATAGTGAAAGGCATGGGTGGGACATGCATCATCCAACCCAAAGATTTCCAAACTGCACTGTGAAATTGAACTGGTATCAGTCTTGCAAGAGACATGTAACATAATATGACATTTTAAAAGAATACAGATACATTCTTTCCAGTGGTGCCTCTAGATGAGGAGGGTTAATACTCTCTCTATATGCTATATGTATTATACATTTTATATACCCTAATATATGCCTTGGTGACATAAGGATTATGTTTATTGTTAACTATCCAAATAGAGCAGGGGATAAAACCAACCTTAATTATCTCTTTTCATCCCAATTTCTTCCACATTGCACTTCTTTATTTGAAAACTGAATATTCCCTTCTAACAGTAGTGGCTTTCACAGGGCCCTTAGATAGATAGACTTAGAATATTTTTGGAGTTAATAACAGAATCTCCATAAAATATAGGTTGAAAGGAACCTCTGGAGGTCACCTAGTTCAAAACCCGTGCAGAGCAAGAACAGTTAGGTTACTCAGGTTTTTATCCAGTGGAGTTTCAAATGTCTTTTAATATTGTTACTGTACATAATTCATATTTCTCTGCAATAAGAGAGATGAAAAATTTCTTCTAGAATATAAAACAGCAATCAATGACATCACAGAACCAAGGCATCAGGTGAATAAAACTATCAAGGGTATTTTCAGCTGAATCCGTATTTCTATTGTGAAATATTGTTAATCCAGAAGACACACTGGTATAAATGTGTATTCTTTTTCTTCTCCATCATTTCCTTTGCAGAACAAAGGAAACATCAAATAACTTCCTATTGTAAATATCTTTTGTTTCCTCTTAACAGCTGGATAATGAACATATATGGTATTCCAATCTTTTGAGATTGTTTTTTCTACTCTATTTGGTGAATTGCTGCAAAAAAAGGAAACAAATACTGACATATGACAAGAGGAACACAATGATGGAATTTATCCTTTAGAGATATAAAGATGAATCTTAGAGAAAATTGTAACAGTCATTATAAAACTCAGTCAAGCTGAATTTATGAAAGCAGACACACTTTGTTTCCTGTTATGATTCCCACCTATCCCCCCTCAAATTCCAAAATACAATCAAAGGTTCATGCTCATCTTTACCAAGTTTTCAGCATTGTATCTGTGAGCATAATTATGCCTCTCAAACTGTAACCTGTGAAATGATCTTACAAACAATACACAGAGGTTCTCTAATATATAACCTTGCTTTTGTAAATGTTGCCTAAAATGTATTTGCAACTTAAAGATAATAACTCTTTATGCCAAAAGCAGGATTAACTACTTTGTAGTTGATCTGTGAGATCAACACTGGATTTTGAAGCACCTAGCTGCAACTAAAAAACTTTCAGAGGTAATAAACAGTTGACAGAACAGGTGAAAGTAAAAACTCCCTGATCAAGAAATTAAATCTTAAAGAGAATTTATCCTCAGAAGATACAATAGGAAGTATATGAACAGCAAGTTAAGCACGATTAGATCAGGTACTATGAAAATGCAGTCTTATTAGTCCCATGTAAAAAATACCAAGTGCAAGTAAACTCATTTCAATAAAAAAGCCCCCCAGACAAAGAACAGGAAAACCCCCACACTGTAAGGAGAGTTAGTCAGCTTGCCTGCAACAGAAGAGTTTGATTACTGCCTCTCTGATCAGCCACACCTTGTGTCTCTGTCCTGCCCTTCTTCCTATGTATATTTTCTCATTTAAGAATCAAAGCAATATGAGACAAGTACAAGTTTTTCATTTTACCTTTTCTCCTGTGCAAAAGCAAGACCATGAATTCCTACACATGAAAACAATATGAGGAATGACTGCCAAAAACAAACAGTATTATTAAAGTATCACTGAATGAAAAAAAGCTTCATTTATGCAGATGTATCAGACAGAGAGCAGTAGCATGTGGGAAAAGAGGAGTAGGTGTGCTTTCTCTTTCCTTACCTGCTGTATATTTGTGTTGTCAACCACAAGTTGGGTGACAGCTTTAACTGTTATTGTCCCCTTGTTTCCCTTAATCAAAAATTAAAAATTATATAGTTGCAAGGACTACGCTGAAGATGAATAAAGAAAACTTTCTGGTGTTTGGAACACGATTGTCAAATATTATAAATGCTATTTATCATTTTTCCCTTCAGAAATGTAGTCTTAGGCCACATCCTCAAAACATCGTATTAAAAAAGTACTATTTTTTATGAGCAAACATGTCATTTAAGAAAGTTTCAAATTTTAGAAATTGGGCCTTTTTCTCCTTTTCTTGTTTTTTTTAAACTCCTCTATGGAGGTTTTTGTATGCAATCTTCAGTTAATGTATGCATAAGTTATCATACTTCAAATACTTTATGGAATTAATGATGGTAGAATATGGTATAAAAATAACGAGAGCAGCATTTATTTATTTGTGCAGTACTGACTGAGGTTCCCTGCCTCCTCTAGTCAGATTCAATCATGCATTCTTCAGATACTTCTAACATATAATAGCTCTTTTAATAAGATTCTACAATCACTGGCAGTAAAATATGATCATCTTATCTGTCTTGTTCACATGGAGAATATCCTGTCTCTATTAAAGTTTTCTCATCATCAAGATCTGATATTTTTCTATTGCATAAGTATGTGACAAGAAAATGTCACATTTAGTATAAATGATAATATGTTCCCACTTTTTATTTTTAGTCATGATTTTGCACGCCTAAAACATGAGACTTTCAAGAAATCATATTATTTAATATTCAGAATGAATAAAAATCAAAGATAAGAAACAAATGTGGATACTAGACTCCACAAGACTAAAAATAAGGCCACTTCAGCAATGTTTGAAAAATGAAATTAGCACTGGATTTCTGCAGATGACCCCCCATGGCATCACAGCAACAAAGTTATGCAAAGCTTCACAACTAAAAGGGCTCTCTGAGGGCTCTGCTTACTGATCTCTGGTAAAAAAGGTCACAGGCTACCTTGGAGGGATTTTCAGCAGGGCTAAAAGGCAGGAAACGGTTGGAAGGAATGAAGAAATGTTTCACAGGCAGTTATAAAAATGTTATAGGGTTTGCATGTGAAGCTGTGTTAACTGATCTGTTCGTAAAACTGTCCAAGACATAAGCTCAGTAAAACTGCATTATTCTATAGCATTTGCATTTCAGAATGAGCATTAGTTACTCAGTAAGATACATATAAGCAGTACTTCATTTAGCTAGCTAAAGAAAAAAATTAAGCACTTAAACATAAAATCACAAAGTTATTATTTAAAGAGAGAGAAAGCAAGGGTTAAATGCATTAACAAACCAGAAAATATTTATTACTGATGAAAACTATGCTTTCCTTCCAGGGACTCTAATCAGGCATCTTCTCTTATTGTTTCTAGTTTTTGTATTACTCTTAAGGTGGCACTCAGGGATTTAGAAGAAAACTTATATGCATGTATAAAATATTAGAGAAAATATTCAACATTTTGGAATAGTGGATAAATGGTGAATTAAGTGTGCACTTGACTCATGTTTCCATTAATCCCTCCTCTAAGATCACACTGACTTGCAGTGGCATTTTGAAACATTCAAAAATATCTTATTTTCTCCTTTTCACTGTCAGAGCTTTTGGATTTTCTGACTGAGTAGTAGCATTGCACTGCATACACTTATGTTTCACAGATGAAAAAAAACAGCCATAAATAATTCTTTATACTGTTGGTGGGTTTTGTTTGTTTTGATTTTTTTTTTCACCGATGTAGCTACCAGCTCAAAATGATAAACTGACTACAGAAAAATGTGTGTGACAAGCACATGATTTGGAGCTCCTGCCAGCAGTCTCCCACAGCAGGCTGGTGGCAATCATTCACTTTTCTTCCCTGTCTCATTCTATGCTTAGTATGAGAGTTTTGGTACCCTTTTCTAGCTGCACATCCTACATAAAACCTGAAGTTATGATCTCCTCCAGCCTCACTGATACTTTTCCTTCATATCAGAAAGACAGTACCAAAAATTATACCAGTAAGAAGCCAGCTCCAGCAGCAGGCAAAGCAGGCAGACAGTAGCCTCAGGCATCTGACAGCTGTTTTTTTCTGTATCAGGAAAGAGATGGTCTGGCTGTGCTTGCTCACCAGTGCTCCTCCACCAGCATAATTTCTGATTAAATTCTGCTAAGCCCTCTTAGTTGCCTCCACCGCCAATCAATAAAAGCAATATTGCTACTGCCAAGAAAACCTGATTTGGCTCTAACAGAAAAACTAAACTATGGAAGAAAGCATGTCCCTTTTCATAGGCAACTTCCTCCATCTTCTTATTGTTTGCTCATAATTTGCTAATTTCATGCTCATCTAATTTAATATCCTCCCTCATTGCCTCAAAAGAGGTCTCTATCTGTGCTCAAAAGCTATGTCTCTAAATACTCATAATCATACTGCATGCCAATGTCTCCTAATCACTCTTGCCAGAAATGGAAAAGAGCACAACTCAGAGGAGCACAAGAACTAGATACTTTTCAGAGCTCTATAATCCTTCCCCCTTTAAATTACAGTGTTTTACAGGACAGCATGATAACAGCACCAGTAACTCAAATTCCTGTGCTTCCAGACTACAGTTCACGGCATTTTTCAAAATTCATCTTCCAAAGATGCACAGTTTTTTCCGAACAAGTCCATATGACTTTGGTTTTTACAATACCACTTAGATGGAAGAGCTCATAACCTGTCTTTCTCTCATATTCAATCAACTCATACCTTTTGAGCTTGAAGTTTATTAAATCAGTTTACAAGCTTGAAGCAGGTCCTATCATTACACCTTTTCCTAGAAACACTTCAGTTGTTCTTGCATTGATTCCATCTTTTCTGGAACTTCCTTTTCAAAGCTTCCATTTTTTACAAGCTGGAAAACAATTAATCTCTTGGTAATTCTTACTTTATGCATCTATATACTTCTGATTGATTTTACAGCCTTTACCTTAACCTGCTGTATGAATTAAGTAAGCCATGAACTGATTGTGAACCTTCTCTATCATGTTTTTTTCACCATATCTAGAAATAGCTAGAGAAAACAAAACCCTTAACATCCACTGACTATTTTCTGAAAGGAAGATAAACATGTCCAAAATTCAAAAACTTGTGTATTCTAGGTGATTTAAAGACTCATACCAATGATATCAGTGGTTAACCAAGCGTTTGAAACAGACCCGAACAAGTTCAAGGGTGAGGAAAAAGGGCAATACACCGTCAGAGGAAACAAGAACCTTGGCTTTGTCAGCAGGTAAAGGCTGCAGGCACGTGTTGCAGAGAACAATATGAGAGCAACTGTAAGACAAAGGACATTTTGGGGATGTGCCCTCCATGAAAAAGCCTAGCGGGTCTCATGGGGGACCCTGAACCACCAGAAAGCACCCTGAAAGGTCAGAAATAAGCAGGTGATGTTGAATACCCACTTACAATGACCTTGCTTCAATGTGTACATCTGTGTGTCTTTTTACCATCATCCCTTTTTAGAAGGCCCTCACGTAGTACATGGAAGTGATAAGAATGAGTATTCCAATACCCTGGAGAAGGAACACAGCCAGGGACTGTGACAAATGAATTTTACATCTTGTCCCACATACTTAGTGTTCTGCAAAACTGTTTGAATATGCTGCTGGCTTATTTGCCAAGGAAAGTTGCCACAGCTAGTGGAACATCCACCAAATTACATCTCCTTCTACTCCCAACTGTAGAAGAGACAGATAAAATTGTGCTTCGAATTTTGCCTAAAAATGTTCTGTCTTTGTGGTCTGAACGGAATGGAAACTACAGTCCAAATTCCATAGAAGATGTTTTATCAGATATTGTAATGACTGCAATTTTTAAATTGTCTTTCACATGACACACTATGGTGCCAGTAAAGCCCTAACATACTGTCTGGAAAGTTATCTACAAAAGATTCCAAATGACATTTTAACAGAATGAAAAGTGTCTGAAGACAGAATCAACCAATTTAATTTCTTACTCTCTGCTACACTAACTGGTTCAACTACAGATGGCATGATGTTACCCCCTCCAAGTAAGTTTTCTGACTGCCTCCATCAAAAATTAATTGAAAGAAGTGGATGCTATAATTTAAAATGAAATAGGCTCAGCAGGTGAGCATGCTTTGTCAAGATTGATTACTGAGTATTGATTTCCCTCCAATTGTACAAGTTACACTACACAAGGCCACCTGCACATTAACCTACAATAGATAAAATCACCTCAGGCTAACATCTATCGAGAGGTTTGTATTTTTGGAGTATGCAGTCTCTAGTTCTTTTCCTCACGCATACATTCAACGACTTTCAATAGGACAGCGTCCACACTTTGTATTTACTTCACCCTAAATAAGTATTATCTGTATTTAAACGTCTCAGAAAGAAATTGAGATAACTACTCAGGAAAAAATTCACATAACCTAACTCTGAGCTAATTGTAAAAATTGAAAAGAAAATCAGACAAGTTTTCCTATGACAGAAAAGAGATACTGATGCAGCAAGAGCAGAGTGGCTTACTGTGGCCTGGAAGCTTCTGCTTGGTCTGTCTGAAGCTTTTCACCCCCTTCCACTTCCATGGTGCAATAGACAATCCGGTTGGGAGCAACTGACTTTAAACCTTGCACCTCCATTATAACAATCTGAGGAAAAGAAAGCAAATAGTTTATCCTTCGGAAAAAATAACACAGCACAATTAATGCAGTACTAAGCTCCAGGGATATAAAACAAACAAACAAACAACAAACAAACAAACAAACAAACAAAAACACACACAAAAAAGGAAACATCCCCCAAATCCCTAAGTTCACTCACTCAAATCTTAAGACAGAGAAAATCTTTGATTTTATTCTCTTTTTCCACTTTCAACAACATCCAGAATGAATTAAAAATTTTGATGTCTTTCCACTTGGACAGTGACCAAAAGCTCACTCCAATCATAATTTAAATGCCAATAGTGCAATTTGAGACAAATGTCAAAATATAATTTTAAACTTCTATACACGAGAAACTGTATCTTTTAACATGTCATCTAAGTGAATATTTATAGAAAAAATAGGTTACTAAGTCTGATGGTGAACAAGTAAGTACATTGATTATGTAAGGTACCTTTCATTGATAATGAAAGGTACATTATGGTGCTGTGTCTCTGGAGGATTTGGTGTTGTGCTGAGCAAGAGGCAGGTCACAGCACTGGTATCAGCTCCCGTAATCTTTTCCCCCACTATGCACTTCCTTTCCTTCTCCCAGTGCAGTACTTGCAGTCAGGTTCAGTATGCATGTGGGGAAGAGGGAGTAGAGAAACAGAAAAAGCCATCACTACCAGCTGTGCCCTGCAAGTTTTCCTCACCAGGGAAATTATAAGGAGCTTGGCAGATCCTCTAGACTACTCTACACTAGCTCAGAAAAGCCAAATGCAGTTCTACTTTAAATGCTCTCTACCTTTTATAAATCTTGTCACAGTGTGAACTTACTGGAATTTTTTCATTTCAGATGTTTTTAATTCAGAAGACTTGAGAAGACTGTCAAGTTCCCCTGCTTTCTTTGGAAAAGTTGCTTTTCTTGCCAGTTCCATTTGGGCCCATGCAAAGAAACTGGGAAAAATGTACTCTGTCAAGAGAAGCTGCCCTCAATTGAACCTTACATGTAAACAAACATTTGTTTAATTTGTTTTAAGTGTGTCAGAAGTAATGACTACTTTTGGTCTCATTAGAGGCATTTGGTTTCTTAGGTCAGCAAGCAACTACTGAAATATGTTGCTATTAAACTTTGCACATGTGCCACTTTGTTCCAATTCAAGTAAATTAAACCAGACTTCACCCCCAGCTATAAAATCCTTTGTACTTTAAAATTCCCAGAATGTTAGTAATAGTTATATGCCTTGCAAAATTGCTAGTTTGTAAATATTACAGTGAGATGACAGTCACTGATCATTTAGACCATATTTATATCACCCATACATTTTCAATACTGCCTAAAATGGTTTATAAATAATAACAGCAATTCAGGGAGACTGATCAAATCATCCCTCTTTTCCATCTATTGTTCAGGAATTCAAGTAGTTAGACAGCACTAAAGACTCTTCTAGGTAATACTGCCTACATGGTCTTTCCACACACCAAATATATAATGTCCTTGCTGAAAACTGATTTAATGTTTATTCATTTTAATGTTGATAACTTAATGTTTATTCATTTTAATGTTGATACTTATATTCCTGAGTTTCCAACCTAATTGCACAGCACATTTTTCTTTGTTAACAATTCTGGATTCCAGCACTGGAAAAACGTTGCGTTTCATTCCTCCCAAAGGAAACTGTCACTGCTGGATGTATGAACTCATTAGCTGATAAACAGTTTCCTAAATGCTTGTCTATTTTTGAAACTATCTAATAGCTGAAGAATATAAATAAGTCTTCTCCTACTACTATGTTTTCAAAACTTTTTCCAAATTTTTACAAACAAGATATTTAAGGAAATATTCAACTTGCAAAAATAGTGGCTGTTGCTTGCAGCGATGCTCAGAAATGTCTCTGACCATAGTCAGTATGGTCCGTTCCCACTAGAACACTGTTAATATTACTAGCAAATTCTACTATTTCTAATAATGACACACACTGATAGCAAGAACCCCAGCCACTTTACCCCCCCATCTAGAAATTCTGGGGTTCTTCCACTCTATCCTACATGATGTAGATTTCCTATTCATTCATGTCCTAGTTCAGCAGCCCTCAACAGGGATTCTGGTGGCTACCCTACAACTGAGTCCCCTCACAAGATGTGACATAGGTATGTTTATGTGCTATTCAAGACATGTGAAATTGTGTACATTCGACCTCACATTTTCAAAAAATGAAGTACTCTGTCTGCTAGGAAATGCAATCAGCATTTCTTATTTGGCCATTTGCATAGGAAAAGATCACATCTTCAATATTTCAGTCTTCATTAATATCAATTCAACTGTTTCCTTTTGCCCTTTTATCATCTGCGATTTTGCTTCCCAAGAGAAAATATGCATATACTGTCTGGCAAGAGAGTCAACTTATGTGGCTATTATCATGCCTAAAATGAAAATCTGCCCTACTAAAAACTATCACATGTAGAGTAATACTTTAATTCTTTGCCTTGCACGGGATGAACTGCAGATTAGTTGTGTTGTAGCAAACCTATTTATTGTTGATGGGGAAAAAAAAAAAAAAAACAGTTTACCAGACCCAACAGTCTACCTATCTGGTGGAATAGCAGATGGGCTATAAGAAAAGCAAAGCTGCTATAAATTTACCAGAAATTATATCTCCTGTCATTTTAAATTTCATTATTGTTTCAAATTTTTACAAAATATCACATATTTTCTAGTATATAGTAGTTCTCTCTAGAGGGACAGAGAAGGCTTTTCTTCCTCTTACATCTATCATCAAGCACACTTTATTGAAGTACAGAAACATTATAGTCAAACTTTTTTAGTACTTTTTAGATTAATCAGAACTGCTCCTGAAAATGCTATTTATGGACCTTTCCAGGCTTGCTATTCCCCTTGAGGCAGAAATGGCACACGTGATGGAGGCACACAGGATTCAACACAAGAGTTAGAAATACTTCATCTCCTATACTTCAACACTAAGGACTGCACTCCAGTTTTACATGCTTGATGAACTAAAACTTTTTGGCATATAGAATGATGGATATTACTACTCTTTGAAAACTGATTGTTGGGCTTTTACATAATTAGTTAGTAATAATAAAATTGCATATAGTGGGATAAGTAATTTCTCTTTTATAAAAAGAATTTAAACTTCTTCATTGTCCGTATTTGATGTTTTTTATTCTGTATCTTTCATGATGAAGTGGGAAAAAATTATCTGAATTTTCAACACATGAAAAATACCAGATGCTCATTTCACTTGAGAAAAAAAATATTTAAAAGATAAACAATTTTTATTTGTTTTGCACTCCATTACAATTGAAATATTTATTGTGTAACACTACCTGCTGTCTTAAAATAAAGCCACTTCAAGTGCATAACACAGTGTGGCACCTTCTGACCAACAAATATACAATGCACACTGTGGAAATATTTTGATTCTACTATTATTGAAAGCGAGATAAGCATTTCTTGGTATGCACATTTGCAGAATTGGACCTGAGTTAGGAGGCCAGGCTGGAGAGAGCTTTAATCAGTCCTGTCTAGTGGAAGATGGCCATGGCATGGGGGGTGGAACCAGATATCTTTAAGGTCCCTTTCAACCCAAACCATTCTATGATTCTATTCTGTCATCAGAATTGTTTAAATAACCTAAATTATTTGTGGCTTCCTCTTGAAAGATCTATACAGATTAGGACTGCATCCCTACAGCCAGACTTCCTGCATAATCTTAGAAAATACAAGTTAGATTCTTGAGGAAAATGCAGAAATTTATCAAAAACTGTTGTGATCACCAGTAAAAGAAAAATCATTGTGTTTTCTCTAAATGCTTCTAGTGAGAAAATTCCACTTGTTGATAAAATTCTAAGAATGCATTCCTGATAATAACAGTGTTTCTTTATAACATTTAAAATTATACTTAGCTGTTTCATAAGCTGGAATTAATTTAAAGTTACATTTGTGTGGGAGATTAAACTTCCCACTCTACTGTGTGGGCCTAAATGCAACTACTGCTGCAAGAGGAAAATGCATCATACAGCTGTATTCTAAATCGTAATTACCAAAGATACAAAGCATAATTTGCTTCTTTAACATAACATTTTAAAATTACCAAGAAAGGACTAATAACAAAAGAGTATCAAGGCAGCTATTCTAGCAATTTAAGCCACCAAGTTTTCTGTGAAATTTGCGATTACCTCTAACGTGAAGGAGAGAACCACATCAGACTTCGACAGCTGAACTTCATTTTCATCTCCTATGTCCAAGAATGCAGAATTCTGCGATCGCTTTAACTTCTGCAGCTTGAATTCTGGCCCACCTTTAGACACTGGCAGACTTTCCAAATTTGCCATCAGCAAATTCACTGAAGACCGCAACTCTTCTATGTACATGTTCTCCATTTCCCTTGTTACAAACTTTGGGAATTTTCTTTCCTTGGAAAATATATTTTAAAAGTTACAGTGGAAAAAAATTTCCTACATTATAGATTACATTAATTTACTGATTTGCTTTCAGTTAAGAGACAATAAACAAAAATATAATTAATAATTTAGGTGTCTATCTATTTTTATGTCTCAAAACAGTAATTGAAAGACTAATCCTGACTCATTAATACAGTGCCATTAATCTTGGAAAGAAATAAAAAATAGCACCTTGCACATCTCCTCTAATCATTTAGCCATAAATCCAAACTGAAGAACCACACATTAGGTATTTCTACTTACAGGTGTTTAAAGCATAGTAATTAAAAATACACCTTTAATATTACCTTCAGTATTTTTTAAACTGGCATTTATAAAATGACCTGTCCACTAGTAGTTTTGTTACTGCATCTATTTCCCATGCTACAAAAAATAAGTCAATCACATTCATGCTTCTAATATAAACCTAATAAACTAAAACCATAAGAAATTCCTATCAATGTTTACCTTTACTTTTAGTAATGAGTCATTAATTTTGAAAGTAATGTTTACTCACTATGCACTAGTTTATTTTAAATAATAATCTCTCTCTTAAACATTAGAGATAACTTAAAAATCTTTTTTTCTCCTCTGTAGAAGTTAGACAATAGTATTTAAATTTGGTGTTTATAACAATAAACACAAAGAAGAAACATATGTACACATATAGTGTATATATGAACTTATACATAGGCAATTTTATGCACAGTTTCTCCAAATGCTGAATACTGGATGCTTAAGAGAGTGTCATTCAAGTGTTAAAGAGTGTCAAACAAAAATGCAAATAATTCTAAAATATGTTTTACATGTAAATGAGAAACAAACACCAATCCCAAAATATTCTCTACAAGGATAGTACCTTGCTCCTAAACCAGACAATTTTTATCATTATGTATTATAAGGTCTAGCATAAAATGTTTTATATTAAACCCTTTGATTTTGTTTCAATAAGAAAGACTAAGCAAGTCGACTGTGACCAAAAATTTCTGCAGCAAGTCGTGTGGACTGTCTCATCACAGCATGACAGAGACAGTAAATTACGTAACAAAGAAACCCTAAAAATAAAAACAAGTAATTTGTAGTTAGAGACTTACAGCACAGGCCAAGGCACAGGGCTGTCTAGCAAAAAACCCTGAACCCTTAGTAGTGTTTTTTAAACTATTTTATATCCTATCATTCAAATAACAATATGCCCACACAAAAGAGAAATAAAACAGACTGTTGTGTTGTTAAAAGATCTTCACTCTGGCTAAGATGCTTTTTCCATCCAATGCAAAAAAATGAGGAAAATCAGACTTCTTGTTGAAGGAAATGTTGGATTATACAGGATATGCCTTTCCAAAACCAGGTTTTGCTTTCTCCCTACCCCAGCTGTCAGACATTCTTCAGAGCAGAAAGAAATGCACCTGCCAGATCGTTTTCAAACAATCTTCTGCTCAATTTTAGAATCAGAAACAGGAAACACACATTATGGATCATCCCACTCAATCTCATATGAAGATATGTTCTTGGTACAAGAAAGCAATCACTTACCCTTGCCATTTGTTCTGCCAGTTGTAGCCGTCCATCTAGTTCACGTCTTATCTGGGCTGCTTGCTCATCTCCATTATCCAGCTTGGATAGAGAACAAAAATAAATCCAACTGTGAGAAACACACTATGTTTTAACTTTAGAGCAAGCCATGCAGCTAAGGAACAAGAGAAATTAATGTTCATCTTAAAATCAGTGAAACACTCAGAAAACACGCAGCTTTGAGGCTCACCTAGGTGAAAGAAATATAATGGCCACCACACAGTCAGAACAGTCAGGGTTTCTGAAGCTTAACAAGTGCTCCCTTGCATTTTTAATGCTCAGACTATGGAGAAGAGGTATTATTTCTTTATAAAAATAGCAGCTAAAATAATTTCTCCATGAATCAGAAAACTGGAATGACAGATTGGCTTAGAAATGTTTGCAAGAAAATTTGCTCTTGGGTGCCACGAGTTCCTGTATAGGCATATATAGGTTCATGGAAGAAAACTGTGTGACTGTGCCTTCTAAGAATGATATTATTTCACTCACAAAGCTCTTTTCTCCCAGTATTGCCCAACTGTTCACATTAAGTCATATCCAATTCATGAACTTCCAATATTTTCCTACCTACAGAATAGTCAGGACTAAACATCTGACTTCTATCAGGGAGGTAACAGCTGGGTCTCAACAGGAATGAGAATCCCCAACTCATTTTTCACCTGTTTATTTTTTTAAGGGCAGTGAAGGGGAGGGGAGGTGAAGTGGGGCTTCAGCTTGGACCTGCACAGCTAGTTAAGGAGAAAAAAGAGTGACACATCTGGGAGAGATCAGCCACACCTTGCCATCTTACCTGAATAATTGCCAAACAAGGACAAAGACAGAGTTGCTATAGAGGGTTCTTGCTGTGCCTGTGGCTAAACACAGATTGTGACATGTTGAAACAACCCCAGTGCATTTAGTATACAGCTAAGATTTAAGGATACCTGAATTGCTCTTGACTAAAAGAACACTTACAAAGATAAGTGATGCAAACTGGCAAAAAAACTGGTTCTTTCATTAAATCAGCTCTCCAGCTAATGAACCTAGAGTTAGTTTGGCAAATTATTCATTACAAGAGGCTAAGGTTTTTCAGTGTTTTTTTTCACTAAGACTGCTATTCTGAGTGCATCACGCCAAATATGTAACACCACCTCATTTACAATGCTCCTCAGTTAAATCCAGTGCTTCTTAAACCAAAGCATTCACAAATATTAGGATACCAATTTAAAAAAAAAAAAATCTGACCATATTTAGAAACAGGATGAAAAGTGTTTCACTGCCAGTACAGAAATGATAACATAACATGGAATCTGCCACCTGTGCAATCTGGCATCTTACAAGATCCTTGCAGAAACTGAGCCAGGCCACCTGAAAGAAAGAGAACAAAACCCGATGGCATCCCCAAAAGAGGCTCAAGTTTATATCAGAGAGTAGAAGGTGGATCATGTGCCAGACTGGAAGCCTCCCACTAAGCCTATCAATAAATCCCCTAACTTGATTGTGAGCATAAATGGCAAGACTGTTTTACATGAAAGAAAATGTTTTAAGTTTTCAGAGTACAGTTATAGCATTCCAAAAATTCCCAAGATAGTATTCTTCAATTTCTCCAAAGAAGAGAATGCTTATTAAACTTGTCACTGAGAATATTTCTATTTTCCTTTGTATTATAACCACATACTTTTGCAATTACTTTTGTTTTCTCAGTATTAAAGTCTGTCCAATATGAAAAACAATTTTGCTTTTCTTTTTTGTCTAAGAGAAGGTCAAAATTATTAATAATATATCCCATGATGGGCCATTTCTTGAAAATATCTTCTTGAAGGTCATTTCAATGACTGAATTTTGATTTCTGCAAAAAGGAGAGTGTAGGAGAATGGAACAAAGCTAAAACCTTTCCCTCTGTCAATATACAACTTAAATTACTGCCTTAATTATTAACTCATTTGAAGAAATAAGAGATTTTCCTTAAGGACTGATGTATAGCTATTTTTCTATTAAAAGAAATATGATCATTCAAGCTAATGAATATGCAACCTACTTTTGAAAATCTTAGCTTTTTTTTTTTAACTCTGCATTGCTTTCCATCATCTCTTTGTACTTGAGTACTTAAAAATGTGATTTCCCTACTTACTTATTTTAAAACTTTAGTCTTATTGAAATACTTATAAATTCTAATGAGTTTTCTGTTTGTATGTAATGATGTTTTTTTGTAAAGTACAGAAAAAAAGCAGAAGAGGTGAAAAGCAAAGAAGGTTGCTTTACTTACAGAAAAGAACCAAGATAATAATGACTGGTAGGTCATTCACATCTGTCCCAATAAGAAGTAAAGCTGCTGATGTTATTGTTTTTTGCATTATGCAAAATGAAATGATAATCAGAAAAACAGCAACCTTGATATCTCACTCCATGCAACGTCATTCTACCTGTTTTTATTCTAAACTCAAAAATATTACAGGAAAAAACAACTTTACAAGCAATGTATTTAAGTGATTATGAAGGTCTACTCAATCATAAATTATTTCTCTACTGACTATGAAGTGAAAACAGCAGAAAGATTGAGAAAATTCTGGAAATATAAGCAGTACTTGGAATTTTCGAGTTGTGTCCACTTTTTTGCTTGATAGAACCCATCACATGAATGGGGAGAAGTGACAATCATTAACATCAAGTGTACACTTTTCCTTAATTCCATATTTGAGGATCAGATCCATACCTAAGACATCTGTGGATATCAACTTATGACAACCACTGGAGTAATTTTCAAACTGTTAAATAAAACTAGAAAAGCATGACACTGCATAGAAATTAGTATAAATGTAACAGTACAGAACAGCAACTCAGATTTTCACAGTACTGCAGTTGAAATTTGGGTAAAAGAAACCACTAATTTGAAAGGATTTATAATAGAGGGTTTGTAAAAAAGGTTTTGTTTGTTTTTTTATTAAGAATAATTCACATTTACATGGGCATCACATATAACACTTCCCATTCTTAAATATAAAGTCACATTTTTTTAAAAAACACATCATTAGAGATTATTGAAAAAGAGGGTACATAGAAATTTGATATAACAGAAAACCTTTCAGCTTGCTGCAGTAGTAATTGTACCATATGCTATTCACTTATTGCATCAACACTAGAGATGCTCCCATGTCACTTAAGCCTCACAAAACCAGTATTGTATTTTAGCAGCAGGAGACCTCACTACAGAACACTCTACAGACACCAGAGAACTGTTTTCAGTAAATCAGATACATTAGAAGTCCTGACCAAACAAACAAATCTTTCCCCTAAATGCCACACCTAGGGCATCAGAATCCTGTAAAACCTAGGCAAAGACACTGACTTCCCTTTTGAGGGCTAGGCAATTCAGCAGGAACATTCCCAACTGAGCAAAAGCATGAGTAAGACAGGTTTTCTTTCTGCAAAGATGATTATGATTTTTAAGGCCTCATTAGAAAAATCAGTACTTATGAGTGACTACACTTGGGTGAATGAAAACTTTGGAAAAAAATGACAGATCATCATCTCTATGTTTTCCCCAATGGTGTTACATTAGAACAGCTTTCTAAGAAGAAACTTACTATCATCAGACATCAAGCTATTAATTAAAAATATTTTTTATTCCTTAATGCTTGAAGTTGCCTTTATTTTTTTCTCACTCTGAAAAGGACAATCTTCTTTGGAGATCGAGTGGGAGCATCCTCAAAAGGCAAGTTGATCAACAATTCTTAATAAGAGGATTTCAGTTTCTTATATAAGGGTCCACTTCTGAAAGACAGACTGAAGTTTTCTACTCCAAATATCTGCTTTAACGATTCCAGCCAAAACACTCCCTTGCTTCAGAAGAGACCATGATAGACAATAGACAATACACTGCTTTGTCCAGAATAAGGAAAGTGGGGACCATCTTGTCAAGAGTTCAAGCAGCATCTTGCTTTAAAGTAAGGATCTGACATTTAGCAGGATCCCAACTGTGAAAATCAGGTCAACTCTGGTCACATTACGAACCATTGAAAAATCACTTCTGCAGCAGTCAAACTACAAACAGCCACCATCAGAAGCTAAATCAAACTGCATTCAGGTTGTGCTGCCCTCTGTCTTGAATCTGCATGAAGTCAATGCTCCTCAGTTTATCTGGTAATTTCAGAAAGACTATAAACTTATCAGAGTTAAAAATTACTATTCAAAAACGTCATGCTATCTTACTTGACAAACCGTTGCTTAATTTGTATGACTGAACAGCACAGAACAGAAATACATCTGAAAAAAAAAATGTTTCTATATTTTAACAGGTCAGAAAATGATGGTATACTTTGTGATCCCTATTCAAATATTTTTTTCTCTTTTAAAACTACTTACAAGGCTGTAATGTAACACTGTATATTAGTACAAAAGAAAAATTGTGCACTAGAAAAAAATCTGGTTAATGTGTAACTTAAGGTAAAAAGGGTACTAATACTGCCAGAAGGTGCTATGCTAAAGCCCCTGGCACGCACCTACATTACTCTACACACAAACAAAGCAGATACCTTATGCCCCAGAAATTAGACCAGCTTGTGCACAGATGAATACAGAACTGCTGAAACTTACTGCTCTTTAACTTCACAATGCTCAAACTGATAGCTCCTCCATGTGACTATTTTACTACTGCTGTGTTAGCTTCCCTGCAGCTTTCTAATTCACAGCAACATCAACATGAAGCTACATATATATGCCAATAGAATTATACATTTCTCTACACTTAATGACTAAAATGATGGTACACATATCTAAATACTTGCTCTTTTTTCTGAAACACGAAATCTAAAGTATTTTTTCATTCTGTGTGGCAGAAATGCTTGTTTTTCCTTTATAGCTACCTTTTGTAACACATAACCAAGCCTGAGCCCTGATGAGCTGAAAGGTTGCTCACAGATGCCCCTGTGAGGTAACCTGCAGGGTCCATCCCTGACTACTGCCAGACAGCCAAGCTAAAAACTTTCAACATAAACCACATGGAATAAAGCACTTGGATCTAAATTGTGGAGATAAACACAGTAATGAAAAAAATTGGTTTTCTGGAAGCAACTAATGGCATCCAGGAGCATGGCTGGAAGAGTACAGGGAAGTCCTAGTGCTCAACTTTGTTCGTCAATCAAGAAAGCAGCAGGCAGGTAATGGGTGTAGTAGATGCAAATAGCAGCAGTTTTCAGATCACTGCCCTTGCTACTCTTATCTCTGACTCTAAAAAAGGGAGTTTTGCTTCAGACAGACCTGGTGCCTCTCAGGCCTGCAGGATTTGTTCCTGTGCTTATCTTCACACAGACGGAGTTGCTTGAAAGGAGCAGACTGGGGAAAAAATAAGGGTGTCTGCAGCACTAAGGAGCCACAGTGCACTAAACACAAACAGCTGTGGAGATTCCCGAAGTTTCCCAGGTTTGTGAACCAAGATTAGTAACTAAATGTGGAAAAGTGGAAGAATCAACAAACTTCAAGTCAGGCCAAATCAGAGCAGCCATACTCCGTGCATGACTGCAATCACTTTTGGACATGAATTCAACAGGACTTCTGAAGGATAAGACTGTGATGGAAGTAAATTGCTTCCACATCATACAGGAGGTAAAAAACCAGATTTAATTAAAGGGCAGGATGTGTGGAGCTTTCTTAAGCTGCTGCTGGGTCTTTTGATAAACTTCCTGCCTCCTGTTTCACAGCAAGAAAGACACAGCTGTAAAAGAAAATGTCATCACTCCTCTACTTCAGAGGAGGCTGTGCCATTTAGTTTTCCATTTAAGCTATTTTCTCTTCCCTGTCCATAGATTATACAGAGGATTAATTAAGAATCATGAAAGAGATCAATAAAATGATATTTTAAAACTCTCTTGTTCTCCGCATGCTGTAAAATCCCTATCATGTATCACACAACTGGCTATGCTGACAGATCACCCAGACTGTGGTAGCGAAATCCTGCATATTTCTCACAGACCTCTGCAAACTACAAATTTAAAAAACTCATTTCCTATATCTTGCTCTTCCAAACTCACTCATTTTCTCAGCCAACATACACAAATCCCCAAAAAATCACTGGTTTTGGCAAATATACAGAGAATTTTGTTTCGGAATATGTGCAATAAAAAAAAAATAAAGTGAAATGTATGGGAAAGGATGTCAAGAGAGAGAAAACCTGAACAGTTGAAATAAAGAGGGAGAAAAGGAATTTCTCTTGTAGAATGCAGTAGACATTTTCAGCACATTTTATGACAAAACTCAGCAACCGTTGAAACAATTTTCACTTTCAATTTGTCTGCAGCAAGTAGTCTTATAAAAGCTGCACAGGTCCTAAACCCACATTGGGTGTTCGATCTTCTCCCAGTGCACCATCAGGCCTCACAGGCTTTTTGTATTGATTTTGGTCTAGTAGAGCACACGATTTCCTCTCAGCCAACTGGCCAAGCTGTTCACTCAGTTTTCTGGTAACACAGTGCCCACAAAAAGCTCAAACATCTGCTAAAATTAGTTTTAGTCAAAAGCCTTACTCACTGATAATTTTTTAAACAGTTTTTTTGGGGGGAAGGGTAAGCAGCAGTTATATAATAATATGACTATTGAAATTAGGATGGGAAGTCTTTACATGAACAGAGAAAGCAATTATCATATCACTTTCCGTAGTGTGTCAATATTGTAAAAAACAAGTAATAATGCAGGTAAAGAGCAAGGCCAGTCAACAGTCAAATACTCTACACTGGTTTCAGCTGAATAAAAAAATAAAATCCAATCAAGTCAATGCTTTCAAAGACTGTGCCTGAGTACATTCAATGTGTACATGAGATATAGGACCTCACTCAGAAATTTTTTATAAGCTTGGTACTACCTAAAAGGCTGAAAAAAACAAAAAAGTACACTCTCCGATAGTGAGATATTTTGTTCTCTGAAATCTTTTTATGAAGTCCTGAACCTGTTTATTTGATCCCAATACTGATTTGTAAGATATCTCTTATACTAATTGTTTGTACTTATTAATTAAACTTACTATATACTGATTTATAAAATATGGTTATCATAAAAATATTAAAAGCAACCCAGAATCTATAGTCATGATTATATTAATTAATTAAATGAATTTTAAAAATAATTCAAATTTTCCAAAAGAAAACCCACTGAAAACTACACAGTTTTAAAATACAGTTTTTTTTTTTTTATCAACCACTGGATGGACCCTTAGGCAGTTTCCAAAATAATCAAAGCTGAGAATTTAATATGGTCTTTCCTTACATTCAAGTTTAGGAAAAAAAAATAAATATATATGCAGTTCTGAGTTTTCACGGCTGGTTGAAATGTCTCTCATGATTCATTTTATTCAGGGACTTCCAATACCAAAATCCCAAGAAGAACCTACAATAAGACTTGAAAATAAACAAGAAAGGAATACATGCAATATTCAAGCTAGTCAAAATTTACACAATGGGAACAGCTAACATAAATCCACGACATTCAATACATGTACATAGATCAAACTTTCACTGTACATTACCAATACCGTAAATGGTAATGCATTTGAAGAATTAAATACACACTGTGTATTAATGAGGAAATATCTATCAAGAAAGAGGTTATTTAATACCATGCTGTGCAGCTGTACAATGCAACTTCAGCCAATGACTGCTTCCCTGTAAATCATCTTTCCTACTTGACTGCCATTAACCTTTCAGAGAAACTATTTGTGAAAAACCTTTTATTAACAGTGAACTTGATTAACCTTGCCAGACAACCTTAGCCTTTAGTGTATGTCCCAAATGTCATGTGACATGCATCTTCCACTTAATATTACCATTACTGAAGAAAACTAAAAAATAAATTAACAGTTCAAAATTTATTCTAGACCAAATTAAAATGTAGTCTTTGCTATTTTATTGCGTATTGTGATCTACAGAGTTGAACTGATATTCTGTGAACTGGACACCTGGAAAAGTAATGCAAATTCCTTGGCACAGTTAAGAACAAGGTTTTTGTGGGTCTATTTGGATCTGAACAGACCTCAGGACCATAATTGTCTGTGTGGGCTGAAAAGAAACAAGAGCTTCCCATCCAGACTTTCACTAATTTATAGGCATGAGCCTTTCCACAACACAGTCATATCATTGCTCTGCATTAATTGCCCAAATAATTTTTTAATATGAAAATAGATTTTATTTATAGGACTGTTGGTGTTCTGATAACCAAGAGTTGAGATCTGTTTCTTGTCCTGAAAACATCATGACAAGTAGTATGTCAACAAAGAAACAGAATTCAATAATGCACATATATCACTGTTTTACCTAGGTATTGGGATAACACAATTTGAAGAAATCTGCTAAGACTTCACATTTACAAAGAAAATCACTACTTCCATACTGAGTCTGTTACTAGTTTTAACTCTGACTTTATGCAAAGATAAAAGTTGGTGCTTTCTTTGGTTCACAGAAGCTGTTAATTATGCAATGTGGGCATTCAGTGATAAAGATATGCTGACCTAGATACAGATATTTTAAATATTTATTTATTTGCAGCCGTCTGTTTAGGCAACAAAGAGAGAAAAATCAGACAGCATGTACTTAGACACCTAATGGTCTTTAGCTAGTGTTTCTGTATTACAGAATCTTTACTTAGCCTTGGAATCATTATAATACTTGGATATTACTACCAGCAGATTCTGAAGGGGGGAAAAAAGCCCAAATAAAAACAAATTTGAAAAAGAAAATGACAGCATTAAACTCCCCCTGCATCTGGTCCATATAGACCAGAATTGTGAGTGTGACAGGAACAGCAGAAGAGGTTATTGGGGCAAAATGCTAAGGCCTGGCTGTTCTCCAAAGTGAACATCTCTAAGGACTGTTGTGGAGCCTGAGGAAATGTGTGGCATGTTATAAGGCACACACAGGAAAAATCCTACTAATGTCAAATTATGGGCCTGATCTCCAGCAACAGATATTTACAGTAGAGTTTGTCCTTCAGAAAAGATGAAGGGTCATCTTTCATCACCTTCAGGGGTGATGAAGATTCAGACCACTGGGTGTCTAGAGCAGCACTGTTTTTAAAATACAAATATTAAACTGCAGTATTAGATGTGATTAGAATCACATTAGGATTCAAATTAATGAATCAGTAGGGGATTATAGTGGAGAAGAAAAGATGTTAGTACAGGTCAGAAGTGCCACTGCAAACAATTGAATTTTCTGCCTCTCTCTTGGCATTTGCAACTCAACAGATCAGCGGACAAAACCCAGGTTTGCCCATCTTACTTGTTGAAACTACAATGTTTGGCCACCACTGCTAGACCAGATGAAAACACAAGGAAAGCACAGTATGCTGTGACAGAAGGAAGGATAATAATGACAGGCTCTTACTATTTACAGATTTACTCACAATAAATAGTAAGAATACATCCTTCAGATAAATCCAGGACACTGATGCAAAACATTGGGGTTTTTATTATTAATAGAAATAGGAAAAAGAAGTCCGCAGAATGCTATACTGTAAACATTTTTTATCCAATTGTATCTTGGTTTTCACATCTGCATATTGGAGTTCAGGGATACCATCAAGACAGACTTTTCACACTCATCACAGGGCTATCTTCTACACTGTAAAAGTCAAACTCTTCAGTTGTTGCTAACTATGAAAATACCTTCCACTCCAACTTTACCACCACAAAATTATGAATGTCCATACACAAAATAGCTTAACTTTTACTTATTTTCTGTCACTCAAGTCTTTGTCTTATTTGTATGGGTGTCCTTCCAACAGCTCAGCAGGGCAAAAAAGCTTCAGAGCTATTTACAGAGCCTGTTGAACCATTTAAATAAAGTATCTTTTGAGTCAGAAATTTAGGGTCCCTAGGTAATCAACGGAGAGACGGAAAAGCCCCCAGAGTTATTTAAAGTGCTTAAGCAGTTATCTGTACGCCTACCATGAGTACTGTGGAAGTCCCAGCTGCACTGGCAATCTCTGGTGAGTAAGATGATCAAAGAAATGGGCATGTATATTCTCTCTCTCACCTTCCCCCAGACCCTGCTGAAATAGATACTGGCTGTCACCTTAAATACAACTTAGTTTCAGGTTCTGCCTAGGGAATACCCTCCCACACCCACCCTAGGCAGGACATGATGGGCCTTAAATTAGTTATGACTCATATCCTGATCCTCCTCAGAAAAAGTCTTCCACCCTCATCCTCTCCCACCACCTGCACAGAGATTACCATATCCAAGACAACCAAAAGATTAGCATGCAAACCTTGTTGATATATGCATATTTATGTCCTAAAGTGGCTCACAGTGTTTTCAATTTTCCTGAAGTCATCATTGCTTCATAAGGAAATCCCCTCTCTTTCTGCTTACCCTACTCACTCTCCAAAAATATCATGCATAATGTTTTCTTGCCTTATTAATCACTGGTGAGAATTTCTTTGGGGTGTTGAAACCCAAGGGAATATATGCAATTAGGGCAATAAAAGTTAATGAGAATTGCATTAAGTAAGCAAAAGCACCTTGAATGTCATGTCAATATTTTTTCCAAATAATTAAATACTGTTGATTTAACTAGACAGAATTCAGACTGACAACTTTCTCTAAATATGATGTGGAAAAGCTAGAAGATAGCAGAAATGGAATCCAATTTTCTCCCTTTCTGTTCCATTCTATAGCATGAGCTGGAAAATATTCTGTATTTCCACCTGTTTCTTGGAGTCAGCGGCGGTGGGATGTATAGATACCCATCCACAAAATAAAAAATCCCAAATAGTTGAGTAATGACTGAATAGATTTAATCCAGAGGCTAGTGTATAAGAAGGCAAAGTTCAGATTTGTGTTGCACCATGAGAATTTCGCTATCTATGAAAGTTCTGATCTATGCAGTGAGGCCCAAGAGACAACAGTTTAAGGCTCTTCATTCTCACAATCTAGTTTAAAATCTTCGATGTTAGGTTAGCAATCCTGCCCACATTCACATCTATGTTTTCTTGTCACTTAGGATGTGCCATCCTGGGCCATCTTTGTTGTCAGTCTTACAGTCACCTTGGATAGCAAGGTCATGTCACTGGTGCTCGCACAGATTAAGGGGCAGTAGCTGGAAGGCTAAAAGGACCCCAGGAATCTTTGTACTACCACAGATCCAGGCTAGAAGCAAGTATAAAGGTTTGGCCAGCAGATGGGTACCTTTGTTCAGGACAGGGTGAAGTCAACAAATAACATTTCACTTTGTCTTCTGGTCTCACCCCCATGACCTGACGTGTCTAATCTAACACGTACTCTTCCCACAACAGACCTGACTCATCCACTTCTGCAGCCAGGGTTCTGAACAAGTTTTCTATAACACCTGCAGAGAGACAGGGATAATTTCTCCTGCTGCTAGAAGTTACACCAGCTTCTATTCTCCTGGAAACATGGAAATTGCTAATATTAAACATGTGTGGAAACACCAGTTAAAGAAAGTCTGCTATCCATCTTTATGGCAAAGTAGTTGCTCCAGTATGGCAAAAAAAATGGAATATCATTCAGAAAAGTTTTCCACAGGAGGCATAGGTATTTCAGGAAAGATTCTGCTGTCTCCAGCCTCCTCAGAAAAGCCACAGTACAGTGAGAAGACTGCCAAATTGACTTGAACATGAGTTTATAGCGCTCCGCATTTACAGGAAGTTTAGTGTTCCCACATTAAAAAAACCTTGGCACCGCATGACCAATTAGGAAGACAGATTATTCAGGGGTGATACTGGGAGTGACTCTTCCCTTCTGTCATTTGCAAAGGGATATTTCTCCTGCCATGGTCCCAGAGTGCTTACCATACACCTGCTTTCAACATCAGCTAGAAGTTGACATTCCTACTAAACATGTAGCCTCAATTTTATTTCAGAATTTCCCTGTTTGTAGCTAAAATGTCTGGAAGTCTATTTATTTATTATCTCAAGAAACAGTCTGAGGGTGACTTTTTCTTTTAATCTCTACTCATGTTACTGACCAAGGTTATTTTAGTTGGCCTTAATCTTTTTATATAACACCTACAGCACTAAAATGAAGATAATTCACCTACCTACACAAGACCTAGACAGAGAAACAGGCACTTTCTTGTAAACATTTCAGAAGTTTGAAATTATGAACATCTAATCACAAATCAAACAGCTTTGGCACAGACACCAGATTGAATCTGAACAACTATCCTTGAGGCTTGTAATACAAAGTATGAGAATAAATAAAATTAAAAGCAGCACCTCCCTGCATGATGTTGAGAATCAATCCACTTTCAAGGTGAGAAAGTATCTGGGATAGACAGCCTGAAAGCTTAGAGATTGAGAGATTAGATCCTAGAGATCAGGACACCCTCAGCAGAGGAGGCAGCTGAAAAGCTGTCCTGAGAGTTCTCTCATTTTTAGGACAGGTACAAAAACAACTTCTTAGAGGACAAAAAATAAACACACAAATTATAGCTCATTCAAAGAGATCCATAGATTTCTCAACCATTTTGCATAAATAATTACTCTTGCACAGGGCAGTCCATCCTGTGTTATGGAGCTGCTATTACATATCTATTTAAAATACCACAGAATCACAGAATAGGAATGTTTGGAGGAGACCTTTGGAAATCATCTACTCGAACCTCCCTGCCAAGGCAGGGTCAAACCTCAAGTGTCCAGATAGGACCTCCCCAAGCAGCCTTTTCCAATGGTCTGCTACTCTCAACATAAAGAAGTTCTTCCAGATATTGAGCTTTCAGCCAAAATATGTATCTATCATAAATACATATATATATAGACAATATATATAGACAGAGAAAAAGAGAGAGAGAGAGAGAGAGGGAAAGAGACAGCTCATTTCCATATTCACCTGCATCTTTGCCTGTGGAGTGACTGGGATGCAGGAATCCCTAAGGACCTTGTCCTGGCAGCTAGTTGCAAAGAAATTTCCTCTGAAGAAGGAAGAGCTAAGAGGGCTCTCCCTCAAAAGCTCCTGAAAGGGAGAAAGAAGCAGCTAAACTTCAGAACAATTCACTGCCAGTGAGCCAGAAAGATACAGAAACAGGGTCATTCATTTCCTGTGGCTTTTCCATAGGTGTAGCCTCACAATGGCTGCTGAAGACACCTCAGGATGAAAAATGCTGCAGAGAAACAAGCAACTGTCTAAGCAAAGCTTCTTAACTTCAAATTGATAGAGAGGAAATATAGAATACTATCATGCCATAAGAAGAACAGGTGACAAATTCATGCTAAGGGTCATTAACTTATTCAGCTTGCTCACAGGGATTCATTCAAATGCATATATAAGCTAGCAGTCAGACACATTAATAAACTTCATCATCAGTCTAGAAATGTGGCTTTAAAAATGATTTGTTTTATATTCACCTATATGAAGAATAAAATCTCTCCTTAAAAAAGATTTTAAACTCTAAAAGAAAAAATAAATTAATAATACAACAGCCTCTGGTAGAAAAGATTTATTTTTATTCCTTAATAGCAAAGTAGACAAATTTTATTCTCAACTGGTAATATAAAACATGATGAGTCAAATGCATTGGTAATTTTAATATAAGTGCAAGTTAAATGCTGGATATATTTGGCTTTGAGTGTTCAGGCAAGCTTAATTCCCTTGGATCTAGAATTCAAGCAAATGTCAAAACACCATTAATTACTTCATTAAAGCTACAAAAGAGTATTTAGGGGAAGAAACACAGGAAAGGTAAAATTAAAAGCTTAAAAGGATCTCCTACAACAAAGCCCAAAACAAGTTCCTTATTTCTTTGTGCTAACACAGCCATTCTACTGCTGTTCCTTCACTCACTGAATGCCAAAGGCAGTCTTAAAAAACAAAGCAGCTTCAAAGAAAGATCTGCAGCCAAAATCCCCGTGTCTATGATTCCCATCCTCAGAGAAGGCATAAGACAGAGCAGGGTAGACAGGTGATTGATTCTCAGCTTCTCTCTGCTCATGCCCAGCCAGGCCTCCCGTGGCAAGAGAGGTGATGCACAGAACACGCCTACGAGGATGCAGATTCAGACAACACAAGTAAATCCACTGGTCTATGACTGCTGATACTCTCTCAGTCTGCTGGAGACCATAAATTGCCAATTGCCTCATGAAGGTGTAAAACAGAAGTCACATATTTATAAAGAGCTCTATGATAGAAAAATCCACATGTAAATTTCATCTTAAAAGTGCAAAACTATCCTTCAGAGTTTTTTTCTTTATGCTTGCTTATACTGGACAAATTAAGCTTTGAATAGTTTCATGGTTTTCAGAAGATCCATTGTTTTTCTTTTAAATGAGTATGTCAAAGCCAATTTTCCTCATCCAACATCTGAATAAGAAGGATACTGCAATACCTCAAGTAGTGAAAATGTATTAATGCTGCCAACACACCATTTCTCCCTGGTATTTCCTCAGTATTGCTTTAGCTACAAACAAAAATAATTCAAAGTATTTCATAATGTAGCTTGCCTGGCTTCTAAACATTGTTCAGATACTTAAACAAGTCAGATACGAGTCAGAATGGTAAAGAGGTAACTTGCTTTTCTGAGGATGCTTTAGTATTCTTTCCATCACTTTTCTATCACTAGAGTAAATGAGAACAAATCAACAACCTTTGGGCCGATCAGAGACTTTTTTTCCAAAGCAAGTTCTGACATTATAGAAAAAAACATTCTTTTACAGGAGCTAAAACATTCTCCCTCCAGCCTATTTAAATACCATCACTGCATGCTAACAGAACTGAAGCACCTGGGGTTACAAGGCTTCCTTTTTCATCAGAACTCATGTTATTAAGCTGAAAATCCAAACTGGCCTGACAAACACCATTCATTTTAGTTCTGAATTTCTCACAAGAAGATTACAGAAGTAATCTCGGGAGGAATAGTTAAGGTTGCACCACTATTCCCCAAACCAGTGAAATTTTTTGTCTTGAGCAAGACCTTTCCAAACCTCTTGAATGGAGGTAAAATACCAATGAAACACCCAAGAAAAAGAAATTAATAAAATATAACCACTGAAATAACTTCATATTAAAATCCTATATGCATGTAAGCAAGAGTGACATCTTATGAATAAAAGACAACATCTAAAATCCTGTAGGAAATGACAATTTATTTCTTCATTGATATATTTGGTTTGAATTATTCTGCTCAAAAACAGACAGTGGCAGATCTTTCTTCCCTTGAAGAGGGTAAAATCAATCAGAAAGCAAACTTTTCTTCTGGGGGTGGGACAGCATGGAGAAAGATATATTCTGGTATTTACAGGTACTAGAAACTAAAAGCAGATGTATGAATAAGCCTGAAGTGTAGTTATTTGAGTGTTTCTGCTATAAAAGCCATGAAGCACTTTTCAGGCTGACAGACACATAGGACAATTTTAAAGGACTGACCAGTTCTGTAAGGAAGGACATCACTATTATCCCATAACAATGTGCAGAAACTTTCTAGACTCACATTTAGCATATAAAAATCCAGTCAATACATGAATACCAACTATAACTCCACAGCCTCCCACAGTCCCACAGAATCACTGCTTTTCATCTCCCCAGACATCTCTCATTCCACTGCAGTCCTTCCTGCCCACTGAGAGGCCTGACAGCTTCTACCCTCACTCCTGCCCTCTCTGCATCCACTCTGCAGTGTCTGCAAAACAGTCTTTTATCTAGAGAGCAAAAAAAACCTGCCCCATGCTGGGGCTGTGCATCAGCTACCCAGCAGTAAACTCTCAGCAGGTAAGGTCTGAAACTAACAGATCTCCTGCATAAAGCAGGTGATGAGAACAAGAGTGTGGTGTGGGATTATTTCTTTTTTAAAAGTCAATAGGAATACTTTGGGCCAGGTAAAAGGACATTTTGTGCTCTATGGGATGTTTAAGACATCAGTGGATGTCTTATCTTAGACCTGATGTTACCTTGAAAATACAGCAATGGACCTTGCAATATTGTTCACAGGTTACTTTGTAGTACAAGGTATAATTGTGCATGAAGTAAGGAATGAGAGTCATTGGTGACCATCAGAAATACACTGGCTTAACAGAAGCCCTGGTCACATTAGAACATCTCATAGGCTCAGTCTTTTCTTGTGACTAAAAAAACCTGTAGGTACACATACTTATGTGTTCTAGAATATACAGCTCAAAGCAATTTTTTTTCCTGTGCCAGGCCTCAAAAAATTAATGAATCTGTTAAAATTTTGGTGAAGAACTGAATCTTAGTACTAGCTTAATCACTTCGAGAAGAAGATTATCAACACTACACTGAAACCTTCTGTACAAAGACATTATTATTCTTCATGCTTCATAAATTCACACTTGTCCTCATAACTTATAGAGGGTATGAAAATTTCTACAGAAAATATCCAGAAGTATGGGAAATTCTGTGATCTGTGAAATAACTGCACTTTTTCTCATCATTTTACCAAGGAAAGGATCAGTACGAAAAACATACAAAAGTCATTAAAGTCTTGCTGCAAATTAAATTGCCCTTAATCTGATTTATTTCCAAAACTGCATAATTAACTGGATTTCAGAAAACTGCTGGGTGAAAGACTCCAATTGTAAGCAAACTTCAGTCAAAAGAAGTTCTTGATAGAAACTACTCTTAGAATTAAAAATAAAAATATTTATTATGGAAGATACTATACAATCCATTGTTCTCAGTATTAGACACTTATACAAGAAGATCACACACAATAAAAAGATTTTAAGCAGATAATTATATCTTGTAGCAAAGTACCAGTTAAAGATATTTCCAAAATAATTAGTTTGTGGTTGATTCACAAAACTGTCAAGACTAAAACACAAATAATAATTCTTAAAAACTGTTATATTAAACTAAAAGTTATTTATTGCTTGTTAGAAAACAGAATGGGATTTGCATTCTTTCTTTATGAAAAGTATTGTTCTCTCCTCTGGTCACCCAAGAAGGGGATTTAGATTGGCCCAAAAAGGCAACCCTATAAAGGCACTGATGCCTTAAGTTTTAGCTATTATATTTTTCAGATTCTGTTCTGCATTGGTGTGTGCCTCTGAACTTCATATAAAGTGTTAGCAAGTTCTCCTCACAGCTTAATTAGACAAATCAATCCCTTTCCATCCCAAGAACCAAGGACACCATTGCAGCTTTGGGCCCAAAAAGTTTAAACAAGAATGAAT